>NC_058368.1:27060000-28290833 GCF_018350175.1 Felis catus | reverse complement strand
CCACAGCAGTCAGCCTCATGAGCCCGTTGTTCCCAAATCAAAAATTAAATAAAACGAACGAAGCTACCAGGTCTCAGGAAGAAGGAGGCCCCTCAAACCTCCCTCACCACATTTTCCTGGAACAGTTGAGTTTGGGGGCAGAAGAGTGGTTTGGGGGGCTGTTGAGAGGAAGAGTGTTCCGTGCAGGCAGAAGGAACAGCCAGTACAAAGGCCCTGGGGTAGGAGCATGTGTGATGAACTCGAATGAACAGCAAGGAGACCAGTGTGGCTGGAGTGGTGAATAGTAATGATAGTGGAGGGGAGAGTAATAAGAGGAGGACAAGAGGGGGAGACGAAGTCAGATGGGGATAGGGAACCCTATCCTGGAGGGCCTGAAGTGTCATCATAAGGACTTGGCTTCTCTGAGCAAGAGATGGGCCAATGGAGGGTTTTAGCAGAGGAGTGCGGGGATCTGGCTTGTGTTCTAACAGGATCACTCTGGCTGTTAGGTTGAGAATAGACGACAGGGGGGCAAACATTTCTACCCACTTTACCCTGAACGTTTCAGGCGGTAATTTGTCAGATCATCTTTGATCCCAGTGCCATGGGCTTTTATCACTCTGCCCAAGCCTTTCCCTTTTGTTTTTCCCAGAGGAGGCTTCCCTCTCTGTGCTTCTCCAGGTAAAAAGCTGCTGCTCACTTCTTTCAGGACTTTGAGGACTCTACCACTTGTAGAAGGCAAAATGAGGCCCTTGAGGGGGAGGATTTCCATTCATTCATTCATTCATTCACTCACTCACCATTTATTCTTCACACACTTTTGGAGCTCCCGCTTTGTGACAGTATTAGGTGTTGGGGAACCAGTTCAAAGATAGAGAAGAGTAGGTTTGGTTTGGAGGAAGGAGAAACGAACAGGTTCTCTAAGGGGAGTAGAAGAAGTTGAGACTGGGAAATGAGGTTGGACCTGCTAGATTAATGGTTATGAACTTGATTCCATAATCCACGGGTGGTCATTGAGCATTAGGCTTTTCGTTTTGAGCTAAGGGTTGTTGTTAGCCCTGATGCCTCTATACATGGAGGAGACGTGTCCAGATCCTCTCTAACAGATGGGTGGATAGTGAGGTTTGCTGAGAGTAGACCCCAGGTTCCTCAGGTGTCTCTGTGTCTGCTGGAAGGGTCACCCACACCCCATCATGTCACATAATGTGTACTAAAAACTTGTTGCCCTGTACTCTCCCATGAGTCAGACTTCTGTGCTGGCTGCCTGCTGCACAGTCCCGCCTGGGCACTGCACAGGTGCCCGCCAGTCAGCATGCACGACACTGAGCTCTCCAGGGGCTCCCCCAGGTGCTGAGCATTTCCCTTCTCCTCCTCCTTCTCCTCCTCCTTCTCCTCCTCCTCCTCCTCCTCTTCCTCCTCCTCCCCCTCCCCGTCCCCCTCTCCCTCCCCGTCCCCCTTCTGGTTAACAGCACCTCCAGCCATCCACTCACCACAGCCAGAGGCTGCAGAGTCCTCTTAGACTCATTCCTTCCCCCTCACCACCAGCCCGTCACTAAGTCACATTGATTCCAACTCGACTCTGGAACTGCCCTTCCCTTACCCTCTCCGGTACCGCTGCCTCGGGTCAGCCCGCATCACCTTTCTCTCTGGCTTCTGATGGACTCCGATTGTCCACCTCCAACCTTCCTCCCATGCAGAGGTCAAAGACATTTTTTTCTAAGCTGCAAATCTGATCCCAATCTTTTCTTGTTTAAGAGACCCTTAGTCCACGGGCTAAAGTCAAGCTCTTGCCACGGTGCCCCAAGCCTGCTGTGACTTGCCTCCGATTTAGCTCTTTGCTGGCCCCCGGCATCACATTCAGCTAGACCAGAGCGTCCTCACATGCGCACCTCCTGTGCCTTTGCACACACAACCCTCTTGCTCCTCCTCTCCTTGTCCTCTGGGCAAATTCCTCCTCACTCAAGGATTCAGCTCACGAGTCATTCCCCTGGACACTCTTCCCCGAACTCCTTAGTGAACCACTCTGGTGCCCCCACCATGCTTCCGATTCTATGTCTACTGGATTCTCTGTGCAATGCTGCTTTTCAACTGGACCCCTGCTTCAGAGTCACCTGTGCAACTTCTAACATAGAATGATGCCTGGGCCAATGGCTAAAGATTTTGATTCAGAGGTTGGGGTGAAATTTTACAAATCCCACAGGCATAGAGAAGAAGCCTACGGATGTGGAATTTATTTGCTTCCCTGTTGGTTTCTCTCCGCAGGTGGTGTCAGGGGGTTCATACATCTGAATTCTGGCTCTGCCACCTGGTGGCTGAGTCATCTTAAGTAATTTTCTTCACCTTATCTGTGAAACAGGGATAGTAATAACACTTAGTTGACAAGTTGTGGTGATTAAAGAAGTAATACATATAAAGTCCTTAGAATGATGCCCGGTAAGTACTCAATACGTGTGACCAATTATTTGCTGGTAACAACAGTGTCCGGAATAGGGACTGAGTTGTTTATTCTTCGAATTCCAAGGCATTGTGCCTTTGCCTGCCTTGTGGGTTGGCATTTAGTAGATGTTTGAGAAATTGAACTGAAAATTAAAATCTACGTGGGAGCAAAATTGGAAGACAGGATGGGAGTAATTTTAGAAACCTAACTTCCTGCTTTATCAGAAAGACAAGTAACAAGTAGTTGGAGTAACAAATCAGTAGCCCACCCAGCTACTGTCTGAAGATGAGCCCCAGCAGATGAGCATGAAGTGAAGACAGCTCAGGTTACTGCAAATGCAGAAACATGGAGGAAAGGCAGGCAGCCTCTAGAAGAGTTTTGGAAAAGTTTTTTTCTTTCCCCAAGTATTTTGGCTGATAAATTAAACACTGAATAAATATAATGCATAACCATGTCGAGTGCTGGCTCCAAACAATTACAGGAATTTACCATCTTGGCGCCTTAGAGCTGGAAAGGGTATTAGACATCTTAACTCTTCAGATCACTGTTTCTTTATCTATAAATGAAGCAATATTGCAGTGGCTTCTGTAAACCCAAGTGACCACTTGTGCCAAAATCAGGACCCCATGTCCGTGCTGGGTCATTGTCATTGTCATTAATAGTGATAATTATAAAATGAAATACATTAGCTTCTCATTTCTGTCAATATTGCCCTTCCTGTTGTTATAATGGATGGCAATCTTCCCCTCCCAGCTACCTCAGATTGGTTAGTATTGATCAGAATGAAAATCTATTGTATTAGGAGGTGGCAGTTAGTTGAATGTGTTAAGTCAATGGTTTAGAAAGACATGTCTAGACATGAGTCTACAAAAGCAGATGAGATAGCAAATATAAGACCATTGAAGGTTGATATTCTTTTAATCATAAGAAGGAGAAAAGCCAAGTAAACATCTTCTTCTTCTTCATCTTTTTAAAGCTTGATAAGTAGGCTGGAAGTCTTGATAAAAATTGAAACTTTTCCAAAGAAGACACCCAGATGGCCAACAGACACATGAAAAGATGTTCAACATTACTCATCATTAGGGAAATACAAATCAAAACCACGTTGAGATACCACCTCACCCCAGTCACAGTGGCTAAAATTAATAACTCAGGAAACAACAGATGCTGGCGAGGATGTGGAGAAATGGGAACCCTCTTGCACTGTTGGTGGGAATGCAAACTGGTGCAGCTGCTCTGGAAAACAGTGTGGAGTTTCCTCAAAAAATTAAAAATAGAACTAGCCTATGACCCAGCAATAGCACCACCAGAAATTTATCCAAAGAATATGGAAGTGCTGATTCATAGGGGCACATGTACCCCAATGTTTATAGCAGGGCTTTCAACAATAGCCAAATTATGGAAAGAGCCCAATTTCCATCAACTGATGAATGGATAAAGAAGATGTGCTTCATATATACAATGGAATACTACTTGGCGATGAGAAAGAATAAAATCCTGCCATTTGCAACAAAGTGGATGGAACTGGAGGGTATTATGCTAAGAGAAATAAGTCAGTCAGAGAAAGACAGATATCGTATGTTTTCACTCATGTGTAGAACTTGAGAAACTTAACAGAAGACCATGGGGGAAGGGAAGGGGAAGAAATAGTTCCAGGGAGAGAGGCAAACCATAAGAGACTCTTAAATACAGAGAACAATCTAAGGGTTGATGGGGGGGGGGCGGGGGAGAAGGGAAAATGGATGATGGGCATTGAGGAGGGCCCTTGTTGGGATGAGCACTGGGTGTTGTATGTAAGTGATGAATCATGGGAATCTACTCCCAAAGCCAAGAGCACATAGTATACACTGTATGTTAGAAAACTTGACAATGAATTATATTTTGAAAAAATTGGACGTAAAAAATGCTATTTCCAGGTGCCTTCCATTGTGGTAATTTAGGTCCCCCATAATATTCTGATATGTATCTTAATTAACTGTGTTCAGGGGCACCTGGGTGGCTTAGTCAGTTAAGCTCAGATCATGATCTCGCAGTTTGTGAGTTCAAGCCCCGTGTTGGGTTATGAGCCTGGAGCCTGCTTGAGATTCTGTCTTCCTCTCTCTCTGTGCCTACCCTGCTTGCACTCTCTCTCTCTCTCTGTCTCTGTCTCAAAAATAAATAAAGTTAAAAAATTTTTTTTAATTAACTGTGTTCAATTTTATTCTCTTCAAGATTAGAAAGCACATTGCCCTGTGTATAGATACCAGCAATAAATAATATATTGAACTGAATTCAGCTGCACCTGTGTTATAATCCAGCCTTATCAAAAATCAAAGAATTAGATATTTTCTCTGGATGCCTTTTTCACCCGGATTCGTCTGTTCAAATCAGGTGACTCATACAAAAGAAATTACATAATTAGACTAGAGGGGGGCAAACATTTTGATTTGTCCTGGTCTTTGAAAACTTCTAGGCCATCCCAATTCTAATTGTGTGACCTCAGGACATGTTTCTTCACCTCTCTGGTCCTATGTGTCTTCTGTAACAGTATCAATCTCACAAGAGGTTGTATATGTGTCTCTGACCATCTGAAAGCACCAGTAAAACAGCTGGCATGTGGTAAACGCTCCGATTATTTTGTTCCTACTGCATTTTTACCTTTCCCGTCCCTTTTCTTTCAGCTCTTTAAGAATAGCAAATTATCCTTGCCTCAGACATTTAGATTGTCTAGGAAGTTCTGGTCTAATTTCCAGGGAAGCAGCTGATACTGGTTAAATACTTCTCCCTCAAGTCAAATCTCATCTCTCTTCATGCAAATGTTTCCAGACACAGAAAAGAACCCTCAGTGACGGATGCTTCCATATTCCCAATGAGATATGACCATTATACAAGTGGAACAATGTCCCATTAGTGAAGCACTGTGATTACAGGTACCAGCTCCTAAAGTAATATAGGATCCAGACCCAGGACAAAGCTCCAGAAAAGGCAGTCGGGTCTATATCAACAAACTCATTGCTGCAGGATTTTCCACCCAGAGAACTGTCCCCCAAGGCAGCTGTCCAGAAGGCCCTGTTGCATAAACCACAGCGAGGCCTCTCTACAAAGGGGCTGCTGAACTGCATGATATGATTTCCTGGATACATTTCTCAAATTTCATAATCTGAAATTTGGAAAGAAATGTCTGGGTACAGGGAGGGGAACATTGCAATGAGACACTGAACTGAGGTGATCCCTAACGATATTTGGTGAGTATGTGTTTGAAAAGTGTTTTCCAATCAACGTATGTTATGAGTATTATCAGATGTTTAAAAGGAGTTCATCATCAGGGCACTTGGGTGACTCAGTCAGTCAAGTGTCCAACTCTTCTCAGGTCATGATCTCATGGTCTTGAGATTGAGTCCTGCATTGGGCTCCATGCTGAGTGTGGGCCCTGCTTAAAATTCTCTCTCTCTCTTTCTCTCTCTCTCTCTCTCTCTCTGAAAAAAAAAAAAAAAGAAGGAGCTCATCAGAGGAAGAACTTGGAGGAAAATACTGTATCTCTAGATGGAAATGAGTTTGAGTATGAGTCTCCAAGTGACTAAGAAGGCAGCCATCCTGGAGAGGGATTATCCTGGAGGTGAAAGAAATGCCGTGTTTGGAAAAATCTTACATTTTAGATTATGCATGCTTAAGTAAAAATTTCATTAATCAAAAAAGAGGGGGTAGGAACCTGATATCTAAATTTTTAGAGATAACGGCTCTGAACAAAGTGATAAACATCTTTCTAGGCACTTTCCTATGCATTTATATAATTTAGGTATACGTATATAACTTCACATAAATGGGGTTGTGTAATTTGCATTTTTTACTCAATGATATGTCTTAGGTTTCTATTGTCAAAAGATCAAGGTGTTTATCACTGTTGTTAATGGATACATAATATTTCATCATTCAGTAATTTACTCCAGAGAGTCTTCCTTTTTCTTTAAAGTTTATTTTTTTTAGTAATCGCTACACCCAAGGTGGGGCTGGAGCCCATGTCCCCAAGATCCAGAGTCACATGCTCCTCTGAACTGAGCCAGCCAGGCACCCCAAAGAGTTTCCTTTTGATTGGTGGTATAAGCAATGCGGTAACAAACATCTTTGCGTAAATACTCATTCACCTGGGAGATAGTTACTTTAGGTAAATTCCTAAGAAGTTTGGTTATTGGGCCATTTTACATTTTGAAATAATATTATCTAAATTCATACTTTGCTACATATTTATGAATTTATAGTTCCACAGTGATACGTGAGTACCTTTTCCCCACACCCTCACTGGGAATACAAATTCCTTATTGTCTTCCACATGTAATGTAAATATTTTTCTCTAGGTCAATTCTTTCCAATTCTTTTTCATGGTGTATTTTCTAAATGGAATCCTCAAATTTAGATATTTAAATTTATCAGGCTTTTTATTTCTCTGTCTCTCTCTCGAAATGTTTGCTTTTCTATAGAAATATTATACCAAATAATTTTATGGTACTTTATATAATTTTATTTTTCAAATCTTTAAGTCTTTGAGACATCTGGAACCTCTTTTGATATAAAGGAAGAGGCAGGGGGCTTGCTGTATTTCTTTTCCCACTCTGAATACTGATTTAGTTTTCCAATATCTCTCTTTTTAAAATCTTTATTTATTAATTTGAGAGAGAGAGTGAAAGCGTGAGTGGGGGGAGGGGCAAGGGAAGAGGGAGAGAGAGAGAATCCCAAGCAGGCTCCATGCTATCAGTACAGAGCCTGACCTGGAGATAGATCCCACATACCAAAAGATCATGAGCTGAAATCAAGAGTTGGATGCCTAACCAACCAACCCAGGTGCCCCTCCAGTATCTTTCTTAAATAGATCATATTTCTCAATTAATTCTAAAAGTGATCTTTATTTTCTACACATATTTGGACTTATTATTAGATTGTTTATTGTTTGTATTCTATTTCTCAGTTTATCCTTTCCTGGGCTAGTGACTCACATAAATTTACTAACATAGTGTTTTTAAATATCTGTGGGGACAAACTCTGTATTTATTAATCCCACCTCCGATTTTTCTTATTTTTCAGATTAGGTATTTTCTCATGTCTGTCTGCCAGCAGTCTTTTAGAAGCATTCTTAATGGACTATAATTTTGATTTGGAGTGCACTAAATTTATAGATTAATTTAGAACTGATATCTCCATAATATTGATTCTTTTTATCCATCAGTACCTCTTATGTATTCACCTTCTCTTTTATATCTCTCAGTAATGTTTTGCATTTCAGAATTTTTCACATACAAATTCAATGTATCACTGATGAAGTGTATTTCTGGCCATTTGGCAAACTGATGTTTTGTTCTTTGTCATGGTAGCTAATTAGGACCTGTGTTTCTGAGAATTCTTTCCCCTGTTGACCCAGGTTAGGATTGGCCACAGGAGAAATTTGCATGAGGTTTGGGAGTCAGAGATGAATCAGCAGCTATTGTGTTCTGAAGGTCATTGGTCTGAGGTGTGAGAGACTGATGCAGAGGTGCTGGCGGGTTCCGCTTCGTCCTTGCTTCTCTCGACACCACGTGTCCTCTCTCGTTGCTGACCACTAACAGTAACTCCATGCGCACCACCAGATTCTTCGTCGCAGCTCACACAGGTGGCAGCTGTGAGGAGCCATCGATTTTCCATGCACATATACACCAGTCTCAGCCATGCAGCTGCTGGATGAGCCTAACTTCCTGCCAGCCCAGACTCGGTTCCCTACCGCAGAGCTGGCTAGTGAGTTTTCTCTAATTCTTTCAGGAACTTTACTTTCCTAGCTCACCTCACAACTCTCCAAGGTCTAACTGGAACAATAAGTTCCTTATTTCTTAATACTCACAGTGCTTCTTCTTCCCTGACCAGTACACAAAAGGCTGGGAAAAGGACTTGGGGACAGGCTAACATGAATCTGTGTGAAAAGCTTCAGATGCGGGCCAGTGGGATGTCCATAGATGGGCGGGTAAGAACAGGATATGCCCTGGAGTTTGAGCACCAGGAGAGGGACCCCCATCTTCCACTACCTTCCTTGTCTGTAGAGGAGTTGGGAAGGGCAGGATCCTTAGTCAAGTTAGCAGGACCTGATTTTGGGCAAGTGAAGTCACAACCTTGCTGGTGTAAGAAAATATTAACTGGATTGTTCAATATTAAATATAAATGTTGACCAAAGACACCTTTCTAGTTCCTAATTTGGAACACATCTTTTATTGTGCTCTAGATTACACACACACACACACACACACACACACACACACACGGTGGGGAGAGAAAAATATAAGCATTATGACAAGGAAGTACCCATCTATTTCTACTTTACTATTTTGATCAGTAGGAACAGTTATCAAAAGTCTTTTTTGGAATCCATAGAGATGATATAATAAATATTTCCCTCATGACCACTTTACATGGTAACTTTTTGGTATAGACAGAAGGTTTGTGTTACTCCAAAATTCACGTGTTGAAATCCTAATGCCTAGTGTGATGGTATTTGGAGATGGAGCCTCCGAAGGTGTCGAGGTCATGAGGGGGAGCCCCTCACAAATGGGATTAGTGCCTTTATGAAAGAGACCCCAGAGAGACCCACCTAACCTCTTCCTTGCCTCTTCTGTCAAGTGAGGACACAGCAGAAAGAAAGCCATAAACCAGGAAGTGGACCCTGACTGACCACCGAAAATACTGGTACCTGATCTTGGAGTTCCCAGACTCCAGGATCGTGAGAACTGATTTTTCTGCTGGTTATAAACCACCCATTCTATGATATTTTGTTATAGCACACCAAAAGGACTAAGACAACTTTGTAAATAGATTTCCTCAGTTATTTCTGTTTATAGTCATGGTTGGATTTTGGGATCAGGGCCATGCTGATCTAGAGTGTAGAGAAATGGAAAAAAAAAGTCTAGAGAAATGGAAACCTTCCAGACTTTTTGTTTGTTTGAAATGAATACATACCAAAGGAATTGTCTTATCTATTCCTTGAAGGTTCGCTGTAACTTATCTATAAAATTAATCAGGTCTTATCTACTTTCTGGGGATAAATCTTTAACTGTATTTTCAATTTAAAAAACTGGGTTGTTTTTTTTTTTTTTTTTTTGGTGGAGGTAAATTCTGTTAATTTCAATTTCTCTAGAAAACAGTCATAGCAATTATAAGTTTTTACACAGTGTTTCTTTACAAAAAATTTGATTTATACCTATGATTTATAAACTCTTAACATTTTTTTTCTAGTATTCTATAGTTGTGCTTTCTCACAGGTTAGTTTTCTGGCATCTGTTACTGATAAATCTTATTCATTCTAATGCTTTTATTTTCTTTCTAAATTATTCACTTCTGATTTAATATTTCCTCATTCTTTACCAAAACTACTTTTGGTTTATTATGCTTTTTCAAGCTTCTTAAGTTGAATGCTTTATCCATTTAATTGAAATTTTTCTTATGTATTAGTAATAATGTCTAAGGCTATGGATTGTCTACTGAAAATGACATTGGCTGTATCTTTTGAGTTTTCTATGGAGTATTTATATTGTCGTTAATTCTTTTTTGTAAGTTAACTAATCTTAGATTTAATACAATTAAGATTATAATGAAAATTCCATGCTAGTTTTCAGAACAAAAAATTTCTAACAGAACTATTTCAGTCTTTTATAGCAGGATCAAAGTCCTTTTTTTTCCCCCAAAAAAATAATAAAATTAATATTTGGAGGTTTCGTCAGTTATCCAAGGGCATCTCTTTATCTTTAATTAATTCATTCATTAATTTATAGTTTTTATTTTAATTCCAGTTAGTTAACAATACAGGGTTATATTAGTTTCAGGTGCACAATATAGTGATTCAACAATTTTGTACTTAATCAGTGCTCCTCACAAGTGTATTCTTTAGTCCCCATCACCTATTTGACCCATTGCCCCACCTACCTCCCCTCTGGTACCTATTTGACCCATCCCCCCACCCACCTCCCCTCTGGTGACCATCATTTTGTTCTCTACAGTTGAATCTGTTTCTTGTTTTGCTTCACTTTTTTTTTTTCCCCTTTGCTTGTTTGTTTTGTTTCTTTATGGTCCTTAATCCTTAAATAATGTGTAATTCAAGTTTTAGTTTCCCTTTGACCAAAGAGCTATTTATAGATCAAGTTTTCATTTTCAAGAAGATATTTTCCAAACCTTATTTTATTGTCAGTTTATGTCACTGTGTTGTGGTTAGAAAATTACCAAGTGTCTCATCGGGCTGTGAAAAGAAGGTATATTATTGGCTTTGGTGTATGTTGTCAGGGGTTGAAGAAGGTGGGACGAATAGGTGAAGAAGAGGACATTTTCAGGTGGTGAAACTATTCTGTCTGATACTATAGTGGTGGATACATGACATCATGCATCTATCAAAACCCATAGAACTATCTGGGAAAACCTTCATTCATGTAAACTGTGAGCTTTAAGTTATGACAGTTCATCAATATTGGATTAACTGTAACAATTGTACCACACCAATGCAAGATGTTTGTAATCGGGGAAGCTTGTGTGTGTGTTGGGGGGAGGCAGTATGTGAGAATTCTCTACGAATATCTCTACGAATTCTCTGCTCAAGTTTCCTATGGATCTAAAATGTTCTAAAAAATACAAAGTCTATTAATTTGACCCACTCATTTATCACCAAGTGTTGCTTTTCTAGAGATGTAACAAGGTGCAGGAAGATACAGAAGGGGCTGAACTGGCAGCAGGCAGGTTGAACTCCCTCATCCTGTTATGAACTGAGCCCCTTTCATAACCTTTCCTATAAGTCTCTTAGCCTATGTCGTTCTTGTCAAATTCTTAGAATCCTCAAGCTCTTTTGTTCCTATGCAGTAAAATATTTGTCAATAGAATATACTATCTTCTTTAATATAAAATGTCCCCAAATACTTGTATTGGGTATATTTTGCAGTATAAAGAAAAGAGTAACAGGGCTAAAAAACCAAGTCGGAATCTCTTTCTGGCATTGCTATAAATCTCTGGCCCATTTTCTAACACTCTTGCTTTTAAATTAGTCTATGGCAAGCACACTGGGCATACTTGATAAAAGGTTTTGAAAAGAAGTTTTGAATTGCTGGGGCTCTGGACCTTTTGATCTTATTAAGTGGGGTTGGTGACATTTAACCCTCTTCCTCCCTTTTGATTGCTTCTGCAGAGCTTGCTGAAATCAGGCAGCCTAACTCGTCTTGCTAGCTATCCTTCAGAGGTAATTTGGAGAAAGAAGGTCAGAAAATGCTTTTACCTTTAAGGACCAAGGAGAATTGGTTATGGGATTTTTTTTTCTTTTTTTCATCTAACAGTAGCTGCTGTGGCCAGTTACAAAAGAAACCTCTGTGATTTTATTTGATTTTTGATTATTTGTTAAGTTTTTACTTTAATTCCAGTTAGTTAACATACAGTGTTCCATTAGTTTCATGTGTACCATATAGTGATTCAACACTTTCATACAACATCTGGTGCTGAAACCCCTGTGATTTTAATGGTACAGAAGCACGGCTCTGTAATCAGAAGATACTAACTACATCACTTTCTATACTTGAGCTAACAGTCACTGGTGCAACTGATGAAGTCGGGGGACATTAAAACCCTAAATCCTCAAGCTGTGTTGGGTTTAATAGATTCTGCTTCCCTCAGCGGTTTTCAAGGTGGGGTCCTGATACCTTTCCAGTTGGACTGCAAGGTAAAATCCATTTCCATAATGTTTTAAGGACATACTTGGCCCATTTCGCTAGGTTGATATTTGCACTGGTGGCGGATGAAGTTGCTCAAACCTGAGGACCAGTCAAGGCAGTGGGACCAAACTGTACCAAAGTCATCTCATTCTTCCCTCCCAGGTAGTGATTATCCTCATAGCTTGCCCTGACCCACCTGTCACAGCTTGCTCGCCATTATTAAAACACATTTTACAAACAGAAGTTTACACTTTAGATGAATAAACGCAGGCTCTTGAGGAGCTTGAGCACTTTTGCAATTGAGTTCCAAGCAACTAGCTGCTTTTTCCACGGAACACCGTATTTATCTGAGAGAATGACCGACATGCAAACATTTTTCTCGAAAAAAGAGGAACTTGAGCCTGACTCTTCAAAGGAAACAGCCGACAGTACTTAGGGTCAATGATAAAAATTCGAGCTTTTAAATGAAAACCAGTTCAACAGTTAATGATTTCAACAGCATTTAAATACTTAAAGACTTTCCCAGTGAGATCAGTTGTGATACGGACAAATGTTAAGATTTTTTTTTATATTGTATAATTGCGCTGTCAGCATTTCAAAGATCCGCTGATAATTTTCAAAAGGCCAATTCATAGTGTTACCAAATTTGAATTGCAAGAAAGATGGATGGATTTCCATATACTGGTTTTAGATCTCACATTGAAGCTAAGAAACTCTCGCTTGCTAACGTTCGGTGTAGTATCGAAGAATAGCCACAGTGATCTAAAATAGCAACTAAAATAGTTGTTTTGCAGTTACATAGCTGTGCGAGGCGGAATTCTCTTCACACACTTCAATCAAAAGCACACATTAAAGCAGATTGGATACACAGACAGATTTAAGAATCCAACTCTCCTCTATGAAGCCAGACATAAAAGAGGTGTGCAAAAACGTGAAACAGTGTCACTTTTCCATGGATTTTCTTTGTTTGAAAAATACAGTTATTTTTCTTAAGACCATATTATTTATGTGAATATGCAGTGGGTTGTTTTTAATATTTTTAAACGAATTAATACATATTAAATATTTTTTTACTTTTGAATTCTAATTTGGTAATTATTGATACATCTAAATAAAGCTGGTTGAGGTCTTCAATAATTTTTAAGAGTGTAAAGGGATCCTGAGATGAAAATTTGAAAAAGTCACAGAAAACAAGACCACGTATACTATTAATTTAGGGGTTAATTACCTTGAATTGTTAGTAACTTCTTCTTCATAGAATTGTATTGTTTTTCTATATTTCTCACAGTGCCCAAGGTAGTGCCAGGCTTAGTAGGTGCTCAGTAAATATGAACAGAATCAATGTGAACTTCTTCACCAACTTCAAAGGCACACTTATGTGGCTGTGGCCTGTGTGACAACAATGGACCCTTGGAGATACAGCCGGGCGCAGCTCACCGTATCATTAGATGTATTCTTGAAAAACTGTGAGTGACTGCAAATGTAAAACATCTAAATATTTGCCTTTGTTGGTATTTTAGCACTTCGGTTTGCGTATCAGTGCAGTGATGACTAACATGTTCACTTTGGTTTCTGTTTCTTTTTTATCAAAGTTAGTGATCGAACATTCAACCTGAAGAAGCAGCTTAGTAGTCACTGCTGGAAAACAAACTACAAAATCCTTCCCTTCAAAGAATTGACAAATTAAGGAGATTATTTGTCTTTAGAAAGACTTGTGGGAATTGACTGTGGCTGGGGTAGGGTGTGTTCTTACAAGACTGAGACCCTACCCTTCAACATCTCCTTCTGTGGGAGAAAGACGACATTGTAACAGCCATTTTAACTATTAAAAACTTCTGTGGGTCGGGGCACCTGGGTGGATCCGACGGTTGGGAGTCTGACTTCAGCTCAGGTTATGACCTCACAGTTCATGGGGCTGAGGCCCACGTCAGGCTCTGTGCTGACAGCTCAGAGCCTGCAGCCTGCTTCCGATTCTGGGTCTCCCTCTCTCTCTGCCCCTCCCCTGCTCACACTCTGTCTCTCAGAAAAGAATAAATGTTAAAGGAAAAATTTACAAAAACCAACTGTGGGTTAAAAAAAATTTTTTTTTTAGAATAAAGACAAAGAGTGTTAGGATTCAGGTAAATACAACTACTGCTAAAAGTAATAATAAGTAATAAAACTTGACACGTTTATTTTAAATTTAGTCATATCCAAAATAATTAACAGTAAGTGTAATTTGTGACTATTTTATGTCTTCAACTAGCCACGTATCATCCTTTTCTAAAAACTATTAAAATATTGTTTACAGGGATACCTGGGTGGCTCAGTCAGTTAAGCATCCAACTCTTGATCTCGGCTCTGGTCATGATCTCCTGGTTCATGATTTTGAGCCCTGCATCAGGCTCTGCACCGGCAGCCTGTTTGGGATTCTCCCTCTCCCTCTTTTTCTGCCCCTCTCTCAAAACACATCAATAAACTTTCAAAAAATAAATAAAACATAAAATATGGTCTACAGACAGAAGCTTACATTTTAGATGACTGAATGTAGGCTCTTGCAATGAAAACAATTGGTCCGCAAGAAAGACTTTACTTCTATTTAGTGGAAGACAGTCATAACGGAAAACCTGCCATTTCGCTTTTTTTGTAAGTACCATCATCTCAGTGTTTTAATCAGCCAACCAAATCTCTGTGTTAAATTTACTAGTCATAAATCCGATTCGCTTTCAGGTAGTTGAGAATGTAGGGGATACCATTCTGATGACAATTATGTGTCTCTGCTTCAGACAAATTCGGGGGATGAGAATTAAAGCACAGCTGCTGATAGGCTGGCCACCCCCCCCCACTGCCACCACGTGCGACGCATTGCAGACGTAAGTGCTCCGTGGGTCAGAGATTTTTTCCGAAGGCCACATTACTGCTAGGCTTACTAGGATGCTCAGAACCTACGCTTTCTGAGGCAACTTGAGTGGCTGCATACAGCAGGCTGAAGCCTGTGGTTTGTGACACGTCTGGCTTCTGTCTGATCACAGAGGTCTCACCTTGTGAGGGACCACGCAAGGATGCCATGGGTATGAATTCGGCTTCACTGTGCTTAGAACATGGCCTGGGGGCGCCTGGGTGGCTCAGTTGGTTAAGCGTCTTGACTCTTGGTTTCGCCTCAGGTCACGATCTTGAGCTTTCAAGAGTTGGAGCCCCGTGTCAGGCCCTGCGCTGGCAGCATGCAGCCTGCTTGGGGTTCTCTCCCCGCCCCCCCCCCCCACTTGCACTGTCTATGTTTCTCAAAATAAATAAGTAAACTTACAAAAAAAAAAAAAAAAGAACATGGTCTGGCACAGACGCACTCAAGGAATGTTAGTTACTACTTTCACCATCACAACTATAGGAGGAACTAAGTGAGAATATTGCCCATTATATTTACCTGGCAATATTATTGCATGGTGGCAACAAATAGTAAAACTAAATAAATTATAGCTACTATAGTTACTGATGTGATTGTTTCTGTTCTTACTACTTTTGAGGCCGAAAGGAAACCCCCTTCTGGTAAGCCATCCACTCAGTACAGCACATGATGCCAATGGACTTGAGCAGTTCCCGTCCCTAGGCATTGACATTTTCTGAACAGATAAAACATCAGCTATCAACTACTGCTTTGATAATTTGGAATTGACATCATCGTATATTTATTCCACAGGCACACCAAAAAAAAAAAATCTCTTCATTAACACACCGATAGCATCTTTTATTTTCCTTTACTCAAGGTTTTCTCCGTCAACAGCTAGTCATGTTTTCAACAAAAACGACTGCCGAAAGGCATATTGACATTCTGCAGAACTTCATCCTTCTTGCATTTGTATAATTGTCATGGGAAATTAAGATCAGATCAGAGTCATAGCCGATAGCATAGGAAACCTATGATTCAGAAAATAGGACAGGATACTTTTCGTGTTGTCACCAGATAACTCTGAACTATATACAGACACTTGCCAAGTATCGCAGAACTGCTTTGGACTTGAAAGGTCTCTTGCTACACAGATGTCTTCATTTTACGATTGCCAGAGTCATTGGAAGTGAATTTCAGATTGTGCTAACGGAAGATAACAAAGACACCATGTGGTAACAGTCTCCCGTGTTTGACAGAAAACGTCATGCTTTTGATGGATTCAGATCTTTGGAAAAAATGGAAGTAAGTGATAGGCAAAGAAATAGCAACAAGCAAGGAGGCCAGAGGTGGATATTGCTGCACAACCTCTTTGCTCTGTTGATGATCTGCAAATTGTGTTTCACTACTACACTCTTATTTGTTAAAAGATATTGGAAAATAACCCAATCCTTAAATTTCATTAAGATTTGATGCCAAGGCACAGTCCCCTAATTATATCTATTTCCCCCCATCCTGTCAGTAATAGATTCTCCCAAGTTCCCACTGGACACACAGACCCCTTTGCCTAGGCTCCACTGAAGCTAGGTACGTGATTACATTCTAGTCAATGGGATGTTCTTTGGAAAGCAGCCATGGCCTGTGCTCTCTTTTACCCTTCCTGCAGGGTGGGCTGGAGAAGAGGTGCTGCAGATGAGAGCAACACCTTGGGGAACGGTGGAGCCAAAGGTAGGAGGGTGCACTTAAAAAGTGAATTAGGGGGTGCCTGAGTAGCTCAGGCAGTTAAGCTTCAGACTTAAAATTCTGGTCATGATCTCGCAGTTCATGAGTTCGAGCCCCGCCTGGGGCTCTGTGCTGACAGCTCAGAGCCTGGAGCCTGTTTCCGATTCTGTGTCTCCCTCCCTAGCTCCTCCCCTCTCTCTCAAAAATAAATAAACATTAAAAAAAAAATTTTTTTTAATTAAAAAGAAAGAAAGAAAGATGACTTCTTGGAGTGCCTGGGTGACTCAGTCCGTGGAGCAGGTGACTCATTCGGCGGAGCATGGAATTCTTGATTTCAGCTCATGTTATGATCCCATGGTCATCAGATCGAGCCCTGCGTCAGACTCTGCTCTGAGTATGGAGCCTGCTTGGGATTCTCTCTCTCTCTCTCTCCATCTGCCCCTTTGCCCTGATTGTGTGCACTCTCTCCTGCTCTCTCTAAAATGAAAAGATAAATAAATAAATAACTTCTCTAGCGCTCTTTTCCAAGGTGGTGGGCAAACCTCCACTTCCTGTTACAGGTCCTTGTAGCGTATCTTGTGTCCTCAGCATTTACAACAGTCTTTGTTTCTTTTCATTTTTTTTCCCTGTTGTTTGTGAAATGCAATTAAAATGACTGTGCTATGGCTTTTATAACCTGGCACAAAAATAGTAAAGCTACGGTAAGCACTAAGTAAAATGGCCCTTCTTGACTTCTTTCTCTAGTGAAGTTGGACAGCAGGGAAATAACTCCATGGGAAGAATGACTTTTGCATTGGGAATTCAATGTGCCACGGAAAATGGCATAGGGGACAAGGCAAACTGTAAATAAGGGTGGTTTGTACTGACCATATGGTTGACGGCAGCCAGCCCTACCCTTTTCTAAAGAGACGCACTCTCTTGCACTTATCAAACCCCCAAACTGCATCTCACAGATGGAACCCTGTGCATCCTGCTCCTCCTGAAGGGGAATAGAGAAGCCGTGGGACCCCCGTGAAAGTCCCCCCGACACAGTCTGTGGCCTGTGGCTATTCACTCAAACTCCAGATGTATGGGTGCCCTTTATTCAAATCGGAAGGAGATTTGCATCTGTCACTCAGGGTTGAGCCCAGCAAAAGGCAGCAGGTGTGACAGGACACAGTAAGAATACAACACAGACTTCCTTTGAAGTCAACTGCAGGTTCATTCTTGTTTCACCGATACCCTTGGTACATCTGGGATGGTAAATAGCTCCGTGAGTCATTCAGAAAGCAGAAATGGAAAGTGTTGCTGTGTCTGCTGTTAGGGTTTGCATCAAAAAGTGCTTCTAGAGAGAGTATCCAGCCTGGATCCTTCTCTTCTCCAGGTAGCTTTTTATTGTCTTATGTTATATTTAGATAAGTGTATTGCTGAGAATTCTAGTAGCAGAGGGACTGCAGGGACGTTGCGTCTTAAATACTGTCCATGGTTCACCTAGCAATATCAGACAAAATGATGATAATTCTGGAAATAATTTAGATTCCTTGGTTTTGGCACAAGAGGCCCTCCATAGTCTCCAGGCTGCCTTATTTCCAGTCTCTGCCTTCTTCCGCCATCTCAGACGGTAAAGGCATTGGAGCCATCAGACTAGATTTTTGGCCACAGAGCATGACCCATCAATTCCTTCAGATTCTTAGTAAATAAGACTGGCCCCATGAGCTTCCCCACCATCATTTTGTTCCTATGCCCATGGGAGTCTCTGATGGGGTCCGGAGGACAATTCTGAGACCCTGAGTTGGTCCTCCAAGAAAGAGGTTGTTTAGGAAGGAAGAGACTGTGCTGTCTGCTCAGTTCCAGCTGCAGCCCCAGCGTGCCAGGCCAGCCTCAGAGGGGAGACCACAGTTCTGGGGCCCCAGCCCTCTCAGCCACTGCCTTCTTTCCTAAGCTCGTTAACAAGCATGCTGATTAGTGGCAATTTCTCTGGTGGTTTTTGTGATGTGGGGATTTGTCCACTGAGAAATGGCCTGGAACCGCAAATTCATTTAAAATAGTCGATCCTACTGCAGATAGAAATAACTCCCTGTCTATGTTGATCCTAGCGAGTGACCAGTGACCAGGAGGTGAAATCTTGGGAATGGAGGGCTGGGCTTCTGACTCAGCAGAAACCACCGTCGGACATTTTTAGCCTCTTCTTTGGTCCTGTCCTACTGCAGAGGCTCTTATTCCTCCAGGCCGAATTTGATAAACTATCTCTACCAGCTCATATTCTGAGGTGCGCCAGCTGCCCCCCACCAATAAACTTGGCCCCATTTCTTGTTATCCTTCTGATGCCTGGGATTCATAGCACATTTCTCTAGGGAATTCCCAGATGTGTATAGTACTTGAACAAAATACCCAAGACGAAGAGAAAGATAGTTTCATAACATATCAGTAGTTCTCCACCAGGAGTGTCTTGAATCCTAGTGGGCATTTGATAGTGTGTGGAGACATTTTTGGTTATCACAACATGCTACTGGGATCTAGTGGGTACAGACCAGGGATGCTACTAAAGGTCCACAGTGCACAGGACAGCCCTCCACAGCTAAGAATTATCTAGTCCCAGATGTCACTAAGGCTGAGTTTGAAAAGACCTGGAATAGATGAAGACAAAGAAATATTTTCATATATTCTGTGGTGTAGGAAATGGCTCCTAATATTTTGCTGAGCATCTATTATGTATATAAATGGTGCTATGTTTTATACGAGATTCTAAGAATGAAAGTCATATTCACTGACATCAAGTTTCCAATTTACTTGGAAATAGTACATATGCAATGAAAAGTTGTGTTATTTGTTATAGTAATAGTTCATTTGCAAGGGAGATCATATCTACATTAGTTTTCTAGGGCTGATGTAACAAAATGCCGAAGACTGGATGGCATAAACAACAAGAATTTATATTGTTATAGTTCTGGAGGCTAGAAATTCAGGGTCAAGTTGTCAGTAGAGTTGATTTCTTCTGAGGTCACTCTCTGGCTTACAGATGTCTTTCCCCTGTGTTTTCAAATGACCTTCCCTCTGTGTCTTTGTCCAAATCTCCTCTTTGTATAAGGGCACAAGTCAGATTGAATTAAAATGACCTCATTTTAATGTAATTAATACCTCTTTAAAGATCCTGTCTGCCCATGTAGTCACATTCTGATGTACTTCAACATATGAATTTGGGAGGGGACGTCATTCACCTCCTTACAGTACCCTCTTATTATAACTTGATAAACGGAGGTAGAAATATAAGAAGCATAGAAATGCATTCCAAGGGAATATATAAGGGCTGTTAGACTAAAAAGCGATATATATTTAAATGCTAACTAAAATAAAGGAAAACGAGCCCAATACACATTAAATTGTGTTTCCAGTCTCAAAGTAAGAAATGTTGTTGATCTGAACAGGGGTGATATTTTAGGCAATTCGCCAGGGTGAAGGCCAGATTACTTCCTGCCTCAACCGATTGCTTAAATACAAATTTATCAAGGTCCTATCACATATTCGGGTGGTGCTCGTCTGCTGGCTGAAGAAAGAAATGATTCCTTCCTTTTGGAAGCTCACAGGCACATGTGTGCATGTTTGTGGGTGTGACTGCAAGGGGGAGGGCTGGTGGAACGTGAAGCAGGAGACACCTCACGGGAAAAGATAAAGGCCAGTACCTCAATATTTGTGTGGACCAGGTGCTGAGGACGCCCATGGGCAGGGTGACTGACTCTGACCAGGGCCGTGGCAGGGAAGATTTTTGGCTCGGACATATGGTAGGCTGGTAGTTCACAGTTGGTATCCATTTGGATGGCTAAACTAGTTGCTAAGTTTGATTTTGCGTATCACCCCTGGGGAAGTGGGGAAGGTGGAAGGAGAGGTAAGATTGTGAACCGGATCTTGTGGGTCAGTAGAGTTTGCCTGGCTGGGAACAGGTGGGGGAGGAAGAGCAGAACATTATGAATACAGGCATTCCTTTGAGATAATGGGGGTTTGGTTCCAGAACACTGTAAAAATGAGTAAAATGAAGTTTTTTGTCTCCCCAGTGCAGGTAAAAGTAATGTTTACACTCTACCATGGTCTATTAAGTGTGCAATAGCGTGATGTCTAAAAACCAAAGTGCATACCTTGATTAAAAAATACTTTTTTGCTAAAAAATGCTAATCCTCTGATGGGCTTTCAGTCAGTTGTAATCTCTTTGCTGGCAGAGGATCTTGTCTGCTGTTGGTGGCCGCTGACTGATCAGCGTGGTGTCTGCTGAAGGCTGGGCTGGTTGTGGCAGTTTCCTATAATAAGACAACAATGAAGCTTGCCACATCGATTGGATCTTCCTTTCACTCGCACACTTAGAAGCCATCATAGGGTTATTCATTGGCCCAATTTCAATATTGTTGTGTCTCAGGGAATAGGGAGGCCCAAGGAGAGGAGGAGAGATGGGGGAAACCTTGTCAGTGGAGTAGTCAGAACACACACAACATTTACAGGTTAAGTTTGCCGTCTTATGTGGGTGTGATTATGGAACGCCAAAGCGATCACAACAGTAACGTCAAAGATCACGTGACACAGCACCATAACAAATATGATGATGACGAAAATGTTTGCAATTTTGCTACACCAAAACATGACACAGAAAAAAGAAGTGAACAAGTGCTTTGGAAAAATGGCATCAGTGGACTGTCTTGGTACAAGGTTGCCACAAAACTTCAACTTATGAAAAGTGCAGTGTTTGCAAAGTGCGATAAAGCAAAGCACGATAAAATGCTCCCTAGGGAGGGAATTGCATAGAGTCATGGAAAGCACCAGACCATGGGTACCATGAGGCAAGGACCGCATCTGTCTTACTAACTCAGTGCTACTATCTGACACATAGTAGATTTTCAATAAATGCTGATTGAATAGATAAATGAATGAAAGGGCACAGCACATTTGGGGAATGGTGAAAAGTGGTGGGAGGTGGGTTGGTAGAAAAAGTTTGGGCTATGTGCCCAGGGCTTCCCAGGAAGTCAAGGGACACAGGGCTGCCCAATGCTGGCACTCCAGGAGGGTCTCCAGGGAGACAAGAGATATCAGGGGATACGATGGGAAGGAGAAGCCTTGTGTTGCCCTCCACAGAAGTCACTCAAAAAGGGTAGTTGTAGGGGTTAGATAGTTCTGGATCTCGTCCCATCAGACACACAATCTATGACTGTATGGTTTGGTCATTGTAACTTAGTCCCCAAGTCTCAGTCTTCTCATCAATAAAATTGGAATAACAATCATCTCACTGATTGAGAATTAAGTGAGTTAATGCATACAAAGCATCACAGGAATGGCACATAGTAAGTTCTCAACAAAATACAAATTATTTTTAGTTCAGGATGTCCACCGATGGGATAGATCACTTTCAGGGTATTCTCCCAAATAATTCATTAACTCTACTGATGTCTGAAATTTCTTAAAGGAGGAGAAAGCTACCGTTCTACAGATAGAGTTAAATGACTTCAAGTACAAATAGCAATGGCTCCAAACATGAACATCTGGCTGAGGCCCCCAGAAAGTGTGACTAAACGTCGGTCAGGGTTTAAGCAGACAGCCAGCAAGTGTGAGTGAGCGGCGGCAGAGCTTGCTGGTCTGGTAGGAGGGAGAAAATGGAGGAAGTTTCCCGGAAGTTCAGGAAGGGGGAAGTCGGAGGCTGAGAAGGAGGGAAAGGATTCAGGAAAGAAGCTGGGACCAGAGGCAAACTGCTGACTGAAGTCACTGAAGTTCACTTAGTCTTTGGCTCCTACAGGACACAGAATGCCGCCACAGGTGGGACGCTGCTGCCCCAGGGCTCAGCTCCAACAGAGAGCCGTTGAGCCGTAGAGGTCTGGCTCCCAATGATCCAGTGAGCATTCTGAGGAAGGACAAAGCCCAGGGTCTGGAAAGTTTCAGGGAAACTTTCCTGAAGAGGTATATGGGAGCAGGGCCTAGAGGATGAGGGGTGTTTGGGTGGGAAAAGGGTGTTGGAAGGGTTCTTAAGGTTTGGGTCCTATTTGATAGTCTTGACTCAAGTGATCCAGAGGCATGACTGGTCCGGATGCTGCATTCTTCCTCCTGATGAGGTTTCTGATGGAAATATATGCTCAGGGAAAAGTGACAAATGGGCAATTAAAACAGAATAAGGGCGCCTGGGTGGCTCGGTTGGCTAAGCATCTGACTTTGGTTCAGGTCACGGTCTCATGGTTCGTGGGTCTGAACCCCACATCAGGCTCCCTGCAGACAGTGTGGAGCCTGCTTGGGATGATCTCTCCCTCTCTCTCTGTCCCTCCCCCACTCTCTCTCCCAAAATAAATAAACTTCAAACAAAACAAAAATCTTAAAATCACTGACCGCTAACTATGTGTCAGGCGCTCTTCTAAGTAATTTACCCACATGCCATTTAATCCTCTTTGAACAGCTCTGTGAGGTAGTACGTAGTAGGTTATGTTGTAGCCTTCACTCTGCAGACAAGAAACTGGTGTGGTGTGAGAGGTTAAGCAAAGTCTGCCAGAACTCATAGCAAGTCAAGTGATGGAACTTCTTCCTAACTGACTCTCATCCAATCCTTAACTGACCAGAATTCAACTATTAGGTAAAAGAAAAAAGAGAAAGGGAGGCTGGGAGAGGGGTGGGGAGAGAAACAGAGAGAGAGACTGAGAGAAGGAGCTTCACCTGTTCTGCTGAACGCGGTGGGTCCTGGGAACCAAGCCTAAAATACTCAAGACCTGCTGGAAAATTCAAAGAAAGCATGTGTATTTAAAAAACAACTGAACAGGGGCGCCTGGGTGGCTCAGTCGGCAAAGCGTCCGACTACAGCTCAGGTCACGACCTCACGGTTCGTGGGTTCGAGCCCCGTGGCGGGCTCTGTGCTGACAGCTCAGAGCCTGGAGCCTCCTTTGGATTCTGTGTGTGTGTGTCTCTCTCTTGGCCCCTCCCCTGCTTGTGCTCTGTCTCCCTCTCTCAAAATTAAATAAACATTAAAAAAAATTTTAAATAACTGAACACACACACAACTGAAGTATAATATGCACACAGAAAAGTGCACCAATCACAAGCATCCAGTCTGATGAACTATGACACGAGTGAACAACCTGAGTAACCACCGCCCCAGGTGAACACCCTGAGAACCCCAGAAGCTCCCCTTGTGCCCCCATCTCCCCTCCCCCACTCCACTTTCCCCTTCTCCTTCTTGTAAATGGCTTTTAATGATTTTCCAGCCTCCAACCAAGAAGGGAAGCACTTTGCTCAGGAGAATTGGCTGAGGGTGATGACAGAAGACTTGGCACCCTCCATGAATAAATTGAAGAATTAATTGAAGATCATAGAGAAGCTGGGACCAACCAAGAATTGGGAGAATGGCCACAAGATCGTATACACAGAGCTTTTTATTCTGGGCATTATTCTAGGCACAGTCTAAGAAAGTTTCAAGGGTAATTTTGACAATTCGTAATTTTCGTTGTATTGCTGACCTAGGCTTTACCATCAGTCTATGTCATCCAAAATCAGGCTGTTTCATTACCTGCGGGGTTCTCTGGTCCTGGCAGCACTGACCTGTCCTGGCTCACAGCCTGAATGAAATTGTTCCTTCACAGGAGAGAGGACAGAGAGATGGTTGGGTCAGCCCAGAGCAGGGCAGTCCTAGTTCAGTTTACCTTGCTGTCTCAAGGGTGAGAGATGAGCAAAAACCTCAAGACTGCAAGTTTGGGACTCGGGCTGCCCCCAGGGTGACAGCTCCAAATTCTGCTGACTTCAGCCAATGGGAAGCCACACCATCAGAGACCGGTATAGGACCATAGACCACGCTTCTAGGACTGGCATTGATGATGTAACCCAATCAGATCAGCAGCCCCCACTCTTGGGGTGGAGCTAAAGGGGTTTGTGTCCCCAGCTAAAGAGATGGTTAGAAGTCACAGGGAAAGGGGGCACCTGGGTGGTTTAGTCGGTTAAGCCTCAGACCTCAGCTGAGGTCATGATCTCAGGGTTGGTGAGTTCCAGCCCTGCAGCCCGGAGCCTGGAGCCTGCTTCGGATTCAGTGTCTCCCTCTCTCTCTGCCCCTGCCCTGCACACACTCTGTCTCTCTCTCTCAAAAATAAAAATAAACATCTATATATCTATATATCTATAAATTTATATTTAATAAAGATAAATATATTTATATATTATATGTATATAATATATGCATACTATATTTTATATGTGTATTTAATACATATAAATATATAAAAATATATATATTACAAAAAGAAGTCAAAGGGGAAACACCACGTGCTATCCCTTCTGGGCAGGTGGGTGGGTGGGTTGGTTTGGCTGGGCTGAGCTGGGGAGCAGTGGTGTGCCAGGCAGCAAGGGACATGGGATTGAGTCCATACTGAGAAATAGTGGGAGCTAGCGATAGAGAAACGGTTGCAGCTGGTAGTTGAAGCCCTTGAATATTGGGAAGAGAATGTTAACGGTATTTTGTAGGCTATCTGGAAGCCATTGTTGGATTTTGAGCAGGAGCAGTGATGTGGTTGTATTGGATGATGATTATCCAGTCAGAGGGTGGTGGGGGCTGAGGAGGATCGCGGGGAGGTAATGTTTCGGCAAGAGGACGGGAGACCGCTGAAGGACCGGGGTGATGCAAGACTGTTCTAGAGTGTGGCAGCGGGCAGTTGGCGGTGGAAAGGTGGGTGGGGATGGATCTGAGAGACGCTGAAGGAAACTGGATAGGACTGAGAGAAATACAGTCCTAGGGTCAGGCTCCGGAGAAGGGAAGGATTGGAAACGGCCAACAGGGAAAACTCTGGGGAAAGTTTTTTTTTTTCCTTTTGGGCCTTAATGAGTAAACAATCATATTCTTCTGTTCACAACCCACTGTCATCGTTGGTGCTGGTAGCGCCCTCATTCATTTTATTTGTTCATTTACTTATTTGCTCACCGCCCCCCCCCCCAGATTTATTAAGACATAATTGACATTAACAGTGTGTAGCTTTAAGACATACAAGTGATGATTTGGTACATGTGTGTATTGTGGAGTGGTTACCACAATAAGGTTAGTTAACACAGCCATCTCCCCACATAGTTGTTTTTTGCTTGTGTTGTGTGTGTGTGTGTGTGTGTTTTGCTTGTGTTTTGTGTATCTGTGTGTGTGGTAGGAAGATTTAAGATTGACTCTCTTAGCCACTTCCAAGTATACAACATAGTATTATTAACTACAGTCATTGTGCTGTACATTAGATCCCCAGAACTGTTTCATTTTATCACTGGAAATTTGTACTCTTTGACCAACTTTCTCCTCCTTCCCCCCATACCCCCAGCCCTGGTAACCACCAGCCTAATTCCGGTTTTTATGAGTTTGGCTTTTTTAGATTCCACCTACAAGTGAGAAGGTAAGTATGTTGTCTTTAACTGGTCTGACTTACTTCACTTAGCATAATGCCTCAAGGTTCAACCATATTGTCACAAACGATAAGATTTCCTTCTTTTTTACAGCTGAATAATATTCCATTGTATATACTATCACATCTTCTTTATCCATTCATCCGTCAGCGGACACTTAGGTGGTTTCCGTATCTTGGCTTTTGTCAATAACGCCACCATGACCATGGGGGTGCAGGTATGTCTTTGAAATCTTGATTTCATTTCCTTCTGTTATTTACCCAAGGCTGGGATTGCTTTACTCATTTCTTTTTATCCCCATTCTCCAATCTTGTTTCCTTCTCCATATGAAACCACTCTAATGTTACATCCTTTTGTTTGCAAGTGTTCTTACGAAACTCTTGTTTTCTTGTCTGTGTGTAATTTAAAAAGATGTATTATAGGGAATTCGAGGTGAAATAGTATAATACACTTTCTGTGCCCATCATTCAGCTTCAACCACCATCAGCCCATGGCCAATCTTACCCTATCCACACCCCCTCCACATCCCTCCTCCCAGGCATTGGATCATTTCATCCATAGATATTTTAGTGTATATCTCTACAAGCTAATGTAGCCACAATATCCTTATCAATAGCTTAAAAAGAATAATATTTCCTTAATCTCATCAAATAACCAGTGCTCAAATTTTTAATTCTCCATAAAGGTTATTTCTTTCCAGTTTGTGTATACGAATCAGGATTCAAAGAAGTGAATACATAAGTATACATACATAAGTGATGGACATTTTTTAAATTTTCTTTTAATCAACAGGCTTCCACTACATCTGTTTTTTTTTTTTTCCCCTTGCAACTTATTTGTTGATGAACCCGGGTTTTTGTCCATAGAATTTACCATGGGGTGATTTTGCTGATTGCATTTCTGTGATGTAGTTTAACAAGTATGTCTGTTTTCTGTAGTTCCTTTGAGTCGGTAGTTGAATCGAAGGACTTGATCGAATGTTTTTATGGAAGACTATTTCATGGTTTGTCTTGTGTCCTTCCATCAGGATGCACATATTTGGTTGTCTCTTTTGTGTGTGTGATATTAGAGGCCATTGATGACCAAAGCCTGGGATTCTGTTAGCTTATTAGTATATTAGTGGTCTATTGGTGTGTAATAATACTGACACAAACTTAGTGGCTTGCAACCAAACACATTCGTTCTCTCACAGTTAGAAATCCAGGCATGAGTTAGCTGTGGCCTGAGATTCCGGGTCTCTTAGAAGTCTAAAAACAAGGTGTTGGCCAGGGCTTAAATCATTTGAGGCTTGACTGGGAAAGGATCCATTTCCAAGTTTATGTGGTTATTGGTGGGATCAGATCATTGGGGTTGTCTGACAGAGGGTCTGAGTTCCTTGCTGACTGGTGGTTAGAGGCCACCTTTTCTTAGTTCCTTGCCACCTGGGTCTCTCCATATAGCAGCTTATGTCATCAAAGACAGCAAGAGAGTCAGTAGAGTCAGCTAGCAAATGGAAGTACAGTTTTATGTAATGCCACATGGAGGAGATGTCCTATCACCATTACCACATTCCATTGGCTAGAAGAAAGTCATCCCCTGCCCCATAATCCAGGGGAGGGGATTACACAAGGGCCTGAGTCCCAGGGTTAAATGGGGTCTGTCTTAGAGTCTGCCACAATTAGATGTTGCAAAATGGCGATGTTCTAATTCTCGCATTCCTTCCTTGTCTATTAGCTGGAACACTTCTAGAACAAGAAACTTCCCCTGACACATTATTTGGTTATCCATGGTATAATTCATAGAGGAAAGTCAGACTAAATGCTTGATTCTTTCCTTTCGTTTGCCAGTTTTGAAAACTAATGAGTTGATTCCCTTGAATTATCCAATGGTGACCCAATTATGTGGGCATGTATTATTAATTATGTAAATGGTACTGTGCCAAATATCGCATTCTCTTTATTCCTTTTTCAGTACTGTTTTTCAGATCTATTCATACCACTATACGCACCTCTAGCTCTTATCTTCCACATGTTGACTAGTATCCCGGGATGTGTATCATCTAATTTATCTGTCTGTTCACCCAGTGGACACTAAGACTGCTTCCAAATTCCTGCCATGGTGCCTAGTCTCATACAGCTTAATACCCTTGTACCTGCAGTGGAACTGCTGTAGGGTAGAGTATAACTAGCTGGTCAGTTGGCTTAAATAGTGCCAATTGCTTTCCAGAATGGCTGCACAAACTTACTCTCTCGTGGAAATTATTTGTTAACATATGTAGCTCAGCTTCATGAGGAAGGAAACACCTCAGTATCCTCATGAATTTTATGCCCTTCACTAATCCAGAGTTCTTAAGAAAGTTCTCAAAGCCATTTCTTATCAGAAGTATCCAAGTTATTCTTCATCTCCAAAGCCATAGGTATGCTAGGCGTTGGGAGGTAAGAGACAGAACCTTATACTAGCATTTTCCAACCTAAACTATTGTCATCTGGTACACTATCCAAATTCTAATCCAGGCCTCAAAAATGAGGGAGCTGTGGGAGGGAGGGAGAAGGAGGGGACAAGGGGAGAACTGGGGAAGCGGCAGGGGAAATCACTTATTTAGGAAGGGACAAGAAGGAACCTTGCCTTATCATTCACCCACTCGGCATCTCATTTTATACACATGGAAACAGACCTAGAGGTGAAGCCATTTCTCCAAGGGACACTTTGTGAGTATAAGATGATATGCTAGGCAAGGTCTGGGAGGGTGGTGGGTGGGGGTCTGACCAAGGGAGGAGAGGGATGGGCAGGTGGCTAAGGTCTGAAACAGCTTGGGTGAAGTCGTTACTTAGGAGCCAGCAAAGGAGACACAAATGTGAGGTGGGGAACTCCAGCCTGTCGTGGTCTCATGGAGACTGTGAACCTTTGTAAACACTTTACAAGCAGCTGATGGAGTCCTCACCATAACTCTTATGAAGTAGTGATTTTCATCCCTCCCTTATGGATGTAAGAACAGAAGCTCAGAGTTTTTAAGCAATTTCTTCAATGTCTTGCAGTTAGAAAGTGCCAGACTTGGGGTGCCTGGGTGGCTCAGTCGGTTAAGCTTCCGACTTCAGCTCGGGTCATGATCTCGTGGTTCTTGAGTTCGAGCCCCACATCGGGCTCTGTGCTGACAGCTCGGAGCCTGGAGCCTGCTTCGGATTCTGTGTCTCCCTCTCTCTCTGCCCCTCCCCTGCTCGCACTCTGTCTCTCTCTCTCTCTCTCTCTCAAAAATAAATAAACGTTAAAAAATTTTTTAAAAAAAGGAAGTGCCATACTACGATTCATAATCAACCTAATTTATTGATGCAAAATCTTTGCTCTTATGCACATACATGCACACACACACGCAAAGAGAGGGTTTCACGGAGGGTGTGGTTAATGGGGCCTCATGCTGAAGAAAGTTCATGGAGAGAGAGGAGAGGAAGCAGTTTCAGAAATTGTGGTCTTAGGTGGAAAAAGTCCTTCTCGGTTTCCTTAGGCTGCTGCTGTGGGGCAGTGGGAGGTCACGTCTACTGATTCGGGGAGCTTCGAAGACGAGTTGAAATACTGAAATCATTTTGGACCACAGGCAAGTGGAAATACATGGTTGGATCTTAAAGCCTTAAATTATATGCCGTTTCAAACCGAATTTTTCTGGCTTAATCACAAAGTTAAGGAAACCATAAGTGACCAGTATAAAAGTGGCTTTTGCTCGAGTCCATAAAAATAAAATAGACAATAAAACAGAGAATATTCAAATGGTATTGATGACAGAGCCCCCGGGAGGGAGGGCGTAGAAACGCCATTCAAGCGTCGCCCCCCAAGGGCCCGTGTCAGCAGAACGTCGGACGGTGGGAAGTTCGTCCAACTTGAAAGCCCACTGAAAAGTTAACACGTTGGGTATCGAGGAGAAATAAGTGATCAATGAGCTTTTCTACCTGCACTCTCTTCTTTGGAAAAGGGCATTTCAATTTGGCCGTCTTAAACAGCAGACAAGTTTTTTTTTTTTCCTCAAACAGATTTTAATGAGTGGAAGAGAAATAAATCCACTGCTTCCAAAAAATACAGAGATTGTAGTTCAAGTGGCAGCGTGCCAGGCAAGTTGCATTTAGGGTTTTAAAAAACCCAGCATTTCATGACCATTGCAAGACCGAGGCAGGGTTTGCAGGAGCTCTTTATTGAAGCCAGGTGTGAGCTGTCTCCTCTTCCTGGCTGGGACGCTGCCTAGGCCCTGAGGATAATTTCCTGTGGTGGCTGAGCATTTCTGGCCCAAGTCCCTGGTGTACCAGAGTCTTTTCCGCTGCTTCTGCAAGCTCTTTTTTTCTTTTTGTCCTTTTCCCCCCCTCCTTCTTTCTTCCTTCGTCTTTCCCTCCTACTGTAGACCTTGTATTTGTTTTCTGCTGAAGGTCACATGTTGAGGCCCTAATCCCCATGTGGTGGTTTTGGAGGTGGGGTCTTGGGGAGGTAGTCAGATTTGGATGAGGCCATGGGGGCAGAACCCCCATGATGACATTGGTTTCCATGTAAAGGGATGAGGGGACCGGAGCTCTCGTTTGGCCATGTGAGGATACAGTGAGAAGGTAGCTGTCTATAAGCCACGAAATGGATCTTCACTAGAATTCAATCGTGCCAGTACCCTGATCTTGGACTTTCAATCTCTAGGACTGTGACAGATACATGTTTGTTGGTCAAGCCACCCAGTCTATGGTATTTTGTTACAGCAGCCTGAGTAGATTAGATAGTTCCCTTCCCAAGCCAACTTCCTTGAGCAGTTCCACTCACTACACAATACCAGAGATGTTTAAAAAATTATTGATGATTCCAACATTTGGCTCATGGCACTGGACCAATAGGATGCCACCTGTGTGTCACGTGACTGCCGTAGAACTGTTTTGGCCCAGAAATGAGCATTCCCGTTTAGCTTTAGCTCAGAAGAGACAGTATTTGTAAATTTTTTGCTGGATAATTTCTTCTGCAGAATATGATGATACTGTCAGCCTCACCACAGGCTTGGAAGAAGTAAATTAAATATGTGAACACTCCTAGCTCAGTTGGCACGTAGAAGCTGTTTGGTAAATACTGGTTGTTCTGAATATAAAAAGCAGGATGGCTGATTCATTCCACCTTCCAAAAGAAAGAAGGATTCATCCCTTCCTTGAAAGAGAAAAAGTGAGAAAGTCCTGAAAAGGGAAGAGAGAAGTCAGACAATGGAACTCAAAGATCTGTCCTCTAAGCCAGCTGCTTTGAAGGCGATAAAAGGTCGGTATTGGGAAACTAGTGGAATTTGAAGAAGCCTCAAGAGAAGCCAAGGTATTTCTGGCTAGTGGATGGTGGCATTTTATTATGGGCATTAAATCGGTTAACACCCAAGGTCACCTAGAGAGACCCTGTGGATGGACCTGGAGGGATCAGTGCTTGCATTCAATATGACACTTCAGTCAAGACCCACTAGGTTAATGAAGGCAAAGCTCACCAGTGACCTTATTGTCAAATCCAACACTTGCTTTTCGGTTCCTGCTTTGACCTCCAGAAAGTATCTGATGTTGGCGACACCTTCCTGCAAAGTCTGTTTTTCAATGGCTGTGTAACAAAATTGATCTTATCTGTCTTAGGATCCTTTGTTGGGTTCTCTTTCTTTGTGTGTCCGTGAAGAATTGGTGTTGCCAAGGACTTGATGCTTACCTTTCTCCCATCTTTTTAGACAGTTTGGTACTTTCACCTTTACTGCCTACATGTAGATGATGCCCAGCATAAAACTGCGGATCTTCCTCAGGAAGTCCTTCAAATTCAGCTTGTTCTAATTTTTAAAAAAACTTTCATTTTAGAGAGAGAGAGTGTGTGAGTGGGGGAGTGGGGCAGAGGGAAAGTGAGAGAATCTCAAGCAGGCCCCACGCTCAGCACAAAGCCCGGTGTGGGGACCAATCCCACAACCCTGGGATCATGCTCTGAACCGAAATCATGAGTCAGACGCTCAGGGTGCCTGGGTGGCTCAGTCGATGAAGCGTCTGACTTCAGCTCAGGTCATGGTCTCATGGCTCGTGGGTTCGAGCCCCGCATCGAGCTCTGTGCTGGCAGCTCAGAGCCTGGAGCTTGCTTCAGATTCTGTCTTTGTCTCTGTCTCTTTCTCTGTTCCTCCCCCTGCTCACACACTGTCTCTCTCTGTCTCAAATATAAGTAAACATTAAAAAAAAAAGAGCCAGACGCTCAACTGACTGACCCACGCAGGCGGCCCTAATTCAGCTTGTTCTAATCAGCTGGCATGCTCAGCAGATTAGATTGTATGCCCGTCTCCCTCTTGCATGTATTTATACCCCATCTACCCCCAGTCCCATCCCAAGGCTTCCTCAGGTGAGGCCCCTGCCTCCTCTTGTCTGGAAGAGCCACAGCTCTCTACCTGATGCCCTGACATCTGGTTTTGTTCCCTCCACTCCTTTTGCCAAGAAAGTGAAACTTTCTAAAACACGTGAGCTTAAAAAAAACTCAACCTGTTAGTTTGTCTTTTAATAAATGCATTTAATATGTTGACACTTCTTATGATATTGTTATGACATTTGGAGGTATTGCTAACATCTTAAAAATATGTATATTTTTATTTTTCCCCAACTCCCCTTTCTCTCCATTGCTTTGGAAACTATGTATCTAATTTTTTTTTTGGTAATTCATCTACACATTTTATGTATACATGTATATTCTAACAAGATCTAAAATTATCTAGCAGCTCTGTTCTCCTCTGAAACAGGACACATATCACTGAATGTTTCAAATATCACTGAGTAGAGTTGAAAAGCTCAGAACTGGAGCTCACAACAGCATCTTTCCCAGAAATGCCTCTTCCAGTTTATCTTCGTGGTCCCATGCTTGTCACTCAGGCGCTCTACGAATGTTGATGGTTTGCCGCTACTGAGACGTGGGCCTCTTGGAGATACAGAAGTGAGAGAGTGAGAAAACCCAAGGCAGGGAAAGTTCTGCATGTTGAGCTTGGCTTCATGTACTCCACTGGGCGTACATGAGGTCTTTGTTTTCTGAATAGAAAGCCTACCTTAGAAATCCCTACTTCCTGGTGGACCATTGGGGGGTGTTAAAGTGTCCTCAATACTAGAGAGAGTCCTGATCCTCTTACTATAGAAAATCGTCCTCATCCACTTAAGAGACTTCAGTGTCAGTGTTTAAAGAGAGAATGATGTCCTGTAAGCTGATTTGTTCTTCAGCAGATGATTTGATAGCTTCAAATATGGGTTCATGGCTCAGTGGGTCAGTGTTTACCTTCAGCTGGCAACTCAATGGGGGATCGCGGGTGGGCTAGCAACCTGCGTGGATCTCAGATAATCCATGGAGAAGATAATCTGCTTTAGGCTAATCAAGTACCTTCTGTGGAGAAAAATAAGTCAGTGATATGCTCTCAGCAGGAAACTTTGTCAGTGGGTTGTCAGAACTCAAGGGTGTGATTACAATCTAACTTCAGTGTTACTTTGACTGTTCTGTGTATTTTTCTCATTTATCTTGTGAGTCATAGAAATATTTTGATGAATGCAGCAAAACTGATGGCTCTTTGTATTTAACTTCACCAAGCTGGAAGAGCCTTATCCAACTATAGAAAAAAAAAAAAGATCGCCATATTGTTATGGCTGTATATATCTAGCACAGGGCCTCAGCTCTTTCTTTGCCTTTATTGGAAACGTGTGACATTTAGAAGACTGAGAGCCAGGTGCACTGGGCATTCCAGTTTGCTGCAAGTTTCTGCAGTTTGGGCTCCTGGCTGGCTCAAGGTGGTACACGAGACATTGCATGTTTTTGCTTGTTCACCATCCATTTCTATCCTTCTAGGAACTGAACACTTCTCTTTGACGGAGAACGTATTCCACAACCTGATCCAGGTCTACCCTGCAATAGAAGAAGCCACATGGTCCAGGAATAGTTTGGGAATGGGTCCATGACCCAAGCAGGACGTTTCTGCTGCAATTATTGGAAAATACTTTCATTCCACGGGGGTTCTGCGCTGGCAACCATCTTCCAACCTTTTGGAGAACACCTGTCCAGCAGGTGGAGACAGAGGCAGGGCTCTGAAGACATTTACATTTTTATTTTAAATTGATTTCTAATACAAGTCGTATATATTTAAGATATATAACACACAACATGATGGCTTGATGTATATAGTGAAATGATTACTATAGTCAAGCTAACATATCTCCTTACACAGTTACCTTTCTTTTTTTTTATGTGTGTGGGGAGAGTATCTGAAATCTACCTTCTTAGCAAATTTCCAATATTTGAGACAGTATTGTTGACCTATAATCGTCGTGTTGTATATTCGATCTCTAGAATTATTCATCCTATATAAGTGCAACTTCATACCCTTTGACCAAAATCTCTCCTAATGCCCCCCACCTCCCCACTCTCCCACCACCCCCTCCCCAACTGTTCTGCTCTCTGCTTCTGTGTATTTGACATTTTCAGATTCCATATATAAATAAGATCTTGTGGTACTTTTCTTTTTGTGGCTGGCTTATTTCACTTATATAATGTGTATAGATTCATCCATGTGGTTGTGAATAGTAGGATCTTTTTTTTTTTTCCAGGCTAAAGAATATTCCATTGTATGTATGTATGTATCACACAATTTCTTTATCCATTCATTTGTCAATGGACACTCAGGCTGTTTTTATATCTTGGCTATTATGAATATTGCTATAATGAACATAATTGTACAGATGTATTTTAGAGGTACCAATTTTATTTCTTTTGGGTAAATACCTAGGATAGGGGTTGCTGGATTATACTATATTATATATAGCTCTATTTTTAATCTTTTAATTTTTAATATTTCATGCTATTTTCCTTAGTGGCTATACCAATTTACCTCCCTACCAACACCTCGTCCAACCACATCCTCACCCACAGCTGTTATGGTTTAGCTTTTTGATAACAGTTTCTGATGACATTGCCTGAGATCATATATTCAGCCTTGCTGAAGTCAAATGCACCCAAGTATGTAAGTCCGTGGATTTCTTTCTTGGCTTTAGCTGATTTAAGTTGAATTTCTGCCACTTGAAATTGAAAGTGTCCTCACCCTTATGCATAGAAGTCGGGAGTGAGAGCCATTTATCAAGATCTTTGACAGGAAGCTCTATGCACATATCCACCCATTCCAGGTCCAAGGTACTTATGACGGCTGCCTGGCACTTGGGGACACCCAGGTTAGCAGCTCATGAAACTTATTGGGCAAGCATTGATTTTGCCCGATAAGTCAACTATTTGATCAACTGAAGCTGGAGGAGCCAAAGTCAAAACTGGGGAGAGGGAGAAGAGGGATAGGGCCATGAAATAGGGCACCTACTTATCCTTGGAACCACACAGGAACCGGAGGTATTGCAGGAAGGACCAGCAACTGAGGACGCCCCTCCCTGGACCCTTGGGCTGCTTTCCGTTCCCTCAGCCAAAGTTGTGGAAATACCAATTTATCAGGGAGTCGAAGTAATTTTCCCTAGTACACACAGCCTCCCAATTTCCAGGCAACTTCTCCAGTCATCAGACCACACTTCCTCCCTGCCTTGGGGAAAAGGTAAGCAGCAGTTAGAAAGTATAAGTGGGCACAAGATTCTACAAACAGCAAGAGAAAAGGCCCCATAGATGAAGGACACAATGTGTGTGGTCTGTGCAACTGAAAGCTTCTGTAAAACAGGTAGCCTTTCTAGAAATTCAAGGTAAGGAGGGCAGGACAGGGAACCCCTGAGCTTGCCACCTCCGGGCCAAAGCTGCGGCGCTTCTGACTCAGGCCCACACAGTCGTAGTGAGGCTGTGTGGGGTGGGAGGAGGGACAGGGGAAGAAGGTGCAGAGATGAGTGTATAAGGCAAAGCAGATGTGAAGAGGAGGACTGATGCGAGATTAGAATCTTGTTCTTTCTGTGCGTCATGTTATGAAGGGACCCCTAAATCCTAATATGGATTGGAACAGAAACACTGAAACTGTCACTGGGGGCACAGCATGGGGGTGGCTTAGGAAGATGGAATAGGAGAGGAAGTGGTTTCATAGGAGGACGAAAAAGAGGTGAGTGAAAACTGTTTCCTAGCCAGAAGCTGCCCTCAAGGTGTGCAAGGAAGGCTAGGAATGCTAGACTTTTAGGGAGACCCCCAGACCTTAGGTCCTGACCCACATAGGGCACAGAGGGCAGGGATCCGAAGAAACCTGATGAGAAGTGTGGGGTTTCCTACCATAGCGAGGTCTCCTGCGCTGACCAGCCCTAGCCACAATTGACATTTGGACAGGAAAGAGCACACAGAGAACACGGGAGCCTGGCTTACCCCCTCTGTCTAGATACCGTTGGCCAGGAGGCTGGTACCTTCCATCCATCTCCCTATAATCTACACTCCATTCCCTCAACCACCCCTGGCCTTTAATCCACAGTGCCAGGACCAAAGAATGAAGAGATAGATATGGCTTCTGCCTTCACCTTTCTGCTTTGTCCATGGCCTTCGAGCCCCCTCCATCAGATTCCCCTTTTCAAGGGCCGACGACTGAGGTGTGCGCACAGCTTGTGTTCCTAACCAGGAAAAAACTCCGAGCTGTCTTCAGTGGTCAGCATCCTCCCCCTGTCTCCTGTTCCCAACCTCTGCCTTGCCAGATGCGGTTCCTCAGGCTGACCGTGGGCAGGAGGCCTCGGCTGGCCTCCACACCGTCAAGGTCTTCCCTCAACTCCCCGAACAGGGAGACTTTGTGGAGGCCAAAAACCAATCATTCACCCCATTAATTCGGTGTGTAAAAAGAGTGGGAGATATCACACTAGGAAAGAGCTTTGTAACACGTTTGAGGTCCTCACAGTGGTGTCAGAGATGGGACTAAGTGGGCAACACACGTACATTATTTCTGTTCCATTCATTCCGGTTTGACAGCAGACACGTTGTGTGAAACTCAGCTCAGAAACAGCCCAAGGTCTTGCCAAAGTAGCCCAGGAGAACTCTCTCCATCACTGAACCTGACAGCGTGTCATGAAGAGAATTAAAAATACATGAAGAAAAGCTGGTCAATTCAGTTGCTACATAGAGACCTTGAGCCTGCGTCTGTCCTGTGGCTCTTCCAAGGTTCTCGGACACATACTGATGTTACACGGGTGCTTCCATGGGGCGCCTGGGTGGCTCAGTCAGTTGAGCGTCCAACTTTGGCTCAGGTCATGATCTCACGAAGCGTGAGTTCGAGCCCCACGTCGGGCTCTGTGCTGACAGCTCAGAGCCCAGAGCCTGCTTCGGATTCTGTGTCTCCCTCTCTCCCTGCCCTCTTCCTGCCTCTCAAAAATAAATAAACATGAAAAAAAAAAAAGATAACACTAAAAAATAAATAAATAAACAGGAGCTTCCAACGCTGGCCCCTTTGGGCACAGGCATGATATGACTTCCTCATGGGTTCCATGTGGAAATGTGAAGGGTGTGAAGGCAGGTGACTGAAACCGGACACGGACCCCGGGATGAAGGATTTACATGAGGTAGGAGTATGTTAGTAGCTGCTTTATTTTGGATGAGGACAAAGCCTGTCAGCTTCCACTCTGCACGGAAACCTCTCTGAGAGCTCTCATGTCTCGTCAGCAGCCCTTCCCGCATGGTGCCCTCTCCTGCCTGGCCTCGCCATGGAGAGACTTCCTTTTGGGTACCTGGGGTAGACGTGGCCACAACCGCAGGAGTCCTGCCCTGAATCTTCCTTGTGGTGAGGAGCCGGGGCTGGCTGACACGACGGAGCCAGTGCTCCAGGATTATGCTGGTTGACCAAGCTGGTCAGTTGAAAAAATTCCTTAAAATACCCCATGGGTATGTTTTTATTTTGTATTGTTTTTAAAAGGATAATTATCCCGAGACCCTGATGCCAGAAAAGAGAGCTCTACGACTTTTAGAAAACTGGCCATGAAGCACGTTTAAAAAACAAAAAAAAAAATTAGTTAAAAGACTAGAAATTATGGTTACAAAAATATCTCTGCTAATAGTTTACTGTCTGGCCTGAGTGAGTTTGACTTTAAGGTGTGGTGGCCCTGGAAATTTATCGTGAGTCACTATATAATCACTGGCTGCACTATCAGGCATCAGCCCACACACAATTTTCCAGCCCTGAACTTTGAATGTTTCATACAAAATGAAAATAATACAGTCTTATGTTTTATTCTAGGGATGAGGTGGTTGGTACCACTTTAGACTTTGCTGAAGACTTGTGAATTTGGTGTTTCCTACTAAATTAAAATGTTTTAAGGAAGTATCTTGTGTTTGGTTGGCAAACACAAATCTCCTTTAAGGGAAAAACCCTGCACATACAGGCTATTGTCCGTAGGTTCATTGCCTCCTCTGTGGGTTATTTGCTTGACCTGGACTCTCATCTCTCCAAATGGCCAACTCAGCCCTTGGAGTCATAATTACACATTTGAAGGAAGACTAAACCAGCAAACACAGATGGTTATCTCTCTGCCTGCTTTATTTTCTCTTGTCTTTTTCTTGCCTCTGTTCTCTTTCTGGGATTGGAAAAGCATAGATATACTTTCTCCTGTACTGACTCAAAGACAGCCTCATGGAGGAGACAGTAAGTAGATACCTTTCTTTCTTTATACATGGGGCTTGGTCTTGAGTTTTAGTAGTTAATTCCAGTGCAGTAGGGCTCTTGGAAGACCAACTTGTATTGTGTCAACTCACGGGAGCCTAATGTTTTCCCAAAAGCCTTTCTTCATCTGGGACCTCTTCTAGACTTACCGAAGTCTCCCTCAGCCTTTGTGGGGCTGCTAAAATCCTTCTTTTGTTTAAGTTTCCTGCTTGTGCTAGCCTCTCCTTCAAGACTTCCGTGGCAAACACAGCACACATCCATTTTGGGTGCTTGTTCTCTGTTTTTTAATTCATCTTTGCCTTTGTATCGTCTCCTCAACTAGTCTGTAAGTTCTTTGCGGGAGAAAAAAAGTACTTTGTTCATTTTTGTCATCCTCATTGTTTAACACACAGAAGACACCCCAGCAATGCTTTCTGATTGATTTGTGAAGGTAGTTTGTATATTCGTTAACTCTCACGTAGGGCAAACTGTGTACTAGATGCCGTATTAGACACTTTCACCTGCGCTGTCTTATTGAATCTTCCCAAAGACCCAAGAAGACAAATATCATTCGAATTTTTTATGTGGTGGCACTAAGACACAAATAGTTTCCCTGGGGTCCCCCCAAAGCCAGGAAATGGCATGCCATCTGTATAGTGAGAAGTAGGATCGTCAAGGCTAGGAGGTAGGGATGCTTCCTTGTCCTGGGACGGAAGCCTGCTTAGGAAGTCAATGTAAGGAGCCCCGGAACATGTTGGGTGTGCCTCGGGGAATAACTATGCTAGCTGTTGGCCCGCTCTCACCCGCTGGCCTGGACCCATGGCCCCAGCTGGGGCTGGAGACGTGCCATTCAAGTGTCTCCCTAAAGCGCTCCCCTTGTTCTTCTGATTATATCTTTGTTATGCGAACTGACATCACAGGATCCTGCTACTGTGGGCAGGGAGACGCCTCTGCAAGCTCTGTCTTTTCTTTTCCCTGGATTGTGCTTTTTTTTCTATCTGATGGACTTGTGTCCTTTGCACCGTCACGGGGCAAACTTTCTTCCAGACAGTGCTTGCTCCAGGCAGAAAGGATACAGGACAGCGTCTGGCCCAGAGGCTAAGGAGACAGCTCTGCAGGAACTGAGCAGGGCTCTAAAGTCCCTTGCGCCCAGGATGGGTGAGGGGTCCCGCTGCAGTCTGCACGTGTGAGCTTACATAGGAGCAGGCCACACTGCACACGGGCTGCAGTGTGTCACCCGAGCAGCAGACTGAACGGACTTGCCTGGATGAGAGTCTGCGTGACCGTAAGGAGGAGAACTCCTGGTGCCTAGTGAAAGAGCATTACGACAAAAGAGAAGACTTGGCTAAGGTCCTCCAGTGGTTTTACATCATTTTCCTTTGTTAGTCAATAAACCAGTCCTGGTGGGGGGGGTGGGGGGGGAGGGCTGTGAAAAATTTCACCCATACACGGCAGTTTCTCAGTGTCAAATGTCTGTCACAAATTTTGCCTGTGGTCACCTCCGAAGCCTACAATTTAAAAAAAAAAAAAACGCAGCAATTATCTCAACCAAAGTGCTATTGAGTGCACTTTCCAGTGGTTGGTCCTCAGGCTCCTTTCCCAACAATGTTTTCCTCGTGCAAAAAGCCCAAAGGAGCGTGTGCGTGGCTCCCGAAGCCGAGAAGTCAACTCCGCGGAAAATTTGCATGCTGTAATTGACTTGCCGGGAATACTCAAGACATAATTCTTCAGGCTTGCAATGATGATCACGATTCCCTGCAACCTTCCAGGCTGGCAGTCGAAATGGCAGCCAGACTCCTCCATTCTCCTGTGATCTCATTCTTAGATTGAATCTCTGCAACTCAGCTCAGATGCCCTGGTTTTTAGGAGGTTGTAGCTGGTGAACCCTTATCTTTCCTCTCCCTTAAGCTGCTACAATATGTTAGGGTTTTACAAGTCAATTGCCAACTATTGTGTTATACTGAGCAGTTTAGTACAGAGACATCTTGTGACCCTGGCTACAGAGTAAGTTCTTGGAGGGAAAGCCTGTAGTAGATGCAGAGTTCGTTTTGAATGAACGGCCAAAGAGATCAATTCTTTGGAATTTTTTGAGTGTACACCTGTGATTTGTGCACATGGAAACCGACTGGGCTTGAGGAAGTCCTAAGGCTGAAGTGAAGGAAGGACCCCTTGTAGAATCCTCATGGATAATTTTCAAGACAATTACTTGGCCAATCATCCCTGGTTGATATGTTGAGTTTAACACGGGAATCATAAATCTGCAGAGGTTCCTTGTCTGCCCTAACGCTCAAAGAGACAATATGAAATATGAGTATGAATATTTTGTGTGTGTGTGTGGCAGGAGGAGTGGGAAATTGGATCCAATCACTGTTTTGCAGTGAAGCAGCACACAGCTCACTTGAAGGAAGCTTCCATCATTCCATTATTCCACCACGCCAAACACCCTTTTCTCTGATTATGTATTCTGAATCATAAAATGCTTCTACAGTGGAACCTTGAGACATTCAGGATCCAAGTACGTTCAGACAGTAAACCTTAAGGTGTAGATATGGAGAAGTGTTGGGGGGATGCTTCTTGATATTATATAGGTTCAAGGCAGGTGAAAACTTTCTTCTGGAGGTTTTGGATGGCTGTTTCCATGGTCCTGAATTCCCAGGGCCACAGAGAGGCAAAATTGTCAAATGAAATTTACCTCTGGAAGTTTCTCACCTCCCTTCCCCTCTACTGGATGCTATTTCCCAAGGTAATGGTGCATTTCCAAAAGCCAGTGGGGTTGCAATGGTGTGCAAGCCCATTGCACAGATGGCCTCCTTCCCCAGCCTCCTATCAAAATCTATGTCCAAGTTGACACTACTTTAAACACTGGAGGAGACCCCAAGTTCAGTTGGAGCTACTGGTGAGGCCTAGTGCCCACAATAGGATGAGCTCTCCTGGGCAGCAAGTACAGAAGTGAGTGCAGTTTAAAGAGGTGGTGATCCCAGGATGTTCTGCATTCGTCAGATCACGTGTGTCTGTTCTTAGGATCCTTTAAGGGGACATTGGTAAATGAGGCACATTCAGATAAGGGTGAAAAAATATGAAGACAGTATCATGGGAGAAATGATGGAAGATTTGGGCATTTGCAACCTGACTAAAGAGGCCAGAATCATCCTAGAATCTGATCTAGTTTAAACACCTCTCTGGTGTTTGAATTTATCTTCTACCTATCTCTGCCAGATTATCAATTAACCTTGGCCTGAATATCTCTGAATATCTCTTATGACACAGAACTCACTACCTAGAGCTCCAGAACATGACAGCCTCCTTTAAATATTTTAAGCAGAATGGTATAAAACCTCTGGAAGGCAGAACATCTGCTAGTGTGAAGAAATGAAAGGAAAGCATTCTTTTGGTTCAGTATGGCCAGATAATCCTTGAGGGAAATGGGAAGATTTAGGAATTGGCTTTGGTGCTAGGTGTAAGTTCCCCACCAGCGTCAAGATCTGCTACATTTATTTATCCTTAATCAAGTTTCTCTGGGGACAAGGAATATAAAACCCCATGAGACCAACTTAAGTAAAAAGGAGATATAGGGTAAGAATACAATGGTCCATCTCATGAGCCAGAAACAAAGTCTAGGCTGAACACGGAAGCTCAACCTGAAAATTCCAGAACTAGGATTATCAGGGCACATGGTCTTTTCCTCTACTTGTCTTTATTCCTCTACTCTTTCTCAGATTAGCTCCACACTACCCTACTTATAACCTCTTCCCCATAGAGTTTGGCTGGCCATGTCACCATCTCTCACCACCTCCAATCCTGGCTCTACCTGAGTTTATCTTTCAACTCCCATCTGAAGAATTAGCTTCTCCGTGCCTCTTAGTCTTGTAAGTCTAGAGGAAAAGATTCAGCCTGGCTCAACCCAGCCTGTGGGTTGGTTTTCCATAGATCACATATGTAGTCCTGCTCCAATCAGCTACAGCTTAGGGGCACAAGATCACATGAGTAGATGGAAGACGGATTCTCTAAGAAGTACGTGAGCAACGGCAAACATTAGGATACCTTCTAGAGGCATATAGCCTGAAGCCAAGAGGGCAATAATATCTAGCTGGGAGATATTAGCCCTTCTCAAGACCAGGGCCCTTTAAATCTTACCTCATAGGTTCCTATCTGCTGCCCTTAGTTTTTGGGGTATTTAAAAAAAGTTTTTTAGGTTTATTTATTTTGAGAGTCAGACAGAGGGAGAAAGAGAATCCCAAGCAGGCTCCACACTATCAGCACAGAGTGTGATGGGGAACTCCATCTTGTGAGATAATGACCTGAACCAAAATCAGGAGTCAACCAACTGAGCTCAACCAACTGAGCCACCCAGGCACCCCCTTAGCTCTGCTCTAGAATCATTTACTTTGTTGTTGTCACACAGAATCCTCCCTTTTTCTCAATAATTTTATTGATCTCTGCTTTGCTTTGCTTGAACAAATTTATAATTCTTTTGTCCGCAAAGTTTGGCTGTTGTCTTTCTTCTCTGTATATTTGTTTGTCCTAGGAACTTTGAGTAGTGCTTTAAAAAACTGCCCCCAATAGACTCTGTCTTCTGCAATATATATACATGTATTTTTTAACCAGAAAATTCAGAATTAGTTTCTGGTGTCAGATCCTATCTTTGAGGATGCATCTTCCTTTCAACTCAGAGTGCAGAGCATGATGACAAATGAGAAACAATCATTTCACACATCCTAGTAAAATAAATCTTCTCTGTCAGAACAGCGGGTGATTAGATCTTCATTTTGATATATACTGCAGCGTCTTCAGAAATGAGCCAGTAAGGCCTGATTTGAAAGAGAATGCAAATTTCCAGCCAAGGAATATGCTGCAGAGACTATATGCCCGTGTAAAGCAGTGTAGAAGCAAACCCACTTGGGCAGGTGGTCTCACTTTGGTGAATTCTGTTCGCCTAGACCCAAATCTACACCTGTGCTGTCCATTATGTGTGTGGGGGGAACACTTGGTACCTTATTTATATTCATCTCTACCACTTGTGGTATTATTATTAGCTATGAAGTTTGTTGGAGCATTAATATGCCTGAGCCATTTCCCAGGTGGCACCATGACTTGATTCTTATAAATTATTAATCTTGAGGAAGAAAAGCTTGATTCAAAAATTAATTTGAGTGAACTTCACCAGTTTACAGAGTGACTTACGTAAACGGAACATCAAGTTATCATCTGACGTGAATGAGAATGAACATAAATTGCCTCTCTGGAAAGCGTTTCCCTCTGTCTCTCTCAGTGCAGTGCTCCTTTCTGGGAGGAGAGGCAGAACATCACTGGGGCTAAGAGCCTGGCACCTGGGGGCGCCTGGGTGGCTCAGTCGGTTAAGCGTCTGACATCCGCTCAGGTCATGATCTCATGGTTCATGGATTTGAGCCCCGCGTTGGACTCTGTGCTGACAGCTCAGAGCCTGGAACCTGCTTCAGATTCTGTGTCTCCGTCTCTCTCTGCCCGACCCCCGCTCGTGCTCTGTCTCTCTCTGTCTCTCAAAAATAAAGAAACATTAAAAAATTTTTTTCTTTAAAAGCTTGGCACCTGGAGCCATGTGGCCTCTGGTTTGAAACCATCCTGCATTTACCAGCAGCGTGACTTTGGGCAAAACACTCAACCAATCGCTTTGGGCCTTGGCTCCCTAATCTGTAAAATGGGCATGATACTTGCAGGATTTTAATGGACCATAATTGTTTTATTTATTTATTTTTTCTTTTTATAGACAAGAAAACCAAGGCTCAGAGAGTTACGTGTCTCTCCCAAGTTCACAGAGCTGGCAGGTGGATGGGCCAGGATCTAAACTTTAGCCCGTTAGCCTTCAATTCATGTCCTTCTCCACTAGCAGGCTCCCCAAACTTGCCTATAATGAGAATCATCAGGGGTGCTTGTTAAAAATACAAATTCCTGGGCCTTTGTCATGGAGACCAGGAATCTACAATATTAATAAGTGTCTCATGTGGTAAGACTCAGAAATGGTGTACCAAAGCACCCCCAGCTCCCAAGGACCTTCTGAGCTTTTGCAGCTGGATGAATGGATTTGTGCATGGGGCTGTTTTGTTCTCCTCTTCTCCCTCAGTCTCCCCTTTTTACCCCTTTCCACAGCCCTCCCTGTCTCCTGCACTATGCCTTTCAGAGTGATGGCTGCTTAAATCCTCCTCGCTCTGAGATTTTCCAGGCTCTCGGTGCACCTGATCCCTTTGTTCAAGGTTTCTTCCCGATGACCCAGGCTTCACCTTTGAACCCCTTTATATCTCCCTCCAGCTGACCCTCTGTTCTTCAGTCATTAGTTTTTAACCCCACTTTTCCTTTCCTTTAGGTTCCTCAGGACCATTGGGATGAACCCAAAGGCATATCTGTGTGCCACATTGTAATGAAAGCTGAACTGTAGTATGAATTGTTTTCATAGTATGTCATAATAAAGTCCAATATTATATTAAATGTATAAGGATTTATTGCAGGTGAAATAATGACTACTATGTATCTGACTGAAAGTGATTGTATTTTAATCTAGAGAGCCAAAATGAGTGTAATGAGCCCTGCCAATAGCTGGCCATGCCCGTAAATTTGTAGAGGGTCACCTCATTGACATTCTGCTTCAGGGCCTGCATTGTCTTCTCTGGGCAATGCCTGGATTTGGAATTCTGGGTCATAGTGTAACTTCAGACCCCAGTCAATTTCCTACAAGGCCAAAGGATGGTTCAAGAAGCAATATTTCACTGAAAAAAACCTTGATTTCCATAATTGTGTAGGTCAAAGTCAAAGGCACTCATATCTGATGTGACGACAAATTGATTCAAGGACTTTGGCCCACATGCTACCACTTGAGGAGCCAAGCCTGAATTAGATGCAAAAATGAGCAGTTGTGTGCACTCTTGCGGTCTGAGTAAATGGCACTTAGAAGCACCAAATTGATCACATACTCAGGAGGGGAGAAATAATTGGGCAAATGAAATTTGTAACTGTTTATTTACACAGCAATGTGGATTTTCAGTTGAGAAGTACATGATCATTCCAGGTCCAGTGGAGGCTTTCTTGGAGGCTGCGGATTATACATGTTGGTAAATAATCACGTCGGCCTTTTATGCCATGATTATTAAGTATTTCTTGCATTTATCACGATTCCCAAGGTGCATACGAGCAAACCCTGTAAAACAAACTGCTCTTCTCAGGTGTGTATGATTTTTTTGGTATTTTGGAATGTGTTCATTCAACACCTTTTTTAATGGGCTCTGGACATTTTGAGGAAAAGGTCAACTCAGAATAATATTGTTAGAATGTTTGATGAGGCATAATTTAAATACGAAAGTCCTTGCGTCTGTCTGAGCCCCAATTTCTCACCTATAAAAGGAATACCACTTATCTTACCGGGTTGTTGAAATAATGATGCATCCCAGTGTATGTAACGGTGCAGGGCCAGATTCAAAGCTGGTAGCAACCTGGAGGAAAGGAACAGCAGGTAGCACCCCACTGACTGGATCTGTACTGGGAGGCAACGTGTGTCTGTCAGGACTTGGCAAGTTGTGATATGATCGCATTGTGGGGTGACATTACGACACGTAGAGAACAGAGGACATCCTGGTCTGTCACCGGGTGGTGACTGATGCGCTTGAGGGTTAGTTAGAAGGTCGAAGCTTAAGAGCTCTCTTGGGGTTTCAATTACTCAGCAAGATGGCTCATAGACTTCCCAAATCGTTTTGCAAGGAATTTCAGTCCTCTGAAAACAGAGCTCCATGGATCAACAAGTTTGGGAAATGCTGCATGCGTGGTCTTCCTCTTAGGGTTAATGCTGTGAATGAGCACGGTGTAAGCTATGCTGTCTTATGCACACATAGTAGCCCTATGTGGCTACTCAATTAGAAACTAATTTTTAGTAAAATAAAAAATTTAGCTCCTCAGTCATACTAGCTACATTTCAAGTGCTTCATAGCCACGTGTGGCCAGTGGCTGCCATATTGGGAAGTGCATATATAGAACATTTTCCTCATTGCAGAAAGTTCTATTAAACAGGTGCAGGAAGGGCTCTGAGGCATCCTGTGGTAAAAGAACTTATTTTGTTCATATAGCAACCCTTTTAATGTCCAGTAGGGCTTCCATTCTGCCAGATGCTAGTTAGAAAATACAGTTTGGCCTCCTTGGAGACATAGACCTCACATCTGGATGTGGTGTTCCAGGACCTCTGGTGCCCTTACGATTCTTCAAATTCTGTTCCTGCTTCTACATGCTTACTTGTGTTCTTGTCTTTGTTGAAAGATTAATTATTTTGATATTCTAAGGCATACCTCACCGTGCTTCATGTCTTCGAAACTCATCAATAGCCAGTGTTCCCTGTTACAGACCCAGAACTTCAGAGGTGGAAGGGACCTTAGCGATTCTGTAAGTGAAGCTCCTTGTTTCGCTGATGAGGAAACTGAAGTCCAGACAGGTTACAAGGCTTTTCCAAGTCCACTCAGTTAATAGTACAATACCTACTTCTCATTAAGGCTGTTGGTTCATCTTTTCTTCACATACTGAAGGGGAAGAAAGCAATTATTAATGGACTAGGATTATATCAATGGTAACATGGGCTTTATCTCTAGTTTGAGATCTTGCCTATCTTTGTGAAGGTGGGCTTTGAGTAAATGTATTCTGTATTTTGTAGCTCAACATGTTTTGACGAGTTCTGACGGGATAGGGCCTTCAGTGAATAAGTCAGCCATTACTCAATTTCTTGCCTCTCCTTTATTAAAAAAGCCTTTGATGATTCTCAGCAACTGGCCAATAATAACTGCATGAGTTTCACCTGCCTTTGCACCCCCTTGGAACCCTTGAATTGATTAGGATTCTAGCTAGACCATCTCTGCCTTTAATTTTGGTGGCCATGGTATAAAAAAGTGAGTGACAATTGTGACCTGCATAGTGGAAGAAAAGCTGCCCTATTGTTTACAGGGAGGCTGACCTTTGCTATGAAGGAGTCAGTTGAGAAGAGCAGATCAGATATGCATTTCTGGGGCCACCACTGTGGATAGGTCGGTAGCACAGTGTGGGGGGCATGTAGGCTGTCAAAGGAAGACAGGTCATACATCAGGGCAATGTCCCTGGAGGAACTGCCCTATTAGGGCTGTGATCTGGAACCAATATACTTCTGGCACCTTTGCTAGGATGTCAGTGGGAAAGCCCCATTAGTCATCTCTGCCAGATGGGGGCTTCTGGAAATCTCTGAGCTGCTGTACATGTCTTTATTGATGAAAACACTGAAGCCACAGGGGTTGTGACCACAAGTGTCTCATCCTACAGACCCTCTGGCTCCGCAAGGATCGCAAAGAGGGAAATGAGTTGTGGAGCTGGATCTTTGAAACCTTTGAGTTTTAAAATGTGGAAAATGTCATGTTTACCATTTCTCTTGGAATAAATTTCCAGAGAATTTTGAACTTTAATGGCTGAGGCCATTTAGGCTACCCCAGAGTCTCTGAAGGGGATATCTCCCCAGGTAATTGTGGGGTGCTCTGATGTTTGAGAATCACTCACTGCTCTTGAGAAGTCACTCATTTTCTCCGGATGTCATCAGCTGTGTGAATAGCAATATCACTTCATTATCATTAAAGAAGATGATGTCAGGATCTTTCTTTTGACTTCACTGAATTCAAATTTTCCTCATCTACGTATAGAAACTGATATAAGCTTCCTGTTTAATGACCCCATATCACAGCAGAGAAGTTTTTTTTTTTTTCCCCACCTGCTTGTAGCATCTTTTCCTGCCTTGTTATAAGTAACAAGAATTAGAGAAAGTTCTGGCTCAAGATATGACCCAGAGATTCAAGTCATATGAATCTTTTCTCTTATGGGGAAGCTCAGGCAATGTACAGATGTTAACGCAAGTCCTGGAGTGCCTGTCTGACTCTAGACTTGCTCTGTTCTCTAGAGCTCTCTTCTCCTGCTCTGTAGAGTGATGTGGCCATGTTAGTGGAGTTAGTTTTTATGGGTGGATTTGAGCCTGTCTGAAGTTGCTTGAATCCAGGGGTTTACTAGCAGTGGGCATAACCGTCCTCTAAGAGAAAAAGCTCAGTGTAGAAGAAACAGCCCCTGGACAAGAGTTCAGAGTCCAGAGTCCTGCCTCTGACTCACTCATCAGCCAGCTGTTGGCCTTGGCCTTGTCTGTTCAAGTTTCTGGGCCTCCTGATAGTGGTGCAACTTAAACTAGATTTGCTAAATCCAGTGGCCCTTTGACCTAAAATGATCAACTGTAACAATTGGTATTACCGACCACTTCCTCCTTCTTAAAATGTTCACCTTTTTTTGGCTTTTGAGCCACCATTTCCATGTTAGTTCAACCAAAATTACTGGGCTAAGCATTGCCCTGGGGACTCAAGAGATTAACAAGACAGCTTTTGTCTTTGATGAGCTCACAAGATATGTAAACATAATCTAACAATTTCTAGTCCTTTCTAATTCTAGTCACTTCTTCAATTTTGTTTTTGTTCTATCACCAACTTTCTTCAAATATTTTGTATACAACAGTCCCCCCTTATCCGTGGTTTTGCTTTCCGGTGGTTTCAGCTCTCTGTGGTAAACTATAGTTTGGAAGCAGATGATCCTTTTCCTGATGTATCACTAGCTCAGTAGTCACTTAAGGCTACATCCCAGTGCCTACATCATTCACCTCACCTCGTCTGGTCATTTTATCATCTCACATCATCACAAGAAAAGTGAGTTATGGTACAACAAGATATTTAGAGAGAGGGGGAGAGAGAGAGAGAGAGAGAGAGACCACATTCACATAACCCTTCTTACAGTATACTGTTACAATTGTCCCATTTTATTATTAGTTATTGTTGTGCCTAAGCTGTAAATTAAACTTTATTGTAAGTAAGTATGTATAGGAAAGAACATAGCATATATGTATGTATAGAGTTCAGTATTCTCTGTGGTTTCAGGCATCCACTGGGGGTCTTGGAATATATCCCCTGTGGATAAAGGGAGACTACTGTACTTTCCTTGGAAAATAGTACTCATTCCCGTGCTTTCAATTACATGTTTTGGTTAAAAATTATGCATCTTTAATCATGACTCCTTCCCCCCCAGTCTCTCCATCTTGACTTATAGATTTGCATTCACATGTGCCTCCCAGTCATCTCTACCTGGATATTCCTCAAGATCCCCAAATTCAAAAAGTTTGAAACTAAATGTCTTTTGCTCTCATTCACTTCTTCCCTTCTTTTCTTAAAACCCACTCTTTCTATTGAATTTCTTGTATTGGTTAAGGGCACGCCATCCATTTAGTTACTCAGATTAGAAACTTCAGAGTCAGGGCGCCTAGGTGGCTCAGTCGCTTAGGCATCCGACTTCAACTCAGGTCATGATCTCGTGGTTCATGAGTTTGAGCCCCATATTGGGCTTGCTGCTGTCAGCATGGAGCCCGCTTTGGATCCTCTGTCTCACTCTCTCTACCTCTCCCCGTGTGTGCGCACACACATATACACACTCTCTCTCTCAAAAATAAATAAACAAAATAAAATAAAGAAACTTCAGAGTCATCTGCCTCTCCTCTCCTCCAACATCTACGTAACTGATCGCGCTCCTTCAGAATCCATCTCTCAACTGTTCTTTGTCTCTGTCTACTCCTTCCTATTATTCCTGCTACTGCCCTCACTGAAGCCTGGATTAGCTCTCCTTGGGAATTCATCTATTTTAGCATGCATACCACTTTCTCATTCAACATTTCTCAAATCAGGATGCATCTCCGAGTTTCTGTGGCCAGGCAGCAATCATGAGGTCAAAAGCACAGCCTGTGCACATGCATCCAAACTTGCAGAATGGGCTCTAGTCACTTGGAAACCCCAGAAGCAATAAGGGGGAACATTCTTAAAAGATGCTGCATCATTAACACTCCACATAGCTTTTGAGTGGAGCAGTGTTTCAGAAAAGTCAGACTCTGAATGGGAAAAAGTGCTAAGAATACCTTAACCAAATTATTGAGCTTGTATTTTCCTTTTTATATACGGACAGGGGTGATAAGTGATAAAAATCTGTCAGTATCAGTATAAAAGAGCCCTTTCCAGAAGTATAAAATAAAAATTCCAAGTGACAAAGGACACTGTGTTATCATTTAATTGGTAGAATTTTTCGTTCTAGAGGAAAGTAAAATAATACTATGACTAATATTGATTGTATCTTAGACTCGCAAAAGTCTTAGAAAAAGATTGAGTGCAAAACTCCCTACTGAACCAATACTTTCAGGTGCCTGGATGGCTAGGTTGGTTAAGCGTCTGACTCTGGATTTCAGCTCAGGTCATGATCTCATGGTTCGAGCCCTACATAGGGCTCTGTGCTGACAGTGTGCAGAGCCTGCTTAGGATTCCATCTCTCTCCCTCCCTCTCTGTCCATCCCCCACCTTCTCTCAAAAATAAAATAAATAAAATTTTTCCAAAAAAGTAAAAAAAAAAAAAGACCCAATACTTTGGAAATCAATACAATGGAAAAATTCCATTTTTCACATTGCCAGCAGCATGCCCAGACCCGCTCCTATCATTCAAGTACGATAGAAACTTCCATATGGCAGAGCTTCTCAAACTCAGTATGTATCAGAGTCACCTGGAGGGCTTATGGAAACATAGATTACTGTGCCCCAGTCTCTACGTTTCTGGTTCCATAGGTCTGGCTGAGAATTTGCATTTCTAATAAGCTCCCAAGTGATATTGATACCTGCTGGGTTTCAGGGGTCACGCTTGGAGAACCACTGCCCTGTGGCATGAATTCCAAACTCCTTAGGTGGCATTCAAGGGTCTTTCCCAAGGGCTCCCATGATGCCTCTGCAGCATTCTTTGCTTGTGTGCCCTCACACATCTGTTCCTCTCCCCGTCATGCCTAGAACTCTCCATTCCCAAGCATGGCAGTCACTTCATGATTTTGTGATTTTTTTTTCTTTACACACTGTCAAAGAACTGAAAACTTTCTGGCTTTTAAAAGCAATACAGTCCAATGAGCAAATTCTTCAGCAGAAAGTATTTCTTTTACTTATCTTCTTCCAAAGAGGTAAAATTCAGATTGTTTATCTATTAAGATCAACTTCTAAGACAGTCAATGCTCAGGCTTCCAGTAATTAGAAAAATATTCCTTTGGGACTGACAGGTCACCAAGTTTGACGGGGTTTTCCAATTTTCTAGGTTATCAACTTGGCAATCATCCCTATACAAAATACAGAATTTATTTTGAGTCAGTGGAGCCATTGTCATGATAATTTTAAATATTTATAAGACGTTGTAAATATATATGATGCTGAAAAGCAATTTAAATTGTACCAAACCAATGAATGTTCCCCATTTCAGTGTATTTATAGGTCGGGCTCGTAAATAATATGACAAGATAAAAACTCTGGGAAGTGAGAGCATAAGCAGAGGCAGAATACAGGAAGATGATTGTAAGATGTGCTGTGAGGCAGGAAAACTATGGATCACAGTCTGTATTCTATGATGGCTTTTCTAGACTTGTGACCACTGATGAGTGGATCTAAATTTGAAGTTAACTAAGGATTTAGGCTGTATTTTGAAGGGGCAGTTGCTATTTTATTGAACTATTTAAGTCATGGACTATTTCCTGAGTAGGAACTTGACCAGTTTTACATATTGTCCATATATATGTTTACACACACACACACACACACACACACACACACTGATTCCTAATACAGATTAGTTCAGAAATGCAGAATTAGTGGAGCTGTGACACAGTGTTCCCTGGTCTGTCCGAGTCTCAGGAATAAACCTTTCATTTTTTCATTTACTTATTTAATGAACATTGGAGTGTAGAGTGTATGGAAACCTTATCGTGACCCTTAAAATGCAACAAATAATGAGTTTTCACAATTAAGAGCAAGTGAATGAAAGCCTTTATGGAACCTAGAATAAAATTGTAACAACTGGGGGCGCCTGGGTGGCTCCATCGGTTAAGCATCCGACTCTTGGTTTCAGCTCAGGTCATGATCTCACAGTTGGTGAGTTTGAGCCCTGCATTGGACTCCGTGCTGACAATGCAGAGCCTGCTTGGGATTCTCTTTCTCCCTCCCTTTCTTCCCCTGCTCCCCACCTCCTCAAAATAAATAAACTTAAAAAAAATTGTAACAACTGGGAATACAATTATAACAGCCTACCTTTTCAGCATTTCCAGAACCCTTTTCAGGCACATGCCAGCGTTGCCATGTTATCAGTTGGCAACTCCCTAAAGTTAGGTACAAATTATTATTCCTGAAGAAATGGAAGCTTAGACATTACAGGTTAAGAATCTCATCCAATATCACACAGCTAATCAAGTGTACAGCCAGGACGAAAGTCAGCTTAACCTTATGTTATGTGTGTAGTTTCTCATCTGCAATGCTCTGGTCTAATTGTGGGGGCAATTTAATAAGCAATTACAATGCCGTGTGGTAAACGGTGTGGGAGGGGAAATGCAGCAGGGGTTAGGAACACATTGGAGGAACCAGAAAACACTTTCTGTAAGAAATAAAGTCTAACAGGGGTGCCTGGGTGGCTCAGTCGGTTAAGCGTCCGACTTCAGCTCAGGTCACGATCTCGCAGTCCGTGAGTTCGAGCCCCGCGTCGGGCTCTGGGCTGATGGCTCAGAGCCTGGAGCCTGCTTCCGATTCTGTGTCTCCCTCTCTCTCTGCCCTTCCCCCGTTCATGCTCCGTCTCTCGCTGTCTCAAAAATAAATAAACGTTAAAAAAAAAAAAAAAAAGAAAGAAAGTCTAACATTAGCCAGGACTGCGGGAAGGGGTCTGCGAAGGCCTGGAGGTTTGAGTGAGGTTGCCGGCGGGAGGAGTTGGGGGGAGGTCAGCAAGGTCGGAACGTGAATGTCCTTACTACTCTCAGCAAAACCCACTGCAACTTCTGTTGCCAACTAGACGTTGATGGCTCCCAGTAGATATCCTTTGGAGTTTACTCATAGCTTGGTTTGGGTTTCAATGTAAATATTTCAGCCCCCCCCCCCCCCGCAAAAAAAAAGTTGCAATCATCTTGTGTACTGGGTGTATGTCTCATCATTTGTGCGCTCTTCGATGTCGCCAGTACTGTTCTCTGTTTCTGGCAGGCGCTGATGCAATCTGTAGCAGCAAGTGTTCTATCAAATGGTGTGAAAGGTTTAGTACTCTTTCATGTGGCCACTTAGTGATTCTGTGTGTCCCTCCAAACAGAAATGAAGGAGGAATGCTTGCTGGTTGCTGTTGGTCCCCGGAGCAGCTCAGCAGATTTACGTGCGTGCTCCAAGACAAGGCGGATCTCTGTAAAGACCTGGCTGCCTGAACGCATGGCCATGGAAGCAAAGCTTGTGTAGAGCTAGAGCGTGCTCCTGCAGAAACGGAGAGCGAAGGAAGTAGCTAGAAGGAACAGAGGCTCTGCCATCTCTTCCTCTGTCAGGGCCACTGTCTCAGAACACAGAGGCCAGGTAGCATTCGGGGCCAGTTCCCATGGGTCCAGCCTGGCAGATAGTTTCTCAGGGCCATATTCCTGACATGTCCCCGTTCTTCCCACTGAGGACAGCACAACTGTGCTTTACATACCCTCCCTATAGACTCATGGCTACTTTTTGTGCTTCTAGACCAATCTCCTGTATCTCCATCTCTTCTCCTACGCTTCTCTGATTTTTATATGAGTGAAACCCATCAAATGTTCTTGAATCACACACACATGCACACATGCACACACACCTTATGCCCTACATACAGATGACCTTTTTTAGTCTCTTGGCTCTTAGTGAAATGAAAGCAATAATAGTGTACTAACATTTACGTTAAGGTCTTTTCCCATTCTATTTTGGTGGTAGTTTAAATGAGGGTTTGGCTCTTTTTCTTCAAATATGTAACCATCAGACAAAACATATTTTCTTCAACTATAGAACCATTTGAATGACTTCAGGCGTTCTGAATACTTTTTCAAAATGCACACACACACACACACACACACACAGACACACACATGATTGGAAATCTAATAGCAATGAAAGATGCAGTTTTGACTTAGAAACTCTCTAACGAATCAATACTTTCTCTATGAATACATTAAAAGGAAATTTAGAATTAGTTCTGGCACCTGCTTGATCCGTTTGTTAAGAAACCCCAAAAACACAAACTGCAAGTTACTTGGTCTATGGGAACGATATCCATTAGGTAGTTAATGGTGATGGATGACTCCCCATGTCAGCTCTATAGATCTTTCATGATAGCGTTCATGCGGTTGCCCTGGAGTTCACTGCGGTGGTTGAGTTTAATGAAAATATCAGTGGCTTTTTGGTCATTATCACTGTAAGCTATAAGACTGTCAGATTTTCGTGACACTTTTTCTGTGGTTGAAAACCATATCAAGTGAGGTCACCCATGAAAGATCGCTAAGACGAGTGCAATAGCAAGTATCTGCATGGACAAGAAGGTGGTCTTTATTTCTTGGGTCTGGAACATACATGCTATGTAGTTGTGTTTTTAATTATTTAACCAAGCAAGCATCTTATATAAAAGATATTAACAGAGTATCGCAACAGAATGGTGGTGATATGGGGAATTAACTGACAATTTTGACAGATGAATGAAAATTTATGTTTGTTTTTGGTTCCCAATTGAACAGATGTCTGAAGACTTTCGGAAAGCCTTTCCTTCTGCTTGTCATTGGATTCCAAGGGCCATAATCAGCACCCATGGAGGTTTCTGAGCAGTTTATGAGAGCCTGGTGACCCTTCTGGAGCAGATCGTGGCAAACTGGAAACTTACCCATTCACTGGGTAAGTGACTGCAGTACTCACTGCAGAAGCCCTCTCTTGTATCAGAATGTCTATAGCTTGCTTTGATTTTATTTTTGGGATTGGAAGCAGTTCTCCAGTTCTGCGATCCGTAGAAATGAAGAAAGCAGTCCTCACCATGGACTTCAGCTGAGTTCTTCCACTGAAGATGAACTTTTGGAGCTCCATCCAGAGGGCGGGAGGTACCCTGCCTGCCGCCACACTCCAGGCCAGATGAGACCAGCCTGAAAAACCATTGTGTGAACGTTGTAGTTAATTCTACTAAGCCTTTAAGAGCTCATGGCTTGGATGGATCTGTGTGGCTCCAACTCCAGGACTGTTTTCCGTTGACTCAGATTGCTTCTCTAAGGAGCCACTCCACTCCACACCCCAGGCCGAAGCCTTGCTCTTGGCCACAGGACCCTGTCTGTAAAGCAAGGTGATCAAGTGTTATGACTGAGAGTATGGTTTCCACTATTTAAGTGCAGATTTCAACTCTGCAACTTACTAAGTGGGCAAACAACTTAAGTTCTCTATGCTACAGTGTTGCATCAGTAAAACACGGGACATTATAATCATGCTATCTGTTTCATAAGACTGACAGAAGACTAAGCGACCTAATACAGGTGAAGCACTTAGAACGCTGCCTGCTCTACAGTAGGTTCTTAATAAATATGAGCTGTTATCATGATTGGATCATGCGCTTTGTGCCTGTCATAGCATTTGCTGACGCAGCACAGGTGAAAAGGAAGGGGAGTAAGAAGAATTATTTTTCACACACAGGTGCTACACTGTGGGGTGATGTATGCTTCTTGCTCTGTTGGGTTGTTAAGGTCCCTGCAGAACGAGCTGGATGGGGCCCATCCTGACACAGCTCTGAGCTGAGATGAGACCCTCTCAAGTGGCTGAGCCACAGAATCTACTCCTGGGTATATAGCACTAGTCAGGTGAACTCAGACTTCTGGCTGTTCCTGTAGATTCCATGTGCAATAACAGCTTGAGAGCAAAACTCAACTAGGCTTTTCAGAGCTTTGCCATAGATTCGTCATTGCAAAAACAGTCATCAATTAAAAAAAAAGCCACTTTTATATTTATTTGGGTATAGTATCTTTAAAAAAAATTCCCTTTGTATGCTCTCCTTGGATGATAGCCATGTAGAAAGAAGCATGGTTGATCCCTTTTTAAACCCATATTTATGAAAACCGTTTCAGTAACCCTGGTTTGTTTTGATTCCCTTTTCTGGTTGCCAAAACATTATTGCAGTTCCAAGGTGCATGCCATGCATGCGTTCTGTTTCCACTGACGTTCAGCTCTTGAGTACCCATCACCAAAATGCTGCTAGCGATGTTTCCCTTGTTTCGGGGTGGTATCCTGCTCTTTGTCCCGGCTGTAGCCAGGATAAAGAGTGATAAAAGCTAGGCTCTGCATTCACAATCGAACATAAAGGGATCACCCTGCTCTAGGTCGTTCACTGGTCCTTAGGTGCTTCTCTGCTCTGGCTTCATCGGAAGCCTTTTGGGAATCATATTTTATCTTTCTTTGCATCTCCATAGTGCTGAGCACCTACAAAATAATGGATGAAAGTCTCTGGTTGTGCTGTGATAAATACTGTGATGAATGAAAGCATGAATAAAAACCGTAATCTTTTTGTATCCTTTCCTTTTTGAGTGGCCACCAGACAGCTCCTCTCTGGTTGGCCAGTCTCTTTCTTCTCCAAGCACATGCTCAGCTCCAGGGCTCATAACAGTAGTAACCTGATTTTTGGATTTCATGGAGAGTAAAACTTAAAACAAAAACAAGTGAAAAGGGGCACCTGGGTGGCTCAGTCAGTTAAGCGTCGACTTCAGCTCAGGTCACGATCTCGCGGTCCGTGAGTTCGAGCCCCGCGTCGGGCTCTCGGCTGATGGCTCAGAGCCTGGAGCCTGCTTCCGATTCTGTGTCTCCCTCTCTCTCTGCCCCTCCCCCGTTCATGCTCTGTCTCTCTCTGTCTCAAAAATAAATAAACGTTAAAAAAAAAATAAAAAAAAACACTCGAGACTAACGTAGGTCTCCAACTTATTATTCTGACAAGGAAGTCCAATAAAAATAACCAGCAATGTGGTAGGTGAATAATGCCCCCCCCCCCATATGTCCATGTCCTAATTCCTAGAACCTGTGAATATGTTGCCCTTCCATGATAAAAGGGACTCAGCAGATGTGATAGTTAAGAATCTTCTTTTTGGCGGGAGCTGCAGCTTTGTTTTTTTTTTTTTTTGTTTTTTTTTTTTGTACTCTAGATAAACTGGGGGAAAAAATGCTGCAGCCCCAGCAAAAATCTTGACTGTAGCCTGGTAAAAGACCCTGACCCCTGACCCCAAACCATACAGCCAAATTCCTGACTCACAGAAACTGTGTGAGATGATAAAATCTTATTTTTGTTTTAAACCATTAAATTTCAGGGTGATTTGTTATGCAATATATAACTTATGTATTGAAGATGATGTAAATTGAAAATTTACCGTGAGATACTTAATCTAACTCACTTGTGAAAAACAACAAGCCAAATACTTACTGTTAATTGGGGGAAAATTTTGGTGAGCAGAAGTGAAGAAAAATAATTCAAAAAAGTAAACATCAAACAGGAAACTGACTACAACTAGGCCATACATTTTGGCAGAAAGTGGTTAGCTGTTCAACAAACCCATTTATTCCCCTGGTTATACAGCTAGGCTATAATTGCCAGCCTTCCTTGCAGTTAGATATGGTAATAATATTGGGTGGGGTGGGGGGGAGAAAGAAACATAAGATGGAAAGATTATTCTGGCTCATCTGGGTGGGCCTAATGTAATCATAACAATCTTTATGAGAGGGGGACGGACAGGAGGCTAAAAGTCAGAAAGAGACTAGGAGATGCCAATAGGAGGCTTGAACTCCATGAGCCAAGGAGTGCAGACAACCTTTATAAGCTTGAAAAGGCAATGGAACAGATTCTCCCCAGAGCCTCCAGAGGGAAGATAATTATGCCCACCCATTTGGGACCTTCAGAGCTGCAGAATAATAAATTTGTGGGCTTTTTAAGCCATTTGTTGGCAGTAACTTGTTACAGCAGCAATAGAAAATGAATACAGGAATTTGTGTTCCATTTCTTCCTAAAAGTAAGAAATTCTTCATGGTAAAAATGGAGGGTGAATTGGATCCTCTCACAAAAGCACATTGGCAACTTTGCACAATGTACAAACAAGCGCACGTATATGTGGTCCACAAGGGCATGTTTCTGTTGTTTCTTCCTGCTCTGAAGACAACAGAGGGAAAAATGGCTATGTGAAGCCTGGAGCCCTTGCCCCTTTGCTACTAAATCCCTCTACACGATGAGAATCACTGGAGCAAAACCACCCAAGCTTCTCCCACAGGAGAGGGTAGAGCTCTCCCTCTTCTCCATATTTTGCACTGGCTTCCAGAAACCTGTTCAATCCACTAATTGGAGAATCTGAGTTGCTTTGTTAAAGTGGAATTGACCTAGATAAGTCTTATAAGTTTCATTTAAGTCTAAGTGAAGTCTATTGAGCATACGTAGGTTTTATTCCAATACCGTTTAGAGTCCAGGGATAAGAAGTAAAGGTCTAGACTAGCTTAGTAAAAGCCCAAGACTTTCGAAGTCTTTTCAAATTCTGTCTTTAAAGATCTACATTTCTCCCTTGCATAAATCCTTTTAAAGGGGGCTTAATAACAGGGTCTTATTTCTTTGCTATATTCATCATGAAATATCTCCACTCCTAACCACATTCTCCAATTGTAAAGCAGTAGGGGTGTGATCAACATAATGAACTCAATTTCCTCTAGCAGCTCTTTGCACTGCCAGAAGGAAGAAGGAGGCTATTTTCTTGCAGCAGAAATTAGACCCTTTTCATCTCGGTGCTGCACAAGATAGCTCTCCACTGATTTCCTTACAATGGTGGTATGAATAGCTCAAGAGCCTTAACATGAGGTACAAAGTTATGGCGATAGCACTGTGGTTATGAGCTCAACCTTTGGAGTCAGACAGACCTGGGTTCAAATCCTGACTCTGGCTTTTCTTAGCTGTATGTTATGGGATGTGTTGCTTGACCCTTCTAAGCTTTAGTTTCTTATTTGGGGTTACATTAAAAGTACCTGGGCCACTATGAAAATTAAATGGTTAATGAATGAAATGCACTGAGCATAGAGCTTTATCACAATACTTAATATTCAATTAATGTTGGAATATATTCTAGGTATTAGTTACACAAATTTTAGAGGTTTTTTTTTGGGGGGGGGGATGATTAATATTCTCTGTGTGCTAAAGTTCTAAAACTTCTTCCTCCCTTCCTGCCTTGATGTCTGAACTTTCATTCCATTAGGAGGCAGTTGTAGTGCAAAGGAGTTTACTTCTAATGGATGTTCTCTGATAACTTGAGTCTCTCTGGAATTGAACATTGGCTAGAAAGGGTAATGAGGGCTTAGTTGATTGTTCAACCCTTGCCTTAGAATCATGTACTATTTCTGTGGAAATCCCCTTTATGCCTATGAAACCTCCCTATATCAAAAGTTATTTCCATCTGCATTCTTTCCTGTTTTTCCTCTTATCCTTCTGACCGCTTACGGGGCAAGAACTTCATTATCACTTTTTCTCAGCTTGACTCAGGAGGCTTTTGTCTTTGCCAGGCTTGGTGTCTGGACCATCTACAGGCTTGAAAGTGAAAGACACATCTATAGTGGAGCCATTGGTTCCTCCCCCACTACGCCACCCCAGCTCATGCCTGTCTAGGATTTGGCTCTTAGCACTCCACTAGGCTCACGGTTTTTGTCTTATTTTTTAAACAGGCAACTTTCTGTCATGGAGCCCACATACACCTTTATCACCACCTGTCAATAGATATTTCATGTCCATTAGTTCTTTAGGTCAGCCTTGCACCATTTAATAAGGCATCTAAAAGTATCTTTTGCAGTAGAAGCTTGTGTGGAAGAAATCATTTTGGGGATTCCAACATACACTGAATTAAATCTATCATTCCCTCTCACCCTTGTACTTTTGTGTTCCTAGGACCAATGACTCAACCAGTAAATTGACATGTGGGCAGCATCCTTGATTCCCTTCTTTCACTATACTTACCCAATCTCCAAATTCTGTTGAATTGTCCTCCGCAATTCTTGACTTTATCTTCTCTCTTTGCCTACAGGCATTGTCCTAGTCTAGGCCACCTCATCTGTTGCCTGATCACTGTGATACTTCTGGACTGGCCTCTTTGCCTCCAGTTCTTCCCCTGTACATTGCGGACAAAGTCATCTTTTAGAAGTACACATCAGGGAGTCAATGACCCCTTGTTACCCTCGGGATGTACTCCATGCTCTTCTGTGGAACCTACACTGGAATCCAAAGGTGGTTCCATCATTATTGCTTTGTTATCTTGAGTAAGTTGCTGTACCTTTGAGGGCCTCAGTGATCACATCTGTAAAATAGGGATAATGATGGTACCACATGAGACTATTGGGAAGATGAAGTGTGAGGATACATGGAGAGCACTTTGGATGGAGTCTGGCATATAACAAGGTCTCAGAACTATTAACTATTGTGACTGCTGCATAATGAATTCTGATACCAACAGCCAGCTGTAGACCCAGTGGGGGGGTCTGGGTCTGGGAGAGGCTTGAGTCATCTGGAAGTCCCACTGTCTTCTCTTCACGATTGGCAATAAAAATGGAACTGAAGATTATTAAAGAACTTTATCATTTTTGATCCCCAAATTAGGGAAATGCTACAGCATTGAAGCCAGTGCCTGGTGTGTGTGTGAGAAGGAAAGGAAGAGGTAAAGATGAGATTTGATGTATCATTTCAGCTAGAGATATGAGGGAGTAGAGGTTTATTCCATAACTAAAACCAAGAGTAAACGATGAATTGAATGGGTTCTAGAGCAATCCAAACCACTCTAGCTCTCTCTAAGCTCAGCATGACAGAGGGGCACCAAGCCTATAAAATTGACAGTGTTTATGGGCTACGTAGATGCTAATATTTTACACATTTATAGGTATTATCTTATTGCATCAAACTTCATTATTTGGACTCTGCATCTGTAAGTAAAGATGCTATGACTTTTTTCAAAAGTCAGTATATAAATATAAGGAAAATAGTTATGTTTCAAAGGATAGCTTTATAAACTTCTTTTTAATGCTTTCCATCCAAAACCGTTTGAGGCCTAAATAAACTGCTTTGGATTCCTAAGGGGTGTCCATTGTTCTAATGACCTTGAGATTTCTAGAAAACAAAACCAAAGTAAGAATAGAGTCTATCAAGCCAGACTTACTCCACCGGGTTTTGTATATAAATTAATTAGATAAGACAGTTCCTACATCCCTCCCTTATCTTTTTGTATGGATAGGACCATTCCTTGAAAACCATGGGCCCCATATTGGCCCACAAAGGCATATGTAGCAAAGGTTAGCTCTGTACCCTTCGCTGATATCAACATTGATTACTGATCACTCAGTTTCAGGTAGGATGGAGGAATACCTATTTCATTTCAAGAGTTCTTGGATTTACCTTCCAGGAGGCTCTTGTCTTTGGTATTGTTCTAAACAAGTGGTTCTCAGTCAAGAGAGATTTTGCCCCCCCTGGGGTATTTGGCCATGCCTGGAGACATTTTTAGTTTCCACATTTGGAGGGGTGGGTGGTACTGATATTAGTGGGTGAAGGCCCAAAACGTAAGGGGCTTAAACCTCTTACACTGCACAGGGCACCTCTCACTACAGAGAATTATCTAGTGAAATGTCAATGGGCTTAGGGTTGAGAAACCCTAGAGTAGATGCTCTTGGTCTGACAGGGATAGCCTGGGCAAACATCCTCCTGATGTTCATTCTGAATATCCACCTAGAATGTTTCTAGACAGGACTCAAAGCATGGAGGCCTCCAATGGGTTCCAGGAGCTATGGACACAAACTGCTCAGCCCCTCCCCTCAAGCCTCCCTCACTCCTTCACTGAGGCCCCAGATGAACTCATCAGGTCCCTTTCCACAATTTGAAATAAAATTTAAATTGTAACTACACTTGGGAAGGAAAACAAATTGACCTCGGGTTTCAAAGAATAAGTGAGGTAGTTACAATTCTCTTGACAAGCAATTCTGATGAGGTACAGAGAACACAAAGGCTCTGGTAGGGTTACCAGATTTAGCAAATAAAAATACAAAATAATTTTAAGTGTAAGTATGTCCTAAATATTGTCTGAGGCATACTGGTACTGAAAAGTTATTTGCTATTTGTCTGAACCTCAAATTTAAGTGGGTATCCTGTATTTTATTTGTCCACCTTTCCTCTGGGTGATTGAAGAGCGCAAGATAGTTCTTGAAGGAGAGAAAAGAGGCAGAAGGGTTTGGGATCTCTAAGATATATTATATCCAAAATGAACTTATTTGGTCTCTCTGTTCCTGAGTATTAAATAAAATGAGGATAATAACAATAGTACCTATATTATAGGAAGGTTTTGGGGGTTAGTTAATTAATATATGTAAAGTACTCACAACAATACCTGGCATCTAAAAACTCAGTCCATGTTAATTAATATTATTATTATTGTCATTATTAATCATTATCATTAGGACGATTAGTATTATTCCAAGGCAACTGGGTGCATCTTGGTCTTTTTTTTTTCCTCTCTCTCTCTCTCCTTTGGACTTTAACTTCACTCCCATGATCTGGAAGGGTAGAAAAAGCGAAACTGTGTACCCTTTTTCCAAGGGAGTTATGCACGTGACTGTTACTTGGTAGCAGTATTGGGTAGCAGATAGTTTTCCAAACTGGGGTGCCCATCTTGCCTCAAATACCTGCATTGCCAAGAGAAGCATCTGCTTTTCAGAACAGCCCATGCCTGATTTCTGCCAGGAGCCACCGTTACAATGCACTTGCATTCCTTCATGACAGATCCCGAAGACGGATTGCAGTTGCTATGGAGAAAGAACCTACATCAGTACGAGATAATTTGTTGTGCTAATTCTACGGGGGACAAGAATGATTAGTGCTCTGGGAAGGGCAATTTTCCTGTGTGTATCGTTTTTTTCCTCATATATATGCATGAAATACACACACACAGACCCAAATATAGCAAATAGCTTCTTCTATATAGGTTTTTTAAAAATCCATGTTACATAGATGTCTGAAGCATTCTATTCTTTTCAAAAACCTCTGATAACTTCTTCTTGCCTATAGAATGACAGAATCGTATGGCACTAAGCATCATTTGAAGAGAGAGCCAGGGCAAGAGGAACCTAAAGGAAACTGAGAAGGAAGGGGAAGAGGAGGAGGAGGGTTTTCAAACGAGTTTTATTGGATCTAAAAACAAAATTTACCCCACAGTGAAACATATTTAATATCTATGCTGTTGTTTTCTTTTTTCTTTTTCATTCATCACAGAATGAGTAATGCATCGCAAGCACTTACTTTGGGGAGACAGAGACCATAGTGTAGACCTCACGAAATCACTTTTTAAAATCTCTGTATGATGCCCTTGGAATATCTAGAGCCAGCCTTGCATAAAATATCACAGTTCTGTCTATTACCTTCAATTCTGCAGCAGCCCAAAGGTATGGATTAGATATATCACCACTTACTGTTGTGGAAATACATCTGTTACCATATTACCTCATGGTAGTATCTAAAAAATTCTTTCCTCTGTAGGAATCTCTGACAAGCTGTTATTCATTTCCTTGAAGTTGAAAGAATCTGTGGGAGGAAGAGGAGGAAGGAACATTGTCACTGAGAAGGAAGAAAAGAGGAGGAGGAGGAGGAAGAGGAGGAGAAGGAGGAGGGAGCTTTACCAACGAAATTGAGGGAGAAGGCAGTTTCACAATAAAAGGTGTGGTAAAGAGTGCAGAATTCTGGGAGTTAGATTTTTAATGGGAGGGACTTGAAGAGTGAATAGAAGTCATCTTGATTAAGATGATTATGTAAAGTGTTATTTTGACACACATTTCGATGCTCCAAGCACAGAGTAATGGTGGTGAAAACATAAAAGAAGAAAATTCAGAAGACACAGCCGTGCTCGAAAACTGTTACTGAAACAAAACCAAAACAAAGACTTCAATAGATACGGTGAATTGCAGACTGAACGCAATTAAGGAGAGCACTGGAACATAGGAAGATAATGCAAACCAAGGAGGGTGGATGGCTTCCAGAAGGAAGAAAATGGATTCTTTCTATCAGTCTCCATAAAGGCAAGCAGCCCAGCCAACATTTTCATGCTAGCCCACTGAGACCTGTGTCAGACTTATAACCTAAAGAAATGTAACATAATGAATTTGTGTTGTTTTAAGTCACTAAATTTGTGGCAATTTATTATAGCCACAAAAGAAAACTAATGCATGCATATAACTGATAGAAGATTGACACTCATAACATATGAACTCCCTCAAATTAATAAGAAAATATTTTAAAAACTCAGTACAAAATTAGAAAAGGATATAAACAGGACATTAACAAAAAACAAAATACATATGGTCAATAGACATACAAAAAATGCTCAACTTTACCATGAATACTGAAATAAAAATTAAAACAATAGAGCAGTGTCGTATCATACCATTAACAAAATATCTGAAAAGAACAAATGTGGAGAATTGGAGAAACTATGACTCTATTATAGTGTTCAGTAAGATAACAAACTGATACAACCCCCTTTCAGAGCAATTTGATAACCTCTAATAAAGCTGAAAATATACATAGCTATGATTCAGCTAGTTTCCTTTTGGATATATTCCCCCAGGGGAACTTACACATGGACTCACGAAGAATGTTCAAGAATGTACAAGAATGTTCATTGGAAACAACTTAAGTATTCATTAACAGGAATGTGTCTACCTGAATTATGGTATTCTGCTCAAAATTACAGTGGCTTTTCATATAAGAGATAAAGTCAGAGTTCTTAGCATGATTTATGAAGCTGTATGTAATCTAGCCTTCATTATAACCTGGTAATTTTTCCTTTGATTTTCTTCATTCCAGCCACACACTGGCCTCCTTGCTGATCCTTAAATATAAATGTATTTCTGCCTCAGGGCCTTTGCACTGGATGTTCCCTCTGCCTGGCGCACTTTTCTTCCACATTCTTACCTTCTTTGGTATTTATCCAATGTCACCATTCAATGAAGCCTGACCCGACTACCCTATCTAAAATTGCAAACTCCCCCACCACTGACACTACGAACCCCCTTACCTGTTTCCAGTTTTCTTTTCTATAGTATTTATCACATTCTAATATGTTTTATAATTTATTTTATTGCTTACTGTTTATTATCTGTTTCCTTCAAGAACAATAAAGTCCAGACAAGCATGGTTTTGGTTTTGCTCTGCTAATGTAGTCTAAGATCCTAGACTTGTGCATGGCACATACCAGGGATGCCATAAATATATTTTAAAATAAGAATAAATGGAGACAGAGAAGCTTAAGAATTTATGAAAAGTTAAAATTTTATGAAAAGTTAAAAATTTATGAAAAGTTAAAAAATCTATAAAAATATTATAAAGTGTATATGAATACATATCTGCAATAATAGTGTAATAAGTTTCATCAGATTGATAAACATCAAAATCAGGATGGGTATAATCTTGGAGGAGAAGGGAAAATTAAATTATGGAGGTAAACACAGAAACTTCAACCAATATCTCTATACATACATATGTATTCATATACATATACATATGAAACTTCAACCAAAATCTCTATTTCTTTTTTTAATGTTTATTTTTGAGAGCGAGAGAGAGAGGGAGAGGGTGTGTGTGAGCAGATGGTGGAGGGGCAGAGAGACAGGGAGACAGAGGATCTAAAGCAGGCTCTGACAGCAGAGAGCCCCGATGTAGGGCCTTGAACTCACAAACTCATGACCTGAGCCAAAATCAAGAGTCAAATGCTTAACTGACTCAGCCCCCCAGGCGAGCCAGCCATATCTATATTTCTTAAAAAATAAGATTTGAAGCAAATGTAAATGTTAAGATTATTAATTTGTATAATATGTGTGTAGGTGCTATGACTCTGTATCATCACCTCTAGGTAATAATTCTGTCACAGCGAAAAGTGACAACATGGCACCATAGGAAAGGTGAAAGTAGGGACACCTAGCCCTGACGCACTTGTAAAGAAACTTCACGTGAAAACGAGGCGAGAAAGTGAGAGATAAAGAGGCTTGAGGGAGGGTCCTTTTTAAGATGAGAGAGTTGAATGTGTCTGCATACTAAAGAAGAGGAAGAAATACAGACGGAGGGAGGGAGAGGGAAAAAGGAAGAGGGGAGAGAGGAGAGCTTGTAGGTAGAAGAAGGGTGATGAAGATCAACTAGCTTCTGAGAAGGATGGGAGTTATAGCTTGCTTATCAGAGGCCATAAAAGTAATGTGAAGCCACACTGAGACTCACTCACTCGCTCACTCACTCACTATTTATTATGGCCCCACCATTGGGAGAATTCCAGCTTCCTTGTACAGGATTCCCAGCAGAAGGGGTATCCTCCAGGGAGAACTAAAACCCATTCAAAGTCCAGGGGATGGAGAATGTGACGTGGTTTTGGAAGAGTCTGAGGTGTTTACAGCACTATGAAGGCTCCAAAGGGCTAGGCAAAAACAAACAAATAAAATAAAATAAAATAAAATAAAATAAAATAAAATAAATGGTGGAAGGGAAGGTAGCAAGGAGAACACAGAACCTTGGAGAGACATTGTTCTGTGTCCCACGAAGACAGAAACAGAATCCAATCCTGCCTAGTTGTTGGATTTGCCCACTGATGCAGTGAACTGGCTTGGCAGGAACAGAGGCGAGAGAGGGAGGCGTGATCCTGCCTCTTTGGTCCCCAGCTGAGCTCTACAGCTTTCAAGCCTCCTCCCAAATGTAGTTTTAGCCCTGGGACCCTGGACAAGTCTCTCCCATCAAATCACAACCAATGTCTGTGTATTTGGGGGCAAGAGTGATAAACTTACTGACACTCTCCAGCTGTAGTGAAAAACCTGACTTGTAAGTATATTTTTTATTGTGGTAGAAAACACATGTCAAAAATGTTACCATCTTAACCATTTTTTAAGTTTACTTATTTATTTTTGAGATTGAGAGAGAGAGGGAGAGAGAGGGAGTGGGGCAGAGAGAGAGGGAGACAGAGAATCCCAAGCAGGCTCCTTACTACTAGTGCAGAGCCCAATGTGGGACTCAAAATCATGAACCATGTGATCATGACCTGAGCCAAAATCAAGAGCTGGTAGCTTAACAGACTAAGCCTCCCATACATCCCCCATCTTAACAATTTTGAAGTGTACACTTAGTAGTGTTCAAGATATTTCCATTGTTGTGAAACAGATATCTAAGAATTGTTTAATCTAGTAAACAGAAACTCTATCCTCACTGAACAACAATTCCCCATCATTCTACTCTGTATATCTATGAATTTGACTACTTTAGATACCTCATATAAATGGACTCATACATTATTCATCTTTTTGTGATTGGCTTATTTCACCTAGAATAATTCCTCATTTCTTGTTGTAGCAGGTGATAGGATTTCCTCCCTTTTTAAAGCTGCGTAGTATTTCATTGTATGTATATACCACATTTTGTTCATTCATTTATCCATTGATGGTCATTTTGATTGCTTTCACCTCTTGGCTATCATGAATAGTGCTTCTGTGAAGGTGGGTATGCAAATATCTCCTTGACATGCTGCTTTCAATTCATTGATACATACTCATAAGTGGAATTGCTGGATCAGATGGCATTTCTATTTTTAATTTTTTGAGGAAACTTCATGCTGTTTTCCATGATGGCTACTCTATTTTACAATTCCATCCACAGTGCACAAGGGTTTCGAGTTTCCCACATTCTTAACAACACTTACTATTATTTTTATTTTTATTTTTATTTATTTTATTTATTTTTTAGATAGTAACTATCCTAAAGGGTATGAGGCGATCTTGCATTGTTTTGATTTTCTTTTCTCTGATGATTAGGGAGATGTTGAGCCTCTTTTCATATGTTTGTTGGCTATTTGTTTATCTTATTTGGAGAAATGTTTATTCAAGTCCTTTGCCAATTTTTAAATTGGATTATTTGTACTTTGTTGGTTGAGTTGTATGAGTCTGGATATTAACTTATTGGATATATGATCTGAAAATATTTTCTCCCTTCTATAGGTTGATGATGTCCTTTGATGAACAAAAAAAAAATTTTTTTTTTTTGCTTTTAGTTTTTATTTGAATTCCAGTTAGTTAACATATACTGTAGTATTAGTTTCAGGTGTAGAATACAGTGAATCAACACTTCCATACATCACCCTGTGCTTATCACAACAAATGCACTCCTTAATCCCCATCACCTATTTCACCCATCCTTCCACCAACCTCCCCTCTGGTAACCATGAGTTTGTTCTGTATTGTTAAGAGTCTGCTTTTTGGTTTGCTTCGCTCTCTTTTTAACCCTTCTTTGCTCGTTTGTTTTGTTTCTTAAATTCCACATATGAGTGAAATCTTATGGAATTTGTCTTTCTCTGACTTATTTCACTTAGCATTATACTTTCTAGTTCCATCTACGTTGCTGCAAATGGCAAGTTGCGTTCGTTTTTATGGCTGGGTAATATTCCATTGTGCATCCCCCCCCCCCCCCCACACACACACAGTAGTCCCATTTGTCTGTTTTTACTTTTGTTGCCTATATTTTTTATGTCAGATTCAAGAAATCATTGCCAAATCCAATGTTATGAAGATTTCCCCCTACATTTTCTACTAGGGGTTCTATAGTTTGAATTGTACGTTTAGATCTTAATCCATTTTGAGTTAATTTTTATATACGGCAGAAGGTAGAGTCAAAACTCATTCTTTGCTTGTAGATATCTAGTTTCCCCAACACCATTTGTTCAAGATATTGTTCTTTCTCCCTTTGAATGATCCTGGCAATTGTCAAAGATCGTTTGACTATATATATGAATTTATTTCTGGGCTCTCTTTGTTTTTTTTTAATTTATTTATTTGCTTTTTTAAAATTCCAGTATAATTTATGTACATTGTTGTATTAGTCACAGGTGTGCAATATAGTGATTCAACAATTCTATATATTACTCAGTGCTCATCATGATATGTGTACTCTTAATTACCTTCAATTATTTTACTCATTCCCTCACCATCTTCCTTTTGGTAACCATCAGTTCGTTCTCTATATTTAAGAATCTGGTTTTTTTGGGGCGCCTGGGTGGCGCAGTCGGTTAAGCGTCCGACTTCAGCCAGGTCACGATCTCACGGTCCGTGGGTTCGAGCCCCGCGTCAGGCTCTGGGCTGATGGCTCAGAGCCTGGAGCCTGTTTCCGATTCTGTGTCTCCCTCTTTCTCTGCCCCTCCCCCGTTCATGCTCTGTCTCGCTCTGTCCCAAAAATAAATAAAAAACGTTGAAAAAAAATAAAAAAAAAGAATCTGGTTTTTTTTATTTATCTCCATTTTCTTTGAACATTTGTTTTGTTTCTTAAATTCCACATAAGGGTGAAATCATATGGTATTTGTCCTTCTCTGACTGACTTATTTCACTCATTTCATTATACCCTCTAGATCCATCCATGTTGTTGCAAATGGCAAAATTTCATTCTTTTTTTATGGATGGGTAATATTCTGTGATACCACACACACCACATCTTATATATACACCACAGTAATATTCCGTGGTATGTATGTATGTATCTGTGTGTGTGTGTGTGTGTGTGTGTGTGTGTGTAATATCTTCTTTATCCATTCATCTATCAACAGACACTTGGGTTGCTTCCATATTTTGGCTATTGTAAATAATACTGCAATAAACACAGGGGTGCATATTTCTTTTTGAATTAGTGTTTTTATATTCTTGGTAAATACCCAGTGATGGAATTACTGGATAACCTGGTATTTCTATTTTTAATTTTTTGAGGAAACTCCATACTGTTTTCCAGAGTGGCTGCACCAGTTTGCATTCCCACCAACAATGTATAAGCGTTCTTTTTTCTCTACATCCTTGCCAACACTTGTTGTTTCTTATGTTTTTGATTTTAGTCTGGGCTCTCAATTCTATCCCATTAATCCATTTGTCTTTCTTTACACCAGTACCACACTACTGTCTTGATTACTATAGCCTTCTAATAATTTTTAAGATCAAGAAATATAAGTCCTCCAGCTTTGTTCATCTTTCTCAGAATTGTGGCTATTCAAGATTGCTTGAGATTCCATATGAATTTTAGGATGAAATTTTCTATTTCTACAAACTATGCCATGGGATTTCGATAGGAATGCACTGAATCTGTAGGTCACTTTGAGTAGTACTGACATCTTAACAATATTAAATATTCCAATTCATGAATGTGGGATGTTTTCCCATTTATTTGTATTTTCCTTAATTTTTTTTCAGCAATGTTTTGTGGTTTTCAGTGTATAAATCTTTCAACTCCTTGGTTAGGTTTATTCTTAATATTTTATTCTTTTTGATATTAATGTAAATAGAATTATCACAATTTCCTTTTCTGATTGTTCATCATTAGTGTATAAAAATGCAATTGACTTTTGTGTGTTCATTTTGTATCCTGCAACTTTGCTGAATTTGTTCATTAGTTCTAATAGATTTTGTGTGGAATCTTTAGGGTTTTCTATATATGAGATCATGTCATCTGTGAACAGAGATAATTTTACTTCTTTTTTTCCAATATGTTTGTTTTGGTTTATCTTTTTTTCTTATCTAATTGCTCTGGGTAGGACTTCCAGTATGATGTTAAACAGAAATGGTGAGAATAAACACGTTTGTTTCATTCTTGATCTTAAAGGAAAAACATTCAATCTTTCACCATTGGGTATGATGTTATTTGTAAGTTTTTCATATATGGACTTTATTATTATTTTGAGGCAATTTCCTTCTTTCCTAGTTTCTTGAGTGTTTTTTAAATCATAGATCTTGTCAAATACTTTTTCCGCATCAGTTGAGATGGCCATTGGTTTTTATCTTTCATTCTGTTAATGTGACTCTTTATATTGATTTATTTTCATATGCCAAACAATCCTTGCATTCAAAGAATAAATCCCAATTGGTCATAGAGTATAATCCTTATAATGTGCTGTTGAATTCTGTTTACTTGTATAGTTGACCCTTGAGCAACATGGGTTTGAACTGCAAGGATCCACTTATAGGTGGATTGTTTTCAATAAATACAGTACACTACTGTAAATGTATTTTCTCTTCCTTATTATTTTTTTTAAATTTTTTTAACGTTTATTTATTTTTGAGATAGAGAGAGAGAGACAGAGCATGAATGGGGGAGGGTCAGAGAGAGGGAGACACAGAATCCGAAACAGGTTCCAGGTTCTGAGCTGTCAGCACAGAGCCCGACGTGGGGCTTGAACTCATGGACCTCAAGATCATGACCTGAGCCTAAGTCGGCCGCCCAACCGACTGAGCCACCCAGGCACCCCTCCTTATTATTTTTTAATAACATTTTATTTTCTCTTGCCTACCTTATAAAAATACAGATAAAATACATATAACATACAAAATATGTTTTAATTGACTATATTATCTGTAGAGTTTCCAGTCAACAGTAAACTATTAGTAGTTTAGTTTGGGGGGAATCAAGTCATACATGGATTTTGCACTATGTGGGGGCATCAGTGCCCCTACTTCCCACATTTTTTGATGGTCAACTGTATTTTGTTGAGAATTTTTACATAAATATTCATCAGGGATATCAATTTGTAGTATCTTTGCCTGGCTTTGGTATCAAGATAATTCTGGCTTCATAGAATGAGCTTGGAAGTATTCTTTCCTTTTCAATTTTTTGGAAGAGTTTGAGGAGATTTGTTAATTCTTTTTTTTTAATTTAAGGAGATTTGTTAATTCTGTTTTTTTAAGTTTATTTATTTATTTATTTATTTTTTGAGAGAGACAGAGACAGCATGAGTGAGGGAGAGACAGAGAGAGAGAGAGGGAGAGAGAATCCTAAGCAGGTTCTATGCTGACAGCACAGAGCCTGATGAGGGGCTCAAATTCATGAAACCATGAGATCATGACCTGAGCCAAAACCAAAAGTTGGACACTTAACCAGCTGAGCCACCCAGACTCCCCTATTGTTAGTTCTTCTTTAAGTGTTTGGTAGAATGCTCTAGTGCAGCCATCTGGTCCTGGGAATTTCTTTGTTAGGTTTTAGATTACTGATTCAATTTTCTTACTAGTTATCAGTGTGTTCGGGTTTTCCTTCTTTAAGATCCTTTCTTTCTTCATGATTCAGTCTCGGCAGGTTGTGTGCTCTAGAAATTTATACATTTCTTCTAGGTTATCTAATTTGTTGGCATCCAGTTGTTCATATTCATAATTCTTTTCATTTCTGTGGGATCAGTTTTAATGTCCTTCATTTAATTTGTGATGTCAGTTATTTGAGGCTTCTCTCTCTCTCTCTTTTAGTTAATCTAGCTAAGGGCTTGTCAATTTTGTTGTTTCCAAAAAACTAAGTCTTAGGTTTTGTTTTATTTCTGTTTTTCTATTGTTTTATTGGATTTTTTTTTAATTTTCTACTTCATTATCTCTGCTTTAATCTTTATTATTTTCCTTCTTCTGTTACCCTTAGGTTTGTTGTGTTCTTCTTGTTCTAATTTGTTGAGGTGAAAAGTTAGTTTATTACTTTAAGATCTTAGATCTTACTTTATTTTGAATGTATGTGTCTATTGCTATGAAACCCCTCTTGGCACTGCTTTTGCTGCATCCTACGACTTTCATTTTTATTTGTCTAAAGATATTTTCTAATTTCCTTTGTGACTTACTCTTTGACCCACGGTTTAAAAGGGTGCTGTTTAATTCTACATGTTTGTGGATTTTCCAATTTTCCTTCTGCTACTTTCATTTTATTGTGATCTGAAGAGGCATTTTGTATAATGTCAATCTTTAAAAACATTATTGAAACTAATTTTGTGGCCGGAATTATTTTAAAACAAGGACCACTAAATTGCTTTTTGGTATTGCAAGTGAAAATTCAACTTATAGCTGAGTGGTAATTCATAGAAACAGTCACTTTTAATTCATCTCTAAATGGCGAATCTGGGAAGTATTACATAACCATGAATCACAAACACAAATCCCAAGTCATCTATTTTACAACTTTTTACTCAATGAAAATCACGTATGAGACCTATACTCATAACCTCATAAGGTCGTATATTGGTCAAACTGGCCTTCGTGGTCATTTAATGTGGCCCCTTATGTTGCAGATGAAGAAACAGGGAGTCCTGCCTATTCCAAAGGAGTGAGTCCCAAATGAGCATGAATTGACCATAGGTGATAGTTTGTATTACAACACATTGCTGATGGCTTTGAGGTTATCCACTGATATCCTCGTCCGTTTAGTTGGCACAGCAAGCTAAATCTTTCTGAAGGTATTGTTGGGTGTTTACAACATTTACATAATGGAGAATTCACAACTAAAAAACACATTAAATTTTTTTTCAGGTTTACAGAAAAATAGATCATAAAATACAGAGTTTCCATATATGCCCTCATCCCCCCAGAACCTCCCCTACTATCAAGAATCCCCGACAAGAGTGGTCTATTTGTTATAGTTAACGAACCTATACTGACACATCATCAGCACCAAAAGCCCATGGCTTACATTAGGATTCACTCTTGGTGTTATACATTCTAGGCTTTTGGATTTTTTTAATTGTGGTAAAAACATACAACCTTTACCATCTTAACCATTTTTAAGTGTACAGTTGCTCGTGTTAAGTATATTCACATTGTTGTAAAAGAGGACTCTAGAATATTTTCATCTTGCAGAATAGAAACTCTATGCCCATTAAATGGCAATTCTCTTTTGTCCTCTCCCTGCAGCCCCTCATAATCACTGTTCTACTTTCTTTTCCTATGAATTTGCCTACTTTAGGTAACTCACATAAGTGGAATCATCCAGTATTTATCTTTTTGTGATGTGCTTATTTCATTTGACATAATTTCCTCAAAGTTCATCCACGTCGTAGCATGTATCAGGACTTTCTTCCTTTTTAAGGCTGAATAATATCCCACTATACGTGGATCCCACATTTTGTTTATCCAATCATCCTCCGTCAGTATTTGAGTTGCTTCTACCTCTTGGCTCTTGTGAATAGTGCTGCAATGAACATGGGTATGCAAATATCTCTTTGAGACACTGCTTTCAATTCTTTGGGTATGCACCCAGAAGTTGGATGCCGGATCACACGATAGTTCTACTTTTAATTTTTTTTAATTTTTTTTAACGTTTATTTATTTTTGAAACAGAGAGAGACAGAGCATGAACGGGGGAGGGTCAGAGAGAGAGGGAGACACAGAATCCGAAACAGGCTCCAGGCTCTGAGCAGTTAGCACAGAGCCCGACGCGGGGCTCGAACTCACATACCGCGAGATTGTGACCTGAGCCGAAGTCGGACGCTTAACTGACTGAGCCACCCAGGCGCCCCTAATTTTTTTTATAAGTACTTCCAACTGTTTTCCATAGTGGTTGCACCATTTTATAATGCCACCATTCTGTAAGTGTACAAGATTTCTGAATTCTCCCTATCGTCACCAATATTTGTTGTTTTCTGTTATTATTGTTATTAATTATTATCACGATTTTATAGTAGCCATCCTAATGGATGTAAGCTGTAGAACTCAAAACCTTTGATTTTTCTCTGCCACAAGCTTCTTTCTTGTGGTTGAACTTCTGTGAATTTTGGCTGTCAATTATGTGAGGGTTAACTGTGAACTTCCTCCTTAGTATCAGGACAGAAATTCTGCAGAGAAAATATTGGGAAAAACTGACATGCCCCTAAGCAAGAGAAAGAGGTTTGCAAGGTATTGCGTGTCAGTGAATTATTCCTCAAAAGCCACAGCGAAACTGGGCATGTATGAAAATGAGTATCCAATGCAAAATATAAAATTTAAGGAAAACTCTTGGTGTTTCAGCTCAGGTCATTATTAGTATGTGGAATAAACTACGTTGTAGAGAGCATTTTCATAGTGAAAGCTTCTAAGCCACATGTACTTCAAACAATACAAATAAATAAAAGAGAATAGGTCTTTGATCCACAGATTTGTAACTACATTATATGCAATTTAGCACGGAGGAACTTGCAAATGGTACAAAATAAAAACAAGGAAAATGACTTTAGATAGGAAAATGATGGTAACTAAGATTTATTGAGCCCTTGCTGGATCTCAGTCACATAGTGTTCATATGTATTTAGTTATCACAAAATCCCCCTGAAATAGGTTCACTATGTTCCTATTTTACAAATGAGTCTCAGAGAAGTGAAGGATTAGGCAGCTCTGAAGAGGTGATCACACACAGTCCAGTCCCTGAGCCCTGACTCCTAACCACTGTGTGATCCTGCCTCCCTGTGAGGAAATACTGAACAAGTGTGTTCCTCCATCAGGGGCAGAGACTAAAACGTAACTCGAAAATAATTGTCTTCATGTACCTAAAGGGTTAGGATTTTCTTTTCTTAAAAGGAAGAGACAGATGATTTTGAGGTGGGAGGAAGACACATAGAGATTCATGTCATAAAGTCTTTCTGAAGAAGAGCTTTGCATGTAAGTAGTCTGAGACTTGGGATTTCCTTTAATGTTTTTGCCACTACGTCCCACCACAGAGATTCCAGATATTTTCTTAATTCCCCGTACTGAAACTGGGCCCTGCACACTGATTTATAATTTTTTTAACATTTATTTATTATTGAGAGAGAGAGAGAGAGAGACGGAGCATGAGCATGGGAAGAGCAGAGAGAGGAGGAGACACAGAATCCGGAGCAGGCTCCAGGCTCTGAGCTGTTAGCACAGAGACCAACGCGGGGCTCGAACTCACAAACCACGAGTTTATGACCTGAGCCGAAGTCAGATGCTTAACTGCCTGAGCCACCCGGGCACCCCTGCAAACTGATATATAAACAGACGCACACATCTTAGAGGTAATACTGTGTGTAATGGGGAAAGTCTGGAATGCTTTCCAATCTCCTTCCTTCCTGAGCAGAACTTAGTGGTTTAAAATTATTACTGATTTTGCAGGACAGTGGAGTGTTAAGCATCATGGTCCTGAAGCCAGACTGCCTGGGTGGAGTTCAGATCTTCTGCTGCTTGACGGTACAACCTTGGGCAAGCTCTGTACCCACATACGCCTCAGAGTCCTTATCTATAAAATGGGAGTAATTAATAACAGTGTGCATCACAGGGTAGTTGGAGGACTAAATGAGTCAATGTAAGTAAAACCCGTAGCACAGTGCCCGGAATATAGTTCGTGCTGTTTCAATTTACCTGATGACTCAGAAGGCAGAAGTGAGAGCTATGGAGAAGTATTTCTGAGCATTGAAACCTAATGGAGTTTGGCTAGTGGGGAACAGAGGCAGATGGAGAGGGAGAGAAAATCTTCAGCAGGTTTCATGCTCAGTGTGGAGCCCGACACAGGGCTCAATCCCGTGACTTTGGGATCATGACCTGAGCTGAAATCACGAGTCAGATGCTCAACTGACTGAGCCACTCAGGCACCCTGAGATGTGGGACTTTTGAACTGATGAGTTCAGGTGGGATTTTGATGCTATACTAGATTGAAACCATAACCAAACCCAAAGTTCATCTGCCTGATGCACAGAAAGTCAGTCACTGAGACATCGAGCATGCAGCAAGGAAAGGGATTATTCAGGAGGCAGCCAAAGGAGGAGACAGGAGGGCTAGCCTCAAATTGCCTCCCTGAACGAGGAGAGTAAGGGAGATGTGAAGGCAAATGGAAAAAAAGTCTGAGTAAAAAGTTGTGGCTGTACTTGTTCGTCCTGTTAACCCTTCGGTTACTGGTTTCAAAACTTTTGGAGAAACTGGGATGGAATGAATGTATTTGGCATGTGGGTGAACCCTGGGGGGGTCCACAGGGTAGACGGAGGTGGGCAGAGTTTTGGTAGTCCATGATCTCTGCCCCTGGTCTTAGTTCTGTGGTGGTTGCACAGCAGAAGGGATTTTGCATATGTAATTAAGGTTCCTAATCAGCTGACCTTAAAGTAGGGCAATTATCCTGAATTGTACAGGTGAAACCAATGTAATCCCATGAATCCTTGAGATCAGAAGAGGAAGGCAGAGGGATGTGAAGTATGAGAATAACTCAACTCACCGTTGTGGGCTTGAAGACAGAGGGGGCCACATGAGGACCACGAGAAGGAAATCAATTCTGCCAACAACTGAAATGATCCTGGAAGCAGGTTTTCTCCTAGAGCCTCCAGGTAGAAGCCCAGGCCAACGGACACCCTGACTTTGACCTCGTGAGACCCTGAGCAGAGTCTTAGCTGAGCCTGCTGAACTTCTGACCTACACAACTGTCAGGGGATAAATTAGTGTTGTTTTTAAGCTGCTAGATTTGTGTTAATGTATTATGGCAGTAATAGAAAACCAAGACACCAGATATTAATCATTTCTGTTAAAAGCAGTAGACATTTTCTTCAGATGAAGTATTTGGATCACTGCAGAGCTCCTCCAGTCAAATGTAAGGCATGACTTCATGGCACATTCCTCTGAGGTAGCCCCCAAAAGCACTTGCACGGATTCAGGTGTAAACGACCCACCAGTGAACCTTGCTGTCCAACACGACATTTACTACAACGCAGTTGTGTGCTGTTTTATGCCTCCAGCACTCCCACTAGACTCAGGGCAGAAACCGGTTCTTCTTCAAAACACAGTGTTGGTGGAAGGTAGTCACTTGATGAGTATATATATATATATATATTTTTTGAATGAAGGCTCAACGTGTTTGACAACTAATGTCCCTGGAGAACAATATTGAATATGGGTAGAAGCAGAGCAGAAAGCCAGAGGCATATCAGGGGACAAGATAGGGGGAAGAAACGATTTGCAAGGAGAAAGGAATGTAGAGGTTAATACTTGGATAATTGCTGTTGGTTTAGAAAATTTTCCTTGATAGATTTTTCCTACCCGCACTGCTGGCAGTAGAAGTTTCGGGAAGTAGCCCGACCATTGCATAAGTGGCTTGTGAAATAGCACTTAGTAGCTTACATTCCCAACAAGTTGAATAAATATGTTTGTGTGTAGTTAACCCCCCAAGGACGCTTCTCCTGGCTCCCCCACGCTGGACTCAGAATTGGTCTTTAGTAATTGCGTGGCGACGGGCTCCTCTGGGAATATGGAATGCCCCACTGCTGATGCTCTGTAGGAGGAGGGGAGCTGGAAAACAGATTGGGTGCAGCCTAGAAGAGGGGGCTCCCAGGACTGGGTGCAGCCCTGAAGGAGCAGGGTCCCAGGACTTCGGTGCCAATGCTAAAAGCCTTGAGAGGGCTTGTGAAACTCTGGCAGGAGAGCACCCGCAGCTGGTTACACCCCAATGGCAAGCCAGAGTCTGGGGATTTGCAGATGTCTTCCAGCAGAGCAAGCCTCGAGGTGTATAAAGCAACTGGGAAAAACCATTAAAAAAAAAACCCAAAAAACAAGTACTAATTTTTTATGAAAACTGACTCTGTCTTGAAAACCAATTAAATACATGCCAGCCCATTCTCTATTCCCAGCGCTGTAGTTGCTATTTTGGTCACAGTAATTGAGAGTAAAAATAATCTCTGCCATGCCTGAAAAACAGCCACCAGCTACTCTATTTTAAATGATGTAGAAAAACACGAGGTGAATGTGAAAACTGACAAACAGCCTTCTAGGGATGGAGACTGGCTACATCCAGTTTCACCGGTGGCTCCGTGCAGTTTGCAATTTGTTAGTAAATTAGATCAACCCCATGTTTTCAGGGTTTTGGGTGCCCTTAGTATGAGGGCAGAGAACAGTACCCTATTACTAGGAATGCAGTTTATGATTTCGGTTCAGGTTGTAAATGTGGGTCAGCCATTTTGCTGTTCTGGGTCGGAGTTTCTTGCCCTAAAAAAAGCAGAAAAGCCAAAGGGGAGATGACAAGTAGAGGAACTTGAGAGTGGTTGCTTTTTAAACTAGCTTCTGGACTTTTCTTCTACGGTCACGCGATGATTTTGTCTCGTTTCCATGAACTCTGTATTTTATTGCTGACCTTGGCAAGAAATATGTCCTTGTACGGCGACAGAGCCAGAGTTTTGTGGAGCTCGAACCTTAAACAGCGGTGGAAGTCCTCTTTAAGAAAAAGAATACACAAATATCTACTTTGGCAAATTTTACAAAAAGATACACACTGCCCCCGACAGAGGCCAAGAGGGGCCCTGTGCAGGAGAGTGGCCCTGAATCCTAAGCCTCATTCATTACTTCCTCATAAGTCCGCTTCTGCATTTAGAGAAGATGAGATTCACGTTGCTTCTCTGGGAAGAAAGGAAAGTGGCAGGAACCACAGGAAGTATTAGTCGAAAAGGACCTTAAAATTAATCCTGATGTTTTACAGATAAATAGATGAGGAAACAAGTCTCAGAGAGGGTAAGTAACACCCAATGTTACACATATGATTAGCATCTGAATCCGAGTCTGTTAACTTCCTGTTTCAGGCTGGTGTTTTCTGTACGATTTCTCAGGATACTTTGTAAAACCAGAGATAACGGTAGGAGTAAATATGATGCGGTCTATTTTACCATACAGAGGTATACAGAAAGCCACCGAGAGGCATGTCAACCCAGTACGGTCTTTGGGAGAGGGAGAACGGGGATTTTTACATCATTCCAACACTCCCTCTATTTTGTTTTCAGAGGCTTATAAGGTATGACTGCATCCCCCCCCCCCCCTTTTTTTTTTTTTTTTGTAGAGAGAGAGTGTGTGAGCCGGGGAGATGGACAGAGAGGAAAAGAGAGGCAGGGGAGAGAGAGAGAGAGAGAGAGAGAGAGAGAGAGAGAGAGAGAGAGAGAGTCTCAAGCAGGATCCATGCCCAGTGCGGAGCCCCACGTGGGGCTGGATGCCATGACACTGGGATCATGACCTGAGCTGAAATCTAGAGTCAGATGCTCAACTGACTGAGCCACCTAGATGCCCCGCATGTTTGGTTGCTTGTTTTTCTTAACTCAAGTACAAAAGGACATTCATTAGCCAATAAATATGGCACTCTTGTCCCCTTCAAAGTAGGTTCTTATTCCACATAGTTGCTACCATAGCCATTTTTAGAAACACTCTTTTGGGCTAACATTTTGTCAGTTTGAGTCAGGGTGTTTTTCTGTCTTTCTTCCTCCTTCCCTTTTCCCCCTACCCCCTCCCTTCTTCCCATTCTTCCTTCCATCTGTGTTTTTAAACTAAACAACAAGAACAAAAATCTAGTTTGTCTATCAGGTTTGGTGCTGAATGATTTTTGGATGTATCTCCAAATCAAGGCCATGATTAAAGAGTTACGATTTGGTACCATGAAAATATTTAAAATAATTTGATACAGAATTTGAAGAAGACTATATTTTGACCTAAATCCTATGGGAGGAGGTTAAGCAATTAGCCATATTTTAAAGCCAAGGTAGGGAGAACTGATATCTTCTTACACTAAAAGGTGCCAGGCAAGGGAGAAGGACAGAAATGTTCCATGTGCCGGGCTTTGTGTGAGACCGTTTCATGTACATTGTTTCATTTACTTCTCTGACCTTACACGCTGGGATAACATGCCCATATTACAATCAGGGAAAGTGAGGCCCACAGAAGTTAAACTCTGAATATTAGAGCTAAGATTTGAGCCAGGTCTGCTGGCCCCAGAATCGCTACTCTTTCCCCGGGTTCTGATCTTTTCTGCATGCAGTCATTCCCACCAATGTCTGTCTGTATTGAATTGGTGGAGGGTCTGTCCTTGTGCCCCCAGCCTAGGTTACATTTGGGGGGTCAGGGAGATGAGGTCATGAAATCAAGGCCAGGGAAGTGCAACCAAGGCCACCCAGCTGCCCCCACGGATCGCTGTGAGCCAGCTTCCACTCAGGAACAGCTCTGGAGAAAGAGGTGAGGTCCTTGCTGGTGTTTTTCCCCCCACCACAGAAGAGTTGGAAGCCAGTTTGTTTCTCTTATCTGTTTCTTCCTCTCTTCCAACACCCTCTCAGGTTTGGTTCTTTCCTCAGTTGTGCACTTCCCTCCCACCCCTACCAATCTCCTCCTCCAGAATAATATGTGTGAAAACCCATACGCACTGTTTTTCCCTTCGTTTCAAACATTGGCTTTACCCCCATTTCTGTCCTCTGTACTCCTATCATCCTTGACTTCATCAGAATAAGCAACATAAGCAATTACCTGCAGCAAATATATTCAGAGCCTTCCCTCAACTGCCAAGTCCTTCCTCACCCTGCACTGAAGTGTTGTCATAATGAAATTGAGACAGAGAGAGAGAGAGAGAGAGAGATTTGGACATTGGCATATTAATATTCCCAGAGATTAGACCCCAGATATTTAGGTTAATTTTTATGTTAAGGACTGGTCATAGTGCTTTCTGTACATATTTTGTAGATTTGCACTCATATTACTTATCTTGGATTTGCCATGTACCTAGACAAAGGTTTTTGGAAGAACAGTATCTCTTCAACTACTGCCAAGGGTCAGCAAGTCGGGAGCTCATGGGCTTTATATTTGGGTAGAATTGGGTTTGAAGAAGCAAGGTCCATCACTGACTGGCTCTGAGACATAGAGCAAACCACTTAACCTCTCTGAGTCTCCGTTTCCTTCTCTGAAAGGTGGAACCATAATAGCTACCTTACAGGACTGTGTTAAGAGCACAGGTTTTAGAGTCAGATCCAAGTTTGACTCTTGCTCTGCCATTTACTAACTCTGTGGTCCTGGGCAAGTGGACTTCTCCAAACTTACTTCCTGGCTGCTAAAATGGGAGACGATAATACTGGCATAATATTTTAGGATAGTATAGGATTAATTATAGGATTATTAGGAGGATTCAAGCAAGTAACACATGTGAAACTCTTAGCCGGGGATATGGCACAAAGCAAGCACTTAATGATGAATGGTAGCTATTCTTAGGATTAATGAAATGGTACCTGTGAAGTTCCTAGCACAATGGCTCGCCCCCAGTTGAGTTTCAATGAATGTTCATTCTCTTTCTTTCCTCCCAGGCAAAGGCAGTAAAGTAAATTGGATACTTAATGATTATCTCCCCCTCCAGCCTAATGTGCATAAGATTAACACTCCCCTGTCCCCCCCCCCCCCCCCCCTTGGCATCTGGTGACACTTCTTACAAGGACATGTGTGCTTTGTAAGGAGCCCTACCCTTAAGAAGAATAAAGAACTGCTTACACCCTGTCATTCCAGGGGTGCTGGAAGCTTTATTTGCTTCAAATACCTGTCCACCAGCAGCCTTCGTAGAGATGGAAAATGATCTCCTCACTGGCTTGCCTTTGGGTTACAACATTAGCGCCAGGAGGTTTTGGTTAAGGTGCAGTTATCTTTACTGAGTATGTCCCTTTTCATTCACACATGAACATGGGTCAGTCAGCTAAACACCTTGCCGGACTAGAATAGGGGAATAGTACATTTTAAGAAGGGAGAACAGTAAAATCTTATGCTGTCCAAAAGGACGATGATGGGCTTACGCAGCGGGGAGGTGACCAGGTGGGTCCAGGATGTACTTTCACTCTGTTTTCTCCATTTTCCCAGGGACCTCTTCTGGGTGAAGGAGCAGAGCCAGAGCAGACCCAGCCAGCCTCTCCGTGGGGCCTCTGAGAACTCTGTGGGCAGTGGATTCCAGCAATGTGGACACCGCTCACTGAGCCTCAGGTGGGCGCAGGTGGTATGGCTCTGTCGTGTCATCTAATCGGGAGCAAAGTGACGAGTGCAAAGCTGGGGTGGAGCTCCGTGTGAAGTGGGTCCCAGAAAGAATAAAGAGCATGACAGGAACAGAAGGGGGAAGCTAAGGAGGGTCAGAGATTGAAATAACTAACAACCCACAGAGGTTAGCATCCATATGGGGGAATTGAAAAACAAAGAAAGCAATGTAACTCATAAGTGGAAGGAGAATTGGAATGTCTGTGGACAGACTGATCGCAAATAAACAAGGAATGGAAATAGGAATAGATTGTCTTTTAACTTAAACACAAGGTTTGAGGAACGGCAAACTATGCGGATAGAACCCTTATATTTATATGGTGCTATCTAAATACTGTAGTGGCAAAACCAGACCAATGTTAATAAGTGAAGTCCATGTATTAGAGTACTTCTTCCTGAAGGCTTTTTACCCACCAGAACTTAATTACTGTTATTTCAATATTTCTAAAGTTGTTGTGTAAACAGGGATATTGCAAATGATTTATAATTCCCAGGTCACAAATAGGGTAATGATCTATGAATGAATGATCGATGAATGATCTATGAATGAATGAATCTAGCACAGCTAGATTATGACTTGTGTAATAGATGTACACATTCTTGGTACCCCTGTAGGTCTGAAATCCAGTTTACTGTTCAGATGTGCAAATATAACATGCAGATCATTACCATTAACATTGCACAGAAGGGACCTGGTGAGGCAGCAAAAAGGTTGTTTTTTTAACCATAATTAGAGTGGCTGGGAAGGGATACTGTGATATATGAAAAATACATAAAGAGTAACTGACATCTATAAAATGGAGAAGTCGGAGGTCTTTTAGGAATTACACGGAACAGAAATTGATCCTTTCCTGCCAAAAGCTAGGAGAGCCTTTAAAACTCTTTCTCCTACTGCAGTGAGATATTTTAGAGCCGTCATTCTGTGGATTCACAGGACAGTTGTGTTTACAGCATTTGTACAGATGATAATAACCAATGACACTTATGGAGTAATTACTGTGTGCCATGCTGAGTGTCCTATGTAGCCTATTTCATCACATGATTGGAATCTATAAAGTAGCAAATAAAAATAGACGTGGTTAGAGCCAAGGAAGCATCAGATAAAAATAGACATGGTTAGAACCAAGGAAATGAAGATGCTGTGCTATATATATATATATATATATATATATATCTCAACCTTCGAGTAATTGCAGAAAGCCTAGAAATTCTCTGAAATTTTAGGTAAATTCTGATACCATCTAATGACGTGTGATGTGGTTTGTAGGTACGGATGGAGCGCAACAAGGATCAGCAGATGACCCCAAAAATAGGGCAACGAAAAAAACAGAGCCAGAGCAGAGAACTAGCTCTTGGCCACGTGGCTTATTAGAGAGATATTGCTAGTTAAGAGGAGAGTTGCATCATAATTGACTGAATGTTCTGGATGTGGGTTGTTAGTGTGATTTCCTACTTAAGCTCCTCTGATAATTAACTGTACTGAATTCACGATATGACTCTATGTTCTCTTATGGTTTTTGTGAAGTCTCACCTTGAAAGAACTTTTGAGTATTCCTAGCTAAGGCATGCAGCTGTTAAGGGCCCAGATTTTGGCTCTGTATGTTGTAGGTCATGTTCATTGAGTTGGAGAAATGTTTACAATGTACTGTGAGTGACATGGCAGTATATAAAACAACCATGTGTGATGTGATTCCGTTTGTAAAACAAACAAAAAGACAAAACAGAACCTTAAACAGTGGTGCTTATTAGCATTAAAAAGTGGGAAATAACTGAAAGCCTAACTGTGAAGCAGTAGTTAAATAAATTCAGACATGTGCATGCATAGCCACTAAAATGTGATTGTAGAAAAAATATTTCTTGACGCTTACAGCATTCATAATTTGTGGTTAAAAAATAAAACATAGGTCAAAAGAGTGTGATCCCTTTTTTGTTTATAAAAGGAAATTTATGCATAGACAAAACATTTATAAATATAGATACTAATACGTTAACATCTTTGCTCCGGGTGGTGTGGTTATAGTTGAGTTTTTAAAAATATTTATTTTGGGGAGAGCACAAGTGAGGGAGGGGCAGAGAGAGGGGGACAGAGGATCTGAAGCAGACTCTGTGCTGACAGTAGAGAGCCCAATGTGGGGCTTGAACTCACAAACCGAGAGATCATGGCCTGAGCCAAAGTCAGACGCTCAACCTGCTGAGCCATCTGGGTGCTCCAGTTTTTTGTTTGTTTGGTTTTTTTTTTTAACATTTATTTATTTCTGAGAGACAGAAAGAGACAGAGCATGAGTGTTATGGGGCAGAGAGAAAGGGAGACAGAATCTGAAACAGGCTCCAACCTCTGAGCTGTCAGCACAGAGCCCAACGTGGGGCTTGAACTCACAAACTGCAGGATCATGACCTGAGCCCAAGTCAGACACTTAACCGTCTGAGACACCCAGGTGCCCCAGGTGCTCCAGTTTTTTAAATAAAATTTAGACAGATTTTATTTTTTTGAACAGTTTTAGATTTGTAGACAATTGAGATAACTTCTGTGTTATTTATCTTTGGACTCATATCTTGCTTCTTATCTGAAAAATAAAAACAACTAGTTAAAAATTTAGTCACACTTGTTATGTAGTTTTCATGTAGCTTATACAGCTTATCTCCACCAGTGATCTAATCAAAATCAGAACGCACCAGAATATTGAACATATTGAAAATGGTCTCTGTGATTAGGATGTAGCTCCAACTTCGTGTCTTAAAAAAATCTTGCTTCGAGTTAAGCAAACCTGCTAACCAGCAGGGACCTTTCTCTCGCTCCAGTCGTTTCCCAACTATCAGGAAATTCTCCTGGTCAGTTACCATGGCAGCAGCACCAACTTGGCTTTCCTGATTTGTAAGTGTCCCTTGTCTTTCCTACCAAATCCTCATCTCTCAGCCAATGTGAGACGAATTAGGCAGAGTGGCATGGTATTCTTTGCCCCAGAAGAAATGGTAAGGCAATGGAAGGACCTTTACCAAGTGAACTCTTCACCAAGATGTCAGACGGGGTAGGGGTTGAATGTTTGGACACCTGACGGCCACTTAAAACTGGGTCTCAACGCCAACTCGGCCATATACTTACTGCCAGGCTGTGGTGAGCTTGTCAAAACCCCTGTGACTCGGTCCCATCATCTGAGGAACAGGAAGAATAACAGAATGAGAACCTGCTACAGTATATAATACAATACTCTACAAAATAATAGGTCCTGGTGTGAGGTTGAAAGATCTGGTCTGTAAAGCACTAAATGCGAAGGTTGTCACAGAGACAGCAGGCTCTAGCAGGTGGCTATTTACAGAGGCAGTTGTGATCACATCTGAAAGTCTCTTAGAGGCTTCAAATTGGATACTTTGTATGAAGCTTGTGTATGAGAGGCGTCTCAAAATGAGAAAAATTAAGTATCGAGCTGACTGGTCTTTGGAGAATAAATGATATGGAGGGGGAAAGACAATAAAGAACTAATTTGGGTAAACTACTTGCTGCCTTGCTTCTTATGAAGTTATGACTAGAAGTGTTAATAAAAGAATTAGACTATAAATGGTCCTCAGAAGTGTTGTTATGCACTTTGACCTCTGCTATTATCTCTATTAAAATGACTCACTGAACACTCTTGGGTGCTGCATGGTGCATGTCAGTTATTATTCTATTGTACTAAAATTAAATTTAAAATAGATATTATCGGGGTGCCTGGCTGGCTCAGTGCAGGTTGTGACTCTTGATCACGGGGTCATGAGTTCGAACCCCCCATGAAGAAGAGATTATTCAAAAAATAAATATAAAATAGATATCATCAAAACCATTTTCACTTTGTGAATCTATATAAGAAAATGATTTTCGGGGCACCTGGGTGGCTTGGTCGGTTAAGCGGCCAACTCCTGATTTCGGCTCTGGTCATGATCTCGCGGTTCATGGGTTTGAGTCTCACATTGGGCTGAGCTGACACTGCAGAGCCTCCTTGCGATTCTGTCTTTTTCCGTCTCTCTGCCCCTCCCCTGCTCATGCTCTTTCTTTTTCTCTCTCTGTCTCAAAATAAATGAATAAATAAATAAGTAAATAAATAAACGTAAAAAAAAGATGATTTTCAAAACAACGCTATCACATGTGACTTTTCTGAACACAGGCCACTGAAAATCGAATCTGCATTGAAACAAGAGAAGCATTTCTCCTAGTGTATTTGGAAAGGACAGCAAATGGTTTCAGGAGGGTGCTGGCCTGCCATTCCAAATGTTCTCTGTGGCTGCATGATTGAAGAGTGTGTTAGAATGCGAATGTTCAGTCACGTGAACTAAGCATTTTTTCCATCTGGTTGATGAGGAGGTAGCAAGAGGGGAAGTTGGCCTTCCAATCTTGAAGCTATCGCCTCTGATTCGCTTCTTTTAAGTAGGAATGGGAGAATAATGATACTTTACGATAAATGCTGCCTATGGTTCAGCAGCAGCAAGAAAGGTAAGCCGAGGCACTTGCACACCGTGACCGTGGTGACTTTCGGGACCATTGAAGTAGCTGCCGAAATTGCTGAGTAACTGTCTTCAAGTCAAAGTACTACCACAGGGAAGAGACTATTTACAAAGAGTGTTTCTCATACAGCTGGGTAGAATTGAGGGTCATTCACTTATGTTCAGCATTTCCAAAGGTTAACAATGTGAATCATGCAGCTGAAGCTGGCATCACAGGGCTGCAGGATGTCACCACATCAAACACCCAGCTGGCGTCAGGGAAGGAGGCCTGATGTCACTGGATGTTTGGCCTATATGTTTTCTTAACCCAACAGCTAGCTTCCTGTGAAACTCAGTAAATCGGAGTGGAATGTCTCTGTAGGCTCTGTAGGCTCCATGTAGATTTTTCAGGATCATTCTTCCTAGTTATGCTATACTGAGAACCATACAGCCAAATCCCCATTAGGAAAATAGCTGCTGAATTATACAAATGAAAGAACGGGGAGAAAGAGTTGCTGGGCGGCATGATCTAGAGATCCTACTGAGCTGGGGAGCAATTAGAATAAAAGTTACATTAGCCAAGTCAAGTCCCATTTTGGGTTTCCATCACAATTACACAGCACCCGGTTCCAATTGTTACATTTGCAGCAACCAGCTTTACATACAGCCCGCCTCAGGCTTATGCTCCAGATTCGGCATCTGGTCCGAGTGCTATTTGCATATAGTACTCTTTTACTGGGGAGCTTTAGAAGTTTTAATTACGCAGTAAATAAAACCTTGCTATTGCATTGTGAGGGCTAACACCTTTAATCTTCGAGAATTTATAGCCTGACTTAAGGTGAGTGATTAAAAATACAAAAACAACTAAAGACACATGTTATGTAGATCAGTGTTTTCATGGAGTTCTCTACGGCAAGTGCTGGGCTTTCTTGGTAGCCAGTGTGGTCGTGGGGTCTGCCCTACCCACTCCAGACTTCACCAAATTAGAGTTTCTATACCTTCTCCATCTCTGGAACTCTTAGACGTGATGGATAAAGAATCTTCTGCCAAACCTGTAAGCTTTCTGGAAGGTGGCACAGGCTTTTATTCAGCATTATAGCCCTAACGCCGACCATGGTGCCTGCTCTGGACTGAAAGTTTGTGTCCTCTCAAAACTCACACGTTGAAACCTAATTCCCATTGTGACGGTATCTGGAGGCGGAGACTTTGAGAGGTGCTTAGGTCATGAGGGTGGAACCTTTAAGAATAGAATTAGTGCCCTTATAAAAGGGTCCCCAGACAGCTCCTTTGTCCTTTCTGCCATGTGAGGATTACAGCCAGAAGAGACACAGCCAGAAGACGGCCGGTCTATGAACCAGGAAGTGGGTTCTTCACCAGACCGAATCTGCTGGCGCCTTGATCTTGGACTTCCCAGCCTTCAGAACAATGAGGAGTGAATTTCTGTGGTTTATAAGGCACCCGATCTATGGTATTCTGTTACGGCAGTCCAAATGGACTAACACAATACCCCCACGAACAGTGGGCATTGAGATATCTTGATTGAACCAGTGAATGCATTTAGATTTGCCAACGTGAAGTAAGCCACCCAGGAAAACTCGGTACATATTTATTCATCGGCTGATTAGCAAGTAGGTTATTTTGGAAAGAAATTGATCATATTGTTTTTACCCTCCAAATGATCACATTATATCCACAGATCATAACGAAGGCATGGACGTTACATGAATTAGGAATAAATCCTGATTTAAAAAAACCAGAACAATGCACTGAAGAGCAAAGTGACTTGTGGGTGGTCCCCTGGTGAGGAATGGGATTCTGACCCGTGGGCTCCTTCCAGTAAAGTGAGCTAATCTGCCGTAGCTGGCACAGGTTGTGACCAACTCTTGCACCTCTCAATGGCTCTGTTATATGGGCGGGGGGTGGGCAGCAGCCAACTGAGCAGAAAGGCAGAAGTATCTCCGTGGGTCAGGGGCCAGAGGAGATGACCTTTATGGACTCTCGCATCCCTGAAACGTTCTAAATCCATAGACACCAACAAAATTAAACAAAATAGCCACTCTTAGAATCCATATTTTCTGTGAAAAAAAATTCGTCAAGTTGTTTCTTGTTAAAAAGACAAAATTTAAAAACTAAAAACTGCGATGGACTTTTTCTTTCCTTTGTCACCCGTTGCTTGTCTGTCGCTGGCTTGGCTCAATCAAACCCGGTGTTCTGCATCTTAGTCTGAGTCAGAAGGGGCTTGGTTTCTGCCCCCCACCCCTGTCTGCTCACTGATGCTGATGGGGAGGCTTCTGCATGTGTTTCCACGTTGGCTGACCTTTGAGCTTGGGTTCTGGAGCTTGCAGTGTCCCTCACGGGGTCGAGACACATCCTGGAAACGGCCTGGCAGCTGGCTCCCCCCGCGTTCTCCGCGGGTGAACTCAGGCGACCAGCAACTCGGTGACTCCAACAGATGTTTTTGTCTCTAACCCTCGGGCACCTTGCCCTGCTGTCTCGCATACAGAGGGTGATGCCTGGCACCCTGCCCGATGCCACCAGAAATGAGCACAGCCCCAGGGAGCACTGCCAAGTTGTGTCCGCGAGCTGCTTTCTGGGGGCCAGTGGCCACCGGATAAATGCACTGGTCTGCTTCCTCAGAAGGCTGTCAAGGGGACACACTCACTGAAGTATCTTACCACTTTATGCAACTGTCAGTTCCCTACGTTCTGCGTTTTAAGCCATTTTGTTTACACGTTGCATTTGCCTCGTTGTGCAATTGTGGTGACCGGAGGGGGTTCACTGGACAGAAGCCATAGGTTTCATGGCTGGGTCTGGAGCAAAATATTGTATTTTTTGCCAGTGTATTCTGGTTCAACCCTTGAGATTGAAGTCACCTAAACAATAAATAAGAAATAAACCTCTGCCAGTCAGCCCAGCTGACATACACTCACTTTTGGTAAAGCACTGAGCTCATAGTCAGAAAGTGTGGCTACAGGTCCCGGGTCACCATTTATAAACTGCGTCCTTCGCACACTTTCAATGTATTTTTCATTCTTTCTCATTCCTATTTTAACAGATTCAACTTGCGTTGAAGTATTTCTCTAACTGAAAAGACCGTATGAGCGAATGGGTATTGCCACTTTACCAAGTTAATCTCACTGAGCCTTGATTTCCTCACTTGCGTAATAGACTTCATTCATTCTTTCAGCAAACATTCATTGCGTATTTTCCCTCTGCTGGGCACCGGCCTGGGTCCTGGGGGTGCGGTGGGGAAGAAGACTGAGTCCTGCCCCAGCAGAGCCCTTGGTCCATTGGCCACAGCCACTGTTCAGAGAAAAATCGCAAAGCAAAGAACACAGCGCCCTTATGGAGATAACAACCCAGAGCCTTCGGAATAAGGGGCCAAAGAAACTCACTCTGCTGGGACTGTCAGGTCAAGCTCCATCCACGAGTGAAGTTCTGAGCTGAGTCTAGAAAGGTTAGCTGGGATTGTGTTGGGCCATGATGGGGCGGAGCTTGGAGTGGGAGCACGGGGGATGTACTGGGAACAAAGGGAAAAGCATATTTCGGGCACAAAGGGGCAATGGAAGAGCATCTGGCAATAGGGAGACGCTGCTCCTGGAGGAAGGTAGGGCACAAAAGAACCAAATGCATCTGCAGTGAGGCATTGTGCCTGCAGGAGCAGGAGGATGAGCATCACCAAGATCTCAAGATGATATAATGATTAAGAGTAAAGAAATGTAATCTCGGGCTGCATTCATACACAGGGGCCCCCAACAAGAAAGGTAATTGTTTGCTGGTACTTTTCATTAAAACAATCAAACAAAACCCTTTTCTTCGAAGAGGAAATGTCTTCACGTGGTTCAAATACCACCAAGTGTAAAAGTACACTTATGGGAAATTTCTCCTTCCTGTCCCAATCCTACATCGGCCTGGTTCCCATCTCCCTCAAAAAGTTAGCCCTGGGGCTAGCTCTTGTTTTCTACAGCTAAGGGCTTTATTACTTACAAACATTTCTTTCCTTTAAAAACAGACGACAGCACTCTGTATAACATCCCAGGCCTTTGTGCCCTGCTTTTTAAAATTTTGTACAGTATTTCAATAATCATTTACCATATATATTCCTCATTTACAGCTATATCCTGTTCCATGATGTGTTCTTTTTATTATTATTATTTTTAATGTTTATTTATTTTTGAGAGAGAGAGAGAAAGAGCGCGTGCGCAAGCAAGGGAGGGAGGGCAGAGAGAGGGAGACACAGAATCCGAAGCAGGCTCCAGGAGCTGAGCTGCCAGCCCAGAGCCTGACACGGCTCGAGCCCATGAACTGTGAGGTCATGACCTGAGCCGAATTCGGATGCGTAACCAACTGAGCCACACAGATGCCCCTCCCATGATGCGTTCTATTTAATAACCCCTTTGGCTCATGAATAGTTAGGTTGGTTCCTTTTTTCCCTTTGACAAACGTGCATCAGGCAATCATCTCAACACACACATACATTTTTTTTTTTTACGTGCATAAGTATCTTTGTAGGATAAATTCCTAGAAATGGAATTGGTAAATTCAAGTGATGTGAATTTTTGAAATGCTGTAGTTTCTGCTAAGTCTTTCTCCCTATGGGTTGAACAATTTACACTCCCACCAGCAATGCCTACCAGTAACCGTCCCTCTCCATTCTCACCACACAGATGTTCTGAGACATGTAATTCTGTAAGAGAAAACTGGTATCTCTGTGTGGTTTCCATGTCTACTCCTTCCGTGGAGGGAGGATATGCATGTTTCTGGGTTTATAAATCTTTCAGATTTCTTTTTCCACACATTCCCATGCACATACTCTCTAGTTTTATGTCATGTTGAGTACATTACTCAGTGAAAGCTAAGCCCTTTCCAGGGTCTACACGGTCCTATGGTCTGGTACCCAGACAGTAAGAATTTAACATGGACTAGAAAAGAGAAGGGAAAATTTAAGAAAGGAGATGATAAAAATGGGAAAATGGTAGGGGCACCTGGGTGGCTCAGTCGGTTAAGCGTCCGACTTCAACTCAGGTCACGATCTCACGGTCTGTGGGTTCGAGCCCCGCATCGGGCTCTGGGCTGATGGCTTGGAGCCTGGAGTCTGTTTCCGATTCTGTGTCTCCCTCTCTCTCTGCCCCTCCCCCGTTCATGCTCTGTCTCTCTCTGTCTCAAAAATAAATAAACGTTAAAAAAAAATTTTTAATGGGAAAATGGTGCCAAAGCCTTCTAGATGCTAAGGTCAGGCACTAACTTTTCCATTGGAGGCTTCTACATATTGGGAATATCTCCTTAGGAAAGTATTTTGATTTCATAAAGGAAATTAGGAAGAAATATTTGCATTATGAAAACTTGTGTTATCTTCCAGTTCGATAGAAATCAACGTTTTCCCCCACAAAGTAATACAAATTGTGTTATAGATTTAAGAGCAAGTGATTTTTTTTATAGTGGCAAAGTCAGGATTACATTAGCAAAGTGAAATGGAACATTGAAACAATTTTCTGGACTTCTCTGGCTACCGGCTAACTACCCCATCTGCTATATACACATGATAGAGTTAAAGTAATTTTCTAAAGTTTCAAATAACTGTGGCAGTCAACTGTTTTCTGGTATTCATTGTTCTTTTCTTCTACTCAACTAGAATTTTTCCTGGGCATAAAGAATTTTGCCCCAGCTAAATAAAATCGCTGTGTCTCGGCCTGCTTTGCAGCTGGATGTGGCGATGTGACTTTGTTCTAGCAACGAGATGTGAGCAGAAGTGATATATGGTATGTCCAAGTCCAGGCCTAAAAAGGTTGCACGTGAACATCCATTGTATTTCCTCCCTTTATGCTGGTTGGGATGTAGATGTGGCGTCAGGAGTTAGAAGAGTCACCTTGGACTCAGAGATGGAAAGCACGTTGGAGTCTTGAACTTCCATGTAAAAACCTCTTTTGTAAACTCAGACTGCGTGTCTCAGTCTTTTGGTCACAGCGTCTTGGCCTGCCTCCCCCAAAGCACAATGTATCTTTGCTTCATAACAAACTTAGTGTCTTAAAACAGCAATCCTATATTAGCTCATGGTACTGCGGTTGGTCAATTTGGGCAAAGCTCTAGCTGAGAAGTCCTTTTATTAGTTTTGCCTGGGTTCACTTACATGACTGCAGGTAGCTGGTAAATGTTCTAGGGGATCACTGGCTCTGGATGGCCTTACTCATGTGACTGGCAGTTAGCTGGGGCAATGGAAGCAAGTGAGCCATGTGTCCCTAGCAGTTACCAAGAAGTCTAGGCTTCGTTGCATCGTGGCTGAAATTCCAAATGCAGCAAGAGATAGCAAGCCCCAGTGAGCATTCACTTTTCACACCTCTGCATGTGTCATAGCTGGTCACGTCACATTGGCTAAAGCAAATCACACGGCCAAGCCCCGAGTAAATGTGGGAGGGGACTAACCAAGGCTGTATGTTTTCAGAAGGGTTTGCCAACACACCTTTGATATTTGGGTCTGGATAATTCTTTGGAGTGGGAGCTATTCTGTGCATGATAGGCTGTTTGGCAACACCCCTGGCTCCTACTTAGCAGTTGGCAATAACAGCCCTCTCCACACCCCCTAGGTCATGACAACCGAACCTGTCTCTAGACATCGCCAATCTGGGTTGCAAAATTGCCTTCAGTGCAGAAGCACTTGTTTCAGGGAGATCTGAATCTGGTATAAATCAGTGGGGGTTATTAATGCAACAGTCCAGGACATACAACCACTGATGTAGTACCTTTTCCTTGCTACATTGTTAACTTTACATTCCGAAGCCGTGCTGATTATCTATACGGAAGCGTGTGTGTATTTGAAAGGCTGTGCTTTGGTTCAGGGATTCAGCCCTTCTTTTCAGAGCTTCGCGTTGTTTGCGATTCTTGACTTTTAGACGTGGACTTTGCTAGTGTAGAATTGACGTTGTTTATTAGAAACTATTATGTGTTTTAATAGATTGGATTATTGTACCCAAATTCTTGTTTCCTCTCTGAAATACATATTCCCCATTGCCATGTGACAGCTATGCCTCACAGATGGCAGATACACATCCTTGCTTCAGACTTCGGGCTTGACCATGTGACTTGTTTTGGCCAATAGAAGATGGATGTAAGTGACAGAGTGCCAGTCCTGAGCAGGGGTTTTTTAAAAAGCACGTTTCTGCTGGTTCCTCTTGTGCTGCTGCTTCTTGCCATGAGAAGAGCTTGTCTTAGGAACAAATCCTTCTGCCTTGCTCCTTTCAGGGACAAACTTGTGGTGCAGACTTGAACTTGACCGCAAATCTGGAACAGAGCTACCAGAGTTCACCCACAGACACTAAGTGAGAAATGAAGGTTTATTGTTGCAAGACTTTAATATTTTTGGAATTGATTATAGCATTATCACAGCAGAAGCTGAGTAAAACAGCTTCCGTCTTTAGAATTCTGTCATTTTTATTCAAAAAGTACATAATCGTTGTAGAAAAATTAGAAAATTAAGAAAAGAAAAATCACCTATAATCCCACTGTCCAGAGAAAAGCTATTGTCAACATTTATATATATATATATATATATATATATATATGGCACAGTTGTATATATATATGTATATATATATATTTCCAGATTTTTTCTGTGTACATTAATTTATTCTTTCATTGAACAAATAGATTTTGAGCTGCCTACCAAAAGCTAGATGCTACTAGATACAGTAGTGTCTGAGATGGACATGTCCCTGTCCTCAAGGACATTATATTCAGGTGGGAAAATAACCTCAACAATTATGAAGCAATCCAACATTCATTTATAGTTCTGATAAGTGCTGTGAAAGGGAAATACAGCATGCTAGGAGAGTGTTTAACAAGAGGGCATGATGTAGTCTGAGGTCAGGAGAAGTTCCTAAGGAGATCATATGCATATGTTATAATGTATTTCATACATTGTAGTATATAAGGTTTCATACATTATAATAATCCATAATCTCATAATTATAAGCATATTTTTCTTACTATAAATATAAATATTAATTAGCATGTTCTCTTCAACAGACATTAAAAAAATGAACACCTTTTCACATTAACGAATATTTTAACAGTATCATTTTAATAGCTGCATCATATTCCACTGATACATGTTTATCAAGTTCTATTCAACCAATCCCCTGGTTTTGGACATCTCAGCTAATTTTCATTTTTAGTCACTCCAAGCAGTCTTGTCAGGAACATTCTGGCAAGGACTCTAGTATGTTCGTTGAAGAGAAATAATTGCGGTGAAAATTAGTAAAATGCTGTGAAGCAAAATTCCGTAACATATCCTGACCTCACATATCCCCTATGGAAGCATAATGGAAATATTTATTTTTGAAATAAAATTTCTCATGACTCAGTTAGTCATTCCTGAAGATCCTCAGGGAAAATTTAGACTATCTTTCTTGGATGAAAATTTATTGGTGGCAGATAGGGGCAAATGTCAAGAGAATATGTGTATACAAAGTCAAAAAAGCCAGAATACCACCTCTGCTTTTCCAAATCAAGATGCGATCTGTTGCCATAATACTTATTGCTGGTTTTAGCTTTTTTTTTTTTTTTCTCAGTGTGGTTATTGTTACTTCATCTGTGGCCTGTTTCCAAAAGCAATGAGTGAGCCTCCACAAGATAATCACTAGAGTATCTGATTCTTTCATGAGTAATAGGCCAGGGGAGTGCACTAACCAACAGTTTCACTTGAATGTATCGCAGGAGATCGAAATTGTCTGAATGAAAACCAAGTATGATAAAATAATAGAATTCACACGTTTTGTTTGATACAGGAAAACGAAGTTTGACATTCTTATTTTGCTTAGGGTTGTATATTTGGGAAGGATATGGGATGTAATTTTTAGCAGGTTTAATGGCGTCAAGGTACACTACGGTGTTTTGAGTTCATGATATAGACAAATCCATTTACCTTGTGGTTGAGTAGGAGGTAAACTCGCACATGTGTCCATGCTATACTCATCTCTCTGAGCAAATAAGGAAAAAAAAATTGGTAAAAAGGTCTCACGAATTTCAGTTTACTTGGGTAACATAAATAAGACACAGGCACATCTGTAATTTGGGGAGTTGTAACTTCAATGGCTTCAGCTAACTGAGTGACCATCAAAATGGGATTCCCTGGGGAGTCATTCCCTCTTCCCTTTGGTTAAACCTGGATTGACTTACATTTTAAAGCCTTTCCTCCCCCCCCCCCCCCCAGGAGAGTAGTGGAATCTACAACTCTCTACTTTAAGTCAATGACCTGGAATCAGTCAGTAGTATCTGTAAGTGAAGAAATGTAAGCTAGTCCTTCAGAGGAAATGTCTCTCATTTTCCAAGACATTAGATTCTTGCTCTCAGGTAGGCACATTTCTTATCTCTCTTTTTCCTTTGGAAAGGATTAGATCAGAAGATAAGGGAAAAAGTTCAGGGACCTCAGAAATACTCAGTTTAAACAGTGAAATTATGGTTGCAATACTTTATTCTGTGTTTTGTGCTAGTTTAAAGTAAGCTTCTAAAATAGTGGTTTGCTGATGTCCCATTCTCCAGCAATGCCCAGGGCTCAAAAACGTGACTGAACACTCTGTCCTCTAAAAGGGAGGCTTTGCTGCTCAGCTTTACTGTCCTCTTGGAAAACTGTCACTGCAATTCAGTTTACTATTTCAACAAATGTATATTGGGTACCCCGCCTCCCTGCCCACGCCGTCCTCACTGTTGCCAAGTGTCTCCTGGGTCTGTGACTTTTTGGAGCTTAAAGTCTGGTGGAGGAGACACATAATACATAGGTAAACAAGATGGAGAATTGAGGTAAGCCTACATAAGCAGTAAAGACAGAATATAAAAATAGAGACCGGGATACAGGAGGGGAGGAGAGCTAATTCAGACAGGGAGGGAGGACTCTCAATTAAAAGCAAAGAAGGGAAGGGGTCAGCATGAGTGTTTGTTTAGTGCTGTATGTTCAGTGCCTATAACAGGGCCTGACGACACAGAGTAGGGCTTCAGCAAATAGTGCAGGATGAATGGCTGTGTCAGTGAAACGCACTTGGGGCAGAGAGACGAGCCTGGGGAGCAAAAGGTGTCCAGTGTGGCTGGAGCACTGTGGACAAGATGGAACATGCTGAGAGGTGAGGGCTGTGGGCCCTCTTGGTAAGTCGTTTGGATTTGCACATCAGGGGAAGTCATTTGAAGGTTTTAAGATGGGAGTAATCTGAATATTGCCTTAAAAGTTTGTCTAGTATTACTCCCAAAAGCCAAAATAATCTTGGAAAAAAAACAAAACAAAACAAAACTGGAGGCCTCACACTTCTTGATTCAAAGCTTATTACAAAGCTGCAGTAAACGAACAGTGTGGTACTGGCATAAAGACAAACGTGGAGACCAGTGCAATAGCTAGAAAGTCCAGAAATAAACCCTCATGTATATGGTCAAAATGTTTCCGATAAGTGTGCCTAGATGTTTCAAAGGGGAAAAAGACAGTCTTTTCAACAAATGGTGTTGGAAAAGCTGGGTCCATATACAAAAGAATGAAGTTGGACCTTTCCCTTACACCATATACAAAAATGAACTAAAAACAAATCAAAAACCTAAATGTAAAATGCTTAGAAGAAAACAGAAAAAGCCTCATTTCTTGGCAAGATTTCTTGGGTTGACACCAAAAGTACGGACAACAAAAGTAAAAGTCAATGAATTAGACGACACCCAAATTTATTTATTTATTTATTTAATTTTTAAATTTTTTTTCAATATATGAAATTTATTGTCAAATTGGTTTCCATACAACACCCAGTGCTCATCCCAAAAGGTGCCCTCCTCAATACCCATCACCCACCCTCCCCTCCCTCCCACCCCCCATCAACCCTCAGTTTGTTCTCAGTTTTTAAGAGTCTCTTATGCTTTGGCTCTCTCCCACTCTAACCTCTTTTTTTTTTTTTCCTTCCCCTCCCCCATGGGTTTCTGTTAAGTTTCTCAAGATCCACATAAGAGTGAAACCATATGGTATGTGTCTTTCTCTGTATGGCTTATTTCACTTAGCATCACACTCTCCAGTTCCATCCATGTTGCTACAAAGGGCCATATTTCATTCTTTCTCATTGCCATGTAGTATTCCATTGTGTATATAAACCACAATTTCTTTATCCATTCATCAGTTGATGGACATTTAGGCTCTTTCCACAATTTGGCTATTGTTGAGAGTGCTGCTATAAACATTGGGGTACAAGTGCCCCTATGCATCAGTACTCCTGTATCCCTTGGGTAAATTCCTAGCAGTGCTATTGCTGGGTCATTACACCCAAATTTAAAACTTCTGTGTATCGAAGGACACGATCAACAGAGTTAAAAGGCAACCCGCAAAATGGGAGAAGACATTTGAAAATCATATATCTGGGTAAGTGGTTGATATCCAGAATATATAAAGAAACTTACAATTCAACAACAGCTAAAAATCCAAACAACCCGATTAAAACCATGAGCAAAGGACTTGAGTAGACATGTTTCCAAAGAAGATATACAAACGGCCAATAAGCATATGAAAAGATGTTCAACATCACTCATCATCAGGGAAATGCAAATCAAGACATCAATGGAAATATAACTTCATTAGGATGGTTAATATCAAAGAAACCCAGAAAATAACAAATGTTGGCAAGGATGTGGAGAAATTGGAAACCTTGTGCACTATTGATGGGAATGTAAAATGTTACAGCTACTCTGGAAAACAGTACGGCAGTTCCTCAAATATTAAAAATAGAGCTACTGTATGATCTGGTAATTCCCCTTCTGGGTGGAGATCTAAAAGAATTGAATGAAGGAACTCAAAGAGATGTTTGTACACCCATGTTTATGGCAGCGTTATTTATAATAGCCAAAATGCAGAAACAACCCAAATGTCCACTGGTGGATGAATAGATAAATAAAATGTGGTATGCACATGCAAAATGTTATTCAGCCTTAAACAAGGAAGGAAGTTCTGTCATATGCCCTACAATGGATGAAACCTGAGGATAGTGAAATAAGCCAATCACAAAAAGGCAAAATGGTGGTTGCCAGGGGCGAGGGGAGGGGATATAGGGGCTCATTATTGAAGGGGTACAGAGTTTTAGTTTTGCAAGATGAAAAAGTTCTGGAGGTTGCACAAAAATGTGAATATACTTACACTACTGAACACCAAAATGTTCGAGATGGCGAATTTTACGTTATACGAATTTTGTCCTAAGGTTTTTAAAAAATGCCTAGTATTAATGCTCTTAACCAGAACGCATGTAAAAGATAGCCTTCCTCCCCTTTGGGCCACGCCCATGAGGCCTCTCTCCCCGAGCCCTCGACTTGCCTGGTGACCCTGTGTTCACATTAGGCCTTCTTTGCTTCCGCGCACTATGCTTCTCTTCCTCCTGGGCAGAAAATTCCCCAGCAGGAACTGCTCTCCCTCCTTGAGGCAGCCTGGCCAGTCTTCCCTTCACGAATGTTTGCCTCTTCTTCAGATGTGAAAGGCAGTGACATTCAAGTATCCAGAGATCGATAGTCTCAGAGATCAAGAGCTAAAAACGATGGTAAGGGAACACCTAGTTCCACAGCCGTTGAGAACGTCGCCCTGGGGACCCACTGGTGGCTGAATGACAGTGTCACTGCGACAGGCTGGGCTCGGGCACGTTCTGATCCGGCACCCACGAAAAGCACTACATGCTGACTGGCAGAGGCGATTACTAAAACAATTCCGACTTGGTTTCTTTCCAGTGATCTACACAGTTTGACATCATGGGTTTTAATCAGAAATGTGAACATGTGCACGCAGAGGAGTTACAACATTTTCTTGCATCCAGTTGCGCTGGCTTGGGGTGCACAATGCCTGAACTGACGGAGTGTTCAACTGTCAATTACTGAGATGGCCCTATAATTCCTCCCTATCCATCCTCACGCTTTGTGCTCCTTATCACTGTGCTTTGGCATAACCTTCCTATTCCAAACAGTTTGCAAACGGGGGGCTGTGGGGAGAGAAAGAGATGGAGGAAAGAGAAAAGAGGGGGAGAAAGAAGGAAGGGGGAAAGGTAGAGAAATGGAAAATCTGTGGTCTGAGCTTCCAAGTCAGTGGTTCTCAAACTTGAGCGATCATGAGGATCACATGACGTCTTGTCGCCACACCGAAGCTCGGGTGGGGCCCGAGAATTTGCATTTGTCACCTGTCCCCGGGAGATGCTGCTGTTGTTGGTCCAGGACCCCTGCTCCAGAGCAGTGGGTCTTAATCATCACTGAACGTAGAGTCACCTGAGGAGCTTTGAAGACCCCTGCCGGCCAGGCCACGCTCCAGACCAAATGAATCAGATTCTCTGAAGACAGAACCCAGGAAATAGTCTTTTGCAAAAGTTCCCAGGGTTTCCATGAAACAGCCAAGGGCGAGGACCGCAGCTTTGGGCACCTCGCTGCTCACACAGAGCTGGGCTGCCCGGCAGCAGGGGCATCTCCTGAGAGCACTTAGAAATGCAGACGGTTGGGCTGACTCCAGACTGCCGAGGCAGCAACTGCATCTAACAAGCCAGCTTCTCAAACGCTGGCCTGCACAGGTGCACCTGCGGGGAGATCGGGCCCGGTGGAGACAGCTCATCATGCTGGTTGGAGGATGAGAACCGAACATCTGCAGAGACAGGAACCTTGCTGCCGCAGTCACACTGCACAGAGGGCTCAGTGGGGGCGAATACCAGGGACTGAGCCCTCTGATCAACATTGCTTTTAAATACGTCCAAGCGCAGCGTCTTGCGGCGAGCCTTCGTGTAAAGAACTCGAACGAGAAGAAATAGATTAAACATTTTCCATCTTCATGTGGACGTGTTCTTTCGTGTATTAAAACAGTCACTTTTGGGGCACCTGGGTGGCTCAGGCGGTTACGCATCCAACTCTTGAATTCAGCTCAGGTCACGATCTCACAGTTTGCGAGTTCCAGCCCTGCACTGGGCTCTGGGCTGACAGTGTGGAGCCTGCTTGGGATTCTGTCTCCCTCCCTCTGTCTCTGTCTGTCTGTCTCTCTCTCTCAGCCCTTCCCGTGCACACTCTCTCTCAAAATAAATAAATAAACTTAAAAAAAAAAAGAATATCTGCTACCTTCATCCAGGGAAAGCTGACTGAGTGATTCTACCTAGGTGTTTTATTTTATGGTCAGCGGCTTCACTGTCCCACCGTGTCATTGTCAAAGTGTGTTTGATCACCCGTTTTTCAGATGCTGTTTTGTGAACTTAAAGGGTAATCCAGAGTTGCCAGATATGAAATCCTGATCTCACCAAAAACTAAAAACAAAACCAAAAAAAAAAAAAAAAACCCCCAAGATGGAAGCAGCCTGCCTGGTGGACAACTACCTGAAGAGGCACAGACCATAGCAAAGGAAGGCGAGGAAGCACAGGGGCTCTGGAGTCCAGCTGTGTAGGCTCCAATCCCGCCTCTGCTACCTATATGTCCTTCGCAAGTACGTTGATTCCTCTGTTAGTCATTTCCTTCATCACTAAAATGCGAGTGATGATGAAAATGATGCCTACTTCAGAGGTTGTTGAGAGGTAAAATGCGTTACTATGTGTCAAGCTCTAAGGTCTGGCCCATCACATCATGGTTGTTAATGATTGTTAAATACATAGGACAAGACACAGGAGACTTTACATCCTTTCGCACCATTCCACGGTAGGGAAAACGTGGAAGATACTATCTCAAGTTATAGAAAAATATCCTCTGTCTGTGGGACCAAGTAATGTTATGTTATTTATGTATTTATTTATCTTAAGTTTATTTATTTATTTTGAGAGAGAGAGAGAGAGAGAGAGAGAGAGAGAATGAGCAAGCATGAGCGCAGAAGGGGCAGAGAGAGAAGGAGAGAGAGAATCCCAAGCAGGCTCTGTGCTGTCAGCACGCAGCCCAACTCAGGGCTTGATATTATGAACCATGAGACCGTGACCTGAGCCGAAATCACGAGTTGGCCACTTAACCTGCTGAGCTCCCTAGGTGCCCCAGGACCAAACAATTTTAAATTGCTCCCATGGAGGGGGCATGTCATGAAAAGGGAGTCTTTACGTTCTGATGCTGTGACTGAGTCCGTTTGGCTGAGTCCTTAAATAAAATGGAACATGACTGTCAATTCTGTAGCCAAGTAATAGGAAGTAAGTGATACATGATTTAGAAGAGAAAAGTGACTAAAAGGACATAAAGTAATGAAGAGAGAGGAGTATTCTCAAAAGAGGATAAGACAGTAATAGTCAGAACACCTTAGAAAACCCCCTTCTCTGAAGAAAAGAGTTAGATACAGTGAATTCAGAAGAAAAGGCTTTTGTAGACCATTTATACCTAACAGGCTTCATATTAGCACGCGATTGGAAATTATTCTCTAAATGCTTTCAACTGACAAAAGAAAAAATAAAATGGTTTCCTTTTGCTAAGTGGAAGGAGATGCCCCAAGCAGCCTTATCCAGAGGACTTCCCTGGTCACGAGGTTCTATCTCTTGGGGCATGTGGGTCCACCCAGCCACATAATCCAAACATGCTAAAACACACACACACAAAAACATAATCCAAGCTGCTCTCCCCAACCCCAGAGCCTCCATGAAACCACCATGAGCCATACACAAGGATCACATCACATCACCCCAAATCACACATTTCAAATTGTGGAGGCAGGCCTGGCAAATAGCCTCCCTCCTGCCCGTTGAGCAGTCTCTCCCTCCTGCTTTGCAAGAAATGGCCTCACTGGTGAATCTATCACCTCTTTTGGTGGTTCCTTCTCTTGGTTACTTTTTAAAGTTGAAGTGCCCCATCCTTGACTCTCTTCTCTGTCAGCACCCTAACCTTCGAGATCTCATCCCGCCATAAAGCCTTTGCCATTGTATCTCCAGCGTAGACACCCCCCTCCCCGCCGCGCTGAACTCCAGGCTCATCATGCACAAGTGTCTGCACATCTCACAGACAACTCGAACCTAACGTGTCCAAAATCGAACTTCTGATCTTCCCCTAAAACCTACTCCTTCCAAATCTCAGTTGATAACCACCTCAAACTTCCAGCTTTCCAGGACAAAAACCTTGGAGCCATCCCCAAGTCTTATCCTCCATATCCAACCGTTAATCCATCAGGAAATCGTGATTCAAAAATTCCAGAATTTGACCACGTCTTGCCCCCTCTGCTGCTACCACTCTGGTCTAAACGGCCTCTGTATTTTACCTGGATTATTACAAAAGCTTCTTCGTCTTTTAAAAACATTAATTAGATCACGTCACCCCACTGCTCGAAATTCTTCATGGCTCCACATTTTACTCAATAAATACCGAAGTTCTTACAGTCTTCCATGGTCTGGTCAACCCCTTGTTATAGCTCTGATGTCACTTCCTGGTGCTCTCTCCCTCCCCTACTGTCCTCCAGAAATACTGACCTCCTTGAACAGGCTATACCTCATGGTCTTTAGGCTGGCAGTCAGGCCTGGCACACTCTTGACTCAGATTGCAACGTGGCCTACTCTCTCCCTTCTTTGTTCAAAAATCATCCTTATGGGGCACCTGGGAAACTTGGTTGGTTAAGCATCCGACTTCGGCTCAGGTCATGATCTCGTGGCTTGTGGGTCTGAGCCCGGGGTGGAGCTCTGTGCTGACAGCTCAGAGCCTGGAGCCTCCTTCAGATCCTGTCTCTCTCTCTCTCTCTCTCTTTCTCTCTCTTTGCCCCTCCCCGACTTGCACTCTGTCTCTCTCTGTCTCCCCAAAATGAATAAATGTTCATTTTTTTTTTTAAATCATCTTTTTAGTGAGACCTGCTCTGGAAACTGTATTAAAACTGTAGTCCTATATTTACATCCCTAATCCCTTACCTTGTATTATTTGTTGTTTCTCTTAGCACTTTTAATCTTCCACTATACTAAATAAGTTACTTATTTATTATCTGCCTCCCTTTGCTAGAATGTAAGCACCATTAGGTCATGGAAATTTGACATGTTTTATTCATATAATAGGTACTCACTAAATATTTGTTGAAGCAATGAATTCCTGATTGGCTTGGCTGTGACTTCAGTGCAGCAATCCTGCTGGGCCAGGGAGCCCCAATAATTTCTCTAGGTCATCAGAAGGGTATATCATACTTGAAAGACTGAAAAAGTGACCCCTTCTGGTAAGGGGTCCCTTTCCAGGCTCCTGCCTTGTGCCTGCTGGCTTCTCCCTCCTGGCCCCAAGTGCCCATCTGTCCTGTCAAGTATGAGCCATACTGATGCTAGTGCTAATCAAGCTTCACCTCATATCAGTCTGCCTGGTCTCTGGCACCTTCCATCATCCAATCCAGCACAAATATATATAATCATCAGTAACACCAGTTGGCTTTGTATGTTGTGGCCGGGGTCTGCTTCTGTGCTAGGCATATTTGTCAGTCGGACATCCTTAATTTTATATTTTGTGGAGTTGTACATCCCCATTACTACCTTGGAACCAAAAGTAAGGGCTTGTGATACCAAAACATATAGCCTAGCTCCTTAGAGAGGTTGTCATTTCATGGCCCCTCTATCTTCAGAACCGTTAGATACACATCCCTCAAAGCCACAAGATTTGGTTGAGAAAACCATTGATTCATTCAGGATGAAGAGTTGGGATAAGCCTCCTAGATTACTGGGAAAACCATCACTCCCTGTTATTTCAGAAATGTTGGTCATCATCCCATTTTTCTCTCTTTTTCAATTAACTCTTATTCTTTGGTTAAAAAAAAAGCTACAGGGGGAATCAAAGGCAATTGTCAAATATATCAGGCTGAACAGTGAATACGTGCTAATTCTGAAGGCACATGCCATTAAGTTTTTTTCTTTTACTGTATGTGTAATGATTCTAAAGGTACGCTTTTTTGCTCGTTTTGTTTTGTTTTTACAAAAGAATAACAATAAATCAGGTTTAAATAGTAAAATGACTATTGGCCTTGAGGTCTTCCGAGTTCCCTGGGAGGGAAAAGCTAACAAGTAATTATAGGAGCAACATTATTTTTGAGAACCTGCACTGTGCCAGCCACTTTAACATATATATTAGCCACACACACACACACACACACACACACTAAGTACCTGGATCACACAGTGCATCTACATTTTCTAGAACAGCACCTGGTATGTAGCAGAGGCTCAGTGCATGTTAATTTTTCATATCCTTCCTTCTTTAGGTGAATTCTGATGGCACACGAAGTCATAAAAGAAACACTCACTGAATGTAACCTTAGACAAAAGAGCATAGTATAATCATAATAATAGCATATGTTTATACAGTATTTATCACTTGTCAGGTGTTGTTCTATGTTATTTATATGTGTTAATTCATTTAATCATTTCACCAACCTTGTGGAATCCATTCTGTCATCACTCCATTTAACAGACTGGCCAAGGTTTCATATTTACAGCTAGTTAAGTGAGAAAAATGCGACTTGAACTTGGGCAGTGCGACTCCAGAGTCCCAGCGCTTAACTGCTATGCTGTTCTGCCTGCTAGACCATGGACCTGTTGTAGTGTAGGTACTGAGCATGCGTGCACATGTGCACTCCACAGGTTAAGTCTGCTGTGAATGGCACTGATGTGATTTTGTGGCTCCACATGACGCTGCATTGATTCCACAGAGATTTTCCTCTGTCCTATTACGATGACTTAATCAGAGACATGCTATCAGCCACTTAGCAGAGATGTCTGCAACACAACCAGGGCCAGTGGGCTAAAGCTAAGGAGATTGATTTATGGCCCCACCACCCTTCAGCTCCAGGCATATTGCTTGAAATATGCACACACACACACACACACACACACACAAAGGCAAATTGACACCACAATCTGTTAAATTGCAGATTGTACTGATGGTACAGTTACAATAAATACTATGCCCTTGGAAAGCCTCAAATCATTACACGGTGTTAGACATATGAGGATTCTCTTAAAAGCTGGCAATAGGCAGTAATCCATTTTCACAGTAGAAATCTGCTTTGGCAATCATTGCTTCCTTTTGGGAGTGACACTGTTTAATTCTGCCTCTTAGGTGTGGCCAGACCACCCATGATCTCCACCTTCTTTGTAGATATACCAGTAAAGCTGTTTGTAGTGTAGCCCATTATGGTGAAACACTAAAAGGTTTCTAGAAGAATCTTAGAACCACAGAATTTCTTTAAATAGTGGTATCTTGTGTTATTTACTTTTAAAATAATTTCTAGCACAAGAGAGGACTGTGTCCTAGAAGAACTGCCCCCAGAAAGCTTTACGAACAGGAATAATGGTTTGTACCACTACTTTCTGGAAAGCAAATGGGATTTTCATGTGAACCCAGCAAAGGGTCAGACCACACTGACATATATTTTTTGGTTTCCAATCTTACCTCCACTGCCATTATGGACTGCATTACACAACCCTCTGACCCGAGGGCCAGCTATGTGAGCTTTTTATCAGCTCACAGAATGGTCTCTGCACAGCATGGCTCCTGCCAGGGCTTAGGGACAAGCGAGCGGCAGACCTCAGGCTGTGGGCAACAACACCCAGACCCCGAGTTCTACTCTGAAATGGAATCAGGATACCACTATGGGCCAATCAAATTGTTTGTCTGAGTTCAGTCCTGAATGCTCCAGGACCGTGACTCCCAGATGATTGGTCTATGATATTGCCTGGGAGCCTGAATAATATGAGAATGTTAATTAACTGAAAATATTTATTTCACCATGTTTCTTTAGTATTTTTTGCCAGTGCAGGAGGAAGTTGGGGGAGGATTAGCCTTTTCTTTTTCTAGTTTAGCAGAACATAAGCTAAGAAGACAATTTCTTAGTAACTGATGCTCACACCCACTGGTTAAATTGTTTAACCAGGAGCCATTTATGCATCGTCTCCTTCTCCCACAACCAATATCCAATCCATCGTTAAGTCTTAACCTCTCTGTCCCCTGAACACTTCTTGAATTTGACCATTTTCATCATATCCACTGCCAAGACCCTCAGCCAAACCATGATCGTCCCTCATCTGGACCAATGCAATAGCCCCCTAACTGGTTTCCTGCTTTCCTCTTGCCTCTCTATACTCCACATAACAGGCAGAGGGGTCTTTCTAAAGTCATATTGTATTTCTTTCCAGCTTAAAGCTGTCCAGTATTTTCCCACTGCAACTAGATTTAAAATGCAGATCTTTTACCATGGCTTGCAAAATTCGGCCTAGTGCCTACTGCTGGCTTCTCTCCCTCCACTCTCCACCTCATTCACAATGCTTCCAATGCAGCCTTGTTCTCGTTTCAAGTCTTTTGCATTGATGTTCACGCTGACTGAGATGCTCTCTTAGATCTTCCAGCATTGCCTCTTCCTTGTCATTCAGCTCTAACTCAGATGTCATCTTCTCAAGAAGGAGGAGAAATGCTTTTCAAGACAACTTGCACATTTCTTGCCCAGCTGTTAACTCTGTGAGGTCAGAGAGTGTGCCAGTGCTGTTTATTACTTCATCTGCACCGCATAGCCCTGTGTCTTGCACATAAGAGATGCCGAGTAAATAGATGAATGAATTCATGCGTCCCAGCTCATTTGGGTATTGATTGCTCTCAAAGTTCTTAAGCATGCTAGGCAACAGATATTTTTTACACTATCTTGTACTGCATCCACATGGTGATAATAAAAAGCACACTGATTTTTAGCCAGTTTTATTTATTTTTTATTTTTTTTAACGTTTATTTATTTCTGAGACAGAGAGAGAGACAGAGCATGAGCAGGGAAGGGGCAGAGAGAGAGGGAGACACGGAATCCGAAACAGGCTCCAGGCTCTGAGCTGTCTGCACAGAGCCTGACGTGGGCTCTTAATTCTGTTAAGAAACCCTGGTTGGAGCAAAGTTTTTATCATACTTCTCTAAGTGTTTTCACCAAGTTCTTAAATAGGAGGGCTGGTAATTAATATTACAATCCCAGTGAATATGACTTGAGGTTACTTTTGCGTAATAATACTAAAGTTATCTAGAGGGAACTATACATAATTTTTTACCCATTGTGTGGATTCAGTTATCTTTCATTTATACCCAGCTTCCATTGTTGTAATCTATCCATCCTACTTTTCTAAATTTCACTCTAGGGGCGCCTGGGTGGCGCAGTCGGTTAAGTGTCCGACTTCAGCCAGGTCACGATCTCGCGGTCCATGGGTTCGAGCCCCGCGTCAGGCTCTGGGCTGATGGCTCAGAGCCTGGAGCCTGTTTCCGATTCTGTGTCTCCCTCTCTCTCTGCCCCTCCCCCGTTCATGCTCTGTCTCTCTCTGTCCCAAAAATAAATAAAAAAGTTGAAAAGAAAAAAAAAATTAAAAAAAAAATTTTCACTCCATCATACTGACTTTTTATTTACCCTAGAGACCTAGGATTTCTATCGTCCTGCTCTCATCATATCTAGTACTCCTCAAAATCTGCTGCACAGCTGTCATCCTCAGTCTTTCTTTTGCTGCCCAACCTGGAGTGGATCCACTGTTTCTTAAATCTTCTAACTACATATTTCTTGATTTACTCCATTATTTTGCTGGAGCATATTCTCAAGAAGTTCTTATATATCTGAAAATGTCTTTGTCTACACGTATACTAGAATGATAGCTCAACTGGGTATGAAATTCTGGGTTGCAAATAGTTTTCCCTTAGAACTTTTGAGGCAATGCCATAGACTACAGATTTTCATCATAGGATGCTTATCAATTGAGTAATTATTCTCTTTATGGTTCCACCAATGGATAGATATGGAAGATGAGGTACTTGTTCACAGTCTAGTTAATAATTGGGCTTGAACTTCCAGGTATATCTGGTTGTCTCCTGTAGAAAAGCACCTCATGAAAGTGAAACTAAGAGTCTTGAAACTTTGTTATTAAAACTGGACAGGAAAGTTCAAGTAAAATTGCCTTATCTGTTGCATGGGGACAAAAAATACATGGTTTGTTATGAAAAGAACTTCACTTTGTAAAAAGCACAGCTGATGACTTGGTCTTGGAGGCATCTTCAAAGAGGTATCTTTTGGGAGACTGGCTAATGTAGATTTAGCTCAGCTAAGGTGACTTGGTTGGTTCAGCTCTGTCCCAAATGTTCAGCTTCCTCATCCTGGTGACAGTGGGCTAGGCTGGCATGGTCTTCTCAAGGTGAAGACAGAATTACATGAGGCTAGTGACAAAACATAAGTCCTCTTGAGGCCTTGGCTTAGAATAAGCACAATACGACTTTGGCCTTATTCTATTGGCAAAGGCAAGTCATATGTCCAAACCCAAGAATGTTTTGCCAAGAATCATAGAAGCACACCCCGCCCACACTGGGTGTGCATTGTACAGTTACATGGAAAATAGTGTGGGTAGAGGGAGAGGTGAAATATTAGAGCTAGTAACACTCTCTATTCCAGTAAATAAACATATTTCTAAAAAATATTAATTTTTACAACACACCTTTATTGAAGGAAGATGATTTCTCCTGTCAGCAAGGTTGTGGTCTTGTTCTTTCAAACAAAAGATATCCTCAGAAATGGGCTAAGGAGCGTTATTTGCTTTTCTCATCTGCCTGGAGTTTTGTGTGGCTACTCTCTTTGTTGTCTAGGAAGGGCACTGCTTCCCTTTAAATGCTTTGGATTCACTGTACCGCTGAGAAAGGGCAGGGTATCTTGCAGGGATATGTGCAAGGTTAGGTTGAGGTGATTAAACAAATCTTTTTGCTACTGGGAGAGAAAAACACACTGTTTAGATTTTAACTTTCTTGTGGGCAAACATGTCTTACCCTTCTTTGATTTTCTGCACATGATGGAAACTGGGCACAGTGTGCTGCAACACGGATCTAGGTATCAGAGGCCTACATTCTCAACCTGACAAGCGACCACCACTTGTGAACTTGAGCAAGTCACCTTAGCTCTTTGGGCCTCAATTTCCTGTTCTGTAAATGAGAACTAATGGTAAGGTGACCTACTTATCTCCAGAGGTGAAGCGAGTAACAAACAACATAGCAAATGGGAACAAATTTTGGAAAATTGCAGAGGACTGACCACGTATAACTGTGGCAGTTATCTGAAGTCTGGGCTTGTTAATCAAGTTAAGACATGAGCTTAAGGAGAATGAGGCTATGGGTTAGGTTTTACACTCAGGAAAAAAACTGTTCTAATATCCCTCAGTGTTGCTTCTCTCCCTTCTTTTATGATCTAGACTTAGGAGATGCAGAGCAACTTGGATGTTTCTGGAAAAAGCTTCTGGGAAACCCTGACCTTGAGCATTGTGCTTTAACAAAATTTTTGAGGTCATGGACTACATTAAATATCCAAAGAAAGTCGTGTCTCCTCTTCCTAGGAGGGCAGGAGAATGCACTGATGTATATAAACACACAATTTTGAATCTAACTTCAGGATTTGGATGGGGTAATGTTCCTCCTAGAATTCTACATTTAGAGGAATAATTTACTTGTGCATAGTCTCAGTGCTCAGCCTGGCACTATGGGGGCACCGTCTGTTTCCTCATGTCTGTTGCCCACTCTATTAGGAGCTCACCAGAAAAAACTGAGAGCCCCCTCATCTGGCTTCTTTCTCTAATTTTCAACTTCTGTCCACAAAAATTTAGCTCCACGACATTGGTGTATATTGTTACGGTATGTTTTTTGAAGGCTGTATTGCCAAACATTTTTTCCATTGGTCATTTACTTCTTCTCTCCCCCCTTCTCTCCCTCTATCTCCCTTCTCCTCATCCTCCTCTTTTCCCTCCCCTCCTTCTTCCCCTCCCTTCTTCTTCCCCTTCTCCTTCTCCTCCTCCTTCTCCTCCCTCTCCTCCTCCTTCTCCTCCCTCTCCTCCTTCCCCTTCCCCTCTTCCCCTTCCCCTTGTTTCCCTCCTCCTCCTCTTTCTTCTTCTTCTTCTTCTTCTTCTTCTTCTTCTTCTTCTTCCTCTTCTTCTTCCTTTCCCTCTCCCTCCTTTCCCTCCTCCTCTCCCTTAAAAACAACTCTTTGTATTATTTTATAAAGGTGCATCACATAATTACCATAAACTCTGAAATCTTTTACTTTTGTAGGGAAAGAATCCAAGGTATTCATTATATTCCTGCAGTTATAGTACAGATATAGTACTATATTGTACTATATAGGGATATATATATATATATATATATATATATATATATAGGGATATATATATATGTATATGTATAGGGATATAGTACAGATATAGCACAGTTGCAGTGAATAGTACCACCATATGTAAACAGACAACCACTCCACTCCAGCATTTCATTCTGTTGCTGATCTGCTAGTTTGGTTCTCCAGTATAGGTTACCTGTGATAGGTGGACATGAACTCAGTTATTATCCATAGAATCCCACTTTTAAGGAAATTTAGAATGATAACCACCGAAGCATGAAGTTCATTGGAAAAAATGAACAAGGCATAGAAGGACTAAGTGTGGGAAATGACTCTAAAAATTCACAGACCATGACAATTGTAAAAAAACATGATATCAGCAAATGTGGTGATTTCTCTACAGCACTCAAATTCCTGTTCTATATGTCAACTGAAAAGAATTTGTCAGAAGGATATCACACAGTCATCCACACATACCCTTAACATTTTGAAATGTTTTTAAATGGCAGTTGAAAAAAATTAAGTCATCATATATTCTTATTGTTACCTTGCTCGGTATTTTCTGATGACTGGACAAGGGATCACTTTTTTCTATTACCTGTTTAACATCCATATCATTTTAATACTTATCATACATTACATTGCTCATACCTAATTTCTGAGCAATTAAACAGAGGTGCTGCCCTTTTAAAGTCATCTTTCTAGGTGTTTAAAAGTTGCCAAGTAAAAGAATAACAAAAGGAAAACTCTCCTGAGCAATGGATTTTAACGATTTTTCTGTGGGTATGGATTCCATCCAAGATTTAAAGCATTGGCCCCTCTGGGGAAAGAGGTGGCAGGGTTGCGGTGGTCGGGGGGGAATGCACTTATGCATATGGACAGATAATTTCAGGATTTAGGTGGGAGGAATGCTCCTCCTAGATCTTGTGCTTTAAGGAATTGATTTATTTCCCATGCACTGGTGAGAAGATGGCAGTTTCCCTAGCTCATGCTTGCAATCATTTTCTCCTCTTTCAGGCAATAGCCTACTGGTAATAGACATTACATAAACAAACCAGGTGAAGTCTAATAGAAAATAGCCACTGTACTTTAAAGAAAATAAAGATGAGCAACCACACCTTTCTGTGTGTTTTTATTGGGCTTTTATGGAAATCTTTTGGGTGTGTGAATTCAGTGTTTGCAACTGTTAGATTCTCTTATCCTTTGAACGTTGTTATATGTAGAGCAGCTGTAGGAGGGAAAGGCCATTGGATAGGGATTTAATCGTCCAGGCAAATTATATTTCACTGCATATTTTACCATAGCGTTTCAGAAGTGTTTAACGTAAGCGCTTACCTATTTGAGATGGCTGGTAAATGTGAAGTGAGCAGGGAAACTGCGTGGACCATGATTTCCATAGTGTCTGTAAGACCGTTAGAAAACTCCTAACTGCCATTAACTATCATCGCTTAGAAGTGGTCTGAAAGGGGTGTGGCTTGGAAAAAGTATTATTTACTTTGGAAGAAATATTGTTTTCTTTGTTCCACTACTACTGAGAAATGTCGTATTAGGTAAATGTCTCATCTAATTGTTCTAGTTAGATATTTCCCTGTAGAAACTGGGCACTCATCCCTTAACGGACATAATAGATGGTCTATATTTTGTTCTTCCACTTGTGAAGATTAAATCAGAGAGCCCTGCTATACTGCACAGAAATAATTGACAAATAAAAGAAATATTAGTCAAATGTAAATAATCTAGACTTTTAGTTCTTTTTCTTTTTCTTTTCTTTTTTTTTTTTTTTGCCTGCCTTTAGGGAAATGCACTTTAAAAAAGTGCCTTCACTAAAGGGTGAGCTGGAACCTAGGAAAAACAATAAATCTCGTTAATTAGCTCTACTGTTGGTTAAGAGAACAGGATGGCAATACTTTGAAAGGAGATATTCCTCCATCACAGTTGTGGTCATCATCACCTCCATTGCCACCATCACCATCACCATCACCACACCACCAACTCCATCACCACCACCATCATCACCTCCCTTGCCATCATCATCATCATCACCACCTCCATCACCACCACCATCATCACCTCCATTGCCACCACCACCATTATCATTACCATCACCATCACCACCATCATCACCACCATTACCACCATCACCATCACCATCACCATCACCACCACCACCACCTCCATCACCATCATCATCACCAGTACTTCCACTGTCATCATCACTGTTAACGTTATCAACCCCTATCACATGTGCCAGAAACTATGCTGGGTGCTTTTTCTGCACTATTTTAATAAACCTCATCTTTCATATGAGGTAGGGCCTTTGCACATGCTATTTCCTTTAATACCCTTCCCTGCTCCTTTCTGGTTAACACTGACCTGCCCTTCAGACAACACATTCCCCAAGGGAACCTTCTCTGATTCTGTGTCTTTCTGTGCCCCTTTACTTATCTCCATTACTCAACTGCAAACTTTGTGAGGGTAGGAATTTTACCCTGTTTTGCTCACTAGACAGTGTGTAGCACATAACTAGGGGGCCAGGATTCCATTCAAGTACTTTTCTAGCACTAGGAATTTAACCACAGTTATTCTACCCTCCCTGCTTCCTCCTCTGCCTTGGTCCTCTTCTTCATCACAACAGCAGAGTGTAGTAGTAAAAGTAATAGCTCCACATTTAGACTGAGTTTAGATTCAGATAGTACACACCAAAAACTGAGGGCTAACTCTTTATTATTGCTATGATTATCATCTTGCCCCCTTCCAGTCTGTGGGTGGAGTTATGTCATGTCAGATGTGCTGTTGTGGCATTTGGATTAGCCAGGACCCCCGCCAATGGAGCTGATAATTTAAGACTGACAGTACTGATCCAGAGATCAGAGAGGAAAAAATAATATGGAAAACTGGATGAAATTTCTTAAACTAATAGTTTACTATGGCTATAGAAAAAGAAAAAGATGAAAAACCAATTGTGTAGAGAATGGTGGCGGAGGGAAGGTTCTGGTTAGAGGAAGCTTCAATCAATGAGGAAAATTGGGGAGCTGTTTGAATGGTTTTAAGTTGAGGCATAACGAAATGTTGAATACGCTGCCCTCAGAACTGAGAAGGGTTGAAGGTAGTGTATGGGAGAAATACAGAGTACCTAGAAGTTCTGCAAGTATATATTGGGTATTAGTAAAGATATCAAGTGTGATGGGAATTCTCTGCAAAGGGATTGATCCAAATGCTATCATAGGAAAACCATTGGCTAAAATGATGATGAATTAAGATAAAGTGTGTTTGTGGGGCACCTGGGTGGCTCAGTCAGTTAAGCGTCCGACTTCAACTCAGGTTACGATCTCGCGGTCCGTGAGTTCGAGCCCCGCGTGGGTCTCTGGGCTGATGGCTCAGAGCCTGGAGCCTGCTTCCGATTCTGTGTCTCCCTCTCCCTCTGCCCCTCCCCTGTTCATGCTCTGTCTCTCTCGGTCTCAAAAATAAATACACATTAAAAAAAATTAAAAAAAAAAGATAAAGCGTGTTTGTTTCATGTTTGTTTCTTTTTCTTTTCTCTCTTTTTTTTTTTTGATTAGTGTTTTCAAGGGCAAGTTGACTGATACATTGAGTATACTACCACCCTCGCATTAAAAATTAACAAGGAAGGCAATAAGCAGGATCAAAAACTGTCTTAACTTCACGAAAATCATCATAACATGACAAACTCTGGACTTACAAGGTCAACATGTGAGGAATAAATGAGAAAATTTTATATATCTGTGTACATGTTGCAAAATAGAGAAAAATCAACATATCCTAGAAATTGGTGCTATAATTGCAGGTTTAATTTTACCAGTGGTTGTATTTCTCATAGTTTCCTGTGTTGGAGTTGATGGCATGGGAATGAATGACCACAGAATTAGTAATTATCCTATAATTTAAAAAGCGTGGTCAAATTTGTTTCTGTTAGCATTAAGTTTTCCACTTGCATAAAAACTTACTACACAAAAGATTTAGGGAAAATGGATCAATCTTATGTTCCCTAGTGTTAGAAGCTGGTGGAGATAATGATATCATTAACCTCACTATCTTTATGAAAAAAAGGAAAGAAAAAGGAAACTGATGGCTAATTTATATCTCTAAGTAGCTATATTCATTAAACCCTGCTCTCTTGAGATTTGGAGAAAATAAAATAAAACATGTTTTTGAATTTTAATTTTGTACAATAAAACTGATTAAGATTATTCTGGCCATCCTGTTTATTAATAGCACAGAGCGGTTTAAAATAAAAAGCCAAAGTGCTCCATATATTATTCTACTTACAGTAAACCCACGCTCTCATGTAGTTATGTAACTTTCCCTTGATTCTAATTCCTCAGGGCAGGAAAATTGTCGTTATTTCTTTATACTTACGACTTTGCCAAGTACAGAGAAGGTACCCAATGAGCATTTTTTGATGAAGATGCATACATCTCTGTGTGTTGAAATTAAAGTTTTGGAGCACTGATTTAGTGGTTAACTACCTGGGAAGGAATGTAGGTAAAGAAACCCGGATTTGCTATCACGGATAATAGTCACTCTGCCATTTTCTCACTCAGATGTGCCCTGGTTTCCCTAAAGCAAATGAGAGGGGATGTGTGCAGTGTTGGAGAAGCAGGAAAATGAGGTGCTTTTCTAGAATTTTTACCACCTCGTCCCTCTAGTCCTGAGGTCCCTTCTCTGGAACGTGTTGGTTCATGTTGCCTTTCAGTGATGGCAGGTGGGTGTTCGTAGCCTCTCCCTTTCAGAGAAACCTGGAGGTGGACAGTCAGAGCCTGGACGAAACAGCTGGGTGCTGGCTTGTGTACCTTCTTCCAGCCCGCTGGCCCAGGAAGACGAGGAAGGACAAAGGCTCTGAGAGGGGTAAATTATCCCCCATCCAAAGATGTTCGAAAAGCCAAGCCTTGAAGGACAAAGAGTCTGGAAGTTCACTGACTTCAACTACAAGGAAGGCAGAGGCACTTCATTCTTTAATTTATAACAGGAAGGCCGTGCCCGTGAAAGGACTGACTTAACCACTGTGAACACAATTAGTCCTTCAGTTATTGGGGTAATTGTCTTTTTTTTAAAGTTTATTCATTTATTTTGAGAGAGAGAGAGAGTGTGTGTGAAAGGGGGAGAGGGGCAGAGGCAGAGAGAGACAATCCTAAGCAGTCTCTACAGTGTCAGCACAGAGCCCAACGTGGGGCTTGAACTCACGAGCTATGAGATCATGGCCTCAGCCAAAATCAAGGGTTGAGCACTTAACCAACTGAGCCACCCAGGTGCCTCAGGGTAATTGTCTTTTTTGAACTTGAAAGTAATAAAGAATTGTTTTCTCCTAATTTCAAATGTAATGTATAGTAACTGTAAACATTTTATACCCTACAGAGAAGTATAAAGAAGATAAAAATCACTTGGAATCAACCAGAAATTATAACACATTTAATCTTTTGGAATATTCCCTTCTTTTTTACATAAATAAATGAATAATTACTTAAAAGTAAATGGGATCATAATGTACATATTGTTTAACAACCGTATTTTTCCCTCTTAATATATTTTGATCACTATCCCCTCTCCTTCAGTGATTTTTAATGACTGCACAGCTTAGTTATGTTTGTCTAAACTCTATTCTGACCCTTTAGTTTATTTACAGTTTTAGAAATAAAAATAACGCAATGGATAGACTCCCTTATCAGTAAATCCTACGTCCCTTTCTGAATGTTTGCTTATGGTACCTTTCCTATTGTAATCATTATTTTAAAAATTTGTAATCAGATGAAACACTTTTGAAAAATCTTTAATAAACTAAGAAGCTTAACGAAAAAAATAAAATGCTCATGCTGATATAAGTATTCAAAAGAATCATTAAAAGATGATTTTTTAAATGCTATTTACCACACACATGCCTATACAGGCACACAGTAGAAAAGGCTCAATAAATTTAAGAACATCGCAGGCCTATCTTCAAAGCATTAGTGACAGAGCCTCCCACCCTTGACCTTCCCATGCAGTCACCAGTGGATTCTGACTAGACAAGTCTGAGAAAGAATAGCTCATTTAAAAAGCATCACCTGGGGTTAGGTTGCCCTGGAGAGTGGTGGATTTGTGATATAGTGAGAATAATGAGGTGAAGTCCAATTTGATAAAATTTCCCATTCCTTGCTTCACTTTTTTCTTGGCCTTGGGGCAAGAAAGGAGAAGGACAATTTCCAGAACTGATTTACTGAGATTTTTCCACAGGCTGGCATTGTACTCATTTCCTGTCAGCCTGGCACCATTATAGCCCTTCATTTATTTTTTTATTTTAGAGAGAAAGAGGGCGCTCTAGTGGGGGAGAGAGAGAGCGGGGAAGAGGAAGAGGTAGAGAAAGAGAGAGCGAGAGTGAGAGAGAGAGAGAGAGAGAGAGGATCCCAGGCAGACTCCATGCTCAGTAAGGAGCCCCATGCAGGGCTCTATCCCATGACCCTGGGACCATGACCTGACTGAGCTAAAAGCAAGAGTTGGGCATTCAGCCAACTGAGCCACCCAAGTGCTCCTACAGCCCTTCATTTTTAATTTCTTGCCCAGGATGGAAACAGGGATCTCAAAGCGTGATCTTTGCATTGTCTCTAAAAGGTTTTGCAGTTTCAAAGAGTTTAGCAGATCACCAGATTTTAAAGTCTACCCAATGTCATTATTCACGTGCATCACTGAACAGCCTTTAAAACTGTAAGGAAGAAGCAGATTTTATTTCACTAGCTGGTAAACCTTCCACAAGCTTTGAGCAGACTCCATGGGGAGAGCCTGTCTCATGTGACTGCTGATGTGGCCACACTGGGGCAGCAGCATGGGGACCTCGAATAGTATCAAGGGGAAGAGATGGAATGAACATAACCCCCAAACTGAAAAGTGGGGAACCTCACTCCGGAAGAATCTCAGTGCTGGGCTAGAATAGTGAGCCCTTTGGCATATCCATGCTCTGCTGGTCCACACCTCAGGCCAATACAGGGTAAACACCAAGGCAGTGGTGATGTTGGTAAAATGTTATATCTTGGCTCTTCAGTCATTCTCTACCTTTATCCTGTTTTGGTAGCTTTATTTTACTCACATGCTCACTTGTTTTGTTTTGTTTTGTTTTGTTTTGTTTTGTTTTGTTTTTATCTCTGCACTATCAAGACTTTTCTCTCCAGAAAGAATCTGATAGGTGTATTACCCCCACACCTTAGCAGAAGGCAAGGGTTGGTAAGCTGGTAGGGGAGGCGAGGTACCTGGCTTGCACCTGAAATTCTACCAGTCGTACAAGGCTTCCTTTCTTCTTGTAAGGAAAGTAATGGCTTTTTTTTTTTTTTAATTCTACCACCCATGCATAATGATGGTTTGTTGGTGAAAATGGAATGGGGATAGAGTAGGTGAATATTCATTTCAAGTTATAAATCACAATGCTTAAAAAGTGAGTTTCTTGTTACACATCAGCATTTTCTGTGTATGTCCATTTGAAGCCAAGAATAGAGGCGATATAATAATAAGGACCCGAGATGATCAGCAGATGTAATTATTCTTTTTTTCTCTCTCTCTCTCTTCTTCTGGGTGTCCTTGAACTTTGATTCTTTGGACAGTCTTGCTTATTCGTTTGGCATAAAGGCCCACCCTGGGACTTGTTTGTTGCTGCCTGGTTCTGTGATTTTCAATGCACTTCCTACTTAAGTTTTTCAAAGTCACTACTAGGGTCGTTTTATAATGCTAATAGCATGCACCCTCTATCAGCTAAACAGCAATGTCCTTGAAGCGTACATTAATTCATAGGTAACAGAAATGTATATTAAATTTTTTCTAATCAATTTCACCAGAGTTGCCATGAACTGCAGCTCAATAAGCAAGGAGATTAGTAAACCTTAAGTGATGGGGAGAACTCATTTATTAAACATCTTCAACCCTGCCATTCCAGGTTGATTGCAAGGATACTGGGAAGAAAAACTCAGGAGGAGGAAGGAAGAAGCCAGAAATTCAGTATGCAGCGCTGGCCTGAGCCAGGCATGGGAAGCCGGTGGGCACCCGTGTGATCTGTGCGGGGGTGTTCTGTGCCCAGGTAAGGAGGCTCCCTGAGGTGTTCTTTCTGAAGACAGAGGATGGCCAGATTAGAGCCTAGCTGTAAGAATTCCAACGGGGTTGACCTTTTTGATGGGGTTTAGTGTCATGTCCCAAGAAAGCTGGACTTTCACTAACTCGTCCTCATATTCAGATTTTATTTCATGGATGCCATCTACCTCTCTACCTCAGATTTTATTTAATGGATGGATCACCCCTGGTCAGGCGTACCCTATCAGTTTGGATAGCAAGTCAGTCTGAAGTTCGTCTTTATTGATCATTCTACAGTGAAGTTAATTATTTCTGAGATATTCAAGTCAAGATTTATTGTGGGTGCAATTGTGATCAGCTCAGAATTGTTGAAAAGTGGGAGCATTTCTTTTTCTTTAGGCTGAGGGGTGATTTTCAAATTCTTGTCGGAGGTAGAATCTTTCGGTCAAACAATTTTATGCAGAATCTCATTATCAAAAAAAAAATAGATAAAAGTGTATATTCTCTGGGACCCCTGGATTCCAACCATGGAACTTTACCCCAAGACACAGCATGAAGCCTTTCGGGGTGAGATACACTAACCGAAGTGGAAAATTCCTCTCCAAATTTGTACGTGAGCAGAACCTGCTTGCTCTAAGTGGTAGCACATGGAAAGAACCTGGCAACGTTGAAGGATGTCATAGGGAGCAACTCTATGAAAGTCATTTTTGTGTTTACTCTGAGGATGTTGTTAAGGATGTGGTTGATGACATCCCACAGTGTTTCCTTTGTGAAGATCTGCTGAAGAAATTTTTCTCTTCCCTCAGGACTACGATTAACCACATTTCTCCCGAGCAACTGGGTAGCTTACACATTATAGGTACTATAAATGGTGGCCCATCTGTGTGCACACCTATAGAGTAGGGTTCACAAACATTACTGCACACTAAAAGCATCTGGGGAGCTTTTTAAATGTGAATTCCCAGGCTCACCAGCCCAATTGCGTCAGAATCTCAAGCTGGGCGCCAGCATTTTTAAAGTTCTCTGAGTGATTCTAATGTGCGACCGAGGTTGAGAACCACCGCTGGGAGTCCTTATAGCATGTATTACGGGCATTTTCTCCGGCTATCAGTTTCCCAGTTTGTTCATTCCTTATAGCTTTTCATTAGCCTTGACAGTCTTTCTTTGAAACGAGTGGATGTGCACATATACATATATCCACACATTAGTTAATGACGATCAGATAAATGTGTTGGGAATCGTTAGTTTCTTTTAGAGTAGAATCCAGTTATTCTTACCACTTCCCCCTATAGTACACATGCTGGTCTGGATTCTCCAAGAAGCAGACACTAAGATAGGGTTAGGTGTGTACGAAATTTATCTGGGAAGATGCCTGGGAGGAAAAACGGAGAGGGAGCTGGGAGGACTAGGAGACCATTGATGCTGGCCGTTGTCCTGACCTTGGGGAGAGAGGGAGAGGAGGAATGGATGGGGAAAGAGTCACAGCTGGGGGTTCAGTTCTGGGAACATTTGGCAAAGCCAATAAGAAGCCCTTGAACTCAAGTCGCCAGTCAGAGGAGTTCAAGGCTCCCAGGGACTGGTCAGACTTAGCATACTGTGACGCTCAGCCATTGCTTGGGAGCACCCGAAGGAAGGGTAGCCTCGCACTAATGGGGCGGTGGATTCCTCAGCACAGCACCTGGGCCCATATGTCAACTATGCTTCCTGCGGTTGGGAGGAACATTTTTATGGTGGCCACAGTATACCAGTGAATTCTTTTTGCACTCTGATTCTTCCCATTATTTGTGTTAAGAAATAGCAAAGGATTACAAGGGATGAGAATGCATCACGGGAGGATGAAAGAAAGCATCAGAGCCAAGAAAGTGACCACTGGGGATGGATGAAGGTGGCTGTAGGAAGCAGAGTGGGCAATGCATAGAGCATTAGTCCTGATCCAGCAGTGGAACAAACAGAAGGATGTGAAACCGGGGGGGGGGGGCAGAAATGACAACTGAGAGAGGGTGCTGTTTCCAGAATGAGCAATTTGGACAAGGAGTTAAAAGGACTGTGCTGGTTGGACCTCAGCAGAAGTCATCTGATTACGGAATGGATGTCACTTGCACGTAAGGAATGGAGGCATATTTCAGCGTGGGAAGGCTGCCTCGCACCCATTTCTTCTGCAAAGCACATTCTGACGTTTAATATTAAGAAACACCATTTCTTTAACTTAGTGGTTTGCTTTCCTGGTTTTATATCATAATCACTTGGGAAGCTTAAATAGACTAATGACTGAGACCCTATCAGAATAATTAAATCAGGATTTGTTTAAGGGCAAGTATAAGTATCTGGATATCAGTATTTTTAAAAGCGCCTCAGGCGATGGTTTAGCTCAGATATAGCTGCTTTGGCAAATGGATCCAAAAACCACTAGCGGCGCATGTGAAGTGCCCATGAATAAAATGTACATTTATTCACATAAATATCTGAGAATGACTTGAGAATGTGGGCATTGTACAAGGTGCTTCAAAGTGCAAAGATTTAACATTAAAATAATCCATGAAAATTGTATTTTCAGCCTGACTCTCCCTGTTTGCATCAAAGACCGTAATAAAAACATTATCTGCTCTATCACACCAAAATTATGGAAAGAACCACTTCCCACTCCTTTTTTACATTCTTCTTCTGAATGCAGGGCAAAAATGGGTTTCCATTTCTTAAAAGGCTAAAGCGGATATGAGATAAGGCTGTGTAGGTCTGCTGCATGGGAGAGAGTTCCTTTCTGAGAGTTCATTTTGACAATTACCCATTAAATATTTACCCCGGACCTGGTGCTATGCAGAGCACAGGAGACGTGCCACAAGACGGAATGAGGATACGCAGACCCAGCCATGCCTGAGAACAGAAGGGTCTGGAGTTGCAGCTCTAACAAAGGCCGAGACTTTCCGAGTGGAAATGTGAGAACCATCGAGATAGAAATGAACCACCTGGAAGGTAGTCCAACATTCACTAAAGGACCAGAAGTAGTAGTGTAGTAATTCCATTTTCAGAGCAAATCAGCGATCATTGATTAAGAACATCCTATGCGCCAACCCTGTGCAGGATACTTCACCTGATTTTCATACGGAAAACCCTGGGAATTTGTCTCATCTGCTTTTTAGGAGTTGCCTGGGATTGGCATGGAGAGAATTAAGTCATTTTCCGTGGAAAAGTCCCCATGGTAGGTTGAATAAGGCCCCCCACCTCTAAATTGTCCTAATTCCCAAACCTGTGAATATGATGCATTACATAGCAAGTGGGACTTTGCAGGCGGGATTAGGTTAAAGACTTTGACATGGGGATTATGCAGGTAGGTCCCCTGTAATCACATGTGTCCTTGGAAGAGGAAAACTTTCCTAGCTACAGTCCGACAGAGAGATAGCAATATGACCTGCATTGTTGGCTTTGAAGATGAAGGAGGAGCCAGAAAGGGCAGGCAGTCCCCAGAAGTGAAAAAAGGCAAGTAAAAGGATTCTTCACTAGAGTTGCCAGAAATGAGAGTGGTCCTGCTGGCACCTATTTGGTCCAGCAGTGCCCACATCGGGTTCTGACGTATGCAACTATAAATAATAAATTTGCGTTGTTAAAAGCCGTTGCATCTCTGATCATTTGTTACAGCAGCAACGGGAAACTAAGGCAGTCCTTGAAGGATCCCAGATCCATTTGTAGAGAGATGAGGATGCTTAATTTTATTGTTTTTTTTCAACTTTTCATTTTGAGATAATTTTAGATTTACAAAGAGTTGCAAACAGAACAGTGTCCATATCCCCTTTACTCAGCTTTCCGTAATGTTAACATCGTATATAATAATAGTAAAATGATCAGTATCAAGCAATTAATGTTGGTACAATACTATTAACTAAACTACAGGTTTTATACAGATTTTACCAGTTTTTCCACCAAAGTCCCTTTTTTCTGTTCTGGGATCTCACTTTGCATTTAGTTGTCACATGTCCTTGGTATCCTCCACTGGGACAGTTTCTCAGACTTTCCTCGTCTTTCATGCCTGTAGAATTTCTTTAATGTGGGTTTGTCCAATGTTTTTTCATGATTAAGTCGAGGTTAGGCATTATTGCAAAGAAAACCATGGAGGAGATGTGCCTTTCTCAGGTCATCATATCAAGGATACATGGTGTTGGTTTATCTTATTACTGGTGATGTTAACCTTGATCACTTGGCTATGGGTGTTTCTACTATAAAGTTCCATCTTTCCTTTAAAAATATATATTTTTTATATGTATACATATACACAAATATCCTGTTTCCCCTTAAACATCTGCCACTAATTTTATTATCAACCGATGATTCTTCCCTGCAGTAATGACCACTAGAGCATGATCGTGGGGACTTTGTAGTTCCCTTATTTCTTCTACATTTACTAGTGGGCATTCTGTAATGAAGTGTTGTTTCTTCTCTGCCATTTATTTATTTATTTATTCATAACAGTATGGACTCAAGGATATTTATTTTATGCTTTGGGTTATGATCCAATCCTATTGTTATTTATTTTGTTGCTTAAATTGTTTCAGAGTTGGCCACTGGGAGCTCTATCAGGTAGGACCCTGTGCCTTTTCAATATGCCTTCATCACGTTTTCTTTTCTTTTCTTTTCTTTTCTTTTCTTTTCTTTTCTTTTCCTTTCTTTTCCTTTTTCCTTTCCTTTCCTTTCCTTTCCTTTCCTTTTCTTTTTTCTTTTTCTTTTTCTTTTTCTTTTTCTCTTAGCATTGCTCATCCTGACTTTTTTTTGTCCCCATGAATCAACCGCTTCTTCAAAGAGTGTCCTGGTTTCTTTTATTGGAAAATAATATTTAGAAACCAAGACCTGGGCTCTGGGTATGCTTATTGTTACTGGGGTGTCATTGCTTCTAGGCAGACAAAGCTAGAGATAAACTAACTATATATAAACTAACCCATGCATATCATATATTTATATATATTCTGTATCATTCTGTGTGTGTGTGTGTGTGTGTGTGTATTTTAAATCATCTCCTACTGATTTCTCCAACGTCAGTCCTGCACCATAGGGTTTATTTTAACTTCCTTCCTTTTCTTATTTAGAACTTATTTCTCCATCAATAAGAAACCTGGTACTCAATATATTTACTTACTTTATTTTTTAAAGATGAGTATACCTTACTTGAAAATCTCCCCCCTCCATTGACCATATCACTGACCAGTCCAAGCTGTCAGTTGCTAGTTGGGTTCTAGAAGAATGTTGAGGTGTTCCCTAGGTTTTGTTGTGGCTGGTGCTTCCACGGTAACTGGGCAAAGCCCAGTGGTAGATCAGTGCCGTGGAGGAGCTGCTATCCTCTGCAAAGCTTGGATTTGGGCTAATTCTTGGGAAGCCAGTAGAGGAGATCCTGCCCGAAGACCTGAATCCACAACTCACCTTCGATGACATCCAGTGGGAGACAGTGACATGTTCACTCGTCATTGCCTTATTTATGAGTCTTTTATTTCTACTCAGATGTGTTCAGTCTGTTAGAAGCTGGCTTTCCGTAAGACATGAAAAGCAGCTTTCGGAAACATGGGCTGCCTGGATTAGGGAGAAATGCCAACTAGCTGACAAGCTGAAGGCTACTAGAAAGGAGTATACAGGGATTAAATCATTTTCAGAGAATGCCAGGCTAGAGAAAGAGTTCTTAAATATAACTAGCCTTATGGACAACCTACAGAAAGGTAAAGAGGGTGGGCTTGATGCTGATGGAGGAATTAACTCCCCTGGGTCGAGAACTGCAAGAAGGGAGATCCAAATGTTCAAAACGAGAAGGGGAGATGGTAGAGATGTTTTTAAAATGCCTGCGGCCTCAAAAGACATCATGAGACTTACCACATCACAAGGAGATTTTCCAAACCTGCCAGGAGGCCAAGAGCCAAGTGCTGATGGCCCCTTCCCCAGGAGAGGGCCTAGGTTTTAAAGTGCTGTGCCCTCCTCTCCAACAGGCCTCCAGAGCCACCAGGCTGTGTTCGCCTACCTTGACCTCCATCACAAGGTCACTGAGGCCTACGGATCCAGGAGAGCCCCCCCTCTCTGAGGTAGTTCCTTCACCTCCACATGCTGGATGCAGTGGTGAGCTCCTTCATGGCTCATTTCTCCAAATATCAAGAGTATTGGACTTCCTGGATGAAACCAAGAAATAAGGATTTTCTCTTCAGGTCAAGTTTGGATGACCTCTCATTAACAGTAAAAAAACAAAAACAACAACAACAAAACACTTAAACTAATCTTACTCAAATTAAAGCTTCATCAAACTACGTTTCCTAATATAACCTTGTGTTCATATCATTTCCATATTAATCTTATAAGTGAACTTTTTCTATTCTATTCTCTATGTAAATATTGTAATTTGAAAACATATGCAACGTTAGCTGTCAACAGCAATATATTTTTTCCCAGCATTTTCTTGTATACGTTTACTTACTAGTTCAACCCTGTTATGTATATAAAACAGTATCAGAATTGTGAACCCATAGCCCCGTGAGGAACAAATTTATCAACTCCAGCGTTCATGTGCAGTTCTTTCTGTATTTAGCCTTACAGTATCCAGTCAAAACACTGTTTTTCTTTTTTCTTTTTTTTTTTTTAATTTTTTTTTTCAACGTTTATTTTTGGGACAGAGAGAGACAGAGCATGAACGGGGAAGGGGCAGAGAGAGAGGGAGACACAGAATCGGAAACAGGCTCCAGGCTCTGAGCCATCAGCCCAGAGCCCAACGCGGGGCTCGAACTCACGGACCGCGAGATTGTGACCTGGCTGAAGTCGGACGCTTAACCGACTGCGCCACCCAGGCGCCCCTTTTTTTCTTTTTTTTTTTTTTTAATTTTTTAAAACACTGTTTTTCAAAGATGCTAGGTCAGCTGCTTTCTTCCCCACTGCTTAATTTTCTAACCATTTTTGCAGCTTTCCTATTATTTCAACATATAAGATGACATACAATTCACTCATTTTCATGTGCTCAACTTAAAAACATCCTTTTTGAGCAGACCAGTGCTTTTGCATCTGAGACTAAGCTTGGAAATCTTGGGCTCTAATACTTTGGCTTTCAACGTTTTTAGTCCTGGGTAAGCTGTTAATTCTGTAAAGTTCAGTAAATCACCGCGCAGCACTTACCAGTCTTGGATGGCACAGACAGCTCTAGGCACAAGTGTCGACTTCCAGCCTTAAATGGTGACTGCAGTATGTCCGTTTCACTCTTCTAGCTAGAATCCAAGCTTCTTGAAGGCCTTAATTCAGTGTTTACGTCCTTGTCGCAGTCCAACTTGGCCACAACACGCGCTCAAAAAGTTTTCTCATTTTTATCCATGATAAACAGAAGTGCAAGATTATTGACACTGAGTGTAATGGGTTTTGTGCTACCAGAAAAAGAGGTCATTTCTTCTCCCCCCCCCCCCCCCCCCGCCGGAGTCCTTTTTCCTGCATGCCCTCCTGTCCCCTGTCTTGCCTGGCTAACAATTATGGTAGGTCTAGACTCATGTAAAGCATTCTTGGACTTCCCCCTCCCCTCCATTGTCATCAGGGAGACTAGACTCTCTCCTCTCATACATGGTGTGCAGACCCCCTGGATAAAGTGATGACACTGTGATGTAATTACTGATTTTCTTGTTCATCTCCCTTGCAAGGTAGCCTGTTTTTTTGCGTGCTGGCTTTGGATCTTCTCCATCTTAGTGTCTCCAAGCATGTGACTTGCAGGGAATAGATGCTCAACAGGGGTTCACTGAATATATGGATAACATTAGCAGCTAGAGGAGTGATGTTACAGGTGCATTAACATGTATTGTCATCTGGTCTTGGGAGCAGGACAGTCTGCCCCTTGGGGAAGCGTAGGCACTTACAAACAAAATTAGAATGTGAAGGCATCGAGCTTTCTGGGAACCAAAAAATAACTGGGAAGAGAAATAATATTTATCAAGCACCTATCTCATGTCACTTTACCAGATACTTCACATGTATTATCTCTCATTCAGGTGACTTCTTGTCATTGTACAGAAGAGAAGCATCTAGTGCTGGAAGGCGGGTGGTTAAGAACTTGTCTGGTCTCACAGCTCTTAATTTCAATATATCTCCCATCTTCCTTTAAAATCAATACTCTTCCTATTCTATCATATTGTTCGGAGGGAGAGAAATGCATTAAATTAATTTGCGAAATTATTAGAAAGGTAAATGAAAGAACTTTATTCTGTAAAAATAATTTGAAATGAACGAGAATCCTTAAAGTGAGGCCAAGCTGCATTTCATTAGCACAAGAGAGGCAAAATTTCCTGTTATTACCAGGGGTACACTTGACAAGTCCTCTAAACGATAGTTGAGCTCCTTGAACAATTTTGTTCATTTTCAATACAGGCCTGAAGGATAAAACTTGAAAGAATCAAACTTGGCAGGCACTTAGACATTCAATATACCTATCGGAAGCTATAGTTGTTATTTTTTGTCTAGGATACATGGCCTGTCACTCTTCCCCCTCCCCCCCTCCCAGATTCAAGCAGTCAAAAGATCATGGTGTTATTGATTTTGGTACAAGAAACTAGCTGAGCAAAGACTTCCCTTTATCCCTACAGTCTCACTCATTGGACTGGAGCATCTCGGTATCAGAATGTGGTACAACTTTTATTGAGTCTGAACTTGGCTCCGGGAGACTTGACAGAGAATGATGAGGACTCATTTTTAATATCCAACGTCTTTCAAATAGATTCTTTACAGAACATAGTTTTTGTTCTGCACATTATGATTAGAAGAGGGAAATTGGTTACACTTCAAAATTTTCTCCAAACATAGTGTTGCAACCGGTTTTGCTTTCCAGCCAACTTTGTGGGCTTGGCAAGCAAGTTATCAGCAAGAGCATCTTCAAATGAAGCACCAGCTTTCGCTTCCCCATGGGTGATCACTCTTCCACTTCAGAAGATATTCATTGCCCCCCAAGTTAGACATGCAAGAGGTCAGGCTAATACTTTTCCAAGTACAGTGTCCCACTCGACAATATATAATTGTACTGTTTCATCAAGCTGATTAAAATGTTTTATTACATCCTGTGACAAACAACCTTCTTACTCAGAACAAAGAATAATTGTGAATGAGGAAGTGGAAAATAACTTAAAGCATTTACTGGATGAGGAATATAAACAACTAAAAAACACGAGCCAGAAAAATGTTAGCATTTATCTGTCAGCCTCTTTTTTTTTTACTGCATCCAAGCTATTTAAGAATCATGTCTGAAGGGATAAATTCGATTTTTCTTTAAGGAATGAAAAAAAAAAAACCCTTCAGCTTCATTTCTCCTTTACTCATGATTGTATAGAAGCATTTTGGATGATTGAAAGACGGACTGAAAATCTACAAAATAATCTAAAGTTAGAAGAAGATTATGGGGCTACCTTTTGGTATAAGATATACTCATGAAAAATAAAAATCCACCCTTTGAGCTGAGAAGTAATTTTAATAGCTTGTTGAAACTAAAGCCTTACAGCTGTGCTTGGTAAGCTTTTTTTCTATTCTTTTTTTTCTCATGCAAATAAAACCAAGAAAAACATACAGCCATGCAAACCCCACCTCAGGCAAGTCTGAGAATATATTATTTCTCAGAACTCAGTTGGATTTATGGTCTATCTAATGTGGACTCTGCTCTTAGAAGATAAATATAGGAAATAATTTCAAAAGGATAACACATTTGCTTAAAACAAACACAGTTTTCAGGCTCTTCCTTTCTCTTACCGTGCCTGTAGCTTTAGATTTTATTATCTTCATTCCTAATTTTTTTTTTTTTTCTGTACTCGAGCCCTAGGCTTTAAATGGGTTCTGGGTACACATTATGCACTCAGTAAATTTTATGGAGCGAACTCATGAGTTTTAGGGAAAATAAAAACCTCCTTGTTGCATACAGTCAAAGACTGTTTATTGTTACTCAGATTTTCTCCCAGCATAAGCCACGCCTCCACGATAAGGCCATAGCTCTGTTCAAGTCCCCAGTGCATCACTGTATCACTTTGACACCAGGGTAGCAACAATGGAGCATCCACATGGGGACACACTTGAGCCAAATCCGGTCCAAGCACAATACACTCAGAGTTGCCCTCAGTCTCCCCGATAGAGGAGATAGGCGATCGCAGGGAAGTTAACTAGGAAAAAGAACTGTAGGGAGCACTTTTTCTCCAAGCCTTCTTCCCATAATTCCAAAGACACCACTCACATGCACCAGCCGCCACACCCCCTCCCCCGCCCCGCCACACACACACAATATATGTGAATGTCGGCTGTTCCCACACATGCTATAGGGGCTACCTGTTGTTTTTGCTTGATCAATATTCCTTACCCTTCTTCTGATAATAGAGCCCTATCTTTCAGGAACCTCCTCTCTTTCATTCTCAGAACATGCTGTTTTTGTGTGGCTAACCACACTCCCTATACAGAGAACTAATCATCATCACCATCATAGCAATAATCAAGGTATCTGATTTATGGGGTGTACACATGCACCAGACTTGTTCTAAGCACATAACATCTATGAACTCTCTTTGTTTTCACAATGCTCGTATAAGCTCCAACTCTTATCTCCCTTTTGCAGTCAAAGAAAATGACTCACAGCACACATCCAACATGTAGAGGAAGTGAGATTTCAATCCAAGTCACCTTGGAGCTCCACGCTCATAATCATATGTTAAAATGCCCTGAGCCAGGCCATTCACGGTGTTTCTTACACTTAGCTACGGCAATTGCTTGACGTGTGGGCATGTGACCCAAGCTTGGGCAATGAGAGCCTTCCCTGGGACTTAGACTAGATATCGGGAAAGATGATATGCTCTTTTTTGCTGGAGTGCTAAGCTGATATGATGTGGGTCTGCAGCTTGTGACCATCTTTCCCCTTCTGGGGAAGAGTGTGCCTGACCATGATTTCCCCATAGATGAAAGCAGAACTCGGAGAGAAAAAGATTCCTGAGGACATCATTTCAGCATCTGGTTTTCTATATACTGAAAGCTAGACATGGCTTGTTTTGTTTAACTCAATATAAATTAATTTTCTTTTTCCAGCTAGAATTTTAGTTGAAACACCCTAGAATCTTACCTGATATACACATATGTGCTCTCTGTCTTCTTGACAGTAAAGAATATTTTCTAAAATTCCTTGCAGTTCTAGCAGTCTGTCAATCAACTATTGCTGGAAAGAGTTCTATGGTTAAATGCAATTCTGTTTCTCTATAGCTATCACTTGACTATGTCCTTTCTTCCCTGCATGCATCCCTAAATAATCCCTTCATTTATACAGCTTCATTCCTGTTGGTCTGAATCACAGAAATCTCAGCTTCTGCCTACTTTTAGTATGACCGGTAATAGATAGAGTCAGGAGGGCTCAAATTGGAAACACTGTATAGCAGGCTTCAGGTTTGACTTTGCTAATGGTCTCAGCAAGACTTCCGTGGAATTGAGGTTTGATAAGCAGAAATTGACTGAGGCAGAACCACAGGCAGGACTAACAGATCAGACAGGCTGTGAGTTGCTTATACATAAGAGTCAAGACCAGATAAGAGTGAGGTAGGCTGAGGCCGAGGCTGGATCAAGAACACAGAAACAAGAAGGAAGATTCATGACAGTAGCATAGAAGGATCCCGAACTCATCTTATCCCATGAGCACAACACATCTATAGCTACGTATGCAATAATCCCTCTGAAAGGATCTGAAAGCTAGCTGAACAATGCCTTTAAAACAAAGGATAAAAAGGCAACATCAAGACAGGTAGGAGAGGTGGAGACATGGTCTCACAAAGACCCAACCCCAGTCGGGTGGGATCTCATAATATGGAACTTGTTCCTGAACAGCAAAGAATTTGTGCACCACTTAAGGCACCCAACATTTGGGACCTGCAGTGGAGAGATGAGCTCCAAGATGTCTGGCCTTGAAAACCAACAGGGTTTACTTCCAAGAGAACCATAGGGCTCTAGGGAACAGAAAAATATGCTCTTAAGGTTCTCACACATTCACCCTGAGACTCAGTGCAAAATCAACATTTTGAAATGGGCCAAGACCATACGCAAAGGAAACTTATTTGTTAATCTTAAAGCATCTTCCGGGGACTTTGGGGACTTTCTCCAGGGATGGGGCATTCATAGTGTCATTTTGGGGTCTTCTGCTTTGTTGGGGCTGATGCTGGTGGGTGCCATTTTTGCATCCCACCTCTAGCCTACTAGCTCTGGGGACCTTCCCACTCCTGAGTGCAGCAGTCGTGGCCTATCCAGCCACGGGCCAACCAAGTGCCCTGCCAACCATGTGTCACAACTGTGGCCTGCCCTGCCACAGTGGGCAAGCATGCACAGCCCACACAGGGGATGTCCCTTGAGCATCTGGCCCTAGTGGCCAGAAGGGGATTGTGTTTCTGGGCCTGATGGGTCTGAAAGAATTAAGGAGACAGTTCTTGGCAGGCTATGACCCTCAGGGCATTGTACAAACAGCAGACTGAAACACATCCCCAGTCTTCATGTGAAAAGGGCCTATTTTCTTGTCAGGAGCTTCAGCCTGAGGGCCAGGCTTCAGGTTGCTACACATCTAGAGGCTACAAGATGTGCTCTCAGGGACCATGGGCAGAGAAACACAGTATCAGCACCCTCTCTTGGCCTCACCAGAGCTCTCCAATACTTCCCACGGAACAGCTTATACACACATCTAAAGCCATAATTTTTGCAGCAGTCACTCAGCGGACACTTCTAGATCTCCTTGTCTGAAGTCGACAGGGTTTATGATTCAGATATTCAAGACTGTATATATGTACAGACCTTGAAAGCTTTTGCCTGAGGATCTGGCTTATAATTAGCCTGAAACTAGGTATTGACTGAGATTTCTCCTTTTGGAGCCCTAACAGGTTTCTGGCACACCCTCAAAACCTGGGACCTATCAAGGACAAAACAGGCTACTTAGACAATCACAAAATTCTGAGAAGCAACCAAAAGCGAGGGCGAGGTTGAATAAAATTCACCTCCTACACAAAGTCACTCCTTCAAGACTGGGAGAAATAGCTGTTTGGGCTAGCACATAAAAACAAACACAGAGACGGGCGCCTGGGTGGTTCAATCAGTTAAGCGTCCTACCTCGGCTCAGGTCATGATCTCACGGTTTGTGAGTTCGAGCCCTGCATCCGGCTCTATGCTGACAGCTCAGAGTCTGGAGCCTGCTTCAGATTCTGTGTCTCCTCTTCTCTCTGCCACCACCCCCCCCCCCCCACCCGACCTTGCTCATGCTCTGTCTGTCTGTCTCTCTCTCATTCGATAATAAATAAACGTAAAAAAAATAAAAACAAACAAACACAGAGAGTCAAGGGAATGAGGAGACAGAAGAATGTGTTCCAAATGAAAGAAGAAAATAAAACCTCAGAAAAAGAGCTTAATGAAATGGAGGTAAGTAATCTACCTGATGAAGAATTCAAATTAATGGTCATAAAGATGCTCACTGAACTTGGGAGAAGAACGGATGAACATGTGAGAACTTTAACAAAGAGATAGAAAACATAAGAAAGTACTAAACAGAAGTCACAGAGCTGAATAATACAATAACTTAACTGAAAAAAAAAACTAGATGGTTTAAACAACAGACTAAATGAAATAGAAGAATGGATCAGTGGCTTAGAAGACAGGGCAGTGGAACTCCCCCCACTAGGGTGGCAAACAAAAAAGAAAATAATTTTTTTTAAAAACTGAAGCTAGCTTAAGGGACTGTGAGACAACATTAAACAGAATAGTATTTGCACCATAGGCTTCCCAAAAGGAGAAGAGAGATGGAAAAAGGTAGAACACTTATTTTTAAAAATAATGGCTGAAATTCTCCTTAACCTGGATAAGGAAACAGACATGCAGCTCCAGGAAGTTCAGAGAGTTCCAAATAAGATGAACCCAAAGAGATATACACCAAGATACATTATAATTAAAATATACAAAGTGAGAGATAGAGAATGTTAAAAACAGCAAGACAAAAACAACTTTTGCATACAAGGAAACCCCCATAAGATTATCAGCTGATTTTTTCAGCAGAAATTGCACAGGTGGGAGTGTGTTGAAAGGAAAAAAGTAAGTAAGTATACTCTTGGCAAGGTTACTATTCAGAATTGAAGGAAAGATAAAGAGTTTTCCAGACAAGCAAAAACTAAAGGAGTTTATTATCACCATTAAACCAGCCTTATAAGAAATATTAAAGGGACTTCTTTAAGTTGTAAAGAAAAGATGCTAACTAGAAACAAGAAAACAAATTAAAGTAAAAATCTCACTGGTAAATGCAAATACATAGTTAGAAGTAGTGGATTAGCCACTTATAAAGCTAACATGAAGGGGAACCTGGGTGGCTCAGCCGATTAAGTGTCCGATTTCGGCTCCGGTCATGATCTCATGGTTTGTGGGTTCGAGTCCCATGTCAGGCTCTGTGCTAACAACTCAGAGCCTGGAGCCTGCTTCGGATTCTGTGTCTCCTTCTCTCTCTGTCCCTCCCCCACTCACACTCTTTCTCTCTTTCTCAAAAGTAAGTAAACATTAAAAAAAATCTTTAAAAGAGAATAAAGCTAATGTGAACATTGAAAGCCAAAAGCAGTAAAACTATAATAATTAGTTAAAGGATACACAAAATAAAAAGATATAAAATAGGGCATCAAAAAAGAACATGGGTGGGTGTTAAAATGTAGAAGTTTTAGAATCCACCAAAACTTAAGATACTATCAATTCAAAATAGACTGTTTTAGACATATAGGATGTTATATGTAAACCACATGGTAACCACAAAGCAAAAATCTATAGCAATCACACAAAAGACAATGAGAAAGGAATTTAAATATAACACTAAAGAAAATCACCAAACCACCAAAGAAGAGAGCAAGAGAAGAAAGAAACAGAGAAAGACAAAAGCAGCCAGGAAACAAACAACAAAATGACAATAAGCACATACCTACCAATAATAACTTTAAATATAAATGAACTGAATTGTCAAATCAAAATACACAAAGTAGCTGAATGTATTTATTTTTTTAAACGTTTATTTTATTTTTGGGACAGAGAGAGACAGAGCATGAACGGGGGAGGGGCAGAGAGAGAGGGAGACACAGAATCAGAAACAGGCTCCAGGCTCTGAGCCATCAGCCCAGAGCCCGACGCGGGGCTCGAACTCCCGGACCGCGAGATCGTGACCTGGCTGAAGTCGGACGCTTAACCAACTGCGCCACCCAGGCGCCCCGAGAATGTATTTAAAAAACAAGGCCTGAATCAGGAAGAAATAGAAAATCTGAAAAGGCTAGTTACTAGTAAGAAGATTGACTCAGTAATCAAAAACCTCCCAACAAGCCAATGTCCAGGACCAGAAAACTTCACTGATGAATTTTTTCTTCTACTTTGCTGGTGAATTCTATCAAACATTCAAAGATCTAACACCTATCTTTCTCAAACTCTTCCGAAAAAATCGGAGAGGAAGGAATGCTTCCACATTCATTTTACAAGACTGGCTTTACCTGATACCAAAACCAGATAAGACCATCCACAAAATGAAAATTACAAGACAATATCCTTAATATGCATAGATACAAAAATCCCCAACAAAATATTAGCAAACTGAATTCAACAGGACATTAAAAAGATCATACACCACCCAATCAAGTGGGATTTATTCCAGAGATGCAAAGATGGTTCAACACCTGCAAATCAATCAATGCGATATAGCACATTAACAAAATGAAGGATCAAAATCATACGATCATCTCGAGAAACACAGGGAGAACATTTGTCAAAATTCAACACTCATTTATGATGAAAATTCTGAACAAACTGGCTATAGAGGGAAGATATCATGTCATACCTGTTAGAATGGCTTTAATCAAAAAGAGGAAATAACAAATGTTGGAGAGGATATGGGAAAAAGACAACCCTTGTACACTGTTACTGGGAATGGAAATTGGTTCAGCCATTATGGAAAACAACATAGAGGTTCCTCCAAAAATTGAAAATAGAACTACCATATGACCCAGCTGTTCTACTTCTAGGTATTTATGTAAAGAATACAAAAACTGTAAAATATACATGCACTTGTACAAAATATACATGCACTTCTATGTTCATTGCAGTATTATTTACAGTAACTAAGATCTGGAAACAAAGTAAGTGTCCAGCGATGGACAAATGGATAAAGAAGATGTATATACGTAATACACGGTGGAATACTACTTAACCATAAAAGAGAAAAGAATCTTGCCATTTGCCACAACATGGATGGAACTTGAGGGTATTATGGGGAGTGAAAGAAGTCAGACAGAAAAAAAAGCAAATGCCATAGGATTTCATTTATATGTGTAATCCAAAAAGCAAAACCAACAAATAAGACAAAAGCAAACTTAAAGGTACAGGGAACAGATCAGTGATTACCAGGGTGGGGGAAAGGGGTTGGGAAGCGGGAGAAATGAGTGGAGTGGCTCAGGTGCATGGTGATGGGCAAGAAGGGGACTTAGAGTGGTAACCACTTTGTATTCGATACACAAATATTGGATTATAATGTTGTAAGCGTAAAACTTATATAATGTTATATACCAATTTTACGTCACTTAAAGAAAAAACACACGGAAACAAATATGGCAGAAACGAAAGCCTGGTTCTAAGGCAGCCCTAGGAATCCGGGGTTGACTTTTGCTGTTGTTCCCACCCAGCATCCGGTCTCCCTTCCCGTGATTACAGTACTTTTGTTCCGTCAAGAGACTCCTCCCTCACTCTTTGTGCATGTGGTTCCAGAAAGCTGATGCTGATTCCTTCCTAGGATCTAGGGTGGAGCTTGCAGGGTAAGCTAAATCAATCAGTGTGTTCTATCTCCCAGTCACTGGGTTTGGTTCGGGGATGGCGTATGACTTAAATTAGGTCTATGAGGGCCAAGAGAAGGAATTTCAGAATGAGTATTTCAGCAGTTGGAAGGTGGACTTGGTATTTCTAGTTGGACCTAAAACCTAAAAAGTTTATAAGGACTGAATCTACTGCCACCACCTTATTAGCATGGGCACCCTGTGCCCAAATTCACCATGAAGGAAGACACAGTTGTCAGTGAAGGGAAGGGAAACAACTAGATCCTAATGACATTGATGTGGCCCTCAATCCAGCACAATCTGAAGTCATCAAGCCTACTGTCAGATTTTCTCATTATGTGGGTCAGTAAGTCCCTTTTCATGTAATCTAGATTGGTTTGGGTCTTCTACCTTTTGCCCAACCGACTGAGCCACCCAGGCGCCCCTAAAGGGTCTTCTACCTTTTGCAACCAGGTGGACCACTTGCTTATAAAGGGTGTCACATGGTCTGTCTCATTACCAAATTTTCTATCCATGCACAGCTTTTGAATGACGATCTCTCAGGCTCCATACAAATGTCGTAGTTGTACATTTTTTTTCTCAAGTAAGTACGTAAAGGTCATGCCTTCTGGATGAGAGGACAGGGAGAAGGTGCAGATGAACACAGGACTGGGTTGATGGCATGAATCTGAGAATGATTCTGGAAGCCCTTAAATGCAGACACCCTCGATTAATCACAACACTTTTTAGATTAAGATTGTCCAAGAGATGCTTTCAAATGGACAGTTTTGATATGGGTGGGCCCCATAGTCCTAAAGAATGGCTCAGCATTCAGAGTTAAGATCATGGGATGTCAAGCAATGGTGTGATTCCTCGACAAAGGATCCCACGGTCTATGAGAAAGGAGGGGAGGGGTTGGTTGAGGTCTTGAAAGAGTTGCCAACCAACCAACGGGAACATTGATTTCCAGTGGTCACTGGAAGCATCTGAGACTCCTGTGTCCCAAGCATCCTTCTGTCTTTTGCAAGTACCACCATGTGGTTAGATTTTTATTGCCTAGGATGTGTGTGTGGTTTATGAGGTACCCCTCATAAAGTCCTCTGGACTTTCCGGATTATCTCATAACCTCGGCTTTAGTGTTTTCTGACCTGGGTTTTCCTGCCGTTTCTGGTTCAGAGCACATGAACGATGTGGCCTACTGGCAGCCCCGACCAGTTGGCTGGCTCATATGAATGTTCATTCTGTATGGAGGAAAGACACGCCTTGTCCACAGCTCCATGAACACTCCAGCCTGAGCTAGGAAAGGAGCTGAACATTGCTTATGTCCTATTGCGCTTAACTCAGGCACCTGCAAAGAGGAACCAAGGCTGGGACCTTACAGTCCCAGCGTGATGGTTCTGGAAGCTCTGGCCATGGGGTTTCAGGTGATGGATCTGGTTTGTGTCCAGGTCTTCCATTTTGTATCCTGGGCAATGTGGAGGCTGCCATCCCACTGTGAAGGAGACGTCTTAGCTGTGGGGTCTGCAGGCTGAGTCACAGTGGACAGGAACAGAGACAAAGCCATATGTTGGCAGCTACAGAAGGCAGGAGTTGGAGTGGACATAATTACTGACGAAAGTAGAGTGATGGCTTGGTGTCAGTTGGAGGCCCCTGACAGGGCATGGACTGGACTCTATACACAAAAATCAAGGCCAGGGAGCAGATAGCACAAACCAGGCTTGGTCAACAAGGGAAATCAGGGCTGGAGAAGCAATAGAAACAGAAGCATAAACCAGAAGCAGAACAAGGGACCAGCCACTGTGTTCTTGCTTTGCCAGGATTCCATGAGCTTGCTTTCTTTCTTTTTCTTTCTTTCTTTCTTTCTTTCTTTCTTTCTTTCTTTCTTTCCTCCTTTCTTCTTCCTTCCTTCGTTCCTTTGTTCCTTCCTTCCTTCCTTCCTTCCTTTCTTTTTGGAAGAGAAAGAGAGAGAGAGAGAGAGAGAGAGAGAGAGAGAGAATCTTAAGCAGGCTCCACACCCAGCATAAAGACCAATATGGGTTTCAAACTCATGACTGTGAGATCAAGACCTTATTCAAAATCACGAATCAAGTGTTTGACCGACTAGGCCACTCAAGCACCCCCAACATGGGTTTTTATTTTGCCTAATCCCCCATCTAGAATTGTTCTACACCTTAGAGGTCTCAGGCCCTACTTTTCTGAATTTTTTTTCTTAAGAACCTTGTGTTCAGTATTCTCTAGATGGGCTCCCAGAGGGCTAGCTAATATGGGAAGTTTGGCTCCTCTGAATGTTGAAGAAAAGAGCTGGGGCCAGTTCTTCCAAAGCCTGAAATTTCCAGTAGATTATTCCCATCTACTCCCACTTAATGTTGCACTGTGAGTTCTTGAAATCTTAGTATTTGTTTGTGCCTATATGTTCCTTTCAGAGAAATCATTTTTAGACTGTTTGTTTTTTTTTGGGGGGGGGGATAATAGGACTTCCTCAAAAATATGAAATTTCTCCAAGTCCATAGCTACTTGGTAATTTTGAATAATGAAAGAATGTATACAGTGCTACAAATTTGGGGGGATTTATACCCTTACTTACAAATAGGGTTTAGGGTAATTCGAAATAGAAAAAATTATAAACTATGTAAAAGGATAAAACCCAATGAGTTACATTATCTGATACATCTGAATAAACCAGCTCCTTGGGAGATACAATCTTTTTCCTGGTACTAAAAGGAACATATTGTATATGTGTACGTCCTAACAGAGGGAACACAGAACCACTTCCTGGACAATGTCTTCAACAGCAGTTTCAGAGACAATTGAATAGTGTTCATGAGCACAAGCTCTGACATCAGACTGCATAGGTTCAAATCCCAGCTCTACGGATTTCTACTTGTGTGACCCTGGGCGAGCCTCATCTCTCTAGGTCTTAGTTTTCTTACTTGTAAAATGGGAACAATAATAGAAGCATTTTCATTTCATTGTTGGGAAGATTAAGTGAATTACTATATAAGAAATTAGAATCCTGTCTGGAACATGGTGAGTCTTAATCAGTAAATCTTACTAAGATCCAACAAAGCACTAGTTCAAGAGTGGTCCAAGGGCCTGTGCAGATGAGTTTAGAAGCTATCGGCTAATTCTGTTTTATACTGCATCCATACTCCTGCTCACCCTCCAACTTTTGTGGAGGAACTTACTTTCACATCCCTGGCTTCCCTTTCGCAAAACTGAATCCCCAGCATCCTGTGCCCTCTCTGTGCCCTTTTTGGTCTTGGATTCCCCTCCCCTGCAATGTTTGACTTAATGCTTCCAAATGGCAGCTAGTCTTGTCCTATTGTTCTTTTCTTCCTTCCCCTCTGTTATGCCTTGTCAAAACTAGCCTTTCCCAAACACTGACCTCCCAGGAAACTGACAAATACAGTGAACTAATTCAAGCCAAGGTGCCCTCGTGACCTTTGATTTGTTATATGCGTCAATTTGGCTAGACTATGGTGCCCACTTGTTTTGTGAAACACCGGCCTAGATGTTTCTTTGAAAGTATTTTAAAAATATGATTAACATTTAAATCAGTAGACTTTGAGCAAGTCAGATTACTCTCTGTCATGTGCGTGGGTCTCACCCACTCAGTCAAAGGCTTTAAGGAAAAAAGATTATGGTCCTCTCAAGGAAGAAGGAATTTGGCCTCCAGATTACTTTTGGACTCAAGACTACAATATTGACTCCTGTCAGAATTTCCAGGTTGCTGGTCTGCCCTGCACATTTCAGATCTGCCATCTCCCATAATTACGTGAGCCAATTCCTTAAAATAAATCTCGCTTTTTCTAAATATATACATCCTATTGGTTCTGTTTCTCTGAAGAACCCCGACTGATGCAGAATTAACATACATAATGGCTAAATATTTTAGCTTCCTCACTATGTGAAATGTTCCTCCATTAACATTTATATTTTAGCAAGGGCTCAAGTTTAAACAGAAGTCAATGTGAGCATTTTTAAATATCATCAGAGAGAGAGAGAGAGAGTTGCGGGAAGACAGGTATATCCTAGTGACTTTGAAGTCACTTCAAGAAGCAACTGCTTATTCATGAGATGGGTCCTGGGCTTATCCATATTTGGATTTATTTCCTCCTCCCCTAAAGCTATACATGGGGCATGTGGAAATGCCTTTAGCTATCGCTGCATACCACACGCATTTCTTTTAGTCTGGGTTAACATTTGGAAATCATATATAAATAGAAATAGTCTTCATATTGCTATGTGCACCTGCTGTGAATGTCAAATGCTGGTGTAATTCACCTATTCATCATAATCATCTAACAGTAAGGTAAACATGAATCATTGTTTCCTTAAGAGTCTGAAAGGCAACAAAATAAAATATTTCTCTGGAACTTCCTGGAGGAAAGGCAATCTTCTACCTATTACATTAGGGCAGAAAAATCAATCAGTCCAAAATCAAAGTCTTTTTCTTTTTTAGCTTTTCATGTGGAAGACTGTCATCAATAAATCTTCCAGAGTCATCATGGTTCTTATGAAAGTAATATCACATCCTTTCAGAAATGGTAGAACAATGATAATGTAAGGTCAAGGTGGACTTTGGAAAAGAAATGAACTCCACCTGGGATATTATAAAATACCAAATCATTTTGGTTTCTACAAGGCAGACTATTATTATGAGAATGGTGTTCCCTCTGCATGAAAATGTAGAAACTTTGTATTCACTGATAGAACGTAGTTACCACATTTCTTTTTTATTGTTAGTGTTTTGACAATCACTTATCCTCATTCATTCTTGCTTGCTCGCTGGCTCTTTTCTTCCATTTTTGATCTGTCTCATGAGATCATGGGTATTGTATGCTGCAAAAAGCAGAGGTGGTGATTCTATACCTTGAAACAGAAACAGGTGAGCTGGATAATCCTCTCTACGAGACTGAGGAAGGAGTCTACAGCAGAGGAAGAACGGGCAGAGAAATTTTTAAGAAAGTTTTACCACCTGGGACCATGACTCACTTTTGGGGAGAAGGCTTAACCAACCCTCTATGAGAGCTGGTGGAGACTTAAGTTCTCTGGGAGCCCAGGGAAGGGAAGGGAAGTGCTGGCTGATAGAGAGGTGGAGGGAAAGAAGAAGGGAAAAGGGACAAAGACGAGGGATTTGAGGTTTGGTTTTTAGCCTCATTCCAACGATTTACCAAGTACCATGTGTCCAGCAGAACAAGATGAACTATTGTTTTATTAAAAGTAATGTATGGGGATAATTATGCAAAATACTAATTAGTATGTGTCTCCACATCTCTGCACTTCGCAAATCCCTTGGCTTATATCCTGAAGCCCCCCCCGTTCCTCAAGCCTGAAGTTATGTTCATTTGTTAGCCACTGGCTGCGGACCCAGAAACAAAGGCCACGAACACTGGACAGGGACTAAGTGGGAGACAAAGATATGGAAGCAGAGGGTAGGCAAGACTTCCCAGCTCTCATAAACGTTGGGACAGATGCATACATCCAGGAAGGGAGGACAGCAGGGAGGATAGTCCATAATACCCCCACCTGTAACCAGGACCTTCCTTTGCCCAAGCTGAGAGCTCAGTGGATGCTAAGTAGCCATTGACTGGTCCTTCTTGCTGCTTTCCTGTGGACCATGCCAACCTCATGACTTAGTTTCCTCATCGGGGGGACATGAGGGTGAGGATCTGTTTACCTTTAGTGGGGCTGACAAGGAGCAAAGTGGATCTCGACCGGAGTTTCTAAACTTTGGCATTATTGGTATTTTGGACTCCGTAATCCTTGCTGTAGGACAAGTCTGTGCATTGTAGGATGTTTAGTGACATCCTTGGGCTCTACGTGCCAGATGCCAGTGGCACCCCACCCCGCTCCCCTGGTTGCAACAACCCAAAATATTTCCAGATGTTACCCAGTGTTCCCTGTGGAACGCAACTGCTGGTCTAGACTGAACCTGTTTGAAAGCTCCCACTGAGCCAGGACCTCTCTCTATTCCCCCACACCTTCTCCTCCCCACGCCCACTCTCCAAATCTGTCTTCTTTTCTCCATCTCCAATACCTGAGTCTAAGTTATAATCTTCTCCAGCCTGAAAATTTGCTGTGGCTTCTAGCCTGTTTTCCTGTATCCCCTTGTATCCTCCAAAAATCACTCCTCCACCCTGAAGCCACGTGGACTTTTTAAAAACGTCTGTCCTGTGCTTAAAACCCCTTAGGCCATCCCATTTCTTTCGGTTGGAGACAAAATCCTTTGCCGCCTGACCTGGCCGTGTGTGCCTGAGCTCCTCTACAGACTCCTCGATGCCATTCACTCCTCTGTCCCCTGGGCTCTGACAATCCTGTTCTCCTTTCATTCACAGGTGGGCCATCATCCAGCCACACGGCCTTTGCACATGCCGTTCTTCTGCCTGAGATACTCTCCCCCCACATATTCTCCTGGTGGAAGCACTGTGCCCCTCCATCAGCGTAAGCATCACTTCCTTGGCGAAGACTCCTCTGGCTGCTCGGAAGGACTCAGGCTCCTGCTGCGAAATGCCATCATTACTGTATGGAAGGTGACTTTGTAGCACTTACCACTTGTGGCTTTACGCTAGCGGGCTATTAATGTCGGTCTCCTTTCCCCCTCCATCCCTCTCTTCCTTCCTTCTCCCTTCGCTTTTTAGGGACATACCTCCATGAGTCGGCTGAGCCTGGTCTGTAGCCCTCCCAACCCCCATCCCAAGATCTCTGAATACTACATCTTTTCTTTCAGTTATTTATCTTCCAACCCATCTCCCTTTCTAGCAACCTACCATTAACCCTCCCACCCTTTCTGTGGGTTAAGAGGTCTCTTAAAGGAATACCAAGTTGCTGGAAAGATACCACCCAAAGCTCCCTTGGGTGGGAGCCCTCCAAGATGATGAAAATGCCCCAATATTTTGTTCAAAGCAAAGGAGTCCTGAGCTCTCCAGTTACATCTCAGCCACAGGGCTGCCCAGGGCTCTAGACTGTGTAGCTGGTGAAAAAAAAACAAAAAAAATTTAAAAAAATCAAACAGCAGAAAAGAAAACCTAGCTCATTGCATGATTTTTTTCAGGGAAACTTGACTTTAGCAGGGTTTTTGGCAGTAGGCAAGAGAAAGTATAGTTAATGATAAGGGCTGATAGCGGTATTGCTGATGGGTCGTGAACTTGTCTGGCTCCTCTGTTTTTGGTTTGTGGTTCTATCCCAAGTCTGTAATGACATATAAAATAATAGACCGCTTATCCTGGTCCTTCCTTCTCATTGCAAATCACATTTCTTAAGACAATCCATGGAATTTACAGGATGTGAACATGTTGGTAAAAGTGTGTACCACTCAATAGATGGCTCCTGATGCAAGACTTCACACCTCACATTGAACTTCAACCTCTTTCTCCACATGGTTCCACATTAAACTTGTGTTTCCGTTTTGTCTTTCTTCTATCTCAGTCCCTAGGTTGTTGAAATTCCCTATGTATACGTCCAGGAGAGAGCTTTGGAAAATTCCCTATACCAAAGAATAATGAAGTCATGAACTCTTCCAGTCTTGATCAGACTGTGCTGGGGATATAGATAATAATCATAATGCAAAGATAACAGTGGGAAATTGCTACAGATATCTACTGGTCATAGGACACTTTTCACATCCATAACTGCATCACAACGACATTTGTGGGATGCTAAGAGAAAACTCTGCACAGAGATTCAAGAGATGTTCTTCTCCACTGGAAATTCCATTTTACTAGGATTTCTGTTGTAAACACTAGGGGCCACATTCTTGTTTGCTTTACAAACTCAAGGAGAAACGTTCACAGGAAAAATTCATCTAGAAGAGCTAGAAGAGCTAGATGGCTGGGGAATTGGGCTGCTGTCTGGTAACAGGCTTAAGCTCCACGATTGCAGACTGTGTCTGTTTCCTTCGGTATCATTTCCCTACAGCCTAGCATAGTGCTTGGCATTTGATGTTCCCGGTAGATATCTGTTGATCTGTGTGTATGGCAAGTGACACAATATGGAAATGGGTGGGAAGCCTCTTACACAGATGGGAAATAGGAAGGAGAAAATGTGAAAAAATGAGGAAAAGTGGCAACCAATGAATTTACATTATTTTCTTTTCAAATATTTCTTCTTCCAGGCACCTGGGTGGCTCAGTCGGTCAAGCATCCGACTTCGCCTCAGGTCATGATCTCACGGTTCGTGAATTCAAGCCCCGCATCGGGCTCTGTGCTGACCGCTCAGAGCCTGGAGCCTGCTTCCGATTCTGTGTCTCCCCCTCTTTCTCTGCCCCTCCCACTTGTGTGCATGTTCTCTCTCTCTCTCTCAAAAATAAATACATAAACATTAAAAAATAATAAAATAAAATATTTCTTCTTCAATGATATTGTCCTTAGGCTAGCATTAAGGTGCCTTGTTAATTACTGTTATTACCTTTTTTTCATAGCTGGAGAAGGACACAAAGCATGGATTCTCTTGGGTCATATGGTGAATCTATTCATCCTTCCTCTGTGTCCTTTTTGATCTTAAATAAATCTGTGTCTGTCTTACACCATTACAGATTTAAGAAGAGGCAAGAGTCACTTGCTTACAGGAAACAACAATATGTACAGGACTGGTCATTTCTCGATTCCTGTGAACAAGTTAAAATTTTTCTGTTGACCCTCCGTGATGCTGGAGGCCTTAGTTCTGCTGAGGGAATGTTCCTGGAGCCTGGGGATGAAAATGTATCCACCTTTGTTTTCCTTCTCCATCAGCATACGGTAGACATCATCACAGGAGTATCTTACAAAGCTTTTCTTGAGAAAAGAGATGTTTGTTAAGCACTAAGTAGATGTCCAGCCCTTTAGGATGCAAGGAACTGCAAATGCATGGTTCCCTTTGTGGAGCTGAAATCTGGGTGTGAAGCTAGCCATCTAGTTGGGGGCAGTATTCTGCAGAACAAAAAGGCTGGAGGGGCGCCTGGGTGGCGCAGTCGGTAAGCGTCCGACTTCAGCCAGATCACGATCTCGCGGTCCGTGAGTTCGAGCCCCGCGTCCGGCTCTGGGCTGATGGCTCAGAGCCTGGAGCCTGTTTCCGATTCTGTGTCTCCCTCTCTCTCTGCCCCTCCCCCGTTCATGCTCTGTCTCTCTCTGTCCCAAAAATAAAAATAAAAACATTGAAAAAAAAATTAAAAAAAAAAAAAAAAAAGGCTGGAGCTGACTCTGACTTCCCCGCTCGGGCTTCTTACACCTGGGGCTTCCCGCTTATATCGCTTCGACCTCCTTCTTTTCTCCAATTCCCAGGCTATGCCTCAGTGCTACAGACACAAACTCATGCACACGCAACACACACACAAGCAATTCAATGGCTCCTCTTTTACAATCTCACGTTCATTACCTGCGTGGGATGACAGAGCCATTCGCTGGTTTTGAGTCTAAACTACCCACTGCTGATTGACAGTGCGATCTCATTTAGCTCACTAACCTCTCTGCGTCTTTTTTTCTTTCTTTTTTTTTTTTTTTTACATTTGCATCTCGAGTATGTTCTCATGCCATAAATACAGGTCAAGCAGGAAAAATACAGGAAGATATAAGGAGGATGAAACAAGTCCCGTTTCCAGTCCCACAGAAAACGCAAGTTACTTTCCAACCACTACCACATTTCTCTGAATTTGTGTCACCATGGATTGTTAGCCCAGCGCTATTTATGTACCACTAAAAAATAAAAAAAGTGAACTCTGACACGATGCTTCCTTATCACTTCATTTTTTTTAAATTTTTTTTAACGTTTATTTATTTTTGAGACAGAGAGAGACAGAGCATGAACGGGGAAGGGGCAGAGAGAGAGGGAGACACAGAATCGGAAACAGGCTCCAGGCTCCGGGCCATCAGCCCAGAGCCTGACGCGGGGCTCGAACTCACGAACCGCGAGATCGTGACCTGAGCTGAAGTCGGACGCTTAACCGACTGAGCCACCCAGGCGCCCCTATCACTTCAATTTTAAGATACATGCCTATTTTTGAGAGGCTCAAATGTGAAAAAAGAAAAATCAACAGAGCATGTACGTGCATCCTACCCATCCGTGGAATCAGCGGTGTGCCGTGCCCAAGCTACAGTGCAGAAATGATAAAAGAGCCGTTGCCAATTATATAGACTATTATTTTGGATGCATTCTGTTTTACTACAATAATGTTCCTGGGGATCCTGAAAGAACCCAGAGCACAGAACTTGGAAGAGCTGTTTTCATGAGCAGTGGATAGACACGATCCAATGCTCCGCATTTGACTGACGTTACAGTTTTATTCAGCTTCCGTGAGCGCATTTATTTATTTTAAATCCAACATTCTTTCTATGAGAATTTCTTTTAAAATAATAGCCACTCTTCGTGCCTCCCACAAATAACCAGCCTTGCGCGCTTGCTGCTGAGTCGGCGCTGGCAGAAAAACACAGTCTGTTTCCCAGGGCGGCCCTGGCTCTCCCTTCCAGCAGCACGGACAAGGCTAAGGCAGCATGCACCGCAGCCTTGCAACTCTGATTGGCCTTGGCTGTAGAAGCTCCTCAGTCAGACCATTGTCCGTGTGCGCTTCAAAGTGCAGCAAGGTTTATATTTTCCGGGCGAGAATATAAAAGCATTGCCTGCTTCCTTTTTTTCATTTCAGAATGGGAAGTTTTGCTCAGTGAAGAATGTATACGTTCCAAACTGTGAAAGCTGACTTAAGAGTGGCCGTGGCCACCTTCCTCATGAACCACCATGGAATTTTGATGGTTTGTTTACACATCAGTCAGCCCAACCTCATCTTGGGAGCAAGGTATGAGCCACCTGGACTGAAGGGCAGGGACAGAGAACATTCTACATCCCTTTGTGGATTTGTGTAAGAGTAGCTATAATTGACTGAGCACTTATTAGGTGCCGTGCACTGTTAAAAGCAATTCATAAGCTCGAGGCATTTATTTATTCTTGAGAGAGAGAGAGACAGAGACAGAGTGCAGGCTGGGGAGGGGCAGAGAAAGAGGGAGACACAGAATCCAAAGTAGGCTCCAGGCTCTGTGCTGTCAGCACAGAGCCCGACACACGGGGTTTGAACCCATGAACCTGATCGTGACCTGAGCCGAAGTCAGACGCTTAATCGACTGAGGCACCCAGGCGCCCCTAACCACCTATTTCTCATTTCTCATAACACATACAATGGGTAACTGTAGTGACATCTCACAAGTGAGGAAACTGAGTGTTGTGTGTTTGCGCCCCACCCCCAATTTCGTATGTTAAAGTCCTACCCTCAGTAGCTCACAATGTGACTATATTTGGAAATAGGGCCTTTAACGAGGTAATCAAGTTAAAATGAGACCAACAGGTGGGGCCCAAGCCAACAAACTGATGTCCTGAGAAGAAGGGGAAATACGGCCTCAGGGACAGGCATAGAGAGAGAACACCATGTGAACATGAGGACAGCCATCTCTAAGCTCAGGAGAGAGACCTGGAGCAAATTCCTCCCTCAGGAAAAAAACCAACCCCTCCGACGCCTGGATCCCAGACCTCCAGAACTGTGCAACAAAACGTTTCTGTGTTTAGGCTACCCAGTCTGTGGTACTTGGTCTCAGTAGTCCCAGCAAACGAATTCACTGATGTTATGCAGTTCGTCAAGGGTCATCCAGAGAAAGAGGTCTGTGGCTCGTGCATGAGCTTCCGTGTCTGAGTCCGGAGTGTGGACTCCGTTTAACACCATGCTCTACAGTCCCTATTGAGTAGTAATAGAATCTCTTCCTGGGCTCCATGCCCCAAGAAATCGGATGAGCCTATCACATGGGGTTAGTGGTTCCTAGGTACTTGTAATAATACCCACAGTAACTGCTCGTCTGTCATGTCATACTCTTGGTGAAATATTGACTATGTGATTATTCCCCATGGAGAAGCCAGGGCCAAATCGACCCTGTCCATCTGTCCTGCAGTCTGTAGGCTCACGCTGGAGCCGAAAACTGACTTCAAGGACGCTTTTGCCCAAGTCGTCCTCTGGGCCTGATGATTACGGTCACTGTGCCTGGAAATGGGGTATACTCCTGAAGACATTTCAACTCTCCTTTATGTCCTAATTGTGTCGTTCAACTGCTCAGCAATTTGGACGCCCATCCACTGTCATTACATGCAGAATAAAGTCGCTAATCCATTACCTCGCAGGACATGACCCTGGCCTATGTTTTCAGTCCCCGCTAGAGAACCCAGGCCTTTTCTCCCCACACGTAGGCACGTGTGCTCACACAGATGCGTCCCGGGTTCACACTCGTGGTGTCTCACCACCTCCTTCCAGGCTCCGCGGTCCGTTCTCTCACACCTGGGCTTTTACTCTAGGTGATTCCTTGACCTGAAACTGCCTTCCTTTCCCTTATTCATCTGCTGGCATCCTCCTCGTTTGCAAAGTCCAGTTCCAAGCTTACATTCCCCAAAGGCAGGACTCCCATCCCTTCAAGTAGAATTATTTCCCCTCTACGTCGAAGTCCCAGGGCCTATTTCCCAGTCTGCCTTCAAATGAAGATAATTATGACTCTGTTATCCCCACGAGCTCTTGGGAGACGAGGCTTTGGTCTTTTCATTTTGTATGTACCCTCTACAACATCTAGACTGATCTTCATACAGTGGGTATTCACTAAGGTTTTGCTAGATTCTAATGCAGTCACCTTAATGAAGGCTCCCACACAGGTTCCAAAAAATTTCACCTATCTTCAGGAATAAGAAGCAAAGAACAGGGGCCTTGTCCTGGCTTTCATTTTAAACAGAGCCAGCTCACAAAGGCAGAGAAACTCTTTCTTATGTTTTTCCTGGAAGACAAAGCGTGGGCCTATGATCACCAAGTGTGTTTTGTGGTCTCAATTTCAATGTCTACTAACTTATAAGGTTTTATTTAGTTTCTAGACTGAACTACTTTGAACTCCAGGAGTTGATAATACAGCATACCCTGGCGACAATCCCTTCACCTATGTCAAGTCATGAAGTGACAGCTCAGACAACAGGGTGCCCCCAAACAGAAACAACATGCAATGTCAGAAGGCCGCACACAAGAAATACGCTCCCCAGCTCATGGGTCTCACTGAGAGTGACTCTCCAGTTTCAAAGCAGTCCTGATCCTCATAGCTTGGTCTTGATAACAACATCATTAGCAGCATGATCAAAAACTTATGTTCCCTTTTCCCTGGGATAAATTCATTTTGAGCTTGATGGAAATTATTCAGCTCTAAATGGAAACTTGGGTGTAATTGGTAAGTGCATGGGACCCGGAACCATTTGGATGGGGACTAACCCTTACTTCTTATTAGATCTTAGGGACTTTGGATGTGACTTAACTTCCTGGGCCTCGATTTCATTGTCTGTAAAACGGGGACAAAGGACTATTTTGAAGGACTGTTACGATAAATTAATGGGAGTCAATAAACAGAAAGTCTAGTAACCAGAACATAGTCAGTGTTGGATTTAATGTTAACTGTTACTATTTCAAAGGTCTCTTTCACCAAAGAAAGGAAACAGCAGAGAGTATTATTGGCTTCTGTTATGGATTCCATCTCAAACTCCTTTTCTTCTGCTGTTTTTTCTTTTCAGAATATGTTGGAAATTACCAGTAAACATGCAAGCAGTGCATGTATATTTAGTTTCACATACAACCTCATTGTTGCTTCCTGGCGCCTTTCCAAGATATCTTACAAGTTATCAATCTCGCCAGGACAGAGTGTGTTTTCTGACCACTTCCCCTTTGCAATTAAGGACTGTGACCACCCGCTTACGCACAGACTGAGACCAGCAGCCTTAACCCCAAAGGAGGTCAGAAACTCCCAGCTCTTCCCGCCGAGGGGGCTAGCTGAGAACCCGATACCGTGTGTTTTAAGGCTGTGGCTAAGACTGTGACCATAGGAACTGGGAACACCCACCAACACCCTGCTTCCCCCCCGCCCCACTTCCTTCGCTTCAATGCCATTAGCATGGTTGCAGTGCATTTGTGAATGTTTTGAGTGGAGTTAGGTTTCTGATGTTTATTGTTGAATTGCTAAAGATTTGGAGTGAAGACAAACAAGCAGACAAACAGATAAGCAAAGAAATAGACAGAAAACACCCCTGGACAGACTAGCACTATGAGCAGACATGCTCAGGATAACTGGGGTTCCTCAAGGTCTGGGCTCTCACCAGAGCCCCAGGATTTGTCAGTTGCTCTGCAGACAAAACCTGCCCTAGACACACAACAAGGAGGCTTTATTTGCATAGGAAACCTGCCAGTCTGGCCTTGCAGATAGTAGGTCAGGGTGGTAATGAGTTTTCCTGTTTACCTCTACCTTCATGGAAGCATTGAATGCAGGGCTGAAAGGGGCTGGGGAGGGCCATCTCCTCTCCTCTTCCCAGATTGGGTGTCTCAGTTAAATCTAGGGCTTTGCCTAGATTTAGGGCTTTGCCTAGGGGCTTTGCCTCTCTTATTACTCTCTGTAGCAAGCAAAGCATAGAGACGTAAGATAAACTTACAAGGACTTCTGAGTGTGTGGGAGGGCTTGGGAGTGAGGCTGGTTGGGCAGGCAATAGAAACATCAGGTTGCGTTGTGTTATCCACAGGCTTTCCCATCTGGCTTCATTATGGTGCGTCCTACACATACTTATCCACATCAACTAAACTCCACGTGGTTAGAAGCCGTGTCTATGCTGTTTGCCATTGTATGCCCAACATCTACCGCAGTGCCTGGCACATATCAGACTCTCAGTGCGTACTTGTGGAATAATAAATAAATGTCTATTAATGGATGTAAATACATATGAGCTGGTATGGTCTGGTTTTAAAATATTCAGTCCCACTGTCTTCATACGTATATTTGTGTACAATCATGCCAGTATTTTGTTCAGTCTACTTTTCTTCCTTCCTTCCTCCCTCCCTCCTTCCTTTCTTCCTTCCCTTTCCTTCCCTTTCCTTTCCTTTCCTTTCCTTTCCTTTCCTTTCTTATTGAAATAGGGACAGCAGCCTTCCAAGGTCTCAAATACATTTGAGAACAGCTTCTGAATTCTGTGTGTGTTTCCTTGGAGAATAGACTCCAAAGGCTCTTCCATTGTATTTGAAGAGACTTGTAGTATGCAAGCCTCTCCATCAATACAGATTATACATTCCTTGAGTGTCTAGGATTTTATCACTCTTTTGAGAGAAGCTCAAAGAAACTGAAGTTACTGAATTTGGTTAGGAGGAAGTTGAATGGCACACTTTAAGATTATGAAAGGTTATGCTCTTTGAAGATGGTGTTGGCTGAAGGATTATAAATTATAGCTTAATATATGAATCAAGAGCCTTAAAAATCTACCTTTTCATCTGGTAGTTCTTCTAGGAATATAGCTGAATGATATAACACGGAAATCAGCAAAAGTTCCATAGCCAGTAAAGTTCATCATATTGTATATGAGAGCCAAAAGTTGGAAACAATTTTAATGTCTAGCAATGGGTACTGGCTAAGTAAATTATGGGGTACATCCATTAAAGTGGAAAGTAGGACACTTTGTTGTGGCTTTTTTGAGACCATGCTATTCTATGTCCCTAAAGAACAAACCACTAAATTCATAAGTTAAAGAAAAAATTGATATATTTAACACAGGGAACCCTACTTCTTTCTACCTTTGAACTTCACCCCAGGAACTTTAGCAACTGGGTGGGTCTTAAGGATAGGACAAAGCTATCCGAGGCACAAATAATTTGTAATTTAAAATCAAAGCTTAATGATTTATTTTCAGTGTTACCAAATAACTGTGCATGTTAAAATAAACATGATAACTAAAAAAATAGTCAAACCTTTGCTTGTAAGGTTGATGTTTATAAAGAGTGTTTATTGATGAGGAGGAATATTAGAACAATATCAAGTAGAAAAAAAGGACAAAAATGTGCATGTACAGTGCAATATAAATAATATAAACATGTTTACATAAATATATACAGGGATTCATATGCTATTGTTTACAGTGATTTTCATCATATCGTAATATTTTAATATATAAAATTTAATCTTTATTTAATATTAATTTTAATATTTTATGTTTTAATACATTTTATATAGACACACATTGATTGTACATTAAATTAAAATATAATTTAAAATATTGGAAATTAATTAAAGTTACAGTGGACGGATTGGGTTAATTATAAAAAATAACTTTTTATGGCAAATAGACTTTATTTTTAGAACAGTTTTAAATTTACAGAAAAATTGAGGCGTGCTTAGGTGGCTCAGCCAGTTAAGCATCCGACTCTTGATTTCAGCTCAGGTCATGATCTCACTGTTCATGAGTTTGAGCCCCCTATCAGGCTCTGTGTTGACAGTGGGGAGCCTGCTTGGGATTCTCTTTTGTCCTCTCTTCTGTCTGCCCCTGCCCCACTCCTGCTCACTTTCTCTCTCTCTCTCTCTCTCTCTCTCTCTCAAAATAAATAAATTAATTAATTAATTAAATTTACAGAAAAATTGAGAAGATAGTAGGGAGTTCCCATAAGCCTCTTGGCTCAATTTCCCCTATTATTAACATTTTATATTAGTCTGATACATCTGTTATAATTAACGAATCAACATCAGTACAATATTATTCATCAGAGTCCACAGTTTATTCAGCTTTCCTTAGTTTTAACCTAATGTCCTTTTTATGTGTGGAGATCCCATCCAGGATACCACATTACATTTAGTGTCATATCTCTGTAGGATTCTCTTTGCTGTGACTGCTCCCGCAGACTTGCCTTGCTTTTGATGACCTTGACAGCTTTGAAGAGAACTGGTCAGGTTTTTTGTTTTTTGTTTTTTTAATTAAAGTATAATTGATGTATGACATTATGTTAGTTTCAAGTATGCAGCATCATGATTCGATATTTCTATATATTTTTATGTTGTGAAATGATCACTAGTGAACATTTGTAATCATACACAATAGGAAGAACGTATTGATGGAAAATGTTTTCAAACACTTGAAATGAGATCCTCAGGTAAAAATGTGTGGCTGCTTCTTCCCTGACAGTCGTGGGGAAGGGCACCCCCTTTTCTCCTTGAAGGGTTAGTGAATCCAAGGACTGGGCAGTCTGGACCACAGAATACCTCTTGTCTTCTAAATATGTGTTGTGTTATGGAGACAGAGCAAGAACAGGTTAGAGCTGCTGCGAGAAATGGCCATGGTTCTTCTGGCAAGTGTTTTACCAAGGAGTGAATACCTGGAATGGAATACCTGTCCCAAGGGCTCAGTGGTCTTAGTAAATCCCCTGTTTTCGCACCCCTTTCCCATTCAAGTCCCCTTTCGTATAACAGATGATGGAACTGCTGAGGGCTGGAGTTGATCTACTTCTCCCACGGCCTCCTACACATTGTGCAGTGCTGGGTGTTTAAGTCACCTGGCATTCAGCTAGGTGTTGGGGGGGTTCAATGACAAACTTAGATAACGAAGCCAGAAAGAGCCTAAACTGAGTGCTTTCTTAACTTGCACTTGGCTCCGACCCCTAGTTTCAATCTGTGAGATTCAACTCTCAACTGTCTATGTCTCTGGATAAAGATCCAGACTAGGACAGGCCTCAGGAAAGGGCAGGACTGGTCTACAGTGGCCCTTAGGGCTCTCCAAATATGGCAGACTCTTAAATACTGTGGTAATAATATGGCAATACTGAAGAGCAGAAGGAATCCAATACTTGTGATTGGAAGGCAAGCACAGACATCTCATCTTCTGAGTAAAAATAAAAGCGATGCCATGCATTTCATGAATAATCTTGGCTATTTGGGGGCAGTATGTGAAGAGGGTGTTCATAGAGAATATATTTTACTATTCCCACTGATCCTGACAAAATACTCTTTGGATCAGAAGCACCTGATAAGAGCGACCCTCCATGGCAGCTTGGTTTTCCTAAGGCCAACTTTGTAAGAATTGGCCTGAATTCTGGGAACACCTCAGAGCTTCCCTGTCCTCCTTAGGGGCAGGCTAGGTCCTGGAAATGTTTTCTGGGCTCTAAAGACTAGTTCATTCTGGAAAATGAGAAACAAGGAGCAAAACGAGAGAGAGAGAGAGAGAGAGAGAGAGAGAGAGAGAGAGAGAATGAATTGCTACAACTTAGTTGCTACATTTTGTATAACAGTATCTAGGGGAGGAAAAATGGCTCCAACCAGGGGCAGAGAAGTGCCATTATGTTCCTTTCCACTCTATGTTCTAGATGGTAAAAGAAGACACCAGGCAAAGACATCATACTCTTTCTAAGAAGTCTGGCCCTACAGAGAAGGAGCTGGAAGAAACCTACATTAGTTTGCCAAGGCTGAGACAGCGAAGTACCATACACTGGGTGGCTGAAAAGACAGACATTTGTTTTCTCACATCTGGAGGCTGGAAGTCCAAGATCAAGATATTGGGAGGGTTGGTTCCTTCTGGAGGCCCTGGGAGAAGACTTCTCCCAGAAGGCTTCTTTCCTTCTCTTGTAGGTGGTAGTCTTCCCCTTGTGTCTTCACACTGTCTTCTCTTTGTATGTGTTTGGGTCCACATTTCCTCTTGTAAGAACCCTAGTAATATCAGATTAGGGTCCATGTGAATGACCTTGTTCTAACTTCATTACCTCTGTAAAGACCCTAACTCCAAATACAGTCAGATTCTGAGATTCTGGGGGTTGAGACTTCAAAAAATATGAATTTTGGGGGGTACACAATTCAACTATAACAAAGTCTATTTATTTCTGACTGTGGCAGATTCTGGCACAGGCGTATTCTCCAATCTTTATGTCTGCAAGTCTGGGGTCCTCACTCTTTACACCAGTGAGAGAGGGTGGAAATAATCGATGAGCAAACATTGCATGCAAGTCTCTGCTCCTACAGAAGGCACTGAAGGAGCCATCTCCTCAATCCCAACCCAGATCGGACCTTGTTCTCTTTCTAAACGGAGCAGTTGCCGAAAAAGCAAACTTTTATGGCGAATCCAAAATAGTTTGAAACTATGAAGCTGGGCAGTTTGGCTGTGTGGTGGAACCCATTAATTATAGTATGTCCTGATCATGTTTATTTGTCTAAACTCTTCTTGGTATTGCAGAGCGGCCCCCCTTGGACATTAAACAACAACAAAAAAGTGAGAGCCCATACAGCCCTAGTCATCTCCCCTGTGGCTCAGGTCTTGTCTCCCTGGGAGGGGCCCTGCACGACGTGAGCTCACCTGGGTCCCATAGAGAGAGATGTCCCTGAGCATAGTTGTGGGTCTCCAGGACCAGATGCCATCTCACTTATCATCAACCAAATGCTCTGCAGATTAAACTGATGGGTTGGGAATGAGGGGGATGGGTGATGAGGCAAGAGCCACACTCACAAGTCCTCTCCTAAATGTCTTTTGTCCCTGCCCCCAGACTGTGGTAAAATAGAGCAGGGACCAGCTGGCCAGCCTTGTTTGTTTAAGCTGTTGACTAATCTCTGAGTTCATGTGCTGAGCTGGTTCATGAAGTTCTTGAACTTTTATTATCCTCGGACTTCTGGCACAGTGAAGATGAAATAAAAAACTGCCACTATTTTTAAAAGAAACCTGTGAGATTGAGTGAAGTGAATGACTTCGAATTAAGAGATTCAAGGAATTCAAACAAATTTGCATACTATTTGTTGACAGCTACTCTGGGCCAGGCACTGAGCTAGGCTCTGGGATCGGAGTGAAACTGAAATTTCTTCTCAGCTCTATCAAGAGCTCTACTCACTTAGGCTACCTCTGAAGTCTGCAACAGTAGGCAACATTGATCCTGTTTCTGTGAAACAATGTTTTAAATGGAAAACACTAATAAGCAGATATAAATTGAGAATAAAGAGGGGCACCTGGGTGGCTCAGTCGGTTGAGCGGCCGACTTTGGCTCAGGTCATGATCTTGCGGTGTGTGAGTTCGAGCCCCGCGTCGGGCTCTGTGCTGACAGCTCAGAGCCTGGAGCCTGTTTCAGATTCTGTGTCTCCCTCTCTCTGACCCTCCCCCATTCATGCTCTGTCTCTCTCTGTCTCAAAAATAAATAAACATTAAAAAAATTTTTTTATAAAAAAATAAATAAATTGGGAATAAAGAAAAGTGCATATAGATGGGTGCTTTCCAGTATGGGAGTCACCAGCCTCAGTCACTGCATTACCCATACTTTAAGTGTTCCATAGCTGTACGTGCCTAATGGCTACTATATTGCACAACACGAGTATAGGATGTTCCCATCATGGCAGAATGTTCTATCGGACAGTGCCGATGTAGATAATGAACAAACACACATGGTTTCATATGGAATATTTTTCATTCGAAAGCATTTTGCAAACTGCTGCCTATGACATCTGGAAAGGCCAGTTAAGGTTGCTGATTTATATCTCAGGACGGGAAACAACCTTAAAAATTACCTAGATTAACTACCCATCTGATAATTAATCTAGTCTACAACATCTCCACTAAGCCTCTATCTATGTTGGGCTTAAAAATTCCGACAACGAATATTTGCCTTTCCAGGCAGTGGATTTTATCAGTGAATTCCCCCTGGTCCAACATGGTTGGTATAATTTAGTACAAGGCTCTTTGAAAATATTAAGGGATTCCATATTCTTACAAATGCCTTTGCAGAGGAGTCACACAATTTCCCCTGCAATTTGTATAGAAGGAGTAAATGTCCCATGTAAATGCAGATGTCAAAAATAAAATGAGGCTACGGTGTCACCTGCCCTCTTGTCCCACAGTATGACAATAAGAACAATTTAAAAATTAAGTTTGGAGGTAGTAACACAGCCAAATTACTGACTTCTTTGCCAACAGCGAAACATTTCTCAGTGATTTTCTTTCTCCCAAATATTTGAACTATCGAAAAATGAGCAAATTTTCCAGATGAAGAATTATCTTTACCTTTCCTAACACCGACACCTTGAGAATTATAATCGGTCATGATAGAAGTACTTTTGCAGGGTATCTCTGCTTGAGTAAGCAGGACATACTGATGCGCTCCAGTTTTTCCTGAAGGTGTCGGCATTGCCAGCAATATGGTGTTTGCAACACCGGGTCATTGCACCACTCAGGTGCACTGGCCGTGCAATGTCGCAGCCATGCTGCTGTGTGACCCTCAAGCCACTCTACTGTGTGTTCCTTCCTTGTTTGGTCATTCCTCCGACTGTGCTCCCTGAGTACCTCCGGCTGCAGTCGGATACTCTTTACCGGAGGGGAGATACCATGGTTTCAATTCTTCTGTCTCTTTTCCGGCACCCTGGATTTGTTTAAAGATGAGAATCTGACATGGCTATTCATCTAAGCTTTCTCGTTACTGCCGCTAAGTAAAGTGCGTCGATGTTGCCAGAAATCTGAATGGCTAATAAGAACTAGAAGAACGTAACATGCATATATTAAGCACCGTTCTAAGAATTTGCATGCAAGGACTCTGATTGTATTCATTACAACCCGTAAGGTAGATGCTGCTTTCTTTATTCTTTAACTGACCTAACTAAAGCACAAGACACATGGGCCACCCAGCCAGTGAGTGGAAAGCTTGGATTTAATCAGAGGATATATGGCCCCAAAGTCCCTGTTTTAAACTAACTGTTTTTAGGACAGATTTCTAAAGTTTTCACTCTATAATACAGCATGGGTGCACGCATGTTAAATAATAACTGATTTCTATCCTGTTTTGCATGGGGACCTTAGACAAAACCCATGTACTGTTTTATGAGTGTAACAAAGAACATAAAATCTATAGTCAGAATGGGTGTGACATTTTTTTCAGGCATTCAATCCACACTAGTTTGAACAAAGACCCATTTGAGCATCCGTAGGTTTTAGTCTTTTTGTTCTACCTTTCCAAGAAGGCCAATAGTGCCTGTCTGCACATGAGTGTTCCATACACGTTTGTTGTGGTGGTGGTGATGATGATATCTGCCCTACCGGTCGTTTCTGAAATGTATTTGCTCAGAAACATCTCACCATACACATTTTTGCATCTGTGTTGCTGTTTCAAAGTTTTAAGCTTCCAGACGGCCCACTTTATTCAACGACACTGATTAAGTGCCTAATGTGTCCCGGGCCTTTTGCTGGGTGATGACGGCACAATAATGAAAAAAATAATGTTCTCAAGTCTCTCATGGTCTCCTGGGAAGACACTCATTTATAAACAGATGAAATCACTGTAATGAAGAAAGGGACAGCTTAAAGGGGAGTGAGGGATAGGAGTAGAGATTCTTTTAGAAAAATCTAAGGATTGGGGGGAAAGCCAGGAGGAGATACCACCTGGGTCGAGACTCGAAAGTTGAGTAAGAGTCAACAGAGTAAACAGAAAAGGCAGAGAAAACTTCTCAGGTGCACTCGGGCCTACGGTATGACCTGGAGCGTGTCCAACCTGCTCCTTCTCCATTTCAGCGAAGGTCACCCCTCAGCTGCAGAAAATGAACACCTGTGGGGCATCATGGACTCCTTCCCCTTCCTCACCCTCCACAGCCAGTCAGCCACCCCACCCAAAGCACTCCACTTCCTAAATGCTTCTGGGACCATCACTTCTCTCCACCACCTCTGCCCCTACTGTGGTCGTTTCTTGCCTTTTTCTGGCCACGGTCCAGTGGCCAGCTCCCTGCCTCCAGGACAGCTCTGTCCATCTCCTTCCAAACTCATGCTCCACACTGAAAGGGAAACGTCTAAATTGCAAATCAGAATGTGCCATTTCTCTGAGGGGGAAACAACTTTCAAGGACTCTCTCTTGCTCTTAGAATAAAATTCAAATTTTTATCATGACTGGCAAGCTTGGCGATTTAATCTCTGCCTATTGTTCTAGTCTTATCTTTATCCATTCTTTCCTTACGCTCTGACCAAGCTCTTCTGAACTTCTTGCAGTTCCTTGAATCCATCCTGTTTTGCTTCTGGGCCTTTATATGTGTTTCTTCCCACCAGTTTTGGAAAACTATCACTCAATACCACAAGTCTCATCTTAAATATGGTGTCCTCCAAAACAGTCCTTCCTTGACTCCCTAGTCTAGGATAAGAGCTTTTCTTCTGTGCTCCCAGAGCACATTTTACTAATTACACTACATGGTAAGTGGCTGTTTCCTTGAGTAACAGCATGCTAAAATGGGACCAAATACTAGGCGGCAAGGACTCCCATAGTTCACAGAAGATACTTGCAGAGAAGGAATCTGGAAACCAGATTAAAGATATAAGTGACGGAGGATGAAGTAATCGAGGGATGGCTCGTTGGGAGAATTTATGAGAAAGACTTTGAGAGGGACCAGTTGGAGAGCTTGATATTTGTTCTGAAGTTTGAGATGGCAGAGATGAGGATTTCTCGAATGTCTAAGAAGGACTAAAAGTAAATGCTTGTGGCTGGAACTGCTTGTCTGATGGCAGAGCTTAGAAGAAGCTGTTCTGGGAGCAAAATGTGTTTTCGTTGACAACAAGGCAGAAGTGTGTACTGGGGACAAGATGTGGGCAGCCAAGGAGGAGACAGCCTGAGGATAATATTCAAAGAGATTTCATCCAAGAGGGCTCCCAGCCAGAGGCAGACTGTGGCCAGAAGAAAGAAAAAGGGATATACTAATAGCTGCAGAAACTGAGGGGGTAGTTATCTAAAGGAGAGGAAACTTCAGTCAGATGTTTTTGGTGGGAAGTTTTTCAAGGAAATATGAAAGTGCCCCATGAAATAACCAGCTTTGAATAATCATTCACCAAACCCAAAGAGCACCGGCCCAGGTTTCCTATCCTTTGCCACTCCCAACTCTACCCCACCCACACAACACGCCCTTTAGGCCATGGTCAAGTTTCTAGACTGATAGTCCTAATCTGTGGGAGGGAAGATTTAACTTTAAATGGAATCAATTTTTTTATTATTATTATTGAACTAATTCCTTCATTTAATTAGCAAACGAGTGTGTTCTCAGGACCAAAGTGCCCGGGGAACTTTTTATTATGTAAGTGTTAACGAAGAAATTATGACACTTATCTGAGACTTCCAGGGAAAAGGAAAATAAAAATATGGATTACTGAGTGGTTTTAAGGTTTTTTCTTTGTCTTTCAGTTTCAGCAGTTTGGTTGTGGTGTGCCTAAATGTGGATTTCTTTGTATATATCCTGTTTGGGATGTTCTGACTTTTTCAATCCATGAGTTGATGTCTTTATTCAGTTAGGAAAATTCTCAACATAATCTCCTCATATGTTGTTTTTCCCCTATTCTTTTTTTTTCCTGGAACTCCAATTACACATATGTTAGACCATTTGATAATGTTCCACATATTTCTGATGGCATATTGTTTTGTTTTCTAATTATTTTTCCTTTATGTACCTCAGTTTGGAAATTTTCTGTTGAACAGACTTTGAATTCATTGATCCATTTTTTTTCTTTATTGTATCTAGTCTGCTATTAAGCTCATCCAACAATTTCCTAATTTCATATATCTTATTTTTATTTTCTAGAATATTCATTTTATTATTTTTAAACCATCCATTTCTCTGCCTGAAATTCTTTTTATTTATTTCCTTTACCCTCTCCTCTATGTTCTTTACTGTACTTATTATAGTTATTTAAAAATTCTTGCCTATTTTCAGTATTTTGGTCATCTGTTCATCTGCTTCTGTTGAGTGTTTATCCCTCTCTTGATTATGAACCACACATTCCAGCTTCCTGTTATGTCAAGTAATTTTTTAAATTGTATAACAGGCATTATGTATAAAGCAACTAATGTAGATATTACTATGCAGCTAAGCTGAAGAGGACTTCAATCAAAAATTGAGCTGGGATGGGGCACCTGGGTGGCTCAGTTGGTTAAGCGACTGACTTTGGCTCAGGTCAGGATCTTGCAGTTTGTGAGTTCGAGCCTCGCATCAGGCTCTGTGCTGACAGCTCAGAGCCTGGAGCCTACTTCAGATTCTATGTCTCCCCTGCTCTCTACCCCTCCCCTGCTCACGCTCTGTGTCTCTCTGTCTCTCAATAATAAATACATGTTAAAAAAAATTTAAAAAAATTCAGCTGGGTTGAGGCCTTAGTTTCAGTGCAACTCTTGTTTCAAATATCTTGAAGGCTAAATATTTGCTCTGTGCTTATTGCAAATCTCTCTCTCCAGCAGTATTTTCAAAAATTCTTAACTGCCACTGTGAACCTAACAACTTCCCGATACTAAAAACTATCCTTAAAAGATCAGTGGTGATCATAGTTGAATGTAGGTTTGGAGTATTATATAATGAAATATGGAAACATTGGGGAGATCCGTGGCATTCAGTGAGTGGATATTTTCCAAATGGTCATGCCTGATATTACAAAGTCATCCCTGGGAAGAGATGCCTTCGAACAAAAAGGTATGACCGATGGATGTTATTGTAATGGAGGAAGAAAACCACCGAAGGGTTTCAATGTCACGGTGCAAATAATGTCTAAAAAAGAGACTACTTATTGAGTTTTGGTGTAGTAGAAAAGGAGAAATCCACAATTATCAGGAAATTCAATTAAAATACTCCTCCCTTGGGGCGCCTGGGTGGCTCAGTCGGTTGGGTGTCCGACTTCTGCTCAGGTCATGATCTCTCGGTTCGTGAGTTCGAGCCCCACGTTGGGCTCTGTGCTGACAGCTCAGAGCCTGAAGCCTGCTTCCGATTCTGTGTGTGTCTCTCTCTCTCTGCCCTTTCCCTACTCGCACCCTGTCTCTCTCTCTCTTTCAAAAATAAATAAACGTTAAAAAAAATAAAAAAAAATACTCCTCCCTTTTCTAACTATATGTTTTCATGAGGCTATATTTTCTTTATACACTTCAAGAAAAACAATGTATCACATCAGAGTGAGTACAGAAGCAGGTAGAATACAGTTGTCTTCCATTAAAGAGATTTGTAAACAAAAACAATGCAATCCTATTCACCAATATTTTTATTTTTAAAATGATAGTTACTTTTCATAAAATATGTTACAGATTGGGGCGCCTGGGTGGCTCAGTCGGTTGAGAGTCCGACTTCAGCTCAGGTCACGATCTCACGGTTCGTGAGTTTGAGCCCCGCGTCAGGCTCTGGGTTGATGGCTCAGAGCCTGGAGCCTGCTTCCGATTCTGTGTCTCCCTTTCTCTCTGCCCCTCCCCCATTCGTGCTCTGTCTCTCTCTGTCTCAAAAATAAATAAACATTTAAAAAAAATTAAAAAAAAATATGTTACAGATTGTCACCACAGAGTAAAAAAAAAAGTCTCTGTTTGGATATCTAATATGGTAAATATTAATAGTTATCACTCACATTAAAAAATTCACCCTTTGGGGGAGTTTCTGATTTTTAAGAGTAAAAAGGTCCTGAGATAAAACTTTGAGAACTGCTGCTATATAATTACATAAAATGTGAAAGTTACTCAAGTTCAAGTTGTGTTAAATTTTATGTTTGATATTAAAATTTTACATTAGCATTAAAAATACATATGTTTATTCCTCATTATTATGCAGGCATATTATGCCTTTAAGTTTGTTGTATGTTTTCCTAATCTAATTAGGCTACCAATGTATTTAGAGACATTTAGAGAGCGACATTATTTGGGCACTTTCCTCTTTAACACTCAGCCTTCTGTTATGAGAATACCAGAATCGGTTTGCATATTCTTTTCTTCATTTTAATTAATTTTATTATTTATTATTATTTTTAAGTTTCAGTATAGTTAAAATGCAGTGTATATCCGTTTCCGGTGTACAATATAGTAATTCAACAATTCTATACAATACCCGGAGCTCTTCACAAGTGCCCTCCTTGATCCCTGTCACCTATTTCACACATCCTCCCCCCTTCCCTCCCCGATCTCCCCTCTGGCAACCACCAGTTAGTTCTCTGTAGTTAAGAGTCTGAGTTTTGTCTCTTTTTCATTCCGTTCATTTGTTTTGTTTCTTAAATTCCATACATGAATGAAATCATACGGTATTTGTCTTGCATATTCTTTTCTTTATTTATTCATTCATTTTAAAAACATTTTTTTAAGCACTGTGTGAAGGCATACAAAGAATACAAAGATAATAACTTCCCTCGGGAGCTAAGGATCCAGTAGGTTAGACAGAGAAATAAATGAAAGACTATAAAAGAAGTTCAGAGCTATGATAAACATATGCACACGGTGTAACAAAGAATTATGAAGTGGTGCCTGACCTGTGGAAGGTATCATGAAAAGCTTCATAAAGACAAGGGGCCTGAGCTGAATGTTTGAGATAAGCCAGCAGTCAGATGAAAAGTTCAGAGAAGGTCAATCTTGGAAGAAAAGACTGAATGACCCAAGGTATAGATGTAAGAAATGGGAGGGTGCAAGTAATTCTGTGTTGCTGGGGCATAAATTGTGAGGCTGGAAGGCGAAAGGAGGCCATAAAGAAAAGTAGGAACCAGAAGATGCTATAAACATGATAGTTAACTGATCAGCCAGTTTAAGGGGGCTCCACGAAGCCCTCGCAAGGACTGAAAACCACAAGTCTGTGGGAATGCCTTGTATGGCCAGCACGGTGCTTTAAAATGGATAGGGATGCTTTTCTCCAATTTGCCAGTCACCCACGTTCTCCATGGTCTTGTCTCTTGTCTCTTGTCTCTCCTTTTCTTGGTCCATCAGTCTCTGTATGTTTCCCTGCCTACTGATGATTTAACTGACACTGAGGCCATTGGTGCTGTATTAGCCATTTGCATCCTACAGGTGTCTCTCATCTAACTTTTACCAGATCTTGTCCTTAAACCCTTGATACGTAAAGCACTCCACCCCATCGCCCCCCCCCAAAAAAAAATTAGAAAATTTGAACATCAGTGAATATCACATCCCTTTTCTAGAGATTTACAATATACTTTTGTACATTACTGCCACTGATAAGATCTGTATCAAATAAAAACCAACTAATTTTGTGTTCAAACTAACACAACATCTAGAGTTTTTTTTTTTTTTTTTTTTTAGAGTGCCATTTTTAGAGTGCGGTTAGGGAATGCCTAAGAGTCTCTGAGATTGTCTCAGAGGTTCTGTGAAGTCAGAAGTATTTCCTAGTAACAGTACAGCATTATTGTCCTTTTCCATTTTCGTTCTGCCCAGAGGGAACAGTGGAGTTTTCTAGAGGCTGTCTGGTGTTCAGTATTAAGACAAATTAAATACTGAAATGGATACGAGGATATATGAAGCCAAATAGCAATGTCATTTGAAAAAATGTAAAACAGTGTCACTTTTCTCCCTACTTAAAAAAATATAATTTTTTTAAAAGTTTATTTCTTTATTTTGAAAGATTGAGAGCAGGGGAGGGGCAGAGAGAGAGGGAGAGAGAGAATCCCAAACAGACTCTAGTTGTCAGCGTGGAGCTTGACTTGGGGCTCCATCCCATGAACTGTGAGACCATGACCTGAGCCGAAATCAAGAGTCAGACACTCAACCAACTGAGCCACCCAGGTGCCCCTAAATGGTTATTTTTTAAAAATAAAACTCTAGTGTGTTAACATGCCAATAGGTTAAAAAAAAACCCTCTCAGTTTAGTTTTCTAATACGCCAAATATTCACAAACATAATTCAAATGAACAAAAGCCCTTTGGTGTCCTCATTAACTTTAAAGCTAGAAAGGAGTCCTGAGACCAAAGAGTTTGAACACTGCTGACCTAGCAGCATCACGGGCAGTGAGTCACTTGTTTTTTTTTCCTGCCCAGCAACACAGTATCAATTCCTTGTCTTTGATATTTGCACTTTAATTTTCTTTTGGGGGGTTATTTCTTCCCTGTTCTCAGCCCATAGGTTATGTTGGGGTAACTTGATCCCCTGGCCTCAAGGGAAAGACACTGGATTCAGGTGTGTGTCCAATCACGCCTGGATCTAAACCTAACATTACATTTTTCAACTACACGCACCAACAAATTGCCCCTTGACTCCAAAAGATTTTCATCGTAATACACCGGGGTACCAGGAAATGCAGTTTGAGAAATGCTGATCTAATCATCATGCTCTTTGCAGCTGAGTACTGACCTACACTTGCATCTTCGGTTGTGTTTTTGTCTTGCCATCTCTTTTAATTTTTTTTTAATGTTTATTTATTTTTGAGACAGAGAGAGACAGAGCATGAATGGGGGAGGGTCAGAGAGAGAGGGAGACACAGAATCGGAAGCAAGCTCCAGGCTCTGAGCCATCAGCCCAGAGCCCGACGCGGGGCTCGAACTCACGGACCGCGAGATCGTGACCTGAGCTGAAGTCGGACGCTCAACCGACTGAGCCACCCAGGCGCCCCTGTCTTGACATCTCTTAATACCTTGGTTTACTCGGGCTTTGACTTAATTATTTTGCAATTTGGGTAACAGATTAACTGGTTAATCGATACATTAAAGTAATAATAAATATATTTATGAATTCACAGTAAGACAGACATGATCAATTGGGAAGATGTATTAAACAAATAATTTTGGTAACATAATCATCCTCTGTCTCAGATAGCCCCCTGGCCACTCTCTCCCTGGATAGCTATTATTCAGGGATTAGTTTTAATCATTATCTTTGCCTAGGAAGTCTGCTCGGACTCTCCAGAATAGGTTAGCCGCCCCTCCCCGCCCCATTTACAAAAATCTTCTCATTTTTCTTGCACTTCGCCTTCAGAGCGCTCATCGGGGTTTTAGTTAATTATTTGATGATTTGTTTCTTTCCAACCACACTGTAAGCTCCATATTTATCTTGATCACTCTGTCACTGGGATCCAGCTTAGTGTGTGGTATATGGTGGGCTCCCACTAACGTATCTGTGGAGTGAATGAACAAATGCACGAGTGTCATGACAGGAGAGGTTAAGGGTGCTGTGGGAGCATAAAACAAAGGAAGCCGAGCCTGCTTAGGGGAAGGAACAGAGGACTAGTAGAGAGATGACACTGGAGTGGAAAAGGAAGGATGAGTAAGAGAGGCATCCAGCTATGGGGAGAAAAGAGACGTACACTACAGCTAAGGGTAGTATTTGAAACTGATGTAGAGGGGCGCCTGGGTGGCTCAGTCGGTTAAGCGTCCAACTTCAGCTCAGGTCACAATCTCACAGACCGTGAGTTTGAGCCCCGCGTCGGGCTCTGGGCTGATGGCTCAGAGCCTGGAGCCTGCCTTCAGTTCTGTGTCTCCCTCTCTCTCTGCCCCACCCCTGTTCATGCTCTGTCTCTCTCTGTCTCAAAAATAATTAAACATTAAAAAAAAACAAAACATTAAAAAAAAAAGAAACTGATGTAGAAAAGGAGTCTTGAGCCAGATGGTGAAGGACCAGGTAAGGTTTTTTTTTAATCTCAAGAGTTTAGACTTTACACCAACTACACTTAGAAGCCATTAGAGGATTGGAAGTAGGGAAATGACAGATCTTTTTGCTTTAAAAGGAAATCCTGATCAGTGGGTGCAGAAGTGTTCAGGGGCCAGCAAGTCTGGAGGTGACATGATCAATCAGGTAAGCCAGTGTGGCTTGGACCTGGGACACATTTACTGCACACCTACTATATGCTAGGCCACGTTCTAAGAAATGGGGATATAGAGGTAAATAATACAAAGTTCTTGAACACACGGGGTTTAAATTTTTTTTTAATGTTTATTTTTGAGAGAGAGAGAGGCAGAATGTCAGCAGGGGAGGGGCAGAGAGAGAGGGAGACACAGAATCCGAAGCAGGCTCCAGGCTCTGAGCTGTCAGCACAGAATCCTCGTGGGGCTTGAACTCAGAATGACAAGATCAGGACCTGGGCCAAAGTCGGATGCTTAACCGAGTGACCCACCTAGGCACCTCAACATGTGCTGAGTTCTAAGTGTTCACCTGAGATCACAAGCTTTAATAACTTAGAGATGTGTCATTTGTGATAAATCTTGCCTATAGGAGTGCCCGTTGCAGAACGGTAAAGAGGACACAAAACTAAAAAGTATTAACGAGATGTAGAACATCCACAAATGCGGAATTTTTGTAGGTGTCTAAATTGTCCAGCACCTCCTTCTCTTACCTTCTGCTGAAGATGCCTCAGAATCTGTGAGTCTAGTCCATATTTTCATTTTCTCACCAAGGCGCCCAATTCTAAATAGGGGCTTTTACAAAAACCCTGGGAAGTTTTCTTTAGCAATGAAACTAACATTTAACGACACCTTCAACCTTGTGTAACATTCATCTTTCCCGAGGCACAGGGGGATTAGCTCTCCCGGGGTTCCTTACATCTTGGTGTCTGCCTCTCTTACCTTCAGGATCCTGAAGGGAAATCACCACCGCGCGGTAGGAATGGCATGTGCCGAACCCTGTGGAAATGTAATACATGGTCCTGTACATGAGGCGCACTGGATCCTACCCTTCTCTCCGGACCGGTTCCCTTTTGTAGGCCAGGCTCGGTGCCTGTAGGCTCTCTGCTCCCACATTCAAAACGCGCCTTACTCAAAACCACTTTTTGAGGGTGCAGAAGCAGGGATCTGGGACGGGAGCTCTGGTTTTCTAAGGCTGCCAAAATAATTCGGAACCTGTATTTGGAAGCATGATAGAGGCTGTACCCTCAGGATCCTCAAGGATATTCCTTAGTGAATTTCTTCTGGGGTGAGCGGAGGGGGAAGGGACTTCAGAGATCACCAAGTCCAACTTTCTACATCCTCTAGCAGAAACTGAAGCTCAGGGATGCTAACTGCCAGAGCAATGTGTGTGACGTCACCTTATCCTCTATCCTTAACTGAGGCACTATCTGCATCTGGCCCGGCCCTGAGGGGCAGCTGAGGATGGGCGAGGGGCGTCCGGCACCGCCGGAGCAACCCACAGCCTTATGCTCTCAGTGTGTGATGGGGAGGAGGCCATTCAGTGCGAGTAAGAAAGCGAGGGAGGGAGAAAGGAAGGAAGGGGAGCCAGAGGTGGGAGTGGAAGAGGCAGCCTCGCCCGGGGCTGATTGGCTCCCGGGGCCAGCCCTCGCCAGCGGTTTATAAGAGTTGGGGTAGCCGGGCGCCCAGCCCGCTCGCCCGCGCGCCCCCCGAGCAGCGCCCGGCTCTGAGCGCCGCACGTCGAGGCCCGCCTGGCCCCGCGCCGGCTCCGCGCCGTCTTCAGGCTCGGTCGCGGGCCGAGGAGCCAGGGAGGGAGCCAGCGAGGGAGGCGAGCGCCGCAGCCAGCGGGCCGAGCGCCATGCGCCGCGCCAGCCGAGACTACACCAAGTACCTGCGCGGCTCGGAGGAGATGGGCGGCGGCGGCCCCGGCGCCCCGCACGAGGGCCCCCTGCACGCCCCGCCGCCGCCCGCGCCGCCCGCGCCGCACCCGCCCGCCGCCGCCTCGCGCTCCATGTTCGTGGCCTTCCTGGGACTGGGGCTGGGCCAGGTGGTCTGCAGCGTCGCCCTGTTCCTCTACTTCAGAGCGCAGGTGAGTGCCCGCCTCCCCGGGGACCCGCCCACCTCGTCCGTTCCGCGCAGGTGGGAAACTGAGGCTGGCCGCCGGCTCGGCTCCCCAGACCTTGCAAGTTCCGGAGGGGAAAGGGACTCTAAAGAGGGTGCGCCCCGCTCGGGGCCAGCCTGGCGCGGGGCCGGGCGCCCGGGCCTCGGGTCTCCGCGCCCGCCTGGGCCCCGCAGGGAGCGGAGCGTGGGCTCGCTGGTACCGACCTGGTGCGTTTGAATTTCCCCCGCGACGCAGCATTGGCTGCTAACCTCTAATGGATGATTGCACACTCCCCACCCACCCCAACCCCAAATCCTTGCATTTCTCACTAGGAGCTAAGGATTGACTTACGTCCACTTGGGGAGGGGGCGGGGGGGGATGAGCGCAACCCTGTCCCTTCCCGCCCACCACCTGGAGGGGTTGGTTCCCGGCGCTGGCTGCTTTGCAGGTGTGCTCCGGGCCGCTCGGCTGGAAGGGAGCGCAGAGCGGAAGGTCGCGGTGCTTGCACCGCAGGCAGCCGCTGGAGCACCCCGGGGGGGATGCCCAAGGCGCCAGATGGGCGGAGAAGCCTGGTGGCAGGACCCGGGCTCCGCTCGCGCCTGGGGGCACGAAGAGGGGAGCACCACGTGCCTTCCCGTTAAGGTGGGCGGCAGAAGGAAGCCAGGGGTGCGTGATGGTGGTGAGGTTCTCACCCCTGATACAGCCTCGCTACAATCCAGCAGACAACTAAACTTCTAAAAGATGAGAAAGACGGCTGGGAACTGCAGTGAAAGATAGTAGAAAGGAAGGGGTAAATCTGTAATATTATGCTTTCTGGTGGTTTATGCTCTTGTGTTTTCTTGGAAATTGCAGTGCAGTTGGTTGGATTCATTCAAATGTTCTTGTCTGGTGCTGTGAACTCTTTCTCAGAGGAAGTGGAGGGCTGACTGTGCATTTTTTTTTTTTTTTTATGGGAAAAGAGAGTTGGGTTTGGACTTCATTGGTTTTCAGATTCAAAGGTGATTACCAAACCAAATAGGACGCATCAAAACATGGCATTGCTTGGAGTGTATGGGTTTTGACATGTGCCAGAGTCTTGAACTCCATTATTTGTAATCCTGGGATTTTTGTTTAATATTCATTATCCACTGTTTTGTGTTTTATAGAGCTAGTTTGATTTACCTACTAAAACAAAGGTGGAGATACGATGAGCCATACTTGAGGACACTTGTATTTGTATATTAATACAAGTAATCTTTACCTATTAAGATATTTGTTTAAAAAAAAAAAGCCCACAACTTTTGCTATAAAGATTACACCCACCTATAGGGAAGTGATGGAAAATGCCTTTTCTTTCATCAGAGTATACTACAGTGGAGAATGACCCATTTTCCCATCCAGTTTTCTCCCGCCACCCCCACCTGTAAAGTCTGTATATACTGAGTACCTACACTGCAGATGAGACTATTAAATGCTGTGGAGTGTGTGTTAAGAATCCTTAATTCAGCATACAATCTCCACCTACTGTGTGCATCACGTGGTGCCAGGCATTAGAGAGACCTGTTAACAAAAGACTTAAAATTCTTAGTCAAACACGACAGCACGATTCAGAAAAAGGATGGGACTGCACAAGTTGTCTACTACTTTTTATCTTCTCTATCACCTTAGGGACGTGGCATTTTCGTAGCAGTAATGGTGAAGTGAGTCTTAAGCATTGAGAGAGCAGTAGGCAATGAATGAGCTCAGGGACCAGCAACAGCTCAGATTGGCGGGAGCCATGGATGGGTGTGGCCACGTACAAAAGAGTGACCTGCTTCTGTAAGAATGGCAATGGTCTGGACAGGCCAAAGGGTCTGTCTGATGATCGCTCATTATAACTTAGCAGTCTTGATATTACATGGGTGATAGTGAAATTCTCAACCCCATTTTTCCCAAAACAAAACAAAACAAAACAAAACAAAACCATGCAAATTAGTAAGCCCAGCTAGAAAATTTTCATTTTGGAGATTTAATGTCATCAGATTTCATAAGTACAGTTTTCCTAAATGCCATAAAGATTGGGGTTTTTTAAAGACTTATGCAAAATATATTAACCATTACTCTGGACCCCATTTTGTACTGCATTTTTTTTTAAATTTTTTTTTTCAACATTTATTTATTTTTGGGACAGAGAGAGACAGAGCATGAACGGGCGAGGGGCAGAGAGAGGGGGAGACACAGAATCGGAAACAGGCTCCAGGCTCTGAGCCATCAGCCCAGAGCCCGACGCGGGGCTTGAACTCACGGACCGCGAGATCGTGACCTGGCTGAAGTCGGACGCTTAACCGACTGCGCCACCCAGGCGCCCCTGTACTGCATTTAAAAAAATGTTTATTTATTTTTGAGAGAGAGAGAGAACACGAGTGGGGGAGGATCAAGGAGAGAGGGGACTGAAGAGAGGGTCTGAAGCAGTCTCTGTGCTGACAGCAGTGAGCCTGATGCAGGGCTTGAACTCAGGAACTGTGAGATCATGACCTGAACCAAAGTCTAACTCTCAACTGACTGAGCCACCCAGTCACCCCTGTACTGCATTTTTAAAGGGGCATCTTCTTTAGGAAAAAAGTTACTGAGTTATAGTATCTACCTCTGATACCTAAAGGAGGCCTGATTATTTAGAGATACATTCTGAAATAGTTACAAGTGAAGTGCTAAGATGTCCGGAATGTGCTTCAAAATAGTAAGTGGGGAGCTTTAGGGGTAGAGAAGTGGTTTCCTACAGACGAAAAAAGATTGGCCATGGGTTGATAATTGTTGAAGCTGGGTGATGGGTTTGTGGAGTCCATTCTACAATTCTTCCTACTTTTATGTGTGCCTGAGGCCTTCTTTCAAAGTTCTAGCTAAGAGAATAGACTCCGTTTGACCCGTCACTGATTTAACATGTTTACTCATATCAGCTCCTTTAGGTTAGAACTTGGTACCAAATAAGAGATTTTTTTTTAATTTCCACTAAAGTTGGGGGTGTCAACGACTTGGGGTTTCTGAATACCTCTGAATTAGAATGAAATCATTTTGTGTCAAGTAACTTGTTTGCAGTTTACAGTAAAAAATGAGAAGGAGCCAGTTTTATTGTTTTTGTTTAAAGTGGGGACAGGGTAGCTATGCAATTCCTCAAGAAAAAAAAATAGAATTTAGTTTTAAATGCATTTATTTTTATTTTTATTTTTTATGTATTTATTTTATTTTGAGAGAGAAAGTGAAAGAGAGAGTTCGCGCACGCGTGTGTGTGTGTGGGGGGGGGGGGGTTGCGGGGAAGAGCAGAGGGAGAGAGAGAGAGAGAGAGAGAGAGAGAGAGAGAATCTTAAGCAGGTTCCATGCCGGCACTGAGCCTGATGAGGGGCTCAGTCTTACAACCACGAGATATGACCTGAACTGAAATCAAGAGTAGGACGCTCAACCGACTGAGCCACCCAGGTGCCCCTAAATGCATTTGAGAAGAATGCCCAGAATAGTGTAAAAATTACAGTGAGTTTAAAAAGTTTTTTCCATTCTCAATTCATGATTGAATAGTTAAAAATGAATCAGCCTCCTGGATGTTTGCAGATTGCCTGAGCCCAGATTGAAAAGAAAAAAAAAAAGCACTAGATCTAGACTAGATTGGCTTTTCCTCTACCAACGTTGCCAAAGAAAAAAATAGCATGTGGTTTGTGCTATATATTTACCACATAGTATTCATACTTTGGTTTGCGAAGAAGAAGAAGAAGAAGAAGGAGAAGAAGAAGGAGAAGGAGAAAAAGGAGAAGAAGAAAACCTTGCAAAAAGTTGCTTGTAAAATTTATGTGCGTTTTGTTTCTCTTCTTTTAATCCACATAATCATATTCAAAGTTTGGAGGTTAGCTACAAGATAAGCTTTTCAGAAAACGCAATCTCTGTTGCCCTTTAACTCCTTCCCCCAAACCCCAGTGTGCACACCAACCTCCCTGGCTGTTTGTTACCCAAACAAGGGAGCAATCCCTACCGCAACTCTGATGTCGAGGTGTGCAGGCGCCTGTTTGAAAAAACAGATAACAAAGTAGCACAAATGTCAAACATCCTGCCTCATTTAACCCTACAAATGATTACATTTCTAGGAAGTTTTTTTTTTTTTTTTAAAGAGTCTCACTTCATATGAACTACATTATCTGGTAAATGCATTTATAAGCCTCTTAAATCAGATAGTCAAGATTTATATAATGTGTTCAGACATTTCTAGGTGTAATGAATTCATTTGTAACCCAGTTCACTGTGATTTTTTTTTTTTTTTTTGGATGAGCTTCTGTGTTCCTTTGTTGAGTGTAGTTAAGTTCAAGAAGGTAAAGACTGCCTGTTGTGCTCACTACATTATCGGCAGCATCTAGCCCAGTGCCTGGCATGTTTCGTTTGCTGAAGAAGCTTTTCAAATGATTCAGGATGCTAGAAATTTGCAAATATGTAAGTCAGCTAAGGAGTAGCTAAACTAGGCTAAAAAGTAGCACTTTTTATGTAGTCGCGCAAATTCTCTATCCAGACCATGGTGTCTGGAGAGAGGGTGTGGGGTAAGAGTGTGGTTGCTGGAGCCACTGGATGAGCCCTGGGGTGTCCAGCTCTGGGCACCAATCCCACCCCTTGCTAGCAGTCTTTCCAGCACAGAGACTCCAGACCAGAGACCCTCACTGGTGTGTGCAGTCAGCCCACCCCCATGCCCCAACTCCTCTCTTTTCTCCTGGTCTCCATTTCTGGGAAGGGAGGGCTACAAGACCCTGGAAAAAGACATTCCTAACATACGCTCTAAACTGAAGTAAACAAAATAAATGACTCTATCAAAATGAACGATGCCATGCTTTCGTCACTTCTTTTGGGAAAACAATTGATCGCTTTGCTCTATGTTTTAGCTCTTGTGTTACCTTCTGAACCGTGGTTCTCAGCTGAACATTCGAAGCCCTTGCAGAGAGAGCCAGTTGGCTCTTACCCTGAGGGATGTGGGTTCCATTGGCTGAGGGTGGCACCTGGGTGTGGAGACTTGCTCAGAGAGAGGGAACAAAATCTTTGTGTTACATTTCTTTGCACCGAATCATTAACCATTATTACTCTCACAATATTTTTGTACCAGTCAGCATGACTTGTAAAAAAAAAAAAAAATTCGTGTCCGAGAAATTTTGGGACGTTTTAATAGCAGAACATCTGTATTTGCACGTTTGGTATTTGAAAGCATTTCTGGTCAAACGTTCACGTACGTCGAGAGGGCCTGGGGTCTGGTTAGGACGCAGATCCCCAGGCAGCGTGCCAGGGACCTGAGATTCTGCATTTCTAACGAGCTCCAGGGGAGCCCGTGAAGCTACAGGTGTTTGGACTGGACTTGAAGTGGAGGCAGCATCCGTCACCGCGGCTTCTGTGTGATGGCACTTAGTTGGTCAGCAGGTCTGGAGCTCAACCAGTTTTAGGCTCCCCAGGCGTTTCCCCGCTAACACCGCCCTGTTCCTGTAGCTCAGCGATTTTCTGGTGGCGAGCCAACTAGGTCTTGGCATCATTCTTCTTTCTTGAGGTCTCAACCGAGTGACCCTTCACATCAGCTGCCCAGGCGTCTCTGATTTTGTGGGAAACTGATCGGCATGAGTGAGCTTTTTAAAAAAGTGCGATTGCAAAGCTTTCCTTATATAAAAACTCACATATTCTGATCTGTACTTATCATTTTAATTGTTTTTAGTGCTTACTTTGGACACAGACAAAGTGTGAGCAGGGGACGGGCAGGGAGAGAGGGAGAGACACAGAATCCGAAGCAGGCTCCAGGCTCCGAGCTGTCAGCACAGAGCCCCACGCGGGGCTCAAACTCACAAACTGCGAGATTGTGACCTGAGCCGAAGCCGGACGCCTAACTGGCTGAGCCACCCCGGCACCTCTAAAGAAAATATGAAAAATAAATATGGCTTGCAAATAGTTTTGCTTCATGAATGACACCTCTCCCAGGATTATAGATAATCCTTATTATAGATGCAAGACTGAAATAATAAAATTTGTATTGGTGGCTGCACATTTGTTGAAGGCTTATTATTTCATTTGAGAATCTCAGATATGGAGAGAGTACTTTCTAGTTTATGTCTGATGGTTGGTTAGTAAACCTGCACATCGTTTTGATTACTTTAAAAAAGGTAAATCAGGCAATGAGAGACCTGGTATTAATTGATGGAGCTCATATTATAAACTTCTATAATTCTTCCTTTTTTCATCCCGTCTATACCTATTAATAAGCAAATGCTCATGAGGCACCTTGAACTTTTTAAAGAAGAGGACAATAAATTAAGCAAGTGTTATTTAAACAACTGATGGCTAATTCTCTCTACCCTTTACCTGGCAGCTGAAACCGCTAAAAAGGCTCGTCAGAGCCCCAGGAGGAGACAATTTCAAGAGAAGAGTAATACTTGAAGAACTGTTTAGACAGGAAACCAGCTAACAATTCAAGGGGGATGGATATTTTGGGAGGGACAGTCCCTCACATTATAGAAATTTTAGCATGTCCCCTCCCCAGCATCTGTCCATACAGCCGGTTCGCCCCAAGCAGCCCTCCTTATCCCATGGGACACACCCCCTGATAAACGTACTACTCCAGTTGAAGAAATATTGATGAGAGTTTCAACAAAAAGGGAAATTTGCTTCTGGCTTTAGGTTTTGGGCAATGGATTTCTCCCTCCTTCCTTGGCTGATTGAAAAATATACATTGATTACGGAAAAAGGCCAAACATGGTGGCTAAAGATGGTGTTAATTTTGCCCGGTTTCGTAAGCTTCGTGCTTTGAATATCCTAGTGGGTTTCATCATCCCATCTAGCAATGCTGTGTGTGACTTACAGACCAAAACTTCTCTACCTGCACTGACCACGTGTGATTTTCCTTGATGCTCTTTCCTTCTATGAGGACTTTCGTTGCCAGACAATTTTAATAATTTCCCCATGAATCACACGTGTGTACTTGTGTTGTGAATCATAGCTACTCATAAAAATGAATTAGAAGTCAATGTTTCACCAACACCGAGGGTGATTGTATTAATTATTAATTGTTGGGGACATAAAGACTCTTGCAAGAGTGAATTTTGTGTCCTGAAGTCAGCCACACTTTATTAAATGGCAGAACGATCGAAGATAATTTCTCCGTATCCTGTCTTTTTTCTTCTCCCCTCAGATGGATCCTAATAGAATATCGGAAGATGACACTCACTGCATTAATAGAATTTTCAAACTCCACGAAAACGCAGATTTGCAAGACACAACTCTGGAGAGTCAAGACACAAAATTAATACCTGATTCGTGTAAGAGCATTAAACAGGCCTTCCGGGCAGCTGTACAAAAGGTGAGTCCATATGAGGATCTGAGTCAAGGGCCTGCACTGACCCTGCTATTGCTGAAAATTAATACTGGCTAAGTGCTGTTGACTTTGTTCTTTTTCATTTTCATCATTTGTAAAAGAGCTAAAGAGAATGGTTTTTAAGAGACGAGCAGAATTCTTTTGAAGCTGTTAGTGGCTTGTTATAGTGACCAGAGACTTTCATGCACAGACTTCGTCCCTTCCCTATCCTTTCTTTCCTTTCCTTTTCTTTTCTAAGAGGAGGCATTTAAATTCACACATTGAAGGACAGCAAAGATAGCTTGTGGTGGTCCATGGGTCAGTTTGCTGGTGTGAATTCCCCGCCCTGGAAACCTTTCCCTCAGCGTATAGGACTTGCTGCTGTTGCCTTTACATTTGATTTTGTATTGGCAGACTCTCCTGGTCCACATCTGTTGATGCAGGACTCTGTTAAAAATGCTTGTAACTGGTCCATTGTTGTCATCTGGGGTGAGGAGGTAAAGCGAGCACAACAGGAGTTGATGTGGTGCCCAAGGTGGAAACCGCGTCCATTTTCTCTTTTTCTGGGAGAGCTGGGTGAGAAGGGAGGAGATGGGGTTGGGGAAGACCAGTGACTTCTCTTACATCGACAGCTCTAAGTGAGAAACACTGTCATAACTGTCATAACTGTGCGTCCTACTTTTCTGAATAGAGTCACTCGAGAATTTTGCAGCCTTGGAATTATTTTACGGACTGACTCCACCAAAAACTGGGGAGAACCCAGTGACTCCAGTGAATTCTAGCATGCACATCTGTGTGGATTCTTATATGTACCCATATATCCCAGTCTCTAGTTTGCAGCTCCCTGGTCTATTTCTGATCATCTTCGAGTAAATCCTGAAGATCTCAAACTCCTTGAATCTAAATTGAATTTTAATTTAGTTTATTGTTTAAAAACTCCAATAGAGTAACAGCATTTTTTTAATGTTTATCTATTTATTTTGAGAGAGAGAGAGAAAGTGTGTGCACACGTGTATGCAAGCTGGGGAGGGGCAAAGAGAGAGGGAGAGAGAGAATTCCAAGCAGGCTCCATGCTATCAGCGCAGAGCCTGAGAGCCTGACGCAGGTCTCGAACCCACGACCCTGGGATCATGACCTGAGATGAAATCAAGAGTCGGGTGCTCAAATGACTGAGCCACCCACACGCCCCTAGTAATAGCATTTTTAGAAAAAAGTGTATCGGAGCTAGAAGTAGGGAGATGAAGCTGTTTTGTGTGACCCATAAAGCTGATATTTGCTGTATTTTGTCAAATCTAAGATACCACCAGTTTCCAACTTACATCATTACTTCATGCATCAGAAAGAAAAGAAAAAGAAAGAGAAAGAAAGGAAGAAAAAAAATTAAACATGATCTTTATAGATTCTGTTTGCATCTTACTTTCAGAGTTAGTCTGTTCATATTTTTGTTTCATTTTATGTTTTATTTTCATTGGCTTGCTTTTTATCCTATCTCCCCAATGTTGAGCAAACTATCTATAAACAATGATTTACATGTACGAGGGGGTAATCTATTAGTTAAAAACCAAACCCCTAATTAAGGTAATTCTGCTTAGGTAAGTGGTTGTCTCCTTATTTTGTGTGTGAACTGACTTATATTGTAACTCCTTACAATGAAGAGATAAGCTTTTAATTTCACAGGTGTCCTTGTTCTTAAAAATTATCCTTAGGTTGTTTTGTTTTGTTTTGTTTTGTTTTCCTGGAAGAATGAGATCAGCCATGATAATTTTGAAAATAAAAAATATTAGGAAGAGCAGATAAGGGCACCTGGGTGGCTCAGTCAGTTAAGCGTCTGACTTTGGCTCAGGTCATGATCTCATGGTTTGTGAGTTCGAGCCCTGCATCGGGCTCTGTGCTGACAGCTCAGAGACTGGAACCTGTTTCAGATTCTGTGTCTCCCTCTCTCTCTGCCCCTCTCCCGCTTGCACTCTGTCTCTTTCTGTCTCTCAAAAATAAAGAAACATTTAAAAAACAATTAAAAAGAAGAACAGATAGCATTAACATTTATTTAGGAGAATGCAAGTGTGGTTCATCTTAACCAGTCAAAAGAGAAAAACATTAGCATCTCGTAGATACTAAGAAGTGATTGTCAAAATTTCGCATTTATTTCTGATGCTTAAAATCCATTAGAAAACAGAACCAGATGGATTCTTGATGTTTTTCTAAATACCTCAAACTAAAAGGTAGCTAATGATGAAAAACAGAAACATTTTCTTAGGACACAACAAAGATGCCTAGTGTCCCCGCATTATTTAACATTGTTCAGAATACTAGCTAATGTAATTATACAAGAGAATGAAATCGGAAAGCATATGTGAATATACACACACAGATATGGAAAAGGCAAAATTTGCATATGCTGATTGTATACTTGGGAAAATTCAAAAGGACCAAAAGGCTGCAAGCCAAATAAATCAGTTTGTAAAAATTAATAAGTAATAATCACTAGCTGTCCCTATTTCAAACAAGAATTAGAAAACACAAAACAGGAGAATTAGAAAATATAAAAGTGCCTGGCTGGCTCAGTCAGTGGAGCGTGTGATTCTTGATCTTGGGGTTGCAGGTTCAAGCCCCACATTGGGTGTGGAGATTGCTCAAAAATAAAATCTTTAAAAAAAAAAAAAGGAAAGACAAAGAAAACACAAAAGAAAGATTCCGTTTGTAATTTTTAAAGAGCCCTAAAAATAAACTTAGCAAGGCATGGACAAAGCTTATGGAGATTAAAGTAGAAAACTCTACGTGGGTATTTACAAGGTAAAGACGTAACTATGCAAAGTCCTGACCTGAGAAAGAGACCAAACACCTCAAAGTAGACCTTACTGGAGGTGTGCATGTGTGTATTCAATTTAGTATAATATAACATTGTTTTAAATAAGTGGGCATCGCTTGAATTATTCAAAACTAGTACTGGGAGGATTTGTTTACTATTTTTGAAAAGTGATAGCCTTACTTCATGTCCAAGGTGAAAACAAATCCCAGCTGGAGAAAGTATTGGGTGGCCAATGGCTACTGTCTACTCTCTGGCAGTCCCACGCCTTCCGCAGCTCCGGTGGACTTTTCTGCCCCCAGCTGCCCCCTCAGAACTTACCTGCTCACTGTCCCATTTCCTTTGAGCTTTCCAAGTGACTGCCTAGATAGTAGGACAAGCCAGTCTGTACTTAAAATGAGCAACAATGGCAGAATTTTCACTACTTTAGGAGCCTGTTGGAGACATGGTGCCTCGTTCCAAATAAGTAAAACTCATCTTAGCGCTTCAGTAGCTGGCAAGCCAAAGGAGAAAGATTTGTGGGCAGACAAGAATGATCAACTCTTCTCATGAAAGGCACACAGTTTGCATTGTATTTACAGATTAGTATGACTCAGAGGATGAGTAGAACTTTATTGTTAATAGCGCATTTTTTGTTGCTGTGCTATAAGGTTTTACCCATTATTCATGGGTAATAACGCTACACACAGACAATCCTTTTTAAAGAGTAAGGAGCCGTCATAACATACCAATGTGTGTTTGGAGGTGGAAAATGCCATTTCTTCCCCCAGACAAGAGACTGTTTAGGAAGGAGATGGGTGTTCTCCATACCGTATGATTAGAATCAAGCCATGTTTGGGGTGCCCGGGTGGCTCCGTCGGTTGAGCGTCTGACCTCGGCTCAGGTCGTGATCTCACAGTCTGTGGGTTCGAGCCCCGCGTCGGGCTCTGTGCTGACCGCTCAGAGCTGGGAGCCTGCTTCGGATTCTGTGTCTCCCTCTCTCTCTGCCCCTCCCCCGCTCACGTTCTGTCTCAAAAATAAATTAAAAAAAAAAAAAAGAATCAAGCCACGTTTATTAAGTGCACATACCGTGCTAGGCACTTTGCCATAACTTCTCCTGTACCCCAAGACTCAGCCTTCTCTTACTTTCGCCAAATAGTGATTTGCCGGCTGTGTTGTCCTTTGATGATTATTGGTTAATATGACATTCTCCACATCCTGCCAAAATAATCAGGCTTCTCATTTCTCTTGCCGATGCTGAAAATAGAATGGAGGCATCAGGCGTCCATAAGTAGGTCTGTATCTCAGTTTTAGTTCTAACACAGATATTGAGTGAACCCGTAAAAGAAAATTACATGTGAGGCTGCAATCATTATTGAAAGATCAACCCATCCAGTGGTAACAAATGCTAGACATAAGCACAATATTACATTATATGTGTGCAAAAGCGGTGTTTACCTAGCCTGTCTTTGGTCAGACAAGTAATGCTGTTTTTCTCCCTTTTTTTTTGTTTGTGGCTGGGCTTTCTTGGCTTTTTTTCCCCTTTAGCACAGAACTCTGAAAGCCTCTTAGCGATCCAGCCCTACCAACCACAATTTACAAAGTCTATCATAACAGTCTATGACAATAAAGAAAACACTAGTACAAATATGGTGTCCAATTTATAAAGCAATTCTTGTTTCCAGCTTTGGCAGCCTTTCTGGCCTCTGCCAGCCTGAGGAGTGGAGTGGTGAGCTCGGGTCTGAGCGGGGGGCCCTTGGTCCTTAGGTGTCCCGGCCGGTCCCTGTGGAAAACCACGTGTGTATGCACTAAATGTACATTCTGAGCACTCGGGGCTGTGACTCGACTTACGATTTTAGTGTGTCCAGTTGTTGATTTCCCATTGAGTACCTGTTTGTGAAAAACCATCCTGAAACTTACTTTGAAAAGTATTTGAAAGAATGATATGGAGGAGAGAGATTAATGTGGGCTGTTCAGTGCATTCAAGATAACCCCTCTCCCCCGCCCCCACCCCCCGATGTGGAAAGGCAGCATGAAGATTTACACATATATGACTTTATTTATTTATTTTAAGGTTTCTTTTTAAATATTTATTTATTTTGAGAGAGAGAGAGAGAGCGTGTGCGTGAGTGGGGGAGAGGTTCAGAGAGAGAGGGAGAGAGAATCTTAAGTAGACTCCTTGCTCAGCGTGGAGCCCAGTGTGGGGCTTGATCCGAGACGAGATCACGAGCGGAGAGCGAAATCAAGAGTTGGACGCTTAACTGACTGAGCCACCCGGGCGCCCCCTCCATGTATATGGATTTTTTAATACTAGCTTTTAAATCATTTCTGTGACTATTCTATAATGTACCTAATATACAGGACTATTTTATTTAATACTTACATTAATAAATAAATGTTTGGGAGCATTAAGACATTTTCCCCCAAAAAGCCATATAATCAGAAGTGTTTAGAGGTCGTGGAACGAAGGTGCAGGCTCCATCAGGACAAGAAGTGCAGCTCTTTTGCTCACCTTTGACTACGTCACACATAATGTCGTCTCAAGAATGAAGGAAAAGAACAAATAAATGATAAATGACTTCTGGAACTCTGAGCTAAGATTTTTAAATAAACGTGGGTCATCGACCAACTCATAAAGCCACAGTGTTAGTAGCCTGGTTCTCATTTATCTGATGTCTTAACCAATGTTATAATGGATAATTATTAATATTATAGCCAGAGGCTATAAGGCTCCAACACAGATACAGTAATACAGATAATTTTTGTTGAAACTTATCTCCGTCCAGGCTTCTTCCTTTAGACATGCTTTCCTCAGGTTTCTGCCTTTCCATAGCTTATAAACTACCTAGAGGCAGGCCTGTAATGTGAACTGAAAACACGGCTCTGGCTTATTTAAGTATCATTTTATAAAACTCTCTAATTTCATTGCAGAAAAGCCAAAGATGGTAATGACTACCAATAAACTAACTTGTTGGCATATTCTTTTTTTTAATGTTTATTTATTTTTGAGAGAGAGAGAGAGAGAGAGACAGACAGACAGACAGAGTATGAGCAGGGGAAGGGCAGAGAGAGGGAGACACAGAATCAGAAGCACGCTCCAGGCTCTGAGCTATCAGCACAGAGCCCAACGTGGGGCTCGAACTCACAAGCTCTGAGATCGTGACCTGAACTGGAGTGGGACGCTCAACTGACTGAGCCACTTTGAGCTTCCAAAAGCTTAGTGGAAAATGGGGAGTAAAACCAGAATCACCATTATTGAACAATTAATTCTTACCTGGAATTCTTACTTTATTCCCTGAGTATCAGTGCATATTTGGTCTCATCTCCTGTAAGATTCACAGTGTAAATAAAACTGTCTCCTCATATTAAGAACAGTGTACCCTCGGAGTGCCTGAGTGGTTCAGTTGGTTGAGCGTGCGACTCTTGGTTTTAGCTCAGGCCATGATCTCATGGTTTGTGAGACTGAGCCCTGGGTCGGGCTCTGTGCTGAACAGTGCGAAGCCTGCTTGTGATTCTCTCTCTCCCTGTCTCTCTGGCCCTCCCCTGCTCATGCTCTCTCTCTCTCTCTCTCTCAAAATAAATAAATCAACATAAAAAAAAGAATGGTGTACCCACGGATTTTCAGTGCTTTGATCCCTAAGGAAATATTCATTGTTACATAGCACAGTCTACATTGTTGTAACAAAGAGAACCCTCACTCAATAACTCAATAAGACAGAAGTTTGTGCAATAATCCGGGGTGAGCAGTCCAGGGCTAGCAGGGAGGCTCCCCCATCCTCAGCTGGTACCTTCCATACCTGCCATCTCTTGGTCCAGGTTGGCTTTTCCATTTGTTGATATTTCCAGGGAGAGAGAGAAGGCAAATGTGGTCCCTGGGAGCTTATATGCCGTCACTTCTAGCAGCATCCTGTTGGCTGGGGCTTACTCATACGACCACATCTTGCTGCAAGGGAGGCTGCACCGTATCAGCAAATGAGTTGCCATTTGCACCCAGGCTTGAGGAAGGGGGTTTCCCATAACTGGGAAGAGGAGAGGCTTCATTCTAAGGGACAGTGACCAGTCTCCGATACTCACTAAACCCTGTTTAGGCAGGAGTGGGCTCACTCTATGAGCAGAGTTGACTTTGTTACATAAATCTATGAAAAATTTGAATGACTAAGATTTCATTTTCTAAAAGTTAAAGTACTTTAGGATTATCTGGATTCCAGGAGAGAGAGAAATTTAAAAGTAGATTTAACAGCATGCATCTTATGGAGGAACTTTCAAAGGTTTGTTTAGGCATATACAGCTCCACATCTGTGATCTTTGAATGAACCTTGACTGTCATCTGCACAGTTTTTAGTGGATTTTATGGATTCAAGAACATTAAAGCCAAAAAGTTTATCAGATTAAGTGGTTGTTTTCTCCAAATAGAGAGGTGATCCTTTAGAATTCCTATGTCAATTATTATAAGAAGACTATTTGCACCTTTAAAATTAAAGTACATAAGAAATCAATTAAAATTTGAGTAGATCTTAAATATTTATGAAGTTGTAATCATGACAGTTGTTATATAGCCATTATATCTCAATTGGTTTCTTCGTGAAATACACACATAACAAACGCAAGGGGAAAAATTAAACCCCATTCATTATCGCTTTGCCTTTGTATATGAGTATGTATGTATCCCAAGAAAATTTCTTGTAAACCCACAAGGAAACTTGGGGTTTGGGGGCACTGGTGTTCCCAAATCAAGATGTTAGTCATGTAGTGGTTTTCCAATGGGATTTCATCTACACCATAACAGTTTTGGGAACTGCAATTCCATCGACCCCAATCATATCTAGCATTTATGAAAGCTGTTGTTATGGGAAAGCTGAAGTAAGACCCACAGAATTTTCCTACAAAACCAAGGCCATCTACTGCCTTGTAGCCAGCAATAGGCTATTGGCTATGGTGTGCTCAATCTCAGGGAGACCCAGGGCAAAAGGTAGAAGAGTTTGCAAGAGGAAATAACAGTGAGTGGCACCAGGAGAGGAGGGCCTATCTTTGTGCTAGAAGTACCCTAGGATGGAAGAAAAGATATTTGGAGTTGGTAAGGAAAGACATGCCTGGAAGACAGCATCTCATTTTGTGGCTTGGGATCTTGAGCTACAGTTTTAGAAATGAATAAAACTGAGGGTCCTTGGCTGGAAGGGGAAGTGGCAAAGGATAGATTGGGTTGCTCCCCCAAAGGGGCTCATCCTGGGGGAAATATAACCTGTGGAAGTGGAGAGAATGTTGTTCCCTAGAGCAGTCTCCCAAACCTGCCTGATCTTAAGAATCACTTGGGGACCTTGTTTAAAAAAATAAATGAGAAGCGTTGGTAGTTCGGGAGTAGACTTTGTGATTTCAGAAATCCCCCCTGGAAAGGGCTGGCCTGTCTTTAAAGGAAGGCTTCAGGGTGGGAACGGAGATAGCACCTGGGACCAGGATAGCATCCTAAGAAGAGGTGAGGGCCACTGGGGTACAGGGAAGCCTTTGGTGAACTTAAGTGACTATATTTGAGAAGTAGGAGCAAGTCTGTGTGGTGGAAAAGGTGGGTTTTGAAAGTTGCAGAGAGCAGTCTGTAGCCAAAATGATGACACAGGTTTGCCTGAACTTTTTGAGATTTCGGGTCCGAGAGAGTTTTGTTTGCACCTAGCTTCCTCATCACTAGGGTGCTTCCCTCACCCCTAATCTTTACCTTTTGAGAACCTTGGGTGGTGATGGTGGTGGTGGTGATAGGAGTAAAAATGATAATAACTCTAAAGCATGAGGCTCATATTCATCAGAAAGTTTTGGAGGACTCTGGAACTCTTCCTCTCAGTGTCTGTACCTGCTTCTTATCTCATCGAACCCTTTCACGGTGAAGGACCAGACCATCATCTCCATCACCCCAACCACAAGCCAGAAGATGGTCTTACACTCTCCATTACCAACTCTTCGTCTCGCCCCCGTCCTGTGGGTCCTGCCTCCTTACAAAACCTTCAGTGACTTCTCTCCACCCAGTCACTGTTATTGTCACCTTAACGCAGGTGTCGCTGTCATTGTTTCTTGCCTGGGTCACTGCAAGTGGCCACCCCATCCTGTAGTCCTACAGGACCCCTGAAACCAACAGGATAAAGTCTGAGCTGCTGGACACATAACACCAACTCTTTTATGTTCTGGAAACCTCATTCTCACCCCTGCCTCTCCAGCCTCATTATCTTGTATGCCGTCCCATCACTCTGTGCTCAGCCTGTGCTCAGAGGCCCCGCCACAGTAAAATGCCAGAAGCTTCCTAACCTAGCTGTGCCCTTCCCCACTCTACTTCCCTGCTGTGATCCAAGGCAAGTGAGGGCACAGATGGTATCTCTCCCAGAAACACAGCATCCTCAGCACCGCACAGGATGCCTGGCCCCTAGTGGCCATCAATAAACTTTGTGGAACGGATGGATGGATGAATGAAAGATGGGTGTTTGCGCCTAGTCTTTTACATGCTATTCCAGGCCTTTCTTATGTAGTTAGTTCTCTGATTGTCTTTCAAATTTCAGCACAGTCCTTACTTGCTAAAGCAGGCCCCTACTGATGCCCGCCTGCCCACCTTTGGGTTAGGAGCTTCTCCTGTGCTCGCCCAGGGCCTCGTTATTCACCTCTGTCATTCACTACATCCATCGCAGGAGCATGGCGTGAACTTGCCAAGGATGGGGCTGTGTGATGTTTAGTTTCCCTCCCCAGTGACAGGCACACAGTAGGTGCCCAGTGGAAGGAAGAACCAGTTTAATGAACAAGTGAGCGGGCTCTGCTCATCCCTGCTCTTAGTGTCATCAGGTGGCTAGTTGTTTGATGTTGCCAGAAGCTGGCCACATTACACATGCTCAGGAAGATTCGCAAAGGGCCGGGAGTCACTCCTGAGCCTGATGCTTATCCTGCATCTTGCAGAGAGGAGTTTCGACCTTTGGGGCGTGAACACGTTAAAGGACCTTGAGGCTGGAGGACCTTGACTGGCCACCCCGCCCCTTCCTCCCTGGCCTTATTTGTCCGCAGTGGCTGGCCCGGGACCTCTGTGCCCCTCGGAGTCGCATTCCTAGCCGTCCGATACTTTGGGGAGGGTCTGTGCGGGTTCGCCTTCTTCCGAGGACACGAGGCTCAGTGAATGTCAAAGCTCTGCCAGTGTTAAGGTGGCATTATTGTTTCAAGTGGCAGAGGAAAGCAGCGACATGGTAAATAGCAGGGTTGGCCCAAGACGCTACACGGCAGTTACTCTGCCAGGCCCTTCGATTAAACTTTGTAAACGAGTACCATAGTGCAAGACATTTTGAAATTGGGCTCTTTATGAAGACTAATATTGCTATCATAAGGCAACTTTATGAAAACCCTAGGGGACCTTTAACTGTAGCAGAAGCTTCCTCATTTAAGCCATGAAGGTTAAACAATAAAAACTAATTTTCTATTCCCAGCATAGCCAGTGCGCTGCCAGGAAAGCATCACTCTCTTTTAGGAAAACAAGGGCACACTCTTCGCCAGCCCTTTGGTGGGGGGAGAGCATTATCTGTTTGCAAAGATGTGTCTTTTCCAATCAGCAGATTTCTTTCGGGAGAAACGAGCCCCCGCTGACTGTCCTCGGGTGGGAGGAGGAGACCAGCCCACATCTTGGTAAAGTCCTTCGCTGAGAATTTCCAGAGGTGGTCACGGGGACGGCGGTGGCTGATTTAGTTAGGAGGCAAACAAATGAGGCGGTTAAGAGGTGGGGTGCCGGGGCTGTGGGCTGTGGATAGAATCCGTGTTGAGTAAACTTTGGCCCTGGGTGAATTTTGTAAATCAGTAGTTTATATTAAGAAATAAGTAATCTGGGGGATCAAAATGTAGAATTACAAATACATCAGAGACGGCCCTTCCTTTCAGGATTGGTGACCCCAACGCCCCGTGTACCTGCCCCCCTCACCGGTCCTCCTCCCCCTGTCCCCAGTGGGGCTGGTCAAGAGCTGCCCTTCCCCCTCCCCCGTGCTCCTCTCCCATTGTCCTGGGACCTGAAGGGTGAGGAACACGGGCTGTGCCGTACCCTTCATAACGTATATTTAGGCGACAACACTCAAGGGATCCTCCTCTTAAAGCTCTTTGCTTCGAGGCTGTCTTTGGACTGTTGTTACCACTGACAACTAAGGAACTAAGGGGCCCCCAGCACCATCCAGGTGCGTATAACGTGTTCTCCCATATCCTGTGGATTAGAAGGTCGGTGTGAGCTTTGGGGGGGGGGGGGGTTGAAAGCAAGAGGCTGAGACACCATACTAATTCTGTCTCCTTAGCTGGTGCACAACAGCTGGGTATTCTTTCTGTACCTTGTAAACCAAGAATACATGGACGATAAAACCCTTACGGATTAAGAGCTATTGATAAGACGGTGAGCCGTGTCTCTCTGGGAGAGCCCTTGGAGACAAGGTCTGTATGGAGGGGAGGGCAGGATGCTCGCGGTGGAGACCGATTGGAAGTAGTTCTGCATGGCTGGCACCGGTGGTGTCCCGAGTGGCCTCAGAGGTGGGGTCTGGGGGCCCTGGGGAGGAGTAGCAAGAGAGCGCAGAGCGGTCACCAGGACATCGTACGGGACCTTGTAAGCCCAGGTGAGGCCTGTGGGCTTGCCCCCGACGTCCTTGCGCAGCACCCGGGGGGATGTTCCGAGAGGGAACATACTCCTCCGTGTACTTTAGGATTGCTCCAGCAGCAGAGATCAGTTGGAGCAAAGCAAGAGCCTGGCAGAGAGGTAGGAGGCTGTTCTCCTAATCCTGATGAGAAAGGAGGAAAGCTTGAAGGAAGGCAGTTGTACTTGGTGGCACCAAGGGGATGGATCTCTGAGCGCTTCACGAGGGAGGCGGAAGTCTGCAGGACTTCTCTGCAGGAATAGGAAACCTATTCATTTTCAGAAACAACCCATGTGTGGTATTCATGTGCTAACTCGGCTGATGAATACACCATTCTTGTAACTAGGTTGGAGAAGAATTACATGAAGGGTATCATTAAGATGTTAAAACGAACGCATTACATATGTTAACAAGTGTATGAACCCTGTATTATATCTGGCAAACGGGGTGTTAAATCCTTGTTCAACCAGCCAGATGTCCCTGCAGCTGCTGCTGGTACTGCAGAGGGAGGCAGCCACCTGAGACCCCAGCTACGAGCTGGTGCCAGTGGTTTCCGAGGCATCTGGCCGTACAAATTGCTTCTTCTGTGCTCTGACTGACAGGCGCCACACGGATTGCACAATTCACAGCACAATGCACAGGTGGGATTTTTCAGTCCGAGACGCCCCGCCTCCAGCAACTTGACCTTTTCTGGGAATCTTTAAAGCTAGGAATGTCCTCCGGTGGGAGCTGACATCTCCTTGTATCATTTTGTAAGATAATAAAACACTGCAATCAAGCAAATAAGACCAACTTGATAGCATTCACTGTCGGATTGGAATGTTCTCAAAGTCTTGTTTGGGGCAGTCGTCCAACTGAGTTTTCAAAGGCGGGCTGAACATTTGCTGTAAATGTTTAAATTACCTGGAGCAAAATCCTCCTAACTACCCAAAGGAGTTGAAAATACTCATAGGTATTTGTATTTATTCTTATGGAGTGTAATCTCTCCTAAGTGGCTTTGTCAAGATCGAGCCAGTTCTGGGATGTCTCCCACCTCCCCAGGTTTGGCGAAACACCCTAAAATATGTTAGAAGATGTCTGAAAGAGCCTGTTGCATCAGATTGAAGACACGGTCCTCCATACTCTTCAAATTTACCCCGCCACACTCTGGGTTGGGTGCTTCTTGGCTCTTGAGCTCGGGAGAAGCTGAAAAGAAGCAATCCTAGAGACCACAGTTACACAATCACATCGATCCTTTGTGCGCTTTCTTTCCTGGAGGAGAAATTGTGAAATCACAACATTTCTCTATGAGTGAAATAAAAGTCGAAATTAAAAAAAAATTTTTTTTTGTATCGGTTGTTTTCCTGTCTGTTCAGACGTACTCCGACAGCAAAGATGAAACTGAGTTTTGCAGTCTAAATAGGAAAATACCACAACGAGAAGATTAAAACATGTTGTGAAATCTCCTCATCTCTATTGTTTTTAGACTTTGGAGCGGGGGCGACAGCAATTTCAAATCTGCAGAGCCTGGCTGCGGCATCCCAGGCTTGTCAATGCGGGACGGCGTCCGCTAGGTGGCAGTATGTCAGAGGCTTTCTTTCGTCCCTGACTTGGCTGCAATTTCTTTGGCTGCCTACCAGCAGTCCTGCTTTCCTTCTTGTCCTGTTTTGAAGGGTTAAATGAAGCTATCATAATTTAGGTCCAAATTACACTTATCTAAAAATGCATAATTTTGCTGAAAAGCCTACTTGTTACAGCGTGACCTTAAAATAAATTCATTCATTCATGTGAGTTTTCTTGGTAGCTTATAGGTAATGATCGTAGTTGTCATGGATGGTTGATAGAAACCATGGGGCCATTCTTTCCGTCCCTGGCACGTAATAGATGCTAAACACGCTGTCTTCTGAGAAGGCAGATCGCTGGTCTTCCTGGGGGAGCAGACGGTGGCTTCTCTCTTGTGGCTCTTAGCAAAGACCTGAGACCTTAGGAGGACCCTCTGCCTGACTTCCTCACCTTGGAAACTTCCTGCTTCCTGCTGGGAGGTATGTCAACTACCTGTACTTCTTTATGATCCACTATGCACTGGATGTTTATCCAGAGAGTGCGTTTTTTTTTTTTTTTTAACTTACAGCTGGCTTTAAAGTAGGATAAATCACACACAACATTCTAAAAAAGATCTCTTTCATCTGAATAATTTGTTCAGAGGGAAGGAGATGGGATATCCTTTGTACTGTTTTCCCCGGATTAAATGATCAGAACTTTCTGAATTCAAAGAAACCAGAAGCGATGTCTGAGTGATAAGGTTTGGGAATAAAGAACTGCACGTTTTAAGATACTCTAATTAGTGCGACAGCAGTAGAGGACTAAAGTGGGTGAAAATAAATGTAAATGCACTGCTTAGACAACAAATGGAATTGTCAGTTGGGCTGGAGTACCAGTGCTCCTTTAGAAGGTTTCCTGTAATCTTGAAAATTAAAAATATTAGGGGGCATTCAAGAAAGGTCCGTGGTCGGTATATACGTAGCAAAGTATCCGATCCTTGAGAAAATTGACGAAGCCGAGGGGCTCCTGCTGTGTGGAGTGGGCTTGACAGTGTTCCATCCGGAGACACGGTGCCCCTCATGCCCAAGGTCTGCAGGCTGTAGTTTGGGCGGTTGACCAGCCAAGCCCTGAACATGGCTCAGCCCAGTCTGAGACAGTGATTTTCTGAAGACCCTGGGAATTCCAAGACCATATTTCCTGATGTCAAGACTCCTGTTTTGGGACGCCTGGGTGGCTCAGTCGATTATAAGCCTCTGACTCTTGATTTCAGCTCAGGTCATGATCTGGTTCGTGAGTTCGAGCCCCATGTAAGGCTCAGCACTGTGTGGGATTCTCTCTCTCCATCTCTCTCTCTCTCTCTCAACAATAAATAAATAAAAACTTAAAAACAAAGGCAGCTTTCTGTCAGGTTTTCCAGGTTGCTGGCAGGTACTAGGCACTAGATCCCCAGGGAAGGGAAACCTCCTTTTAGAATTTCTACTTCAGGGAGGAAAACACCCTCTAAGGATTTCTTGACAGGTGTAGTCAGTCCCTCTACCCACTTAGGTTCTCCAGTTGGGACTTCATAAATTAGACTGATGAAAGAAAGATTAATAAGAGAAAAGCATACACATTTATTGAATATAGACTTCATAAAGAAATGAAGACCTGAAGAAATGGTTAACCTGATTTTTAAAAAAATTTTTTAATGTATATTTATTTTTGAGAGAGAGAGACAGTGCATGAGCGGGGAGAGGGGCAGAGAGAGAGGGAGACACAGAATCAGAAGCACGCTCCAGGTTCTGAGCTGTCAGCACAGAGCCTGACGCGGGGCTCGAACTCACAGAGGGCAAGATCATGACCTGAGCCGAAGTCGGACGCTCAACCGACTGAGCTACCCAGGCGCCCCTAACCTGATTGGTTTTTATACCAGGTTTGGTGAAGTGGGAAAATGTGATAGGGCAGAGGGTCTGAGCTAAGTAAACTGAGGAGGCCCATTCCCTCGGATTCTTCTTGGCGTCCTTCCATCTTGGAGATAAGGATGCTCCTTTCCACCAGTTATGAGGACAGCACTCTCTCATGACGGTCTTATGACCTGCTTCAGAGAAGAAGGACAAGGTCAGGGAGTCCTTACTGCACCTGCCATTTCTCAAATTCCTTCAGCTAAAAATATTCACTATGCCAAGACATTATATTTTGGGGTAGCAGGTTCTGAACCTCATCACGAGCCCACGAAACTTTTCTGCCAGCTTTCAGGTGTGTATTTGAGGATTCCATCTTGTAAAGGGAGGTGGGCCTAGAGCTCTAAAAGAGAAGTCAGAAGGCAGAGGTTCTAGTCCCAGCCTTAATTAGGGCAGTCCTTATTCTCTTTCAGCCTCCATTTCCCAGTCTGAAAAATCAGGTTAGTGATAATTACCCAGCCTCTGATTCTAATAAGAATCAAATACGACAATACAAGGGAAACTACTTTGTTGGCTACAAGTGTAAGGGGTAATTTAATTTTCAGTATGAATATGCAGAATATATGTAAGTTGTGAGAATATAATTAATCTGTGACCAGAGAAGATGTCACCAAACAACCATTCACGGGAGCACTTAATTAGTAATAATGTTTGTCAGTGCCTGCCCTATGTTAGAATCACCTGGAGGGGCCCCTGGGTGGCTCAGTTGGTTTATAGTGTCGGACTTCAGCTCAGGTCATGATCTTGCGGTTGGTGAGTTCGAGCCCCTGTCAGCTCAGAGCCTGCTTTGGATCTTCTGTCCCCCTCTGTTCGCCCCTCCCCTGCTTGCACTCGCTCAAAAATAAATAAACATGAAAAAAATCACTTAGATTCTTTTTAAAAATACCAAGTCAGTATCAGACTAGTTACGTTAGACTGGCTGGAGTTGGGGCCTGGGTACCCTAAAGGAGGAGTAGTCTGAGAAGAATGTTCTTCATGGTTGACATCCATGCACATAAATAACACTCATGTTAAGAGTCCAAAAAATCGGGAGTGAGGTAAAGATACATAAACATATATATATATATGTATAATACACATGAATATATATCTATATATAAAGCTATGAAGATATATGCTTGTATAAAGATATACTGGGGGGGCCTGGGTGGCGCAGTCGGTTAAGCATCCGACTTCAGCCAGGTCACGATCTCGCGGTCCGTGAGTTCGAGCCCCGCATCAGGCTCTGGGCTGATGGCTCGGAGCCTGGAGCCTGTTTCCGATTCTGTGTCTCCCTCTCTCTCTGCCCCTCCCCCGTTCATGCTCTGTCTCTCTCTGTCCCAAAAATAAATAAACGTTGAAAAAAAAATTAAAAAAAAAGATATACTGTGTGTACAAATGTATAAGCTTTAGCTTTTACACACATCATGTACTCCCTTTTCACATGGAAACTTCCCTTGTAGGGTTTCTGAGAGGAACTGCAAGTCTTGAGTAGCTAAAAACAAATATAACATGAAAGCAGCATTGCCTAATGGGTCTCTAGCTAGAGTTTTAATTCATCCTGGGTCATGACACGTTAGGGTTTTTTTTTTTTTTTTTTTTTTTTTGGCTTTTTTGGTATTTGGCTTTTTTTTTTTTTTAAGCAGTCATTGAAAGTGCTTCTGACTGGTGCTGGTTATTGAATTTTCTTGTAATGAAAAGTTTCTGTCACAGTTCTGACCTAGAAGTCACTGATTGAATGGGCAGGAGTTTTTTCCCAGGTGGGAGAGAACAACCTTTCCCTGCCCATTTCATCACTGGCTTTAGTCTGCTGCTTCTTTGCCTGGGTCTGAAGCTTCAAACGTATTTCAGATTTGCCCATCTCTGAAATCTTTTGGGATGTCAGAGGGAATGTTGTTCTCAGATTGAGGCCTTAGGCCTGGAGCACCAGTGCACCTGTTAGAAATGCAAATTCTCAGGCCCCACCCAAGACCTTCCTGGGTCAGACACTATGTTTTAACACGCCCTCTGGGAGACTGTGATGCACGCTCAAGCCCAAGAACTTCTGAGCTGGCATATAGGTTCTCTCCATGCTTTTCTCCGTAAGATGTGTGTTTTTCTCCATAGAAAAGCACGAACCAGACATTTGTGGACACACTTAATTTTGCTTCCTTTCTCCCTCCTCCCTCTCCCCTCTGAGGATGAGGCACGTCAGGGCTAGAGGGAAAATGAAGGTAGCTTTAAATTTCTGTTACTCTGTCATCAAGGTTCCCATTCCAATCTTTTAAGAGATAGCAATCAGATAAAGACACATTGCATATACATATGTATAAAGATATTCACAATCTATAAAGACATATTATACTATAAATGTATAAATATATGGGATGAGCACTGGGTGTGGTATGGAAACCAATTTGACAATAAATTTAATATTTAAGAATAAAATAAAATATAAAAAATATATATATACAATGTACAAGTATATATATTTCCATTATAAATGTATGAATATGTAAAATGTATAAAGATACATTGTGTATGTATGTATATATATATATGTATATATGTGCATAAAAATATACACAATGTATAAAGGTACATTTTGTATATATAAATCTCTGTTGTAAGTACAGGGGAGACTAAATACAGGAAATTTCAGAAATCAGAGTACCATTGGGAATCAAAAGGTCGCAAGAAGAGACTTGGGTGATTGGAGGTCAGCAGGGGAGAAAAATAAATCTTGGATGGAGTGGGAAGAAGAAGGTCTGGTAAGGGCCATTGCACAGCTCAAAAGGGGCTGCCACAATTTGCTTAGTACTTCCTGCAAACCATGCTCCCAGAGCTTTGTAGTGCATGTTCTGGGTCAAGGCAAGGGGAGAATGTAGCCCTGGATGAGCAACCATGGTTCCTTGTAAAAGTCAGACTGACTTCTTTAGGTAACAGAAAACAGTTGTGCTATTTTCTCCAAGGGTCTTTAAAAGTATAGATTCTTATCTCTCTTGGGAGTCCTGAAGGCAGAGAGACAATTCAGTGTTATCTTATCTCTAGAACCCTTCCAACTGTTAACAGTTGAAGTTACGTTTGCCTTTGTCTATCTATCATCTATCTATCTATCTATCTATCTATCTATCTATCACCTATCTCAAAGCCCTTCTCTCCAGACACTCAAAGAACTTAAGCTATATGGCTAATGTTTTAAACATCATGGGATGGGGCAGGGGGCTGAGGAGAAGGTTACCATGGATGGTCATCCCAGTAACAGAGGAATTAGGCATCTCTCCAGAGTGTTTCTAGTATCTAGGTATTTGAGTTACCAGAGACACTCTGCTAAGTGCCTACATGCATTATGTCATTTAATCTTAACACCCACCTTATGATAGAGAAGGTGCTATGAATGTCCTTAGTGTAAGTAGGTGGCTGATAAGGGATTTGAATTGAAGTTAAACCTGAGGTTTTACCTACTCCACCTTACTATTTAACGGTCGCTGAGGTCTTGATTCAGGTGGGCATGTAGTTGGATGCTTCATCCTCAGGGCTCAAATTGAGTTACGCCATTACCTACGCTCGTTATATACTTGTGCTCTTTCTTTTTCTGGTTTGTTTCTAAACCTCTTTGTGGCAGTATTTAAACTTAACTATTGATCCTCCAAAAGCTCTTAGACTTCCATATAGTACTTTAAATACACTGTGATATTTTTAAATAAAAAATTAATCATTGGGAGCTGGGCATTATTCTCTTTGCTGTGGGCCAAGCTTCAGTGTCATAACAGGAATTCACTAATGAAATAGATATAAAAAGAGCCTCCCTAAAGATTTAAGAGGGTTATATATTCTGTGGTAATTGTTTTTTTCCTGGGTAACTTCATCTTCATTTGTGTACCTGCTACAAATTCTTAATTATGTTTAATTATTCCAGGTTTTATAATTTACATTGTCTTTTATTTCCTCTTATCGTCCAAAGTATTTTATTAGATGGCATGTGTGTGGTCTATTTTTTAAGCATATAGACATAATTCTTAGGGATGAAATTCTCTTGATAGCTACCTAGAACACCAAAGAATTTCACTGCCTATATATGTCTGGCATAGTTTGAAGGAAAGAAAATTAATTTATTGTATTTCCAACAGTCCTAAATTCTTACTGATTGATTGAAAGAGTGAATATACAAGATTTTTTTTTCTTTTTATTTCAGGAATTACAACATCTAGTTAGATCACAACACATCAGAGCAGAGAAAGGTAAGCAAGGATCTGCATGAATATTTGAAATCATATAGGGCCAGAACTCTTTGGGCTAACGTGGTTTCTCTCATCTCCAGCTATGATGGAAGGTTCATGGCTAGAACTGGCCAGGAGGGGCAAGCCTGATACCCAGCCTTTTGCTCATCTCACTATTAATGCCACTGACATCCCATCAGGTAAGTTCCATTAGCATCCAGCCTGAAAAAGATTTCAAAAGTCCTTTATCAGCCCATTTGAATACTCAAGAGTATTATTGTCCTGTTACTAAAATTTTGAGAGCCCTTAACTTCTAGATCAGAAGAAAGATCATTTGGCGTTCAGTTGATAATCTCTATTGTGGAAATAGTTATTCTCAACTCTGCCAGAATGGATGTCCTCGCTTCAATTTCAGATCATCAGAATGGGTGCTTATTTTTAATGACTGCCAGTTGAGGTTGCACAACTGGGAAGGACAGTCTCTTGTTACGTTCATCTGTATTTACCCTAACCAAAGTTGATACATCCCCACTGCCAACCCATGAAGTTCATGGATGTATCTCTTGCAGAGTTCCAGGTAGGGGCTTGACAGAGTAATATTTAAGAGGCAGTAGCCCTCTAGAAAAGGAAACATATTCCTCCTTCTCCAAGGGCTTATCGCTTTCTCTGGGCAAGAATTTAGCTCAATGCACTGGAAAGCTGATTATCTTTTAGAAATGAAGAAACTCAGAGCTCTGTGCCTCTATCTACTTTAATGCTCCTGCTGTTCCATCATGGCCACTCTACTTGGGATAGATGAACATCAAAAAGGTTACAAAGAAGATTATGATAGGGTGTCAGTTGACATTACCATCCTCATCATTATGACCTTTGTCCAACGTACTCTATGTACCAGGCATCTCACTGAATTCATTATCTCCAATCCTTGCTACAAGCACGCAAGGTGAGTGATTGTCATTCATTTCGCAGACAAGGAAACTGAGGTCCGTGTGGTACATCTGCCCAGGTCACAGTGGTGACAAGAGTGGAAGTTGAACTCCACTCTAGTTCGTTCCCAAGTCCACGGTTTTTACACTACAGTCTATCATATTAGGACCCTGTGGCCAGTTGGCTTTGTCAGAGAGAAGTAAATTCAGAGCTCTTATGTTCTTATTTTCCTGTAAGAAATAGATGAATGTAGTTTTAATAGCAGGGGCTCTGAAGTCTGACAGCCAGGGTGTGAGGCCCACTGTACCTCATTGGCTGTACGACCTCATGCAAATTATTGGAATAATTTGTGTATCAGCTTCTTCAGGGGATGGTGATCACATCCACCTCGTGGGGTGGCTGTGGAGACTGAATGAGGCAATGTCGGAGCATGTTCTTACAGAAGCTGGCATACAGTAAGCACTCCATGAAAGCAAGTTGTTATTATTATTTGAGTTTTATTAAATAATTATCCATATTCCACTTTGTTCTAAAAATCATTTAAGGCTCGTTTTTCTTGGAGTTAAAAAAAATATCCAAGTTTTGGTAATGATTTTGCAGCCACTATCATAGCATGGGCCGCAGAGAGATGTTTCCCGACTGTAGACATAGAAGCTGAGAAGCCAACTCTTTGGTTTGTAGCACATTTTCCTAAACTATCCGTCCTGTCCCAAGTACCTGCTTCATAAACAAATGTTCTCTCTGTGCATGTGTGCGTGCCTCACACTGACGCTACACGGATTTTCTGAGTGAAACCTATTTTGCATATTAGCAAATGCAATCAAATTAATACTGACGTCTCAGCTGTGTGTGCTATGAATGTACTCTGCATTTATCTTTCCGGTTCATTTTAAACGGCATATGATAAATACTGCATTGCTCTGTGTGCCAAAGTCTGTTTGGCAATAGCAAGCGTGTTTTCTTCAGGCACCTAGCATCAAATCATTGCCAAAAAACAAGGCAAAATTCCTAGTTATTTTCCGACGGTTATTGAGTTTGTGACTGAGTGAAATGCAGTAGTGTATGCTTCTGTTTAAGAAAATAGCATTTGCTCCTCTGGCTGAGCCAACAGCTCCTTGAGTCCATTTATCTCCTGGTTTGGGCCAGTACTGGTCTTCAGAGAAAGGGGGCTTTAACTTGGCATGCTCATTTTTGGCCTCTGTTTTCTGTTTATTTAAACATAAGAAAAAACCGATAATCTGCCTTATATTGATTGCTAGCTTGTGGGTTTTTTCAAAGCTGCTTGAATAAAATGCACTGGGAAGTATTTTGGGAGGCCAGACAACATGGCTTTCTTAAGGGGGCTGCTCAGGCTAAATATTTGGAGAAGCCTCTTGTCCCGCACCTACTGGCACTGACCACGGGGGATGAGGGGCTGGGGTGAAAGGTCGTCAGCATGCCTCATCAGTCATGGAAACCCAGGCTTGTCACGCGAGGTCCCTCCACCTGATCACAGGATAGTTTTCTCTTCCTGTCTCCTGCCCTTCTCTGTTCTTGAGTCCTCCTTCGCATTCATGCTGACGGCTGTCCTCCCTTTCTTCTCTGCATGCTGTGTGCATTCCATTCTTTGCACCAACAGTTTTCCTTGCTGACCGCAGTCTCCTTGTCTCAGCCCATCCACATCTGATTGGATTCTCCCTGTCCGCTGGTGCCTTCGTCCCCTCGGTGGGCCGAGTGCTTCTGATCACCGCTAATTTCTGCAGCTTTCACTTGGCAGTTAGATGCTTTAACTGAACTTCAGCCAAGTGCCACGCGATATGCAGCAACGAAACTACTCTATTTTCTATTTTATTTTACTTGCTTATTTCTCATTTTCTCCACTAGTAGTGCTAAATGCCGTGAGGTCATAGTGCTTGATAAAGTTCTTTATTATGGGCAGAGTGAATCTCCATAGAAGACCCCACACAGATATTTATTGAATGACTGATCAACTAACGGATTGGTGAATGGATGAGTGGATGAATAAAAAGAGAGGTGGTTAGTGGGGAATATGGACATTCCTTCCAATGGACTGGCTAACAGTGGGAGTGATATGTGGTCAAGGCTCCTGTCTTTTCTCCCCTCTCTGTTTCATATTCCTTTCTTGTCTTTCCAGGCTATATGTCTGAGCCCTTGGTCTAATACTAGCTAATTCTCCCACTGAGAGAGTAGACTTTGCCTTTCTGCTTCTCTCTGTTAAGAGTCATCATAGGAGATAAACTATAAGACAAGTCATTAATTGAGAAAAAGACTGAACACAGAGTAAGAAGAGGGAAACATGGGATAATTTCAGATGGGAAATTTCTTGAATTTTGTTTACTTTGTCGATGGTTTAGGTGGCTGTTTACCAGCCTGGAGGAATTATTTTACTACTGTTTGTGAGTCTTGCAGTCTTGTCTTGATTCACTGGGGACCATGGGATGATACTGACATTTGAAATGATAGTTACACTTGGCGTGATATTTACATTCTGGATTCTATAATCTGGGATGACCTGAGGCGGGACCTCCAATGAAAAAGAAAAAAAGTGCTACCGTGGGTCCTAGAGGCCGCAGTGCCTCTAATGGCTTCTCAGGCTCACTCTAGCACCCTCATGTGGATAAGGTATGGAGTTCAGGAAATATACTATTCTTGGACAGGGATTGGAACCATTGGAGTCAAGCAGAGTCTGGAAATTCTCTTCCTATACTTGTCTCTTGCTTTTCTGTATCAACTGCCTTTGGCTTATTCTCTGTCTTCAACCTTAAATGATCTTTCTGATTCTGTTGGCTGACTCCTGTACCTATTTTAAGTTCTCAGACTCAGTTGCAATTCAACAAAGTCATTCTTGATTCTTCTGGGAGGAACCAAACTCTCTTTCTTTTGAATTCCCATGGCAATTATCTGTCTGCACCTTGGCTCTCAGGGCATATGCCTTGCTTCTTATCTGAATACACCACACCTATCGGTCATGTCCTGTAGTCCCCTTCAGGGAAGGAACACTGGGTTTTTGTCTTTGTACTCTCTCAGGTGTCTAGCAGAGAGCGCTAAGCACATCTTAATGTTTCTCTGCCCTTTTAGAAAATAAATTCTGAGGAGGTATTCTCCGATTGGAACCATGACTGTTATGCTGTTTTTCTCCAACCTCATAGAATCGTGAGGATGTCCTTCTCCTCAGAGGGACAGATTTTATTTAAAAAAAAAATTTTTTTTTAACGTTTTATTTATTTTTGAGACAGAGAGAGACAGAGCATGAATGGGGGAGGGTCAGAGAGAGAGAGACACACAGAATCGGAAGCAGGCTCCAGGCTCTGAGGCGTCAGCCCAGAGCCTGACGCGGGGCTCGAACTCACGGACCGCGAGATCGTGACCTGAGCTGAAGTCGGCCGCTTAACCGACTGAGCCACCCAGGCGCCCCCAGAGGGACAGATTTTAAATTATGTGCCTTTCCTCCCCTCAGGTTCCCACAAAGTGAGCCTGTCCTCCTGGTACCATGACCGAGGTTGGGCCAAGATCTCCAACATGACTTTCAGCAATGGAAAACTAATAGTTAACCAAGATGGCTTTTATTTCCTGTATGCCAACATTTGCTTTCGACATCATGAAACTTCGGGAGACCTCGCCACAGAGTATCTTCAGCTGATGGTGTATGTCACTAAAACCAGCATCAAAATCCCGAGCTCTCATACCCTGATGAAAGGAGGTAGCACCAAATACTGGTCAGGGAATTCTGAATTCCATTTTTATTCCATAAATGTTGGAGGATTTTTTAAGCTACGGTCTGGTGAGGAAATAAGCATCGAGGTATCCAACCCTTCACTACTGGATCCAGATCAAGATGCAACATACTTTGGGGCTTTTAAAGTTCTAGATATAGATTGAGCCCCATTTTTTGGAGCGTTATTATGTATTTCCTAGGAGGTATGGAAAATTTTTTGTAAACAAGCCAAGAAGGATGTATATAGATGTGAGACTACTAAGGGGTATGACCCACAATGGTACAAGAAGACTCTTTCCATGCTTTTGACTATAGAGAGCACATGTATTTACAGCCAATGGGAGATGTTGGCTTAGGTTGTTACAGTCCGAGGGCTTTCTGACATAAAGGTTTTTAAATTTTGTAACGAATTCCTAGAATTAGGCCATAGGAGCAATTATGGTTGCCTTCATGCGGACTACGGGAGGGGTTAATTCTCTGGATCTGGCCTGTGGTTATGCGCCACGGTGCCACTGAAGTGGAGAGGGTGTCCTCTCATTGCAAATGGATGATCACCAGAAGGGTTAAGTTCTTTTGAATTGTTACATCATGCTGGAACCTGCAGATAAATACTTTTTCTAATGAGGAGAGAAAATATATGTATTTTTATATGATATCTAAAGTTATATTTCAGATGTAATGTTTTCTGTGCAAAGTATTGTAAATTATATTTGTGCCATAGTATTTGATTCAAAATATTTAAAAAATGTCTTGCTGTTGACATATTTAATGTTTTAAATGTACAGACATATTTAACTGGTGCACTTTGTAAATCCCCTGGGGAAAACTTGCAGCTAAGGGGGAAAAAAATGTGGGTTTTTTTTGCTACTATCAACTGTATCATATTTCTTTATTCTTTTTAACTTAGATTTTTCAGGCTTGTCAAGTCTGCGCAAAAAAATTAAAATGGATGCCTTGAATAATAAGCAGGATGTTGGCCACCAGGTGCCTTTCAAATTTAGAAGCTAATTGACTTTAGAAAGCTGACATTGCCAAAAAGTATACATAATGGGCTACTGGAATCTGTCAGGAGTATTTATATAATTATTGAACAGGTGTTTTTTCTACAAGTGCTGCAAATTGTAAATTTTGTGGGGTTTTTTTTAATGGAAAAGTTATCAGTGGCTTATCAGCAAAAAATCCCTTTTTAATATAGGAGATGATATTTTATATTGTACAGTAAAAACATTGCCTTTGAATGTTCATTTTTTTGGTACAAAAATAAATTTATAAGAGGACCTGCCTTGTGATACTGTGCCTCTCTTTTCCGTCTGTCTTGCTCTGTGATTCCATTCTCTCCAATGTGGTATTGTGGCTTCCATCTTTCCAAAGGTTACCAGGAGAAATGCAGATTTAATTAAAAATTAAGAATGGATTTAATTGAATTAGTGAACCTCAGAATTTGAAAAATAATTTATAAGGAATTTGTATGCAAGAACGTAGCCAGATCGAAAATAGAGGCTTCGTCGCTCAAAAAAGAACAGTTTGTGTCATGCTATGTCATGAGAAGAAAATGATATTGTGCACAAGTTCCTAATGCCCTGCAGGACAACCATTTGACCTGGAGGGGCCCCTGAACATTTTATGGCTTACCATGGTGAGGAAACATTAGCGATGGACTAGATCCTCGACCTCATGGAAATTTATGTGGGGAGCTGTCCCAACTCTGCTGGTTACTCACTTGAAAGAGATGTAAGAAAACAAGCAACTTAGGAAGGCACAGGAAACCATAATATAAGGCACTTGACATTCGCGGATAAATGTTTCTTGATGGTTGTGAAGAATGGAAAGAGGAAAGAAATAGCAGATGCTAAAGAAGAAATTGTACATTGAAAACAGCAAAGCTATGATTGTAGCACTCAATCATTGTCCAAAATGCACCTATTGTTTTAAACCTATCAGTAACTCTGAAGTAGATTGGCACAAAATATGATTTCAGTGACGCATATCCCAATCGCTGAGCCTTGCTTTAAGGAAAAATGATGTGCAATCGGAATTTCTCCACTCTCCTCGGACACAAAATGTTGTTATATAAAGAACCTAATTAGCTGCCCTAGCTCCTATGATGTGATTCTGTCATTTGCACAGGTGAATAACGTTCATTTGTTCCACATTATTTACGGAGCACTATGTGCTAGGCACTGTGGATTCTACAGCATTCTACACACTGAGGATTCTACAGCATTCTTCCCGCCCTTGAGAAGTTTCCCTTCTGGTGGGGAGGAGCCTCATAAGAGTGTGGGAGGTGAGCTCCAGGGCATGGACCTGTAGAGCACGCTGTGGTATCAGAGAAATGGCCATTGAACCCAATCCTGGGAATCACAGAAGTTACAGAAATTAAATTGGGCTGGATAGTATGTGGGCTGAAAGGTTCCGAAAGTGAATATAGAGTAGGATATCCATTACTATTTTTAATTTAGAGGCAACTGACGTGCAATCTCTCAAAGATGAGCTAAAACCCAAAGTCTAGGGTTGGAAAGAACCCAGGATCTTGTGCGACAATACATGGTGGCACCAGCCAGACTGGGGAACTAACATGGCGGATGGTCTGCAATACTAAGGGAGATCCTTTATAGAAAACCTCGAAAATTCAGCCTGACTGTAACGTTGAGCTTGCATATGTTAACAACCTGGTAGGGATTGTTAGAGCTCTGCTGGAATGAACCTATGACTTAATGAAATGTTGGTGTAGACTGGCCTGTGCCTTGAAGGAGTAAGCTGTAACAAGGGGCTGTGCCAAGGGTGTGGAGGTATAGAAAAGGCTTTTCCTCTTTTCTAGTGATGCTCGAGGCTTTCCGGGATCTGAAATGCAGGACTCAATACCCGACTTCCCCTCACACACTATTTTACTGCTGTATTGTCTTCTCACTCACCCCTTTTCCCATTTCCATCCTTCTTACGTGTTTTCATCTTTTTTCTTTTCGCCTCGAATCCCCGGCCCTTGCCTCAGAGGAACGTTCCGTTTCTCTAGTGGCCCTCGAGGAATAAGGAGGCAGCCGCATCTGACTGAGATGGAAGCAGAGCCTGTCAACACTCAGCAGCGACGAAGTGAAAGCGCTGAGGACTGACAAAATCATGTCAGGAAACCAACACACACACCGGACGCTCTGGCAAGTGGGATTGTGTGCTCGTTGCAAATATCCCACGTCAGTCATCTTTCTAACACATGCCAAATCTGAAGGAAGGAACGCATGCGAATTTTAAAGGCGTCTGTCTTTGTGAGTCGGCTTCTCCAAACCCACCAGACTCACGCACACTTGCGTCTTTCCAAAACACTACGTGTGAGGCAGCTCCTGTTCCCTGAAGCTGCTTTCTGCACTCCCCTCCCGCTTCCTTTTGGCTCCTGCATTTCCATTAGGCCCGCCTAGAAAAGAATCCAGGGAAGACGGCCCATTCCCAGTGACTTACGGGGAAACCTGAGCACCTCAAGCCTCATCCTGTCTCTCTGGGTCTACTTGTTGATTTGGGGTTACACTGGCACACTGTGGGGGACACAGCTCTGACTCAACCTGCCGTTCCACATTTAGTCTGTAGGGTCATTCGGGGCAGGCCAAGCATGTGTCAGCCTCACTTTTGGCTTCGCTAATCGATGCTCTGGCTTCTCTGCTATGAAACTGAAATACGTTTCCCAGAAGCTGCATTTATAAATGCTAATTAGTTATTGATTCACATTATGATGATTTAGGCTTGTGTCACTTCTTACAATAAAAAATTTGTACACAGCGAGTGCTAGACTTTAGCTATGAAACAGAAATCTATCCTTCTGATTAGTAACACGTTGATGATACTTCTACTCTCGTAATTTAAAAATTCTATTTCCTAATCATTTACCCGCCTCCCCTCCCCTCTCCTTTGCTGACGGATTTTCTTTACAGGAGCCGGTCAGCGTCTTGACCACTACTCCAGCTATTAGTAGCGACAGCCTCTGTGATCTTATCAGATGAGGACCAGTTATAATGTTACTCATATTGCAACTGGCTTTCAGTGTTTATAGAGAAATCCTGTAGAATCTTCTGTTTTGAAAACTGAAAGAGGTGTCCTTTCCTTTGGGCAAAGGAATGAGCTAGTAGTTACTTACTCCATTAGTAGCATCCAGAACTAAGAACCTGAGGATCAGGGCCGGCTTCAGAGACAGTAATTTCCCCTGAAAAAATTGATAGTTTAAACTCTCTTATGAGGGCCTTAAAATCATGGTATGTCACTCTCTTGGGCAAAGCCTACTTTTTTTTCCTTTTTCTGTGGATTCTGCAGAAGCTTCGTTTTCTCAAAGGCCTGAACTTAATAATGAACTTATGTTGGTGGAATGGAAGTTCCTCATGAAATGTACACATCTTTTGGAAGAAAGATTGCAAATTGGGTGTCGGCCGGACCCAGGATTGGAATCTACCCTCTGCTGCCTGATAAGCTTGGGCAGGTGGCCACCATTTGGATTTCAGTTTTTTACCTTGTGAAGTAGGAGTCAACCTACCTGTGTTGACAAGTTGTGAGGATTGGCACATGCGAGGGGCTCAACAAATAGGGGCCACCAGTATTGTCTTCCCACCTCATTTGCTACACACTTAGTCCCCAGAGTCAAGCACATTGAAAAAAAACTTTTAACGTTAATTTATTTTTGAGAGAGAGAGAGAGACAGAGACAGAGCATGAGTTGGGGAGGGGCAGAGAGAGAGAGGGAGACACAGAATCTGAAGCAAGTTCCAGGTTCTGAGCTGTCAGCACATAGCCCCACGTGGGGCCTGAACCCACAAACCGGGAGATCATGACCTTAGTTGAAGTCAGACACTTAACCAACTGAGCCACCGTGGCACCCCCAAGCACATATGTTATCTTTTTTGTCTAGCTGCCATGCATGGACACATGGAGCAAAGCCCTGCACAATGCATTATAAGCGACACTAGGATAGATATGAAATTAATTTTCTAGGGCTGCAATAGGTAACAACTACACAACCCGAGTGGCTTAAAACAACAGAAATTTGTTCTCTCACAGTTCTGGAGGCTGGATATCTGCAATCAAGGTGTTGGTAAGGCCATGCTCACTCGGAAGGTTTTAGGGAAGAATTCTTCCTTAGGATTCTGATGGGTTCGGCAGTCCCGTTCCTTGACTTGTAGATGCATTGCTTCAATCTCTGCTTCTATTGTCACATGGATCTTCTTCTTGTGTATCTCACAACCATCGTTTCTTCATTAGGACACCAGTCATTGGATTTAGTTCCTACCCTAACACAGCATGACCTCATCTCACCTTGATTACTTTGCAAATACCGTATTTCCAGATAAGGTCACATTCACAGATTCTGGGTGGATGTGAATTTTTAGGTAAAACTATTCAACCCAATACAGCTATACACAGAGTTCAGGAAGGAAATAAACATCTAAAAACCAAACCATAACTAAACTAGAATTAATTAATGCCACAATAGAAGCATGAGCAATGGTGCTGTTGAATAAACCTAACACAGTGAGGGTTTGTTTCACTGAAATATGAATGAAATCATAATTGAATCCAATTAAGAATGCTGTGTTTGTGTTGGCTGTTTATTTTCATGAGACTATACTGGGATTAGGACAGGCTGTTATGCGCCCTCTTATACCTTCCCTCCTTGTGAGGTCTCTCCCTCTCTGCTCCCCACCCCACCCCAGAGCATTGTGGCTCTGCTGATGGCCACCACCAGGATTTGTATTTGCTTCTTCTTTCTAACGGCAAATGTGATTTTGCTCAAGGATGGGGAGTTTAAAAGGAACCAATTTGAAAGAATTCATCTCCGTAATAGACAGGGAACCAGATGGAGAAAATGTTACTTACCCAAAGTTCCAGAGCTCAGAGGAAGGCAGCCAAGCTTGATGGAGCTTTGCCCGTGGAGGTGTTCAAGGCTGGCTTTTAGCAAGAGCTCCGCCTGCATGCCAGGGGGTGGGTGATGGCAGGAAGGGCAGGGGTTGAGAGATCAGTACCATACCTGTGATGCTGAAATCTTGGGTAAAGTAACCAGCATCTTCATAAGTTTGTTTTTATTGTAGGGTGCCTGGGTGGTTCAGTTGGTTAATCATCTGACTCTTGATCACAGCTCAGGTCTTGATGTCAGGGTTCTGAGTTCAAGCCCTGTGTTGGGCTCCATGGTGAGTGTGGAGCCTACAAAATTAAAGTTTTTATTGCATTTCTGGTGGGAGTTGTGGACATCTGTCATTGGATTTAGGGCCCCCCTGGATAATAGAAAAAGATTTCCTCTCAGGGTCCCTAGGTGGCTCAGCTTGTTGAGCATCTGACTTTGGCTCAGGTCATGATCTCGAGGTTCATGGGTTCCAGCCCCGCCTCTGGCTCTGTCCTGACAGCTCAGAGCCTGGATCCTGCTTCGGATTCTGTGTCTCCCTCTCTTTCTGCCCCTCCCCTGCTCACACTCTGTCTCTTTCTCTCTCTCTCAAAAATGAATAAACATTAAAAAAATTTTTTTTTAAAGAGGAAGATTTCCTCTCAAGATCCTTAATTATACCTGCAATGAGCCATTTCCTAAATAAAGTATTATCCACAGGTACTAGGTTTAGAATGTAGACATATCTTTTTGAGGCCACCATTCAACCTACTATGCTTTCCAAATCACAATTATTAATGGGGCCAGTCACCCTGATATCCTTCTCCTTGTGGCTATGGCTTTCACGGAGGGACAAGGAAACCATCAGAAGAGGCCGGGGTCGGGAAAACAACTCATAAGTAAAATACTGAATGATACAAAAATCCCCAGATCTGCAAAATTCTGAAAATGTGAATGCATGAGACAGATCCCAGAGGGGATAGACGTGTATGAGAATGTTATTGTGTTAGGGAAATGGGATTATAGATGTTTTCTTCTTTCGAAAATCTCCCTGACTATTGTTACGCTGCCATTGAATTCAATAATAAAGAGCATTAAAACTAATGTTTTCAGCAAAGAAACGATATGGCAGCTTTTGGTGCTAAATCAATCTAGGGCCCCACAATGTGAGGCCTGCTTGTTTTTTAAATAGGATGGCCTGGAGGCCTGGGGAGACTGCATCAGCTGGAAAGGCTGGCGATTTAGAACAGGAAAAAGTGACTTCTCCCCCCGGGTGTTGCCTTTAACCCTTCCCAGCCTTGAACTTAGACAGTCAGAATTAGGGGCTACAACCTTGCAGAAAGCAGATTTCACATCCAACACTCCCTCCTTCCCTCCTAATACTTGGCTTCTTCACCACTCTCCCTGATGCTAGAAGGACAAGGTGAGGAAGCAGGACAGTTTCAAAGGAGCATGTTTTCCTGAACGCCTTAAACCCAAGAGGTTCCAAGTTAATTTTTTAAAGATAACTTGACAACTTGTTCACTTTGTTTTCTGCCCTCAACGGGGGAGTAAACTTGACAGACAGAGACAAGTTAATTGAAATGTTCCCTTGGCGTGCAAACTGCTTGGGTAAAGATGGTATCCTTTATGGCATGGCTGTTTAATAAGGTTTTTGTTTGTTTTTTGTTTTTCATCTGAATTGTCAAAAGGAACTCAAAGCTGAACATTTTTGTTTCTGATATAAGGGCTGGTGATAAAGCTTTTCCTTTAGAATAGAAACTTTATTGTTTCAAAACCTAGTAAATTCCTTTTTGTCGTTGTTGTTAATGCTTATTTATTTATTTTTGAGAGAGAGAGGGATGGACAGAGAGAGGGTGACAGAGAATCCCCAGTGGGCTCCACGCGGATGATGCAGGGCTTGAACTCATGAATTATGAGGTCATGACCTGAGCAGAAATCCAGAGTCAGATCGAGCCATCCAGGTGCCCCCAAAGCTAGGAATTCCTATTTAATCCTCAGATATTGGCCCACAGAAGTTCAACTATGCAGGTTACAATGTCAAAAGCATCTCCTCGACTAAAAAGTGGGGTAGGCTTCTGGCTAAAGGGAGGAACACAAACCTTTTTTTTTTTTAATTTTTTTTTTCAACGTGTATTTATTTTTGGGACAGAGAGAGACAGAGCATGAACGGGGGAGGGGCAGAGAGAGAGAGGGAGACACAGAATCAGAAACAGGCTCCAGGCTCTGAGCCATCAGCCCAGAGCCCGACGCGGGGCTCGAACTCACGGACCACGAGATCGTGACCTGGCTGAAGTCAGACGCTTAACCGACTGCACCACCCAGGTGCCCCCACAAACCTTTTTTTAAAGCCATATATGACATAATCTTGTTTTTATAGGGAACCTACAGAGATCTGTGGCGTCACTGATGTGCCTGGAAGGAATGAGTCATTGAATACTCTGGGTCTAGAACGTAGGCCCCAAACCACAAGGCATAGGCCAATTTACCCCACTTTAAATGACTATTTAAAACTATGTGTTCACAATTTGTTTAGGAGAGGAGATTGATGTATGTGAATGGGCAGAGGAGACTGCTTGTGGCAGCATTAAGCCTCCTTTGGACTGCCCTGAACAGTAATGATCTGGTCCAAACTTGCATATCACACTCAGTAAAATGATTCTTCAAGTTCATCAGAACCCCCCCCCACCCCCAAATAGTTGATCACCTCCCTTTTTTGGGAAGAACATGCTCCTTGGGAGCCTGACCCCTATGGACGGCCCCAGGGGCCAAAATGAGTTCCTTCCTGGCATATAGAAAAGTAAATATATTACCTCCATCTCTGTTTTCTTATATTTCAACTGTCCCAGGCACCTGCTCCTCCAGCCCAACCAGTTTGGCTCTGCAAAACACAGCAATGTATGTAGTCTTTAGTCTTTCCATGAAAAATAATGATGGACTGTATCACATCATCAAATTGTCAAAGATTATCAATAGTCTGTTAATGCGTTTTCATGCATTTTTCTTTGCCTCAAGCAACGATTAAGAAATACCCAGATTTGTTTCTTCTCTTTTAGGAAATCTCTGTAGGGCTGTTCTCACACATAATCTCTTTAACCCTCATTACAATTCTAGGTAGTGACTGTTATTATCCCATTTTATAGATTCATAAATAGTAAGTGACATCTGGAGCGTGTGTGTGTGTGTGTGTGTGTGTGTGTGTGTGTGTGTGTTTGGGATTAGAATGTAAGACTACTAGAATTTCTTCTGCCCTCCTGATGCTGCAGACAATGTGACAGACCATAGCCCACTATTTGCTGTGTGGCTCTTAATTTTTTGCTCCTTGAATTTTTGCCCTCATTTCTTCCCAGGGCGACCCAGAATTGGGTGTGGGATGGAAGGGGAATGGAGCTAAAGAAACCACTTCTGCCTCATGAGCTTTTTCAGGTGTGGTGCCTTCTCACATAGAATCCCAAGAAGGGAAGGATGACAGAGTGGAAAGATGAACAAATTTGATGTTGGGAGAATAGAGATCCAGGCGTGCCTTTCCAACAATTGTTTCATATCTTAACCTTCCTGTCGCTCCACTTCTTTATTCACAAAATTAAGATGATCACAGCGACATCACCTGTTTGGCGCTCTTGAGAACTCAAGTAAAAGAAATGTGCAAACGTGGAAGAAAGAATAAAGTGTAATATGGATCGGGTAGGGTCAGTGTTTTTGAAGTCACTCACGGCAGTTGCAGTTTGACCTGATGGGCATCTAGTATCTTCCCTGAAGCTGCTTTCCTCCTCCAGTTCGTTCACACCCTCTCTGGTGCCATCTCCCAAACCAGCAAGCATTTATGGGAAAGATTTTAGTGGTCCATGAGCTCAATGCATGTCCTGCTTTCAATGGTGATGCAAGCCTTCAAATTAATTCTACTAGGATTTGACATTTTATTTATTTATTTATTTTAACGCTTATTCATTTTTGAGAGGCAGAGAGAGACAAAGCATGAGTGGGGAAGGGGCAGAGAGAGGGAGACACAGAATCCGAAGCAGGCTCCAGGCTCTGAGCGGTCAGCACAGAGCCCGACACGGGGCTCAAACTGACGAACTGGGAGATCATGACCTGAGCCGCAGTTGGACCCTCAACTGACTGAACCACCCAGACGCCCCTAGGATTTGACATTTTGAAGGGTTTTTTTTCTCCTGTTGAACTCGGGTTTCACATTCTAGAGACTGAGTTTATCTCTTCCAACCTTTCCTTTTACTAAAGTGGAAGAGAAAGGGGAAAGGCAAAAAAAGTACACTTTAATCACAGTGGCAATGGATCACTTTCTCTTTCTTGCAGGCAAGTAGCAATGAATTAGAATCTCAGGGCCAAACCCACTTTGCTCTCCCTCTCCACTGGGCACTTCTGGCTTTACTCCCTTTGCCTGGTGGAGCTGATTAGCCTGCGCTGAGCCCTACTGCTGAAAGTGAAGGGAGTCCAAGAAGATAGTGGCTTAGACCATTCTCCTTCATTTTTTGTAAGCAACTCTTTAAAGACCACTCCCATCCCTTAACCGAAAATCCTCACAGCCTCCAAGGTCTAGCATTTGGTAAGGAGTCGATAAAACATTAAACAACACTTAAAACAATTTTTAGAAAAATGAAAAGATTTAAAGAGGATCTTCCAGAGAATGTGTGTTGTTCATTTAGTTTTGAGAGAGTGAGTGAGAGAGAGAGAGAGAGAGAGAGAGAGAGAGAGAGAGAGAACAAGCAGGGGAGGGGCAGAGAGAGACGGGGGACAGAAGATGTGAAACAGGCTCCATGCTGACAGCAGAGAGCCTGATGTGTGGCTTGAACTTGCAAACTGTGAGGTCATCACCTGAGCCGAAGCCGGCCGCTGCTTAACCAACTGAGCCACCCGGACACCCTGAGATACGTGTATTATAGTAGAAAGAAAATTCCCCAGTGAAAAGAATGGTTCACTAAGGAGAAACATTTCAGATGGCAAGGACTGGTTAGAGAAGAGATATTTCGTGTGTGTGCGCCCATGTGCATTTGGTAGGTATAACTTTGCATGTTTTACCTGTAAATAACAGACAACCTAAACTCAAGTGGCTTGAACAATCAGGAAGTTAGGAAATCTGTTTCCTTGTATAACAAGAAATCCAGTGGTGAATCAGGCTACAGGTGTAGTACATCAGAGCTCCAAATCTGCTTCTATTGTTCTCTTTGATTGGCTCTCCATCGTGTGTTGACTTCACCCTCTCGGTGTTAGCAGTCCCAGGCATCAAATTCCAGTACAATGTTCAGAGGAAGAAATAAAAGCATAACTGGCCCAGGCTTGGCCAGTGCCCTTGCGGGGGGTGGGGCAGGGGCTCCCCGTGGCACACAGAGTAAGTTTGACAAATCTCACTAACCGGCTTCTAGACAGAATTCAGATGAGAGCAGAGGGAGCTGTATGTTTAGCTTATGGAAGACCATATTGTTACGGATTTTTATGCCCCTTTTGTGTGCAGAACTCAAACCGGAAGATTTCTCTGCAGCAAACTCCACTGGGCACTATCTGCTCACAGCTGTGTGACCTTCACCTGAACCTTTGCTACTGTGCTTACTTGGCTTACAAGTACCACATTGGGGCTGGATTTCTAACATTGCACACATGTTATCTGAAATCCTCCTTAAATTTGCTGCTCTAGTCAATACACCGAGGATCCACTAGAGAAACGTTCTGTTGCTTTAACGTCAGCTCTACTCAGGGCTTGTTCTTGCAAACTTGTTTGCCCACTGAAAACATGAGATCGGTAGTCCTTTTGCGTTCCCAGATGACTTAACAGCTGCTTTGGATCAGCTGCACGACTGGCCCGAATGACTGCAAACATTGGTCATCAAGATGGCTAAGAGACAAGTTTCAACAGCGCAACAGTCAATTTCAGGGCAGCAAGTTGATGTGGCCAAGCCCTAGTCCGCTCTTCCTATGTATTCCCAGCTGTGCTGCTTCTAATCCTCATCCTCGGCGCTGGGCAGGACAATTTTGTAAAACACAGTTACAGTCCCGTCATTCGCTTGTCCCCAAGCCTTACATCCTTTCTCCGCACGAACAGATGAAGTACAAAAGAGCTGCTGGCATCAACCTCTTTTTGCAAGTTTTTCTCCTGAAATCTCTACACGATGACCTGTGGCCTCTCCACACGATGCCCCAGTCACCCCAAAGAACCAGCTGTTGCCTCTTTGAGCACCCGTGTGCTTCCTCACCTCTGTGAGTGTGTATGAGGTTCTGGGCAGACGTACCCCCTTCCCTGTCTCATATCGGCTTCTCATTCCTTTTTTTTTTTAAACGTTTATTCATTTTTGAGAGACAGAGACAGAGCATGGGGGGGGGGGGCGGAGGGGCAGAGAGAGAGGGAGACACAGAATCGGAAGCAGGCTCCAGGCTCTGAGCTGTCAGCCCAGAGCCCAAAGCCGGGCTTGAACCCGTGAACCGTGAGATCATGACCTGAGCCGAAGTTGGATGCTCAACCAACTGAGCCGCCCAGGCGCCCCTCTGCTCCTCATTCTTGAGGTTACAGCTCAAACATCACCCTTAACCAGAGACTTTCTTTATTCTCATGGCTGTCAATCAGGTAGTCCCTTCTCTGGGCCCCTGTGGCACTTTGGTCCAGGGCTCAGCGGTTGAATTGTAGTTATTTATGTACCTGTTTGTTCCCCCCACTACTACAATGACTGACTCTTTTTCATTTTTGTGGGTATGGGTAGCACAGTGACCAGGAACTAGGAGCTGTCCGAAGAACATTTAACAGGGGAAGGAAACAAGGAAAGAAAAAAGGAAAGGGAGGAGGGGAGGCAGGAAAAGGAGGAAGGGAAGAAGAGAGGGAGGGAGGGAGGGAAAGAGGGAGGATGGAGGAATCTGGTCAACATATTCTCCTAGATCCTAGGGACTCTTTATCTCCCTTTCAAGTCTTATCTCTGGCCAGGGGTAAAAATGATGACTAAAGGTAAGGAGAGGACCCGAAAGGTAGCCTCTGGAGGGTGTCTAGCTGTCCCAGGCTTCAATAGCCAGCCCAAAGACAAGCAACCGCCCTCTCTTCTCTGTGGAACAGAGTAAATGTTTTACTGAGAATCTCTTCTGTGCCAGATATGTGCCAAATGACCCTGGTATTTTTAAAAAGATGAATTAGACACAGTCCTTGGTAGTCTACACGTTAGTTATCCCAATGCTCTCCGGATAGCTCAGAGGCCATACTCTTCTCATATCAAAAAACTCCCCTTCTTCGTTAGTCTGGTTGTTTCCGAACTCTGGATGTCAAGGTCTGGAGAAGGCCCCAGTTTTCACATCACACTGAACCTGAATGTGGAAGTCAGGTGATCAGTCCCTTATTATTGTTCTTTGTTTTTTTTCTCCCCAAATCTGTTTCTTTTTTTAAAATTATGTCTATTTATTTATTTTGAGGTGGGGAGGGGCAGAGAGAGAGGGAGAGAGAGAGGATCCCAAGCAGGCTCTGTGCTGTCAGAGTCCAGACCTGAGCCCAGATCAAGAGTCTGACTCTTAACCTTAACCGAGTGAGCCACTCCAAGATACTAATACTTGAAATGAATGACTTCTCTGCAGGGCTGTAGGGTTGGAGGAATAGAGAACGAGTGAACAGACAGCCCCATCACTGCTGGGACAGACAGGGAGAGGTGGCAGCCACCAGTCAGAGGGCAGCATTCAGACGAGACCCCTCTGACCACTGAAGATACTACATTAGGAATAACGTGGTAAGGAAGACGGTGGTTGAGGCCCGGGAACCTCCCACACAGGGGCCAAAGACAAAATGACAATGGGGCAAGTCAACCTCCTCTTCCCCCTCCCTGTGCTTGCTCCGTGTGGAGACCAAGGGTCAAAAGGGGGCTTCTCTTCCCTCCAAATCCACCCCCCTCCACGACCTGGTCACCAGGGTGGGGGCTGCAGCAGTCACCCCTGCAGAGGGAGAAGAGGCTGGAAGAAGGGACCGGAGAGGAGAGGAGAGGCAGTGGCAGATGGAACCTTAGGTAAGCTGACACTCCAAGCCCCCAGTGCGTGCTCCAAGGTCCCATCAGCCTTCAGCTGTAAAACAAATTAATTAAAACACAATTACTTCCAAGTCGGCACGGTCAAAGCCTTAATCCCCAAGCACTGGCGGTTTGGTGATTAGGGGCCCGGCGAGACCGCGCTGCTCTCTGGCGCCCCGCGCCGGGCAGTGGCGGAGCCTCAGGCAAGGCAGCAAGGCGAGGATGGGCTGGGCTTGGTTCAGCCGGCCCCCCCCTCCCCCCCCCCCCCCCCCCCCCCCCCCCCCCCCCCCCCCCCCCCGCCCCAAAGGCGACACTGGAGCTGGAGTTTCTAGTCCCAGTGTCAAAGAACGTCCATTAGGTTCCCTGCCTCTGATCATCTGGTTCAACCTCCTCCACCCTCCCTTTGTAGGGAGACCTGGCCAGTCTATCTTTGCCTTGCTTTTTAGCTGACCACCCCCTGTTGGGAGGAAGGGTTTGCCACTGATGTTCTAGGGCTAAAGTCATTAGGCTAAGTGAAAATAAACAGTAATAAATCCTGCCTCAGGCGCTGGGGTCACATGCTGGCATTAGGGAGCCATTTACATCTATCTATATTTTTTTACCGAGAGTTACAGTGGCAGAGGAGCATTATTCACATGCCTTTGTTTGACACACATTTTATTAGACACAGGATCACTGAAAAGCATTAGCCTCTAGTCCGCTTTAACCCCTCTGTTGCCATCCAGCTGGTGCTAACTTCAACTTCAGGGAGTGCCTCGTTTAGACTGTTTTTTTGTTTTTTAATTTTAGTTCTGATTCACTGTTAAAAATGGCTCCTTAAAATAAATTCCCATAGAAGAGGGTTGCATTTTTCCAGTTATAAGAAGAAACTTATATCTGACTTCAAAGGTGCAACAAGTGATACATAATATAATTTAGATTCACAGATATATTGCATTTTGCATGAAATTGCATGGTTACCTTTAATAGAACTGTAAACTTTTAAATTTTATAAATATTGTCTAAGTAATTTCTTATGATTGTATATTTTGTCTAAAATTACAATATTAGCTATGAGGTATTATTTAAATTCTTAATAGAATTGGGGCGGTTCATTTTACTTTTTTTCCAGCTTTATTGAGATATTATTGACATAGGACATATGTAAGCTTAAGGCATACAAATGTGATGATTTCATACATGTGTATATTGATTTGATTACTAAGATCTTTTAAAATTAATAGAGTTACTTGGATGATTCAAATATGTTTTAAAAATTACACAGTCAAAACGCATCAAGTTCCTTAAAAAGTCCATATCCTGGGGCACCTGGGTGGCTCAGTCGGTTGAGCATCCAGCTCTTGATTGCTGCTTAGGTCATGATCTTGCAGTTTGTGGGATCGAGCCCCATATCGGGCTCTGTGCTGACAGAGTGGAGCCTGCTTGGGATTTTCTCTCTCTCTCTGCCCCTCCCCTGCTCACGCGTGTGTGTGTGCACGCACATAAGCTCTCTCTCACAATAAATAAATAAATAAACATTAAGAAAAAGTTGCTAAAAAAAATCCATATCCTTTGACAGATAAATTGTATCCCAGAGAAATCACAATGGAAGGTAAAAAATATGGTCACCAAAAAGTTGTTATTTACAGTCACAAAACACAGAAAGTAACTTAGTTATCCAACAGAAGAATGATTACATAAATGATGGTATTTTTTTTATTTAAAATTTTTTTTTAACATTTATTCACTTTTGAGAGTGAGAGAGACAGGGCATGAGTGGGGGAAGGGCAGAGAGAGTGGGAGATACAGAATCAAAAAAAGGGTCCAGGCTCTGAGCTGTCAGCACACAGCCCGACACGGGGCTCGAACTCACAGACCACGAGATCATGACCTGAGCTGAAGTCGGACGCTTAACTGGCTAAGCCACCCAGGCGCCCCTACATAAATGACTGTATTAGAAAAACAATATAGCGTCAAGTGAGGTATAGGCTTTAACAGTCAACTAGATCTGAAATGTAGCTCTTTGCTTGCTAATTCTGTGACCTGGGGCAATTAGGTTTTGCATCTAATGTATTATTTAACTATTGCTACATAAAAAACTGCCCCCAAACTCAGTGGCTTCAACCATCACTCATTAATTTTCATAGCTCCCATGTGTGTTGGCTGGCGTTGGCCCCACAGAGGCAGGGCTGGCCTGGATTCCTCTACACCTCCCTGCATCTGGCCCTGGTCCTCTGGTCACTCACCCTTCGTGCTTATCCTACTGGCATAGACATGCATGTGCTTCACATGGTGATAGAAAAGGCCCAAGAGGGAAACGTGAAAACTCGTAAGGCGAGGTTGCATTGTTATTCTTTTGGCTAAAGGAAGTCACATTGACCAAACCTGAAGTCAAGGCATTTATTTATTTATTTTTTAATTTTTTTTTAACCTTTATTTATTTTTGAGACAGAGAGAGACAGAGCATGAACGGGGGAGGGGCAGAGAGAGAGGGAGACACAGAATCGGAAGCAGGCTCCAGGCTCCGGGCCATCAGCCCAGAGCCGACGCGGGGCTCGAACCCACGGACCGCGAGATCGTGACCTGAGCTGAAGTCGGACGCTTAACCGACTGAGCCACCCAGGCGCCCCGAACTCAAGGCATTTAAAAAAAAAAATCACACAGTTAAGGTTTAGACTCCACAGCACGGATTCTCAACCCCTACATTACTGACCTTTTGGAGCTGATAGTTCTTTCACGTGAGGGGCTATCCTATGAATCATTAGATGTTTTCACAGCCTCCCCAGCCACTACAACCTAGATGTCAGAAGCACCTCCACACTTGTGATCACCAAAAAATGTCTCCAGACAAATGTCCCCTAGGGGGCAAAATTGGCCCCTGGTTGAGAACTGCTGCTCTGTAGGGAGGGATGAAGAGAGGGGAACAGTAATTGAGGCTGCGACAGGGAGGGGTATAACCTTGTTGATGACGGCGAGATTAAATTGTTTTTATATTGTTTTTCAAGTGATTAGATTCAATTGCTGCTGTTTTAGTAAGTACTTAATACATACTGGCTTCTGTAATTTTATAACCATATACTGTAGTCACTGAAAGATTTCTGAAGGATGTCTAATATCATGGGAAAATGTATAAATATGTATTTCAGTGAGAAAGGATTTGAAAGGATATATGTATCAAGAAAACAAGTTTGTAAATAATATGAATGTGAATGTGAGTATGAATCCTTAGGAAGAAGAATAGACAATAAACCATTAAAAGGCGGTTTTCTATTGGGGTGTAATTAGGAGTGATTTCTCATTTTCTTCGTATTTTTGTTCGCCTCCCCCCCCCCAATTTCTCATGGTGAGATTGCATTTATTTTTTAGATCAGAAAACAAGCGTCACACACAATCACATACAACATAAAATTTATTTAAGATTCTCCAACCTGACTCTTCTCCCCACACTTTTCCTTTGAATAAGAAGAGCCCTTTAAAAATCACCCTGTTTGCTTTGGTCTTTCAGAGAAAGTACTGTTATAGGCAGTCAGCAATGCAATTCGTGATTTCATTTCTTGCAGTGAAAATCTCTTCTAGGGGAGCCTGGATGGCTCAGTCAGTTAAGCGTCTGACTTTGGCTCAAGTCATGATCTCATGGTCCGTGAGTTCAAGCCCCGCGCCCGTGCTGACAGCTCAGAGCCTGGAGCCTGCTTCGGACTCTGTGTCTCCTTCTCTCTCTGCCCCTCCCCTGCTCCTTCTCTCTCTCTCTCTCTTTCTCTCTCTCTCTCCCCAAAATAGGTGAACATTAAAACAAATTTTTAAAAAAATCCCTTCTAGAGGCAAGAATGTATTAATTTGGGGAAGATTTTTAAAATATAAAAATATTTAAGTATTGGAGATTAGGTGGGGAGGCAGATTTACATACTCCAGCTGGAATTACAAACTCCCACAATCTTTCCAGAAGGCGGTTAGTCAGTCCTTTAAAGTGTTCACACATAACATTTCCATTTCTAAGTATATCTCTTTTAAGTAAATCATCCAGAGATGTATATAAAAACTGCTTAATAAAGATGTTCTCAATCTGTTTTGCAATGCTACATTTTGGGGTCGTTTGTAACAGTAGTGTAGTCTGAATCATAACAAAAGGTAAGTTGGCATCAGAAATAGTATCCTGCAGGAGTAACAAAAACCTAAACTCTATCACTGCGACAAGTGTGTGGTCTTTTACCAATTGTGTTAAAATGTATTGTGCTTAAGATCGATCCTTTAACAATCCTGGGATCGGCAGCGAGGAAACAGATATTGCCAGCTGAGAAGCTGGTGACCTTTATGAAATCACAGCAGAACATTTGGTAAAACTGGTCCCTGTTGATGACTTTGAAGGCAGATTTACATGCTTCCCAGGCTTGGAGCTCTGGGGGGAGACAGTGAGACAAAATCAGAATGTTGATTTCCGTTGGCTGTCCCTTGTTGCTTTCAGTAGGCAATGAGGAAGGCAGAGATGGCGTTGGGCAAGAATATGTCAGTTTGCCACTGGAGATGAAAGGAAATCCAGGTTGGACAAGGATGTCCCCCGCGCCTGGGACCACAGTCTGACCTGACTGGCATTCCAGTACTTTGGACCTCGTGGAGCTGGGAAACTGGACTGCTTCAGTACCACAAACAGAAAGAGAGAATAACTGTGTCTATGACCTTTCTCCGGGGCCATAGGAGGCAACCACAGGCAAATACAGAATCAGGCACATTGTCTTCTCATCTGAGCCTGTTAATTCAGACGGCCTCTAAGTTGCAACTGAGTTAGAGAGAAATAGTCCAGGCAGCTCATCAATAGATGGGCAAACAAATGAGTGTTCACAAACTTAAGATTTATGCAGAAAAGACCTCTGGTTATCCTTGCATGTTTATGGAAATGACTGGTAGCCAAGTAGTCCAGAAAACTGCTAAGAATTTTGAAAGTACTATGTGATCAAAGAAACCACAGACCTGGCCTGCAAAAGCTTGTAATTTTCTGATCCCTAAGGCAACCCCCGGGAAAGTCGTGCATCCCCAAGGAAAGCATGCTCTTCTACACTCACTGTAGCTGTGGCCACAGAACTCAGTGGGCAAGCAGTCTCTGAGAGGTCAGTGGACAAAAGACTTTCTGCCAGACGGGAGAACTGGTGTCTACAGACCAAGGAATTTTCTTCGTTGGCTCTGGCAGACTTGTCACTGGGATCAATGTCTTCCCAGTGAGACGTCATCTTTCTCTAGGACCACAGCAGTCCCATCTCCCATTCACCTTTTTTTCCAAAATAGGAGTTTTTACTGCGGCTCTCCTGTTTGACTCCACTGTTGGACAGTAAGTATGCGGAAGGCACCAGAAATCATACCTGTTCGTTTGTAGGTCTTCAGACCCAGGAAACTTCAACCCTGATGGAGACGATTTGATGTCACCCGGAAATCTTAAACTGTGAATTGGATTTAATAACTGGATGGCTCCTTTAGACAGTCCTTGAGGGCAGGAGTGGGTATGTTCTACGTATGTTTAGGAAGGCACAGATGAGTAACTGGGGGACTCGAGACAGAGGCTGGCACTGTCCTCAGTGTTTAGTAAAAGCTCTCCCATGCTATGGTTTTGCAAGATATATGGCTGGCCAATGGGTGACCCACTTTTCCCAGCCTCCCTTATAATTAAGTGTAGCCACGTGGTTGAATTTTGGCAAATGACACGTGGGCAGAAAAGAAGTAAGCCACTATCGGGGCCCATGCTTAAAAGAGGAAGCTGTTTGCTTTCCATCTGATCTGTTTCTCCTTCCCTTTGGCTGGAATGTGATGGGTGGCTACCAGGCCTGCTTCACCCACCTGGATTAGAGCGATGCCCTGGGAGATGTGGCACAAGAGAGCAAGACTAGGTCCCTGGGCAGCCTCAGTGGCAGAGCTACCTGGGGACCCCAGGAACCCCTGTCCACCTCTGCATTTATCTATGAGACAGCAGAAAGCTTGTATCTTGATGGAGCCATCATGTTTTGGGGTCTTTGTACGGTAGTTTCAATCTACCCTAAAAACTCAGTTGTGCAGGTAAAAAACAGAACACAACAAACCAGCGAGCGCCTTATAATCTCAAATTATTTGCTTCCTAATTTTTATTTTCTTTATGTATTTTTAAGGTTTTTAAAAAATGTTTTATTTATTTTTGAGAGAGAGAGAGAGAGAGAGAGAGAGAGAGAGAGAGAGACAGAGTACTAGTGGGGGAGGGGGCAGAGAGAGGGAGACACAGAATCGGAAGCAGGCTCCAGGCTCGGGGCTGTCCACACAGAGCCTGATGTGGGGCTTGAATTTGTGAACCACAAGATCATGACCTGGGCTGAAGTCGGAAGTTTAACTGATTGAGACACTCAGGTACCCCTAAGTTTTTATTTATTTATTTTGAGAGAAAGAGAGAGAGAGAGAGAGAGAGAGAGCACTCACAAGTTGGGGAGGAGGAGGGAGAAGGAGAGACAAACCCAAGCAGGATCCCACCATCAGTGCACAGCCTTGATTTAGGGCTCAAACTCACGAACTGAGAGTTCATGACCTGAGCTGGGATCAACAGTCAGATGCTTAACTGACTGTGCCACCCAGGTGCCCCTCAAAACCAGTTTTTGTAAAGGCATGGGTGCGTAGAAAAAAACCCTGAAAAGCTAAGTACTGCAACATCTATTTCTGAAGAGTGATAGTACAAATAGCTGTATTTTCTTCCTTGTGTTTTTCCATATTTTCCATTTTTCTACTTTGTGTATACATTATTTTTGTGATTAAGGCACCAACATGTGCTATTTTCTTTTAAAGATAAGTGAGCACGGATCCCTCATTTCTCTTCCTCACATTTAACTACTAATATTTTGTTCAATAGCCACAGTTTTTTCAGAGCTAGGAGCGTTAGACCAAATAAATGCTCCGAAGAAGCTCTGAGTGCTTTTTCTTATCTTTTAATGCCATAAGACCTGTTCAACACTTGGTTGACATCTATCAAAAATACTTCAAATTTCATGGAAAACTAGAAGAATAATTACCAGTGATTTCCATAGCTTCTGAAAAGGCCCTTGTACAGCTGCTAAAAAGCACCCCAAGACCAACTGAGTGGGCAGTTAGCCACAGGGAGGAAAAATGGCCCATTGAAGAACTTGATTGCATTTTCTCCCTTTCTAGAAGCCACTTTGGCCAACATGCTTTTTACACTTTACATGCGTTGTTTTGATCGATTTTAAATACGCTTACGACAACCTGCTCAAAATCTTCTTTCTCTCTTCCCATACCCAGCCATCCAACAGATAAGTTGATTCCAGGTGACACATCTCTTACTCCCTCCCCTGCACTGTGTCCTTTCTGCCCTGGTTCCAGCGTAGGCCACTTGTATCCCTCACTGATGACCATAATAGCACCTGGCCTCCCTGCCTGGCCTCCTTCCTCCTCTTAAATGCACTCTCCTCTTTACTGCAGTCAGAGTCGTCCTCTTAAAAGACAGATCTGATTCCATCACTGCTCTACCTAATGGTTTCTGGTGCTTTTCAGGTCAAGTCTAATGACAGACCCTTCATGATCCAAAAAGTGCCTCTATCTGCAATCTCTTCCCCAGACATGATTCCCCGCCCCCTTCATCCGGCAAACACACTGTATCTGGTCCTCAATGAGTCAGCTACACCGAATTTCTTTTTCACTAACAGACCTTAATTTTTAGAGCAATTTCAGGTTTACAGAAAAACTGAGCAGAATGTGCCGAGAGTTCCCAGATACTCCTAACTACTATCCCCAACACAGTTTCTCTTGTTATTAACATGCGCATTAGTGTAGTTCACTTTTATAATTGGTGAACCAATTTTCATACATTATTATTAATTAAAGTCCACAGCTTATATTAGGGTTCACTCTTTGTGTGGTATATTCTATGAGTTTTGGCAAATGTACAAAGACATGTATCCACCATTAAATTATTATACAGGATAGATGCACTGACCTGAATCCCCCCATTTAATCCTTCCCTTCCCTCAGTTCCTGGCAACCAATGATCTTTTCTATCCCCATATCTTTGCCTTTTTCAGAATGTCACATAGTTAGATCGTATGCTATGTGGTTTCCTTTGCTTAGTATTATGAATTTAAGGTTCCCCCAGGCCTTTTTATGGCTCGTTAGCTCATTTCTTTTTATTGCCATATAATATACCATGTATACCACAGTGTGTTTATCCAGTCTCCTTTTTAGTTTTGGTGATTATGAATAGAACTACTGTAAACACTCATGTGTAGGGTTTTTGTAGTCATATTTTCACCTACTGAGTATCTTTTATTTTCTCAAATGTCCTTTTGTTGGGTCCCTTATCTCTGGTCCTCCAAATATGCTGTTCCAATATCCTAGAACACGCTTCCATCTTTTGTGATCTGGGTAACTCCTATATACTCATCAGGCTGCAATCTAGAGATCATTCTCCCCTGAGAAGTCTGCCCTAACCCCTCCACCTTCCCACCTTCCAGTAGGTTAGATATGTCTCCTATGTGCTTCTGCAATATTCTACCCTACCCCTAGCCTAGCATGGATTGTCCTCAACAGAAAATCTCTGTTTATTTCTCTCTATCCTGTAATTGACTCTGGGCTCAGTGAGGTCAGTGACCAGGTATGCCTTGCTCATCATTGGATCTCAGCCATATAGCATAGCCCTGAGACATAGTAGGGGCTCAGTAAATATTTATTAAATAAATAGCCACTTGTCTTGCGCTGCCTAATCTCATAGAAGTATTATATATATGTAATAGACAGTAATACATTATGGTAATATACGTAGTAATATATTAGGTATCTATATTATAGTATTATAGTATAGTATAGTATATTATTCATATATAAGCATTACATATATATTATACATAGGAGTAACATATATTATAAAATGCATGTAATACATAATATATATAAAAGATTATATTTTATAAAATAAGAGAATTTTATGTTGTTTGGTAACTGTTCTGAAGTCATCGTGGTCTTTATTTCTTTCATATTTTGTATTCTAGCCTTGGTATGCATAAGGGATTAAGGACTGTTGCTGACTAACCAAGAGTTGTACTTTCTAATTTCTTTAGACAAAAATAATCCTGCTTGTTTGCTTCTTCTCCCCAGAATATTTCACCCAGTGAACATTTTTATTGTCTTTGATCACCACCCTAAGTCCAGAGATGTTGTCCCCGACGAATAGCTTCACCGTGTGGTTACAATAATAGAATTGCTATCATTTATTGAGAGCATTGGAGTCAGGTGTTGTGCTGGGTACCTTCAAAGGAATTCAATACGTGTTACCAGTAATCCACTGGGTTCATAAAGATCCCCGAAGACCCAGGGAAACAGCATGGTCCCTGTTTCTAAATGTAGGAAAGAAAAAATCCTAAAGTTTTAAAAATTCAATTTATTTAAACAAAAACAGTTCACCCAGTTTTCAGCGATTTGCTTAGACTCACCTAGTTGGGAAGAGATCATAACAGAGAATGACGCAACGCATGTGAGTTTTGGCTGGTGTAACCCATCACACTTCATTCATTCTCTCACCTGCTCAGTAATCGATTCTTTTGGAGAACCACTCTACTGACAGCCATCACAACTGACTCTTAATTCCTATGATGACACTACCAGGTAGATTTTATGTCTTCTTTTTTTTTTCAGATAAAAAAAATGGCAACTTAGAGGCATTAAATAACGCTAATATCACAAAACCATCCAGGTCCCAAGAATTTCAAGGGTCTATAAATTAAAGGGCTATATTGTCTTTACATCGTCACCATCCCATTGTGCTGTGCTGCCTTAAGAGACATTATTCAGTCTTCAATAACACCATGGAACTCACAGGGATCATCACTGAACTGTAAATCACGGCTAGGATGAAGGCTGAAAGGAGGATGCCAAAGAAATGAAGGCATCTTACTCTCTTCAGGAACTGACAAAATGGTTCTATAGATAGAAGTCACATGTAAAGAACACACTAGAATATATGCCAGCATGGTGTATGAACAACATACCACATGGCCACACGTACTCATAGCATAAGCCCATATATATACGGAGGGAGGACCCAGTCTATGTCATACATAACTATGTCTCGCCTCTCCTCTAAGCAAACTCAGATATTGAACTCGGGTTTTTTGTATTTGTTTGGCAAGACCACTGCCTCGACGAGGGCCACTTTAAAGTGAAAGCGGTTGGGCGCTGCACTGAGTTGTTTGCACTACGGAACAAGGAGAGGGGCTCACCTGGGTGACGTCCAGGGGGACCTCAGACCAGCAGCTTTTATTTGGTCTGCGTCAGCACACCGCTACATTCTTAGGTAGGCTGTCAAATGTCATCAACGCTTTGTTATACTACGATGCTGTGTTATAACTAAAAATATATCCTGTAACAGTGATGACCATCAGCGGGAACACCGTGCTGTATCTGTTGTGTGGCTACGTGTTGTGCAGGGCATAATGTACTCCAGAGATACAAGGGACAGCAGAACAAGGCAACATCGAAGCAAGTCCAGGGCTCTTTGGAGTTACGTGTGAAATTTGTTCTCTTGGTCAGGGCAACAGCCGTTCTGTCCAAACAGGGACTGATCCAAGGCTGAAGCTTTGCCAGGTGAACAGTATAGGAACTGTGGGGACTCTTAACTGGAATCCGTGAAACCCTGAAATAATCTAGTATTGATGATATCTAAATGCCTTCTGACTTAAGTAGTACAGTTTTTAATCCTAACATCCCTTTAAGTGACCTCCCAAAATTCTGTTCTTGGAGAAAAGGTGTCACAGCCGCAAAAGGAGTTGAAAGTTACTGTTTCAGCCTGATAAAGCAGGCAGAGCTTCTTCATGCTGGTTTGGAGTTCGGATTTTGAAGTCAAACAGTTCAAATTTGCCTCTCTTGCAACTACTTCCCACCCTGAGCAGTGCTGTCATTGTCACCCTCTGTGTTGCTTGGAGGCCTAGGTGATGCAATGCATACAAAGCATGTTGCACCACCCTGGCAAACGGTAGATGTTAGTTCTCAAGCAGTCTCGATTCCTGAACACGTAGACAGAGGAATGAAATGGGACGAGGTTAGGCCAAAGCTCGAGCGCCAATGGGAACTTCTCCTCAGGCCTTGAAAACTCTGGTCTGGTTTGTGATCACCTCTCCCCAGCTAAATGAGTTCGAGCAAATCACTGAAAACGTCAGGATGTTTCTTTTCTACGTTCAGAGACAAGGACCACGCTGTTTCCCCGGTGCTCCAAGAATCTTTATGAGCCGAGTGGATTACTGGTACCACACGCTGAATGCTTGTGAAGGTATCTTACAAGAATGAAAATGTCTGCAGGATTTCTCTCTAATGGCAGGAACGAGAGCGAGGAACTCTGTGTGCTGCCCTCCACACGCCAGCCCCAAGTGCTTGTGTCTTTGACTAGAGAAAACCGCAGGGTGTAAATGTTCTGCGTGAGCCACTTGCATGCACATCTAGAAATCACAGCAAAAGAATAAACTTCTCACATGTGGTCCTTAGTCTTTCATCAATAATTTTAGCTTTGGCCCTGTCAGACTCAATGGCCTGGCTGTAAGTATAGTTTTGCAGGCAAGCTAGTTCTGGTTCAAGTAGCAATAAATCACTGATAAGCACAAGGGAACTCAGTTTTCTTCCCGGAGCCTGGTCTCAAATCATGTCTTAGCACACGCCCCCAAACTGGCGTATTTTAGCTGACTGCCAAAAAAAGGGAATATACCAGAAAGTCAATTGGCCTCTGACCTCCTCAGTGATGAAATCTCGGCTTCTAATGACTTTCATTTGAAGCTTGAAGAAGAAAATAAATGTGAACAGAAAATACAATAACATAAAGATTGGCCATGCAAGAGAATTCCTTCTCGGCTATCTTCAATAGTTCATTTATTTCTCACTGCGTGCCCACCATTCAGAGAAAGAAAACTATAGATTGCAACTTCTTCAGGTTCAGTGCTTCCGGCTTCTTACCTCTTGTTTACAGGGGCAGAAGAGAATTTAAGTGGCTGAACAACCGCCTCTGGTAGACAAATGTTTATATAGACTATCTGAAAATTATTCACATGATGAGCTATCACTGGTAGATTTCAGACCTCAGAAAGGCTTTTCCCTGCTCTTGGCCAGCCTCCTCCCTTCCCCCTCCCCGATTTATGGTGATGAGCTTAAAAAGAGAGAGAGAGATAGCTTCTAATATAACTCAATTATATTAGAAAAAAAGTCCTCAAGACAAATTTGCTCAAGTCATAAGGCAATTCAACCGGTAGATAAGATTTGCATGGCAGTTCTCTCTCCTTTCCCTGATCAATTGTCATTGTAATTGTGCAGAGCCTGAGCAAATCCAAGCTGGGGAGAGGGTGAGGCTAGCCACGTTCTATGAGCTTGCCCAGGGTAGGAGGAGCTGAAGAACATACGTACTTTGGGTGACAGTCTCTTATGTCCCCCAAATTATTACCATCTTCTGCTTGTAGAACAGGGGCTACTTGTCTGACAATCCTCTTGCTCATTCCTGCTTATCCCAGTCCCCTGCCAAACACATCATGTCCCTGTCCTTAAACACAAGCCCCCACCTGTCCCGTGAATTCTCACTGGCCTGGCGGTTGACTGTGCTGGAAAGAACTCTTAAGATGGCATAAAACTCGGATTTGGGTCTGACTTCTGTCACTCACTACCTGGATGACTGAAAAGAATCCAGTTGTTTGCAATTTATTTCTTCATCTGCAGAATGGGAGATAATCCATGTTCTGCCCAGCTCATGAGGTTGTGAGAAATAAGTGAAGCAATGTTGTGTGTGTGTGTGTGTGTGTGTGTGTGTGTGTGTGTGTGTGCGCGCGCGCGCGCGCGCGCGCGCGCGCGCGTGCTTTGCGGATGCCAAGAACTGTCAAATGGAAAGGAGAATGGGGATGCTGAGTTACTGAGAATATATGCTCTATCAGTTTTTAGGGCACTCAGACTATAGATGTGGGACACTTCTGTGCCTCTGCTCATTCATTTCTGCAGTAGGGAATGACTGGTTTTTCATCACATTGTGTTCCTTTTCTCCTGGGCACACAGCAAGACTACATTTTCCATCCTCCCTTGCTCTCAGATGTAGCTACCTAAGTAAATTCTGGCCAGTGGAATACAGAAGGAAGTGATATATACTACTTCTGGGCTTGACCCTTAAATATTTCTTAGCACAACGCTCTATTCTCAGTTCCTGGTGCTCTTGGAGTCTTAGTAAATTTTTTATGCTATTCCTTGGTCAAAGAAATATGTAACAGTTCCAGTTATAAAATGGCTAGGCCCAAACAACTTAATAAATATTTATGTCTTAATAACTTCATGATGTTGAAAAAAATAGTACACATGAATTCCAAGCCAAATACTATTTTATTTAATTCTTAAATAACCACAATTACTTACTAATGGGCACTGCATATCTTCTTACACCTGGGAATCCGATTGGACGTAGCCACTCTCATTTCCTGTTGCACATTGATTCTCATGAGGTACTTGACATTTATCATAGCAATGGCTGAAAACCCAGATTCAAAAAGGAATAGCCTTATCAGTGACATCAGCATCATGGTGTCCTAAGCCATTTCCCCCTTTTATCCTCCCTTTTTAACAACAAAAAAGACATCCCTCTACAAACAAAAGTGCCTTTGTGGGTGTTAGCACCATAAGCCCAGGAATGTGGGAGGAGTCACATGCACCTGTGCATTCAAAAATAAGCAGACAGACCTTAGTATAGATAGGCTGCAGAATCAGGGCAGTAGGCAAAACTACCCAGACCCCTCTTGCTGCAGTCAGGACAAAATGAGAAGAGTACTGACCTGGGCAAGAGAGAGGATTGGCAGAAATCCAGCCATCCAAAGGTACTGCGAAACAATATGAGTTTCATCACAGCAAAGTGTTGATAAAAGAAAGTTTACCAGACCCTCTCACCCCCTCACTCCCTCACCCCAAGGCAAAGCTGCCCAGGGTTGATTTATTGGGTGGTGGTGACCTCTCCTACAAGGGAAAAGGATAGTTGTAAGTGCCTGGTGACCCCAGTTGTGCTGGTCATGGCTAGAGAAACCCACTTCTCTCCAGCAACACCCAGAATACTGACTGAAGCAGGAACTCAGCTGGTGGGTGGGGGGTGCTGACTGGAAATGAGGCAGATAAGACATGGTTCCCACTGACTATGCTGGGCAGAAAGCCCACCTACGAGCCTCTGGTAGTACCATGCCAGTGGATCTCCCAGTGGGGTCAGTGGGGCCTGTGGGTACTCCAACACCTCAAATGCTAAACCCACGCCTTCCCCTACTCTGTGGCTAACTCCTTGTGCCTGCTCCCATATGTGGCAGTGAGAGTTTTGGTAGACAAAGAGCATGCTCAGAAAACAGGCAAGGGAGAAACCACAACTTTGAGCTATAGTGCCACCTTCTGGAAAGCAAAGCGGATTCCGGTAACCAGCCTGGTGACTTGTGAAAACCAGAGAGGAATAAAAGTTTAAGAATCCTGCCACAACAGGAGGCAAGAGGAGTGGGGCAGGTGTACCCATACAAATATAAAACCCCAGATAATAACAGCATGGAATAGAATGCCCTGTCAGAAGGTAACTAGCAAAGATTCAAGGAGCCGTCTTCTACAATTCTTTTGCATTTGAAGTAGAAAAACTGTAAGATACATGAAAAATCAATGAAATATGCCATCACAAAAAGAAAATAACATTCTCCAAAGCTGAGCTTGAAGCCACAGAGTTTTATGATCTAGCTTATAAAGAATTCAAAATATCTATTTTTGAAGAAACTCAATGAGCTACAAGAAAACTCAGAGTGATAATTCAATGAGATCTTGAAACAGTACATCACCAAACGGGATTTTTTTTCGAAGATATAGAAATCATAAAAAAAAGAACCAAAAAGAGATTCTGGAGCTGAAGAACTCAATTAGTGAAATAAAAATATGCAATACAGAGTATCTTCAAAGAGTAGAGTAAATGGAAGAGAGAATTAGTGAGTTAGAAGATAAGAATTTTGAAATAACCCAAATAGAGGAGAACAAAGAAAAAAGAATGAGAAAGAGAAAGAAAACCTACATGATCTACAAGATTCCATCAAAAGAACAAATATTTCATGGGGCGCCTGGGTGGCTCAGTCAACTGAATGTCTGACTTTGGCTGAGGCCATGATCTCATGGTTTGTGGGTTCGAGCCCCACATCAGGCCCTGTGCTGATATCTCAGAGCCTGGAGCCTGTTTCAGATTCTGTGTCTCCCTCTCTCTGCCCCTCCCCTACTCATGCTCTGTCTCTGTCTCAAAAACAAATATAAAAATTAAAAAAAAGAACAAATATTTGAATAATCGGTCTTATGAAAGGAGAACAAAGAGAGAAGGGAACAGGCCATTTATTTAAAGAAATGATATCTGAGAACTTCCCAAACCTGGGAAAATAACTGTATATCTGACTTTACAAAGCTAATAGATTGCCCTATTATCTTAACACAAAACGACTTTCTCCAAGACATTACAATGAAACTGTCAAAAATAAAAAATAAAGAGTTTCAAAAGCAGCCAGGCATCACACTTTCTGATTTCAAGCAATGCTACAAACTTATAGTAATTAAAATAGTATGGTACAGCATAAAAATAGACACATAGACCAATGGAACAGAATCAAGAGCCCAGAAATAAATCCCTGCACATCTGATCATCTAATATTTGACAAGGGACCCAAGAACAGTCAATGAGGAAAGGACAGTCTCTTCAGTAAATTGTGTTGAGAAAACAGGTCAGCCACATGAAGGAAAATAAAATTGGACCCCTATGTTACACCACTCATGAAAATTAACTAGTGATGGGTTAAAGACTTAGCATAAGACTTGATATTGTAATACTCCTAGAAGAAATCATAGGGAAGAAACTCCTTGACATTGGACCAGGCAGTGACTTTTTGCATATGATGCCAACAGCTCAAGCAACCAATGCAAAAATCAACAAATAGAACTACATCAAACTAAAAAGCTTCTGCATAGCAAAAGAAAAAAATTTCAAAATGAAAACACAACCTCCATAATGGAGAAAATACTTGCAAATATTCTGAAAAGATATCAGATCAGAGGTTAATATCCAAACCTGTAAAGAACCCATACAACTCAATAACAACAAACAAACAAACAAACAATCCAATTAAAAAATGAGCAGAGGAACTAAGTAGACATTTTTCCAAAGATGACATTCAAATGGCCAGCAGGTACATGCAAACATGCTAAACTTCACTAATCAGGGAAATGAAAAGCAGGACCACAATGAGGTGTCATCTCACACTTGTTAGAATGGCTATCATCAAGAAGAAAAGAGATCAGTGTTGGTGAGGATGTGGGGAAAAGAGAACCCTTGTTGGGTTGATGGGAATGTAAATTGGTTCAGCAACTATAGAAAATATGGAAGTTCCATAAAAAAAATAGAACTACTATATGGTTCAGCAATTCCAATTCTGGATATACAGCCAAAGGAAATGAAAACAGAAGTTCAAAGATAAATATGCACTCCCTTGTTTATTGCAGCATTATTCACAATAGCCAAACTGTGGAAAGAACCTAAGTGACTGCCAATAGATGAATGGATAAAGAAGTTGTGAGATATATATAGAGACATATAGATACAGATATCTATACAGAGATATACATAGATATAGATATAGGTATATATAGGTATAGATATAGATATCTGTATATAGGTACATATAGATATACACACATAATGGAATATTAATCAGCCACAAGTAAGAATGAAATCCTGCCATTTGCAATAGTACGGATGGACTTTGGGGGCATTATGCTAAGTGAGAGAAGTCAGACAGAGAAAAACACATATTGTATGGTATCACTTGTTTGTGGAATCTAAAAAAAACTGAACTTGCAAAAGAAAATTAGAATGGTGCTTACCAGGGACTGGAGTGGAGGGATTGGGGAGATGTTGTTTAAGGGCACAAACTGGGGAACCAGTAGATAAAGAAGTCCTGGAGAGTTAATGCATAGCATAGTGATTATAGGCAATGATACCCTGTTATAAACTTCAAAGTTGCTAAGAGATTAGATCTTAACTGTTCCCACCACAAAAAATAATTATGTGGTGTGATAGAAGTGTCAGCTAACACTACAGTTGTAATCAGATTGCAATATGCAAATGTATCAAATCAATATGTTGTACATCTTAACCTCACACAATGTTATATGTCAATCATATTCAGGAAAATAATGTAGCATTGTAGAAATGAGGGTAGCCTGATATAATGATCAAATTGCAACCACCTTGAGCCAGTGGTTTTTGCAGTGTCCAGAAGATGCTGATTTTTGCTGGGTTTGCTCCAACATTTTCAAAGAGCTTGTGACACCCCTGTGAATTCACCGCAGCACACCAGTTGTGTTTGTGCACAGTCTGGAAACCACGGCTCTCTTACTTTCCTCCACCTGCCAGTCGAATGGGGTGAGCTTTGAAGATGTAGTGGATGGTGACAACAAGGTGGAGGCTGGATCCCAAAGTCTCCCTCCACTGAAGGAGAGACACCCAGGAGAAATGCTTAACAAGGAATTCCTATTTTTAGCTTAGAGAAAGAATGAGATTTAATTTCTTCTCACATGCCACTGATTTTTTTTAAATTTTTTTGTTTGTAATGGTAGTGGGTAAATACCGCCTCATGCAACCTCCAAATTCATGAAATATCACTAGGGCTACTGTTAGAAATCCAAACTTTGCTTTGCGTCAAATGGCTCTCTCCCATGGGGAATGAACATCATACTACTCAGTCTCTAGCCTTTGTGACTTGGTTTATCTATAGTGCCCTGAGGAAACACAGACAATATTCTGAGGAAGGGGGTCTTTTTCAAGAGATAGGTGTTCTCTGAGTCAAAGCAATATTTATAAAGTGAGCAAGAGTATTCCTCAGTGATCACATCATCAACCACAACGCAAATGTTCTTGGGGGCTTTGGGGATGTTTGTTTTCCAAGAGAATAAAGTATTGTTAGAAAATAAACAGGAGAGAGTTGGTCTGGGCTTTGCCCATTCTCATGGACACGCACTCCAAGTGGTAAGATGTAAAATGCAGCTTCACGAGAGCTGCACTGAAGCAGATTTGTAGCCCAAGATCCTTTCCCTGAAGGAATAACACACTCACTTGTAGAGCATCAGTGTGTGAGGCCAGTGTACAGGGCTCTGTGCTGGGACCTGAGGGACCATTTCCTCTTTCCACATTTTCACTTTAGCCTTATTTCCTGACCTACTTAGAGAAGACAGTAGTTCAAAGATCAGGTAAACATTTCTGGGAAATTTTCTATTTGATCATAATCTTATTTGTAACATCTCTGAAATTCCACCTGCCCGCCCCCCCACCCCCGCATCTTCACCGGTTTTCCTGTGAAACACAGAGCTGAAAGGGAGGGGCTCTCCTCCTCATGAATAATTGTCACCATGCTTCTGGAACCCTCTTAGCACACGCATGTCTGCATCAACTTGATGGTTTAGGCAAAGTGCTGGGGATCTTTGATTCCGCGTATTTAGTTAGCCCAGATTTTTTCTTTTCACTGGTTGGCCAACTTTCTTTACACTCAGACTTCTTACTGGCTAAACAAAGGTACCATGCTGTTGGTTGTGGATAGAAAAATTGGGAATGGAGCTTCCTTGGCCCCATGACTTTCAGAAAATATTCCAGAGAACGTGAGGTTCTCTGAAAGCGTTTTCACGAAGAGCAGTCTGAGAAGCCTGTCCGCCACCGATTGTCACATCACCAAAAATCTGTCTCCAGTGTGAGCCTCCCAATAAAATTGTGAGACGTGTATAACGTACATTGTGGTGATGTGATATTTGACATAGCCACCCCAGACCAGTACCACAAGCCTCTGCGTCAGCAGTGCTTGTGACGTGTCCTGGCTCATGTCTGTCTGTGGTTGTATCCAACAAGGCTGGGGAGCTGCTTTCTGGAACGGAAGAGGTAGGGCAGGAAGTTCCCTAGTCTTCTGCGCACTCTCTGTCATGTACCTAAGTATGTGGTCTTCACAGCAGGCACTGAGGTTTTTTTATTTTCTGAATTTTATTTTTCTTGCCATCAAATTGAATTACAAGATGGCAGGTAAGAAAGCAGGTGGCTGATGCTGAGGCTGGAAATATGATTGAGGAGAGAGTAGGATCCAGGATGTTCGGTGTGGAGATCACAAGGCTACCAGACGTATGTAGAGGGAAGTTGGGTCATTTTGGTTCTGTTCCTAGACAGTTAGGTGATCATAGTTATTTCACATCATTTTCCAGTTCCCCACTTGCAACGGATAAAGTGGATGAACTTATATTCCTTTTCTATATGACACATCATATGCTCAGCAGAATTTTGGTCCCCACAACTTTCACTGTCTGGTGAAATATGAATATGAAATATTCTTCATCCTTGAATATGCTGTGCTATGTGGCCAAGGGACTTTGCAGTTGTAATTAAGCCATGAATCAGCTGACCTTAACATGGGAAATTACCCTGAATTAGTTAGATCCAATGTAGTCACATGAGCTCTGGGAAGCAGAACTTTCTCCTACCTCAGTGCCAGAGACATGTGAGAGATTCAATGCATGACAAGGATTTGAGGCACAGTCCCTGGCTCAGAGATAGAAGGATCCATATCCTTGGAAAGTGTGAGAAGGAATTGAACTCAACCAACAACCAGTGAGCTTGGAAAAGGACACTGAATCCCAGATGTGAACTGCTGTCCAGCCAATACCTTGATTTCAACCTTATGAGACCCTGAGCAGAGAATCCAGCCATGATGAGCAGCACTTCTGACCTATAGATGCTGAGGTAATCAATTTGTGTAGTTTAAATCACTAAGTTTGGAGTAATTTGTTACAGCAGCAAGAGGAAACTAATACATATCATGAAATTATTTTGGGTCAAAGATTACAACAAAATGTTAAAAGGGAGTGTTGCCTCTCAGGTCGATGAGGAAAAGTCCATGAGGGTGGGGGTAGGTGGAGGTGGAAACAAATACATACTATTCTGCTTTCCCATTTCTTCACTAAGGTCCAATAGACATTCATTACGGTGTACCCTATATAAAATGCTTTCCATATTTTCTTTCATGTAATGCTTATAATCACCTTGTAAATAATAATCTGCCTTCTAGTTAATAAATGGAGATTCTGAGAGTCCAGCTAATTTGTCCAAGTTCCCACCACTAGAATTTGTGAGATTTGAGCCCAGATATTCCGACTACAGGCTCAGAACTGTTTCCTTTACTACATGGGGCCAACTCCTCAATCTGTGGGGGGAGACCTAAATATTAGTTGACAGTCATGAAGATTAATAGAAGGTCACAAAAAAGGAACTATGTGATCTTTATTTTAACGAAGTATGACAAGTGCACCAGATCAAAGATCCTGAGATTCTTCAGCTTGTCTGAAAATCTGGCTCTTTGTCAACAGCCAGAAGCTGGGGAAAAACCAGAATTCTTACTTCTCAGTTGCTGGCTTCCAACTGTTATTGCCATGGAAACATATCAGATGTACAAAAACAAGTTAAGTGCCTTAATATCATCACTACCCAATGGTTGGAACTTCCCGTGTTTCCAACTAGCTAACATCTATTTGCAGGGGGAAGAGAGAAGAGAGCTGCCGTGACAGACTTAAAAGGATATGAACTTACTTCATCTCAGTGGTCAATTGCTGGCCAAGAATGGGAATTGTTGCTTGCTAATTGCCATTTAATTTTAGGCAAAAACTAAAAAGAAAAGGTGTCTGTGAACTCTGCTTCAGAGGATAATTAACAGGAATCTCTTACCTCTTTGTTATTATTGGTCATTGTTATTGACTGCCATTATTTACGTATTGCTATAAATATCAAAGACCAATTTGTGTGTCCCAGACAATAGACACAATAAGAGTTTTAAAAAATGGAATGATCGGGTGGCTCAGTCCGTTAAGTGTCTGACTTTGGCTCAGGTCGTGGTCTCAAGGTTTGTGAGTTCGAGCCCCACATCGGGCTCTGTGCGGACAGCTTGGAGCCTGGAGACTGTTTCGGATTCTGCATTCCCCTCAGTCTCTCTCTGCCCCTCCCTGTCTTGCCCCTCTTGGTTTATTTATTCTCAAAATTAAACATTAAAAAAATGGAATGATTGCCACTGGCCAAAGAGACAAAAGAAGGCTTCCAGGAGTAGGGAAATAGGAGGTTTCTCTATCAGTTGTCTTACAAATGCCATCAAAGACACACATAAAGCAGGTCCCATACCCTCCGTGGCTGCTCCTTTTCTATAGAGGGTTAGATCACTCCAGAGACACAATAGGAAGGCTAATCAGACAATATGTCTAGAAGGCTTTAGATGCTACCAATTGAGTTTCTCTTAAGAAGCCTTGTAAACAAATACTGTGTCATTATAAGACCATTACAACATCTTGGGTGGGCTTTGGCTTTCTGCCCAGAGTTTGGGGGTTGAGGCAATCAGCAGTGTGATTACACCACTTTGTGGTCCATTGGCTCATCAAGCTGTTGAAGCCTTCATTATATCCATCAGTCAGCAGCAACTCTGGGGCACCCACTGTGTGCAGAGCACTGAGCACTATGGGGAACATTAGAGCAAAAGAAGGCACTGCTCCTGCTCCTGAAGAGTTTTGTATTTATTGGGGCAGTCAGGAGCACATACATGAAAACATGTAAGAAAATAAATGACAGAAACCACCATTCCATCACACCAAAACAAAAACTCCAAACCACCATTTTGCTGACATAGTTAGCTGTGTTAGGTCAGTCTGAGTGATTGGATGACCGGAGTTAGATGGAATTAGAAATGGAGTCAGGTGGAAATGTGGAGATTTTGAATAAAAAGAAGGAGAAGGAGGAGGAAGAAGAAGGGAAGCAGTGGCATTCACAAAAGGAGCAGAGGTTAGCTTGTCAGGGGAGCCAAGAGACAGACTGGATGAGGTCAACGAGGGTTGCTTAGATTAGAGCCATGAGCCCAGCTCTAGGGCTGAGGATGATTTGGTATCATGAGGAGGGTAAGTTATGGAGCCCAGTATCCTGAAACTCAAAACTGAGTTTTCATTTGCTTTGAGAAAATAAAAAATGCCAGTATTTCTAAGGTTTCTGAGAAGAAGCCAGACTTCATAAAACAGAGCCAAGAATAGAAGCTGAACATAGAAAAGACACCATCTTCTGGATTCCTCAGTAGAAAGAACTTGAGTCCTAGCTCTTCTGTAAAGCCATCCATGGCTCATCTATTCCCTGAACGTTTACAGTACTCAGAGTCTATACCACGTAATTTAGCATTTGACTATTAGTTGTTTAGCCTGTTCAAATTATATGAAATCAATGTTGGAGCCATGGCTGACACAAATGTCATGCAGCTCAATGATTATTACTGTCAAGGTGTTTTCTAGAGGAAAGAAGGAGCTATGAAATGTTTTTGTGGGGTTTTTGTTTTGTTTTGTTTTCTTGTTTTGGGTTTTTTTTTAATTTTTGTTTTTAGATGAGGGAAAAACTTCAGGCTGAGCACCATGATTGCCTTGTTGCTTTGGGTGAGAAAATACACATCTCAGGACCAAGGCTACCCATTAACTTGCATATTGAAGCAAAATAGCAGTACTGGTATTTTATTTCTTTTGCTCAACAGTAGCATTTAAAAAATTAGACATGGTCACCACTGTTTTCTGCTCCAATGCCATGTTACCTGAGAAGAGCTAGGATCCAGAACCAAGATATCTTTGCCCTCTCTACTTGAGTCTTACCTGTGATGATGATTCAGAGAGAAAATAAATTATCCTAAAGAAGGGGGTATACACTATGTGCCTGGATCAGACCCTGAGGAGAGAGGATATAATGGAGAAGAGCAGAGTGGATATGGCCAGACAGAAGGGAAATGGTAACATTCCAGAAGGTCTACCAAAGAGTCTGAGACTCACTCACCTCCCCTCCTTCAGCAGGTGTATTTGGACCCCCAAACAGTTCTAGTTGAAGTATAAACAACCAATAAACATATGGGAAAATGCTCAATCTCACCAAGGACCCAATAAATGGAATTTAAAACAGCACTGAGTTATGGGGCACTGGGTGGCTCAGTTGGTTGAGTGTCCGACTCTTGATTTTGGCTCATGTCATGATCTCATGGTTCATAGATTGAGCCCCATGACAGTATCGAGTTATTTTTGAAGGGTTTTAAATGGGAAGGATATAGTGAAAATGCTTTCTAAACAATGACAGCCTTGTTTTATTTGAAATTTAACTCAGTGTTGAGTTCTCTAGGTACAGTTTGTAAGTCAGATTTCAGATATTTAACATGTTACAAACAGTACAGATATATATTTCCATATTGAAAAACAGCACAACAGACATGAACACTAAAATCTGACCACAATGACTACATCAGCAGACTCAACTAAAGTCTGGCACACCTAGAATGGGAAATCCTCATTAATACTCCTACTCTCTATGATAAAAACATCTGACATTCAAAAGAACTCCAAAAGCAAGCAAACAAACAAAACAAAAAGCAAGCAAACAAACAAACAAGCATCCAACACTCACGCTGTGCCAAGCACAACACTAAATTTTGACAGGTATCATCTCGTTCAATTTTCATAGCAAGCCCACAAAGTAGGTTCTTTTATGTTTCCTCTTTTCCCAGAAGAGGAAACTAGAATTTAGAAAAATTAAGGTTGAACCATCTGAAATTGCAAATCGTTGACCATGTTTGACCTTACAGATGTGGCAGCCTCATATGGTTGAACCTAATACTGTGCCTGAGATCACGAAGTGGGGAAATGGTGGGGGAGAAATTACAAAGGAATCTCACTGCAAAACTCCAGGGTCTTCACAAAAACAGACACTTAGATCAGTGGAACAGAATAGAGAACCTAGAAATGGACCTCCAGACGTATGGCCAACTAATCTTTGACAAAACAGGAAAGAATATCCAATGAAATACAGACTCTTCAGCAAATGGTGTTGGGAGAACTAGACAGGGACATGTGGAAAAATGAACCTGGACCACTTTCTTACACCATACACAAAAATAAACTCAAAATGGATGAAAGACCTAAATGTAAGATAGGAAGCCATCAAAATCCTCGAGGAGAAACCAGGCAAAACCTCTTTGACCTTGGCTTCAGCAACTTCTTACTCAACATATCTCCAGAGGCCAGGGAAACAAAAGCAAAACTGAACTATTGGGACCTCGTCAAGATAAAAGGCCTCTGCATGGCGAAGGAAACAATCAGCAAAACTAAAAGGCAACCAACTGAATGGGAGAAGGTATTTGCAAATGACATATCAGATAAAGGGTTAGCATCCAAAATCTATAAAGAGCTTATCAAACTCAACACCAAAAAAATAAATAATCCCATGAAGAAATGAGCAAAAAACATGAATAGACACTTTTCTAGTTTCTACAACTAGAGGGTATTATGCTCAGTGAAATTAGTCATTCAGAGAAAGACAAATGTCATAAGACTTCACTCATATGAGGACTTTAAGATACAAAACAGATGAACACAACGGAAGAGAAGCAAAACTAATATAAAAACAAGGAGGGGGACAAAACAGAAGAGAGTCTTAAATTTTTTTTTCCAACATTTATTTATTTTTGGGACAGAGAGAGACAGAGCATGAACGGGGGAGGGGCAGAGAGAGAGGGAGACACAGAATTGGAAACAGGCTCCAGGCTTTGAGCCATCAGCCCAGAGCCTGATGCGGGGCTCGAACTCACAGACCGCGAGATCGTGACCTGGCTGAAGTCAGACGCTTAACCGACTGTGCCACCCAGGCGCCCCAGAAGAGAGTCTTAAATATAGAGAACAAACTGAGGGTTGCTGGAGGGGTTGTGGGTCGAAGGATGGGCTTAATGGGTAAGGGACATTAAGGAAGACACTTGTTGGGATGAGCACTGAATATTATACACAGGGGATGAATCACTGGATTCTACTCCTGAAATCACTATTGCACTAGATGTTAACTAACTTGGATGTAAACAAATGAATGAATGAATGAATGAATGAATAAATAAATAAATAATAAAGCACGCAAGCAAGCTTCAGGGTCTTTACCACTAGGCACACTGCCTATATTTAGCTAAAGGATGAGAGTGGGTGTTCCTGATGTCAAGATTTTAATTAAATTGATAAGCCACTGAAGGCACATCACATCAGGACAGTTCAGAAAAATATATTTACATAAAGTCTACGGAGGCAAAGTGATTGACCATGGACTAACAACGGGGCTGGATTAAGTACACTTCTGACCATTTTGCTTCACATTTGCCACCAAATTGCTGCAGGTGACTTCCTCTCTGAATCTGATATTCCTCTTTAAATGACTCTAATAACCCTGGTCGTCTCGAAGGATGCTTTGGAAGGATATGTAAGCTGAATGGACCAGGAGACAGGAGCTACTCAACATTTCCAACACGGAAAAGTCCAAGCAGTGGGGTTGCTTCCAAAAAGGTTGGCCTTACTGTGTGAGGGAGAGCATGGGGCCAGACTCCCATCAATATTCTGCAGGGTAGATGAGCACCATTTTCCATTTCCAGACTGTTTGCTCCTTCAGAGCTGGAGACCGACAATGATTCAAGAGTTCTGACTCATTTTGATGAGCTGGCTTGTCGTTAACATAAATCAGATGAAGTTGAAAGCCCACCTCAACATCCTGAGGCAACATTGGCTGTTGTCACTGGAAAAACTCCCGAGGCACTTGCTTTCATAACTGTTGTTACTAAGAAGAGGTTCAAAGAAACGTTTGGGCAAAGGGATCTCTGTATTTCCCACAGTGCATGCAGCCAGGCTGCAGATGAAAATGATAACAATTTATTTTGAAATTTGCTCTTTAATTCTGATGGATTTTCTAAGCAAATGATTCTGAATCTAACAGCTGCTGGGCGAGCAGTACGCACCAGGATAAATCAATCCTTCTGCTACCTCCAGAGTGGTGAATAATACGTCTCAGTTAGTGCAGTAAAGATTCCTGCGTTCAAGATACAGAGCACCAGGCACAACTTGCATGTGACTGCAAATATTCAAATGAAGTGTAGGGATCTGGCAGAGACTGAGTAATAAATCATGCGGCCGGCAAGGGCCTTCCCATTTGCGTGGATTTCTGTGGGGTTGAAAGGAAAAAAGAAACAAACGAGGGGCCAGTGTGATACAAAAGCCATCCCAGGATGTCTGTTACTGTTTGTGACCTGGCCTGGTCTTGCAAAAATTTAAATACAGGTTAATGTGGTCACTGACTAGAGAACAGCTTGATGAAAAGCAGGTCACACAATGGAAATGCTCGTTAAACTAAAGGGAAAGTCTACAGGACACAGTGAAGCGTTTGTTTGTTTACTTACCTTCCTTTGAAATCCCTCCAGATGTAATACTTAGGATTTTAAAAACTATATATAGCTATTCCTAGAAGGCCCGCTGCCTATGAAAAGAAGTGTTCTGTTTTAGAAAATCATATGCTTTTACCCCTTCTCGGCCAGCTCTTCTGTTATTTATCAGAGGATGAGTTGAAGGATCTGTGTTTCCCATCTAACGGTTTTGATGCAAAAGGAAAAAGTATAGGAATCTGGAAGGTAAATGACAAATCATTTTATGGATTTCAAGCCTTTGGACATCTTCGCAAGATTGATCCAGATGACTGTAAACTTGCGAAATACAGTGCAATACAGTTAGATGTGAAAACATGAATCGTCGTTCTATTGGAAGCCTATTATTCCAAGGTCTGGGTGTTTAAAGCGGTCTATGTGACTTTGGTGGCTCTGCCTTTCTGGCTCCTTCTTCACACTGACTGGGTAATGGCGAAATGCATCCTCTTGGGGATGTAATGCAGTTTTGTTGTGGCAGCAAGGGGAAGACTTGAAAAGGCTCCTGGCCTCTGACAAGAAGTCGTGAATCCCCATCTTACATTCCATGCCACTTCAATCAGATTGCTTCAGGCAGGCATCCAGGTCCAAAAGTTAGACCTAGCACATGGCGCCCCTTCCCCATCCATCATAAATATAGAATCAAAACAAGTCCATCGCATCTATTAACAAAACAATATAAAGCACATCCTGAGGCAACGGTAAGTTAGTGTCACCTTTGTGCATTTAACTCTGTGAGCTTGTGCTCAGGACCTGTCGCTTGCTGAAGAATATGCAAGCTTCCCGGTGCACGTGAACAGTCGGTATTGGAAAGTTGTAGACACCATGTGTTAACCTAGATTTGGTCTGCATTGGCAGGCTGCTGGCTCACGCAGAAATTCTAGCTGTAGTTCTTTCTGCTGAATGTTTTAGTTTCTAAGTTGTACTACCATGGCCTTGAGGAGATCATTCACTGCGTCTTAGTTCCCGCATTTATAAAAGCAAAAGCCTGGATTTCCAAGATTTAAACGGTATGCTAAGGATTTTATAGCAAACCTTTACACAGACTGAAACTTGTTTAGCCAACTGTGATTACTGTGAGGAAATATTCACTTCACGATGACTCTGTCACCTGCCGGGCCCAAGTCTAGTCCATAGGAAATGCTCACAAATACTTTGCCCCTAAAAGTTCTGGTAATATAGGTGACTGGCAATGCAGTCGCTCTCCATCACTGCCACCAGCAACTTCCTCTCAAGTGGGTTAGGCACTGGTCCTCATGGTTGATACCCAGTTGAAGGGGTTCTAAGTGTGCTGAAATCCCACACGTGGAAGTGCCTGCCTCACATTTTTGTATTTCTGAACCACGAAGAGACCTATTTTAACATTCTGGCAAATAGGCAAATCATTTCAGTCTATATTGAAATCACTTCTCCAACCACTGGAAGACATGCATATATACACTCAAAATATCTCCTTAGTAAAAAGCCATCTACCACAAAGTCTGAAGATTTATATTATAATCATTTTTTTGGAAGACTTTTGAAGGACATCACCCATTCAGCTAAGAATCACACTTCTATTCCAACTGAAAATAACACCCAACAATTCAGAAGCCGTTCAGAGCATGTACAGCCAAGCATTTCAGAAAGGTCTCTTAGGTACCCAACTCCTGTTTTTTTTTTTGTTTTTTTTTTTTTTTTTTTAATTTAAGAGAGAGCAAGAGCAAGCTGGGGAGAGGCAGAGGGAGAGGAAGAAAGAAAATCTTAAGCAGGCTCCACATGGAGCCCAATGAGGGGCTCCATCTCACTATCCTGGGATCATGACCTAAGCCAAAATCAAGAGTTGGAGGTTTAACCAACTGAGCCACCCAGGGGCCCCTGGACCTAATTCTATATTTGTGCAAGAATGTATACTCTGTGCATTGCTTAGTATTTATTAATTGGTCTCACTGTCGTTTCTCATGTTCTCTGAGAGTGTAACATTCAGCCATCTAGAGGGATACAAGAAAAAGGTACAAAATAAATGTGAATTATAAAGCTGATGATTACAGAGATGTTAACTGAGGACTAGACCTCCTTTTTCCGTATTTAAATTAAATAATCTTCACAAGAATAGGACAGTGTAATTCCTTCCCCCACAGGGGTGCAATGAAGTAATCTGATGTGACAGATGGCCACACCATAATCCACCCTAATTAGCATTCATTAGCATACCAGGTTGTAGCTTGCTCAGGCGCTGAACCCGAGTCCACAGAAACGGTGTCTCAACTAACTTCCTCCAGAAAAAAAGCACCTCTTCACCTTGGTGGGGGAACTTGGTAGGAAAAAGATACCTTGATGATGGACGCCAAATCCTGCTCCATGGGCAGAAAGGTTTCAGGCTCAGGCTGAGCCAACCTGCAGAGAGGCAGGACTCCTTAAGAGAAACGGAGTGGCAAGGGACACTGATGACTGTGAACTTCAGGAGACCTGAAGGCCCCCAGAGACGGGAGAGGATTTAGAAGGGACTGGGGGAAGGTATTGTTTTCAGCTTTGTCCTCGAAGAAAAGCCATTCCCTGCTATAGAGGAGAGAAATCTTGGTTGTGTATCATTTTAGAGTGTCTACGTTGTTTTTGCTGTTAGTGTGAAAAGCCTTGGAGCCGGGCCGAAAAGAAACCAGTAGAAAGAAAAGAAGGGAAACGGTGCATACCACCTGTTTTCCTGGGAGGATAGAAAGCGTCAAAAGGAAAAAAAAAAAAAAAAAAAAAAAGAAAGCGTCAAAAGGAAATACATGTAAGGTGCTTTGGGCATAATAAATATATATGTGTGTGTGTTTTTTTTTTAAGCACTGCCTTTCAGGGTGCTGTTGAAAAAAACACTTTCCTCTCCCACGGCTGTGTGATCATCAATTTAAGGGAAATTGCTTCCACCAGCTGATGACGCCCAAATCCATATCTCTAATTTCAGATCCCTCTTTAGAGCTTGGCACCCATATATCTAGGAGTTTATAGGGCACTCACTCATATAGGCATGCTGTAGCATTTCTTAGGGGGTGCCTTGTGGCAGGAACTGTGTGGGGAGAAATCCAGTTTATTGTTTAGCTTGGAAGGCAGAAAACTAAAAAGAAGCTCTGATACAGTCCGAGGTCAGAGAACAGACTATTGGGGAGCATTTAGCAAGAGCCTCCCCTGCCTGAGGTCATGGTGGCCACTGGGGAAATGACACTGAAGCCAAGATCTGAGGTATGAGGGGGGATCACCCCAGGAAAGCTCAGAGAGGGGAGGCCACAACGGTGGAAATGGGTAGGGGCCACAGCCTCTGCCAGTCCCTGGAAGGGATAGACGTTATGCAGGCATTTGAAAGAACCATGGTGTTAGCTAACATCATCCTCAATGGGGAAAAACTGAGAGCTTTTTCCCTGAGATCAGGAACACGACAGGGATGTCCACTCTCCCCGCTGTTGTTTAACATAGTGTTGGAAGTTCTAGCATCAGCAATCAGACAACAAAAGGAAATCAAAGGCATCAAAATTGGCAAAGATGAAGTTAAGCTTTCACTTTTTGCAGATGACATGATATTATACATGGAAAATCCAATAGACTCCACCAAAAGTCTGCTAGAACTGATACATGAATTCAGCAAAGTTTCAGGATACAAAATCAATGTACAGTAATCAGCTGCATTCTTATACACTAATAATGAAGCAACAGAAAGACAAAGAAACTGATCCCATTCACAACTGCACCAAGAAGCATAAAATACGTACGAATAAATCTAACCAAAGATGTAAAAGATCTGTATGCTGAAAACTATAGAAAGCTTATGAAGGAAATTGAAGAAGATATAAAGAAATGGAAAAACATTCCCTGCTCATGGATTGGAAGAATAAATATTGTCAAAATGTCAATACTACCCAAAGCTATCTACTTATTCAATGCAATCCCAATCAAAATTGCACCAGCAGGGGCGCCTGGGTGGCGCAGTCGGTTAAGCGTCCGACTTCAGCCAGGTCACGATCTCGCGGTCCGTGAGTTCGAGCCCCACGTCAGGTTCTGGGCTGATGGCTCGGAGCCTGGAGCCTGTTTCCGATTCTGTGTCTCACTCTCTCTCTGCCCCTCCCCCGTTCATGCTCTGTCTCTCTCTGTCCCAAAAATAAATAAACGTTGAAAAAAAAATTAAAAAAAAAATTGCACTAGCATTCTTCTCAAAATTAGAACAAGCAATCCTAAAATTCATGTGGAACCACAAAAGGCCCCAAATAGCCAAAGTAATTTTGAAGAAGAAGACCAAAGCAGGAGGCATCACAATCCCAGACTTTAGCCTCTACTACAAAGCTGTCATCATCAAGACAGCATGGTATTGGCACAAAAACAGACACATAGACCAATGGAATAGAATAGAAACCCCAGAACTAGACCCACAAAAGTATGGCCAACTCATCTTTGACAAAGCAAGAAAGAACATCCAACGGAAAAAAGACAGTCTCTTTAACAAATGGTGCTGGGAGAACTGGACAGCAACATGCAGAAGGTTGAAACTAGACCACTTTCTCACACCATTCACAAAAATAAACTCAAAATGGATAAAGGACCTCAATGTGAGACAGGAAACCATCAAAACCTTAGAGTAGAAAGCAGGAAAAGACCTCTCTGACCTCTGCCGTAGCAATCTCTTACTTGACACATCCCCAAAGGCAAGGGAATTAAAAGCAAAAATGAACTACTGGGACCTTATGAAGATAAAAAGCTTCTGCACAGCAAAGGAAACAACCAACAAAACTAAAAGGCAACCAACGGAATGGGAAAAGATATTTGCATATGACATATTGGACAAAGGGCTAGTATCCAAAATCTATAAAGAGCTCACCAAACTCCACACCCGAAAAACAAATAACCCAGTGAAGAAATGGGCAGAAAACATGAATAGACACTTCTCTAAAGAAGACATCCGGATGGCCAACGGGCACATGAAAAGATGCTCAACATCGCTCCTCATCAGGGAAATACAAATCAAAACCACACTCAGGTATCACCTCACGCCAGTCAGAGTGGCCACAATGAACAAATCAGGAGACTATAGATACTGGAGAGGATGTGGAGAAACGGGAACCCTCTTGCACTATTGGTGGGAATGCAAATTGGTGCAGCCACTCTGGAAAATGGTGTGGAGGTTCCTCAGAAAATTAAAAATAGACCTACTCTATGACCCAGCAACAGCACTGCTAAGAATTTACCCAAGGGATACAGGAGTACTGATGCATAGGGGCACTTGTACCCCAATGTTCATAGCAGCACTCTCAACAATAGCCAAATTATGGGAAAAGCCTAAATGTCCATCAACTGATGAATGGATAAAGAAATTGTGGTTTATATACACAATGGAGTACTACGTGGCAATGAGAAAGAATGAAATATGGCCCTTTGTAGCAACGTGGATGGAACTGCAGAGTGTTATGCTAACTGAAATAAGCCATACAGAGAAAGACAGATACCATATGGTTTCACTCTTATGTGGACCCTGAGAAACTTAACAGAAACCCATGGGGGAGGGGAAGGAAAAAAAAAAAGAGGTTAGAGTGGAAGAGAGCCAAAGCATAAGAGACTGTTAAAAACTGAGAACAAACTGAGGGTTGATGGGGGGTGGGAGGGAGGGGAGGGTGGGTGATGGGTATTGAGGAGGGCATCTGTTGGGATGAGCACTGGGTGTTGTATGGAAACCAATTTGACAATAAACTTCATATATTGAAAAATAAAATAAAATATTCAATGTGAAAAAGAAAATGAAAGAACCGTGGTGTTTGGCATCCATGCCTCAGGCCCCTCAAATCCAAACCTGCCCTTCCTCTGATACTCTCCTCTTGTGAATGACACTACCACCTTCCCAGTCACTCAGGGCAGCCACCTGCACATCTTCTTGATTTCCTATCTTTCCATTCCTCCCTCAAATCCAGTTAGCTACCCATCTTTCTTCTAAGAGTCTTGCAAATGGGCTTCCTCTTCTCCAAACCCAACATCTCTCCCGTGGATTGCCATGACCATCTCTGCACTTCTCTGCACTTCCAGGTAGAGGGGGGCCTCTACCTAGGCCCCCTCCAACCCATGGCTTGCATCATTGTTAGAGTGCTCTCCTCAGAGCACAGAGTCTCTGTTCCCATCAGTGTTCACTCGTGGCCCTCAGGATTAGCAACTGCTCCATCACAGGCCTGATACAGACGGGTGGGACTTGCCCTCTGCGCAACCTTCCAGAACCATGATGTCTGGCCACTCACCTTACATATATCCTAAGATCTCACTATATGGAGCCACCCTTGTGCGATGGCTAATTTTATGTGTCGGCTTGACTGGATCGCAGGGTGGCCAGATATTTGCCTAAACATGATTTCTGTGTGTGTCTGTGAGGGTGTTTCTGGATGAAACTCGAATTTAAATCTGTGGACGCAGTAAAGTGACTTGCCCCCTTTGACGCGGGTGGGCCTCATCCAGTTCACTGAGGACCTTGATGGAAGAATAATTCAGAGGAAAGGAGAATTCAGTTCTTCCTGCCTGATCGCCTGAACTGAGACATGGGTCTTCTCCTGCTCGTGGTGTTCCCAGGCCTTCAGACTAGGGCTGAAGTATACCACTGCCTTCCTGAGTCTCCAGCTTGAAGAAAGCAGATCATGGGATTTCTCAGCTTCCATAAGTGCGTTTATCCTATTGGTTCTCTCTCTCCCTGTTACCCTGATGAACACACATCTGTTCTCAGATCTTGCTCAGTTTTCAAGGTTTGTGTTTTGTGATTATTCTCTCCCAAGGTGTCTCCATATTTCCTGTCTGGCTAGTTCTATTCGTTGTATAATGCTCAGTGAAAACATCACCATCTCTGAAAAGCCTTCTTCGAAATTTCGATACCTAGTCTCGATGGGGAGTCCTGTACTGCACAAGTCACAATACATTTTTTACTGAGTCTCTTGGACTTCATCATTAGGCCCGAAGTGCTTTGGGGGCAGGTACCAAGATTTCCTCTCATATCCCTTTGAGCCTAGCGCAGTGTTCCCAAGCATTCTGTAGCTCTCTCCTGGTTTCCTAATCATCACAAGACATGGTAATATGTTTCTGTGTATTATCTACTCCAGCATGAGGCGGGTTTATGACACCAGGGGGTTTGTCTGTTTTGTTCAGTCTCCAGCTCTGACAATGGTACCTGGCAGAGAATAGGTACTCAAATAATTGTGTCTTTTTTGTATGAACAAATTTGACATTCATGCCCTTATCCTGGCTTTGGCTCATTATTTCTTCACTATGGACACCACTAATTGTTTCAGTTTTCTTTGACACGAGATCTTCTAGTAAGTGGTCACTAGGTGACTTTGGACAAGTTACTAAGGCACTCTGTTTCAGTCTCCCTGTCTATAGAATGATGATCATAATAGAACCTACCTCATTAAGTCTTCACGAGAGTGAAGTGAATTTATACACGTACAACATTTAAACAGTGCCTGGCACAAGGTAAATGCCCAGTAAATGTTAGCTATCATCATCATCGCCATCATCATCATCGTGAAAATTACCTCCATTTTCATTTTATAGTATCTAATCCTTTAAAAGCACACCTTTGAAACATTTTGCCTACTATAAAACCTTTAAGTAACAACTGTCTCAATAATTTCAGGGGTCATAGGCCCGTTTCATATAGAGTTCCTAGCACAATGCTAGGTGGCTATTAAATGCTTGACTAGAGTGATAATTTGGAATTCCTCTTCCAAAATATTTGCATCTCTATGTATAGGTCATCTTTTCAGATTGCCCACTACTGAACTGATCTGTGCTATTCAATGGAGAATGAGTTTTGGTGAAACAGGCTTTTCTTGTGTGTTCCTCCCACTTTGGTCATGAATAACAGCTATGAGCAGGATAACAATAGGGTTTCTATTTTTATACATGACATTCATCCGCCTGCTTTTTAAAACCTGACACCTGAGCCAGATACAGCTCATCCTAGATTTAGAAAGGAAATTAAACTGGGAAAAAAATGTCCTCAGGTGCCCCAAGGAGCAAATAAACACATGGCTGCCGTGGCATTTCCATGGAGATCTTAAAAAGCCAATCTGAGTGTGCTATTCCAGGTAAGTTGGACAGGTGCAAGTTACACTATTTTTAGGTATGATGGCTTGCCTTCCTATGGTGCCAATAAAAGCTCTCATGCCCTGGAAATTTACTAATGATAAAAATAAGATCTTTCCGACATCTGTGATGGATGCTGGTGGGTCCTGAGTACTTGCCTGACAATATATAGAGGACTATATACACGCGTCAAGTTTAAGCATTGTCCAAAAGGTGGCACTGTTTATTTGTGTTTTTATCATGCTTAATTGCAAACTTTTTATTATGCAGGCACATTAATGAACTAAATTAAGACGGAGCAGAGATATTATCCTCCACACAAATCAAACTGTCATTTTATTACAGGCCCTTTCAAACTCTCCATCATGTTTCTCAGCAAATGAATATGCCCAAGCTGTTAAATGTAATAACTGCAATGTCAGCAAACCTCTTTACTTATTAAGTGCTTGTTTTTTTTCTATCTTAAAGGGGATTCTGGAATCGATTTTTGAAACCATTACAGATGCACTACAGAAGCTGGGTAATTGAGACATATTTAACTTTTCAATCTTGAAAAGCTACATTTTCAAATGTAAGCACTTCTTGATGATCTTTTAAGGGTGACTACAGAGGGAACACACGACCGATAGTTGGAAGTCACTGGCTATTAAAAACCATTGTTCTTTGAAATTAGTTGTGAAGCAAAAGGTGAAAGCTCTAAAATAACTTTATTAGCACAGATAGGGAATCAGGGCTGATAACAGTGGCTCAATCCCAAGATGCACTAGGGGATACTTCGGTACAAAAGTGGGACAGGGTGACAGATGGCTATTTAGGAGTGTTTCTGACATTATGGTACACGTATATATTTTTGTCAGCCCAGCATGTGTTTAGGACATCACCTTTCCCATTCTTTTTTTTTTTTTTTTTTTTTTTGAGACAAGCTGGGGAGAGGGAGGGAGGGAGAGAGAGAGGGAGAGAGAGAAAAATCTTAAGCAGGCTCGACATTCAGCACTGGACCCCACGCCAGGATCGATCCCACGACCCTGGGATCATGACCTGAACCATAATCAAGAGTCGGGTGCTCAACCAACTGATCCACTCAGGTACCCCTCCCCACTCCAACACACACTTTTCCATTCTTAAATCATTTCTATTCACAGTTTATTGGCTGAAGCAAGTCAAACGGCATCCCTAAATTCAATAGGGCAGGGAAGCACAGGGCTGCATGTCCCTGAGGGGAGGAAAACCAAAGATTTAGATAATGAGCACTATTACCCAAATTTGCAGAATGGTCTGCATAAAGTCTGGAAACAGAAGACAGTGAGTGGCTTCATCAAGTTGGGGGTGGGGCATTGTTAAATATAGAGATGAATAAAAACACGGATCATCATGAGGAACTGAGATTGAATGTGCATTAATGCACGCATTGGGCTGCAAAATCCCTTCAAGCTAAGGCGAGATCAGAGCTATATAGAATATAGCTTTATGGAAAAAAATTAGAGAACTAACATCCTTTCTGATACAATAGACAGTAAACAGTGTTAAGATATTTTTATTATGATAGGTAGTATGTGAAATACACCAATTATTTCCAGCAATGTAAGAGACTAGGTAGGGGGTAGGCTGCTAAGGCTTTTGTAGCAATTAAGAATTTCCAAAGCACCAATAAAGATTTCTCTTATGCATATTTAATAACAGCTGAAATTTTATGGCAGAAAGTGCCAGAAAACTTGTGTCTACGTGTCTGTTTTTCATTATGTCTGACTTCCTTCCTTCTGCATCCTTCCCTCTCTGTAGTAATGTGTGCTATTCTTTCAGTGGCTTCAGTACAATAACTTGTGCTGAAGTTACCTGTTTCACATTTTATGCTTCCCGAAGAACTGAGTGTAAGCAGATAAGGTCAGGACTCACTGACATAGGGAAGGTGCTTAGGTGCAGAAGCGGCACTGAAAAAACAAATCCAGGAGGCTAACTGGGGGATGTTTGTTTTCTTTTAGTGTCTGGGCACATACCATGTGCTTGAACATTTGGTTTCCCTTGATGCTGTGCATGAAATGAGAACTGTTCGGTGCCTTTTATAACACACTTTAGCGATCATTAAAAAGTGAATTTGGTCATGTGGTTCAGTCACCTGCCTCCAGCTACATAATGAATGTGAATGCATAGTAAATATTAGTATATTTGAATACAGGAAAGAGGTTAAATCATAGGCTTCAGAGTCAGACAGAGCTCAGTCATTTACTTGCTGTGGTGCCTTACCCCAGTTACGTCACCTCTCTGAGCTTTAGTGTCCTCAACCAAAGAAAGGGTATCAACTTCATAGGGTTGTTTTGATAATTAAATAATGTAATTTATGTGAAGAACCTGGCGTGATGCCTGAACATAAGGCTGTAATAAACATTAGCTATTAAAATATGAATTTTTTTCAAAAAAAATTACATACTCTATCTCCTTAAACCACATGAGGGGTAGGCAGACAAGGTACTTACTGGGCCACACCTGAGAAAACTGAGGCACAGAGAGTTTAAGGGATGTACTTCCAGGTTCCCTGGGGAGGTGGTACAAAGCTCGGGTCTGCTGATGTCTAGCTCAGTGAAATTTCCCTCTCGTTGTTGTGTAGCTGATTAAGAAGCAGTCCTGTGTACCAGCTATCTTTATGAATGTGATGTTTCATTTTATGTGCATAGAGAGCTAGGCTGTGGTGCCCAGTTATTTAACCAAACTCTAATCCAGGCATTGCTGTGAAGGTATTTTGTAGGTGTGGTTAGAACCTACAATCTGTTGACTTCCAGTAATGGAAATCACCCTCAATAATATGGGTTGGCCTCATTTAATCAGTGGAAGGTCTTAAGAGCAAAAACTGAGGTTTCTGAAAGAAATTCTGCCTCAAATCTTGACCTTGCCAGTCCCCACAGTAACAGGAGCCAATTCCATAACGATAAATCCTCTCTCTCGGCTGTGAATTTTAATCCCAAGTTATTTCTAGCTAGTGTAGTCAGGATTCTCTAGAGAAACAGAACCAACAGGATATAAACATATTGCCAATGTGTGTGTCTGTGGGTTATACATATTATATATGCGATATAATATGATCTCCTGTACACGTGTGTATATACATATACAAATGTAAAACCCCCTGTTGGTTCTCTTTCTCTGAAGAATACTCACTGAGTCACTGCACAGAGGAAAGGCTCCTAGAATGGCCTTCCTGGGGGCAGGACTAACCCTGGTCATAGGCACACCGTGTTATTCCGAGCTCCAATATGTGTGGTGGCTACAGGAGACAGAGCCAGTCTACAGAATAGTTCCCTCCCCCAGTCAGCTGCATTGTCTCAGACCACTTGTGAGCTAGGGTTCTGTGTTGACTCTGCAGAAACATGGCACATGGCTCTAGATGCAAATGATAATGCTTAAACGAGAACACAGACACACAAACGTGTGCATCCATTGAGAGCTCAACATGTGGAAGCAGATTCCTGACTTTGGATGCAGACGTTCCAGTGCTGAGATGATCTTCCCCACGCCTGACATATGGAATTTTTCTGAATCCCAGCCTCTCCCCCCCCCCGGCTCCGTTGTATGATAAAGTCTCAGGAAATGAAAAGTATGGTTAACATCACCTAAATGAAATATTAGAAAAGCCAGTCAGAAAGTCATCTTATCATTTTCTTCCAAAGCAAGAGGCATCGGGCTGGTCTCTTCCCTGCCACCTTGGGTGAGTTTTCTATGTTTGCCTCTATCAGAACCTGCTGACATCCAATCGGAGAGGAAGTGGCATCTTTCCTACTGTCTCAGGACAGCCCTCCACTTCCTTTTGGGTTTCACTCCCTCCCGCTCACTCAGAAGACTCATTCTGACAATTATTCCCTCCTTCCTTGACAAGCGTCATCACTAATGATGATGAAGATAATAATGGCCTCCGTGTGTAAACAATTGAACTGAATCAAGTTGCAAGGCTGCACAGCCATTGTTAGCCCTTTTCATTGTATAGAGAAGCTGCAGGCATGCCTACAGCGACCCTAGCTAGAAAAGACCCAGTGCAAAATCAAGTCCATTTGCATCTAGAGGCCGCTCCATTAGCTCCTTCACCTTCTGCTCAACTTGCTCAACTGTAGGCCAACAGTAATCCTAGCATGGAGCACGGAGTCTTGGTTTCTTCAGCCTGTTTTAGTTACAAAGCTCAGCCTCACATGAATATGATTGCCAAAGTGTTACAGTGAGGCTGGGCACATCCTCACGAGTCCCTGAGCCCTGACCCATCACATCTGCAGCCCAGGGTTCGTTCTCACCTTTGGCTGCCACGAGCCGCCAGTAAGGTCATGGGCAGAGATGTCCGCAACACCCCCCCCCGCCTCCCCCCCCCCCCCCCGCCTTGGACAACTTCCTCCTCTTTAAAATTTGATGACTACCACGCTGACATTTCCTATAGAGCAGAAGACTCATGTTGGAGGTGGGACTGATCGGAACCTGGGCCTTGCTGTGCTTGGTAATTATTCTGTTGTGGGATGTTTGCCACGGAGATACCAGCCTCCATTCTTCTCCACTGTTGCTCTGCACCATGGACCCCTCTCGTTCCTGCCATCATCACTGCCCTATCCTATGCCTGGGAAGCCCACGCACCTAAACAAAACCCAAATTTAGAGGGAAGAGCATGAACATGAGTCAGACAGCCTTGCCACGGAATCCTACTTCAACTGTTTGCTGTGTGACATGTGACCATTGCCCATCCCACTCGTGCTCCATATTTCCGTTGGAAATGCAACTCATCTCTGCCTCCGTGGGTTGGAGTAAGAGATATGAGAGATTATGTATGTAAAGAAAGTTACGTCCCTCAGTGCACAGCACGGGGTACACCCTCATTACATGCACTGATTTCACCCTGTTGGATCCAGATGTTTGCACTAATTTTACGTAATTGCCACCTTGTTGCATATCATCTTACAGTTTCCATGTGGCCCACGCACACTTCTTAAAATCAGGAGAATGATGCTCACGCTTCCGTGCAGAGCATGTAACAATTGCTCAATAAATACTGAAGTTGATTTATTGAGCTCCTATTGTATATGTTACATAAAATTAAGTACTGGACCACAGATGTACCTATTTTTTAAGGACTTACAGTTTGATAAAGATTTTTTTTAGAAGAGTTTATAATTCCATTTTTCCCCCCTTCTTGACCAGTTCTAAGTTTACCCATTGCTAGTACTGAATTGTGGCTGGAAATTTAAGCACATGGTATGTTTTCACATTTCTTCTGATGAACGGACAGGTCTAATAAATTGTAGAACTGTGATCTGAAACGAAGCCAGGAGGACGTGCTTTTTAAAAGGTAGAACTACCATATGATCCCTCAATTCCACTTCAGGGTAGATTCCCCAAAGAACTGAAAGCAAGAAATTGAGTAAGTATTTCCACACCCATGTTCATAGCAGCATTATTCACCACAAAAGCTGGGAACAATTCAAATATTGGGTTTCCATAAACAAGAGGTGGCACACACCTACAATGGAATATTATCCAGCCTTAAAAAGGAGTAAAATTCTGATACAGACTACCGGTATGAATGAACTTTGAAAACATTACGTTAAGCGAAATAATTCAGATACCAAAGGACAGATACTGTAAGAGGCCATTTTTGTGAGGCATCTAGAATAAGCAGATTCGTAGAGGCAGGAAGGAGAATAACGGTTACCAGAGGCTGACAGGGAGGGCAGAATGAAGAGTCATGCTATCATGGATACAGAGTTGCCATTTGGGGTGATGAAAAACTCCCGGAGATGGATGATGATAATGGTTACACAACAATGTGAATATACCTAATGCTACTGAAGTACATGCTTACAAACGGTTATGCATATTTCATTACACACACCAAAATTCTTATCTAGGACAGTTCAAACCTGCTCGGTCAGAGCAGGGCCTGGGAGGGAACTACCTCATGGAAACTTCCACTCGGTCAGCACTCCCCAGTGCTGCCTGGCATTTTTAATTATCACTAGCACCTGACTGTTCCTCACAGTCTCATTTGGGGGGCGTGTCAGTTGGCCCCTGTTATCCCGATTGCCCTGCAGATGCTTACTTCCTGGGCTGTAATTGTCTTTTCAGATTACCAGGGTCCAAGGACGGTAATCATTTGCTTGAACCTGATTGTGTCCTCAGCGTGACCCTAGCTGCTGGGCATAATAGAGCATGGATGGAATTCAGCCGACTTGAAATTTGGTCTCCCCAATTGGCTTTCTCCCCACCCATTCCACTACAGATCCCTCTCTTCACTTCTCTGGCATCACTGTGGCTTCTATTCCTTTGTCCACACAGGCCAACCCTCGGGGCAGAGATGACGTCTTGTACTCATCTGAATTTCCCGTTGATGACATCCATATCAAAAGAAGCCCGTCTATCCTGTAGATCAAAATTATTTTTCCCCTCCTTAGCTGCCAGAACCATTCTTATCTCTGAGAATCAAATCTGTGCCATGAGCTCATATATCATCATTACCTACAATACAAATTCTGAAATCAAAGCAGACCTGGCAATTTTATTGATGCACGGAGCGGAACAGAGCCCAGGTCACCCTGAATCAGTTGCGCTGGCTTTTCCTTGCTGACAACAACAAACATGTCACTGACAAAATTGCCAGAGAAAAGATGACTCGGTAAGTTCAGTGCAGAGGGTAACTTGTCAGTGACAAGGGTGGGATATTTTTATCCTTATAACTCAATGCTAATGAAATCGGTGGGTATAACACCTGACTGAAAACGCATCCCCCAGGGAGCAGGGAGAAGCAACTGGAGGCGGTTTGTTTTCAAAGTCATCTTTCTCAATCTAGCCATAATTTAATCAGATGATCTTAACAAGAGCCAAGGACTTGGGGACCCGAAGCAATAACCAATAAGCCAGCTTTGTCACTCCTAAGCATGGCCCCTGGATCAGCTCCATACGGCACAGATAATCCGTCACACCTGGGTCTCGGGTTTCTCATTTGTGCAGTGGAAAAAGTACTGCATGGTTCCCTGCTCTTCTGAAAGTCCAATGCTGTTGGTTAAGTGATGGAAGATCCAAGAATAGAAAGAATTATAAATATGGGTGCACCTCACTCCATTTTACAGTTGGTAGCAAGGTTTGAGGTGGAGAAAGAAAACTGCCCAACCACGAGAGCTTACTGTCTGCCCCTTTAAGAGAATGCAGTGAGGGACACAGGGAGGAAGGGAAGTCAGAAAGGGGGAAGATGTGAGTTGATGGGAGGAAGTTGAAGGGAAGGAGCAAGAGTAAAGACAGGGTGTCAAGTGTCCCAGGCCTACCCTCAGGTTTGATGATTTATTGAAAAGACACACAGGACCCAGAAAAGCTGCTATACTCATGGTTATGGTTATTTCAGCAAAAGGACACAGGCTGAAGTCAGCAAAGGAAAAAGGTGCATAGGGTCATGGGCTCTGGAGAGGACCAGGCAACAGAACCTCCAGCTGTCCTCAGCCTGTGGAGTCACATAGACAGCACTCAATTCTCCCAGCAATGATGCATGACAACACGTATGAATTATTGCCAGCCAGCCTTAGCATCCAGGGTTTTTACTGGGGATCAGCCCGTCACATAGGCAGGAGCACCCACATGACTGGCCTTGACTCCTCAGTCTCCAATCCCCTCAGAGGTCGAAATGCTGCAGGACTCCAGGAATACAGAAAGAGGCATTTGTCATAAATCACACGGTTGGAAGAAACTGTCTATCATGGCCCAAGACCCCAGGTATACAAAGACACGACTATCAGGCAGGATATTCCAAGGGCTTGGTGTGGATCTTCTTGGAACCAGTCAAGGACTAGCCGTTTCTTTAGAATGTACAACATTTGGGCACTCCCAATCTGGGGAGTTAAGCCTTTACTACACGGACACAGAAGGGTCCAAATTCCTCCTACCTGCCCATGGGGCTAAATGTGCTCAACCCTGTATGCTACGTACTCCTCATAAATGAAAGTTACCGCAGACACACAATCTATCCATTACTGTTCCTCTGTTTCCAAGAGTCTTCCAGTAGTCTTTATTCTCAGGTATGATTCACCAAATTTCTTTCAGAACTCTAGGCTAGGAGAGTGGTTACCTTCTCATGTGCTTCTTCTAAAAGCCAACAGACACAATTATAACTCAGCATCCCTCCCTTTTCCTGGGCTGCCAGGATGTTCAGTGTTTAGGTCTGTGCTCATGGCAGCAACTTCTCTCAGCATGTTCTGACATAATTGCTGTCTTCTCTTCTTGTATTCAGTGTGACAGAGTAGAAAGAGTGCACTTTGGAGCCCAAAGGTGTGGTTTCAGACTTGACTACTCAACATGCTGGCTGTGTGGCCTTAGACAGTCACTTAACCCCTTTACACATGTGCCCTCATTGGTAAAATGATTTTTCGAGGTTGTTGTTAAGGATTAAAGGTAAGGGTAGAGTGTATCTGGTGCTTGGTAGGTGCTAAATAAAAAGTAGCTATTCTTATTATCTTATCTTTTTTTCTCCCCGGTGTTATACTGATTTATTTATTTTTCTTTGCCTGACATTTTGTTTGTTTATTGATGTAAACCTCCTTAAATACGTTAATAGTGGACGGGATACAAACATAAGCAACTTGTGAGAGTCTGGGTTGGTCATTTCATATGATCAATGTGAGAATTAGCCTCCCAGGTCTCGGACTGCAAAGATTATAATCAGCCGATGGCCTTAGTTGCTGTGTTTTAAAATCCTTTGCTTTGTGTATACTGAACCCACCTTCCCATGGGCTGCTCCCCGTGAGTGCCACGGGAGTACTAAGGCGGGTCCGTTCCCAGGAAATGTAGTGTCCCTCTGACAAACAACTTTGACCCAATGGCCTTCCCAAACTTTCCTTAGAACTGCACTGAGAAAATGCTTCCACTGGAATCCCCTTCTTCCCCCCAATCCTTCACTCAAGTCAGACCTGCGTTATGCTCTGATGGCTCACCTAGCCTCTCCTGGATCTCAGCTCGTTTTCTGTCACACGTGTTTTTGTAATAAGTTTCTTGCATATTTAATCTCTTCTGGGCACCTGCCTCTCAGAGGCTCCAGACTTGTCCATAGACTGTTGGCCTAAAATGTGGTGACTGACAGAGTGAATTCTCTTCCCGCCTTATGAGTGGACTCTACCCATTATGGACCCAATGTGGTACTAATACCTTCCTTAGACTGTGATCCCAGGACCTGTTCTATAGCAAATCTATACAGGCAGTAACTGGAGACACTTTTTTTCATTCTTCTTGGGCTACTTAGTTGCATTCTAAAAGGCCGGGATGGTCTACACAGCTTCCATCTTGGTCATGAGATTCGCCCAGACAAAAAGAACAACACAAATAGATGCCTAGTCCTCAGGGGGTGGATGGGACGCTTTAAAAAAGTTTTGATCTGCATGTTTATAGGCAGCATTTCCTTTCTTGAAACCAAACGCCTCCCACCAAGGAGCATTCCTCCTTGACTGACTAAATTGCATCCTAACGCAGATTCGCAGCTGTTTACCTTGCCTACCTGAGTCATTAAGGCCCCAAGAGCAAATAGCTTGACAACTATTAGCTGAATCAGTGTGAGAACACTGTGGAGCATACCGCGCCCCCAAGTCTGTTCAGGGAACTGAAACTAATTGAAACTATTTTAAGAGCCCACGAATTTGGGACAGTTTTGATGCTATCTAGTCTCAGCCAGGACACTAGTTCTTTTGAATATGTCCATATTACTAGAACATTCCTTGCAATGTGCTTATACTCAACTGGCACCATTTACCTGTTTCCAGACGCAAGCCTCAATCACCATCTCAGCTCTGGCCTGGAAGAAGAGCTTCCATCAGCACTGAAGCCCAGAGGACCCAGCTGAAGGGAGAGGGGACAGAGTAAATGTGTGAAGGATGCTCTGGGCAGTCACAGGCAAGCAGTCTGCAACAGGTGTGCAGCAAACTGAGATCTCAGCCTACAGATGGAGCCTTTGGATAGGGCATCTGGGACCCGCACATTGGTAAGAAGTCCAAGCACAGAGGGGTCGACCCAGGGAGTCCTGCAGGGGGTCCCTGAGGAGGAAGGATCTTGGGCAGGGAAGCACAGCACAGACACAGGCAAGGGCAACAAAAGTAAGAAGCTGGTTACTGGCAGGAGCCTGGTGGGGAAAACACGGCAGGAGCCCAGGCTCTGGAAACGGTGTCCAAGGTTAGAGTAGGAGGAGCATCAAGGCAAACAGCGTGCTCCAAGGAAACACTCCTCATGATCCTCAGACCAGGGAGAGGATTAGTGGCTGAACTTTTACAGAGTCTAGGGGGAGGTTGAATTTCCTTACAGGCTTTTGGAGCAGGACTGGAAAAACAAGGAAGGGAAGAAGGGGGTAAAGTTAAGAAAGCCTAAGGGATCAAGATATAAGGAAAACAGTAGCACCAAAGGCACAAAAGATCACGATGTGGAATAAAGGAACCCCGTTTCCTCTGTGGTCCACTAACACTTTGTTGTCAAAGGCATCAGGGAGGTTACGGGCTTCCTTTCTCTCCATTCTCCAGCCCTCTGAGTTTGGTTAGGCATGGCTCCCCACACAAGGAACACAGAGGCTGCATGATCTCATGCCGGGGCCAGCACCCTCTGCAGCTAACTCAGCCTCGATAACGTGGTCCTTCTCTTACCTGGATCGTGCTAGACCCTCTGGTGTCCCACGGCCAAGACAGGCCCCTCGCTGCCCGACCAACTGCCAAAACAGACTAGAGCTCCCACAGGTGCCTCAGCCAACTTTGTTCAAAGGAGCAGTGATCTTGGGAGATTTGCAAATGCAGGCAGCCCTGTCCTTGGTGCCACTGATATACAAATTGGCCCCTTTTCCCTTCAGGGTGTGTCCAAGATCATGGGTACATTTCTTTCTCCTTAATAAGGAAATCAGAGGCATTTTCCCTTTGCCATCTGTAGCTCCTGAAACCAGGAAGCACTACCAAGCCATGGGCTCTCCCACCCTCCAGTCCCACCACCGATCCACTCTGCCTTACCCAGGTGTTCAGCCTCTGCTCCTACGACGACACCCCGTTGTTACAGTTTTGCTAACTTTCCTCCTTTCTGGGAACTTCCATTTTAGCTGCTCATTTGCTTAATTACCTCCACTGCTGACACTCACAAAAAGACTGAAGATGTAACAGATGGTGCCTTGGGATGGATGGATGTTATGGATTCAGAACTGTCAACACACCTATCTTGATCCCATTTTAACTTTCATATCATGTCCCCCTGTGGACTGTCGGCGATGAGCTGCCGGAGCCCGGATTCACGTGGAGCTTAGTAATTCGTTTTTCTCCTGTGCCTCCTCCCCCATCCCCTCTCACTGTATTCAGCTTCCCAGTGCTTTTGTAATGATCTCTGTAACATCTTTAAAAACTATTCCACCTCATTTAAAATGTGGCATAAATGATGGGGTTTTGACAAATTAAGTAATAACAAGAAAACATTTTCAATATTCTGCATTTTTCCATTAAGCGCCAAAAAAATAGTGATTATAAGAGCCCCATTCTCTCTCCACAGTTAACGATGTGTTAGCCTGGGTTTCATTAAAAACCTCATTATTCAAAGATTTATAACTCAGCCCAAGAAATCTTCCCTGAAGTTGGAAACAGATCCAATCTTAGTTTAGAAACTTTTTGAAGCATTTGAATGAGGATTGAGTAGCCAATGAAGATACTGGTTAATAAATAAATGTCTCAGGATGTCGAAATGATGGCACAAAATCAACAGAATGAAACTTAACACACGTTATTGTTGAGTGCTATATGACGGCTGAAAGGTAATAAAATAGACAGAATGGGTACTTGAGGGTTAGAAGACCTGACTTTGGTCCTGGATCTGTTTCCAAATAGCTGGCTCTTAAAATATCAACTGATTATAAAGTACACATTTAATTCGCCACTAACAGGAACTATGACTCTTTGGAGAAGCGGCTGTTTCCAGTGCTGGCAGAGTGTGGGAGAGCCCGGAACATCTGACTCTGCCAGAAAATTAGGACGTGCTCAAAAAAAGTGATGGGAACGTGGCAAAAGGACACAAACGCCACCTGAAGTGCTCTCACTGCCCAAATTTGGGACAATGTGAACACCAATATATTTAAATATGGTCATAAATGATGAGAGACAGAACCGGAGAGAGAAGAGTGGGAGAAAAAGCAAATGGTAAAGCAAATTGGGTAAAATGTTAAACACTGTGAATCTGGGTAAATGATATGTGGGTGTTCTTTGTACTATTCTTCTCATAGATCAGAAATTATTTCCAAAGAAAAAGCTTTTAATTAATTAATTAATTAATTTTTTATGTGCAGACTTAGAGCTACCTGGCTTTAAAGTTCAGGCAGGAAAAAACCAAAACCTAGGTGGTAAAATGTGCAATGTGAGCTAAAAGTGCAATCAGAGTTAAAATACCCTATTCCAATGTTAGAACACATCTGGAGTGCTGGGTTAGCACCTGCTGAGTTTCTCCAATTAAACGAGATTCTGAAAAACTTTAGGTATATTTGCAGAAAGGTGACCAGAATGGTAAATGGTTTGGGGAAATTGAAGGAACTAGCTGGGCACAGAGGAGATGAAAATTATTATGAGATATTTGAAGAACTGGAATGCTCCAGAGAATAAATGTGTTCACTTTAGCTCTAGGGGACAGGACCATAGGTAGATCTCACTCCACATGAAGAATAATCCTTTTTTATTAGATTTTTCTAGGAATGAAATGGCTGCCCCACCAAGTAGTGAATTCTCCTTACTGTTTCACACAAGCTTCTACCGTGATTAACCGGGAACGTGTCCAAAGAATTATCACTGTGGGGGGTGGTCTAGATTGGTGGTTTCCTATCCATTAGCTAGAGAACTTTGGAAATCCTCGGAATTATTTCAAGAGGCATTCAAATCCATATGTACCCCAAATATCTTTAGGTCCAATAAATAATGTCTTGGGGCACCTGGGTGGGTCAGTTGCTTAGGCATCTGACTTCAGCTCAGGTAATGATCTCACAGTTTGTGGGTTCAAGCCCCATGTCAGGCTCTGTGCTAACAGCTCAGAGCCTGGACCCTGCTTCAGATTCTGTGTCTCCTTCTCTCTTTGTCTCTCCCCTGCTCATGCTCTCTCTCTCTCTCTCTCAAAAATAAAATAAATATTAAAAAACTTAATAAAAATTAATATCTTTCACTTATATTCATTATTGTTTTCCAAATGTATAGATGCTATTTGATTAGTAATTTTATTTTAAAACCTTCCAGAATACATACTGCCCTCATGATGTTACCGTTTGTTTCAGTATCCATCTTAAAAGAATAACCATAATTGTGGGAAATCTGTGTTTTTTTCTTTCCTTTGTTCTCCTATAAAAGAAGGCTTAAAGAGAAAGAGGCAAACCATGTTCTTCCACAGGAAGAACTAATATTGTAAAGGCGTTAGTTAATCCCTCAAGTAAGTTATAAATATAATACAATTTTAATGAAAAACTCCGTTATTTTCTTTTGCTGTGGGCAGTTGCAGGGCGATTTGACAAGTTGTTTCTAAAATTTGTTTGCAAGGGTTAATGGTCAAGAATGCTCTGGCCTTCCTCCAAAAAAAGTTTAACAGAAGGATTCACACCCTACGGAACAGAAAGCTCAAAACCACAATAATGGAGCTGAAGGAGACTTTGGATGGATGGAAGAGAAGAAAGAATCTCAAACCAGACTCAGGTATATGAGAATTCAGCATGTGATCAAGATATAACAGCTACGTGTTGTAGAGAAAATAAAAGGCACTAAAGGCATTGTAAAAACACGAGGATTCAATTCAGATACATACTTGCAAAGTTGTTGAAAGGCCTTAGGAGCCATTTCAGGACGAGGCTTCTGGAACGACCCAGAATACTGCAGCCTCCTGCCAGGAGCCCTACCATCTCAGCCCTTCTCAGGAAGGGAAGGGATTATAGGGCCACCGCTGGAACTAGAGTTTAAGAATGCACCACCAAAGCTGTGATTGGGGGAGCCAGAAGCTACCACCTCCACTGCCTCAATTTCTAGCCAAAGAATGAACATTGGACTATCCTGCAGAAATGTTCCATGTTTCTAAGACCTTCAAAAACCTGCATGAATGTGTCTACCTGGCAGCACCTAAGTTTTACGGAGAATTCTAGTTGCAAAAATCAGTGCTTGGTTAGGAAAGAAGGCTGAGTTAGGAAAGAAGGCTGCTGGTGGGTACCAGGGGACGTAAAACAAGTCTTATCAGGAAAAATTTGTCACAGGGGAAAACAATAGTTACCTAGTTATTTGAAAACATGGCCAGGGACACTCATATGTAAAAATTAATAATAATAATAATAAACCATTGATCTAGATCAGAGGTTAGTAAACCTGTAAAGGACCAGATAGTACATTTTTTTTAAGCCATAGGTCTCTGTCACCACAACTCAATTCTTCCACTGTAGCAGTAAGCAAACATAGAGAATACATAAATGAAAGTGTGTAGCTGTGTTTCAATAAAACTTTATTTATAAAAACAGGTGGCGGTCCAGATTTGGCCCATGAGCTGTAATCTGCCAGCTTTTGATACAAAAGGTAATCACTGAAGTACCTTTGTGTATTAAGATGTGTTGATGTGATTATTGATAAGAACTTACCTATTGTAATTGTTTTTCTTGTAATCTCTTAGTTTGGAAACATCATTTGTAGCAATTTCATTTGGAAATGGAATAATTTGCTCTGCATGTCGTCTTTTTCAAAAAAGAAAACAAATTCTTAAAATGCCAAGTTATTCAACTTTAAAGCGTCCTTGAGCTGAACAGTTCCTTAATCCAGACATTTTCACAGGGATATGCACCAGATCGATGGACACTTTAATTATGCCTTTGCCTTGAAAGAGGGAGGAGAGTAATCTGAAATTGGTATGTGTGAACCAAATTACGACCTCTTATAAGAATGTCACATCCTACCAAGATTGCCAAAGAGCTTGAAAACAGGGCTCCTTGGAGGGAAGCTCTACTGTTTCTCACCATGTCTACACCAATATTTTCATCTTCCTCCAAAATCGCAAGCACACTTCCTCACACATGCACACACACCTGCACACTTACATTGCCACTTTTTGATGACTTCAGTTTACCATCAAGTGCCCTCTCTTTGCGACAGTCAACTTCATATAACCAGTTCATAAGAGCTCATAATTGTACTTCTATTCCTTATGTCCAAGACCCCTGGTTCAGAATTAGAGTTTATTTGGGCTAAGAAGTAGTTGATGCTTCCCCTGATGTTGGCTGATCTTAGCTCACCATCAACCTCACTGATCAGAAAAGTTACAACAAACTTAAAATTCTATAATTAGATATTTTTTTGAACTGGGATAGATGATTGAGATTATCAGAGTCAACCCTTCCTTTTTTTGTAGAATAAGAAACTGAGATCTGAAAACATGGACTCACACAGTTTGTTAGTAGAGCTCAAATCTGAAGTACCTGCTCTTTTGGGGACTAAATCTTCCAATAAAGAGAGTTTCATTATACCACAAACTACTTCAGAAATGTTTTTTTTTTTTTTAATGTTTATTTATTTTTGAGACAGTGCAAGAGACAGACTGCAAGCAGCGGAAGGGCAGACAGAGGGAGACACAGAATCCGAAGGAGTTTCCATGCTCTGAGCTGTCAGCCCGGAGCCGGACGCGGGGCTCGAACTCACAAACTGTGAGATCATGACCTGAGCTGAAGTCAGACGCTTAACCGACTGAGCCACTCAGGCGCCCCGACTTCAGAAATGTTTTTAAAATATGAAGGACTGACAGAACAGCTCAGCCACATTTGTTTGGAATACTTAACTTTATATAAGTTTTCAATATAAGCTATGCACTCTTCTCTTGTAAATGCCGTATCAGTCTTTTAATTCCCTTAAGTTAAGGTAGATTTCTTTCCCAAATTTTTTGTAATATATTCATTGTTTTAGGGCCTTAGTCATATGAAAATGACCAAAGAGTCTATAATAAATAGAGACTCAAAAAATCATACTGTAACGTGAAGCCAAAGTAGAAATATGTGAGGAGTAATTTCTCCAGATTTTATGTGTTACACAGACAAAATACAATTTCGTTTATTCAGGAAAACCATACTAATCTCTTACTTAACCTCTGATTATGCATCTTGGGTGTATGTACACCTTGAGTCATATGCGTTTAAAGAAGAAGGATCGAAATAACTCATGTTCTGAATATTAGGAAGGTTGATCTTCAACCCCACTGTCTTCTTCTTCTAAGTGAGTTTTGCTCCTCTTCAGTCTGAACATTTGAAAAAGGATCTTGTCAGCAAATCTGGGTACTAGTTATCTTGGTGAATAATGGGAACATCTTGTCTCAGTAGAGGAGATTAATTCCACCTCTGTGGAATAGACTCTGATATCTGGAGGAAATTTAATATGAGAGGCCAAAGTTTCAGTAATGCACTTGAAAATTTGTATTGCCCGAATGTGTGATATAAGATACAAACATCATCTTTTATCACAGTACAGAAAAAGGTCTAGCTCCTCAGCTATGTTAAGAAATTACGAGTCTTTCTAAAAGTAAGACAAGTTACACTTGAGTGGTTTGATGTGTCTAGCAAGTGTGATGACAATATGGAAATATTATAAAACATTTAAAATGAAGATTCACGAGAAATGAACGCTAAATATACATCCTCAGGAAAAGCTAGGGAATAAAAGTCTTACATCCCTAGAGAGACATGGGATTCAGGCTTAATTTTCATCCTACCATTAAGGAGAATGACATAAAAGGCCTTTTGTAGGATCATGTTTTAACTGAGTGTTTTGAAAACAAGTATATTATTACGCGACTTCTCAAAGTCCATCTGAATCTAAGAGTTCATTAATAAATGCAGGAGTATCTACAAGATCAACTAATTCTTCACTTACATTTATCAAACTGATGTCAAGTTGTAAGAATGGAATATAGAAATAGAACAGTAGACAGACTCAAATGAGTAGTTGTAAGAAGAATTTAAGAAATTCATTAAAGAGAGCAGACTACACAGTTATTTTTTTAATATCTCTCCCCAACTCCTCAAACCATAATTTCTCTAAATACAAGAAAATAATTTAGCAAATTAGAAATATTGCCCAACTTATGCACGCTGCAGTGCAGACAGGAACTTCACGTTACCTGTATGACATAGTGGCTGAAAAGCGTAGGGTAAATACCACCTCTATAGGAGGTCAAGATATTTTCCTCCAGTCAAGAATTCTTCAAGTATTCTTCCCATACCTTTTACGAGAAAATTACTTGAGGATATAGTCCAGCCAAACAAAAAAGGGAACCAAGGGAGGAGGGGCAATGTGGGTTCATACAAACAGTGGAACCAACCGGAAATGAATTGAAAAGAAATTCCAGTAAGAAATCTGTGCAGCAGTCACAGAAATAAATGAGTCCAAGTTAAACAAGACAGAAGGTTCCACGTGGACTGTCTTTGTGAAGAAAACAGAATCTATTACATTCCTTACATCATTTTTTAAATAATCAGATAAAAGCATATGTCTCTTTTGTTCATAAGGAAAAAGAGACAACTAAAACTTCCAATTTTTTTTTTAAAGGCTGCATAAGGAAGTCATGATTTATATATAAAAACACTAAATTTATTACCAGGAGTAGGGGGCTGAAGTAACAGATAGTAAAATGTAGAATCGGGAATGCCTGGGTGGCTCAGTTGGTTAAGCCCCTGATTTTTTATTCCAGCTCAGGTCAAGATCTCACAGTTCATGAGATTAAGCCCTGAGTTGGGCTCTGTGCTGTCAGCATGAACTCTCTCTCTCTGCCCTCGCCCCCATCCCTCTCTCTCTCTCTCTCAAAAAATAAACAATTTTTACTTTATAAAAGTTTATTTATTTTGAGAGAGAGAAAGAGAAAGAGAGAGAGAGAAAGAGAACATGAGCAGGGGAGGGGCAGAGAGAGAAAGAGAGAGATCCCAAGCAGTACTCAAAGAGGATCGATGTGGGTCTTGAACTCACAAACCGTGAGATCATGACCCAAGCCGAAACCAAGAGTCAGACTTAACTGACTTGGGCTCAGGTCATGATCTCACAGTTGTGAGATCCAGCCCCGCGTCAGACTCCATGCTCCACGTCGAGCCTGCTTAATAGTCTCTCTCTCCCTCTCCATCTGCCCCTCACGCCTAAAAAACAAGATATTAAAAAATGGATTTAGGTTTCTCATTACAAAAGCCAATAATTAACATTCTACTCCACATAAAATACAAAAAGCAGAGGCAGGAGAGCAATAAACTTAGCAGAAGGTAAGATTGGTTAGACCAGGTCCCTAAGTCTCTCCTAAGAAACTCTTGTGAGAATTCTCTCCTTAACAAAAGGGGCAAATCAGGCATCACTGATCAGATTTAGGGTTGGGGGGGTCTCTTCCCTTTTAAGTGTTTTGTTTTACTTTGTCTCGAGGAAGGATCATAAACAAAAGGCAAAAGAGAGAAGACAGGAATTCTTAACAGTAATGTGCAGACCAGAGTGTTACCATTGACTATTCGTTTATGAAATTGCCTAGAAACAGATACACTGGAAGCCTACTTAGTTACTATGGGAAACACACGGCCAAATAAAATTCAAACATAATCACATCAACCGATGATTGTTCAGCTTTTAAGGAAATACTAAGATTCTTAAACTTACCTGAGGGGAAGTGAGCTGCTACATCTTTGTAATTTCTAGAACTCTCTAATGACCATCTGAACTGTAACTTTAGGGTATGATTAACAAACACTATTTTCCAAGAGGAAATATTCAGGAACATGAAGAACAACAGTCAGAGAAAATTCTTCCAGAGAGAAGAATTAGCAAGCCTGCAGGATATGGACCAGTGATTTTGTGTGTGTGCTTCACCATCCTCTGTTTCTTCAAATAGGATGTTTAAAGACTGAAGTTACCCTGTCCTTTCCCACCATTATATATGTTGGGTATATTTAGGTTGAATAATTATCTTTTGGACAAATGTTCCCGGACCACAAGAAACCACATTTAATTATGATAGAGATTATAGTACAACCCCAAAGATACAGAACTTAGTAGAACTGAGTATAGTAACTGATGAGACTTGGAGTTTTCTCTTTTGAGGAGTAGCTAAGTGTGTTCTGTGTAGGATTGGGAATTTCTGAAAGTCCCTGTATGGAACAAAACATATGTATTGATGTTGGGTAGCAAAGATAAACCCTGTTTGTTGCCTCCTCAATAATTTCTCCTCTCTTATTTCTTCCGGCAATACCACAATCATAATCAGGTATTACTATGCATTACATGCACTTCACCCTCAACTCAGGGCATGAAGGGCGATTAGTTTAACTCAAATCATGAGAAATCTATTCTCTTTACCAGTGATTAATGTAGGTATTGTGGCATGTGTTGCAAGAGGATGCGATCCTGACCAAGGAAATATACGAGAAAATCTTCTTGGGAGGGTTCCTAGTAAAAAAAAATTTCACTCTTTAAGATGGATATAGATAATAGCTTGGTTGTTCTTGACTCTGTATGTTGTTTTATAAGGATATAATACCTGAAGCTCCTAGAGTAATAATGCAATGCTAAGGGGAAAGCTATGAAAATTGCAATCACACCCAAAGCCTAAACATTCTTTAAATTCAAAATCAACTAACAGAGTCTCCTGATCATGTAAGGCAATAAACTCTTCACTGTTTTAGAGACTTTTAGCTAGATATTCTGTTACTTATCGCCAAAGGCAATCCTTGGTGGGTCAGTGGATCAAGAAATAGATGCTTTAGTGCATTATTTCAAGAGTGTATCAAGAGTCCTTATGTGTTTCTGCTTGTTCTCCTTTATGCCTCTGCCATCACCGTAAGAACATGGCCCGGCTAGCCTGCTAGAGGATTAGAGACATGTGGAGCAGAGATACCACCTGAGACCGGATGAGATCCGTCAACACAAGCTTCTCCCACCCCTGACAAGTGAGCAGGCACAGCCAAGAGCAGCACAACCGCCTAACCAATCACTCCAGCAGAAGCAATAAGCACTGACATTTATGCCATTAGAAGATCTCAACTGTTTCTTACGCAGCATTATTGTGCCAAGAGATACCAACACAGGCTGTTCCCACGCATTCGGATTGTCTTCAGTTCAGGCATGTGATAGGACTGCTTTCCCTTGATCTACTGAAGTTAAGCATGGCCGTGTGACTTGCTTTAACAAGTGAAATGTAAGTAGAAACAACATGCATCTCCTCTGGGTGAAGGGGTTCAATTACCTGTGTAAGACGAGGCAGGTCATCTTTCCTCTGAGTGGTGATGGAGTAAGCACATGTTAAAATGGAATTGCCATTAGCCTGGGCCCCTTAGTGACCGCAACAAGCAGGCATTACCCTGCTGCCCTGTATAGACACATGGCATGAACTAGAAGTACATTTTTGTTGTGTTAAGGCACTGAGCTTTGAGGGTTGTTTAGCATCACAGCATAACATGGCCTATGCTGACTGATGCAGGTTGTCCTAGTAGGCTCATTGAATAGGCGACATTTGAACTTGGGCTTGAAGGTGAGTCACCTGTGTCCTATCTACAAGAAACTGTTCCAGGTGGAGAGAACAACTAGTTCAAAGGCCCCAAGTCAGGAGTGTTCCTGACACGTCCAAGGAGACCCATGTGTAAAAGGGGGGTGAAGGGCACACCAGTAGGAGGTGAGGTTGGGGATGCGAAGGGGGGTTGCAGGTCACATGGAACCCTCCAGTTCATTCTGAAGAATGAACTGGCCTTTAATCTGAGTGACGTATGCAGAACTTGCAGAAGTTTGAGCAAATAATGGCATTTGTCTGACTTGAATTTCAACAGTGTGGACAATGGACCACCAGGATAAAAGCAGGAGAGCAGTTCAAACCTGGAATCTAGCAAAGAGATGGTAATGGTGGCTTGGACCAGGTAGTAGTTACGGAATTGATAAGAAGAGGTCGGGCTCTACACATATTTTGAAGGCAGAGTCTACATGATATCCTTGAGGGGTTGAATGTGGGATGTGAGGGGAAAAAGAGAAGCAGAGAATGACCCCAAGGTCATCGGCCTGATGCAAAGGAAACGTGGAAGCGGATAATGAAGGTCTGAAAAGCCGGGTGGGAAAGTTTGCATCTTATGATGTAACCAAAGAAAAACCATTTTGGGGTTTGTGAATAGCAAGACGTGGGGATGATGAAGTGAAGAGAGGGATATAGGAGATCTACAGCACACAGAGAGGGTGGTGATAGATCAGAGGGGGCATGGGTACAAGAAGGGGTGCCAAGCAGGTCCCAGGAACATTATCCAGGAATGACTCCAACTGAGTGTGACAAAGGAGAAGGCAAGAGGGCAAGTCAGGAAGCGAAGAGTGAGGACGGAGAATGATGGAAATGGGGCACATTGTTTAGAATGAAAGTCAACTTGGCAGTGAAGGAAAGCACTGTTGAAGCCCTCCATAAGGTCCAGATGCCTCTGGACCACCCCCCCCCCCCCGCCGCTTTAATCAGACAATGCAAAGATCTGCAGGAGTGAGAAAACTGGGCAACACAGACCACGGTAGGGCTTCCCTCCTCTGTTAGGCTCCATGCTGCTTTGGTTTAGATAACGTTTCAATGGCAAGCCGAGGAACAGAGGGTACACAGATCCACTGTTTTAGACTAGAGTAAGCTTGAAATAAATTGACTATAAACAGCAATAAAGAAATAAATGTAGCTAATCCGCTGATAAAGAAGTAACGCTCTGACCTTATCAGAACAGTGATAATAATATCCCTTATCTTTGTAAGGTACTATATGGTAGAAATAAAACCGCCTGAAGATTTCAAGACACCAAGGTATACTTTCATAGTTCAAAGCACATTTTAGTCTAGGTATACCTTCTAAACTAAGCCTTTCATGAAAAGAATAACAACAATGATAACCAAACAACATTGTAAAGAATATAAAAAGGAAGCTAATCCTTCTTTCGAGGGACACGAAAATTCCTAACCCACTCCTGGCCTTCCGCCCTGCTGGCTAAAAAGGGAGAACATCTTGAATTAACAAGTAATTTGTCTTTTCTATATTGTAAGTGTGAGAACTGGTAAGCTCACTCATGATATAAAACCTGAACTTCTCAGATGGCCTCAGGGCCCTTAGGGTCTGGCCTCTGTCACCTCTCAGGAGTCGCCTCACTCCACTTCCTCCTCACTCACAGGACGTCAGACACACAGCAGCCCTTCTCCTGATTTCTCAGGCACGTTAAGCTCTTGTGCCCATTAGAACCTCTGCACCTGCTGTTTCCTCTCCCTGTGCCACTCCTCCCAAGTTTTTCACGTGGCCAGCTCCTTTTTGTGATGGTCAGGTCCCAGGCTAGAAACCACATTCACACCAGATGGTCCATGTGAGGGGACTTCAGAGGTGGCAGCTGGGTCAGGGAGCTAAAGGGAAGGCTCCCAAGGACTGGCAACCGCAGGAAGTCATTATCACACCTAGGGCTGAAGGAGTAAGAGGGGGAAGTGGTATTACCTGAGCCCCTGTAAGCTAGACCCATGAGGAAGGAATATTCTGGTGGGAGTTGTAGTTTTGAAGACACCAGAGCATGGACAGAGAGCCAGGGAACACCTGGACATCTCTATCCTCCTGCCCCTCAATCCTCAGCCAATGTCTCACTTTGGCAAAACTGAACAGGAAGCCCGAGGGCAAGGGAGCACAGGTGATGCCACCCACTGGGCACAAGTAGGGTGAGAAAGGCAGAGAATGGTTGAGAGGGTGTGTGGGTGGGAGAACTGGAGATTAATCGGTACACTGTTCTCATCACTCTCTCTAATTATCACCTCCTCATAAAGGCCTTCCTTGACCATCTTTTCTATGGTCTTGACTAGATCCCTTCTAGTACTTTCTTTTTTTTTTTTTTACATGTTTATTTATTCATTGAGAGGGAGAGAACACGAGTGGGCAAGCAGGAGTGGGGAAGGGGCAGAGAGAGGAGAGAGAGAGAATCCCAAGCAGGCTCCTTGCTGTCAGCCCTGCCCCCCATCCCCCCATTGTGGGGCTCAAACTCACAAACCGTGAGATCATGACCTGAGCAGAAATCAAGAGTCAGATAGCTAACCGACTGAGCCACCCAAGCAGCCCTAGATCCCTTCTGGTACTTTCAATTCCTTTCTTTTTCATCTGTAACTATAGCTGTATCTGATTATTTGTTCAAATGCTCTTTTCTCACAATGGATGGTACACCATCATCAGGACAGGCACCTGCTGCTTTGTTCTAGAAAACTGGTGCCTGGTATAGGTGCTTGGTACCGAGCAGACACTGACATATCTGTGCAAAGAAGAAAGGAAGGGTGATGGCGGGGGGGGGGGGGCTGTGGAGAAAGGAAAAGGAAAGATCTCTTTAAAAAGATACAAGTGACGGAACTCCTGGATGGAGTGTGTGACTCTTGACCTCAGGGTCATGAGTTCAAGCCCCACACTGGGTGTGGAGCCTACTTTAAAATATTTTTTAAAAAATAAAAGAGATAAAAAAGAAGAAAAAAATAATAAAATAAAATATAAAAGTGTGTGTACATACATGTGTGCACCTTCACACCTGTGGACATGTGTATATATTCAAAATTTTCACTTATAATGTTAAAAACAAAACATAAAAGATTTTTAAAACTTAAAAACAGAAAAACACAATGACTGCGTTGGGAAGAGAGGAGAAAATAAAATTTATTGGTTGTTTACTTAGTACCAAACTCTGTCCAAACTGTTCCACTTAATCTCTGTGAAAGTCCGGCAAGACAGGGAGTGTTATTCCCAATTTTATGCAAGCAAACTGGGTTTCAGAGATTTTAAGTGACTTATTAATATTGTCCAAGTCACAAATGGTGTTTAAACCCAGTCAGAGGTGCCTGGGTTGTTGAGCATCCAACTTTGGCTCAGGTCACGATCTCACCGTTTGTGGGTTCCAGCCCCACATCGGGCTCTGTGCTGTCAGCGTGGAGCCTGCTTCAGATCCTCTGTCTCCCTCTCTCTCTGTCCCACCCCCACGCTCTCTATCTCAAAAAAACTAAACATTTTTTTTAAACTAAAAAAAAAAAAAAACCCAGTTCACATGGATTGAAAGTTTAAACCCTTCCCTTAACTCTTGGATACTCTGGGAATTCTGTGGAAAACATTCAGGACACTGTGTTGTGTATCTTTTTCCTTCTCCGAAGAGTAAGCAGCATGACTTTCAGGATTTGATCTTAAAATAATACTTTGTGTGTGTGTGTGTGTGTGTGTGTGTGTGTGTGTGTGTGTGTGTATCTATCTATCTAAAAGTGGCTTTTGTGAAAGGTAATTTAGCAAGATGCTTTGTTTACGGGAGAAAAAAACCAATCATGCTGTAAAGATGTTCATCCTTGAGAACAAAAGTAGACGAGTAATAGATTGGATGTTAATTGAGGCAGATGCCTGTGAGAATAATTTGAAGTAATCTGCGAGCAGTGAAAGGTGGTGAACACTCTTTCCCCTCCTAATATGCTCTACTTTAAGTTGCAAGAGGAGCAAGAACCCTATAATGGAAACTCTGTTCTGTTCAAAAAGTGAGTCTTTCAAACACATCAGCCATTCAAAGTTAACCCTTACACGCCATAAAGTAAACCATGTGGACAATAACTACCTCACTTCATTGTCATTAACTTTTTACAGCATGCGTCAACTGTCCACAGCATTCACAGGTTTAGGAACCAGAAGTAAGTATACACCTGATATGAAAGAGGATGAAAAATGCACATGGTGTGTGTGTGTATATATATATGCATATATATATATATATATGTATTCTATTTCATATCTGGAATGACTGAAGTAATAACTTGGATAGTATACTGATATGAATTCAGAAAAGGAGAATATGTTGGAACACTGCCTATTATCTTTTTCGTTCCATTCTAAATTATCCTTCATTCTATGACGTTAATTATTAATAACATTTTCATTCTATTTCCCCTCTTTTCAAACATTAGGATAGTGTAATTTTGACATCAGAGGTCTTTCTCAATTTTTATCTTGTGTTTTAAGTGTAAAATAACTTTTGCATTTTCCCTTTTTAACAAGTTAAATGTCTGGCTATTACTGCCTTGCCCTGAAAACTCATGAAGTGGAAACACCAAAATGTGGGAAGGGTTATACTGATTTATTAGCCAATGATGGATGATGAGCTAATTTGAGTTTCAAAAAATTCCGCCTTTGCTAAGTTAAAACAACTGTTTTTTTATACTATCTGAAATCAGAATTCTAAACTCATAAGTTGTTTATTTCTAAATAACTTAATATTTGAAATAAGACTGTCTGAATAGCTAGTCTCGTGTCATATCAAGCAATTAATTTCAGCTCTATCTTTTGTTATCATTGCATTTGGTTCTAGTTCTCTAGACAGAAACATAGAAAATCTTAACAGATTCTGCTTCCAGTAAAGCTGTAACAGATTGTAGTTTCCAATGGTATTTGCACCAATATACATATACTCTTTTCCTGCCTCTGAGAGCTGGGACTGTATCTCCTTTCCTTAAATTTGGGTGGAGCCTTGTGACGGTCCTGACCGTAAATCAACATGACAGAAGTGCTATTTGGTTTCTGAGTCTAGGGCATAATAGAAATACAGCTGTGCCTCACTCTCTCAGACGTGTGCCTTCAAAACCTCGCCACTTGGTTTTGTGAGGAAGTCCAAAGTAACCCCTGTGGAGAGACCACATGAAGAAGGCCACGCAGAGAAACTGAGGCCCCCAGCCAACAGCCAGCATCAGTTACCAGACACACAAGTGAACAAGCCTACAGTTGACTCCACTAGCCTTTGAGCTGCCCTCGTCCCACACAGAGTGGAGAAGTGAGCTGTCCCCATTGAGCTCTGGCCAGGGGGGCAGATACGGGAGGAAAATGAAAGTCAGGATTGTTTTAGCCTAAGTTTTGCTGTGGTTTGTTGCAGAAATAGTAACTGTCACAATAGTATTACCCACAAATTAAACGGACAAAGGCCAATTCACTTTTCTTCGAAATACAAAGAAAACCAAGTATTTAACATTTGGTGCTTTCCTACCTCTGTTTAGAATATCAAGCAATTAGGAATTACTCTCTGGGATCAGCATCGTAAAATGGTCCAGCTCAGGATTGTTGATAAAGAGACAGTGTGTAAGAAAGAGTAAGATTTTTTTTTCTTAAAAAAATTTTTTTTTTAACGTTTATTTATTATTGAAAGACAGAGAGACATAGAGCATGAGCAGGCGAGGGGCCAAGAGATGGAGAGACACAGAATCTGAAGCAGGCTCCAGGCTCTAAGCTGTCAGCACAGAGCCCAACGCAGGGCTCGAACCCACAAACTGTGAGATCATGACCTGAGCCGAAGTCGGACACTTAACCGACTGAGCCACCCAGGCGCCCCAAGATTTTTTTTTTCTTTTCAAACAACTTCAAACATCTGGTCTAAAACATTGTAATTTTCCTGCCAATTGCTTTTTTTAATAAAGATTTTATTATTTTTAGAGCAGTTTTAAGTTAATAGCAAAATTGAGAGGAAGTGCCAGGGAATACTCACATGCCCTCTGTTCTTACACATTCATAGCCTCCCCCATGATGCAGGAGTACATTTGTTACAAATAATGAACATATATTGACACATCATAATCACAGGAAGTCAATAGTTTACCTTAGGGTTCACACTGGGTGTTGTACAATCTAGGGGTCTAGACAAATGTGTAAAGCATGTCCCATCATTACAATATCGTACACTGTTCTAAAAATCTTCTGTGCTCCGCCTAGTCATCTCTCTCCTACCCCCATCCCTTAGCAAACACTGATCCGTTTATTGTCTCCATAGTTACACCTTTTCCAGAATGTCATATAACTGGAATTGCACAATATGTAGTCTTTTCAGATTAGCTTCTTTCACTCAGTAATATGCATTTCCATTTCTTCCTTGTCTTTTCAAAACTCGATAGCTCATTGCTTTTAACACTGAATAACTTTCCATTGTCTGGATGTGCCACAGTTTATTTATCCATTCACCTACTGAAGGACAACCTGCTTGCTTTCAAGTTTTGTCAGTTATGAATAAAGCTGCCTTAAAGATCTGTATACGGGTTTTTGGTCTATAGTTTCCAACTCCTTTGGTAAACAGCAAGGAGTGTGATGCTGAATCATATGGGAAGACCGTGCTTAACTTTTAAGAAACCACAAGACTGTATTCCAAAGTGGCTGTACTATTTTGTATTCACACCAGCAATGAATGAGAGTCTCTGTTGCTTCACATGCTCACCAGTATTTGGTGTTGTCAGTGGTCAGATTTTGGCCATTCTAATGGGTGTATAGTGGTATTTCATTGTTTTAATTTCCCTTTCCCTAATGACATATAGCGTGGAACATCTTTTCATGTTTGTTTCCTTCTGTATATCTTCTTTGGTGAAGTGTCTGTTAAGAACTTTGGCCCATTTTTTAGATGGGTTGCTTATTTTTTGTTATTAAGTTTTAAGAGTTCTTTATATTTTGGATAACAGTCCTTTATCAGGTGTATCTTTTGCAGATATTTTCTCCCAGTCTGTGGCTTACTTCCTCATTGTCTTGACAGTGTCTTTCCCAAAATAGAAGCTTTCATTTTAACGAAGTCTAGCTTATCTGTTTTTCTCTTGCATAGAAGGTAACTTCGGTGTCCTATCTAAAAGGCCATCACCATACCCAAGATCATTTAGGTTTTCTCCTATGGTATTTCTAGAACTTTTATAGTTTTGCTTTTTACGTGTAGGTGTATGATCCATTTGGAGCTAATTTTTGTGAAGGGTGTAAAGTCTGTGTCTACATTCATTTTTTTGCACATGGATGTCCAGTTGTTCCAGCACTATTTTTTAAAAAGACTATCTTTATCTTTATTCTTTTGTGTTGCCTTTGGCCGTTTGCCAAAGATCAGTTGGCTATATTTATGTAGGTCTATTTCTGGACTATCTATTCTGTCCCATTGATCTATTTGTCTATTATTTTGCCAAGACTACAATATTAACTATTACAGCTTTATAGTAACTCCTGAAGTTGGGTAGTATGTGTCCTCTAACTTTATTCTCCTTCAGTATTGTGTGGGTTATTGTGATCTTTTGCCTCTCCATATAAACTTTGGAACAAATCTATTGATATCCACAAAAAATAACTTGCTGGGACTTTGATTTTCATTGCACCGAACCCAAAGGTCAAGCTGGGAGGAACTCACACCTTTACATTATGAAGTCTTCACCTTGCTACCTTGCTTAATTATTCCTTCCAAAAACAAAAACAAAAACAAAAACAAAAACAAAAACAAAACAAAACACACCACCAAAGAATGAGTGAGATTTGTATTCCCCATCTAGAAACCATATAGATTTTCACTAAACAAGTGCTTAGTTATCCTCCTCTTTGCTATCAATCTACTCATTTGCTAACAGAGAAATAAAACCAATACTTTTGCACTTTATAAATTCTAGGGTCTCATCTATACACTTTTCCACAGGTATGAGTCTCTCGTTGGGAAGCCACAATTGTGGCGCATTAAGGTCATCATTCAAGACTTGCATGAATTCACTATTAACTTTGTTCAAAGTTTTCTTAAAGTGGTACCCCCTGAGTCAGCGTGGAGAGTGGGGAGGTTTGGGGTGAATGGATCTGGGTGCAGATGCTGATTCTACCACTTGGACAGATGATATTGTAGACATTCCATATTGGTAACAGGTTTTTTGCCCCTATGCTAACTACATAGATTAGGTCTAGAACATGCTGTGTAACAATGGTTTTGAATTGGAAATACCAACTTTTCTGATTCAAATGTTAATCTGGAAGTAAATACTATGCTAAAGTAATTCCTAGCAATTAATTATCTTAATTATCTAATTAGTGGCTTTTTTTCTAATCCCAGGCTAGACTTACGCTTAGACCTGCACAAATAAATAATAGTAATACCATCTGTAGTGAGGTTAGAGTTAAACCCTGAAAGAAGAAAAAGCTTCCCACCTGCAATCTATAATGCCTGGATATGGGATCCATCTTGTCTAAATATTTGCCTACAATAACATCTGGAGGGAATGGAACATCATGAAAACTATGTAAAACATAATCATTAAAAAGAGAATTTACCCTATTAAATGTATGTTTAATGTATTCTAGCATATAGTTAATTTAAGAATAATTATTTAATGGAAGAGAATCTTACAGTGTTCCAACACTAATTTTCAGTTTTCTATTCCTACAAGTTGGAACCCATATGTTTTTTTTTTAATTTTTTTTTCAACGTTTATTTATTTTTGGAACAGAGAGAGACAGAGCATGAACGGGGGAGGGGCAGAGAGAGAGGGAGACACAGAATCGGAAACAGGCTCCAGGCTCTGAGCCATCAGCCCAGAGCCCGACGCGGGGCTCGAACTCACGGACCGCGAGATCGTGACCTGGCTGAAGTCAGACGCTCAACCGACTGCGCCACCCAGGCGCCCCCCCATATGTTTTTAAAAGATTTTTCTCTTCTCTGGTTTTGTTGGATTTTTCTTCTTCTTGAGTCAATCATGCCCTAGTAATACTTGTCGGTTAGTGTGTTGAAAGTTTTTCAAGGCTGACATAGTCACATAAGATTTTTTTTTTCAGTAGAATTCTTGAATAAGAATTTTTTCCAATATTACATGTAAGAGGGAAGTGACATCACCAAGATTAAGACATAGGTTGTTCCTCACTTTGTTTCCCTGCACAAAAAGAAAAACTAACAAATAGTCAAAAAACAAGACATGACTCAGAATTCTAGAACATGGTGGTGAGGTGGAAGCACCCCCTGCACCAGAGACCAAGAAAGACTGCATTAGAAGGGTAAGAAAAACAGCCACATGTTGACCATATTGCCCCTCCCCCAGCCAGTGCAGCCCCAAGCAGAGGTCTCCCCTGAGCCTCTAGTTTCTCCAGTAGGAAAAGAGAACCCAATGGAGACAACCAGCACCGCCCCCCACCCCCAGCATCGTGCATCACTTTGGGGGAGCCCACATTCTGATCTTGCGCCCCTGGAATTGCAGGGGAATCTGAGGGGCTCAGCCACTGGGAGTCTGTGATGGAAAAGGGGGAAGGGGCTGCCATAACCGGCACATGGATCTTGGGAGACTGAAATCAGACCTACAGTGCCCGAGCAGTAATCCCGACCAGCACATCTGCCCATCTGCAGAATCAGGTTGGGGTACACTCCAACCAGGGAACTCAGCAGGGTATACAGATCTGCCTGATTTGGATCCTCAAATGAGGAATTTTGGTGTCCCTAGAGCCCAGTTTGCCCTTGCCTAGGCAAGGAGCCAAGTCACAGCCCCAGCCGCTGCGGAGAGTGTCTCCTGGCCCCATCTGACCAGAAGAGGTGGTGACAACACCTAGAAGCAGTGTGGCCCGGCCGTATTCAAGCAGAGAGGAGGGCGGGCAAAACTGATTGCCCCAGAAGAAAGCCAGTATCAGGCATGGAGCGCATCCATGCTACACACAGGCAGGGTGATTCACTCACAGCCGTGGCTGAGGGTAGCACCTGGCCCCTCTCAGCCTGAGAGCCTGTTTGGGAAATCAAGAGCAGCCTGGAGCATCCCCTCCCTCTTCTGCCCGGGCAAAGAAGCTGAGACACAGCTCCACTCACTGTGGAGGGTGTCTTCCGGCCCCAGCTGACCGGAAAAGCTGGCATCCACGTGTAGAAGCTGTGCGGCCTCCCGGCACTTGAGCGGAGAGGTGGGCAGGCAGAGCCAATGTGTGCAGAACAAAGCCAGAAGCTGTGTTTGGTCAGGGGGCGTGGGGTGCACATCAGCCTGAGTTATGATAACAAACAGTTTTGCCAGATCGAGAGCTGCTACTTGCACTGTGCCTGGGTGGGGAATCTACTTCATAGCCCCACTTGCTGCTGAACACACCCTTCAGCCTGTTGGGCCAGGGGACCTGACCAGAGCACAGAGGAAGGTACGTAGCCCATTCAACAGCTCCATGGAGAGAGTGGCACTTGAACGGGGAGTGCGTACCATGGTTTTCCTTATCTGCAGAGCAAAACCAGTGGCCTCATCTGACCATGGAATTCAGTGTACATCTTGGCCCAATTTGGGTCCCCTAAACAATGAGTTGTACAGGCCCTGGGTCCCTTCCTGCTGCCCTTCCAGGGCAAGAAAGCTAATTCATAGCCCCACTATTAATGAATATAGCGCCCAGTCCTTGACCAGAGATCCAGGCAACTGCGGAGCCCATCCCACAGCCTCACGTGGGTAGGTACCCAAGCCAGCAGTCCCATCCAATTGTCCTTAGCCAGTGGCACACATACCCCATCCCCATTCCTAGAGCTTGAACAGTTGCTTCACCTCAAAACAGATCAAAATAGCAGGCCCCACCTGCCCAAGGACATTACCAGCAGACACATCCAGAAACCCAAATTGGTAAATAACTGTTGCTGCCAGGGCAAATCTGTAAAGTCTGGAAGAAGAGCCCCATTACCTCAAATGCACAGATGCCAACATAAGGAGTCAAGAATAAAAAAAATCAGGTAACTATGACACCACCCAAAGGAACTAATAAAACTCCAGTAGCTGACCCTAAAAAAATGGAGATCTATGAACTATCAGACAAAGAATTCAGAATAACTCTCTTAAGGAAGGTTAGTGAACAACAAGAAAACACAGAAAACTAAACCAACTTAGGAAAACAATGCATGAACAAAATGAGAAATTCAATAAGGAAATAGCAAACATAAAACAAACAAACTAAAACCAACCAGAAATCCTAGAATTGAAAAATACAGCAAACAAACTGAAGAGTTTGAGACCAACAAAATCAGAATTGACAGCCTACAAATAAACCTAAATATGGCCAACGAATATTTGACCAGGGAGCCAGGGACACTCAGTAGTCAAAACAGTCTTTTCAATAAATGGTGTTAGATATTCATGTGTAAAAGAATGAAACTGGACCCATATCTTTTGTGAATGAATCATTCATAAAAATTAACTAAAAAGGGATTAGACTTAAATGTAAGACCTGAAACCATGAGATTCCTGGAAGAAAACATAGGTGTACAACTCTTTGGCATGGGCCTTGGTAGTGATGATTTTTTTTTTTGATACATCAAAAGCACAAGCAAAAAAATAAAAGTAAACAAATGGGACAGCATCAAACTAAAAAGCTTCCACACAGCAAAAGATATTATCAACAAAGCAAAAAGACAACCTATAGAATGGGGACAAATATTTGCAAACCATATACCTGATAAGGAGTTCATATCCAAAATATATAAAGAATTCATACCACTCAATAGCCAAACAAACAAACACACACAAATAATACAATTAAAAATGGGCAAAGGCCTTGAACAGACATTTCTCTAAAGAAGATAAACAAAAGGCCAACAGGTTCATGAAGGGATGCTCAATATCAGCAGTCGTTACAGAAATGCAAATCAAAACCAGAATGAGACATCACCTTATGCCTATTAGAATGGCCACCATTAAAAAGATAAGAGATAACAAAAGCTAGTGTGCATGCGGGGAAAAGGGAACCAGTGTGCCCTGTTGGTGGGATTGTAAATTGGTGCAGCCACTATGGAAAACAGTTTGGAGGTTTCCCACAAAATTAAACATAGAACTACCATATGACCCAGCAATTCCACTTCTGGGAATACATCCAAAGGTAACAAAAACACTAACTAGGAAAGATATCTGCACCCTTTGTTCATTGCAGCATTATTTACAATAGCCAAGACATAGAAACAACCTAAATGTCCACTGATGGATAAATAAATGAGTTGTGGTGTGCATATATATATATATATATGTATATATATATATATGCAACACATAATCATATATATATATATATGAATACATACACACACACACACACACACATTCATCCATTTAAAAAACGAGGAAATCCTACCATTTGTGACAACATGGATGGACCTTGAAGGCATTGTACTAAATGAAATAAGTCAGACAGAGAAAGACAGATGCTGTATGATCTCACTTGTATGTGGATTCTAAACAACAACAACAAACCAAACTCATAGAAAAAGAGATCAGTCTTGTAGTTATCAGAGGCAGAGTCGGGGGGGGGGGGGAGGAAATTGGAAGAATGTGGTCAAAAGGTACAAACTTCCAGTATAAAATAAGTAAGTACTAGGGGCATAATATGCAACATGATGGCTACAGCTAACATGGCTGTGATATATAAACAAGTTGTTAAGAGGGTAAATCCTATGAGTTCTCATCACAGGGAGAAAATCTTTACCTTTTCTCTTTTTCTTTCTTTCCTTTTAATTGTATCCATATGAGAAGATGGATGTTAGCTGAACCTATTGTGGTAATCACTTCATAATATATGTAAATCAAACTGTCAGGCTGTGTACTTTAAACTTCTTCTGTGATACATGTCAATTAGTTCTCAATAAAACTGGGGGAAATTACAGGGGGGTTGCTTCTTTCAATATGCTCAACAAAGGGCCTCCACTAGTCACATAGCAATCAGCCAGGAATGTTCCAGCCCTGTTGTCCACTCTGAGTGGCTCTGTGGGTCATTCTTCTGTTTGCTTCATGTCCTAAGTTGTGATAAAGTGACAAGTGTCCTAAGTTGTGATCAAGTGATAAAGGCTTCTTATCTCTTTCCAGCATGAAGAAACATTTCTTTGATTGAGTTTCCAAGATGAAATTGATTCCCCTTTGAGCAGAAATATGAATGTCATTTATGCCTTCTGGTTAATTTTATTAAGGGTCTACCTAGGTAGCTCAGCTCATTTATGCCCACTGTAACATGATGTGCATTTTAAGGTTTGGTATGTCCTAGAAAAACATCCCTTGAGATGATTACTGAAAAATAATTCCCAGGTGCGGTAGGTTGAGCAGAACTGCACGGTATACCTCTCTCTTAGAAATTCTTACAACACATTAAATTTATGGGCTCTGGAAAGTCCTGCGGTAAAGACATTTGGCTTATCCTAAAATTTTCCCAATTTAATTTGAGCTGGCAATTTTATTTATTTATTTATTTATTTATTTATTTATTTATTTATTTATTTATTTATTTTGCAGAATATCTATTAGCCTTTGGGAACTTACCTCCTATGGGGCACACTGGGAATGCTAGTGTAAGGTTTAAGATAAAAAGTGCTCTGATAAAGACTCTCATCTAAACATCATTCCTGAAATATATTCAGCGACAAGAATCTAATTCTATCAGGAAAGGGGCTAATTCTTCAGGTAGTTAAGTGAAAAAAAAAACAAAGATAGCTTTCACGTTAGTGGCATCCAATAACTATTCTGCAGGCTAAAAGAATTGCTGATGTGGCATCGTATTTGTAGAAACATGAAACTGGTTTGCTTAAAAAGGAAAATGGAATCTGTGTGTTATGTGTGCGTGTGCATGTGCGTGTGGGTGTCCATGTGCTTATTTCTAGGTGCATGGGCTTGAGTTGGTGCCAATTAAGAATCTGAAAAGATGGGGACAGTTGAACTCAATGCATGGTCTGTTGGCATAGTTGGGTCCAGCCTCCCTGACTTGTGCTCCCAGAGCCTCCAACATCACAGAAATCATCGGATTTTGTGGCCTGAGAAATAAGAGGTCTAACGGTTTGAGCATAAGCCCAGAAACACAGATACTCTTGGTACTAATCCAGTACTCACAGTGCATACGAAACTTCAAGAATAGAACCCCTCTCAGTAATTTGGATGCCAATAGGAGAAAACAAGCCATTGGGTTCTTTCCATTTCATTTTCCTCTAATACATGAGAACTATGGTGTCATGTTGAATCCTGCATCCCTTACATAGGCGGCCCCAGTTGTTGGATGCAATCTTACCAGACACTCATGGCAGAATTTCTCTTTGTGAAAAGTGACCACCAAAGGGACATGTGCTTTTAAAGGTTTTTCCATGTCAGTCAGCAAAGTGCCCGACTTCCTGTTGCAACTTATTAATAGGACAACATCTTGTTACATTGGAAATTTCCTCCACAGAGCCTTCCTGGAGCTTCTGCTGATACAACTTCAACAATCCAATTGTCTTTTATGACTTTAAGAGATCTTTTTATCACAGCTTCATTGCTTTCATAGCCAAAAGCTGTTTAGAATGGAGCTATTTTACCCAAATCCAAGTCTGATGAATATGCTTACATACCTATTATATAGGAATTTTAGCAGGGAGAATCATGTTTTCATTACTTCTAGACTTATTTGAATGATTCATAGAAACTGAAGCCTGAAGATTTCTGTGGTACTTATTTTTCTTCTCTAGGTGATATGTATGTTTATAGATCTGGAGGATTCGGTTTAGAATCCAACTGAACCCCACAAAACATCAGGTTAAATCCTGAGTTAGTTTGATGCTTGTGTCCAGTTATCTAAGGTGGAGAAATGGAGCGTAATGTTAAGTAGCCTAGGGTATCCTTGCCTCGAAGCAATTGAGCAAAAAAGAAGATGACAGGTATGTTTCAAAGAAGAGAGATTGTGTTTTGATTGGGATGCTCACAAAGCCTGTATCTATTAGCCTTTGGGGACTAATAGCCATGAACTTTAGCCATGCTAAAATGGATCTGAGGCTCCCAGAAAAACAATTAGCCACTGAGCCTGGCTGCTGGTCACCATCTCCATTCCACTCACTGCTGTTCTTCTTAACAAATTCCTCCCTTCTTTTCCATTCAAGAGTAACCTCTGGGTTCATATAATTAGGTTTAGGATGTGCTGCACATTTGGTGTTGTGTGGAAAGAGAGTTTTATCAAGAAAATTGACTTGTCTAAAGTCCACAGTTACTTAGAAGAGCTAAAATGAAATCAATTCTCAGTTTAGTGTTTTTTCCAACTCTATCATCCTTCCCGTCCTGATGAAACTCAGAACAATGAGGGATACAGGTGGGGTGAGGAAAGACGTGCAGGATTACGGCATAGCTTAGAGAACATGTTGAGGATGGAGAATCCAGGCGCTGTGTATGACCGTTACCTCACACACACAAACATGTTAGGATGATTGTAAGACATTAAATTGCTTATGTTAACTGGACATCCAAATTAAATATAATGATCCATATTTCCTCATCTACAAAACTGTAGTTGAAATAGCTTTGAAAATGGAAAAACTGTGTTGGTTTGCAGAAAACTCTTTTGATAACATCTGACTTGAACTCATATTAAAAAGGCTAAAATAGTCATAATTCTCCCCATCGTATGAATATTCATACTTTTGCTGTGCCAATATTAACAGGTTTGGCTTTGGGGTGCTGGCTCACCAACCCCTAAGGGTACTCCATAAGCACCCTATTGCCTTTCTAAAATTTGAAAAATTCTAATTTGAAATGTATCTGGTCCCAAGGGTTTTGAATAAAGGATTATTGGCTGAGCTTTTATAAATTAATTGTTTTCACAAAAAAATACATGCTTATTATAACTAGCCAAGCCATATAGAAAAATAGTGGGAAGAAGATTAAAAATGGTTCCAAATTCTACCACCCAGAAATCATCACTATCTACATCTGGTGAACATTATCTGTATTATTTCTGTATGCAATTACACATACAGCAGGATAATTAGGTACAATTTTCTAAAATAAAATTGTACTATAAGAAAATATTTCTTCACCATAAGAGCTACGAATTTCTAAAATATTTCTCTAAGTGTAGAAAAAAGGTAATGGAAACAAGATGGTATTAAAGCCATGATGGAAGTATGTATTTAGTTACATTTCATTTTTAGGCCTTATCAATTGACTACTATAAATATCAGAAAATTAATCCTCTTATACATAACTTTCTTTCTCTCCATCTCCTGATTTTCACATTTACATTCTGTTCTCTTTTCATAATTCCCTCAGTTCTATAAAATTTGACAAATGAATTTTATATTGATGGCAAGGCATTTTATTTTAGCCTCTTCATTTTGGGTTTTTTCTTTTTAATTTTGATTTACTCACAGTTGAATAAATATTGTCATTTTTTTTTCCCCAGTGAGGTTTATGGTATATGGTTTCTCTCATATTTGAGCATGTCTGCCTGATACTTTTATACTTGACTCAAATGACAACTTGGTTGGGTATAAAATTCTTGGGTCTCACCTTCAATGACTCATAACAAAGCATTGTACACACCTTTTGGCATTAAATATAATTATGGATACGTTTGAAGGTAATGTGATTTAAAAAATTTTTAAATTTGAGTTTCCATAGGGATTTCCATGTGATCCTTTCTTTATCCTTGAAATTCACTAACTTTTCAAAGGTTCAAGACTTTCTTCATATTAAGAATGCCTTGGGGCTCCTGGGTGGCTCAGTCAGTTGAGCATCTAACTCTTGACTTCCACTCAATTCATGATCTCACAGTTTGTGGTTTCGAGCCCCACATCAGGCTCTGTGCTGACAGTGAAGAGCCTGCTTGAGATTCTCTCTCTCCCTCTCTCTCTCAAAATAAGTAAACTTAAAAAAAAAGACCATTATAATAAGAAAATGTCTCGCAATAATATATGGACTCTATGTATCATTTGTTCTGTTACTATTTTTGGAGACCTCAATTAAACAATGTTTGAACATCTTTGTTTTCAATATCTATAACCTTATTTCCAATCACTTTCCTTAGTTTTTATATTATTTTGTGTGATTTCTTATGTTTTACAAAACATGTTTTTAGTCATATTTATTCTACTAGCTGTTTCTTAAATGGTTTTCAGGCCTGCAGCAGCTTTTATTTTTCTCATCTATTTGTTTTCTGAGTTCTGCCAACTTACTTGTCACCTTTTATTGTTTTATTATCCCTTCCTTGAGTTCTTAAACCTCTCCTTGAGCTGACTTTTAGGAAAAAAGCATAGTGTCTTAAGATCCTTTTAAACAAACAATTTGTTCCAAATTAATGCATTCTTTACCTTGACAAACCCCAGGCTATTCCCAGGATGGCCAGCTCTCTGTGCCACACAATTGCTCAACTTCAGACTTTATCGGACTAGTCTAGCAGTTACACTTGTGCCCCGCCACTTGGGGACACCAGACAAGTTGTCTGGATGATCACTTTGAAGGACGGCTTTTCTGACTTGAGATGAGAGAAGGAGGCCCCTCTCCTCCCCCAAGGCAGAGCGCAGGGAAGGACAGAAAAGTGCAGATTTAGGACAGAATATACCATAGACATTCATCGCCTTTTCCAGAGGCATGCTTCCTCTAATTTCAGACCACATGTCCATCTGAGGTGATTGTGCAGTGAATAAAGGCAAATTCAATTTTCAGCCACATCCTTTGCAAACTCTGTACTGGTCATTTAGTACCTCACTTTGGGAATATCAGGGGACTTGGCAATTTTGAGATCTCTTAAAACTGAGTTGCCAGTTTCCCATTTTGATACTATGTTACACTTACTTTTAGAAAAATCTCTCTTGGGACTGGGATCTGAAAAAGTTTGTCTCAACTCTTAGCCCCCTTTCTAATTTTGGTGCAAATTTCACTTTATTTGGCCAATATTCACTATGGCTTATGGTTTACATTATAATAAATTTTCATTTCAAAGAAATGGTAGTTTGAGGTTTCTTTCCTTCCTTCCTTCCTTCCTTCCTTCCTTCCTTCCTTCCTTCCTTCCTTCCTTCCTTCCTTTTGCTGTTTGTTTTTGATGGATTTTAAGGCAAAGGAGAGTATAAAATACTTCATCATTTTTAACCAGATGCCTGTAAGTATATTTCATGGTGGTCTTATTACACATATCCCCTGAGGTGTCTCAATGGAAGAAAACTCTGGGTTGCATTGAAATATGATCAATGATGCTGCTTTGTAAATGCAACTCTTCTTGTTTTAGGCCATAATACTGTGGGTAGCTTACTTAATACTTGTCCTCGGGACCCAATGTGTCCCATATGCCATATGGTTTCTATTGGCAGCAGAAAGGGAAAAAGGGATCCATACACTAAATAAAAGCAGAATGATTTGGTGTATAACTTTGTACTCAAGTTATTTCATAATAATTACTTAAGTACCTATTTAAATAATCCATTAAAGTCTATTCTTTGTTAAATCTGTAATTCTTATTTCTATCTGGGGTCCATGCAACAGCGTAGCTTACCTTCTACTGATTCTCTGTTAGGATTTCGTAAACAGTTTAAAATTGTATGGCCGGATTAGGGTCTAGGGATATTTTAATAAAATCTGCCCACACCCGAACTCCAAATATTGTCCCTTTCAGTTGCTCCAACCTAAAATTTTGGTGTGTACTTTTCTCTCTTTGACGACGCTCGGTGATCTATTAGTGCTTTCTATTAGCTTTATCTTCACGAACATATTTGTTTCCTAGGGCTGCCGTAACAAAGTGCCACCAATTGGGGTGGTGTAAAACAGAGATCTATTCTGTCATAATTCTGGAGGCTCGAGGTCTGAAATCAAGGTGCTGACAGGACCATGCTTTCTGAGGGCTCTAAGGGAAGAATCCTTTCTTGCCTCCTCCTAGCTTCTGGTGGTTACCAGAAATCCATGGTACTCCTTAGCTTGTCAATGCATCACTCCAATCTCTGCTTTCCTTTTCACATAGCATTCTCTAAGTGTCTCCTGTCCTCACGTGGCCTTCTTGCCTAGGGAGCAGTCCTTGGCTTTTGAACACACCCTAAACTACTAGCCTTATTTTAACTTAACTAATTACATCTGCAAAGACTCTATTTCTGAGTAAGTTCTCATTCTGAGGCTTCAGATAGACAGGGATTTTGAGGGGACACTATTCAAGCCAGTATAATGAGATAGCCAGGATTTAAACCCTTCTCACCATCACCACTGCCACTACCGTGGACGAGCCTCCTAAACCAATCTGCAGGCTACTCTCCATGTTTATTCTCAATGCAGCGGTCAGTACAATACGATTAAAGAATACTTCAGCTCATGCTATTTCTTTGCTCAAAACCCTCCAGTGGTTTTCCACCTCCCTTAGAGTAAAAGCCACAGTTTTAAGGGGCGCCTGGGTGGCTCAGCTGGTTGAGAGTCCGACTTCGGCTCAGGTCATGATCTCAGTGGCTCACGGGTTTGAGCCCCATGTCAGCTGTGCTGATAGGCTCAGAGGCAGGAGCCTGCTTCGGATTCTGTGTCTCCCTCTCTCTCTCTCTCTCTGTGCCCCTCCCCCACTCATGTTCTGTCTCTGTCTCTCTCTCTCTCTCAAAAATAAACATCAAAAAAAATTTTAAGCCACAGTTTTTAATATGCCTTGTGTGTATGAGGCTATACATGATTCGGCTCCAGCTACCCCTCTAACTTCATCCCTTATTATTTTCCTCTTCATTCAGTCCATCTCAGCTTACCCAGTTTCTTATTACTCCTTAAAAATGCCAGCTGAAGTCCTACTTCTGGGCATTTGCATTTTCTGTTTGCTCTACCTCAAATGCTCTTCCCCAGATATCCCCGAGTCATATTCCCTTACTTCCTTCAGGTCTTTAATTGAAGGGATGTCTTGTCAATGGGACTATCTGAGCCACAATCCAAAACTATAACTCTTGGCCCTGACACTTCAATCATTCTTGTCTGCTTTATTTTTCTTCATATACTAGTTACTGTCTAATGTATGTATGTGTGTGTACATATGCATATATATATAAACATATACACACACACATATATGTGTGTGTATAAACATATACATACACATATATGTGTGTATGTATATGTTTATGTGTGTATATGTTTATATATATATACACATCTTAGTTATAATAATTATATATTATTATATATCTAATTATATATATAGTTATATAATTAATATATAAGTTATATACATAACTTATTTATATCTTTAAGCATATATAGTACTTATTTATCTTAGTTATCACCTATCCACATTACTGGAATGTAAACTTTAGGGAAGGAATTACTGTCTATTCGTTCACTGTTTCTTGTTAGTGTCTAAGAGTGCCTGGTATATAGCAAGTGCTGATGGATGTGTCCAAAATGAATGAAAAGCTATGTCACATATATAAATGTCATCAAGCACATGCAGAGCAACAGAAGAGTGTTGAAAACCACGCTTACATCACATTTTACGAAGGGAGGAATCGATACTGATTTATTTTAAAGACCCTGTTGACATTACCAATCAGCTGCCATGCTTGACCATGGTTTATCCCCTCACCCTCTCTCAGGATAAAGCTTACCTATCAGTCTCTGGGAGGGACATGGAGGTGGATCAATAGTCATTGATAATAACAGTGTCTTTTTACCCATAATAGTAAAGGGTCTTTTATTTAAAAAGAAAGAAAGTGAATTTTACAGAGGAATTCTCTCTTTCCCCCACAATAGCCAATTACATTTTAAGAAGGGATTCTCATCCTCAGGGCAGCTTGGAGCTGTCCTCCCAAAATAAGTACTGTCACTTGCAGAATACAGTTCATCATTTTCAGGTATTGAGAGAACCTATGATAGAAGTAGACACAGTTCAACATTCCTTGATGAGTAGGGGGAAAGAAGTTGCTAGTGGTTACATGTCATTTCCTTCTGAATATCTCAAGGGCAGGGTGAAGGAGGAGAAAACAAGATCAATTAGATAAGCAAGGGATGAATTAGACATTTAATCAAGTACCTAAGCCATGAAGCACACAGTTCTTCTAAGAGACACCATTATCCTTAATGGAGTTCTTTAGAGCATCTTCAATTTTTCTAATGAAGACAGAAAGCCCATCTTTAGTAAAGTGCTTCTCTTTGCTTGTTTGACCACAGATTATCTATTCCATTCAATCCCCTCAGGAGCTGATACTCTCCCCCTTTTTTCTTCATCGAATTGTATCAAGAAGGAATCTGTCCAAATTATTTAATCACATTATTCTTGCTCTGGCCAATATAAGTACTTAAATATCTACACTTAATACTTCCCTTTCTAATGATATTCACTTATCTAAAATTACTCCTTAATTGATAAGATATATGAGCAAAAATACCATTAGGCAAAATGTTAACTGAACTCAAACCATTTAGAATGTTTTCATGCCGACCTCTGAATTTATTTAATCTCCAGTGAGCACTAAAAAGATACGATTTAATCTTTACTCCGACTAGCCCGAAACAGCAAAGGGAAAAAAGTTGAATAAGACGTGGCAAACAAGGAAAGGAAAACATTTTTGCTTTTTAATGTCCTCACTGAACAAACTCCTATGAGTTTTATTTGGTTCCTGTATTTCTCAGTTTTGACGAAGAGAAACATCCCAGTGCATTTGGAAACAGTGGTACTGTGCATTTCATACAAGTTGGCTAATATGGTGTTGAAGATACTGATGAATGAGAATAACCATGTACTTAAAACCCAGTTTTATGAGGTATAATTTGTATACGGTAAATATTACTCTCTGTTGTGTACTAGTTTATGAATTTTGACATATGTGAATGTCATGTAATCACCAGCACAGTAAAGATATAGAACATTTCCATCACTCTCCAAAATTACCTCTTGTCTCTTTGGAGTCAACCCCTGCCCTATCCCTAGGCCCTGGCAACCACTGACCTATTTCTTCTCCCTACAGTTTCTCCTTTCCAGAATGCCATAAAATTGGAATTCTACATTAGGTAACCATTTCAGTCGGGTGTCTTTCACATACCATATAATCCAGTTCAAAATTCATCCATGTGGTTGCATGTATCACCAGTTCATCCCTTTTAGTGTTGAGGACGATTTTATTCTACGTAGGTACCAAAATTAGGTTGCTCTGGCCATCATATGTAGGTCCATTTACTACTTGTGGCCATGCGGTTGGTCTGCATGGGGAGATGTTGGTCTGTTTGGGGAGATGATGAATGAAGCCGACACAAACAAATGCGTACAGGTTTTTCTGCATACATATGTTTTCTTTTCTTTTTTTTTTAACCTAGGACTGGAATTGCTGGGTTGTATGGTAAGCACACGGGCAACTTTACAAGAAACTGCCTGTCTTCCAAAATGACTGTAGCCGTTTGCATTCCCATCAGCAGTGTACAAGAGATCCGGGTGCTCTACATCGACACTAGCACTTGGTTTTGTAATTTAAACATATTGTAGCCATTTAAGAAGTGTGCGGTGATATCACATGATGGCTTTGTTTGCATCTTCCTGTTGAATGACTAATGATTAAACTAAATAATGCTAAGCAGCGTTTCATGTGACTGTGCAATTTGTGACGTGATTGTTTACACCTTTGGTCCATTTCTTATTGGGTCGCTATTTTATTATTGTATGGTTAGAGTTCTTTCTGTATTCCAAATACTAGTTATGTATTCCCAGTACTTTTCTTTTTTTTTTTTTTTTTAACAAAGGCAGATGGACTTTCCCCCCCAAATCTGGTTCAAGATGTCAAGACTAATGATGCCACCCATGCACCAGAAGGGTAGGAAGAGATTTATTATTCACATAACGATGCTTCCTAGGGACAGGTTTCCAAGCAGGCCCAAAAATTGCTCAACAGAGCTTGGAACAGAGATTGGCTTGGGGTTTACAGTGTTAGAGAGTGGGCTTGCACGGTGTAATACTCCACCAGTGCCAAGGGACGCAGAGCTTGGGCTCCTTTATCAGCTTACGTGGAATGAGGAGAAGGCAGGGGAGGTGGTGGGGATTTGAAAGCTATCAGCACTCAGACACCAAAACTGCAGTCAGACTCTTATTACACAATGCCTTTATCAGACACGAGAGTCACATTTTTTAATATGAAAGGAAACAACTAGATAACATTTAATACAGAAGATGTATCAAGTACATAGATTGTGCCTGGCTCTTTAACGTACTTAAAATCCTAAAAAAAAGAAATCATCTGGGATTATATTTTTTGGGTCTTTTACAAGGGAAATGTCCATTCCAAATGGACCAGATTCATGTCCTATGAAAACAAAAAAGCTGTGAATACAAGCAATAAAGCACAGATAATTATGAGAATTGTGAAATCTCTTCTCCTTATGTGAGAACAGAACTCGATCCAACTGACCACTCACTGGAATCATAACACCACCCAGTCTTTTGTTAATATGCCCCGGATGGGTGGCTCTGTCCCAGATTCTGCATTTAATGGAAGATGTGAGGTCTGTCACATTAGTTGAATAGCGTGGCCGTCAAGCAGTGGGTCACATGGGAAGAATTCCTGCAGAATAATTATAATTCAACCGCAAAAGTATTACACAAATTTCCTTCATGTGTCAAAATGAATTGAACACCTACTGTGTGCCAGGCATTTGCTAGAATCTGCAGATTAAGAGTTAAGTAAAATACAGTTGTGGCTGTCAAGCAACTCAGTATTTATTGAAAATGAAACACTTGAATCAAATCATTGTTGAAATGGCTTGAGATCGATTTTGAGAGGAATATAAATAAAAGGGTAGACTGTCCAATCATCCTTACAACTTCACTCCAAACTGAACACTTTTTATTGGAACATGCAATGGAATATTTTTGGACCTCTTTGTCAGAAATATGCAAGCTGACACGGCATTTGGGAATCTTATTTTTAATAGGCATCACTAACCAGTATAATGAAGCATGTTCTATGAACTGATGAAATTCAATCTTTGAAACAGATAAAATGTAGTTTTATATCTCACTACATGCTATATTAAAAAAGCAATATTTTTGTCAAACGTTTTCTTCTATTTGTGCCTAAATCCCTTCTAGTGTGAAGGTAGCCATGTTATGATCAACATCACAGGGAAAACAGAGGAGAGAAAAAGAAGGGAAGAAGTGGCTTTCTTATTTATTAGTTTCTACTTAGGGCTACAACAAGGCCTGCAGTTCTCTGAACAAATAATCATAAAGGACACTAAGCATGCTAATAATATGGCATCCTTCAAACTGATTTTCTCTTTCTTCCTTCCTTTCTTCCTCCCTCCCTCTCCCCCTCCTTCCCTCCCTCCCTCCCTCCCTCCCTCTTCCTTCCTTCCTTCCTTCCTTCCTTCCTTCCTTCCTTCCTTCCTTCCTTCCTTCCTTCCTTCCTCTTTCTTTCTTTCTTTCTTTCTTTCTTTCTTTCTTTCTTTCTTTCTTTCTTTCTCTCTCTCTCTCTCTCTCTCTCTCTCTCTCTCTCTCTCTCTTTCTCTCTTTCTCTCTTTCTCTCTCTCTTTCTTTCTTTCTTTCTATAGTTGAAGTCTTCAACATACCTCTATCAGAAACAGATCCAGGAGGGAGAAAATCAGAAAGGACAGAGTTGAACTCAATAACACCATCAATCAATTGGATATAATTGATAAGCTCAAATAAAAGATTCACTAAGACAGACCACATTCCGGGCCACAGAACACACTTTAACAAATTTAAAGAATTAAAATCATATAAGATGTGCTCCCAGAAAACAATGGAATTAAATTAGAAATCTGACAGAGATAACTGGAAGATCTCGAAATATGTGGAGATTAAACAATGTATGGCTAATTAACACACAGATCAAAGAAGAGTTTTCAAGATAAATTAATATTTTTAGCTAAATGAAAATGAAAACACAATATATGAAAATTTGTGGGATGAAGTAAAAGTTCTTCTTACAGGGAAATTTATAGTATTGAATATATATATTAGAAGAGAAGAAAGATTTGAAATCATCATTGAAGCTTCCACCTTAGGAAACTAGAAAAAGAAGAACAAATTAGATTCAAAGTAAGCAGACATAAAGAAATAATAAATATTAGAGCAGATATTCAATGAGATTGAAAACAAGAAATTAACAGAGAAAATCAATGAAGCCAAAAACTGGTTGTCAGAAAAGATCAATAAAATTAATAAGCCTCTCAACAGGCTAAGAAAAAATAAAGAAAATTACAAATTACTAATATCAGAAATGAAAGAGGGGACATCATTAGCGATTCTATGGATATTAAAAGGAAAATAAAGGAATACTATATATGGCTCCATGCCCACAAATTAGAGAATTTAGATCAAATGGACCAATTCCTCCAAAGACAATCTGCCAAAACTCACACAAGAGAAACAGACAATCTGAATACGCTTATATCTATGAAAGAAATTGAACTAATAATCAATAACCTTCCAAAACAGAAAGCATCAGGACTAGATGGGTTGGCTGGTGAATTCTGCCAAATATTTAAGGAAGAAATTATATCGAGTCTGTACAATCTCTTTCAGAGAACAGAAGCAGAAGGAGTGCTTCTTAGCTCATTCTATCAGGTCAGCATTACCCTAATACCAAAACCAAAGACCGTATAAGAAAAGATCATTATAAACCAATATCTCTCAGGAACACAGAAAAATCATCAACATTATATTAGCAAATTGAATACAACAAGGTAACAGAGAATTATATATCATGACCAAGTAGGTTCTACCTCACATATGCAAGCTAGTTTAACATTCAAAAATCAATTAACGTAATCCATCACATCAACAAGCTAAAATGAAAAATCACATAAATTTTATCAATATATACAGAACAGGCATTTGACAAAATCCAACACCCATTCATGATACAAAGTTTTAGTAAACTAGGAAGAGAGGATAACTTCCTCAACTTGATAAAGAATATCTACAAAAATCCTACAGCTAACATCATACTTAAGGGTGAGAAACTTAAAGTTTTATGAATAAAACCAGGTACAAGGTAAGAATGTCTCCTCTCACCACTCCTCTCCAACATCAGTTCTAGCAGTGTGGTCAGAGGAGAAAGGAAATAAAAGGTATGATGATTGAGAAAGAAGAAATAAAACTGAAACTGTCTTTGTTCACAGATAGCATGATTATTTATGTAGAAAACCCTAAAGAAGTGACCAAAACAAACTACTGGAACTAATAAGCAATTATAGGAAGTTTTCAGGATGCAAGGTTAATATACAAAAGTCAATCGCTTTGCTATATATCAGCAATGAATAAGTGGAATGTGTAATAAAAAACACAGTATCATTTATATTAGCAACCCCTAAAATAAAATACCTAAGTCTAAATCTAACAAAATATGTACAAGATCTGTATGAGGAAAAATACAACTCTGATGAATGTAACCAAAGCAGAACCAAATAAATGGGGAGATATTCCATGTTCATGAATAGGAAGACTCAATATGGCCAAGATGTCAGTTTTTCCCAGCTTGACCTAAAGATTCAATGAAATCCAAAACAAATCCCAGCTAGTGATTTTGTGGATATTGAAAAATTTATTCAAATGTTTATATGAAGAGGCAAAAGACCTCAACAGCCAACACAATATGGAAGAAGAACAAAGTTGCAAGATTGACACTACCTGACTTTAAGACTTACTATAATCAGTAATCAAGATAGGGGGCTATGAGCCAAAGATTAGACAAATAAATCAGAGGAACAGAACAGACAGTCCAAAAATAGACCTGATAAATATAATCACCTGATCTTTGACAAAGGAGCAAAGGCAACACAATAGTCTTTTCAACAAATGGTGCCAAAACAACTGGACATCCACATGCAAAAAAACCAAAAAAAACAAAAAACAAAACTAGACATAGACCTTACATCCTTCAAAAAAATGAACTCAAAATCAATCACAGAGCTAAATGTATAATGCAAAATGGGAAAAATTCTAGAAGATAAATTAGGAGAAAATTTAAATGATCTTGTGTATGGTGATGACTTTTTAATTTTTTTTTTCAACGTTTATTTATTTTTGGGACAGAGAGAGACAGAGCATGAATGGGGGAGGGGCAGAGAGAGAGAGGGAGACACAGAATCGGAAACAGGCTCCAGGCTCCGAGCCATCAGCCCAGAGCCCGACGCGGGGCTCGAACTCATGGACCGCAAGATCGTGACCTGGCTGAAGTCGGACGCTTAACCGACTGCGCCACCCAGGCGCCCCTGGTGATGACTTTTTAAATGCAACATCAAAGACACAGTACATGCAACAAGGAAGTGATAGGCCAACCATCATTAAAATTAAAAACTTCTAATCTCTGAAAAAGATAATATCAAGAGAACAAAGAAACAAGCTATACCCTGGGAGAAAGTATTTGCAAAATATAGCCCTGGTAAAGGGCTATTATCTAAAATATACAAAGAACCATTTTAAAACTCAATAATAAGAGACAAACAATAAGAAACAATAAGACACAGCCCATTAAAAATGGGCTGAAGATCTTATCAGACATCTCACCAAAGAAGATATACAGATGGTAAACAAGAATATGGAAAGTCTAATGACCATAATGATGAATACATGGCATTATATCTGCGTCTAAACCCATAGAATTTACAACACCAAGAATGAACAGTAAGGTAAACAATGGACTTGGGGTGATCATGATGTGTCAGTGTAGGTTTGTCAATTTTGACAAACGTACCATTCTGGTGGAGGATGTGGATAGAGGTGGAGACTATGCATGTGTGGGGATTGGGGGTATATGGGAAATGTCTGTACCTTCTCCTTAATTTTGCTGTAAACCCGAAACAAAGTCTGAATTTTTTAGAAAGTCTGAAAAAAGTTGTATGAGGTATGCATGTTTTTTCCCCATTTTACAGATAAAGAAACTGAAACATAGAATAAACCTATTTGTGGAGTGTCACATGTTTAATAAGCAGAATGGTCGCATCAACCCAGCTCTGACTCCATAGCCCATGTCTTAATCTTGACATGATTTTCACAAGGGGTAAGTCAAAAGGGCATTCCAGGCAGGCAGAGGGTAAATCATGAAAAGAAGGTCAAGCTTATTGGGAGGACATAACATATTAATATACTTAAGTAATGGTGAATTCTCTGCTGTGTTTAAAACACAAGTTGTGTGGTAGAGTGAGAGCGGGATGATTTCTTGGGAGATCAAAATGCACCGTAAAGAGTCTGTAGTCCAAATTATGATACAGGTAGAAAGAATGATCAGTGGAGAAGAAACTGGAGATAAAATTGGCCTGACTTAGTTGATAACAGGTAAGATGTGGGAGGAGTGCCTTGCTTAAGCAATGAGTGCGACTATTGTCATCCAAGTTAAGGAACAAAGGAGGAATAAGTTTGGGAGCAGAAAGAGTCGATGTGTTCAGTTTAAGTATATCAAGTTTTAGGTGCCTGCAGAACTCATCAGGTAGAGATGTCTGGTCGGAAATACAGTCTGAGGTCCAGAAACCAGGTTAAATCAGGAAGTACAAATTTTAAATTTACCAGCAGATCCATAAAATAACCTGGCTCACCGTTACATGGGAAATGATGCCATTACCCAAGAGGAAATGTACAAGTGGAGAAAAGGGCCAGTGGAAACTGATTAAATGAGAGAGATAAAGAGAAACCATTGAAAGAGATGATGAAGTAGTTATCATACAGGAAGAAGAAAAATGCAAAGACCATAAAACTGGAAGTCAAGTGAGGAGAAATTTCCAGAAGGAGAAAGCAGTCTCCCCACCATATCTGTGAGAGTATCAGGTTCATGGAACCTTAAGTAAAGCAGGTATTTGCGGTGACCCTGCAGTCTAGGCATCCGTCTGTAAGTCAAGAACGCCTGCACAGCCCCTGTAAATATCCCGACATTCTTATTCTACCTATATTATTACTCTTCATCAGCAAGGTGCCAAGCAAAGTAATAATTCAGAATTATGAAATAATAATTATTAGCATATTGGTGCTAAACTCATTAACAGATACCTTCACTAATTTAAAACAATCTGGTAAAGAGAAGCCTGAATTATGCAACATTTAAAAACTCAATTCTGGGAATTAGTACAGTGACAAACATCGGTGATTAATGAAGGACTGTCAAGTAAGCCTCAGCAACGCTGCTCTTGTGTACAAGGAAACAGGCAATCTCTTTGCTTTTATAAATAGACACTACTAAAAGACGTAAAGAATTGTTACTATAGGTTAACTAGTGTCTCTGTAATCTTGTTTACAATTTTTCTGTAGCTAAGGGAATCCTTTTCCAAGAATATTTCAAAGGCTTTAGCCTCATTTGAAAAACCATAATTTTTTGGTGAGGTTTTATGTCTTGTGAAATTTTCTAGTTCATTGTGTCTATGTCGCTTTTTTTCCTCCTCCTTCCCTTGTTTTCCCCTCTCAACTCCTCCCCAATTTCTTCTTGCTACCCTCTCAGATTTTGACAGACCATCTCTTCAGTCCTGATGGTAACACTTCCCATTAAATAACTACACACTCAAGCGTTGCCTCTCACATGTCTGGGTGATTGGCAGATACTTGTTTAGAGAATTGGAAACAGCTGAAAGTGACATTCTAGGATTCAAAAACAACTTGGCTGGAAAATAAATCTTTGGCCGCGGAAAAATGGCTCTCTCTTTGCCAGGCAATAGCCTTATAATTTATCATTTATTGGAAAAGAAGAATGCATTTTGAGCACCGCATCAGACTAAAACTGATTACAGATATTAAGCAATGTGTCTGTGAGCCATTACTCATTGTGTATGTGCAAGCTGAGTGCTTCTGGAAGGCGGGTGCTGATGAGTCACTGAGCATGCTATATTGCATTGTCGTTACTGTTAGTATCATAAACAATGGGATATGATGGGGTTAGAGCAGATTAAAGAGAATGAAGTGTTTTGTGCAGTCTCTTCTAGAAAGAAGAAACAAGGCATTATTTCACTGTGACGTAAACTATTGATTTGGTTTTTTTGTTTGTTTATAGTTCCTAATGGTTATGATCGTTCCAGAGAAGTATTCATGGCTTATTCATTTCATAAGCCACCATAAGTGATAGCTTAAGCTGTTCAAACTTTGTGCTGTTGTTTCTGAAATAAAAAGAAGGCCTTTTCTCCCTCCGTGTTAGAAAAAGAGAAGAGATTCAAGAGAGCTGAACCAAGTATTATGTTCCCAGGACCCCAAAGACCTTAGATACTGGATAAAAATTATAATAAGAACCAAAAAGGACAGAGCCAACTCTCAGCAGTGAACTCACAGAGCACATACCCATATCCCCATTTGACATTTGTCACTTTTTTATTTATTTTGTATTTACTTCAGATGATGTTTTCGTTACCGTACAGGATTCTAAATATCCTAAAACAGAGATTGGTTCTTATAAATTATTACTATCTCCTTAGTACCTAGCTCAGTAGTTTGTTCTTTGCTGAATAAAAGCATTAATACATTGATAGATGAATGACCTGGGCCACTATATTTATTACAGTTTATCTCCATTTCCTCACTTCTATAAAAACACAAAATCTAGATTAAGCAATGATGTCTAGCAGTAAACTAGAATGGTTTTTAGAATGAGTTATGTGTAATCATTTATATTTGTTTCCACCAGTCTTTAATTTTTATTTAAAGAAACACCAGTACTTAATAATATGTTTATGTCACTTGGAAAGTTTTGCTTTTGATAAAAAATGTATACCTCTGGAGAAAACATTTAATGTCATGCCTTTCAGGTTGCTGCAACTTGTTGTCAGAATAGGAGACAGTAATTGGAACTACACAATTTCCTCTGGGCAGCTAATTAAATGTGGATATTTCCTAAAGAGAATATGAGTGTGAGTCTAAATCCCGAAAATGAAAATAGATAAAGGATCAGAAAAGTCATACTAGCACATTCTGGCAAACAAACACTTCTGCAAACAGCTGGGCTAGCCCTCTAAGAAGATTGCAGGATACACGGACACCATCTTGAACATCCTCCAGCCTCTTCTTTCTAGATACTCTCCCACAGACAATGCTTATATCATAAAAAAGAATGCAGAAAATAAGCGAGCTAAGTGCTCATATCTAGAAGTTATATTCAAAAAAAAAGAATAAAACCAAAGAAAATAGATTAAAAATGATTTTAAAAATAAGAGCAGAAATTGACAAAGAGAAAACAAAGAGGCAAGACCAACAAAGTAAAAACATTTCTCTGGAAAGATTAAAACAACACACACTTTCTGGTAAGACTGATCAAGAAAAAAATCAATATAGCACAAATAAAAATTGTAACTCTTAAGAATGGAAAGGGGGCAGGGAATCTGGGTGGCTCAGTTGGTTAAGTGTTAGACTCTTGATGTCATCTCAGGTCTTGATCTCAGGGTTATGAGTTCAAGTCCCATGTTTGGCTGGGCTTGGAGCCTACTAATGGAAGTGGGTGGGTGGGGACATACTATACTGACATAAGTCAAAGGAATGAATCTTTAGTGCTGGAATTTCAAGAGTTAGTGACAGAGTATATGGACCATATGGAAGGGTTTCTTTCTGGCTGAACGTTCTTGCCCCATATCCTACTTCTTAGCAAATGAATGATTGCCCATTCATAAGCCAAATGTCATTACGCTAAAATGACTAAAGAGGAGTATGTAGGCCTAACTCTCCCAATAAAAAATTTTATAAAATACAAGCTGGATCTTAATAAAGAATGAGGAAACAGGAAACAACCATTAAAAAGGCTTTATTCCTAAACTCTTTAAAAATACTAGCTATTGCTCAAGACCCTTCTCAAAAGTCACCTGCTTCATCCTGTTTTCTTTGATTCTCTTCTAGTAGATATGATCTTTTCCTCCTGTGAACACCCACAGCATTTTGTGTCTGTTACATGAGTCATGAACAATTTTACCGTAATGCTTAATGTTTCTTGATAGAAACATTACTCATCTAAGTAATTCTAGTAGTAGTGAACACATTCGGTAATTGATAGTGGTCGAAACTTCACTTCAATGAATTCGATGGAACTGGATCACTGGAATCACTTAGCACTAGATCTTTTATAGAAATTCCAGGCTCTGGAAAGTGATAAAATCTTAGAGCAAGAAAAGTCCCTAGAGCATACTTGACTCCACCAACTAAATAATGCAGAGGGTCACATCAACACTGTTTCTCATATCAGGCCCTTGTTTGGGCACTTCCAATTATGGGTACATGCTACTTCATACAGCCTATATAAAGGTAGGTCAGTATATCCCATCTGTAGGATGTCTCTACTCGTGTGGAGACTTCATTATTTGTACTCCGGTCATAATTCTGCTTGCTGAAATCATACTACCATGAGTAATAAATCCAAAACTTTCAGCATAGTAGACTTCCAAAGTCATTCATTCCATAATTCAAGGAACATTTGTTACATGGTTACCTTGGCCAGGGACAGTGCTAGATACTGGAAATGCAAAGTTAATATTGTAGGTCCGTGAGTGTAAAGTCCAGGGGTATGGATAGATGAGTAACTTACATTGTAAATACGATATGACATGATAAGTAGTTAGGATTTGTTCCAGAAGCCCATGGCAGGACATCTAAGCCAGGCTTGGGTGTGGAAGGTTTTAGAGAGGAAGTGACCTTTGAGTGGAATTCTGAAGGGAAGGTAGCAGACAGTCAAACAAAGAAGTTGGAGGGGGATAGTTGGAGGAGAAAACACAACACGTACTGAGGCCAGGAGAGCTTACTTTTGAAGCAGCCATCATGGTCCCATAAGTACTCTGCTTGCAAGCTCTCCCGCTTTTTCAACCGAGTGGTTTAAAAAACCAGAAAAGCATTTTTTTCGTAGTTCTAGGATAGAAATCTGAAATTGAGGCAGCAGCACGGCCACGCTCTCCCCAGAGGCTCTTAGAGGTGCCTCTTTCCTTGCCTCTCCCAACTTCCAGGGACTGTCTGCATTTCCTGGCTTGTGGCTGCGTCCCTCCAATGGCCACCTCCACCTTCCCATGGCTTTCTCCTCTTCTCTGTGTCTCTTCCCTGTGTGCCTCTTATAAGGACACTTGTTATTGGATTTAGAACACACTTGGATAATCTAAGATGATCTGCTTACTCTTTCCAAATGAAGTCACCTTTCCAGGTTCAGGAGATTGGAACATGGACACATCTCTTCCGGGGACCATCATTCAACCCACTACACTTGTAAACTATAGGTCTGATTTCCAAGTAGCATCCATTGTCTAGAAGGCTGACAGTGCAGAAGCACTCAATAATGCTGAACCTCTTTAATGATTTAATAATGCTCATGACTTAAACAGCATTTGTCTAACTTTCATCTTCCTAGTAGGAAAATAAATTTTTAAAGAGCGTTACTTTTTGTTACAAACTTAACAATACAAGTAGGTTCAGAGTTCCTGAGGAAAGTGATAATAAGGTTTGGGGGACATAGGTCATATTTATATTTTAAAACAATTTCTTAGAGTTCTGATATTCAAGATAATTACTTCTAATAGCAGTGACACAGAGCTGCCTTTTGATACAAGATTTCCTTTTGAAAAGTCAGTATATTGTGTTCTTTCAGATATCATTCTATTTTGATGAAATAATACAATTCTGAATGCTGTCAAGAGGAATGAAGCATTTTCTCCATTTTTTAAAATAAGGAAATCAGTGCCTTGGACATGATGTTTTACTTCCCATGAGGGAACAATATCTCTTGCTAGGTAGAAATGTTTTGTTTTGTTTTGTTTTGTTTTCAGCAAAGAAACTACACTACAAATTTTTAGAAACCAGGTCAGTATTTTGTTTCACTTTCAATGCTAAAAGGCTGTGTAGGAAAAAAAAAATAGTGTCATGGGTAATCTATTAATCAATGAATATGATAGTCTGAGTGTGGATTCTACATAATGTGACCTCTAGCTTTTATTTTTTTATTTTTTTTCAATATATGAAGTTTATTGTCAAATTGGTTTCCATACAACACCCAGTGCTCATCCCAAAATGTGCCCTCCTCAATACCCATCACCCACCCTCCCCTCCCTCCCACCCCCCGTCAACCCTCAGTTTGTTCTCAGTTTCTAGCTTTTAAAAAGATATACACATTTCATTGTTTAGAAGTAAATGATGAGTTTGGGGGAAATTTTTTAAATGATCAAAAGCTGCACAATTTAGTGTAACAGATGAGATCTGATTAGAGTGATTAATAAATGTCCTATAACATATATGTAGAGTTTTAGCCAACCAATTTTTATTAATAGATTTTTATTGCAACTGTCTGATAACCTTAGTATATGTGAGTGTAGGGATGGCCTTAGTGGTACATTTTCAAGAGTTATGGCCCTACTCTGTGGCTATAGCGTGTCTTCTTAGAGGAGTACTGCAGATTGTTGGCAATCAGATTAATGCTGGTTGAATCAAACACTTGAACACTGATATTATCCTGCATCACATGAGGAAAGTAATAAAAACTCTATTTGCCTTTTTTTCCATTTCCTTACTGCAGGGAATCAATAGCCCTCAGGCTCTTTCCTCCTTCAGTGTCTAGTTCATCTGTAGGTGAAGAGTCAGATCCAAAAATATCACACCAAACTGGCTTGGCTTCCTGTCTGCTTCAAAATCTTGAAATCACAGATTCGGAACTATGAATTCCTATAGCTGCAGATCTCATTGGCCTCTTCTCATTGTCCATACGCAGGACCCACTCCATCCTCTCTTCTGCATGTTTCCTTTCTTGTAGGTCATCATGTTTTTGCGTGTCCCTGTCACTGTGGTCACAGCAGACCAGACCAGAGATAGGTGGCTGTCATCTGTGAGCTGGCAGGGGCGCTCGGGGTGCCTAGCACAAGATCTCTGGCCAGTAAGGGCCCACCATATGCACAAGTGAGTAGGGAAAGGGTCAACAGTAGGCAGGGAGAGATAAGGGACCTTCAGGGAGGCAGGCTACAGCTGCAAGTGGGGGGCTGCGGAAGCAGCAATGGCAGCGGAGTTTGGGGAAGAAGTGGATAAGATACACATGTTCCGGACCTATCCAGTCTAGGTGCCATGCATGAAGTCTCACAAACTTTCTGATAAGGTCCCAATAAAAAGTCAGGGACAAAAATCTTCAGCGGCTCCCCAGTTGGGACCCCTATCACTCTTGAGAGCTTTATACTTTCCCTTAATAAACTCTATCGTTTTGCTCGCTCTGTTGTCTGCCAACTTCATTCTTGGACTCCGTGAGACAAGGACCAGCGTCTCCCTCACCCTCCTGCAGCCCCAGGACTAGCGGCCTTGGGCAGGTTCTCTTTGCGAGGGTTTGAGTGAGGGCTTACAGCCAGTAGAATACAGAGTGATCCAGACGTAGAGAGGTAGAGCGTGAAGGCAGCGAGCAGAAGCCATGAACGAGCAGCGACCTAAGTAGAGAGCGTGCAAAGCAGAGAAAAGGAGAGCAAAAGAAGTTGATACCAAAGTAGCAAAAAGAAGCAGTTGAAGGGAAAAGTAGACGCAGGAACTGAAACATAAACTTGGTTCAGAAATAAAATTTCTATTCTGGCCCTCAAGCTACTGTCAAACCATCAGAGCTGGGGTCATATGCTACATGTGATAAATGTGTCCCAATCCTCTGTGACCCTTAGCTGTATGCTTTTGAGACAGCATCCAGGTTTTTATACTTCCCTATGTATCTCATTAACTAATGTACCCTGAGCCTGTTTCTGTTCTCTGCCTCAGAAAGAGCCCACACAGGATATCCTCAAGATGGGAACCCCGCCCCCCCCCCAAAATAGGAAAATTTAAGTTTGAATTCATAATTTTGGCACCAAAATGTAATCATTGAACAATAAGTTCCAGATGGCAGGCAATGTGCTTTGATGCTTCTTCACATGTGGGCAAAGGACATACTCTGGAGAAGGCAGCTCTGAGAGCCAGAAAGCCTCTGTTGATCCTGGGTTTGAGCCCCAAGTGACTACTCTCGAGGCTGGACTGCTCAGAAGGTACTGAGGTTGCTTGCCCCGGGACGTTTCAGGGAAACAGGATTTCCCCACGAGAAGTAAAAGCAACAGGAGGCTGCCCCAGCAACCTCACGCTGAGTCCTGATGGAGATCTTTCCATCTTGTGTTGTAAAATTTCATCACTTTGCCCCTGCTGAGTAGTCAAGAGCAATTTATGCATGATTGTCAGTCTGATGGCTCATGATCAGCATTTCTTATTATCTCAGATGTGATGGAGGAGAGGAAATAGTGGTGGTTTCCCAATATGCCAAGCTTTCCTCTTTTCTGTGTCTGGTATCTGATATTTCTATCACGGGAATGACACAGGTTCACATTTTATACTCTACTTTGTATCTGTGTCATCTTTGAATAAGGCTCATTTCTTCACAGACCAAAACAAACAAAAACAACACAAAAAATCTTGTTTTACCGCCCTTCATAATAGACGAGTTCCCCTTAACAGGTGAAGTGTATCTATTTGCATCATTAACTAAATTTGTAACAAAATTCTTTCTTCTGGGGCAATAAATGGGTTATCTATCCCTAGTGGGGCAGAATATCTTCTTCATTAGGAATGATTCCATTTTTTTGCATGCCTCATTTAGGCTTGGGGTACAACGAAGTTGTTTTCAGAGCTAGGAGGCAGGCTCAAGTTCTTTGTTCCTTGTAATAATTACTACGGAGGGGGTGGGGTGGAGAGTGCAGATAAAATGGGAAGTGTTCGGAATAAAACATGCAAAACGCCCAAGAAACCAAATGACAGGTACTGTTAGCTCCTTCAGAACTCTACATTCACACAAATATTTCTCACTATGAAATTTCTAAATTGAATTTGGGGGTGACAATGCAGCTTTGTTCATTCCATCCACGCCTTGAAAATGTTGACAGAGATGCACTGAATTTGACCAAAATAGCAATTTAGCCTAACACTTGAAGACAAAAACAAGGTGAAAAATAAGATTCATTTTTTTTTGGTCCCGCTTCCTTTCTGTTTTTCTCTCATTAATGTGAAAAATTCATATGCTTTACATTTTGAAAGAAATAATTACAGTAATCAGAATCTGACTTTTTATGAACTATAAATTTTGAGAAGCCATTTATTCCTACCGGCACCAATGTAATTTTAACTAATAAGTATCTTTAATCTACCAATTAGATAGCATATATCTAATGACACAGAGCAACACTATCTTGTGTTTGGTCAATGTTAAATGTGTGGGAGTCTGATCATGTAGATTCTACCCCTGATCTGAATGAGCTATGCATACAAAGCCCTAGGAAAAGATGAATTATATAAGTATACTCTTTGAAATTAAAAAAAAAAAAAAGCAGACCTAAAACTGGGATGTTTTATTTGGGGGGATACTTTGTTCTTCCTGAGCATAACAGTTTGGGGGAGTGGTGGCTCTGTTTAGGATACAGAAGAATATTAGCTTGCCCAACCAAGCAGATATTCCAAAGAGTGAGGACACAGAGTGGGGAGTGGGGTCCCCATCATCCTCTAGTTCTGTGGGGTTGAGAGGTTATCAACCTTTTGGACATAAAAGTAGGTTGACTATTTTCCATAGTATGCCACATCAGTTATTTGAACTAACATTTTAAATGTCCTATCATTCCATTAAAACTTTTTTTATCTTGATGAGAACTGAGCAATGTATAGAATTGTTGAGTTATTATATTGTACACCTGAAACTAATATAACACTGTGTATTAATTATACTTCAATTAAAAAATGTAACAGCTAAAAAAAGCTTAGAGCATGCATACATGATTGAAAAGCAATATTACACTGATAAATGTTTTTTCTGTGTCTTTTAACTCTGATTATTCCTGAATAAAAAAGGAAACCTCTCCGGGGTGGTTCAGGGTGTGAATGAGGGAGGAAAAAGGAGATTCTTTACACCAAAGAAGAAAGGAGTTTCCTGAGGCAAACTCCACAGAGCTTAAGGCACCTGATCAAGGTGGTTTAAGATCTTCTTTCAACTGCCAGGAAGAAGGTCTCAGACTTATTTCCCGCAAAATGAACATCTTAGGTGATCTCTAAAACCCCTTCTAGCTCTAAATTTCTGAAATCTTGGCCTTAGCCTCATTAAGCCCTTTTGTGTGGGTTTGAATGATCTACCTGATTTCTCGCCAGATACCTTTTCTCTCCCTCTGACATAGGAGTAAGATCAGTGCACGTTAGCTGACTGTCAGAAAAAAAGGCCACATTTTTCAAATGGCAAAGGAGACTGCTGGGCGTCTTGCACCCTGGGTGTGCTGGGCATTGTCTATCTGACCTTCAGGGATTGCTGGTTTCTGTAGAAATTCTGCCTTTGGCCAGTTTCCACTGAGTATTTTGTAACTCTGTAGTGGGAGAATGAAGTTGTAGGAAATTGAGTGCAGTGTACGTGATTCTTATCCATAGCAATATAAATACATTTTATCTGGTAGGTGGACAAAGGATTGTCGACCTATGGAGAAGGCTACCCCAAACATTATCTCCTTACAGGATATTAACCTGCTCTGCATCTGTGAGCAAATTCATTTCCTCATTCCCCATTGCCCAATCTTCAAATTCTCTAGAAACATCTTATTGATTCTCCTTTAAATAAAGAGATAAATAAAATCATCGACTCATGTTAAATTTCTGTAAGAGTTATGATTTTATCATTTTGAAAATTATACTTGAACATCAATTTAGCTCATGAAAGGAGGCTGTGTGTGTGTGCGTGTGTGTGTGCGCACGCGCAGCTGCGAATGAGAGAGGAAATTCAAAAACTTCCTTGCTCATTTGTTAATATTTATAACCATAAGTAATCAGCTGCCCCACCGGGTTTTAGCTGCATCCACAGTAAATCAGTATATTGTGTCTAATTTAGAAAGTTCATCATGGCCTAGATGAATTGCTTTGCAGCTTTACAGGGTTCAGGAGAGATCACACAAGCTGGCATTTCATGTAATTATAGAATAATGATTACCATTTGTAAAAAATTTCTGAGCATAAAGAAGCTAGAACAAAACCTGTCTTCAAACTAGCAGGAGGTTGTAACGTGGCTAATTGGTTCAATTGTCATTTCCTCCCACTCAAGGTGTTCAGTCCTTGACTCTTTTCCTCATCTGGGCGAGGGGTTGGCTTAGCCAGAGTGCTCTCTGTGCGGGAAAAATGGGTGAGAGCTACTGATATGAAATCATTTGTGTTATCTGAGCTTGAGAAATCTGAAAGTGGAAATTTCGCTGTTCATCGGAAAGTGCTGTAGTAAACAATGTAATTCCAATTCAACACTAGTCTTTCACCAACTGCAAGCGGCTTTAACTCTGTTTTCGCTGCAGGCTTTCAGATAAATGGGTATGAGCTAATTGCCGCTTATATTTTGGAATCAAAGACATTGCTGCTTCAGCTAATCTAACGGCAATCTGGAGAGAGAGTTTATACTCTACCCCAACTGGAGACAGGCCTAGCTGAATCCTTCTTAATTCAATCCTGTCTACATTTCTCCTTAAAATGTATTAATTTTCTGTGTATCCTGTACAATCGTTACTGATATCTTCCTGAATTACCTGGGAATAGGCTTGAATTATAAATTAACCTCCCAAACCACTACGCACTTTCTACTGATGGGTTTTTGATTCACATATTAGATACTGAAAAGTCAACTCCTACCGAAATGAAAACTTCACAAAATGATTTTCCATTGTGGAAAGGGTGATAAAGCAAGAATCTATTTTTCTTTGCTGTGATTACAATAGGATACATAAGTTGTATATTGCAAAATCCTAAGTAAATGGAATTTGTGGAATCAATTTTTTTTATTAAGTAGAGATTTTCTTTTATATCTTGTTTTGAAATCTTAGAACATGACATTTATTGTATTTATCCATTTTCTACCTGAATAAAATAGAAAGCAGATCTTCTTCTTTTTTGATTACTGAGACCTTGCAGTACTTTTGGTTATTTATTATCCTAAACATCAGTGATCACTGTTCAGTGATCACTGGGGCGGCAGAAGGACAGGAATCTGAGCAGAATCCAGGGCCATCATAAAAAGTGAAGGTTTTGTAGAGTTGTACGGTGCATAACTTGTACAGCTGTATCGTTCAGTCCTGGATACTGCTGAGCCTACCAGTGAGGACCGAACTTCAAGCAGAATCAAATTGTGATCCTACTTGGGATGGCCAGATCTCAGAGAGTCCTGGATTGACCACTTCGGTGGAGTCTGCGTCCCTCACCCAGCCCTGTGCAGGACTGTTTTAGCTCCTAAACTGATGAGAAGGGGATGTCAGCATCCCTAGGGCAAAATGCATTCCTACCCTGGTACACTGAATACTAATTTGTTATTGATACAGTTGAAGAGCAATTTGCCTCGACAGCATTGCTACTTTCCTCTCTCACAACTGTCAAGAACGCCAGAGAGGCATAAAGACACCCCCCACCTCACTCCCAACCCGGGGAGGTCCAGCATACAGTCTGGCAGGGCCTGACCAAATCATGAGTCCCTTGAGGTGGTGTCGCTGGTTAGATGGCCTGATACAGGAAATGTAGGGGCTAGGGAAGCGGCATCTCCAACCATGAGCTCATGGTGGGTCCCCTGCTCTGTGCAGCAGTCTTCCCGCAGCTAAATTCTCATTTGTATCCATTTAAGAAAAAGAATTTGTATTCTTTGCCTGTGTCTGTTGGCAACTTGCTGTCAGTCAGTATCCCCCTGAGACAACCACCCACCAGCACATCCCTGGAATTCAAATCAACATCAACAATATCATCTACATCTCTGATAGGAGGTTTTATTTGTTTCTTTGTTCTAAAAATAGAGAGTAGAAAATGAGGGAGGAGGCCGGGAAGGAAAGATGTCTTGTTATTTGACTGTTACAATTAGATTCCTGTTAATTTCACCTCTTTTTTCCTTTTCTTTTTTTCTTTTCTTCCCCTCTCCCTCTCTCTCTTCTTCCCTGCCTCCTTTCCTTCCCTCCTCCCTCCCAACCTTCCTTCCTCCCCATTCCTTCCTTCCTTCCTTCCTTCCTTCCTTCCTTCCTTCCTTCCTTCCTTCCTTCCTTCTTTCTTCCCTTCCCTTCCCTTCCCTTCCCTTCCCTTCCCTTCCCTTCCCTTCCCTTCCCTTCCCTTCCCTTCCCTTCCCTTCCCTTCCCTTCCCTTTCCTTTCCTTTCCTTCCTTCTCTCTGCAAGATTGACTTAAGCTGTTGTAGCCCTTAAGTATGGGCCTGTCTTCAGTAATATACGCTACTTGCACACAGGGCCTGGCAGATGCAGGTGACCAATAGAGAACAGTTGTGGTTGTTAGTATTATTACTAATGTGAATTGGAAATGCAGATTAAGCTTTAAAAGATTATAGCTAGGTGTGATGTCTGGTACTGATCTGAGGATGAGGAGACCCTCAGAGGGGACGGTTTGCATGTCTCCTCCAGACCCGGACATGCCCTGGGGGAGAAAATGGCAGTTTATAGTTATAATAATAATTAAAATTAATGGTTTTAACTTGCTAGATATTTAATCGGTCCTTTATCAGCAGCTCACTAAATCTTAACAATAATACTGCAAAGTAGTTATTTTCCCCATTTTAAAAGACTTTTTATGAACAGTTTTAGATTTACAACAGAATTGAGAGGAACAGAGGTTTCCCATATACTGCCTGCCCCACACATGTCTTCCCCAGTTTTCCACATTTCTTAGTGAGCAAGTGAAGGCTCAGTGGGTTGCCCACGTTCCATATCTAAGAGGAGATGGAAATGGTCAGTGGGGATCTAGGCCTGTCTACTTGACAGCCCTAGATTTTTCCTTTTCAACTCACTGAATGAAAAGAGGTCCATCCAAGAGTTCTTTACTCAGCACCTCAAAATAAAATATAAAATGACCATAAACGCTCCCTTCTGACTTACACATTGGTACTCTCCAACACTGACTCCTACTCTCCACTCTTGAACAATATTGTTTGAGCATACCAGTGGAAGGCTGTAATGTCAGCCATGCCTAACGCAGAGAAGGAGAGGCATCCTTCCATGCAAAGAGCAGAAAAGCTACAGTTGTAAGATGGCCCACCAGGTAAGCCAATTCCCAGCCCTCTGTCCAGAAACAGCTTTCCTTCAGGACCAGGATTTCTCCCATCATTCCCTTTGGTTCAATTCTACTAGACTGAAACCTCCCATTTCAGTGCTCTTAAAACTGTATTTTCTTTGGTCAACTAATCTTCAACAAAGCAGGAAAGAACATCCAATGGAAAAAAAAGAAAGTCTCTTCAACAAATGGTGTTGAAAAAAACTGGACAGAAGCATGCAGAAGAATGAAACTGGACGACTTTCTTACACCAAACACAAAAATAAATTCAAAATGGATGAAAGATCTAAATGCGAGACAGGAAACTATCAAAATCCCGGGGGAGAATACAGGCAGCAACCTCTTTAACATAGGTCATAGCAACTTCTCACTAGAACATGTCTTCGGAGGCAAGTGAAACAAAAGCAAAAATGAAATATTAGGACCTCATGAAGATAAAAAGCTTGTGCACAGCCAAGGAAACAATCAACAAAACTAAAGGCAACCTTCAGAATGGAAAAGATATTTGCAAATAACATATCTGATAAAGGGTTAGTATCCAAATTCTATGAAGAACTTATTAAACTCAACACCCAAAAAATAAATAATCCAGTTGAGAAATGGGCAGAAGACATTGAATAGACACTTTTCCAAAGAAGACATCCAGATGGCTAATAGAAACGTGAAAAGATACTCAACATCACTCATCATCAGGGAAATACAAATCAAAACCATGATGAGCTACCACCTCACACCTGTCAGAATGGCCAAAATTAACAACATAAGAAACAACAGACATTGGCAAGGATGCAGAGAAAGGGGAACCCTCTTATACTGTTGGTGCAAATGCAAACTGGTGCAGCCACTTTGGAAAACACTATGGAGGTTCCACAAAAAGTTAAAAATAGAGCTACCCTATGACCCAGGGATTGCACTACTAGGTATTTACTCAAAGGATACAAAAATACTGATTTGAAAGGATACAAGCATTCCAATGTTTATAGCAGCATTATCAACAATAGCCAAATTATGGAAAGAGCCCAAATGTCCACTGACTGATGAATGGATAAAGATGTGGTGTATATATGTACAATGGACTATTACTCAGCCATCGAAAAGAATGAAATCTTGGGGCGCCTAGATGGCTCAGTCAGTTAAGCGTCTGACTTCAGTTCAGGTCATGATCTCGCGGTTTGTTGAGTTCGAGCTCTATGTCGGGCTCTGTGCTGACAGCTCAGAGCCTGGAGCCTTCTTCTGATTCTGTCTCCCTATCTCTCTGCTCCTCACCTGTTCATGCTCTTGTCTCTCTCAAAAATAAATAAAGATTAAACAAAATTTTTTAAAAAGAATGAAATCTTGCCATTTGCAACAACATGGATGGAGCTAGATTATATTATGCTAAGCAAAATAAGTCAGAGAAAGACTACTTTATGATTTCACTTTATGATTTCAATTTAAGAAACAAAACAGATAAACATAAGGGAAAGGAAAAAAAGAGAGATTCTTAACTATAGAGAATAAACTGAGGGTCGCTAGAGAGGAGGTGGGAGGAGGTGGGCTAAATAGGTGATGGGGATTAAGAAATGCACTTGTTAGGAGCACCAGGTGTTGTATGTAAGTGATGAATCACTAAATTCTACTCCTGAAACTAATATTATGCTATATATTAACTAACTAAAATTTAAAAAGGAACTTGAAACATAAATAAATAATAAAATATAAATTTAAAAAAAACTTGTATGGTCTTTTATTACTTGCTCATTAAAATTAAAAAAATAAAAGAAGTGGTCGTAGATCCACATACATAAATTGAATTATTTACAGATAGAAAAACAGTGTTTCTTGTATGCTGGACTTGTCTTCCTAAGTAGATGATAAGTTCATTAAGAGCAGGGACTATGTCTTACTCACCTTTGTAACTCATCCCCTTCCCCCCAACACACACACACACACACACACACACACATACACACACACTCTAACATAGTGCTTAGTACATGGTGGGTGGGTACTCAAAGTATTCTATTAGATAATTAGATCACTAGTGTATTTTACCAGGAAAACTATATACATAAGAAGAAGGATGTTTTTTTGTTTTGTTTTGTTTTGTTTTGTTTCATTTTGGTCTCTAAGTCCTCAAGCTGTTTTGTTACCTTCCTCTAGGGAATATATATGTTTCAGTCAGGACACACAGAAAGCTAATGTGGAGTGTTTTATGATCTCCCAAATGTCCTGGTATCTTTGTTCCACAGGAACCCTCGGAGTACTCGTATCTCACCAGTTATCTGCTGTTGAAATAACACTGGCTTTTCACTAATGACAGATTGGTAATATTTTATAACTTCAGCCTTGTTTTTTTAAACATTGATTTTGGGTATGCAATCCATGTACGTAAATCAAGATTTTAAGTGCACAAAGAGGTAAACAGAAAAAAATCTCCCTTCCACCCTGTTCCTCAAATTTCCAGTTGCCTTCCTCAATTGCAATCATTGTTACCTACTCTATCACTCCACAGGATGCATATATATGAACAGATACACAGTCCCTCTGTCTCTCTCCCTTGCTCTCTGCTCTCCGACACAGGTATTAGGGAACAGCAATTCATTGCTTCTTTTATTAAGAAGAATTTCTAGGGGTGCCTGGGTGGCACAGTCGGTTAAGCGTCCGACTTCAGCCAGGTCACGGTCTCGAGGTCCATGAGTTCGAGCCCCGCGTCAGGCTCTGGGCTGATGGCTCAGAGTCTGGAGCCTGTTTCGGATTCTGTGTCTCCCTCTCTCTCTGCCCCTCCCCTGTTCATGCTCTGTCTCTCTCTGTCCCCAAAAAAATAAATAAACGTTGAAAAAAAAAACTTTAAAAAAAATAAAAAAAAAAAGAAGAATTTCTATTCTTCATCTTAGTGAAAGGTTTTTGGAGAGGTGGGGGACCACATATGGTTGAAGTTTATTTAGTACTATTCAAATGACCATTTAATCTGTTAATCTAATGAATTAACCTAATGGATTTTCACATGTAAAATGAACAATGTATTCCTGGGATGAACCGAAATTGATGATGATATTTTTTTCATATGTTGCTGAGTTTTTAGAAGATTTTTTGTATCTGTGTTCATGAATAAATAGTTTTCCTGTCTTTAATTGTCTTTATGGGGGCTTTCATATCATGGTTATATTCATGACAAAATATTTGCTAAGGACTTTTTCTTTTTTTTTTCTTTTTTTCTTTCTTGATTATCAGAAATAATTTATATGATATTGGAATAAATTATTGCTTGAAAGTTTGGTATAATCCTTTTTTTAAGTTTATTTATTTTGATATGTATAGAGAGAGCAGAAATAGGGAGGGGCAGAGAGAGAAGGGGGAGAGGGGGAGAGAGAGAAAGAAAGAGAGAGAGGGAGAAAGAAAATGAATCACGAGCGGGCTCCACACTGTCAGTGCAGAGCCTAATACAGGGCTCAAACTCATGAACCGTGGAATCAGGACCTGAGCCGAGATCGTGACTTGGGCTGAAATCAAGAGTCAGATGCTTAACCAACTGAGCCACCCAGGCACCCCTGAAAGTTTGGTATGATTCTTATAAAGCTGTCCACGCCTACAGCTTTCTTTATAAAATATTGTTAACTGACTTAATTTGTAGTTATTCTATAGCTGTTCAGAATTTTAATATTTCATGAGCGAGTTTGAGTAAGCCATATTTTTCTAGAAATTTTTTTATCTACGTTTTCAAATGTTAACATGAGTCTTCATAGTTTTTCTTAATGTATTTATTTAATATATTTTTATCTCTGCTGCATTTTTAGCCATGTCCCCTTTTTCATTCTTAACACTTTTTAATTATGTGCACAGTCTTTTGACTAATTTTTCCAGAGATTTGTCAATTTTATTAATTGTTCCATAGGATCACCTTTTGGTTTTGTCTTCTCTATAGTTTTTTTTTTTCCAATTTCATTAGTTTTTCTTTTATTCTCATCATCTCACTCCTTCTGGCATTTTTTGTATTTCTTTTTCTTTTTAAAAATAATAACTTGGACATTTCCAGCCATTTCTTTTTTTAATTTTTTGTTAATGTTTATTTATTATTGAGAAACAGAGAGAGACAGAGCTTGAGAATGGGAGGGGCAGAGAGAGTGGGGGGGGGGGACACAGAATTCGCAGCAGGCTCCATCCAGGCTCTGAGCTGAGCTCAGGCCCACAAACTGCAAGATCATGACCTGAGCCGAAGTCGGACGCTCAAACAACTGAGCCACCCAGGTGCCCCAGCCATTTCTTTATTTTTTTTTTAATATTAGCATTCAAGACTATAATTTTCCCTCAGAGTTTTGTTTTACTTGCACTTCACAAGTTTTGAAGTGCAGAATTTTCATTTAAGTTAAATTCTCATTATTTTAATATTTCGGTAATGACTTACTCTGTTACATCTGAGTTGTATAGAAATACATTTTAAAATTCAAAATGTATTTTCATAATTGTTTATATAATTGATTTACTTTTGTGACTGAGTTACACTTTTACAATCTTAAAAATTTTGAGATTTCCTTTAAGGCCCAGTATGGGCTATATTTTTGTAATTATTGCAGATGTGCCTGAAGGCAATGCGAGTTCTCTTACTTCGATGTGCAGAATTCTAAACATATTTATGAAATTGAGCTTGCTGAGTAGAGGTTGCTACTAACCTGGAATTAGTTTGATTTAATGCTCTTGACTTGTGCATTCCCTGATGATGCAGATAATGTAAATCTGAACCTCAGGCCCACTTGAAGGCAAGGCTATGGTTAAAAAAAAAGATGATGATGATGATGACGGTGATGATGGATTTTCTCCTTTCAGCTTTCCACCTGGAGCCATATCCTGTTGCTCCCCTTGTTGAAAGCAAGCCAGTCTTTTTCCTAAGACATCCACTAAAGACGTGTGTCTCATGATGTGGTCTGTGCTTCGCCTCTCCCCATGTCCAGGCTCAAGGCCAAGCGAACGGTCTGCATTATTCTGCAAATTGTAGAGGTGTTAGTTTTCTTTTCTAGATTTGTCAGTAGGTCAGTTGTTGTTTTGGTGTCCTGTTGGGGTGTTTTGGCTTCTGAATCTCTCTCTTGTTTTTTGTGCAAGGTTTGCAATGCTAAGCTATATCCAGCTCTTTTGCAGTGGGAGGGCTTTTCCTAATGCTGAGACTTCATGGAAGTGTCTGGTATGGTACCCCACCATCACACCCAAGACTCCCCTTGCTGGGATTTACCCCTGGCTCCCAAATTGCCAAAGCTAATAGCCCCTTTTCTGTCCTTACTTCCCATCGCTTCTTTGCAACATTGAATGTGGTTGTTACTCCCTTTGTCTTGAAGTGCTTTCTTCTCTGGAGTTTTTGCTTACTATTCTAGAGACTCCTCACCAGATTCTTTGCTGGCTCTTTCTCCTTTATTCAGCCTCTCATTCTTGAAGTAGTATAGGGTCTGGTCCTAGGCCACCTTCTTTTCTCCATCTATACTCTCTCCCTAACTTATCTCACCCATTCCATAGATTTGAACAGCCCTTGAATGCTCATGGAATCCAAACCCCAACTGTCATCCTTGACCTTTCCCCTGAGCCCCAGTCCTGTGTAGCTAGCTGCCTGCTTAACATACTACGTCTCTGTCTTACAGCATTTCAAACTCAACATGTCTTAAGCCATTTGGGATTCGGCCCACAAATGCATTTATTGCCTCATCTTCCCAAGGCTCTCCCAAGACCCAGGAGTCAACTGAATTCTTCCCTCAACCCTATTTTGATATCACTTCTCCAAAAATATATCTCAAATCTGCCCACTTCTGTCTCTCCCCACTGTTGCTACCCCAGCCTAATATCTATCACCTCTCTCTTGGACTACTAGTCTCTACAATTTCATGACTGGGTGCTTCACTTCATTTTCCTAAAACTTCTCAATATCTTCTCACTGAGTTAAAATATAATACAGATTTTATTCCACATACTCTAGTTGGCTGGCTAGACCTTTGCCCTCTTAGCTCCTAATACTCGTTCCAGCATTAAGCACTATGCACTTGTTGCCTTTCCCTCTGGAATGCTCTCTTTCTGGATTTTCATGTGGCTGCACCTTCTCACCTTCAGATGTGAGCTCACATGCCATCTTCTCAGAGAGACCCTCCTTGATTATCTTATTCAAACTAGCACTTCCCCTATTTCCTCCAAACCCCAGTTACATTCATTTGTGTGATGTTGCTCGTTTTCTTCTAGCACTTACCACACTGAAATAATCCATTTGCTTATTTATGTATTTTATGGCTTTCCTCACCAGACTATAGCTTCAGGAGAGTAGGACTCTGCGTGAATCACTGTTGGCACACTGTACACACTAAATAAATATCTGTTAAGTGAGTTGTTACATTGAGTCCCTGAAAATAACCACGTGACGTATAGGAAGGCTTCCCCTTTCAGACCCACTTCTTCTCCCAGATGGAGACATGTAGCTACATCATGGAAGCTCAGAAGGCTTGACCTTTATAGTCCACTATAATGATTCTCTTTCCTGCCTTCAATCATCCAGCAATCACTTGATAGTCCAATAAGAAAAGTCAAATCTGGCCTAACAACCTAGTCTTCCTTTTTATTCAGTGGACATTTTTTGGGATTATTTTTGACAGTCTTCCCTTGTAATCGGGAATCTATCTTGTTTATTATTATACTTCCCATGCTTAGAACAGTGCCTGGCATGTGACAGGAATTCAGTAAGTGTTTGTTGAATAAATGGATGCATCTTAGTTCTTACAATTCCTCAGTGTAAGATCTCTCCATAGGTGGTGGAATTATTTCTGCCTCCTGAGTCGGCCCTGTCCATGGTTCTTCCGGGCCTATGCCCCTAGTCTACCACTACTGGACAGCCCTTCCCCAAACCCCTTCAAAATGGTACCTATCTTTAAAGGCCCATTCAAAACACCTCCTTCTGGCACAAAAACAGACACATAGACCAATGGAATAGAATAGAAACCCCAGAACTAGACCCACAAACGTATGGCCAATTCATCTTTGACAAAGCAGGAAAGAACATCCAATGGAAAAAAGACAGCCTCTTTAACAAATGGTGCTGGGAGAACTGGACAGCAACATGCAGAAGGTTGAAACTAGACCACTTTCTCACACCATTCACAAAAATAAACTCAAAATGGATAAAGGACCTCAATGTGAGACAGGAAACCATCAAAACCTTAGAGGAGAAAGCAGGAAAAGACCTCTCTGACCTCAGCCGTAGCAATCTCTTACTCGACACATCCCCAAAGGCAAGGGAATTAAAAGCAAAAGTGAATTCCTGGGACCTTATGAAGATAAAAAGCTTCTGCACAGCAAAGGAAACAACCAACAAAACTAAAAGGCAACCAACAGAATGGGAAAAGATATTCGCAAATGACATATCGGACAAAGGGCTAGTATCCAAAATCTATAAAGAGCTCACCAAACTCCACACCTGAAAAACAAATAACCCAGTGAAGAAATGGGCAGAAAACATGAATAGACACTTCTCTAAAGAAGACATCCGGATGGCCAACAGGCACATGAAAAGATGTTCAGCATCACTCCTTATCAGGGAAATACAAATCAAAACCACACTCAGGTATCACCTCACGCCAGTCAGAGTGGCCAAAATGAACAAATCAGGAGACTATAGATGCTGGAGAGGATGTGGAGAAACGGGAACCCTCTTGCACTGTTGGTGGGAATGCAAATTGGTGCAGCCGCTCTGGAAAGCACTGTGGAGGTTCCTCAGAAAATTAAAAATAGACCTACCCTATGACCCAGCAATAGCACTGCTAGGGATTTATCCAAGGGATACAGGAGTACTGATGCATAGGGCCACTTGTACCCCAATGTTCATAGCAGCACTCTCAACAATAGCCAAATTATGGAAAGAGCCTAAATGTCCATCAACTGATGAATGGATAAAGAAATTGTGGTTTATATACACAATGGAATATTACGTGGCAATGAGAAAAAATGAAATATGGCCTTTTGTAGCAACGTGGATGGAACTGGAGAGTGTGATGCTAAGTGAAATAAGCCATACAGAGAAAGACAGATACCATATGGTTTCACTCTTATGTGGACCCTGAGAAACTTAACAGGAACCCATGGGGGAGGGGAAGGAAAAAAAAAAAAACAGGTTAGAGTGGGAGAGAGCCAAAGCATAAGAGACTCTTAAAAACTGAGAACAAACTGAGGGTTGATGGGGGGTGGGAGGGAGGAGAGGGTGGGTGATGGGTATTGAGGAGGGCACCTTTTGGGATGAGCACTGGGTGTTGTATGGAAACCAATTTGTCAATAAATTTCATAAAAAAAAAAAAACAAAAACCAAAATGGTACCTATCTTTAAAGGCCCATTCAAAACACCTCCTTCATGAAAATTTCCTCAATCAAAATCAGAACGAAATCTGCACCCTTTGAACACCCACTGCATTCATCATATATGTCCTTTATATATCCTTTATATATTTTTCATCTTTGCATTTACGAGTTAAATGTCTACAGGATTAACTATTTCCTGTATCTTTGACTTTAAACTCTTCCAGAGAGGGTTGTGTGTCCTTCCTTTGTCAAAAACTCCCCCAAATCCTATGTGTATATGTAGGATACATTTTATTTTTATTTTTAAAATTTTAGTTTAAGTCTAGTATAGTTAACATACAGTGTTATATTAGTTTCAGGTGTATAATATAGTGATTCAACACTTCCATACATCACCCAGTGCTCATCACAACAAGTACCCTGCTTAATCCCCATTACTTATTTAACCCCTCTCCTACACCTCCTGTCTGGTAACCATCAGGTGTTCCCTGTAGTTAAGAGTCTGTTTCTTGGGCGGCAGGGGGGTGCCTGGGTGGCTCAGTCAGTTAAGCGTCCAACTCCTGGTTTTGGCTCAGGTCGTGGTCTCATGTTCGTGAGTTGGAGCCCCACATTAGGCTCTTTGCTGATGGTGTGGAGCCTGCCTGGAATTCTCTCTCTCTTTCTCTGCCCCTCCCCTGCTTGTGTTCTCTCTCTCTCTCTCTCAAAATAAGTAAATACACTTAAAAAATTTTTTAAGAGTCTGTTTCTTTGTTTGTCTGTTTTCTTTTTCTTTGCTCATTTTTTTCTTAAATTCCACATATGAGTGAAATCATATGGTATTTGTCTTTCTCTGACTGACTTATTTTGCTTAGCATTATAGTCTCTAGTTCTATCCATGTCATTGCAAATGGCAGAATTGCATTCTTTTTTATAGCTGAAAAATATTCCTTTATATATATGAAACCTCTTCATCATTCATTCATCTATTGATGGACACTTGGCCTACTTCCATAATTTGGCTACTGTAAATAATGCTGCTGCAAATATAGGGGTGCATGTATCCTTTTGAATTAGTGTTTTTGTATTTGGGGGATAAATACCCAGGAGTGCAATTACCGGATCATAGGGTAGTTCTATGAGAGTAAGTTTTAACTTTTTGAGGAACCTCCATATCGTACTCCACAGTGGCTGCACCAGTTTGCATTCCCATAAACAGTGCAAGAGGGTTTCCGTCCTCTCCAACTTTTTAAATAAGTGAATGAATAAACAAAATAAAGGCACTCTAGTGAAGTGAATAATGGACTTTCAACAAACTAGTGCCCAATTTTAGATACGCTGCGAACTTTACGGAGGATGTTACTAGAATTAAGATATCATCTCTACCTGACAATTTCCATTTTTTATGACACAACTCATATGTCACATCCTCCGTATCATTCATCCATCCTTCCAACTAGTCATATAATAATATTAGTTACCATTCATTTAAGAACCTCTGTACTCTTACAGAAGTATAGAAGTATAGTATAGAAGAAGTATAAAATTGATCTGTTTTATAGATAAAGAAATTGGGTCTCAGAGGGGGTAAGCTCATATTCCAAAGGGGTAATAGAAACTACACAAATAATTTCAAAACTGTGTGTGTATTGAACAGAGAAATGTATGGGCTACCCTAAGGACAGTGAAGCTAATGCACCCAACTCTGCCTATCATTCGGGAAGGTAGTGTGGTCAGAGATGATTCACAGATAAAAGCAACCTCAACTGAACTTTGATGAATGAATGAAGATTACTGAGAGAGGTAAAGAAGCCAAGGAAGTAACACATACAGATTAGCGGCCTGACATGAGAGAAAACAGTTGCATTGTAGTGACGAGAGCTAAAGCTTACAGCACCCATCACTGTAAATTCTTCTATCACAAACACCACACCATATTGTAAATGTGAGTTCAGGAGTCAGTGCCAATTACTAGAAACTGTTCTCTTCACTTGCATAGATGCAACTTTGTGCTGGGTACAAATTTAGTGCCTGACACTAAGCTTACCTTGCCTAACTTCGGGACACTTAGATGGCTACCGAGACCGCTGGCTGGCTGGCTGGCTGATTTCTGGCTTGGCCCTCTTTAGGCATCTCCCTGTAAGTAAGCACGGGACTCTCTGTAGCAGCCACAGGGTGATTTGGACAGGAAGAAAGAAGTTATCAAACATGTAGAAAAACTGGGCCAGTTGTGAGTCCTTGCAAAAAGCACAGCCAGTTACCATGTTGTGTAGGATGCCTCTGCCCTTGAAAAGCGTCATTTCCTCATCCAAGCCTCTGTGTCATGAAATAATAATAATAATACTTAGACTGAGAAATAACAAATGTGATTAGGAAATCACTTGGAAATACCTGAATTGGAAGATGCTACGTAGAATAAAATATGCTTATCCTATGATAAGCAGAGAATCCAAAATACCCAGCTTCACTAATTAAAGTATCTTTCTATTTTCTAATTCCTTTCCTTTCTAACTGCAGGGGTGACTGCTGGCACAATCTGCCCTCCTCTGCCAACTTCTGAACAAAGTCAAAAAATCAACATTATAATCATGCATTGTTTCCATAGCAAAGGATCCCACAGCTCTGAGCAAAACAGCACTTTCTAGATCTTGCCAGAGTGCATGTGGCAAAGAAAGATTAATTAGCCTCTCACTAATTGACAGTATTTCCCTCCACATCTGCTTGGGCCTGATGTGAGTTTAAATGTCTCTATTTAAGTGCCTAAAGCTGATTGAACATGTATAAAATTTTAAATCCATTTCTAAACCTGAGAGATGCCTGGGACCTGAATGCCCTCTCTTTCAATAGTAGGGATGTCTGAAAAAGGCTTGGGGGAGGCGTTGGTGACTCCTGAGAGGCAACAGAGACTAGTGGGGTAAGACGTTGGGAACAGACAGAAATGGAGTAGGAGTTATGAGGTAAGACTCTGGCTGGCAAACCACACCACCTCTTTGCATTTTTCTTCTTGCTCAAGTGTTAGATAGGACCAGTGGTTTTCTACCTGTGTTTCTCAGGGTCCAGGAAGTTCCAGAGTCTCCTTAGGGATCTCCTAGACTCTAGAGCATAGCTGTTCAATTGAACTTCTATTCAATAGAACTTTCTGCTATGATGGAAATGTTGTACATCCATGCTATCTAATTGGTAGTCACTCATCCCTAGGGGCTGTGGGGTGTTTGACATGTGGCTAGAGTGACTGAGAAACTGAATTTTAAATTTAATTAACTTAAACTTAAATAGCTCCATGTGGCGAGTGGCTGCCATATTGGGCCATGCAACTCTAAAGGGTCCGAGTTGGGGTCTAAGGAGACGGGGTCCAGAATTTGCCCTGCTCCTGCTTCAGTCAGAACATGTCTGTCTTCCTCTGTTTTTAGTAAGGTGCTTCCAGAACAGTTTCCTGAAACAAAGGTTTCATAGCTAAAGAGCATTTGAAAACCACTAGACTAAATAATTTCCAAGGCTCCTAAATTTTGAAAGCTCTTAATCCAATGGTCTTAATCTCCTTTGTCGGTGGCAAAGACTAAACACTCTCCTGGGTCTGAAGGAAAGATGAGGCAGGCTACCCTATTGTCACTCCCCATTTTGCCTGACATGGGGAAGGTGATAATGCAACTGATGTGGCCTCTAAACTGAAGAACGTCTTAGATCTTTCGACAGGGCAAAGGTCCTTCATGATATTCTCATCTCCTCCATCCAACTTGCTCCCCAGGGGCTGCTCATGGCTCTCTGTGGCTTTTGCTGGACCTACAGACTCAGACCACGGAGAGAAAAAGGATCTAGAGGCCAGAGAAGTTCTGCATGAAGTTAACTTTCTCAGCTTCTTAAGTTTCTCTTCTCATATAGCTGGGAAGGAGGGGTCCAGGGTTTCCCAAGTAAAACATGTCCAGAGCTCTCTCAAGCCGTCCAGGAGGCCCACTGCCATTAGCATGGGTTTGGGTGACTGTCGCTCCTGGATTTGGGGCTGGGCTGCTCATGGAGTGCTGTGTGCGCCTGTACTTGGGGAAGGTGATCAAAGCAGAGACTATGAGGACATGTACATGGTGGGGTTTTGGGTGACACTGTCAAGGTGTGAGCCCTGAGATAGGAGGTCAAAAGGTCACCATCTATGCAGGAGGAATCTCACCTGAATTTTTTAAGCACTTCTGTGAGATGAGCAAAAAATGAAGCCCAGGGCATTTCTCATTTCAGAGCACACCTCACAACAGCAAACCTCACAACACAGAGTTTACCTCACAGAAGCTGCCTGTATCTCCCTCTCAGAGGGAAGGGAGGGAAAGATTATACAGTTCCTAGAGCAGTCACGTGGTGAGGGGCTGTAAGAAAGGAAGGTTGAGCTGCCTCATAGAGTTCACCCAGTTCCTTCAATTACACTTCCCCAGACTCCCTTTGAAGCTGGTGGGTCATTACCAGTAACCTTCCAGAAACCGTTTGTAAGAGGAGACGGCTGTGCCTTGCCATCTTCCTCAACCACACTGAAACAAACTGTGGTGCCTGTTGAAGTCAATACTGTAACTGAAGAATATGACTGAGAGAATCATAACGTTGTCCATTTTCTTCCAGGCCCACATTCCCACTCAGAGCAACTGTGGACGGGAGGCTTGTCTTTTGCCATGTGCTTCGGTGAGGACTTTGTGAAAGCACAGAGTGTGGCATTTTGAGGAGGGCTTGCCCCAGGAGTGTCATCTGCTATAATTTTTCTTAGCTTTATCACATCGCTGGCGGTCTCTTCTTATGGGTCTAACATGTTAAATCGCTTTCACCAAGAAAACTCATTAATCAAACACTGATTTTAAGATACTAGGATATAATCACAAACATCTACCCTTCCTTCTCTCCACCCCTCTGGGCTTCCATCATCCAGCAGAGCCACCTACATTAAATAGACACACGCATCAAATAGACACCCTTCTCATGCCCCTTGTTTCGGCAATGTGGATGTACTTTGCATCCTGTAACACAGCGAGAGAAACTTCAAGACGTGCAAACTACCCTGTTGTTTGGTTTGAAAGAGCCTTGCCGACTGGTTTTCTACTTCTTTTATCCACCCACCAGTCACAAAGGGCTGCGGTGAATTCCCCTAGGATTCCTTTGGAAATAAACTCAGTCAGAAGACCATCCCCCTCTGCCATCGATACGAGGAACTAACCTTGTAGAGATTTCTATCAAGATTCTTCCCCAAAAGCAGTTGCCTCCAGTTGAGTGACTGTACCCCTCAACTACTGGGGTGAGTTGTTAGCACGCCCCTTGTTCAGGGTGTGTCACCACTGAACTTGAGTCTCCAAAGTAACAGCAACATTTCTTCATTTGGGTAACAAGTTATTTCCAGAAAACTACAGCAAATGCTGTGATGTCATTTTAAAAGAAGTCTTCAGGAGGCAGTGGGTTCGATAACAAGGCAGCTCCTGCCCACCCCCACCCCTCTTCAGCCTGTGAGTATCTCATGCCTCATTCACCATTCTATCTCCCATGCCCTGCACAGGCCCTGGCTCGTGAATGAGCAAATGAATGAATGAGTGAGTGCATCAATGAATGAATGAAGCTGAGCTTAGACGACAAGTAAGGCAACATTTTCAGAGTGAGTTTGGAAACATAATTAGCATAGCTCCTTTTCCCCCTTATCATTAGGTTTTGGCCTGGGTCACATTTGAACTATTCAGAATTTCTTCTTGGAATGGGCTTCTCAAGCACAATAAAACAGGCATATTTTGTCTGTGGTGCCCCACCCCTGTACTTAGCAGCCCCATGCTTTATGCTTATTCTTGAAGAACTGGATAATGCTGTTTTCTGTCTAGAAGGAGGTAGCTGAGAAGGCCGTGTTGTGAGCCAGCGTCTCTCTCTCTCTCTCCACAGAGGGAACACATATAGGCTCCTTTGCTCAGTAGCTGTTCTGACTACCTTGCGGTGCTCCTGTTGATGGCTCAGTTCTCGGGGCCAGGCTTCTGATGGAGATAGGCACAGTTAGGCTGTCAATCTCCATCTGCAAATAGCTGTGCTGCCCTGTAGAAGCTGGATGTCAGCAGGTTAATCTCAGCCCTGTTCGAAACCCCACAGGCCAAATCAAGGGCAGTGTATTCCACCTTAGTTCTCAGTTCACTCTTTCTCAAAGATGCAGGACAGTTGCCCATTCTACCAAGAAAAGATATTAGACTGTGTAGGGGCCAAGGACAGACTGCCCCAAAGTGGGCCCCCTTGTCACACTGAGTATTTTAAACACAAGTTACTTAAGAGACAGCCTGTGCAAGAAGGACACTCAGATCTTCCTCTGTCCTCCAGTAGGCAGGAAATAAACCTCCCAAGTGAAAGGTACCCTCCCTGTACCAGGAAGTAAAGAGACATCCTTATTACCAGAGATAGGAAATTTAAAACCAAGAATGCTATATAAACAACCCTTGTTACTTTTTTCTAAGTTATGACCCCAGCCCAAATTCTGTTTAGAATTCCTTACCAATCAAAGCTCCGAATGTTAACTTTGGTCTCATCAATTCCTCACAGATCTGTTGTCTATTTGTCCAAAAGGCATAAAAACTGTCTGCTTTGGTAATTTCTTTAGGTCTCAGTTTCATTATTGGGGCTCCATGTGCACATAATAAAAACTTGAGTTTTTATTCCTGTTCATCCGTCTCATGTAAATTTCTTAGTCCAGCTGGAAGACCTTGAAGGGTAGAGGAAGAATTTTTCCTTCCCTTCAACTAATTTTAAGTCAAAATCTCTGCCAGAGCTTTCAAACGCCTTTTGGAAATAATTACAAGTCAAGTCCGGGGTGACCCTTTAGAGACTTTCTTTTGTAGTGTGAATATCTCTTGATTATGGGCTGTAGCCAGATGATTTTTCATCCTGTGGAGCTGAGTCACAATTAGGTGAAAGCAATTTAGAACTAACGGGTCCACATGGCTCATTACTTTTTCCTATGCCATAACCTCTGGTTTAATAAATCCAACTCACAGGGTAGGAGTTACTTCTGAGAAAAGACTGCTGTTGGACTAGGAACACCCCTTTCTGTCCCTTACTCACTGGAGCACTCTTCTGTCTTCAAACTACACAAATAACTCCTCAGAATCATTTCCTAGGATTTACTGAAATGATAAAAGTGGAAGCAATTGCGATTTTAAAATGAAAGGAGGAATCTCAGGGTTGAAAAATGGAAAATTTCTTTTTTTTCCAGTTCCATAAAATTGCCTATATCCTCCCAGGACTCAACAGAGGATCTTGCTTGATACCTGCCTAGAGTCACATGAAATTTATTTTCCCATTGTTCACGAGGAAGTGATGAATGGCGAGACAGAAAGTCACCACTCAGGAAGTCTATTCTTGATGACTTTGACCTGCTTTTCCGAAAATGGATTCAGAGGAGTAAGTCTCATTCACAGTGCCTGAGAGGGAAAGCAAGTTAGCCTGATGATTGCAACCTAAAGGATTTGAGAGAGGGCGGCTTCATGACCAGAAGCACAGCTAGGAATTTGGATTGAATCCGAAGAAAAAGTTAGTTAAGCCGTGGGACATACAATTAAAAACACAAAACAAACCAAACCCAGCAAGCATGTGCAAGGAAAACTGGTTAGCAAGACAATGTGATGGTGCATGGGTGATGATGTAAATACAGGCTGAAGAGCCTCCTCATACAAGTCTGTGAGACAATTAGGATCGAGGCTCACAATCGAGAAAGGAAAAGAGCTGTAACAACTTGTAATTAAGAGAAACCAAGCTGCTTGGTTTGTTATGCTTGGTTTGGGCTGTGGTTTGTTATTTTAACACTCACCACCACAGCATATGTTTTTCTATTTTGCCAAATGCCATCCCATCGATAAGATGCATGTTGTTTATTTTCAAAGGAGCCCATTGCTTGCCTTTTCCGTGGATGCAACACTTCCTTTTATGATTATTCAGCTTGCTTGGGACATGTGCAAATGTGAACAAAACTATCATAATACTTCCAAAGGCTTGACTGCCTCACTGGGCACCCCATTTGTTATAGGATGTGCCCTCAGCCATCCTTCTCATGTAGATTGTTCCCCCAATGAACTCCTGCTCCATTTTTTCCACTTCTCCATCCATGGTGGGGGGTAAGCAAACTATCAAGGGTGCTAGCCATCACTCGTGTACTGCACGAGGAGAAATGGGGAGGCAAGGGGAGTCTACAGGGAGCCCCAACAAATTAGCACATAATGTAATAAAATCTGGAGTTGAGTGTCACAGCCAGAAGGAAGTTCAGCAATTCAGAAGAGAGGGTCACTAAGACTAAAATTGACCAAGAATTGCTTCCTGGGATAAATGGAGGCAGCAGGGCACAGTGAGATTAAATGTATGATTTTGGAGCACGCTAGATGATGCTAATGAGTTATTCAGTCTCTAAGCTTTGGTTCTCTCACTCATTGTAAAAACAGGGAAAATGATACCCACTCCACCATGTACTAAGGATGAAATTAAATAACATGTAATATGCTCAGCACTTTGTTTGGCACATGGTACTTACTCTAGAAAGAGGATGATTATTCTTATAGAACTTTAGCTGGACCTAGAAATTTAAGTAAGATTAGAATACATGGATGGAGAAAGGATCATATTCCAACCAGAAAGCTTGGAGGAAATACAGCACACGTTTCTAAAACATCCATATGCTCAATTCTTACCTATGTATATGGGTAAGAATTATTACAAATGAAAAAAATATCTTTAATTTTAACTAAAATGTATTTTAATATGATTTTATATTTATTAGAAAGTTGCAAAGATATTAGAGAGGTTCCTGTATAACCTTTACCCAGCTAAAGCTGCAATGGCAATCATATTGCAATATATATCAAATCAATATATTGTATACCTTAAACTTACACATTACTATATGTCAAATATATTTCAATGAAAGAAAGAAAGAAAGAAAGAAAGAAAGAAAGAAAGAAAGAAAGAAAGAAAGAAAGAAAAAAGAAAGAAAGAAAGAAAGAAAGAAAGAAAGAAAGAAAGAAAGAAAGAAAGAAAGAAAGAAAGAAAAAGAAAGAAAGAAAGGGCTACTGGGTGGCTCAGTTGGTTGCGTGTCCAACTCTTTATTTCAGCTCAGGTCATGATCTCATGGTTCGTGGGTTTGATCCCCATGAAATGTGCTTGGGATTCTCTCTCTCTCTCTCTCTCTCTCTCTCTCTCTCTCTCTCTCTCTCTCTCTCTCAAATAAAATAAACATTTAAAAAAAATAAAGAAAACATCAGACAAACACAAATTGAGGGGCATACTATGGACTACCTGACCAATACTCCTGAGAACCATCAAAGTAATGACAAAGACAGAAACACCTTTCTAGTGATCGATGATGGGGGCGGCAAGATACAGCCTGTCTCTGTAGTGCTGAAATGGTCCCCGCATAAATCTGTGACAAGTGCTGGTTGGGTGAGTTAAGGGTAGGAGGTGTTGGAGAAGAAGTAAATTAATTAAACACATTTATTATATTATCCTAAACCATGCCCACACTAAATCATTATAATAATGTACAAAATTGGCACATAAGAATAGAAACTGTGGTGCTTCCCCCTATTCATTGAACCCCAAAGATAAATGCCTCCTTGGTCATGTTACCTAAATGTGACAAAACCAAGAAGATTCCTACATACATAGATGAATGTGTTCTATTCCTGAGGAAAAGTCTTAGCATTTCTTGAGAAAACTACCCGGTCCTTGTTAAATCATTTCTTCGTTCATTATTTTAATTAAAACATCTACTGATTATTTACTATATGCCAAACGTGTGCTTGAAATATAGTAGTAAGAACACCATGCTTCTTCCTTCACCTATTTCAGAGTCTAATTGGCTGCGAGATAAGTTAAATAATTACACAAAATGTAAATTTATGAATTGTGAAAGAACCCATGCCAGACAAATGACACGGAGGGCTAAGAACACGTGTGGGGTTTGACTTGGTCACGGAGGTGAGGAAGAACATTTGAGAGGAAGTGACTTTTGGGTAGAGATCTGAAGGATGCAGAGGCAGGAGGGCACCGGGATGGTCCAAGAAACTGAAAGATGGCCACGGTCAGGGTGGCAGACACCAAGGGAATAAGGGCTGTGAGATGAAGCTAAAGATGTGCACGGGGACTAGTGTGGAAGCCTCGCAACTTTCCTAAAAGCAACAGGAAGCCAATGGGAAGTACTTTAAGATCTCCCAGCATGGTGGGAAGAACGAATTGAAGAGGAGACTAACAATGTGGAAACCAAAGTTTCACGAGTCCTGGGGAGCAATGATGGCAGCTTGACAGAAGGTGAGAGTGCTGATGATCAGAGATGAGGAGACTTGATGTTTGGGAGGTAAAATTGGAAAGGCCTAAGGGTAGTCAGGCTGTTGGCGGTGAACAGGGAGGTGGCAAGACAAACAAATGGGACAAATGAGGTCAAAGACCTGAGAAACTGGTCAGAGGAAACCTTGGGGCAACAGGTGGCAGGAGATTTTTCCTTGGGGACAATGGAGAAAAGCAAGGAAGGGGAATCTGTCACTTAAAGGGAGTTTATTGGCTTCCTCTGCCAAAAGGTGGTGTTTTGAGAGTGCCGGAATGTCCTGGGAGACTAAGAGGATACTGGGGCCTGTCCACCAGTAATGTAGGGAGAGTGATCTTGCAAGTGGGCACCAGGCATGACTGACTGAATCAGTGTAGCTCTGGTTCGGGGTCAGAGTAAGGAGTGCACTGCAAAAGACCTCAGGCAATAAATAAATCAGTAGATGAGCTTGGCAGAATTGAATGTATCTTTCACTGACGTTCGTGTGTAGGTGTGGGTGACATCCTAGAAGTCCGGTGACATAGATTCATAAAGGCTCGGTTCAGCCCTGTTTCCATACCCTGCTTATTTATTTTCCTCTGAGCTGGAATTAAGTCATGAAAAAGAGCCAAGGACTCACTCCCAGAGTTTTTCTGCTCCTTAATTGACAAAAGTTGGCTTGCCTTTTCTCCTCGACAGTTTCCAGAGGAATCGCATCATCAAGCAGATGAGAGACCTGTCCTGCTGCTTCTCCACTCCATGCCTGTGGCCATGGGAGGCAAGGGCACCAGAAACAGAGGCTGTGGGAGCTGATGCCCCTGCCATACAGGAAGCAGGGCCAGGTTAGGAGGCTTGCGGCAAATCATTTGGGAAGAACAGGTTCATCTCCCTCGTCCATCCTCCAACGGAGACTCAAGAACCCCAGTGTTGGATTTGGGGGGCCTCAAATTCCCAGGAAACCCCATGTAAAGAGACCAATAGGAGGCCAGGTCTCTGGAGGCACAGTTTATATGTGTACGAAGTGTTATTCTTCCAAGACTGGCCTCTCCCCTTCAGCTGCATATCTTAGAACTCCTTGCCATCCTTCATTTTGAGTATTTCTAGTCACTCTTGGCATTCTCTTTCCTCAGGCAGTAGAACCACGGGACTCACATAGGTACACATTTATTTAAAAATCCACATGATCAGGGGCGCCTGGGTGGCTCAGTCAGTTGAGCGTCCAACTTCAGCTCAGGTCAAGGTCTCACGGTTCATGAGTTCGAGCCCCATGTTGGGCTCTGTGCTGACAGCTGAGAGCCTGGAGCCTGCCTCAGATTCTATCTCTCTCTCTGGTCCTCCCCCCACTCACACTCTGTCTCTTTTTCTCAAAAATAAATAAACATTCAAAAAATTAACATTTTAAAAAAATCCACATGATCAGAAATGTAAATTAAAACAGCACTGAAATGTTCTTTGCCAATCAAATTAGCAGAGTTTTTTTTTTTTATGTTAATATTCAACGTTATCAAGTTTCTAAGGAAACGGGTACTGTCTTACACTCCTGGCAGGGATAAAAATAGCTCAACCTTTCTGGAAAGTAATAGAGCAATTTTATCCTGCATCTCAAAAATACGCATATCATTTGACCTGACAGGTACACACTAGGGGTCTATGCCGAGTCTCTCAATTTAATCCTTACAGTCATTTTCTGAGGTGGTTACTAAGACATTGTAAGCATTGCTGTCTTCGATCACCAGTGCAAAAACTGAACCTCAAAAAGGGCAAATAACTTGTTAAGGTTAGGTGGCAAATACGTAGCCAGAAAGGGACTCAAATGCAGGTCTCAGATGGGACCCTTAAGTACCAAATGCTGTGAAAGGCTGTGTTCTTATACTTAAGAATTTTCATCAAAGCCTTACTTATTATAAAAGCCTTACTTATTATAAAGCCTTACTTATTATAAAAAATAGGGGGAAACTGCAAGCCACCCGAATACCCAACAATAAAGAACTGAGTGGAAAAATTACAGTGTCACCCTTCAGTGCAAACTGTATCTTTTTTTTTTTTCAAAATGACACTGTAGAAGAAGATCTAATGATGTAGAAATACGGTCATAATACACAATTTAGTGTACCGCATAATGTAGAGTATAATCTCAACCTTCTAAGAATAACTGCATATATATGCATCGAAGAACATCAGAAGGATATATATTAAAAGCATATAGTTAATCTTATACTGCTGGAATTTGGAGGCTGCTGCCTTCTTCATTCTCGTCTGCATTCTCTATAGTGTACACGTATTTCTTCCGTAGAAAAACATCGCTAAAAAAGATTTATAAGTCCGTGGTTCTCTCTCTTTAGCCTGGATGGATTCTGTAATAATAAATAACAGCATCCACTTATCAAAGCATCTGCTACCTGCCTGGCAAGTAGGCTATTAGGGGACAGTTCACTTACTTGTTGCTGCTAACACCCTGTTGAGCCCATGTTACAAATAAAAGAGCTGGGGTTAGAGATATTACATAGCTTGCCCAAGATCACACAGCTAACCAAGGATTCTAGCCTTCTGTCTCATTCCCGAGCCTCGTAGTGCAGTGGTTGAGAGCAAGCGTCTAAAGCCAGTGGGCTTGGGTTCAGATGGTGACTGAGCTACTTGCTAACTTTGCACTTCAGCTGCCTCTCAGGTCAATTTGGATAATAATGGTGTCTACTATACCATGATGAGGACTAAACGAGTTAATTATGTGGGGTGCTTAGAACAACATGTGGCGCGTGGCACCCTGAAGTACTAGTATTAGGACATGGGCTAATTAGGACTAGTGGGTGCTGGAGAGGGGGGAGCCATGGAGTGGTTGAAGGAACATGGAACCAAATACACCTGGACCTGCCATTGGTTCTGGCCACTTCACTGGGTGACCTTGATGAGCTACCTGATCTCTCCGTGCCTCTATTTCATCATCCCTTGTGCAGAGTGCCCCATTCATGGTCAGTGCTAAGGAGGACACGGTCCCCGTCATTCCAGCCCCCCATCCCTACTTCTCTCCCATGCAGCGTGATGCGGTCTCTGGGTAGGAAGCCACTCTTTTGCTCAGGCTGCAGCCCTGGACCCCAGTGAAGGGCTCCCACTGAGCTCCATCTGGAAAACCTTGTATACAATGATACACGCACTGTGTTCCTGATCTTTTTCAGGAGAGGGATTCTGTTCTGATTCTGAAGCAGAAAAAGAAGTTCACCAAGTCATCACCTTTCTGCTTTACGTCCATAACAACAACAACAACAACAACAGCTTTGCCAGAAACGAGGAGCCCTGAAATGGTTTGCCTCTGTTAATGGTACAAAAAAAAAAAATTTCCATCTGCTTGCCATTTAGCACTGGAGTCTGGAAGCACTACAAATCCTAGAGCAGTGGCAGAGACGGAGGAAGCTGTGTAATGGCTGCAAGCGTGTGTGACTGGGTGCAGCATGGGAAAATAAACACCGGTTGCTGTTACGGTATCTGTGCTTTCCCTGGTGGGGGGGGGGGTGGGCAAGAGAAGGGGAGACGAATGACGTCATATTCCAGGGAGCCGCAGGACTCAGTGTTATTATTTTTTCTTTTAAAGTTAGAAGACTGCTGGGGCGCCTGGGTGGCTCAGTCGGTTGAGTGACTTTGGCTCAGGTCATGATCTCACGGTCTGTGAGTTCGAGCCCTGCATCGGGCTCTGTGCTGGAAGCTCAGAGCCTGGAGCCTGCTTCGGATTCTGTGTCTCCTCCTCTCTCTGCCCCTCCCCCAGCTCACACCCTGTCTGTGTCTGTCTGTCTGTCTCTCTCAAAAATAAACATTAAAAAAAATTTTAAATTAGAAGACTGTAACGCTTACTCCCTTCCCAGCCCACAGTTCCCTGTGTGCTTTCTGTCAACTGTGCCAAGATACACATTTTTCTCGTTCCCTAGCCCACTCGGAAGATGTGATTTGGAGTGGCACTAAACAAACAACTGTGATTCCAGCACTCAGTCCTGGGAGCACTCAGTCCTGGGAGCACAGCTCTAGAGGGGAGTACCTAGAGGGATGTGGCCTGGTCCAAGATCATCCCTGCCTGGAATGGCTCTGGAGAGGTCATCTCTACTCCTTATTTCTGGTTTACTGGGGTCGGTGGGGGGCCCAGCTCAGCATGGACTATACCGTCAGTCTGTTGGGAGCAGAGTGGCCCGAATCCACCCCCATTAAGGCTGACCTGAGGTTGAGTAAGTTCTCATGGAGAAGGAAGGCCCTGGCTGAGGGCCATACACAGACCTCTTCTTCGATCCCAAGGCCCAGTTGGAGCCATTTCCTTAAGACATGGCTTCAGAGAAGACCAACGGCCTAGAGCGTGGAAGTAATCACCCCGGGGGCCTCAATAAGAAAAGATTGCTGAACTAAAGGTGGATGCCTCAGCCAAAGGCATCTTGAGTAAGAGCAAACCAGAGATGTTCTAAGGCAAGTGTTTGCAAACTCAGGCTTGCGGGCCATACTCAGTCTACTGACTGCTTTTTTGAGCTAGGAATAATTTTCACTTTTTTAAACAGTTTTGAAAAACATTAAAAGAATAACAATATTTTGTGAGACATCAAAACTGTATGAAACTCGAATATCAGCACCCATAAGTAAGATCTTATTAGAACACAGTTGTGCTCATTCGTTTACGTATTGTCTGTGGCTGCTTTCATGTTATAATAGCAGAGTTGAATGGCCGCAACAGAGACCATAAGGCTCGCCAAGTCTGAATTATTTCCTCTCCGGCACTTTACAGAAAAAGTTTGCTGACCTGTGCTCTAGGCCTGTAGCTTTCAAACGCTGGTGTATGTTAGAAATCACCGAGAGGGCTTGTTAAAACATCAGAAGCCCTGTCTCCAGAGTTTCTGCTTCAGTAGGTCTGAGGTAGAATCTAAAACTGCATTTCTAATAAATTCCCAGGAGCTGCTGGTGCTGCCGGCCCATTGTGCACGCTTCGAGAACCAGCGTCCAAGAGACACAGGGACTGTGACGGTCCACGGGATGGAGAAGGTAAAAAGAAGACGAGAGGGAACACCCGTAGGACAGTAGGTTCCAGGGGAATAGTCAAGCTGGAAAGGTAGGTAAGGGGATTTTCCAGGGAATGAACATGTACTTGAGTATCTTCAGCAGGCACACACACGGAAACAGCAGATGGCGAGAAAAACTTGAGATCTACAGCTTTAATGGAAAAAGGGATGCTGCTTTGATGAAAAAAGTGTGGGCTGAAGGAGGTGAATTCCCTTCAAGCTCTTGCTTCACCTGACTTTTAACCATCTCCGTCTCTCTCCCAGTGATATGAAAGGGCTGATTAGGGAAGGACCTACTTGCAACATGAAGAAGTTGGTCCTTAACCCTTCGGGGTAAGGTTATTTACATCCCTTCAAAATTCCTTACACCTCTCCCAGACAAAGACCAGTTATTCCTTTTGGTCACCTACTGCTGCATAGAAAATCATCCCAAAACTTCTGGCTTAAGGGTTTTTTTTTTGCCCAGGATTCAGTAACTGGGCAGGGTTCAGCTGGGCAGCTCCCCTGTTGGTCCTTTCAGTGGCTGCTTGGCTACACTGAGTCACTAGGTCTAGAAGGATGCTGGATAGCTGGGATCTCAGGACGTCTCTCTCTTCGCATGACCTCTCTCCGCGGCTTCTCCAGGTGGTCTCTTCAGCAGAGCTCCCAGTCTTCTTACATGGTGGCTTAGGGCTCTGGAGAGCCCAAAAGTAGAAGCTGTCAGACATTCTTAAGGGTTAGGCACAGAACTGGCTCATTGTCACTTTCACGGTGGCCACATTTTATTGGCCACATTTTATTGGTATTGTGAGTCACAGGCCAATCCAGATTCCAGGGGAGAGGACCCCCCCAAGGTGTGAACCCTGGAAGCAAGCTTCATTGGAGGCCACCAATATAACAGATTAGAGAAGCATTTGTTTGGGAAAGATTTCCACAAAACAAAAGGAAAGTAGGTAAATGGGAATAGATGGCTGTGTGGGGACAAAGCCAGGATTAGTGGCAATTTGGGGGGTGATAACTTAGGACTGAAAGCACTGGAAGTTCTTCAAGAGCATTAACAGATGTTTTCCTTTTTTATTTTTTAATTGCACCCACACAAGTTCTAGAACAGCATACTTCCTGCTTTGACTAAATTCACACAGTTACTGGCAATTATCTTAATTGCACATTCATGGAAACCTTACCAAAGAGGTGAAATAAGATTACCTTGAAGCTATGTAATTAGTGAGGGTTTTTTGTCTGTTGTTTTCTTCTTAACATAAGCACATTGGTGCATCTCTTTCTGAATGTTCTAAAAACATCTGCATGTTGGCAAAGTCTGTATTAGGGACAAGATACGACTTGAAACAATCACTTTCCTTCTAGCATCTCCTCATTCTTTTTTTTTTTTTGCATATTTATTCATTTGTCTATAATTATAAAAAAGGGTTTATTCAATACACATTGTACCCTGTATTTTCATTTAATGATTCTGTCCATATGAACATATACAACTCTATACCCTTCTTTTTGACGGTTACATAGTAATTTATTATATTATTTAGCTAATCTCCAATTGCTGGACTCAAGAGAATTAAGAACATATGTTCACACAAAAATTTGTACATGAATATTCATAGCAGCGTTATTCATAATAGACAAAGTGGAAACAACAGTAATGACCATTAACTGGTGAATGGATAAACAAAATGTGGCTTTGGGAAATTATTCAGCCCCAAAAAAGGAATAAAATACTGCTACAACATAGATGAAACTTCAGAACATTATGCTAAGCGAAGGAAGCCAGACACAAGACTACGTATTATTCCACTTCTATGGAAGGCAAATCCATAGTGACAGAGAGAAGATCAGCATTCCTTCATTCTTGGAATGTTCTTTCTCAGCTTCCGTGGTACTCTTCTCTTCTGGGTCTCCTTGCTACCTCTCTAATTCTGTTTCAAGTATATCACATCCCCACTGCTCCTTAAACACCATGATCCTTGGAGATCTCTGAATTTTCTCACCCACATGCTCATTCTTGCACACGGTTCACAACTGCTGGAACAAATTTGCTGACACCGTAACTTCCAGATTCATTCCTTCAGCCTCTACCTCCTTCTGAGCTCTAAACCCTCTTGCCATTTTCCTACTGAATATTTCTTTCTGGACGTTTCTCCTCAACACAGAACTCATCACTTCCCAAACTGCGCCTTTATGCTTTTCTATGTGCTGTCTCTTCCATGAGAAATGTCTTTCCCAACTTCTTTGTCTTGTGAACTCTTATTCATTTTTCAAGATTTAGCTTAAATTTTTCCCTCCTTCATAAAGGCCTCATGGGCTACGTGGTTTAGATAATCAGCTGCTGTCTGTGTTCCCAAACACTTTATAAGCCTTTTGCACATTCATCACATTGCATTTAGTCATTTTGTCTGATTGATTTCCTCCAAGGCTGTCATTTTGTCTTGCTTTTTTTTTCTTTTTTTAATCCAGCAGTTAGTACAGTTGCAGACAATGAGTGTTCTTTGTTGAATGTGAGAAGATAATAGTAATAACAGCTAACACTTCTGTTGTGCTAACTGGATACCAGGCACTGTTTTGAGTATTTTATTTGAATTAAATCACAGAAGCCCCACATAAACCCTTTGTGGCAGGCACATTATTATACCCATTTTTTTTTGTATAGATAAACTGAGATTAAGAGAGTTTAAGTAGCTTTCCCAAGGTCATACAGCTACCAACGGCAGAGCTGGGATTAGACCTTGCAATGAACTCTATGTTCTTAATCATTATGGCATATGGATACCAAGGTATTCTATTTCCCTCTCCCAAGCCTTCAAAATTCCCAGACGAGTATTAGTCTCATGTGAGTTCCCTCACAAACATTTATTGAGAGCCTCTGCTGTCTCTGTGCCAGGCACAGAGATAGATATTAAGGATAAATCAGTGAGCCAGAAATGAACCCTGCCTTCTTCAGGGAGAACTTCAGAACAAAGACTTTTCTACTTTTCACATTTATCAATAGATCACCCAAAGTCTGTCTGTCACTTAACTTCTCTTTAAATAAGAATTGATCTGTGAACCCTGCCTACATTAGACAGGGTTCTCCAGAGGAACAGAACTGAGTGTGTGTGTACAGAGAAAGAGAGAGAAAGACAGACAGATTTTAAGAAACAGGTTCAAGCAATTATGGGTGCTGGCAGGTCTGAAATTGGTAGGGCAGGCTGACAGGCTGGAAATTCGGCTAACAATTGATGTTGCATTCTTGAGTCCCAAACCCACAGGGTCTGAAAACTCAGGCAAGGTTTCTATACTGCAGTCTTGAGGCAAAATTCCTTCTTCAGGAAACCTCAGCCTTTGTAAGGCTTTCAACTGATTGGAAGAGGCCACCAACATCACGGAGGATAATCTGCTTTGCTTAAAGTCTACTGACTGTAAATGTTAATCACTTCTAAAAAATACCTTCATAGCAATAGCTACACTAGTATTTGACTAAATTACTGGGCACCAAACCCCAGCCAAGTTGACACTTGAAATTAACTATCTCATTGCCCATAGACATAGATGCCCAAGGTTGCAAGGGAAAGTCTCAGAAGCAGTGAATATATGACCTCCAATTAAGGAAAAGTTTTGTTAACTTACAGGCTATTTTGTATGCCATGGTCTAAATTTACTAGGGACATGCTTAAAGCTGCCTGATATTTTTTTTCCCCTTTCTTAAACATCCCATACCATCTTTATCCATTGTCCCCCAAAACTTTTTCCTAGGATCAACAGTTGCATCTGCCATTCCAGGTCCTGGAAGGTCCTTCCTGTTTCTCATTAAAAACAACATGTCTTCCTCATGAAAAGCATTAATCAAGACACTTGTCCTTCACCATGTTTTGGGGGACTCTTCTCCTTTAGCTTCAGGTTTCCGGGATGCTCCACAATTCATAAAATTATGGAACTTTAGAACTTGAAGGGAAACCTAGTGGGCAAAATCGTCAATTTTTCTCATTTTACCAATGAAGAGACTGCATGCAGTGACTTTGCTGACCCTGAGGTGACTCCAGGTCGAGAATTCAGCTCCACTTTTGCTAGCCTCAGGAATTTTTAGGTCTGATAGAAGAGAACCACTGCACATGGAAGGAAAGCTAGCCTTAGGAGACAGGAGATGATATCCTGGATATAACTAGTGAACTTAGATGAACCCTTGTTCCTCTCTGAGCCTCAGCTTCTTCATTTGTTAAATGGCTTAAGTCAGTGCTTCTCAAATTTTAACACTCACACAAATCACCTGAGGATCGTATGAGAACACAGATTCTGATTCAATAGGTCTGGAGTGGGGCCTGAGATTTGTATTTCTTCCAGATGATGCCAAGGCTGCTAGCCATGGACCATCTTTTGAGTAGAAGGGTGTATGATCTGTAAGCACAATTTGTGCCCCAAAATCCTATGATTTGGTGACTCTATGATAGGGATGGCAATGTCAAAGGTAAAATGAGCAACAGGGGGAGAAGTATCACATTTTACCTACACTTCTCTGTACATTCTCTTTCACAGCACTTTTCTTCTACGTAGCATTACCACATATTCTGGTTTGCCTAAGAAAGTCAAACCTTGGCTTATGCCTGTTTTCCAAGTGTAGCGATTAACAGAGACCCTTTCACTCCCCAAAGTGTCCCAGTTGGGACAATAAGTTAGATGGTTACCCATCTTTTAAGTTTCTTTCACTCATTATCTATGTTCGTAGAATACGGGATGCATTAGATTTCCATAGTTTGCATATTTCAAACCAAAGAAAAAGTTCTATCCCAGACCGTTTTCCTACACAGTGTTTCAGAACTCCTTGGTTTGTGAATTCCTGTTTTCTTTCCTTACAAACAGCACATCCAGTGCGGGGACTTCTGGCAAGTGCCTTTTGCATTCAGCCCGCCCAAGATGTGGGACCCTGGGAAAAACACTGCTGGATGTTTGTCTTGTGGTGAGTCGCAGCAAAGCTCACTCAGAAGATTAAAAACTAAATGGAAAAATACCTTGTGGGTGATTTTCCCACTTCCTATTCTCACAGGATCAATGTCTGAGTGTACAGTTCCCAAGTTCACGGGAAGCTTGTGGAGCGAGCTTCTACGCCCACGTCACTAGAGGCATTCCTCAAGGAACTGCATAGAAAGGCCTCCAGCCCCAAACTACAAATCCACCACCTACCTTGCATCTTCAGAGGATCCCATTCAAGGGAATATATTCCTAGAGGCTTCAAAATTAGCTCTTAGTTGCCACCTTTTATAATTAGCGAGTGGCTTTTACTCTTTATTCATTCACTTAATAAATATTTACTAAGTGTTTACTACGTGTCAAGAAAGCATTCGTTGACAGCTGAAATGAAGAATTGGACGTAGCATTAGTCTGTCGATCTTAGTCCCTGACTGAAAGAAGGTGAGAGAGGTGGGGGGAAGCGTTCATGGAAAATTGGAGGGGTAATAAACGTAATGCTCCTTTTCTACAACTGATTCAGAACATAGGAGCCTTTGTGTAAGCAAGGGAGAAAGAAGCATTTAATTAATTTCCATCACAAAGGTTAACTGACTGCTCACCTCCTTCAAGTCTTTGCTTAAAGGATGTCGGTTCACTGAGCGACCTTGGCCAATTTGTTTACAATTGCAACTCATCCCCCAACCCAGAATTCCGCATCTCTGCTTTCCTTTGCATTTTCCACTATGCTCATCTTATAACCCATGACATAATTCACCTGTTTATGAAGCTTATCGTCTTTCTTGCTCCATTAGATGTTTGCTTTATAAATTTGTTAAATAAATATCCCAGACCTGTAAAAATGGTGCCAGACAGGCAAAATTCTAGGATGAGCTAAAACTCGAAAAAAGTGTCAGAACAACAGAAAGTGATTTTTAAACAATAAGAGGCAGGGCACCGGTGTGGCTCGGTTGGTTGAGTGTCCTACTCTTGATTTTGGTTCAGGTCATGATGCTAGGGTTGTGGGATCGAGCCCCACATAAGGCTCTGCATTGAGAGTGGAGCCTGCTTGGGATTCATTCTTTCTCTCTCTCTCTCTCTCTCTCTCTCTCTCTCTCTCTCTCTCTCTCTCTCTCCCCCCACCTACTTCCCTCCCTCTCCTTTTGCTCCTCTCCCCTGCTTGCGTACTCTCTAAAAAAAATTTTTTTTTAAAAAAAAGAAGCAATAAGAGGCAAGAATAAGAACAAGATGAGCACACAGAGGGTTAGGGAATGTTGAGTACAATTCAACAGATGACAGCAAAATTACTCCAACTCCAATTTTGCTTCTGTCTTGCCCAATAAGAAAAAGAAAATTAAAACTTGACCGGTAGGACTGAGCCAATGATATGAAGAGGGAATTACAATTCAGAACATGCACTTTGTATGTGCTCACAACGCCAGACCCAGCTGTCTGGTGTTCCAGGCACTAAAGACACTTTTGATCAACTTCAGAAACACTACAGGCACTCTTGGACAACAGAAAATGTAGGAGAAATTTTAGAAGTATCCTAATTTTCAAATGGGAATAAGAATGGACTACACATCATACATGCATAGTATGGCGCACATTTTCCATACCTAAGTTGAGTAAAACAAGGCCCAGCACTAAGTTGTTACATGCTACTATAGAGAAATCATCTGGGCTGATTGACCTAAAGTCATTCCTAAGTATTTTTTGGATTCTTGGACTCAGTAGTTCATTGAACTATGAATTCCCCTAGCATGTACCAACCTAAAGATCACAGCTCACTTTCTTATTCATAGCAACATAATCCGAGATTTTGTCAAGGACTTTGTGGAAGTCACAACACAATTTGTGTATGGCTTTGCTCTAATTAAGTAACGACCCTAACCAAAAGGAAATGAGGTTAGCACAACATGACCTGGTCCTGGTGATCACTCACTGGCTCTGAGTGACCACTGTCTTATTTTGTAAATGCTCATAAATTAGGTGTTTGCTATTAAAGTCTAGATTTTGCTAAGAACCAACATCACGGACACATGATTTGCAGATTATGGAAACATTTGGCAGTAACTACTATAAAAGACAACCTAATGCAAAGTCAAAATTACTTTGACAGGATTGAATGCAAGTGTAAAATTACTAAGATTTATTAGGGTTAAAAATAACAAACTATCAATTTTATTATTATAGGAAGAGGATGACCATCCTTGGAAAGTTATCTTTGATAGTTGATTATAAATTTAATATGATGCCACATGCTAACCCAGATGTGGCTTCTAAGGGTATCAACACTCTCTAGGGAAGTTTAAAGAGGAGTACAACATCTAGATCATAGGAAGTAAGTAGGCTCATCAGGGTTGGCTCTGGTCACTTACATGGTGTCTGGTTCGAGAGAAATGTTTTGAAAGGCCATTGACAAACCAAGGTAGTCCATAAGAGCCCAGTTAGAGTTATAGGGGAGGTTTAAAGCACCACTCGTCAATCAGGGAAATACAAATCAAAATCACAATGAGATACCACCTCACACCTATCAGAATAGCTAAAATTAACAACTCAGGAAACAACAGATGTTGGTGGGGATGCAGAGAAAGGGGAACACTTTTGCACTGTTGGTGGGAATGCACACGGGAGCAGCCACTCTGGAAAACAGTGTGGAGGTTCCTCAAAAAATTAAAAATAGAGCTACCCTACGACCCAGCGATAGCACTGCTAGGAATTTACCCAAGGGATACAGGAGTGCTGATGCAAAGGGGCACTTGTACCCCAATGTTTATAGCAGCACTTTCAACAAGAGCCAAATGATGGAAAGAGCCTAAATGGCCATCAACTGATGAATGGATAAAGAAGATGTGGTTTATATATACAATGGAATACTACTTGGCAATGAGAAAGAATGAAATCTGGCCATTTGCAGCAACGTGGATGTAACTAGAGGGTTTTATGCTAAGTGAAATAAGTCAGTCAGAGAAAGACAGATATCATATGATTTCACTCATGTGGAATTTAAGAAACACAGATGAACACAGGGGAAGGGAAGGAAAAATAAGATAAAAACAGAGAGGGAGGCAACCATAAGTCTCTTAAATATAGAGAACAAACTGAGGCTTGCTGGAGGGGTGTTGGGTGACAGGATGGGCTAAATGGGTGATGGGCATTAAGGAGGACACTGCTGGGAGGAGCACTGGGTGTTATATGTGAGTGATGAATCACTGGGCTCTGCTCCTGAAACCAATACTACACTGTTTGTTAACTAACTTGAATTTAAATAAATATATATATAATATATAATATATTATATATAATATATAATATAATATATAATATGTATTATAATATATAATATATATAATATATAAATATATAAATGTATTTATATATTATATATATTTAAATATATTGATATATTATATATATTTATTTATATATAATACATAATATATATAATATATAATATGTAATATCTATTATAATATAATATATTATAATAGATATATATATATTTTTTTAAGGAAAGCACATGGAGACTGGCTCTAACTAGCTATGACCTAGAAACTTGTGAATTTCTGCCTTATCAGGTGTCCTAGTGTGGTGAAGATGAAGAAGGGTGCTGGGCCCAAGTGGCAAGGCAGAGGGAAGAGGCTACAAATGGATTTTCTGTACAGGAAGCATAAAAGGGAGCGTACGTTGGTGGTAGAAGAAAGCAGGAAGGATGACCTCATGCAAAAAAGGAAGGGTCAGTCTTTTCCCATTCCTCCCTCTGTCGAGGTGATGCAGGTATAAGCAGTAATGTAGACAGTAAGAGCCACCAGTGCAGAGGCAGCATGGCATAGTGGTCAGCCGGGCACAGTCTGGAACCAGCCCACCTGAGTTTAGATCCTGGCACTTTCACTTAATAGCTTGTATAAACGACTGAGCTGTTAAGACTCTTTGTGCCTCAGATTTCTCGTCTATCAAATAGGACTTAATAGTACTTAGCTTGTGGGGCTTATGTGAGGATTAAACAAGATAATATATGTAAACTTCTTAGACTCACGCATGACACAGAGGCAACACGCAAGTTTCCCGTGGATCGAGCGCTTGCTGCATCTCAAGCATTATTGGCTCATTTCATGCTCAGAGCAACCCTTAAGTATACAGGAACTGCTCAAATAGCCTTCCTCCAGATGAGGAAGCCAAAGTTTTGAGAGGTTGAGAAACCTGTCCAAAGTTACACAGGCAGAATATTATAGAATCATCCTGCAAAACTCAGGTTTTTCTGCTAAAAGCATCTGAGATTTTAACCTCAGGGTTTTACTGTCCCTAATTTGAGCTCAAAATAATCAGGGAGCGCAGCTCACAACCATGAACAAGCCGCCACACCGCAGATGACAATATTAGCCGTGGGGTTTCGAAAGGGCTGTAGATGATGGCCACAAAGTCCAATCTCCAACACCAGGAGAGGCGGGCTAGAGTTTTGAGAGCTGTGTCCACGATTGAGGAGGGGTGCTGGAAAGAAGGAGGAGCAACAGCTATAAGATGACACATCGGCTTCACCAGGTGAGGTGTTTAGAACTGGATCACTAGGGGCGCCTGGGTGGTGCAGTCGGTTAAGCGTCCGACTTCAGCCAGGTCACGATCTCGCGGTCGGGGAGTTCGAGCCCCGCATCAGGCTCTGGGCTGATGGCTCGGAGCCTGGAGCCTGTTTCGGATTCTGTGTCTCCCTCTCTCTCTGCCCCTCCCCCATTCATGCTCTGTCTCTCTCTGTCCCAAAAATAAATAAACGTTGGAAAAAAAAAAAAAAAGAACTGGATCACTAGATTTGAAGGCGGTAACACAAGAAAGAGAAGACAGGATGGAAAGCCCTCTCTCATTACCTGCGAGGTGGCGGGGGGAAGGCTGTGTTGCATGCAGCTTCTCTTCTCTGGGGTTCATACTGCATATCGCGTAACTGATAAAGGGTTAAAGGACCAAAACAAAAGATACAAAGGCAGAAGACCCAGCAAAAGTGGGAAAGAAGGGAAACGGTAACAAGCCTGATGGGGAATTCTCCACAAAATGGATTTCAGTCTACTACACCTGCGATCTGGGCTGCAAGGAATTTTCCACAGTCATTAACAGAGATTCCAAGAAACACATTTTTGTGGAAGATCTCTGATCATATTTTTGTAGCATCCCCTGATTTTCTAATGGCACTCCCAGTTGTACTGTGTACTTACCAATGTGGGTACGTTCCCAAACCTGTTTATGTTATTGCTCTTGTTATTGGAATGGCATGCTTTAATTAAATATTACATAGGCTTATGACAAGAGTAATGAGCCAGCTATTAGTCCTGATTGTTTTGGTTAAGAGTTCTTCTTCCACATCGGACTACCTGGGGACCTTCTGAAAAATGGAACTACCAGAAGCTTACACATATAATAAAAGGAATTGCTAAAGGAACTATTTTTAACCTGGAGAGGCAATGACTCAGACAATGATTGATTTCATACATATAAAGAACTATCCTGTTTGAGGATGATTTTCTTCTAGGAGACTCCGCATAGAATGTTCTAGAAATAGCTCTTAAATAAATAGAACAAAGTGTGGTAAAGGCAACATAGTACAATAGAAAGAATAAAGCCCTAGTGTCAGGCAAACCTGGGTGTAAATCTTGGGTCCCCCTTGTATGATAATATAAATTGTCAAGTAACTTCCCAAAGCCTCAATTTTTTTCCTCCATACAACTATAAAATAATAATAGTAACAATTATCTTTATTATTATCCATACAACTATAAAATTATAATAATCATATGTTATTATTATTATTACATTCCTAGCACAGTTTGTGGCATTTATTAGACATATAATAAATGGTAGTTCCTTTCCTCATCTTTGTCCCTGTCCCTGGAGGTATGAAACAGAAAAAGATAATTATCTACTTAGACACACTACATCTTTTGCCTAATAGTTTAAGATGTGGATAGAACTACAAAAATCCCTTTCAGATCAAGGCAGACACTGTTGACACTGTTTCTTACCCATTTAAAAGCCATTCACTCTTTCTTCCTGGATAACAGCCTTCCACAGCTGACATTGGATAAATATCCTTTAGCATCTGGGAAAGTCAGCCCTGCCCCCGGGCTAGGAGTTGGCCTAAATCCAGTCCTTTCATGGAAGATCAAATTACCTTTAAGTAAACATTCGCTCCTTCCCATGACCTCCTAGAGAAGAGTATCCCTTCCTGCCCCATTGACTTTGGACTTGGAACGTCTCAGAACTAGAGTGTGTCAATTCCAAGCCAAAGATTACCTCTCAGGGCGCTTCTGCCCAGAGGAGATTCGCTGTGGGTAGCCCAGGTCTCTAAGAAGGAGAGATACACGCCTGAGCTCAGGTGCCAGTCCTGCCACTTCCTGGCCGTGGGAGCATGGGCAGGTTACGTAACCTCTCTTCCGCTCCATTTCCTCAGAAGCCAAATGGAGCTAGTCATCGTGAATGCCTCACAGTACGTTATGAGGCTTACATGGGTTAATGTTACAAAGGTGCCTGGAATGGTACACAGTGAGCCACAGTTACAGAAGAACTGGCCAAATTTGGGGCTTCACTCAAAGCACAGAACGTTGAAGCTTATGGAAAGAAGGATGGACTGTATCAGGAAGGGCCAGGCAGGCAATGGGGGAGCTGGGATGTTCTGACTCATATATAGGCCTTTGGAATTATAGAATTACAGTGTCAGCGACCCAGTATAATGTGTAAATACCTTTTACAGCGTTTTCATCAAGGGAGTTTATTTTTAAGACATCTGGGATGGGGAGCTCATTCTCTCTTGAGGTGGTTTCTTACACCAGAAATTTATATCCTGGCAGGCTTCTAGTTATGGATCCTAATTTTTTTCTTTTTGGGGGATATACAAAGTAAGTCTAATCTCAAACGCGTGATCTCTTCAAATACTTTGTGACGCATTATTGCCCACCCCGCCCCCTTCTGCCATAGGCCTTTTCCAGATTCGATAGCTCTTAATGCATGTGTCAGCTTACCCTATGACGAAGCACCTCTAGTTTAGCCACACGGCCCAGTTTGCCTATGTCCCTTGTCTGCACACACTGAAGCACAAAGAGCACACCAGGGCAGTCCCAGTCTCTGCCTTGTTTTAGATACTACACTTCTGTTGATACACACTCATGAATCCCTCCAGCGGCCTCATTAACTCATGATGCATTGCCTTTCCCTGTGCCTGAACTGCTACTAAGCATCACATTTTCTTTCTGTATTTGTCCAATTAGAAATGAAACTCTGATGCAGAATATTGTTTTTATTACTACTGCATTTTGTCCTATTAGATGCAGTCCATCACTTTAACTTGTCGAGATCTTTTCGTCATCTGCCATCTGCCATGTTTTCCATCCCACCTAGATCTCTATCATCTGGAAACTAGATCTTCGTCATCTGAGAACTTAATAAGCTGGTGAAACTGTGGAACAGATCAGAGCGTGCCACCAAAAACCCATCCAGATTGTCATGAACTCATTAATTAGCACACTTGAGTATAAAATTTTTAACAAGTTTCAAATTGTACTTATCTGTCCATGAGGGTTGCACAAGGCACCTTGTCAACGGCAGAAATACCAGGTCTACAACATCTAAGAGTCCCAGAACCGTCTCCCTGTTAACAAGAACAACAACAAAAGGAAATGACATTGCTTGAAAACATAGCTGTCAGTACTGATCTTTTAAATGTTTATAAAGTTGTTTTGCCAATCTGTTGCCGAGCAGTAGATGGTATTTTTATTCAGCCCACTTTTTAGAAAATTAGAATACATCTGGGAAGTGTTTTCACGGACAAGGACCTAAGCTTTAAACCCCTCAATGCTGTGAATGCAGAAACGCCTAGGCAGGTTTGAGAACTGATGGGAATGGCCTGCTTGTGTGAAACCTTCCCAGGAGACTAGATTAGAAGATGGATGACTTGGTATCCTAAGACTAATAACCTGCTCCAGAATTATGACCATAAGACTTTGTGAATCTGAAGCCTCCCCTTATTCAACAAAGCAATACTGCAGATGGGAACAGAACACACCCAAGGAGAGAGAGTTTCCTATTATAGCAATGCGTGTGTTGCTCAAATTCCCTTTTATTTCCAAAGGCCAAGGGGAGAAACCATAGACCGCAGGTAACCATGGGTTTGAATCCTGGTTCTCCTGCTTAATAACTATGTCATAAGGTCTATTTTTAGAGGACCATTGCTAGTCCCTAATGAAAGAGAGTTTCTTGCAAATTCTTACAATTAAAAAAAAAAATCAAGGTCTGGAATCTAGAATTATCTACAAGCTCCCAGGACACCTGTTCTAGTTTCTTTTGACATCATACCTCTTCGTTCCATAGCATTTATTTGGGATTATAGAGTCAAAATTAAATCCACAGACCATTTTGTTCTTGAGTTATATTCTATTTTAGATTTTTTCAGTACTTTTTGAATCTGTTTTCCCAAAGTCCTTAGCACATATATGACCATATCCAGCTTTTCATTTCCTGATAATCACTGCATTTAAGTGTTCAAAGTAGTTATTACTCATTGAAAGTGGCTTTTATAGACCAAACTGGGACTTTTAAGGTTTCTAGTTTTTGAGACCAGTGCCCCCTAAGGTGTTGGTATGTGTGAGAGCTTTGGTTTGGAGTTTTGGAGAAGTGGGAATTTTCTGCGAAGAGATCAGAGGGAAGAAAAACAAGATAGTAGAGGAATAATTGACACCCATTCCAACCCCCACCAAGCAAGATTACACCCAACAGGCTATGTAGTCCTACGAGAAAGAGAGTCTAACAAAGTCTGTGTAAGACTCTTGTGTAGAGACATCCAAAAGTCCAGGTGATATACGGCAGCTCTGAATGGGGACAGGGACAGTCCCTTCATTTCATGATGGTGCACTGAGGCCCTCTGAGGGCTTGGGGTAGCACAAGGAGGATATCTGTGCCTAGCATAACTATTTCCCTGGAGAGCTCTGCAGCTAAGAGGATCCTGGAAATGATGGAAAGGAGCAAAAGCAGAAAGATATGAGCGGATAATTTCCCCTTGGGTTCATGCTTTTCCAGGGAAATACCTATCTCAATGAAATAGAGTTAAGCTTTGCCTCTTGTTCTAGAAGACTGGATTCTTTGAATTAGGATTAGGATTGGACTCTTTGATTAAGATTCTTTGAATTAACCTCATCTTGGATTCTAATCATGGGTCCTTCTTCCTTCCTCACTTGGTAATGACCATGAGATCATATTTACCCTACTATTCTGTCAAAACACTTTATTATTCTATTATTCCATGAAAACACATGTTCTAAGGACAGTTATATAGATATACCACTGTCTTATTCCATTGTTTTACCACTGTTTCAGCTCTGAGAGAGCATGCATATTTTCTACCAATAGTCAACACTGTATTCCTTATAGTAATTAGATTTTAGGTGTTTTTATTCTTTTTTTTTTTTTGTAGTCAACTTTAATTCTTTTTGAAAAGTCTAGTCTTTGGAAAAATAATTTCTTTGATCAAAACTGATGATATGCATGGTTTCATCATTCTTAAATGTTAAATTACTGACCCAAACCTCCTGTTTCATTCCTTGACACTATGTACAGAGCTAGGTATTTTTTTTCTTTAAAAATTACAAACCTTAGTGGTAATAGGCAAACATTTGACTGTACATCTAAGTTCTTGAGCCTCCCACCTGACATCACAGAAACAAGAGGTACCTCTTAGATTTTCGCTGATGGTATCCCCACGTGTTGGCTAGTGTCAACATCTCCCAGCTTTGCACTTACCATTCTATACCCTTCTCTTTGTCATGGCAGTGGGAAGACTGCAAAATGCATTTTGCAGAGTCCCTTACCAGCTGGCATCCAATGGGGGACAGAAAATGGAAGGTGAGAGGAAAGGAGAAACTGCTTTCATGGTTTCTGCTTACGTCTGTGGCCGTGGAAGCATCAGCAACCATGTCAGGGACAGTAGCAGCAGGGGCAGTGGTGGCGGTGACAGCCACTGTAACATCAGCATTTGGGACAGAGCAGGGAAGCAAGGGCACTGGTTGAGTGCCAGGTACTGAGGTGCTACTCAGGCCGTGTTCCAACGGAAACAGCCTGGATGGCACAGTGTTTATGGACTCTGGGGAAAATCATTTTCCCTTTTGTCCCTCCAGCTCTAGGTGTGTTAGTGGTGGAGTGGAATTGCCTATCATTGCATGAGCGGGCCTTTCTTATTTTGCTCCTCTAACCCACTCCAATACTTTTTTTTTTTTTAATGTATTTTTGAGAGAGACAGAGTGTGAATAGGGGAGGGGCAGAGAGAGAGGGAGACACAGAATCCGAAGCAGGCCCCAGGCTCTGAGCTGTCAGCACAGAGCCGGGCACGGGGCTCAAACCCACGAACCTGATCATGACCTGAGCCAAAGTCAGACGCTTAACCAACTGAGCCACCCAGGCGCCCCTCCAGTACTTTTGAAACAGATTCCTTACATTAAGCTCTTTGTCAAACACCTAGATCTGTTTCTGTTTTCCTGGTGGTGCAGGGACTGATGCACACTGCTATGAATCAGCCCGTGTGTGTAACAGTCAGCAGATGTGGTATACCCTGGAAGGCATTTCATCATACGCTGGGAAAACATTCAAGGAAGATTCAATTGACGATGTCAACTCTGCATTCAATTGTTCTTTATCTCTCAGTAGAGAATCACCAAACTCTCAGATCCAATGAGAGGTTTGTGGTATCCACAGGCTTTTATAGACTCCTGTGTCTGCCATGTTTATTCCCCAGTCTCCAATAACTTAAATTATTGAAGAAAATGCAGACTTTCTATGTCTGGTGAGTTCTTTCTTTCTTCTGTAAGCTGCACAATTCATCACTCTCATCTTGATGAGATACTCCCTTTAGATACTTAAGAATTTTGAATTTGTGGTTTTCTTTTGGTATTTCTTCTTCCATTTTCCCTAGGAATTATTCATTTTTACAGATAATCTGGCATTCAGACGGAGGATTCAGAAGGAAAAAAGGAAGTCTGTAGTAATAATGCTACTCCAGAGGGAGGGGGTAAGATTGCTGTCATGAGTCAGGTTAAAACGCGCGGCTTATGCTGATGACATCAGTGTGGGCAAGATCCTTGTGCCACAGGTTCATTATCATCATACGCAGCCTCTAACCAAGGTCCAAAATGAGAATATCTTACTCCTCCAAAAATTAAGAAAGGAGTACTGTCTTGAACAATTCCACAGGTTACCACAGTAAAATTCACGCCCGTAGGTCTATATCTAGGAACTGTTTCTTCCTCATTCTGAACAATGTGGGTGAGGGGACTGACTCCAAATCTGGGAAATATATAATGGCCCATTGCCCTGGTGGATCTCTTGACCTTTAATACTCAGCCTCTCTGTCTCCATGTACTTTCTTTTCTCATGTCTGCATATAATGCAGATGTAGTAGATTGAGAAGCTGACACTTGATTAGACACAAAATTTCAAAGGAAAAAGATAAATTGTGCAGTCGAATGTTGCCCAGAAGCAGGGAAAGGCGTGCAGCCAAATCCATCCCCCCCCCGCCCCCCCCCCCGCCCCAGCTCCTTGTTTCATCACATGACGTTGCCTAGATATCAGCTTATCAACAGACTGAATTTCGACCGCCACCATCCCATGAAGAAAGAGACCTCGCAAGCAGACTACACTGAATAGGAGTAGCAGCTTTTAAAAGAGGGAAGTTTATAATACAGGGTAAGTCTTTGAAGCAAATCTTTTTGTCTCAGACAGAAGTTATTTGGTAGATTTTCCCTCCTTGAATTTTCCAAGCATTCTAATCAAACTTTATCAGGTATAGTCCACTTGACTAGGCAAGAAGGATTTCCTTAGCAATAGCCCAAGAAAAACACCCATGAATTGTTGCCACAAGAAAGATCGTCAGTCATTTCCTTATGCTAGTTGAGGAAAGAAGAAATCTTTCTAGCTTTGAAGAATATTTATGCTCTGCTCTGCAGATCTGGAAAATGGGAGGAGGGATACTGAGAAGATCTAAGTACAGGATAGAGTGTCAACTTTTATCACAGAGAATATTAAAAGAGTTATCTTGGTTAGTGTGGTTTCTGAAGTGCACATTGAGGGAAGGCAGGATTAAGTACAATATTTATAGTTTAATTTATAAGTTTATATCGTGGAAACAAGACACACAGAGATGTTGGCTGATGTTTTCCTAATAAATTTCTCTTCAGGAAGATCGGAGCCTTAGCTTCATGAATTCAGAAGCAGAGATTTATCACATGTTGAAATACTTCTTCAGCGTGTGTACATGTGGGTGCTTTTATGTATGCATGTGCATGAGCATATAATAAAGGAGAGGAGAGAGAGAGAAGGAACTGGCATGAAGGAGAGCTTTCTATAGCCATGATCTCAGTGAGTCAAACAACCCGATGGGGGTAGGTGTTGGCAAGGGCAAAGGTATGAGCAGAGGAGACAACACTTAGAGTTCTCACTCCATGCCTTGGCGACCCTATTCCAATATGTCTATTACTCCTTGATTATTAATTTTTTTTATTATTGTACACATCTCAGATTCCAAACCTAAAACAATACGGAAAGGAAAAAAAAAGACTTACTCATAGTCTTTTTTGCGGCTCCTTCATTTTGTCGGGCAATTGGCAAGAAATACAGCTAAGTTTAATAGTTTCTTGGACAGTGCAGTGCCGGAAAACTGCAAAATGTGCAAGAAACGGAGAAAAATGTAAAGGAATACTATACTGCCACTAAAAATTATAGGCTTTTTTAAGGGATATTCAATGAGCTGGGAAAGTGCACAACATATAGAGTAGCATCTCCCTTTTCTAAAACCATACAAAATGTACACAGAAAAGAAAGAATAATAGGAAATCAATCAAATGCCACCAATAGTTATGGACAGTTAGATCATGGATAAATTTTCAAAAATGACATATACTGCTTTTAAAGTCAGATAAAGTAATAACTATTATTTATAACTATAAGAAATAACTTGTGACAGGGAGTGGTTCCCCAGTCTACATGTTGCACACACAAGATGAAGCAGAAAGAAAAGTCCTTTCATAAATAGCAGGTGGGAATAGGGAAAAGTACAGAACTGAGCAGTCTGGTGAGATCCAATTACTTGGAAACATGTGAGAAAACTTCTTATCCCTTGACATAAATAACATCTATTTATTTGTTTCTTTATTTACTTACTTGCTTACTTATTTACTTAGGTCCCAAAATAGGCTGAACAAAATGCAATTTCATGCTATGCTTTGTTGTTCCCTGGAGGCACAGGATAAAGAATGGGAGAAAAACGGAAAAGACAGCAAAAACTTGGGAATGTTCCACGGATTCCTTGCATTCGCGTCCCTTCCTCTGCCTTGGAGACTTCTTTACTGAAGGTATAGCATATCATTCGCTAATGGAGAAAATTTGTAGGTCTCTCCTTCAAAGCTTGAGAACTTTTTCTCATGTCTTTGTTTACCCAGTATTTGGTAACATCGTGCCTGACAAAGGCCCTCAGTGCATGTTGACGGCCTGTGTGGTGAATAAATGAGCCCTTGGATGATCCGATCCTATACCCAGCGCATTTTAGGAGCTCTGTGGACAGTCTTGTCTTCATTGCAAAAGCACTGATCGGTGGCGGGAAGCAAACCATGTTATGGCTCCTTGCTAGAGAACGATGTTAGTGCCTTCCAGTCAAAGTTATTTAAAGCCATTCTCATAAATACTTTTTGCAAAAGTTAAGTTCTCTTCCATCGCCTCAAGGAAGGATAAGCAATAGGGTAAGAATATTAGGACTGTTATTTAGGAAGCTCAGATCCCTGCTAAGGAAAGGACATAGCATTCCCGCCCCCCCCCCCATGAAATAAAACAATAACTGCTAAGATTTTATCTTCTATAATGATTATTCCCATTGCCCTTTGGAGCTTTGCTTTTGAAACTGGCTTGCTATTTTCATATTATATTGTTGTCTGTCTTTTGAAAAAGCTTAATTAAGAATCGATTATCTTCTTCAAAGATATCTTTTAAAACATCTAATTCACAAACTGTAAAGTTGAAATGATGTCTCAAATTGAGAAATACTTGGCTTTGCTACCTTCACTCTGGACACATTTTCAATATCAAGCTTAAGGTCTCTAGACACCAGAAAATAAATTTGACACACAGGCTTCAACTCCATACCATTTTTTTAAGTTTATTTACTTATTTTTGAGAGAGAGAGAGAGAGAGAGAGAGAGAGAGAAAGAGCGAGCAGGGGAGGGGCAGAGAGAGGGAGAGAGAGAATTCAGCACTGTTGGCACAGAGCTCAGTGCAGGGCTCGAACTCATGAAGGGTGACATCGTGACCTCAGCTGAAATCAAGAGTCAGACTCTTAACCCACCGAGCTACCCAGGCACCCCTCCACACCAAATTTCTAACAGATGAAAGTCACTTTACTTTTACATTTGATTCACTTAAATTTAGTTTTCATTACAATGGTTAACAACTTGCTTTGAAAATTCTGTCATTGTTTTGAATTTTTTAGCCTACGGTGAACTTCTTGTTCTTTGATTTTTCTAGAATGCTGATGCCACTATCTCAGTCTCCCCATCTACATACGATAAGCGTTGATGATAGATGAGGTATATAACAGAAACTGTAGTCCCAGCCCTTCTTGCTCCTTGCTTGCCCTAGAGGTCAGCCTTCTAAATGCTCTCCCTACCAATGGTCTGTCTTCCCAGAAGCGCATCCTCCACAGCAGGGCCAGCTGCAAAATCTGGTCACATGAAAGGATGACATTTGGGGTTGGATAATTCTTTGTTACGAGGGACCGGGAGGCTGTCTCGTGCACTGTGGGATGTTCAGCAGCACTCCTGGCTCCTACCTACTGACTGCCAGTAGCATACATCCTCCCTTTCACCATTTATGACAACCAAAAATGTCTTTACACATTGTCAAATGTCCTCAATGGTCAAAATCACTCCCTTTGAGAATTGCGGACTTAAATAAAGACCTTCAATGGCTCCTCATATAAAAGATAATCTTTAAACTTTTTTTAAGTATTACTTTTAAGATTTGAGTCGGAACATTACATCTATAAGGCTTTTATGACCTTCCCCTGCCTACCTCTAAGCCTTTCCCAGCTCAGACTCTATATTTTGCTTGAAGAAAAAAAAAAAAAAGTCTGCTTCCCAATATATCCAGATATTTTGTGCCCCATTGGAAATCTGTACTACTTTCTCCCACTAATTAGCCTTTCTTTTTCTTCCAGCACAGTGGTTCTCAAATTTTAGTGTGCTTGTGTCAGAAATCACCCAGAGGGCTTGTTAAAACCCAGAGTTCTGGGTCCCACTCCCCAGAGTTTAGGCTTCTGTAGATCTACGGTGGAGCCTGAGAATTTGCATTTCTAACAAGTTCCCAGGTGATGCCAATGCCCTTTGAGAACCGGTATTCTGGTTCTTTGGGGGAATTTCTCCTCACCCTAAGACTCCGATGTTTTGGTCAACTCATTTAGAAAGCCTTGCACAGAGTTTATTTTCCTCCTCTGTGTTCATAGCACCTTTTAACTAGCACCTGTGAACCTTTATCACATTACCCATCCACTCATCCAGCTATCTCCCCTGCTTACTGACAACTCTTGGTGGGAAGTTCTCTTGACCCCATTCAGAAGCCGGGTCTACGTCAGGCCCTGTGTAGAGTCTCATGACCTACCTTCTCCAACAAGGATCATACTAGATAAATAAAATTATAAGATGTTGGAAATCCTTAGATCTCTCTCAGCCCAATACCTTGACCTACTTACTTAACCTAGAATGTTTGCTTATCCATTTTTACTATCACACAGGCCAGTGGAAGTTGTTTAAATAAACTAGGAGAAGAAACTACCCAATGGTTGTTTTCCAATTGTTACATGTATGTGTGTGTGTGTGTATATATATATATATACGTGTGTGCGTATACATATATATATATATATACACGCACAATTTGTATATATATATACACACACACATATATACATAAAATTGTTATACATACATATGTATGTATACATATATATATCTTATTTGCAAAAGAAGTCAGCTTTGAATACATCACACTCCTGGTCCTAGAGAATTCCACCAACTCATCAAAATCACCTGCTCTGCTCCGACAGGACCTAACCCAAGGGCAGCAGCGCTACTTTTACAGCATCATGAGGATTTACAATTCCAGGCCCCAGTGGGAGGCCCTGCAGAACCGCTATATTCACAGCCTTCGGCACCAGCAGCTGCTTGGTGAGTTTTAACTACCTGACCCAAACCAGGCACCTTAGGGAGGGACTCGTGTGCTGCAGCCGGAAGTCAAGTTTCCAGATAAATAATTCAAGTAGAATGGCCTCCTCTGCCAGTGTGCTATTTTATAACATGGCTGGCAGGCCATGTTTAAAAATGATTATCCCTGACAATCCTAAGCAAGGCTTTATGGGTAAATTAAGAGGGCTTCAAGAAATCAGAGTATGGATTGCCATAAAATGTCAACAACTGTCTGAGATTTACAGGCACTTGATCTAGTAGAGATGGCAATGGGCTTTGGCAGATGGTCTAGGCTCAAACCACAGGTCAGCCGCTTGCTGGATGTGCGAATTCAGAGGCTTGGTTTACTCACAACAATAACAGTTACGTTTCGTGAGCATTTCCCATGCTAGAGACCTTGTGCTAGGAGCTCTACACATATAATATGTAATATTATATATTATACATTTTCTCCCCAGTTCACAGCAGTGGGGAACTGCAGCTCAGACACGTTATACAACTTGCTCAAGTCGTAGAGTGAATATCAGGGCCGTCGCCTGCACAGATCATGCATTTTCACGCCCATGCTCTGACATCTCTCTTCTTCTACCAACCTCATGGGATTTTATGAAGCACAAATGAAATGATGGTTGCAAAAGATCTTCACAGACTTTAAGCAACAACCTTGTGAAAGATGTGACTGTCTTTGAGTCTCTTTTCTTCTAGCAAATGACTTCGGTCTCCAGCTGGCCTCTGTCACTGGAAGAGCTTTCTTTTTCTAAGCAGCTCACTTAACATTAGCACCTCAACCTTATATTGTTGTTCCTGCGTTTGCATAAAAGACACGGTTTTTGCAAATGGTTGAATAACAAGAACAGTAACAATAGGTATCTGTTATCAGGCCTTCCTATCTGCCAGGGACAGTTCTGAGCACTTTGCAAATATTGTCTTACTTGAAACTCAGTCACCTCCATCCAATGGTAGGTGCTTTTATAACCCACATTTTGCAGAAAGGAAAATTGAGAGGTGAAGAAGTTAAATCACTTGGCCAGGATCATGTGACCGGTAAGTGGCAGAGCTCGATGCAGCCTGCTCAGGATTGCCTGAAGTCTTGCAGAAGCATCATCTACTAGCTTTGTTCGTAGAGTAAAATTGCATAGAGGCCAAGGAAACCCGGGGAAAGAGACATTCAGTGTTTAGTGCGCATAAGATCTACCTGCATGAGATATCAAAATGCAGATTTCCAGACCTAACTTTCTGAGTTTCTGATTAGGAAAGTCTTTGGCATAGGGCCAGAAATCTGAATTTTCTAAAAAGCGTTATTAAATGTGGCCTCAGCCTGATGATTGTGTCGTGGCTGGTCTGCAGCCTACACTCTAAAAACACTGACAGAGATTCAATATATCAGTTTCTGGCTTGAGGAAAATTTTGAAAATGAAGATATGCAGGTCAGGCTCAGATGACTCATGGCCCAAGTCCCTCCCCAACTGATCTGTCATGTTGATCAATGACCATGTATTTTTTAACTTAACTGAATGAGCAATGCAAAAGAAGAGAAGTACACTGCCTGTCTTCAAAGATCCTACAACCTGGGTGTGTTAAACACAATGGTTTCTACCGTGCAGAGTAGAGGAAATTTTATGGATTCAGAAACATTTGCAAGGTTGTTTGCTTATTTGTTTTGTAAGATTGTTAACTTTGAACTTGCTCTCATTTCTCTCCCCTTAGGCCACATTACTCAACAGGAAGCTTGGGTTTGTGCTGCTGTGCTTAGAGATTCAACCAAGAGAGCCTCAGCCAAGGTAGCTCCCCAAAGATCCATCTCCCAGAAGCCTTCAGCCATGACAAGAACAGGGCCGTCAGCACTACCTGTGGTTCAACGCAGGGCTAAAAGTGCAGGGCTTGGCTACCTCAGAAACTGAGGTTTTGCACAAGCTCTGAAACAGGTGCTTTGCCCATGTACCCCGACATCTAGTGGGTGCTCAGTACCTATTTGGTGAATGAGAATGGAAAAAAAAAGTAACTTCTAACACAAACCCCATACCTAGGAATAATCTCCCTCCCACTCACATAAATTTTACCAGCAAGAACAAGTAGAAGGGTTTAAGAGCAGTGGAGCTAAACGTAAACAAGCCTTTTACTCCTCATATAATGTGTAGAGTGAAATGACTTCTGAAGCTTTCCAAATAAAAGCTGCCTTTGAATTAGAACCTTCCAGAGAAATCCCAAGAACCGTGAGAGGGAAAAGTCATCACACGGCGCCGGGTGCCCGGTCCCCGGGTGACTGCTGAAGCCACCCACTGCAGATTCGGAAAATACACAAACCAGTACTGAGTTAACAGCGAGCATGCGGGGTGGGTTTCCAGAGCCTAGCATCTCAGCAGAAACTGGGCTGTGTATTTCCATATCCTCCTTCCTCTCTTCTTTCCCATCGAGGAGTAACATTTAATTTGGCCCCAAATCTTCTGGGTCTTGCCTGACTCAATCCCTTTGTATCATCTTGAAACTTGGACTTATCAACTTGCCACAGCTGGGGTCGTCTACGGAGCTGGAGTTGATCATGACACAGGCAAAAGAATTCGTGCACGCATCTTTTCCTTGCAGCTGAAGAAACACTCTCAGCAGAACGAGAAAGAGCCCCCAAAGAACTGGTCTCAAGTCTAACCTTTCCGTGGCCTCACTGGTTTTAAGCGAGCACCCAAGACCAGACAAATAAGCAAAACAAAACAAAAACAAAAAGGAGATAACAATGAATCAAAACAACATACGGTGGTACAGTGTTATATGAGTTACATTTAATTGTTATTTTCATCACTAGTGATTTTTTTTTTTTTCTGTCTGGAAAGTTAGACACCAGTGCTCACATAAAGTAAAAAATTTAAAAATGCCTTTACTTCATCTTTATGCTAAATGTTCAACCCCCCTCCCTCATTTAAATCAGCCAATGACTTTGTCATGCCTGTAAAAGGAGTTGCTTGAGATGGAATTATAGACTTGTTTGACGAGGGATATGCTGACAGTGATCTGGAAGGAAGATGCTGTACCATTAGAAGGAAGAAAAAAAATAATCCCATCGATGATGATGATGACGTTCTCTCTGCAACCATTCATAAAGAATAAAGAAGTTTCTTGACCTCTGCAAATCCTGGCCCTGACTCATGTACTCCATGTAGCTTTCCAGTTCTAAGAATCATTAGACAGGCTTAAAAGAAGAAAAATAAATGAAACTATAGTGAGCTACAGAGTAGCCCTCTTAAGGGACTGAAGTACGTGATAGATTTAACTTGACCTATACTAGCTTTCCCACTGCTTCCAAAATGGGCCTTTTATCCCGATGAACTTCTTGCATGCACTTTTTAAAATTGAAGTATGGTTGACGCACAATGTTACATTAGTTTCAGGTGTACAACATAGTGATTCAACAGCTCTAAGTGTTATGTTATGCATGCACTTTTATCTTAGACTTTTTTTTTTTGATGGGTATGAATATTTGCTGTGTAAGCCTTTGCTAGTGATGCAGAATATTAAGGAGGCCACTTAGGATTCTGAGCAGCATCCCTTGCATCAAAAATCTCAGAAGCACCTTGTTTCTAATAGAGGCTTCTAAGAGCTAATTGGTAAGTGAATGTCCCAGGCCCATAAAAAAAGGACAAATCTAAGTCAGTGCAGAAGGCCCCACTTACTGTCTCTCCCTTCTGAGAAAATAATGCCCTCCCAGTTGAGCCCCACCCCAAAGGCCTATGAGGAATATGACCGATTATGGTGCTAGATGAAAGGCGCTCATTGAGAGAATCCTGAGAAAGACAGACAAAGGGGAACAGAGGATAATCTGTAACACCACAGTCTGCTTATCTATTCACTAGTTGATGAACATTTGGATTGTTCCTAGCTTTGGACTATTACAAATAAAACTGCTATAAATATTTTAATATAGGAGCGCCTGGGTGGCTCAGTTTAAGCACCTGACTTCGGCTCAGGTCATGATCCCATAGGTTGGTGGGTTCGAGTCCCACATCGGGCTCTGTGCGGACAGCTCAGAGCCCGGAACCTGCTTCGGATTCTGTCTCCCTCTCTCTCTGCCCCTCCCCTGCTTGTACTCTTTCTTTCTCTCTCTCTCTCTCAAAAAAAAAATTAATATGAGCTTTTGTGTACACATAAGTTTTTATTTCTCTTGGATAGATATCCAGAAGTATGATTACTAGGTCGTATGCTAGATTTAGATTTAACTCTATACACTACTGTCAGAGTGTTTTCCCAAGTGATCATCCCATTTTGCATTCCCACTAGCAATTATAAAAGTTCACGTTGCTCCACATCCTTGCAATGTCAGACATTTTACTTTTTTTATATTCTAGTGGCTATGGCTGCCGGATGAAGATATTATCTATCACTGTTAAGTACAGACCTCCTTATTAGGAACCATAGCAAATTTCAGGGAAGGAGTTCACGATAGACAAGGAGGTGGTGACGGCAATAATCTTGGAGATTCGATAGAAGAAATTTCAACGTTTAGCAGTCAACGTTGATTAAGCAACTGTCCAGCTATTTTTTAGGGCAGCAAAGACTTGGAGGAGGTGAGGAAGAAGAAAAGGAAGCAACCCCTGTAGGAAGAACTATCCCTGGTTCAAACTGCTTAAACACACAAAACTGGGTTCAGTGTGTCCTCAGTACCTTCTCTCTTTTCCTTGTTTATGTTGCTCTTCAGGTTCAGCACCATCACTCCACCACCACCACGATCTTTATGCACTGTATTAGTTACTACTGAGTAAAAAAAATCATACAAAAACACAGTGACTTCAACAAGATTTACCCTCTCAGTTTCTGTGGTCAGGAATCTGGGCAAGACTTAGTTGGGGCTTCTGGTTCAGGGTCTCCCAAAGATTACAGTCAAGGTGTCAGCTGAGGCTGTGGTCTTACGTCAAGATTCAACCAGGGAAGGATCCACTGGCTATGGTCTAGAGGCTCCCCTCAGTTCCCTGCCACCTAGGTCTCTCAATAAGGCAGAAATGGCAATAAGCCACAATAAATCACAAATGGCAACTTGTTTCATCAGAGTTAAAAAACAAAAGAGCATGAGAGGGGGTAGAAGATGGAAGTCACAGTCTTTTATAACCTACTCTTGGAAGTGACATCCCATCACCTTTGCTATGTTCTACTCATTAGAAACAAGTCACTAGCTTCAGTCCACACACAAGAGCAGCAGATTACACAAGGGCATGAATACCACAAGGTGGGACCACTGGCAGCCATTGCAGAAGCTATCTACCAAAGCCAGCACTAGGGTGAGGTGAGTGAGGTACCTAGGGTGCAAAACAGAAGGAAACATTCTTTAATTAAAAAAATAATAAAAATAAATAAAAAGTTTATTTATTCATTTTGAGGGTTTAGAGGGGCAGAGAGAGACAGAGAATCCCAAGGAATCTCCTCCCCGCTGAGAGCACGAAGCCAGACGCACGGCTCGATCTCACAAACCTTGAGATCCTGACCTGAGCCAAAATCAAGAGGTGGCCGTTTAACTGACGGAACCACCCAGGCACCCCAGAAACACTTAATCTTACATGACCCCAAGAGTGAGTCCCAGACAATTGCCCCCCAGAGATCAATCCAACTTTAGTCTTCACCCTGCTGCCTTCCACATGCACTCAGTACCTTTATGCTAGCTTCTGACAGGGCTCCCTGCCTAGACACCCAGTCTGAGCATGTTTTCTCAAACTACTGCCCTGTGCTGCATACTTTTTTCTTGCCATGACCCTCTCTTGAAACTTAGCTGATTTGTGTTCCAATATTCCAACATGCTGTTAAGGAAAAATTGATTTCAGATAAGCCTGAGACATTTAATAATTACCTACTTAAATGTTATCTCTAGATGTAGAGCAGTATTTATCAAAATACAATTCATATACCAGACTCACTTAGGATGCTTAAGGAAAATCTAAGTTCCCATCTTCGAACTGGCTCCCATCTTCGACCCAGTGAATCAGAATCAGAGAGGTAGCATTCTAGGTGCTACTTATGTTTACTGAAGTATGATAGCATGTAAGAAGGGACTTCAATAGCCAGAAGGCTTTAGCCTTAATAAACTGAATTTCTGTTTGGCAAGTCTGGCAAAGATTTAGGACCAAGGACTGCATGATAAGAGTGGCTTTTGGGATAGAGAAAGATTCTCCATACTAACCTTCAATAAATCACATAAATAAAGTGCCAATTATTCTCATTCAAAGCCAGACCAATGGCATATTATAGCAGTACTTTCTACGAAAATGATTTATGGTTCCTAGATTTGGTATTATGAAATATGCATTACCATTCCACCAAAGCGAATCCTGACTTGGTTTTCCCTCCCATTTCCTATTGTGACGAAGGCCATAGGAACAGGGCCAAGAGTTCCTGCACCTTTTCAATTAAAATGAGTTGCTAATTGCATCAGTGCTTGTAGAGGAAACCATTATATTGGCCTCATTGACTCTGCCTTACCCCTTAAATTACAGTCCTGTTGCCTGAAATGTAATCAATCCCTATGTTCGAAATCAATCCCTTGTCTGCCTCCAGAGAACTGTCGCTCATTTTTCTCCACATTAGGGCTACCATACTGTACCAGTTACACAACGGGTCCAGTCAGGTCAGAAGTAGAGGAAATCCCTGTAGCTATTGGAAATCACAGCTTAGGAGCAGGGTCAGAGGCTTTACCCAATTGTAACTCAGCCAAACATTCAGCTATATGGTGTGAGTTCCAGCATCCTCCAGGCCCATGGGGCGTGGTTCTCTGAGGGGAAATGAGTACCTGTTTACAAACAGAGGGTTCTAGAGAAAGACGCCTTCCACCTTGAAAATAATGTAATGAGCCCAGAAACATGATCAAGGTGGCTTGACAAAGTATCATAGAAAGCCAGTGGCGTTTCAGAAGCCCGGCTTTGTTGAAGGAGAAAAAATAAATAAATACCACTGTAAATATATTACCTATTTAAATTCTATAAGTCATTACAGTATGTGCTGCATTGTATATTTATGTAAATAAGGAAGATCAGAAGGCAAAGTCCCATAAGTCCAGGGTTCTGTTTGAGGCACAAGGTTGGAAAGGAAGGGGTTGTGGAGAGAGGGAGGGACAGCTGCCGAGAGGTCAGATGGTGTGCTAAAGGCTGGGAAAAGGTGCAAAATGTGCCTCCATTTCCTAACTGAAGGGCCAGCTTTTTGCTGAGAGATATGTCAAATGGATTGTGACCAAGATCATGGAAATGGTGGTCAAGAAACACATGAAACCAGACCAAGAGTTAATTAAGATCGAAAAAGTCTATGTATAATCTATGTAAGTTAAACGAGCTTTAATTTTGGTAAGAAAAAGTCAGGTGTTAAAACTCAAGGTATCAGTTTCCTTCCTATGAAACAGGAGAAGCGCATACACAAAAAAAAGAAAATGATTTTCATCTTTAGTGCAATTCTGAAGGCAATCTACATGATTGAAACAAGTAAAAAAAAAGTTTTTAGACTTTACATATTATTTCAAAGTTATAATTTTATGATTAACTATCTCATGGTGAGAGGGCAATATTAAGTCATCCTTCTTATGTCGTTTATTCATTTACAGTACCTGAGAGCTACTGGAAAGAATATTTATTAACTGTAACATTTACAAGCAATTAAATTTGGCGGCAGTGCAGAGAGAATATATATTTTGTGCTGGAAAATAACTCTGGGAAGAAATTACAGCTTGGTCGTGGAGACACTTTAATAAACTTTAATTGGTAAACAGTAGGGAATCACTGGTGGTGTTTTTAGTAGGCGCTTGGCCTGAGGACTGATTTCCAATACTGAGCAGGATGAATCCGAGAAGATGAGGAAAGAATCAGGGAAACGACTCCGGCATCTGTCCTCATTTTCCAGTAGCAGAAAATAAGGAGGACCAAACCCAGGAATGAAATACAGGGAGAAAAACCAAATGATCTGGTGGCAGAAGAACCGGGGACTCAGGCTGGCTGTGACAGAACAGACCAAAAGGACCACTGGGAGACCTGGGGGAGAAGCACAGGGCCAACAGCCCCAGGAGAGCTGATCTGAGGGACAGTGAATTATTGTCTGGTTTTGGACAAGTTGAACTTCAGGTCTCTGCATTCTGCAGGTATTGGCAGGGGGTGAAAAGTCAGCCCTGGGGGTGGTGCAGAGGCAAGAGGAGGGGAGATCCCCAGGGGAGAAGAGCAGAGATGGAACCCAGGGACCAGAAAGGCTGTGAGGCATGGAGCCCTACGGACCAGTGTGCTTGAAGGGGACTTTTCAGGGAGGTAGGAGAGCCAAGTCCAGGGAAGAGGGAAATTAGAAAAAGGAAGGGCTAATGGCTGCCTGACGAAGATGAAGGCTAACATGTGGCCACTGGGGATGCCAATTAGGAACCCTTTGGTGACCTGAGCAAAGCAGTGTCATTCAGGCATGAGGGTAGCCCCTGACCTGTAGGGGGGAAAGGCTGGGGTGTGATGAGAGCACAGGCATCCACAGGATCAATCCAGTTTCTAGCAATATCAAAACTGCGTGGTCAGCATCCGTTCATGTTTCTGTATTCTTTCATTCTGCTCAGCCTTCCTAGAAATTCCTATTTGAATCCCATTTTCACCATTCACTATTATACAGAGCATTTTCCTTGCCCCACAACGGAAGGCGTTTTCAAAAGCTGATACCAGCCGAATGCGTTAATGGAGTCCCATGATGAAATTCTATCAGGCAGAGCATATTGTTATTGCAATATATTTTATTATTCCATTAGTACATGTTATAAAATATGTACTTACGAACAATTACTACTACAATTTGATATATCCAATCCATTGATATAGGAATTTGGAGCAACAGAGTCGTTTTTAGTAAAGAAATTGAGATGAGTAAAGGTGAAATTCAAGATTCTATAGCATGTGTGAAATGAAATGATCCATTTTAAAGACTGGATATAACTATGCTTATATAGATACACTTCCATTTAGGACAAACCGCTCCATTTATAACTGTGAAGAATACATTAAAGCTACAGAATTAAAGTCAGATAAAAATCTCTTAACAAAATGTCAACTGTTTCATCCACAAAGAACAGCAGGGAGTTTCTTTTAAAAAAGCCTCTTCTTTTTTGACTAATGGTTTAAAAACTCATGCTAATTTCAGTAAATTTAAGGGATGATTATAATCAGCACTTTAAAAATGAGAAAATGAGTGATTTAAGATGTAGACTATATAAAAAATCTAGACTCTGTAGAAATGATCAAAGTCAGTGAAGATATGGAGCGGGGGGGTTGTGAAAAGGACACTAAAAGTTGATGCAGAATAGAGATATAGGAAACATTTTAGATGGAGAAAAAGATGAATCAATTAAAGCAGGAACCATGCTGTTTATTGTGATAAATCATATTAATAGAATTCTTCTGAACAAGATATTCAATTGAAAGAAAGAGAGGGGATGTGTAAATAAATCAGGGTTTTAATTGACTGCCCCTGCTTTCGGATGCAGGAAGTTAACGCCACACAGTCACAACTGAATCTGTGTCGCCACAAACACACGCTTTGGCAGGAGCCCCATGCATGTGCAGTTCTGTTGACGAGCGTGCTTACAGCAGGTTCTGAAGCATGGGAATCAGAGCTTTGTTAAGCATGGCATTCGAATCATTCTAACAGCAGAGGGATGCAGTTTCACAAAGTCAGTCAAACCAGCTTCATAGCTTTTCCTTCTAGCTCCTTCACCAGACATTTCTTGACGGCTGGTGAGGAGACAGGTCCTGTGGCGGACCCTGAAGATTCTGTATGGAATGAAACGCCTCTGCCTAGGCTGTCTTTGCTGCTCACCTCGCAGCCTTGTGACCCTGACTACCTAACTGGGCTGTGACCAAGCCCAAGGCGACCTTCTCCACAGGTGCCAGGGAAGCGTGGCTGTGGACTGCAGGGTCGGCTCCTGTGGGAGTGCTCAGTGAGGCCACTGCCAGAGCCCCTCTACCTCTGCAGGACCCACTCCAGTGCGAGAACAAAACGAAGAGTCCCCACAAGCTGCAGGGGAGCTCACCTACAAATCTTTCTTCTGCCTTAACACAGGTTACTGTGGCTGCACTGGCAGGATTATTTGTCATCAGAACTAAGTGTCACATGATCTTGAAACAGAACCTGGGCAGAAGTATACGTTCTGCTCCCCATGTTTGCCTTTAAAGTACTTAGTGCAATCGTTGAGAGCACGGTTATGGAGTTTGGTCATCAAGGTTGAATTCTGGATACCTCACATAACAGATGTGTGGAAGCACGTAAGGGGCTGCTCCTCTGTGTCTCAGTCTCACCATCTGTAAAATGGCAATAACAACAGTTCCTATTCTGAAGAGGTTTGGGAGGATTAACACACAATGCCTGACGGTGTGTATATTAATGTTAGCTAACTAAATTGGTTTTAGAAATATAATAATTGTGGTAACAGAACAACCAATACTCAGTATTTTTAGTGTTTTATCATTTACTGGGCACCTTTAAATAGCTCACTTAATCAAAGGGTAAGTGTGGTCAAATGGGTCTTTGAAGATAATTTTCCAGACAAAGATTATAATGGCTATCAGCAGGTAAAGTCTCATCATCTCCAATTTCCAATCCTGGTATATTTTGGAATATATACGACAAGAGAAGAGCAGTAAGAGTGATTGGATAAATTGGGAGTGGAGGGGTGGGGAGAGCTCCAAACTGGAAAAAATCCAAATTCCGTCAATAATAAAATAGATAAGCAATTGGGGTTAATTCGGACAGTAGACTATTCCACAGCAATGAAAATGAGTCAATTATATGGGGCGCCTGGGTGGCTCAGTCAGTTGAGCATCCGACTTCGGCTCAGGTCATGATCTCACTGTCTGCGAGTTCGAGCCCCATGTCGGGCTCTGTGCTGACAGCTCAGAGCCTGGAGCCTACTTCTGATTCTGTATCTCCCTCTCTCTCTGCCCCTCCCCCACTCATTCTCTCTCTCTCTCTCTCTCTCTCTCTCTCTCTCTCTCTCTCTCTCTCTCTCTCAATAATAAACACTAAAAATTAAAAAAAAAAAAAGGAAATGAGTGAATTATAACACATACCACCATGGGTGAATTATAAAAACATAACATTGAGTGAAAGAAGCCAGGCAAAAATATATATGTGTTATGATTCTATTTGTATCAAAAGCTAGTATTTTAGGGATGCATAGTGACTACCATAACATTGATGGGCATGACTACTATGGGACGGAAGACTTGGTGACAGACAGGGCCATGTGGGTAATAGGGGATGCTTCTGGAATTCTGTCAATATCTTCTTATTACTTGGTCTACGTGGTGGTTATTTAAGTGTTTGCTCATAAAAACTTGTAATACTACCTATTCATTTATGTTTAGAATTTTTACATAAGTTGAAACAAAAAGTTTATGAGGAAAGATCCTGGGAAGCTAAGCCAGATATGAGTGGAATAAATCTCTGTTATGTCTATGTGCCTCTCTCTCTCGGCATCATTTTCTGCACGTATCCCTCTAACTCCTTTGTTCCTTCCACCAACTCAATTCCCAGCATCTCCCAGTCATAAAAGTTTGAAGGATAATTATAAATAAATGTAGATCACTGCAGTGAGCTAAGGATGTTCTCACAGTGTACGTAAGGGATCTGATTCTTTTAAATTTTTTTTTTAACGTTTATTTTTGAGACAGAGAGAGACAGAGCATGAACGGGGGAGGGTCAGACAGAGAGGGAGATACAGAATCTGAAACAGGCTTCCAGGCTCTGAGCAGTCAGCACAGAGTCCGATGTGGGGCTCGAACTCACATACCACGAGATCGTGGCCTGAGCCGAAGTCGGACGCTTAACCGACTGAGCCACCCAGGCGCCCCAGGGATCTGATTCTTAAATGTAAAGACTAAAACCTGGATAGTCAAGATGATGAAGCATGCTGCTGAAAGACACTCTTTTGAGAAGAAAACTGACAAACATATGTCCTAATTTAGATAATCTGCTCCTCTTCTATTTCAGACTCCACGTTTACTCAGCTGACCTTTTTTAGAGGCGCAAAAGACTCTTGGATAATAACAATCCAGTACAAGTCGTTCCCATGTTCCCCTAATGGCTCATGGTGACAGCATTCTGCTGACCTATTTGTAACATCCTGAACAGAAGAAAGCTTTCTTGGCCTAAACCTAGTGACCTTAAAAGTACCTGCACTAAAATGTTGACCTCCTTTGGAGAAATCTCTTAAATGTATATAAAAGGATAATTAAACAAAATCCACTGAAATAAGAGAAGAACTCTGTCTTTTTTAAGACAACAGGCTGTAAGGCCCTCATTTACTTGGTGTTGCCCACCCTAGCAACAAGAATGTCATATAGGTTCCTCCTGGTTCAGAACTCTCTCCAGCACAACCCTCAGAGAGTTCCTGATCTAGGGACTTTATGAAGATGACAGGTGAGTTGAGAACAACACCTTTCTTGTACAACTTTGCTTTAATGTAACCCTTTGAGAGCCGGAGAAGAAAGAACCCAGTGAAGTGATTTTATTTTTTATATAAATAAAAAGATGCTGTTGAAGAAGTTGCTCACCATATCACCTGGGAAACTTAAATTTCAGTACCAAGACCAACTGGCTCCCACTAAACAACTGACTGTCCTATAGATACCGTGACTTAAGCAATGGCCTCATTCTTTGTATTGGTCATAGGGAATTTCAGTGCAGAGTCTGAAGTCTACTGTTAGTACAGGCAGAGTCTGGTTTGATTTTATATCTTGTAACCACATTTTGAATTCCCCCTGACTTCTACATTTGTCCATTTTGGCCTTGCAATGGTGTTTTCCAGAAGGTAACGGAGTGTAATTACCCCCTAAAACTGAGGCATCCTAATTGATTACATCTGTAGTTCTGGTCCAGACGCTCTCCCAAGGAACAGACATAAACACCCATTTGCACAGTAGACTCCACCTGGATTTTCCCAGCCATGTCAAATCCATACCAGAAGCATATCAAATCCCCCCAAACCCAGTCCTTCTGTAATCCCTACTGTCTTGATAAGTGTTACCATGTACTTGGTTACCCAAGTCAGAATCTTGGGTGTCATACCGAATTCTTCCTTCTCCCTACACAATTTGCTTCCAGTAAGCCAATAATTCATATCAGAAGTCTCTTGAGTCCATTATTTCCTTCTCTTCCCACCCCTGGCAACTCATTTCAGGCCCTCCTTCCCCTCCCCCAAACATACGATCATTGATAACAGTTACTGGTTTTCCTTGCTCTTGTCTCGCCCCCGCCCCTCCGTGGCACATGCTCCTGCAGGAGGGAGCTCTCTAACAGATCTGCCACTGTCACTGCCCAGCTCATTTGCAGTCTCGATGGCTCCCCATGACCTACAACATAAAATGAAATTCCTTGGAACAACTTATAAATGGCCTTTTATAACCTGACTTCTAAGCATTTATCTCTCTGTTCCTCAAATGTTGGGAGTGCTGCAAACATGCCAGACTCTCTCATTTTCCATTTTTGTCCACATACTGTCCACCCCCCACCCCCACGCATATGCGCGCTCGCACACACAACACACGCGCTCTGAAATTCCCTTCTCTGTTGGGTGAGGCAGGGATTCTTCCCTTCCCCCTCCGGCTCCAGCTTGGCCCTTGCCTTTGAGAAGGCTTTTCTGACCTCCAGGCAAACTTTGGCATGCCTTCCCTCGTGTTCCTACTGATTCTGACCCATGCATCTATTATAGAAACTACCGGTGTGTGATTTCACTCATACGTGGAATTTAAGAAGCAAAACAAATGTACAAAGAAAAAAAAGAGACAAATAAAAACAGACTCTTAAAAAGACAGAGAACAAATTGGTGGTTGCCAGAGGAGAAGTGGGTGTGCAGAGGAGTGAAATAAAGGGGATCGTTCCTCTTGATGAGCACTGGATAATGTATAGAGTTGTTGAATCATTATACTATATACCTGGAACTAATGAACACTCTATATTAATTATACTTCGGTTAAAAAGAAAAACAAAAGGAAGGAAGAAAGAAAGAAGTTACCGTGGTGTTTTGCAATTATTTCCGTGTATATTTCTTTAGACAATAACTTGCCTATGTGTTCAGGCACTGTGTCTCACATTCTTTCATATCCCAGAGCCTTGCATAGAACACACCCAGTTAAATAAATGTATTAGTGAATGCAGATGAAACTGTTATTCTTGATAGAGTTATACTGTAGGTTCAGAGGACTGTACTTTCAGAGCAATAGACCAGAGGTCAGCAAACTATGGCCACAGGTCAAATCTGGCCCACAGCCTGTTTTTATAAATAACACTTTACTGGGAAACAACCTGTTTGCTTATATTGTTTAGGCTGCTTTCATGCTCCAACAGCCGAGCTGAATAGATTTGACAAAGACCGTATGGCCCACAAAGCCTAAACTATTGACTACTTGGTCCCTTTACAGAAAACGTTTGCCGACTCCTAAACTAGAGGCATATTTATAAACGAGAGTCATGGACCTAGGAGTGTGTCCCGCTTAGTACAACCTCAGTCACGCCCAAAACACACATCATCCCTCCACACTTTACTACTGTCTTACTTCTCCCCAAAACCGACACACCTCACTCCCGCAATCCGAACTCAGATTCGCACTCACACTCTGCATAGCCTACTCAAGCTTACTTACTGGAATCTTCCGATTATCTAACTATGGTGTCTGACTGTGAGCACAGAGACTAATTGTTCTCAGTTTACAGTCCTCTCTTCTTTCCTTCGGTAACACGCTCCCCTGAGTTCGGGCTGGGCACAGGACTGCCCACCTAGAGACCACATTGCCCAACCTCCCGTGCGGCTACATACGGCCATCTGACAACGCTCTGACGAACGGAATGTAAATAGAGTGGTGTGCACAATTCAGAGCTTTTGTTCTCCAAAGAAAACTCAGAGCTCTCGCTTCCTCTTTCCCCCCTCCACTGGGTTGAAATATGGATGTAGAGGGCCAACTTTGGTCATACAGATAAGGACAGCACCTGTGGAAGCAACAAGACATAAGGAACCTGGGCCCCCTTTTCAAACTCATAGAGCACCTCTAGCCTCCCAGACTGCCTTCAAATTAGTTAGCATAGAGTGCAACAATGATTTCAGGAGTAGATTCCTTAATACCCCTTACCCATTTAGCCCATTCCCCCTCCCACACTCCCTCCCATAACCCTCAGTTTGTTCTCCATATTTATGAGTCTCTTCTGTTTTGTCCCCCTCCCTGTCTTTATTTTTGATTCCCTTCCCTTGTGTTCATCTGTTTCGTCTCTTAACGTCCTCATATGAATGAAGTCTTAGGATTTTTGTCTTTCTCTAATTTCACTTAGCTGTAAATGGCAAGTTCCATCCACGTTGCTGCAAATGGCAAGATTTCATTCTTTTTGATTACCAAGTAATACTCCATTGTATATATATATACCACATCTTCTTTATCCATTCATCCCTCGATGGACATTTGGGCTCTTTCCATACTTTGGCTATTGTTGATAGTGCTGCTATAAACATGGGGGTGCCTGTGTCCCTTCGAAACAGCACACCTGTGTCATACCACTTTTAGTTTGTCACTAGCTCCCAGACCAATATCCCATTCCCCTCAGCTTCTCTCCAGGTCTTGTTTTTCTTTCAAATGCAGTGTAGATTTTCTTTCCCAGAATATGACCTCGGCCCAGCTTTATTCATTTTCAACCACTTTCTCTAAATTCTGTCTTTCTCTGAAACCTCAACCTTTCCTAAAACCCTTATATTTCCATTTACCTCCTCTTCTTTCTACCTTTGTTCTTTGTTCTTTTGCACAAAAGAAAATATTGCCATGCCCCATGTGCCCAGGGCTCCAGAGAAAAAATCCACTGCAAACAATTCCAATCTTTTCTCAATGTCTTAAGACAATTCCAAAAGGATCTTAGTATATTCTTAATGCAAAGTTAAACTTTACAGTCTTTTTTCAGATCTCTCTCATGGTTTAGACTTTGTGTGGGGGCTAGCCACGGGTCTCTTGTGTCTCGCTTCCTCCCATGTATTTTTGCCTCCGGGGAGCATACCCCTCCTGCTAGTAGCCCTCTGTCGGAACATGGCCCCTCTCATAGCTATGCTAGAGAATCAGCCCCTTACCTCCATTCTGCACACCAGCTGGGGTGAGGAGGGAGTCTCTTAATCTTCTCACATTGACAACCCTTTATCTCTTATCTTTTGAGTCTTCATTTCAACATCTATAAATCGGGGAATCTAACTACCTTACCTACTCCACAGGATTGCTCTAAAGACTCCATATCACATCGGCTATAAAAGCACTTTTGAATACGTTCAACTACTGTTCAAGTTTAAGTAGAAAGTCATCACTATTTTTAGGCCTGATGTTTTCTCTCACTTTCCATGACTTCTCCTCTCAGGGAGGAAAAAGGCCCAATTTCTCCCCCATCCTCAGATGTATAGGGGGTGGGAGAGTACTCTTCCTGACCACTGTGTCTTCCTCATGCAACATCTCGCCTTTCCCTTCCCTTCAGGGCCACACTTGCAGGAAGGATTGTCCACATTCATTAGCTCCCCTTCCTCAGCATCACTTAATGAGCACCCCCCCCCCCCGCCCCCAACCACCTCACTCAACTTACCGCTTCTGCTAAGGGCATCAATGGCTGGCAAACCAACCAAACACTGGTATGCTCCCTCCCTTGGACTGCTTCTCTCCCGGCTCTGCTTCTTCCTCTCCATTATATTTTCCTCTATCTCCTCTTCTCTAAGGCCCTTTAAATGTTTGCCATGACCCTCGTGTGTTCCTCATGACTGCCATAGTTAGCTAGCTTGTGCTGCGCACCTACTACGTATCAGACACTTAATATGCCCTCTCCCATCTTCCTATTAACCCTAGGAGGTAGCCTCTGCTATCCCCGTGTTTTACAGACGAAGAAACAGAGACGGCAGGAGGACGAGCGCTGGCCGGGATCACACAGCCCGTAAACCACAAAGCCAGCATTCAAATCCTGGCCCTTGCTCTTCTCTTCAGGTTGTCCCCCGCTCTTTCCTTCAGACCTCCTGAGTTTAAATCCTGGCTTGGCCATTTGCTTGCCGAGCTCAGATCCTGGCTTACTTAACCTCTCTAAACATCCATTTCCTCATCAGTAAAATGAGAAGAATAATAGCATAGATCTTTTAGAGCCCTTGTGAGGATTTGATTAGATATTGCTTGTAAACAACTCAGCAGAGTGGTAAGCACGTAGCAAAGCTCAATAAGTGTTACTTACTGTTGCTTTTTATTATTACATTCAGCGCATTCATCTGTTTCTTCTGTCTGTATACCTGCTCCCTGGGCAGGCTCACCTATACACTGGCTTCTAGTAGCATCTACATGTGAGCCTCTCTCTCTATAGCCAGCTCAGATTTCTCTCCCAAGTGCCAGCTATATTTCCAGGAATCCATTTGATAGCTCATGTCACCTCACATGTGACAAAGCCCTAGCGGAACTTACCATCATCCTCCCCCAAATGCCCTCCTTCTCTGAATCCCCTAAGTCGGGGACTGACATGCCACATGAGTCATAAAGCTGGGCTCTGTCCCTGACTCCCCTGTCTCGCTCTTTCAGCACACTGCATCAACCACCTGTCCTTCCTCCTAAGCATCTCTCCAGTTCATCCAGCCTCTCCCGGATGTTTTCAGTGTCCCTGCTGATTCTGTCTTTGTTTCAAAGTTTGACGGTTTGTTCGTCATGGATTGTTTTTGCACTAATTTCGATCTGTAAAAACAATCCGTCAGAATATTATCTTGATTACCAGAGGTTTTTGGTGCCGCCTCGGATTCTGCATCAGAGATAAGTGCCTAAGTTGCCTTACTCCACTGCCAAGCCTCCTCCCAGTGCAAGTTCCTGTAGCGCCCTGCTGCTATGCTGTTGCTAAAGCAGCCTGGCACGCTCCCTGAGAGGTTTCCCAAGCCTTGCAATTCCACGCCGCCTCCACTCTTCCCCCAGGCACCCGAGGATCTAGCAACAGGACCCCATTTCCTTTCCATTTCTGTGCCTTCGGAAATGTGGCAAGTGATCTCTTTGGCTAGGCTCTAGTTTACCCAGGATGGTTGGGAACTGGTTATACTTCCAAATAGCTAAATGTTTACGCATTTACTGATCAAACTGAAATCCAACTACATTAAAATCCCTCCAAAATGTATTACACGTCTCTGCAGTCATCCATAAGACACTCCTATTTTAAAATGTTCTCGATGGCCCAGCCTGATCATTCTAAGCATCAGTTACATAGACTCCTTGCCATAATCCAGTGATGCCAACTCAGGAGCCATGGGGATTTATAAGTCTGCTTTTCGCCTGAACTCAATGTTCACATACAATTCATTCTTTTTCTTATTTTGCTGCAGTCTCGCTCCTCCTGATCTCTGCTCTCTGTTGTCAGATTCTGCTTCTTGTGATTCATCCCTAATTAGTTGGCCTCATTTCCCTTTCCCTTGTCCATGTCACTCCCACCTTAACCTTGCCCTCTGCCATTCTCTCCCCTAGCTCTGCTCTCCCAGTACTTGACATTCACAGAGCTTGATAATTATAACCTTTGCCAGCCTACGACTGTACTCTTTTCTTCTGCGTGGCTAACTGACTCATCCACTTTATTATTCAGTCTTTGTGTCGTTATCTCTTACCTCCTTTTACTTCCTAGTTTGCCATTGTTCTGGTTGGTTCAGAGACGCTGATATGTATGTAACTGTGGCTGTGTAATCCATGGAGAAACTCCCCAGTTTATCTCTACTATGGCATTTCTCTGCATAGGGAATCATAGGAAGGGGTTAAGAAAGAATCCTAACCTCAAGTACCTGAGGGACTTGACATCCTCTGTCCTTTGCCTCTATCTCTATGTGCTCCAATCCTAAATTTTTTAGGTGGTGCAGTATGAAGAGATGTAGGAAACTAACATGGGCAACTGAAGTATCTGTGATTCCTGATGGGAATATTGAGTCTATGGATCTTACTCATGTTTGAACAAATTCACTGTAAGTTCCTTTGGTTCCCTGTTAAAAATGGAAGAAAGCAGGGATTTACTGAGACTGACAGTTGGTCCCTGAAATCTATTTTGGGGTACATTAAAGGGCTCCTTTAGATGACAAGTTCATTTTTATTAAGAGTTGACAATCACAAAATTATAAAATATCCATATGATCTAATGAACAAAATGTAGAAACATGGAAATCCAGAAACTTCTTCTCAATCTGTCCTGGGTCACAAACTAGCTAGAATAAGGTTTTTAAATAGATCCTTTCCTAGTAACTGATATTATTTAAGAAAAATAGGCATGAAGTAGAAAACACAGAAGTTTCTGTTTGCTCATTTTTCTGGTCATTATTCTCTGTTTAAAAATAAGCAAGTAAATCAGGGGCCATCGGAGAAGGTTTAGTACTTCTTTTTTGGATATTGAGCACAGATAGGTCTTTTTTGTTTGTTCCCATAAGAGTCCTCACCCCTGTAGTCTATGTCCTTGAAATGTGGCATAATGCAAACAGCACGGGCTTAGGAGCCAGATAGATCCAGGTGTGACCTAAGCCCCACCATTTATTCTCTGGGTGGCCTTAAGCATAACACCTTCACGGTATGAGACAGCAAAAGGTTACTAAAGGGCAAGGCATGGGACACCAGTGAGGACTGAATTAAAGAATATGCACAGGACTATTAGCTCAGTGCCTGGCACATAGTGGAAACTCGGTGAACGTAGGTTCCCTTCACATCTGCCTCTCCTTCACTTTCACTTTATCTGTGTGAAGGGCCAAACCTAGTGTCAGGGCCTTTACCCCCATCCTGTACTGAGATTTGCTCTCAAGAACGGAACTAAGGAAACTTCTTTACAATGTAAAACTAATGGCAGGTGGTCTGGAATCGTGTGTCTGGGCAGGTGCACATTGCTCTGAAGCAACCACGGCATTCGTGTATCTATTCTTGGATCAGGAACTAGATCCTAAGACTTCCCCCTTATTACTGTTTGAGGGCCAAATAGGAAGGAAGGAAAGAAGGAAGCGGAGAACTCCACGGCAAACATACAGTTAACCCTCTCTGAGGAAACCACACAGCATGGCCCCATGCTCTGAACGCCTGCTGCCCTTGTTCTTCTAAGGTGTGCAAGCCACCCCAAGGCCGGCCAGGCAATGAATAATGGTCTAAGCCCTTGTCCTTTGGATGAGATGGAGGGGTCTCAGCGGCCCAGTGTGGCAGCTTCCTCAGCAAGGGCTGATTCAACAGCACTGTTCTCTCAGGCAGTTAGCCCAGTTCTGTAAGGCAGCCTCAGAAGAATTTTATTATCTTTCTTTGAATCTCTCCCAACACTTTGATGTGCTTGAAGTTTAAAAGCTAAAAATTGCAAACAGTGCAGTGTGCCACACAAAACACCTTTAGAAATTTCCAGTTCAGAGGAACTTGGGCAAAGACAAATCTCTCCATTTGATTTTGTTTCTGTTGCTCCCCTGGGATTTGTCTTGGGCATGTTACCGTACGAATAACTCCTACCATCATCGTCATCAACATCATCATCAGTTTGTTTTCAGAATTATAACAGCTATCAAATTAGCTTATCATTTTTGAGACAAGATGTCTGTTGCCTAAAATAAATTATAAGAACAAATCAGCTTTTTTTTTTTAAAAAAAAAAAGTGCAAGCATAGCCGATAGGACTAAGCCATTTGTTCACTGTGTATTTTTGTTGTCAACTTATTTTTTTGAACCTGGGTCCTTATTTGTGTGTCCTCTGATGCTGTAGGACATACCTGCCAAGCAGGCCACATGGTTCCCTCCCCTTGACTGCCATGACAGCCTTCTATACACTGTGCTACTCAGTGGTCACAGGCAGCCAGAAAATTGCACAGGGTAGCTGAGCCTTTGAAAAGTGGACAGGTCAACATTTTTAATTCAGTAAGTCAATGTGATTTAGGTCCCCACCGATGCAGGTTGTTCTATGATAGGAAAAAGCTCTGGAATTTCTTATCTCAGAAGACACTGGCCATTACTTTGGGAGTAGCTATGGATATTAGTGAGATAAACCGGAGTCAGGTCATTCAAATTGGGACATAAAGTATCTGCTTGAGAGTGTCAAAGAGCCTCTTAGGGGTAGGTTCCTATCTACAGTGGTCCTGAATTTTTTTTAAATGACTTGCTTAAAAACATTTCAAAGTGGTACCCAAACAAAAACCATACTCTACTGATTAAATAAGTAATGCATTTATAGGTAAATTTATGCATGTATATTCACCTACATATCTGTTTTCATAACTGCTCCAATATCCACCCTGCTCCCTGTGATAGTCAATGGAATTTTTCAGGGCAGAACATCTGCCAGCCTTCCTCTAGTCTTCTTTCTCCACAAAACCCTTCTCATACCTTTGTTCCAGCTGTGGTTAGCTTTACAAAGCTACCAAACAAGTCATACTCTCCGTCCATCCCACACTTGACTCTAATTGTTTCCACTACCTTGAATGCCCTGCCCTGCCCTGTCCCTATTCTTTACCCGGCTAACAATCCCTAACTATCCCCACCTACGGAGGGCTCTAGGGCTCCCTTCCAGGAACTTCTCACACACACACACAGCTGTATACTTGACTAGTACTTCATGCTTACTTCCCCTTTAGCATTTAACCCTTCTGCATTGAACGGTCTGGCTACTTACTTGTCCCCCTGCACCCACCCGTAGTGTATCAGCTCCACCAGAACAGACCCAGTATCTTTTTCATTACGTGACCCCGTGCTTCTCCTGACGCCTGAAAAACACTGAGTGAGCGAGTGAATATATGAATCGAATGAACGAGAGAATGAGTTAATCTTGCTCTGACCGTTTGGTGAAGAGTCATCTCAAACACCAACCTCTAATCCCACTCCCACCCTGACGTCTGGAGTTGAAGGCTGGTGGATGGAAGATTTTGTCACCATGCTCCCTGGGCAATAATGCAGCTCAACTATCCACATTCCACCTGGATGAGAGAAAACACCTACGCGAGTAGTTTTTCTTTTCCAGGAGATTTTTGTCACAGTCTGTGGCTCGTTTTATCAAGTCTAGACAGCTTTTTTTTTTTTTTTTTTCATATGCTGTGGCGTCTCAGTCCCTGTAACACAAACCTCTTTGATCATTAGTCTTTCTGGTAGAATTTGATAGGGGTCATATAAAATCCCTCTCTTCGTCTGCTAATGGCAATTTATGGACACTTACTATGAGCAATATACATTGCAAAAGACCAGAAAACTCCCCCTCTGGCTATGATGCAGCACTATAAGGTGATAGTCTGGAAACTAGACTGATAGTTTAATCAGTGGCATGTGATCTGATTATCGTGGTTGGCTGCCTCATCAATTTTCATTTGGGAGTTGAAATGGACTCTGAGGCAGATATGGCATTAATTACGAGGGAAATTGGTTGCAATATGCCTCGAGGTAAAACCCTTCTGATGGGAATCTGAGATTGAAAGAAAGCCAAATTATAAAAGGATGATTTACTGGAAAAGGCAAATGTATGCATTACCATCACCGCTTAGCAAAGAAAAAGGAGTTGATAAACCAGAGAGATTGTGGAATGACTGAAAAGTGAAAAAAAAAAAATCCTTGGATGTAACTCACTCAAAAAACAGATTTATTCTTACACTGAATGCATTAAATTTCCCCGGATACATACGACATTTTCCAAGAGTGTGCTTCAATTAAAAGGCAACGAGCATTAATAACAGTTGTCAGGGTCCCTATTTTCTTCTAGACTGAAATACATTTTAGTAAGAATTGAATAGGGAGCATCTAGGGATACCAAAGCAAAAATTCATTTTACCAGTATGGTACCTGCTGTTGTATCAATTTTCTAGTTATAATATCATTTTTTTTCTTGAAGATTTCCAACACCTTCTTGGACAATCCTTCTTTACCCTATCACTGAATTGTAATGAGGTAAAATATAGAAGCAAAGTTGTAGTTGAATGACTATCTCCAACTTATGAAAACACTAAGACACAAGGAGCTTCAACTAATGCAGTTTTAAAGCAACATATTGTTTTTCATTGGCTATATTACAGAGTGAGTTATTAAGAAAAGTATTGAGAGTTAATACCTCTTCCCTCATCACACCCAGGAAAAGAAGATCAGCATTGTGTTTCTAACAGTTGGGACATGTTTACCCAGAAGAGAAGTGAGGTAAGCGTAACCAGAGTGAGAAGCCCTTGTGTGATAAGCAGAGAGTAGCACAATACCTCGTTAGCGGCAGGGATGAAAATGAGTCTCTCTGAATCCAAATTCTGCCTCTGCTACTTATTAGCTGGGTGACTTTAGCCTTGGCGCCTCAGTTTCCTCATCTGTATGACCAGGAGAGCACAAAAGTGTTTGCTATTATAGTGAAAATTAAGTTAGGTCCCTTCTGCAGAGGGGAGTGTTCAAATTGGACAGAGCAGAAGCTTTTGGATCCTAAGAAGGTTTAGAGTCCTAAGATCAAATATAGGGATAGGGTTTCACACATTTCCCCCAGTAGGGGAGATCAGGTAGTGCCTTGATGGTAGACTGAAGGACGCCTGAACTCAGGACTCTATCTTGGTCAGGAGACCAGGGGCTAAAAATCTCATAGGCAAATCTTGGACATGGTACATGTCCCCGTCTGCTTGGAGCTGAGGGCCAAACAGCACATTCATAGCTACAGGCATTTTCATTGTGTATTCTCTTTCTTCATACATTTCCTGGACAATAGGTAAATAAATGTTCCGTGAATACAGCCACTGTGGACTGAAGATGCGGCATTTTCCCTGGTTTTGTGTGTGTGTGTGTGTGGGTGTGTGTGTGTAAGTACCTCATAAGTCTGGCGTTCTTGAGAAGACAGGACAGGAATCACAAAAATGACTGAGGATGAATTTCCCACCAACCAAGTAGGTGGACACTCACAACAGATTAAATCTGATTGAGAACAAAAGGGAATGTGTGCCTTATATCTCATTCTACTATTTTAGTGTAGACTAGAATCAATACCTGCTCTACCGGCTATGAACTCATTTGGCAGCAAAACCATACTGTTGGTGATTTAAAATATGGTGCTTTATTCACTCATGTAACAGAAAATTTTGGAGGTAGACCGTTCAGACTGTCACCAGGGCCATCAAGGACCAAGTTTCTTTCCACCCTGCCATCCTTAGCACGTGGCTTTCGTCTATAGTCGGTTGCAAGACGGCTGCTGCTTCTAGAAGCCTTTTGTTGGCGATCCAGGTAGGAGGAAAGAAGAAAGGGCAATGAAGAAGAGGAGGTGTCTAAATCAGGAAAGCAAACACTTTCCAGAAACTGTCACTTTATGTATGTACGTATGTATGCATTGACTGGAGATGGGCAACTTTAGTTTTTATTAGTTTTTTGATTGAAGTATAATTGACATATACTATTCTGTTAGTTTCAGGTACTCATCAAAGTGATCCTGTATTTTCACGCGGTTCAAAATGACCCCAGTGGTAAGTCTAGTTACCATCTGTCACCATATAAAGTTATTATAATGTTATACTTTATATCTCATTGGCCAGTAGTACTGTGCCACATGTTCATCCTTTCCATGTGTGACGATGAAGCTAGAATTTACAGCTGGGCATGTTGCCATGCTGAACTAAATTAGTTTCTATTAGCAGAGAGTAAAATGGTGGTTACTAGGGGCTGGTGGATAGAGAAATGGGGGAAATGGTGGCCAAATTGTAGAAACTTGCAGTTAGAAGATGATTAAATTCTGGAGATCTAACGCACAGCATTGTGGTTATAGTTAACAATGCTGTATTATATGCTTGGAAGTTACTAGCAGACTAGATCTTAAATATTCTCACCACACACACACACAAAGGATAATTATATGATATGATGCAGCTATTACTATGGTAGTAATCATATTGTGACATACAAATGTATCAGATCAACACACTATATACATCTTAAACTTACCGTGTTTTATGTCAATTATATTTCAATTATAAATTACATAAATTGGCTTCTATTAATGAGATAGAATGGATAGAAGAAACAGCTGCTAATAGTGTCTGCCACACACATTTTTCCAACATCTAAAATCTACCTTTATCTATTTAAGAAAATTTATAGGGGCGCCCGGGGGGCTCAGTCGGTTGAGCGTCCGACTTCAGCTCAGGTCATGACCTCGCGGTCCGTGAGTTCGAGCCCCACCTCGGGCTCTGTGCTGACAGCTCAGAGCCTGGAGCCTATTTCAGATTCTGTGTCTCCCTCTCTGACCCTCCCACGTTCATGCTCTGTCTCTCTCTGTCTCAAAAATAAATAAACGTTAAAAAAAAATTTTTTAAAAGAAAATTTATATATTGTTTAAAGCAAAACATATACCTGCAAAATATGACCATCTGATTGAAAAATAAAGGGGGGAGTTCTATTTGACTAAAGAGTTTACAAAATAACTTTCTTAAATTGTTTCTAAAAGTCATTTGGTATTTTTAAGAAGGTAAAAAGTCTTTGATCTCAAGGAGTCAGAGATAATTTAAGATAGCCCTTTCATTATACAGTTGAGAAACAGACCAATAGAAAAATAATGCAATTTTCCCATGTTTCTACAGCTAGGTAGTAGGAGAGAAGAAATCAAAAGCTTTGCATAACAGATGCCAAATTTTTAAGATTATCTTACATTTTAGACTTTGACTCTTGAAGTGGCTAAATATAATATATAATACTAAATGTGTTTATTTGTAATACATTTTACAAATGTCCTTACAAGACTATTACAAAAATAAGTATATGTTAAGAATTATTTAATAATAAATTATATTTTTAAAAAATGTCCCCCCTGCCAAAGAATTATTTATCACAGCACATGTAGGTAATTTTCATTTAGAAAATGTACCAGAGTTATAAAAAGAGGAGTCTTTTGCATGTTAAAATACTAGCATTGTTTCTTACTAACTACATGAGCCATAGGCAAGTGGCTCATCTTTCTAAGCTTCAATTTGCAGTGTAAAGGGAAACGAAACATTTGCATATGATTTTCTTAAAGGAGGTTAAAGAAATCAGGACACCCAAAGCATATGGTGATGTGGCTATCATTTAAGAAGTGCTCAATAGGACGTCTGGGTGGCTCATTCAGTTAAGGGTCTGACTCTTGATTTCGGCTCAGGTCATCATCTCACAGTTCATGAGATCAAGCCCCGCATCAGGCTCTGTGCTGGCAGTGTGGAGCCTTCTTGGGGTCCTCTCTCTGCTCCTTCCCTGCACGCATGCGCTCACTCGCTCTCTCTCGCTCTCTCTCTCTCAAAAATAAACTTTAAAAAAGTGCTCAATAAATGGTTCCAGCTATTGTCGTCCTCCTCCTCCTCACCACCACCACCACCACAGCCATGTTCTTCTCAAAGAACACAGACCAGTGTTCTTCATAAAAGTAGACTCACAAGGAGAGGAGGACTCTGAGAAGAAAGGACTTCAGAAGACTTGTCCACTGAGGCCAAGGATTCTCCCAGGGAGTCAGGGCAAAAAGGTAGTGATAAACTCCACCTCTTTAGGGGCCTGCCAAGAGCTAACAAGATAACCACGGAGTCAAGGACTTACTTCTCTTTCACACCAGGATCTAAGTCTGAGATTTCATGGTTCTCTGAGGTAGCTTAGCTGCTGGAGGCCTGTGAATCCTTTCGGGGAAAGTCACTACCTATTTGCCCAGGGAGTTCTATCTTTCTAATCCCACTGGAACTAGACGGGAATCTTTCAAAAATAGTTCTCCATCTTTATGACTGTGATCAGGGATCTGGCAGTAACCAGCTTTCTCTCCAAGCTTCAGCAGAGGGTTAAAGATTTTCTCCAGTTTGTTTACTGTTGATTCATTAACTGATGAGAGTAGCACTGCTGGGCCTTCCACTACCTTTTTACTGGTTGTAAGCTCTACAAAGAAGCTCACAATATGACTCAACTGCTGAGGGAATAATAATATATATTATACATCGAAAACTATGCACTTAAGGGAAACAGTAGCCAGACATAAGCAGACAAAATAGACTAGCAATATCAGATGGCCACTAATATTGATGGAGAACTGGTGCAAAATCCGGAAAAGATTTTTTTTACCAGAAGAAAAATAAAAACCGTCTCCTTCTGATAATGGTAGAGTATGTCATTAGAATCAACCCTTCCACTGAGGACAACTAGAAAAGTTGGAAACATATAACAAATATATACTTGAAGTATTCAGAGAACAAACAAAGCCATGAGGAATTAGACGACCAGATCTGTGGAAAACAGAAAAACCCACTAAGTGAGACACACCTCTGAAGTTGCTTTCCTTCTGGGGGTATCTGTTACTATTGAAAGATGTAGCTGAGAAGATAACCAGTTTCCAACAGCCTCGTGGAGTAAAGAGACAATCATTAGAGTCCAGGGATTAACAAAGACGAAGGACTTGTATGGTCACAAAAGGAATGTACCCTAAGAGTAAAGGTGACTTATGAATACACTGGGCCTTACAGGGACTGATGCCCAATGTTGAGCCACCTCAATCCCTGAAATTGAATCAAGGTAGTGTGGGATGGCTAGAGCCCTTGGTCTCTTATCAGAAACTAATGTGGATCCTCTATGGAGGAAGATAAAATTATTCTGGGCCTCACATTATTTCTATATTTTTTCATAAGTAAAGATTAGGACTCATCAAAAATTATCAGTCACACACAAAGATAATGTGAACAAAGATAAAGGGAAATAATATGCAATATAAACAGATCTATAGGGAATAATAAAAGAGTTACCAGACAGATACTTTAAAATAATTGTACCTAATGTGTTCAAGAAAATAAAAATAAGATTGAGAATTTCAGCAAAGAACTGAAATATTTTTAAAAATGAGAATTCTAGAATCCAAAAAATGTAACAGCTGAAATTAACTCAGCATAGGTTTAACTGAAGATTACACATTTTGAGAAAGAATTAGAAAATTGGAGGATAACGGAATGGGGAGAAGGAAGAAAGAAGCATGGAGACAATTAATTTTAAATGGTCACAGGTAGGCAATGCCAAAGTTCCCTCAAACTGGACCTCTTTGGATTTTCACAGACTAATATCTACTAAATATGAGGAAATAAGCCACCACAAATAAGGGTAAGCATAAATAATAGTTCTGTTAGACCTCTGCCTGTTTCATATAATAGAATAATGAAGAATGTATAAAGAATATATAATACATGTGTTTAAAATATTTAAGGCGATTTAAATAAAAACACGAGCTAATAATTACATGTTATTGAAAAGAAAGATTTGAAAAATAGCCAGATATATCTCCACCCAGAATTATAATCACTGAAATTTAAAAAGCCAACAGCAGCCCAAAGAGTAGAGCAGACACAGCTTATTAGAGGTAAATAAGGTCCTTGATATAGAATTGAAAAAATTTTTTAAATGTAGCACATTGAGAAAAAGAGAGAAATAGGGAAGAGAAAAAACATTAGCAACATGGAAGACAGACTGAAAAAATGTCTACAAAAGATATAATTGACATTTGAAAAGAAGCAAAAAGACTTTGAAAGAGGCAATAGTTGAAGAAATGATGGATGGGAACTTTCTAGAACTAATGAAAGATATGGATCCTTAAATTCAGGAAAGATAACTAGTCCTACACAAGACAGGAAAAAAGATATCTATAGCTAGACTCATCAGACTAAAAGTACAGATTATTAAAGACAAAGGGAACATTTGAAAAAGTAATCACAGAAAATACAAATCATCTACATAAGAGCAACAATTAGTCTGACCAGTGAATTCTCGACAGCAAAATGGAAATCAGAAAACAATCAGGTAATACCATCAAAGAACCAAGAAGAAAATCCAGTAGCCAAATACTGTACCTAGCTAAGCAAACACTAAAACAACCAAAATAGATCATTTCCAGGACCCCAAAATTGAAAGAAAGAGAAAGGGAGAGAGAGAAAGAGAGAGGGAGGGAATTTTCTACCAACAAACTCTCAATCAAGGAAATTCTGAATTATACTTAGGAAGAAAGAACACGATCCTAGATGAAAATTTTATTATACCAAAGAAATATTGGCAAAAAACTTCCTAAGCACACGACTAAATTTAAACAATCATTAGCCATGTAAAATACCAAAGAAATGTCTAACATGAGAGATTAAAAATTAAAATTAAATATTAAAGAATAACATTCATGTAGAGAAACATAAGCTTGTCCATCAATGATTCCCTAACAGAATTTCATTGGAATTGCACTACATGCATCATTTCACTTGACAAATTATGTTTATGAGATAGCATTTTCCTCTCCAAGGATATTGTATACCTTTTCATTTGTTAAAGTGATCATTTTCATGGCTCTTCAGGGTCTTAAGAAGTTTTCTTTGTATAGACCTTGTACATTTCTTCTTGCATTCATTCTAGGAAATGCATCTTTTTATTGCAATTTTGTTTTATTTATTTATTTTACACTTTAAGGCATGCCACGTGTTTGTTGCAATTCACAGATGTGATGAAACACTGAGCATGTGCTCCTTGGCTTTGGGGTCTGGCTCTGCACGGTGTGGTACTGTGATTTGAGATGGGGTCTTCCATTATTATCTAATTGGTGGTTGATCATACAGAAGTTGTTTATTTATATTTTGTAGTGGTCATCTCCCTCAATTTAACTTTATTGTTTAGTTTTTCATTTGATTTTTGGTTTCAGAGGTTTATAACTCACATCATATGCAAAGATTTTACTTCTTCATTTCAAATGTGCATTTCTCTTGCCTGTTTACAACATCTAGTACCTCAGTCTAAACAATGTTAAATAACAGCGGTGTTAATGGACATTCTTTTCTTATTTATGACTTCAGTGGAAATGTTTCTAGAGTTTTTCCACTGGGTATGAAGCTATTTTGTTGATGGAGATGGGTATTTTTTACAATCATGCTAAAGAGGGATCTACATATGCTTACTTAATTGAATTTTTAAATCAAGATACCATATAACTTTACTCATATGTGTAATTCGAGAAACACAACAGATGAACATAGGGGAAGGGAAGAAAAAATACGATAAAAACAGAGAGGGAAGCAAACCATAAGAGACTCTTAAATACAGAGAACAAACAGAGGATTGCCAGAGGGGAGGTGGGTGGGTGGGGATGGGTTAAATGGTGATAGGCATTAAGGAGGGCACTTTTGGGAAGGAACACTGGGTGTCATATGTAAGAGATGAATCACTGGGTTCTACTCCTGAAGCCAAGACGACACTGTATGTTAACTAATTTGAATACAGATAGATAGATAGATAGATAGATAAATAGAAAGAAAGAAAGAAAGAAAGAAAGAAAGAAAGAAAGAAAGAAAGAAAGAAAGAGAAAAGAAAAGAAAAGAAAAGAAAAGAAAAGAAAAAAGAAAAGAAAAGAAAAGAAAAGAAAAGAAAAGAAAAGAAAAGAAAAGAAAAGAAAAGAAAAGAAAAGAAAAGAAAAGAAAAGAAAAGAAAAGAAAAGAAAAGAAAAAAGAAAGCCAGCCAAATTTTATCAACTGCCTGTTTGGTTATCTATATTATTATAGTCTTTCACCAATGTACATCTATGTACTTTGATACATTATGATGCATGTTCTTATGCCAAACCAGCTGCATATCACTCAAATACATTTCACGTGGTCATGCTGTAGTATCTTCTAAAGCTATTGAATGCTGCTTCATTTTTTTTTTTTATTTAGGATAATTGTCTTACTATTGAAAGGAAAATTTGTAACTTTATTTTTTGGTAAACTTTTTCAGTATTTGGAGACAATGTTATGTTCACTTCATAAAAAAAAATCTTTGGAAGAATTTATTTCCCTATGATCTGTAAAAGTAGAAATTGAAGAGAAATTATCTGCCATACCAGATAACATCTTTTTCAATGAAGGAAGAACTTTTCTTTCCTTCACTTCTTTCTCCTGCCCTCAACTTCAACCGTGGTGGAGGCAGTCAGCTAAGTGGGGTAGAGTGAAGGGTGTGCATGAAGATAAGGCACATATAACTGAAATGGATAGAAATTGATATTGTTCACCTCTCCTAGTCTTAGATTCCCAGCTCAAAGAAGCAGTATAAAGCTGGGGGACAGGAGAATATCAAACTTCAATTGAAGTTCAGATTTTTATTATTAAACTGGGCTGCATCCTTAAATTGCTGAACTGAGACTATTCTTGTGACTTGAAGCGACTGGGGACTTGTTATAATCTAAGAATTCCCGGAAAATCTCTGGGACTTAAATAAGCACACTGAATTGGTTTGAAAGGGCCATGGGAGGAAACATAAAGTTATTTTATGATTGTACCCTGTTGAGTTCATCTTTTGCTATCTGACAGTTACACCTGCCTAGAACACTATGAGGAATGATTAAAAACAGTGCAGGTTGTTGAAAGGAATACAACAATGAAAAAAACAACAACAAAAAACCTCTTGGCTTCCTCATGGCGAACACGCAACACAGAGCTCTTTCCTCCACTTCCATTTAAATTGTAAACCCAACCTAGAAGATACTCTAGGAAAGATTTTGCCAATAGTATATCATCTTTCTCAAAACAGAGAGCCATCGTGGCTCACGGGTGTCAGAAAGAAATGGCTGGTGGAGAGAACATATGGGCAAAGAGGTATCAGCCGCATTATCTTGGGAGTGAAGACATCCCTTGACTCCTTATTCTATTGCTCTCTGATATTTATAATTCAGCTACCCGCCCCCTGCCCCGAAGAAGTTACCGAAAACACAAAGCAATAATTCTCTGATGACTTCAATTAACTAAGGAACAATTCAGTTTTGACAGGTATTCGGGAAACTTAGCTTTGCATTTGTACATCCCAAGCTTGTGAAGGATTATGTTAACTAAACATCTGCAGGAGCTGGCACAGCTGTTGGGAGACTACTCCTATTCTTTCTTTTTTGCAGTCTTTCAAAATTTTTCTTATTTAGTTATTCCCCCTGAATGCTCATTCCTCATTCCCATTGCGCTTCCTCCTTCAATCAGCAACAATTCATTTGAAGTGTATCCACTCATTTTGTGTGTTCTAGCAAAGGATGGACTATTTTATGTGAATGTATCTTAAATGCCTACTAGACAGTCCTGATCTAGACCATAATAAACACTAACCTATCACACATCTAGATGGGGCATTCGTTGCCTGGTTTTCTGTGTCAGTTTTTATTGCTTTCCAGAACTGCAAATAGCAACATGCTCAAAGGTAGGCATTTCATGTTTTTATATTTGTTCCTCCCTGTCTTTATTTCTCTGAAGTATGAAAGGGAAGAAAGATACAAGACTATTTGGAGACAACATGTATTTTTCCACAATGGAAAAAATTAATATTACACAGCCCAAGTCAATGCAAAAAGATAAAAAGAAATAAGTTCTTTCTTTCCTTTTGTACCTCTCATCTTCATATTTATGTACATGTGATATATAAGTATGTGAGTATGTGTGTGTAATGAAGAGACTAAACTGTCTTATTTGCAGTTAATATTATTTTCAACTAGAAAACCGACAGCTTAATTAGAAGTCAGAAAGTCAGTAGAGTATCCAAATGAAAGATAAACCTACAAAAATCAGTAGTTTTCCCATATAGAAGCAACAACTAATTAGAAAATGAAATGGAAATATCACACACATAATAGCCACAGGTACTGTAAAATACTCAGAAATGAACATATACAAAAAGTATATAAACCCATATTAAAAAAGATAAAACCTTACTAAAAGATATAAAAGAATTCTTGATTAAGAGACATACAGTGCTCCTCACAGAGACAATTCAATATGATGACGGCACCTATTCCTCCCAAATTATTCTGTATATTCAATGCAATCCTAATAAAAACCTCAGACAGTATTACAAACAGAATTTAATATGAACGCCCGAATATCCATTTGAGTGGGGAATCAAGAAGTAGCCAAAAAGTTTTGAAACAAAGTGCTTGCCACAATAGTACCTCAGAATGTAACCACATTGGGAGGTAGGGTCTTTAAAGAGGTAGTTAAGTTAAAAAGAGGTCATTGGAAGTGGTTCATAATCGAATATAAATAGTGTCCTTCTAAGAAGAGAAAATTAGGACGCAGACATACGTAGAGGAAGGATCATGTGAGTACATAGTGAGACGGCAGCCATCTACAAGTCAAAGAGAGAAGCCTCAGAAAACACACTCTTGTTGACACCTAGATCTTGGACTTCTAACCCCCAGAACTGGGAGAAAATAAATTTGCTAAGCCACCCAGTCTGTGATACCTTGTTATGGCAGCCACAGCAAACTAATACAGACCGCTGAACTTCACTTACCGCACAGGTCAGCAACCTTCTGCCAAGGGCCAGATAGTAAGTAACTGTGGCTTAGTGTTCCAAAGATTTTCAATTGCTATGACTCAACTCTGCCACTGTAGGATGAAAGCAGCCATAAGCAATATGTAAATAAGTAGATGGCGCTTATTCCAGTAAAACCTTACTTATGAAAACACTCAGACAGCTGGATTTGACCAAGGGACCGGAGTTGCTGACTTCTGATTTACAGTGGCCAGGTTCAATTTCATTCAGTGATGGCAGCAGCAGTGCCAATGGTGCGACAGTCAAAGCCACCTTCGGCACATCTGTCTGCAAGGTCGACAGTGGCTCTGGCACCATCTTGATGAAATCTCTCTTGCTGCCCAGCCCATAGAATTTCTTTGGTTTTCATTCATTTTTGAAGCCCACTATGCCAGCCTCTAGTCAGTACTGACCCCAACACTTCCTTAGTGGAAGGAAATGCATTAGAAAACTATTTGCTGAAGGCTGTCTGGTCTTCTGTTGCTTCCAACTGAGAATACAGATTGATACAGAGGCCAGTTTATGCGCAACCACCAAATTTAAAAAAGAAAAAAATGTCCTTTGAGCCATCAACAGAAAAATCTTGAAGAAATGACGTCATGTAGATGCAAAGAATACGTATAAGAATGTTGATTTCAGCCTTTTTATAAGGTTGGCATGACCCAGGATTTCATTCTTGCCCCACATCTCTATCTTCTCTTACTCCCTAAGTGATTTGACTTGGGCACCTATCCTTAAACATCATCTGTAAATGTTGACAACCTCTAAATTTATAACCCAGTCTGGACTTCTCCTATGAATTCCAGAACCCCATATGCAACTCTCTACTTACTATCTCCTTGTGGACCTTTCACAGATTTTTCGCATTTAATATATCCATTGCTCAAGAACAGAACAATGGAGTCATCCTTGATTCTTTTATGCTCACATGCTACATCTGATCCCATTGGCTCTACTTTCAAAATGCTCCCAGAATTCAACCACTTCATCCCTGCCAGCATCATCCAAGCCACCATTTTCTCTTGCCTAGATAACGGCAAGAACCCCTGTGTCTGCCTTTATCTCCCTCAGTCTATACTCGATAGTTTGAGGATGTTAAAATGTGAAATTCTGTCCCTTCTCTGCTCAAAATTTCAATACCTTTCCAACTCACCCAGTGTTAAAGCCTAACTCTGTACCAGAAGACCTAGAAGAACTACGTAATCTGCCACCTTTTCCTCCTGAACATTGTCTTCTACCGCTATTCCCCTTGTTCACTCCACTCCAGCCACACTGGCTTCCTTGCTGTTTCTCAGAGCCTTTGTTCACCCTGTTCCTGTTCCTGTTCCCTCTGCCTTGAATGTTCTTCCCTCTGCCTTGAATGTTCTTCTCCCAGACAGAGACAAGACTGGAGCTCCTGCTTCCTTTAAGTCTTTGCTCAAATATTATCTTCTCAAAAAGGCCTTAACTGAACACTCTCTAAAATTCCAACTCTCTACCCACAACAGTTCATATCTCTCCTCACTGCTATATTGTTTTCTTTCTTCATTATATTATATATATTTACCTACTTAGCTTGTCTATCTTCTCCAGTAGACTCCACAAGGGCAGGAATTTGTGTTTAGTTTGTTCACTATTGAATCCCTAGTGCCTAAACTAATGTGTGGTAGGTCGTGGGCACTCAAAAAATATTTGTTCAATGAATAAATGAATGAATTGAAAAAAATGGAAACATAGTAAGTGCCCATTAATGGTGATTATTTAAATAAATTATGGTAGATCCATAAAAGGGCAGGATAGAATAAAAATGCTGAAATCAGATTACCTGAAATAAAGTTTTATCTCTGATACTTGCTAACTCTGTGGTCTTGGGAAACCTACCCAATCTCTTATTTTCCTCATCTCCAAAATGAAGATAATAAAAATATCTACCCTTTAGGACTGGCATAATGATAAGTGGGATTATCATATTAAATGCTTAGCACAGATGCTGACTTACAACAAATGCCTAAATAATGTCAACTGTCATTTTCACAATGGGATACTATACAACTGTTAAAGGCACAAGGCTGATTTACATGCATGGATATCAGAGATCATAGATGTTAAAAGAAAAAAGATATCCTAAAACAAATATGTATAGTCTGACCTCACTTATGTATTATAAAATCTCTCCAGGCCTGTGTGGGCGATTAAAACATGTGAGAAAAAAACCAAACCAGACTTTTATCAATAGCTAGTTCTAATGAAAAGATTAGATGGAGGGCTGTGAAGGAGACTTTAACTTTCTGTTCCATATATGTCTTTGTTGTTTGAATTACTTGACTGAATTATTCACAATGGGCACCAAGCTATTCATTTTTTGTGTGTGTAAAAACTTAAAACTGGGGTAAAAGATTTCTCCTATGCCTGTCTGCCAAGCCACTTTCCAAGAGGATGGTCCAGATCTGTGAGGTATGATTTTAAGGGTGTTAGGAAAAGAGTCTGACTGGACTTCTTATCAAAGCATATGAATCACTAGAAATTCATTCCTCCATTTATAAGCAAATATTTAAGACCCGTCTATATCTTATATTGTCCCCGAGTAGAAAATCAGAAAGGAAAGAATATGCTTTTACAAACTGTACTTCCTCCCTGTCCCCCTCCTACCTAAGATTTCAAAATAACTCTTAGAACCTTGCCCCTTTGTTTCTCTTCTAAAATGCAACCTAGAGGGGCACTTGGGTGGCTAAGTTGGTTAAGTGTCCAACTTTAGCTCAGATCATAATCTCATGGTTTCAGGAGTTCCAGCCCCTCATCGGGTTCTGTGCTGACAGTTCAGAGCTGGAGTCTGCTTTGGATTCTTTGTCTCCCCCTCCCTGGCCCTCTCCCACTCATTCTCTGTCTCTCTGTCTCAAAAACAATTAAACTTAAAAAATAAGATAAACTAAGATAAAATAAAATAAAATAAAAATAAAAATGTAACCTAGAAACTGAAGCCAGTCCTAGTGTCTCACTGTCACTTCAGTGTCACAAATGCCTGACCAGTGAGAGCAGCAGAACATGTCTAAGTAGCAATTTTGCGGTGACCATCTCTTATCCTGTTGATAATGAGTAACCAACCCTCCCCTGTTCCCTGGTTTGAGATCTTGAGCCTTCTCTGACTCTTCTTTCTCCTCACCTCTCACATCCAATCCATTTTTGATAACTAGAAAGTCAACAGACCCCTGGTGAGGACTTACAGTGTGCCGGGCCCAGAGCCTGGGGCTGTGGAGACACAAGACATTGGGTGTGGTCTTTGTCTTTGAAGTGCTCACAGTCTGGGTGGGGAAACGGACAGGTAAGCAAACAACACATCCTACAAAGTGTTATGGAAACAGAAGAACAGCCACTTTTCCTCCAATAGTATCTCCTGCATCCATTCCTTCTGCTACCTCTCTTATCCAAGTCCCTTGGCTGCAATGGTTCCCTAGCTCATCTCTCCATTCTCACGATCTCTCCAGTCCAATTCACTCTATGCAAGGCAGCCAAATGAACTTTCTCAAATCATGATTTGTGGTTTACTTCACGCTCTTACATGATTTTCCTTTCCTCCAATGCTCAAAAAAAAAAAAAAAAAAGTCTTCTTAGTTTCTCTTTGCCAACGTGATAAAATACAAGTTTCTTTACCTCAGGGTCAAGGCCAGCACATGGTGTACTCTTAATATACCGAGGAATGAATAAATCAACGAATGAATAAATCAACGAATGAATGTGGACTGAATTCTCTATTCAAATTTATTTTATATTTATATGGCTCTAATCATACTACTTCATCAACAAGGATATAAATTCTGTCCCCAGAGCACATCAGCACATTCCTGCCTATGTCTCTTTCTGGTGCCACCCTTCCTATGTCTCCAGACTCCTTTCCTAAATGCCTCCTTCATAACTGCCAACACTCGAAAGCTCAGCTCTGGGCCCACCTCTTCAGTGGAGTCTTGCCCAAACACCACGCTCTTCCAAATGTCTTTAAAACTCCTTGTCTGAGCCACTCATTTGTTACTTTGGAATATGCCACCGGGAATTGTTATCTTTTGATAAATATGCCCTGTCTCTCCAAATAGGATCCCCATAAATTATCAGTCCTCTGAAACTGGAAGTACAATTGTTACCTCTCATATAATAATTACTTAGAGTGCTAAAACAATACATTTAGAAGAGAAAACAACATTTACTCCCAATAGGTATGAATGACACATTCCCACATCCACCTCCACTGCAGGCTCAACAAGGAACCTGATAGGAAATCGCGAGGCAGCAGGCCTCGCTAGTATGGTAATGAATTAGGAACATGCTGATCAACATCTTCTCTCCCATCAACACGACAGAATTACAAATCTATTTCCAGGGCCAGCTCCATCAAACCAACCAGCTGTCACTGGGTATTTCATAATTTGTTTGGTTTGATTATTAAAGATTCAGGCATGTTTAAATTGGGAAGCGGGAGAAAAGGACTAAGAGCCTTCCTGGGCTCTTTGTGCTAAATCGATAGCATCCCCCCGATACAGGTCTTCATGACTTTCGAGTTTTGGAGAACAAACAGCAAAGTCTGTGTTTTTATCTCATTCTACAATATTGTTTATTTCATCCCCAAATTCAGGAGCCAAAGGGTATAGGGACAATCTGTTCTACTTGCAACTACAAAGACACTGAGGCAGGTCAGACCTGCAGACCAGGGGCACTTTTTCCAGTGCTACCCCCCCATGAAGATGAGCAGCCCGCCCCCTCCATGCCCGCCCATACCCCAGCACTCCAACACCATGCTGCCAGGCCATCCACCATTGTGCCCCCAAATTTGTGTGTCTGTGCATCCCAAATGGAATAGATCAGGAACAGAATTGTTCAAGACCATGGCTTTTCATCCCTGTCATTCTCATCTTCAGAAGAGCATCCAGCAAAGAGCAGGCCTATAATGTTTGAACTGAGCAAAAACTGGCAACTTCCTATGGTTTTCAACTTCGTACAATCCTAACACCATTTCAGAAAACACAGGCTGCATGCTGCATCTTGCCATAGGAATGCAGGATGCATATTGCAGCTGGGAAAGTTCAAATGGATATTTGAAGATCTCTCAGCAACTATTGTCTAAGGCCTTAGCATTAATAAAGCATTTTCATGGGTTACTGGATTAATCCTCACAATGACCTATGAGTTTGGTACTATTATTCCCATTTTAGAGGTGAAAAAAACAAAAAACAAAAAACAAAAAACCTAAGACTAAGAGAAGTCAGGGGTAACAGGCAGAATAATGACCTTTCAAGAATATCATGCCCTAATTGCTGGCACCTATAAAAGCTACCTTATAAGGAGAAAGGATCTTCACAGATGGGATTACACTAAAGATTCTGAGATGGAGAGATTATCCTGGATTATCAAGCGAGCCCTAAACGCAATCAAAGGGTCCTTATAAAATGGAAGCAGAGGGAGATTTCACAAACACACATGAGGAAACAACATGACCACGGAGGCAGAGATTGGTGTGACGCAGCCACAAACCAAGAAGTACTAGCAGCCCCCGGAAGCTAGAAGAGACAAGGAATGGACTGTCCCCTGGAGCCTTCAGAGGAGTACAGCCCAGCGGACACCCTGATCTGGGACCAGTGGAACTGATTTTGGACTTCTAGCTTCCAGAACTATAGAAGACTAAAGTTCTGTTATCTTAAGTCACAGGGTGTGTGGCAATTTGTTTTGCACAGGAAACTACTGCATTGAGGAACAGGCCTAAAGTCAAATAGTAAGAGGTTCACCCAGCATTCAAATCCAGGCCCTGTGATTTTATTTTTTTTTATATGAAATTTATTGTCAAATTGGTTTCCATACAACACCCAGTGTTCGTCCCAACAGGTGTCCTCCTCAATGCCCATCACCCACTTTCCCCTCCCTCCCACCCCTCATCAACCCTCAGTTTATTCTCAGGTCCTCTGATGTTAAATCCCAAATCCGTTTCCCTATTTCACATGGCCAGGGATGCTGAGAACACGACCCAATCCCTGGCTATGGCGAGGAGCTTTAGGAAGCTATATTAGCTTTTCAACTTTCCAGAGTGGTAAAGATGGCTTACTCCTTCACATTGGACATATCTTTATGTGACATGCCCAGTACTTACATGAAGTACTTTATATGCATTATATCTTCTAATATTCTCAACATTAGGAATTACATGCAATTGTTATAGCTGTGAAAAATGGAAAAATGGAGGCACACAGAGGTTAAATTACTTACTTGAGATGCCATACACTTTAAATGATTTGCATATCTAAGCATAAATACGGCAGGATAATATTTTTGTAACTTTTAACCAGATTCAACCTCCTCCCCCCAACCTTCTCCCTCTTTGGAATTCCTTCATATGTTCCACAAGGTGTTTCCCCCAACTCCAGTGATACATTATGAATTACTCACGACCTTAGGAATAGGAAAGCAGAGGAGAGAGAACAATGGAGTCAAATATATTACTTATGTTTGACAAGCTGAAGTGCAGGTAAAAGATGGTACAAATTTGGAACAATAGGACCTTTGGTACCCCCATGTCATTCAGTGCAGAAAATAATTTCATGGCTGGTGAGATGGCAGGAGGAGAGATCTCATGGACAGGAATAGAGGACCACTGAGAAGCTACTCAGATCTGCCGTCCAAGAGCTTCATGGCAGCACAGCCAGGGTTCAGACCCCAACAGTCTGGGTGTTACCCACCAAATGATAAGCGAGGCTGATGTTCATTTGACCTTTGTACACTTCCATTCAACCCACCTGATAGGGACAGTCACCGCCCCCCAATTTCGATGGCTTGGGTCACTCACACAAGTAACCACAAACACATGGAAAGGAAGATGGGGCCGTGACATCTGGAAGGATAAGGCGATGGGGTAAGGAGAGTCCCTAGGACCAAATCAAAGCATTTTGCAGTCTCCCCTGGGATTCCCTGAGTCCTGTCACTCCCACCCCTTTCACCAAGGCAATCAGCAACCAACCAATTAGACCACGAATGCATTCAATGGTCCTATTGCACATTATCAGGGGTGGGGAAACCTGACTCAATGGAGTTCTTCTGCTGGGAATCTGTTACGGAAAGCGATGCTAATTTGTAGTGTCTTCTATTTCTCCAAAGTACTCAGAGATTTTGGTATTCAATCTGTTATTTATTCATACACCCTACTGTGGGGTCTTTTAGGTCATCCTGCAGATCTCTCTCTTCTACCTCATTCTTCTCTAACAAGTGGTTTGTTGGCAAACCAGTTGCATTCATGGAGCAATTTATACACTTAGCCTCACTTCTCTTTGCTCTACCAATAATAAGGGTCCCATCCATTTAACCTAGTGCTAGACCTAGCAACAATTTAAAAACTCGAAAGGGCAAAGCACCAATTATAGTACAGAAGGCTTGGTCGGCTGGGTGAGGAGGAAATAGCAAGCTTGACCTTTCAGACTTAAGCTAACATGTAGATCACCAGGGTCCATTTAAAAGTCAAAGACATTTTCCAAACCACCTCAAAGAATTAACAATATATCCTATCATAAGAGAATTCAGAGATTTTTTGTAATCTACAGAACCAGACTCAAAGCATGTATATATTTATTCCTAAACATTTTTCATTTGCTGGGGAGATTTGAGGAACTCTAAAAGAAAGAGAAATGGCATTAATATGCTATAAAAGGAAAACACTGAGCAAACAAGCTGTAAGCGGCCCTCCATTTGGTTAATATGGCAGTGTTTACAACATTCTTTTCTTCACCACTATCTCACAAATGTTTTGTCCAAATTTCTACAGTATATATGTTTAGCCACAGGCCGAGCATGAAGGAGAACAAGCTTTGAGTCACTGGCCTTCTAGAAGCAACAAGTTCTCTTTCCAATGTCTACCCAAGGGGCATTTACCCTGCCATAGTCACATCTTCTCATTAGATACTCCTGAAGCACTGGATCCTTTCTGCTCAAAGGCAAGTCCACTAAAGTGACCAATCTTTGCCCTGTGGGAGGAAACAGCTTACTCCACACAGGAATTATTAAAGTCTCAGTTGATATATAGCAACATCTTTTGAGTAGAAACCACAAGCAGCACATAGAAGAGTTAGTCTTCACATTAGTACTCTGCCATCACACCATGAAAAAGTTCGTCCTCCTTTTTAAAGTCCTCCTACTTAGCTTTTAACACCCTTCTTTAGGGTGAATCACCCTTGCAAGTATTATCATCATTTACTAGGCGCCCATACCATTTGAGATCATGACGTTTCCTGACATGCATCTATCTGGCAGAAGTATTCCAAATGTATTTAGTCACCGCTAGTATTCTTCCAAAGTTGAAACTACCACAAAGGAAGTGTGTACTTGACCTGAACTCTTGAGAGCTGACTCTTTTAAGTAAGTATAAACAGAGCGGAAACCCTGTCATCAGAGAAGCATTTGCAAAAGGGAGACCAAGTCAGAACATGAGCAGCAGATGGGGCTTGAGAGCCAAGAATGAAAAACCCAGGAATGCATCCAAACTCTGTAAATCATTATTGACTTAGCTTCATGCCGTCTTAATGACTTTTACTACCTCTTGGTTCCAATTCGAAGTGCATATTAAAGCAAGCAACATTGCAAAGACCAGAGGGGCTAGAATAGTAAACTACCCGTGGCTTAGTAATCGTTATGCATTAATTATTCAGGAGCTGGAGCTACTCTTTGCAAACATTAAAACCAGTGACAGCAAAGAAATATGCCTTCCGTTTGGAGGATGGGAAGGAGTAGTACTATTTGGGGTTGATGCTGGCACAATATTTAGCAGAGCATGACAGGTTTAGTAGATAAATAATGTGATGTAGTATCATGCAAACTGTTAGCAATGTATTGGAAGGCTCAAGTATTCCCTGTAGGGCATTTACATTGGATTTGCTATGATTGCAATATCTGCACAGTGATGCATTACGTGTTTTATTCTCTTTATTATATGTTTTCATTACTTTGTGTGTTAGAATGCAATAAAGAAAGCTGAAGCAATAAAGGCTGATTGATAATAATAATTCTGCAAAGATGCAACTTCCTTTCTAAAGCAGTTCCAGAGTCAGAAGAACCAATGGCATCCAGTCATCTGTTCCTTTGTGAAGATTTTATCCTCCTTGCTGATAAAGGAATGGTAATTGGTTTGGAAACAGCTTCTGGTGACAGCTGGCACTCTATGGTAAAGGAGGAGGAAGGTAGGGGAGAATGTGTACCATTTAGAATGCTGAATCCTGCATGTGGTTCAATTCTCTGCTTCTCTTTTTGCTTTCATCTTCTTCAATTGGAGATCAGATGTCTTCTTTTAAAGGAAAAATAAGTACACTTTCAGGATCAGTACTGTCTGGGCTCTCTCACTCTGACAGCCTCTCCTACATTCAAAATTTTAAAACATCTTCCCCAGGAAGGCCCTTTAGTAGCTCTCAAGCCAGGTTCACTGGATTCAGGAACGTGTCACACGTGGCCATGGGTCAGGAGAGGACAAGTCCCAACCTAAGTTGAAAGGAGCTTCCGAGATCCAGACATGGCGGAGCGCGTGTGATCAACTGGTGGAAGTGTCTGTAAGGAGTAGATTTTTCACAGAGGTTTTGTTGGGGGTATGTGGTTTTCTTGTGGGCATCCAGGACAAGTGGATGGATATACAGGCTAGTGTTTATCTGGGATGTTGGGTGGGGGGGGCGGCGAGGGGAAGCTGCACGCACAAATTAAATGAAATAGTTCCATAAGGGACCCTGGGGATCCAGAAAAGTAATAGTGTTGGGGAAAAAAAAACACAGAATCAGAGCAAACAGTATCCTCCTCACTTCTGTGTCCAGCACAGAATGGATTCATCCCCATCAGGAGGCCTGGGAACACAGCACGGCTCTCAGCAACCTGAGGGCTTGTGGCTATAAGAGAACAGGGAGAGAGAGAGAGAGAGAGAGAGAGAGAGAGAGAGAAAGAGGGAGAGGGAGAGGGAGAGGGAGAGGGAGAGGGAGAGGGAGAGGGAGAGGGAGAGGGAGAGGGAGAGGGAGAGGGAGAGGGAGAGGGAGAGGGAGAGGGAGAGGGAGAGGGAGAGGGAGAGGGAGAGGGAGAGGGAGAGGGAGAGGGAGAGGGAGAGGGAGAGGGAGAGGGAGAGGGAGAGGGAGAGGGAGAGGGAGAGGGAGAGGGAGAGGGAGAGGGAGAGGGAGAGGGAGAGGGAGAGAGAGCGCGCGCACCTGGTCCTGGTCATGCAGTTCAGCATCTTCAGGGAGGCCACCAGCCTTGGAGCCATGGGGAGGCACAGTCTAAATGACTCCAAAAGCAACACACATCAACCAGCAGCACAGTGCAGAGAAGCAGGACTGAGAGCACCTGCGAGGCACCTTCCAAGACCTCCCAGAAATACCGGAGGAGAATTATGCAGGGAACTGCGGTTTTGTATTACGTAGGTACAGGCATGAGTCAGTGAAATTTGGGTTATAACCATTAAGTGGCTTTATTTGTACCCACAAACAGATGAGGCTTTGGGGAAAGTCAGGTTATATGTGAAGTAGAGAGAAAATTACATTTGTGATTGCAAAGGGCAGACAGTCACTCCCAGTATGTGATTTTCTAAAAGGCCCAAGCAATATAGATCACCCTCAGTTAAACACACTAATGGAACAAAACAATAGTATATTCAGGTCAGACCGGTGAGCTCTCACATGTGGGAGTCCCTGCAAAAGATGACAGAAAGGGTAGGGATGCCCAGGGATCACATGAAATGGAGGGCAGTACTTGTAAAATATTGGTCACAAAGGAATGAATGAGGGGCGCCTGGGTGGCTCCGTCGGTTAAGCGTCCGACTCTTGATTTCGGCTCAGGTCATGATTGCATGGCCATAAGTTCGAGCCCTGCGTCAGGCTCTGCACCAACAGTGCAACAGTGCAGAGCCTGCTTGGGATTTTCTCTCTTTCTCTCTCTCTCTCTCTCTCTCTCTGCCCCTACCCCATGTGGTGTGCCCTCTGTCTCAAAATAAAGCATTAAAAAAAGACAGAGAATCAACGAGAAAGCCTACTAAAGTGCAGATTGTAGGACCTACTCCCCAGAGGTCCTGATTCAGTCAACTCGGATATTCTCCAAGCCTCCTGCAAGGTAATCTGTATAGAAGTGATCTTCAAACCACTCCTGGATAACCACCACCATAGGGGCATCTGACAAAGTATCCATCTGGGTCTGCACTACCAAACCAGAACCAGAGCTTTGCCAAGGGAATCACCGCGGCTGTGCCCAGAAGAGATAGAACCCTGTGTAAGACAGAGAATAAAGTGAGGAAGACAGCATGGAATGCTGTGACCAGACAGACGCAGGGTCGGAAAACAGGAAGTCTAGAGAAGCAGAGAGAATAATGAGTGGGGGCCAGGGCCACGGACCAACAGGGCCATGGGTCACAACTTTTACATGGTGTCCTCAGCCTGATCTCACGAGGTTGGGCTGGACAGTGATGGAAAAGCCTCAAGAGATAACTACATCTGATCATTTATTTCAAGTATTTTTGTAGTCATTGTGTATGGTAGGCACATTTTTCATATGCCAAACTGCTTTCCGAAATACATTTCTCTTAACTAATGGAATTGTTTGCTATTGAGTACAGATGTGAGTTTGCAGGTACAGTTTTTGAGAAGCTCCGTCTTTCTTCGTAGATGTTTCTTTCTTCGAAACTTACTTTGTGAGGCAGCCTTGTATGACAGAAAGAGCATGGGCTTTGGAGGCAGAGAGACTGGAATTCAAATTCGGACTCCACTCACAAAGTGGGTGACATTGAGCAAATTATTCGACCTCTTGGGACATCGGTTGTCTACTCTATAAAGTTGGGATGATTGTACCTAGCCTACAAGTATCTTGTGTGGATTAAGTCAAATAAAATATGTCAAAGTAGGGGCGCCTGGGTGGCGCAGTCGGTTAAGCGTCCGACTTCAGCCAGGTCACGATCTCGCGGTCCGTGAGTTCGAAACCCGCGTCAGGCTCTGGGCTGATGGCTCGGAGCCTGGAGCCTGTTTCCGATTCTGTGTCTCCCTCTCTCTCTGCCCCTCCCCCATTCATGCTCTGTCTCTCTCTGTCCCCAAAAAATAAATAAAGGTTGAAAAAAAAAAGTTTAAAAAAAAATATGTCAAAGTAAAATATAGTCGTGACGCCTCCCTCACGGGGCTTGAGATTTAACAGGCACTGAATAAATGGCAACTCGTAACTAGTATTACCAACCTAGTCTATAGCTTTGAATAAGACCATCTTTCTAACACTGTGGTTAGCAGCTTATTACACTTTTCCAGATTATAAGTAAAAGCTGAACTAGTGTTTGTTAATACCTCAGCATAAACGTGTATTTATATTTCTAATCATTATATTAAAACAGAATATATGACTAATGTTGAGTTTTACAGAAATTTCAACACTTGGGGAGGGTTATTATTTTTTCCACATCCTTAATCTAATCCTAGTTTTTCTTAGATTTAAGCAGAATGTGTTCCTTCTACTGGTAATCTTTGATTGGCTTATGCCCATTTTGCATGCATCCTCCAGATAGGGATGGCCACTTGAGCATAGTCGGTCTGGATAGACCACCCTGGGGTGACAGAAATCCCCCTGCTTCCTTGCTGTCATTTCTTAGTACCAGCCTCTTCTACATTTTCCGTTATTTACTTAAGTCCAAGAGGTACTGCCAGCAAGTCTATTCTTTTTTCAACCCAGAGCATATAAGAGGAGCAAGGTAAGAAGTTACAAGAGAATGGTACCAAACTGGAAGAGCAAAGCCAATCCCTATGCAGCTATTGTTTGTGGGCAATGTCTCGTACTAGACTATGACTGGCGAATTCCATAAAATGATGAGTTTATAGTATGCTTTGGGAGCTCGGAGTAGGGAGCGACTATGAAAGGCAGGTTCAGTATAGCTTCAAAGAGGAAGTGATATTTAATCTGGGATTACAATGGCAGGAGGGTCATGAGTATTTCAGGCAGTGTGAACAGCATATGCAAAGAAAAGGGCAAGTACCATGTTGTGGTTAAAACTGTGTGTGTGTGTGTGTGTGTGTGTGTGTGCGCGCGCGCGCGCGTGCACGGGCATGTGCACACATCTAGAGGTAGTGATAAAGGATTGAAGGTGAGATCAGAATGGCGGGTTGGGATTAGACAAGGAATGGCTTTTAACCCAAGCTGTAAAGGTAGTACTTTCTCCATAAATTTCAACTGGCTGTAAAAAAATATTTCAATAGCAATATGTGCATAAATTGTATAGAACAAGAACAGAAGTGAGGAAACCAGTGAAAAGCCTAAAGAATTATCTTTTAACTATCGGTACATCTCATAGACCACCCGCATGTCCCATACTAAAACAAAGTAGAAGTGATCCTACCACAGAGGAAAAGGGGTAAAACCAGCCAGCACCCTGTTTTGGTGATTTGTTTTTTAAGTAAATCAAAGTGAAGTTCAGCCTTTGTTAATGCCCCAATTTAAGACCTAGAATTGCATTTTGCTCATTTGAAAGGCCTTTTCTTTTAGAATAAGTATATTTCATTTGAAAATGGATTTTGCATCTTATTAGTGACCTAGTCCTGCAAAACTAGGATCCTGAAGCCAGCTTCAATGTGATTCCCACAGTATTTTCAAGCTACTTAGAGCTCTTATCACAACTCCACACAACTGTTGGGGGGGGGGTTAAAATTTGGACAAGGGGACCTGGAACTGGGTCTAGAAAGCTGTGCTATGACCTAATATAGAAAAAACAATTACTTTGAAATTTCATAGAATCCATAAAGAAAATCAGGCTGTTTGCATTTTATAGATTCTTTAATTCCCCCAAAATAGCTCCAATTTCTTCCTAACACCCTAATCATACAATCTCTATGATTTTAGACAATTACTGATCAAAGTTTTATTTTCCCAGGCCATTGCTTCCTCTCAAATCCTAAATTTATTATCAAAACTAGCTTCAGTGACCCTAAGAAACTTCTCAAGAAATTTTTTCCAAGTAAATTATTCAACAGTAAAACAATAATTTAAAAGAGAAAAATTCCTTTTGATCTCTTTTTGAATCATTGAAATGGACTTGGGGTTATTGTCATTGTCAGACTTGTTCAACAATAATCTTCATTCTCTCCACTTATCAAGAAAATGGACAAAATCACCATGTACTTCTGTTACAAATTATAATCTTATAAAACTTTCATTTTGTAAGTGAAATACCATGACTAATTAAAAAAAATGACACTGGGTTTAAATATCACTTTTATTGTAGCAAACATCATCACTTTCTGATGAGTAAATCTCATCAAAGAAACAAGAACAAAGCAAAATGTCATTCACTTTCCAAATTCTATTCAACCTCCTTTTAAAAATTAGGGACAATAAAAGTTCTGAGCTCAACATACCTTATCAGCTTCTCCTGAGAGTCCTCATCGTCCTCTGATCTTTTCTGCCACCTGTAGCTCCACTGTAGATGACAGAACCTCTCTATCCCGGAGACAAGATGGAAGCATGAAAGGATAGTGGATTGGGGATCCAATTTCAGATCGTGGTTCAAATTTAATCTCCTAATAGTTTTGTAACCTAAAGCCACACAATTAACTCATCTGGCTCGGGTGTAAAATGAAGGTAAAAGTAACTTGCTTCCTACGGGGTGTGTGTCTGTGTATGTGTATTAAACTGCGCTCAGTAAACACTTGACAATTTCCAATTACATAAGGGGGAAAGCTCAAACTTCTTACTGCACGAAAGAAGTCTGACCAACAAAACTCACAAAAGAAGTTAGAAGAGATGGATCCACATGTATGTAAATGGACTCAATTGCCCAACTTGAACTATATATTTTTTAAATAGTCACATCTAAAATGAAATCTGCAAAAGGAACATCTAAACACAAACCACAGAAAAATTAAAAATGTAGAAAAATTATGTATTAAGCACGTATTGGTTAACACAACCCAAAGAATTCTGGTATAGTTACAATAATATCAGACAAAAGATCATTTTTAAGAGGAAAAGATTATTGCACTAGTGGAGAGGGCTTCTACATATTTAAAAAAATGTAGAAACATGTAAAAATACTAAAACTCTATAAACCACAATAAAATACCTTCAGATATATGCAACAAAAAGCTATAGAATGAAGAGGAAAAATTGATAAAGCAACCATCATCATAGTGAAAGGTTTTAACACACTTCTCTCAGTAATTTAAAGACCAAGTAAACAAAGAATCAGAAAATAGAATATTTGAAGAACACAATTAATATTCCATACATTAAAATTAATGTACATAGAATATAATTAGAGAATAAACATTCTATTCAGGTATACATGGACTGTCTATAAAAACTGACCCTCAGGGTGCCTGGGTGGCGCAGTCGGTTAAGCGTCCGACTTCAGCCAGGTCACGATCTCGTGGTCCGTGAGTTCGAGCCCCGCGTCGGGCTCTGGGCTGATGGCTCGGAGCCTGGAGCCTGTTTCCGATTCTGTGTCTCCCTCTCTCTCTGCCCCTCCCCTGTTCATGCTCTGTCTCTCTCTGTCCCAAAAATGAATAAACATTGAAAAAAAAATTTAAAAACTGACCCTCATAAGGAGTCTCAATAAATTTCAGAGAATCCTATAGTAATCTGCATTCTCTGATCTCAATAATACTAAATTACAAATCAGTGGGAGGAGGATTTTTTCAGGCCCATATATTTAGAAAGTTAAAAATATGCTACTTTAGAAAAATGTTTTTAATATTTTCATTTTTGAAAGAGAGACAGAGAGAGACAGAGACAGAGAATGAGTGAAGAAGGGGCAGAGAGAAATGGAGACACAGAATCCAAAGCAGGCTCCAGGTTTTGAGCTGTCAGCACAGAGCTCGATGTGGGGCTCAAACTCGCAAACAGCAAAATCATGACCTGAGGCAAAGTTGGATGCTTAACCAACTAAGCCACCCTGGCACCCCTAGAAAGTTAAAAATACACTACTAAATAATTCATGGCTCAATGGAGAAATCACACAAAACATTTGGAAAAATAACAGAAACACTACATCGCAAATTTGAGGAATGCATTTAAAAAGGTAATTGAAGTTAAAACAAATAATCCTAAAATTTGTATGGAACCACAAAAGACCTCGAATAGCCAAGGAATCTTGCAAAAGACTAACACCATCAGTATTGCAACCCCAGATTTCAAGATATACTACAAAGCTGCAGTAATCAAAACAGTAGGGTGCTGGCACAAAAACAGACACATAGAACAAGAGAACAGAATAGAGAGCCCAGAAATAAACCCACAATTATATGGCCAATTAATCTTCAACAAAGGAGGCGAGGATATGCAATGCGAAAAAGACAGTGTCTTCAATACACGCTGTTGGGAAAACTGGACAGCTACATGCAAAAGATGAAACTGGACCCTGGCTTACACCATACACAAAATAAACAAAAAAAAAATGGATTAAGGACCTAAATGTGAGAACTAAAACCTTAAAAATCCTAGAAGAGAGACACAGGCAATAATTTCTCTGACATCAGCCATAGCAACATTTTTTCTAGATAGGTCTCTTAAGGCAAGGGAAACAAAAACAAAAATAAACTGGGACTACACCAAAATAAAAAAAAAAGTAAAAAAATTAAAATTAAAAAAAAGCTTTTGCAGAGCAAAGGAAACCGTCAACAAAACAAAAAGTCAACCTACTGAATGGGAGAAGATACTTGCAAACGACATATTCAGCAAAGGCTTAGTATCAAAAATATATAAAAAGCTTATACAATTCAGCACACAAAAAAACAAGTAAACAAATTTAAAATGGGCAGAAGATATGAACACACATTCCTCCAAAGACATACAGATGGCTAACAAACACACGAAAAGATTCTCAATATCACTCATCATCAGGGAAATGCAAATCAAAACCACAATGAGACATCATCTCACACCTGTCGGAGTGGCTAAAACCAACAACACAGGAAACAAGTGTTGGCAAAGATGTGGCTGTAAAGGAACTCTCATGCACTTTTGGCGGGAATGCAAATTGGTATAGCCACTGTGGAAAACAGTACGGAGGTTCCTCCAAAAATTAAAAATAGAATTACTTTATGATCCAGTAATTCCACTAATGGGTATTTGCCCAAAGAATACAGAAACACTAATTTGAAAAGATATATGCACCCCTATGTTTATATCAGTATTATTTACAGTAGCCCAATTATGGAAGCAGCCCAAGTGTCCACTGATAGATGAATGGATAAAGAAGATGTGGTGTGTGAGTGTGTGTGTACGTGTGTATGTATATGTATATATATATTTCTGTTCCAAATTGTGGTTTTGTAAAAACTTTCATTTTATCATAAGAAATACCATGACTATAAAAAATGACCCTGGGTTTAACCACTTTTATTGTAACGAACAATATATATTTGTGTGCGTGTGTGTGTGTACCTATATATATATATATATATATATATATATATATATATATACACACACATATGTATACATATGTATATACATGTATATATACGTATATGTATATATATATAGGTACACACACACACACACGCACACACACATACTATGGAACATTACTTAGCCCTAAAAAAAATGAAATCTTGCCATTTGCGATGACATGGATGGATGGAGCTAGAGAATATAATGCTAAGCGAAATAAGTCAGTCAGAGAAAGACAAATGCTGTAAGATTTCACTCATATATGGACTTTAAGAAACAAAACAAGCAAACAAAGAAAAAAGAGACAAACCAAAGGACAGAATCCTAACTATAGAGAACGAACTGGTGGTTGCCAGAGAAGAGGTGGGTGGGGGAATGGGTGAAATAGGTGAAGGGGACTAAGAGTACACTTATCGTGATGAGCACTGCGTAATGTATAGAATTATTGAATTACTGCATTGAACACCTAAAATTGATACAAGACTGTATGTTAACTATACCTGAAGTACAATAAACAAACAAAACCAAGAACAAAATGAAAAAAAGGTAATCGAAGTAACACAGCCATAAATGCTTTTATTAGAGAAAAAGAAAGGGTGAATATAAATAAAGAGTCCAACATAAGGAATTTTTAAAAAAAAAATCGAAGTAACACAGCCATGAATGCTTTTATTAGAGAAAAAGTGTGAATATAAATAAAGAGTTCAACCTAAGGAATTAAAAAAAAAATTTTAGTATTTTTTAAAAATACTAAAAACAAAGAAAAAAGGAAAATTAAATAGTAAAGATAAGATGAAACAGGAATAAAATAGGAAATGAAGATATTAATAGAGAGGATTAACTGAACAAAAGAATTCTTTTAACTGAGTAGTAAATTTGACCAATTTTAGCAAGATTGATCAAGAAAAAATAGAAAAGGTACATTATGAGGAATAAAATTAAGTCATAATTACAAATTCAGCAGAGACTAACAAGATTTCTTTAAGATTATAGTTTTTTTTTGTCAATAAATTCGAAAATATAGGAAAGATCAACAAATTCCCTGAGACAGTTAAATTGTCAAAACTTAAGAAAAAAAAAATAAAAAACTTGAATATACCCATAACCAATAAAGGCATGGGTCCATCTGAACTTTTTTCATAAAGGAAACTCCAAGGACAGACAGTTTTATATGCAAGTTCTACCAAATATTTAATAAGCAACTAATTCCTAAATCGGTTTCTTCCTTTTATGTTTTGTTCAACAAATATTTTTCAGCTGAAGGTATAAGCCTCTTCTGTATTTCCTTAGAAAATATTTGGAAGTTTTGTCTATCATATGTACATATTTATTACATTTAGAATTGATTTTGTATATCCTGTGATGTAGGAATCAATTTTCTATTTTTCCATATCCACTGTGCTTTCTGCCATGTATCAGATTTCAATATATATGTCTGTTTCTGAGCTGTTGCTTCATTGATTCTATATCTATTTATCAATATATACTAATATCCGCTGATATAATTACCACAGTTTTTAATGTTTGCAAGTTGTCTGGCCTCCTTCCTCACCCCACTTCACCCCCCACACCACCCACCACCTCCTTCTTCAGGAACATCTGAGCATCTGGGCTATTTTTTACCTCTGTTCGTATAAATTTTAAAATACACTTCAAAAGTTCCATAAAAAGTCTTGTTAGGATTTTGACTGGAATTTCTTTTAAAAATGTAGACCAGAGGCGCCTGGGTGGCTCAGTCGGTTAAGCGGCCGACTTCAGCTCAGGTCATGATCTCGCGGTCCGTGAGTTCGAGCCCCACTTCAGGCTCTGTGCTGACAGCTCAGAGCCTGGAGCCTGTTTCAGATTCTGTGTCTCCCTCTCTCTGACCCTCCCCCGTTCATGCTCTCTCTCTCTCTCAAAAATAAATGTTAAAAAAAATTTTTTTAAATAAAAAAAAATGTAGATCAACTTGGTGAGAACTAATACCTTTATAATATTGAACCTTCTTATGCTAAAATACGGTATACAGCTTCATTTATCACAATCTTTAGGCTTTTTCAATAAAATTGTTGTAAATTTCTCCTTAATGGTCTTTATTTTTTTTCCTTACCCCTACACATTATGTTAAGTGTATTTTTTAAATGTTAAGGTCTGTTGCTGGTGCTACTAAAGAAATAGACTTTTATATACTGAACTTCATCCAGCAACCTGTTGAACTCTTACTAATTCTGATATTTGTCTCTATATTTTATGGAGTTTTCTATGGTAATTTCAACCACAAATAACAAAATTTTGTTCCTGCCTTCACAATCTTTACAATTATTATTTCTTCTTCCTTATGAGTACTATTTCTGAAATGTTTACTACAACATTGCACCTACACGGTCATAGTGGGTATCCTTGTCCTGCTATTCTTTTTAAAGGAAAGGTTTTGTGCTTAACATTGAATTTACTGTTGTTTCATGTCTGATGTTTGGTATTTCAGATATACTTTATCAGGTTAAAGAAATTCATGTCTATCTCTAGTTCCCTTAATAGCATTTTATCAAATGATTTTATATCTTTAATACTACATCTGTTAATTTAGTAAAATAAACTATTTCTCTAATGCTGAACTTTGCTTTTCTGATGTAAACCCAGCTTGATCATACATTAGCTTTTTGATGGATTCCTGAATTCAATTGCTAACATTTTAATTTTTTTCTTAATGTTTATTTATTTTTGAGAGAGAAAAAGAGAGCATAAGCGGGGAAGAGACAGAGAGAGGGAGACACAGAATCCGAAGTAGGCTCCAGGCTCTGAGCTGTCAGTACAAAGCCCAAAGTGGGGCTCAAACTCAAGGACCGTGAGATCATGACCTGAGCTGAAGTCGGATGCTTTACTGACTGAGCCACCCAGGTGCCCCTCAAGTGCTAACATTTTAGATGCTACTTTTGCATCTATCCTCATGAATATACTTAGCCTATAGAGTTTCTTTCTCATACTCTCAAGACTTTGCTAGAATAGCAGTGAGGTTCCATTGCAAATAACAGAAACCACTCTTAATTCTTTTAAGCAGAAAAAGGATTAGGTCCTTACAAATTTGTTAGAAGGAGTGTCGAACTGGTTTTAGGCTGAGACTCCAAGAGACTTCTAGAGAAATCTTGCACATGTGGTCCACCAAGTTAACGGTTATCTCTGTTACAATTAAACACACACACACACACACACACACACACACACACACAGGCGTGATGGTTAAGTTTTATGTGTCAACTTGGCTAGGGTCTGGTGACCAGCTGACTGGTCAAACAGTGGTTGAGATATTGCTGTGAAGTTGTTTTGTATACATGATTAACATCTATAATCTGCTGACTTTAAGTAAAGGAGATTACCCTCAATAATATGGGTGAGCCTCACTCAATCAGTTGAAGGCCTTCAGAGCAGAAACTGAGGTTTTCCAGAGAAGAAGTGTACCTCAACACTGTAACATGTGTATCCTGCCTAAGTTTCCAGCATGCCAAGACTGCCCTAAATACTTCATACCAAAGAGTACAATATTAGCTTCTGAGATTCCAGCCTGCTGGCCTGCCCTACAAGTTTTGGATTTGCCAGCCTCTGACAATCACATGAGCCAATTTCTACCAAAAAAAGATATACATACCTTTATGTATGTGTGTGTGTGTGTGTGTGTGTGTGTGTGTGTGTGTGTGTATATATATTCTGTATAACACATATAAATGTCTATAAATGTATATTATGTCATATATTATATGAATATATATACATATTACATGTATGTGTGTACACACACATATACATACCTGCATATATGTATATACATATATATATACACACACACATATGTGTATATAGGAATACAAAATGGTACAGCCACCTTAGAAACAGTTTGCAGTTTCTTGCTAAACTAAACATACTCTTACCATAAAACACAGCAATTGCATTCCTTGGTATTTCCCCAAAGAAGCTGAAAACTTACGCCCATACAAAAACCTGCACACAGATATTTATAGCAGCTTTATTCATAGTTGCCCAAACTTGGAATCAACCAAGATGTTCTTCAGTAGGTGAATGGATAAGTAAACTGTGGTTCATCCAGGCAATGGAATACTATTCAGTGCTGGAAAGAAACGAGTTATCAAGCCATTAAAAGACATGGAGGATTTCTGCATATTCGGGTAAACACCTAGTAGTACAATGGATGGATCATGGGGTAGTTCTATTTTTAACCTTTTGAGAAACCTCCATGCTGCACCTCAATGTTTGTAGCAGCATTATCTATAATAGCCACATTATGGAAACAGCCCAAGAGTCCATCAATTGATGAATGGATAAGAAGATGTGATATATGTATACAGTGGAATACTACTAATCCATAAAAGAGAATGAAATCTTGCTATTTGCAATGACATGGATGGAGCTAGAGAGTATAATGCAGAGGGAAACAAACCAGTCAGAGAAAGACAAATACATATGATGTTACTTATATGTGGATTTAAAAAACAAAACAAATGAGCAAAGGGTAAAATAAAAGAGAGAGAGAAGCAAACCAAGAAACAGAATCTTAACTATAGAGAACAAACTGGTGGTTACCAGAAGGGAAGTGGGTGAGTGGATGGGTTAAATAGGTGATGAGAACTAAGAAGTGTACTTGTTGTGTGGGAGCCAAGGTGGTGGAACAGCATGGAAGGTTTTTTTTGTGTCTCTCATCCATGAAATACAGCCAGATCAACACTAAACCATCCTGCACACCTAGATAACTGATTTGAAGATTAACACAACAATTGACACAACCTGAACCAGAGAACTCAGCAGGCACTCAGTGTGGAGAAGTGAACGGGGGGAAAGAGAAGCAGCAGAGAGAGGGAGCTGTTTTTGCTTGCGGAGAGAGGATGGAGATGGGGGGAGAGTACAGGAAAGCTTCCCCCCTGCCTGAAAGCTGGAGAGAAAAGAAAGAGTATACAAGGCACTGAACCTAAAAGGGAGAAAGGAGAAAGCAGAGGGTTTAAATTCCATTAAGACTCTATAAACAGGGGCGCCTGGGTGGCTCAGTCGGTTGGGCATCCAACTTCAGCCCAGGTCATGATCTCACGGTTCGTGGGTTCGAGCTCCGCGTGGGGATCTGTGCTGACAGCTCAGAGCCTGGAGCCTGCTTTGAATTCTGTGTCTGCCTCTGTCTCTGTTCCTTCCCTACTCACACTCTGTCACTCTCTCTCAAAAATAAACATCGAAAAAAATTTTTAAAAAAAGACTCTATAAACAGGGGGATCACAGAGTCTGAAACTCTGCAGCTTGATACTGGGCAGAGCTCTGGTGGGAAGGGCAAATCCCTATGAGCAGAGAGCAAGGACCAAGGGGTCCTCAGGCTACAGGGGGAGAGGCAGTTCCCTTGCTGGGAGGATATTTGGTAGAGGCTGTGCAGCCACCCCACAGGCAAAGGTCCCAGCAGACCCTGGAGAACAACCACATTCGCTGGTACTGGAAAAAGGACATTAAACAGGAAGCCTGGTGTCAGATGTATGTTGTGATTTACCATAATCCCTGAAACGATGCTGCTACACGAGAGCAGAAATTTTTCTGGGGCAGGCTGGCACCCAGCCACAGTCTCTGAGCATCATCAGTAGCACAGTCCTATGAATGTTCCTGGGTTCGGCCGGCACCTGACCATTGCTCAGTGAGACTCTCCCCAGAGGGTCTGAGTGGGTCAAAGCCTCAGTCCCTCAGAAGTTGGGAGAAAAATCCCAGCCACATCTGAGATAAAATTCAGGAGGGAGGTGCCATCTTGCAACCTGATGGCTTGGTCACAGACAATGTAAAAGCGGGGAGTGAATGGAAGCCAGAGACAAAGGAGGGGTGTGCGATTGCTGGTTGGGGAGAACAGAGTTCCCAAACTAGAGACTGGGTAGCTGGGTGACACCATTTTCATCTCTCCCATGCATGCACATTCACACCTACTCGCACCACAACAATCCACCTCAGTAAGCTAAGCAAGGCCACCTAGTGCAGAAGGGAGCTGTTACACTAAGCCCCGCCCATCTGGGGCAACCTGGCTCTACAGGAACACCAACCACATGTCTCTCTGCCTGCTTAGTTTACAGACTATAAAATGCTTCACAGACGTCTGGGGGAAATTGATGTAATTTCAATCGTATTTCAGTCTGTTCGCTAGTCTATCTATTCAATTTTTTTTCTTTTTCTTATTCTTAAATATAGAAAGAGAAAAAAATTATTTTTATTTCCCATTTTTATTAAAAAGATTTTTAATAATTTTCTACTATATCTTCACATCTTTGTAAATTTTTTACTTCTATTTTACTTTCATCATTTCATTTTATTCTATTTTATTGTATACATTTTTTCAAATTTTCAAACATTTTCCTTTTTCTCTTTCTTTTTCTCATTTTTTCTTTTTTTTCTTCTTCTCATATCTTTCCCTTTTTTCTCCAATCTATCAAGCTCCTTTCAAACACCAAACTAAAATGCACCTAGGATCTAGCATCATTTATTTGATTTTTTTGTTTTTGATTTTTTAATTTTAATTTTTTTTACCTTAATAATCCCTTTTCTTCCTTCAAAAATATGAAATGAAGGAACTGACCCCAAAAGAAAGAACAGGAAGAAACGACAGCCAGGGACTTAAGACAAATACAAGCAAGATGTCTGAACCAGAATTTGGAATCACAATAATAAGAATACTAGCTGGGGTTGATAACAGATTAGAATCCCTTTCTGTGGAGATAAAAGAAGCAAAAGCTAATCAAGGTGAAATAAAACATGCTATAACTGAGCTGCAATCTCCATGGATGCTGCAGTGGCAAGGATGGATAGGGCAGAACAGCGAATCAGTGATAGAGAGGACAAACTCATGGAGAACAATAAAGCAGAAAAAAAGAGGGAGACTAAGGCAAAACAGCATGGTTTAAGAATTAGAGAAATCAGTGACGTTAAAAAGGAACATCAGAATCAAAAGGGCCCCAGAATATGAAGAGAGAGAAAAAGGGGTAAAAGGGTTATGAGGGAAAATCATAGAGGAAAACTTTCCTAACCTGGGGAAAGACACAGACATCAAAATCCAGGAAGCACAGGGGACTCCCATTAGATTCAATAAAAGCCAAACATCAACAAGGCATATCATTGGCAAATTCACAAAATACTCAGTCAAGGAAAGAATCATGAAATCAGCAAGGGAAAAACAGTCCTTAACCTACAAGGGAAGACAGATCAGGTTCAGAGCAGGCCTATACACAGAAACCTGGCAGGCCAGAAAGGAGTGGCAGGATATATTCAATGTGCTGAATCAGAAAAATATGCAGCCAAGAATTCTTTACCCAGCAAGGCTGTCATTCAAAATAGAAAGAGAGATTTAAAGTTTCCCAAACAAAAATTAAAGGAGTTCGTGACCACTAAACCACTAGCCCTGCAAGAAATTTTAAGGGGGACTCTCTGAGGGGAGAAAACACACACACAAAAAAAAGACCAAAACCTACAAAGACTAGAAAGGACCAGAGAATACCACCAGAAACTCCCAACTCGACAGGAAACATAATGGCAATAAATTCATATCTTTAAGTACTCGCCCTAAACATCAATGAACTAAATGATCCAATCAAAAAACGTACAGAAACAGAATGGGTAAGAAAACAAGATCCATCTATATGCTGTTGAGACCCACTTTAGAGCTAAAGACACCTTCAGATTGAAAGTAAAGGGATGGAGAACCATCTATCACGCTAATGGTCACCAAAAGGAAGCTGGAGTAGCCATACTTGTATCAGACAATCTAGACTTTCAAGTAAAGACTGTAACAAGAGATAAAGAAGGGCATTATATCATAATTAAGGGGTCTATCCACCAAGAAGACCTAACAATTGTAAACATTTATGCTCCAAATGTGGCAGTCCCAAATTAATTAATTAATCACAAACATAAAGAAACTCATTAATAATACCATCATAGTAGGGGACTTCTCATTAATAATACCATCATAGTAGGGGACTTCAACACCCCACTTACAGCAATGGGCAGATCACCTAAACAGAAACAGTGGCTTTGAATGACACACTGGACAGGATGGACTTAACAGATATATTCAGAACATTTCAACTAAAGCAGCAGAATACACATTCTTCTCCAGTGCCTTTAGAACATTCTCCAGAATAGATCACATACTGGGACACAAAGCAACCCTCAGCGAGTACAAAAAGATCAAGATCATACCATGCATATTTCCAGACCACAATGCTATGAAATTCGAAATCAACCACAAGACTAAAGACCATCCTACTAAAGAATGAGTGGTCTAACCAAGAAGTTAAAAATGAAATTAAAAAGCACATGGAAGCCAATGAAAATGGTAAGACCATAGCCCAAAACCTCTGGGACGCAGTAAAGGTGGTCATAAGAGGGAAGTATATAGCAATCTGGGCCTTCCTAAAGAAGGAAGAAAGGTCTCAGATATACAACCTAACCTTATACCTTAAAGAGCTGGAAAAAGAACAGCAAACAAACCTAAAACCAGCAGAAGACAGGAAATAATAAAGATTAAAGCAGAAATCAATGTATCGAAACCAAAAAAAAAAAAAAAAAAAAACCAGTAGAAGAAATCAAGAAATCAGAAGCTCGTTCTTTGAAAGAATGAACAAAATTGATAAACCCCTAGCCAGTTTGATCAAAAAGAAAAGGAAAGGACCCTAATAAACAAAAGTAAGATTTAAAGAGGAGAGATCACAACCAACACAGCAGAAATACAACAATAACAAGAGAATATTACAAGCAATTATACACCAATAAAATGGGCAATCTGGAAGAAATGGACAAATTCCTAGAAACATATACACTACCAAAACTAAAACAGGAAGAAATAGAAAATTTGAACAGACCCATAACCAGTAAGGAAATTGAATTAGTAATCAAAAATCTTTCAAAAAACAAGAGTTCAGGGACAGATGTCTTTCCACAGGAATTTTACCAGCCATTTAAAGAAGAGTTAACGCCTATTCTCTTGAAGCTGTTCCAAAAAATAGAAATGGAAGGAAAACTTCCAAACTCTTTCTATGAAGCATTATCTTGATTCCAAAGCCAGACAAAGACCCCACTAAAAAAGAGAACTATAGACCAATTTTCCTGATTAACACAGATGCAAAACTCCTCAACAAGATACTAGCCAACCGGATCCAACAATACATTAAAAAAGTTATTCGCCATGACCAAGTGGAATTTATACCTGGGATGCAGGGAGGTTAAATATCTGCAAAACAATCAATGTGGTACATCACATCAATGAAAGAAAGGACAAGAACCACATGATCCTCTCAATAGATGCAGAAAAAGCATTTGACAAAATACAGCATCCTTTCTTGATACAAATCCTCAAGAAAGTAGGGATAGAAGGATCATACCTCGAGATCATAAAAGCCAAATATGGAAGACCCACTGCTAATACCATCCTCAATGGGGAAAAACTGAGAGCTTTCCCCCTAAGGTCAGGAACAAGACAGGGATGCCCACTCTCACCACTGTTATTCAACATAGTATTGGAAGCCTTAGCCTCAGCAATCAGACAACACAAAGAAATAAAAGGTATCCAAATCAGCCAGAAGGAGGTCAAACTTTCACTCTTCGCAGATGACATGATACTCAATATGGAAAACCCAAAAGATTTCACAAAAAAACTGCTAGAACTGATCCATGAATTCAGCAGTTGCAGGATATAAAATCAATGCACAGAAGTTGGTTGTATTCCTACACACCAATAATGAAGCAATAGAAAAAGAAATCAAAGAATCAATCTCATTTACAATTGCAGCAAAAGTCACAAAATACCTAGGAATAAATCTAGTCAAAGAGGTGAAAAATCTATACACTGAAAACCGTAGAAAGCTTATGAAAGAAATTGAAGAAGACAAAAAAAATGGAAAAATATTCCATGCTCCTGGATAGGAAGAACAAATATTGTTAAAATGTCAATACTACCCAAAGCAATCTACATATTTAATGCAATCCCTATCAAAATAACACTAGTATTCTTCACAGAGCTAGGACAAACAATACTAAAATTTGTATGGAACCAGAAAAGACCCTGAATAGCTAAAGTAATCTTGAAAAAGCAAACCAAAGTTGGAGACATCACAATCCTGGACTTCAAGCTATACTATAAAGCTGTAATCATCAAGACAGTATGGTACTAGCACAAAAACAAACAGATCAATGGAACAGAATAGAGAACCCAGAAATGGACCCACAAACGTATGGCCAACTCATCTTTGACAAAGCAGGAAAGAATATCCAATGGAATAAAGACAGTCTCTTCAGCAAGTGGTACTGGGAAAACTGGACAGCAACATGCAGAAAAATGAACCTGGGCCACTTTCTTACACCATACACAAAAATAAACTCAAAATGTATGAAAGACCTAAATGTAGGACAGGAAGCCATCAAAATCCTCGAGGAGAAAGCAGGCAAAAACCTCTTTGATCTTGCCCTCAGCAACTTCGTACTCAACACGTCTCCAGAGGCAAGGGAAACAAAAGCAAAAATGAACTACTGGGACCTCATCAAAAAAAAAAAAAAAAGCTCTGCACAGTGAAGGAAACAATCAGCAAAACTAAAAGGCAACTGACAGAATGGGAGAAGATATTTGCCAACAACGTATGAGATAAAGGGTTAGTATCCAAAATCTATAAATAACTTATCAAACTCAACACCAAAAAAACAAATAATCCAGGGAAGAAATGGGCAAAAGACATGAATAGACACTTCTCCAAAGAAGACATCCAGATGGCCAACCGACACATGAGAAAATGCTCAACATCACTCATCATCAGGGAAATACAAATCAAAACCATAATGAGATACCACCTCACACCTGTCAGAATGGCTAGCATTCTCAGGCAATGACAGATGTTGGCGACGATACAGAAAAAGAGGATCTCTTTGGCACTGTGGGTGGGAATGCAAACTGGTGAAGCCACTCTGGAAAACAGTATGGAGGTTCCTCAAAAAATTAAAAATAAAACTACCCTATAGACCCAGAAATTGCACTACTAAGTATTTAAGGGATACAGGTATACTGTATCCTGGGGTACATGTACCTGGGGCACATGTACCCCAATGTTTATAGCAGCACTATCAACAATAGCTAAAGTATGGAAAGAGCCCAAATGTCCATCAATGGATGAATGGATAAGGAAGATGTGGTGTGTGTGTGTATATGTATATGTATGTATGTATGTATACACATACATATACACACATACATACAATGAAGGATGTAAATTAAAAAAATAAATTATTTTAAAAAAGAAAAAAAGTAAACTTGTTGTGATATGCACCACGTGTTATATGGAAGTGTTGAATCACTACATTCCACACATGAAACTAATATTACACTGTATATTAACTAACTGGAATTTAAACACAAACTTTAAAAAAAGAAAAAGCAATACAGCTTCTAACAGACTCTCCATTTGGGGATACTCACCCTTGAAACATTCATGCAATGTAAGACTCTATGAAATTATTGTATTAATATTTAATTATAGACGTATTTGTTCATTGACATAAAAAAGATGTGGAGGGGTCTTAAATGCAGATTACTAATCAAATGTAGCCAATCTGAAAAGGCTACATACTGTGTGATTTCAACTATATGACATTCTGGGAAAGTCTTACTATGGAGACAGTAAAATGATCAGTGGTTGCCAGAGGTAGGAGTAGACAGAGATGAATGGGCAGAGCACAGAGGATTTTTAGGGCAATACTCTGTATGAAATATACTCTATATGATACTATAATGATGGATACTTATCATTATATACTTTTCCAAACCCACAGAATGCACAACAGCAAGAGTGAACTCCAATGTGAACTATGGACTTGAAGTGATTATGATGTGTCCGTATACTTTCACTGATGGTAACAAATGTGCCACTCTGGATGGGGGTGTTGACAATGGGGGAGACCATGCATAGGAGGGAGGGTATATATGGGAAATCTCTATACTTTCTTCTCAATTTTGCTGTGCACTTAGAAGTGCTCTGAAAAAATTAAGTCTTTAAAAAAAAAGAAGTCATAGACTCACTAATCAGGGCATGAGACTGAATTTTTGTCACAGAAAGGAAAGCCGTGCGTCTTATCAAAATGAAGATATGTGGTGAGAACCAGTTGTATGAACTTGGATAAGACACTTATCCTCTCTAATCCTCAGTTTCCTATAACTTAAAATGAGGCTAATTATATCTAAGTCACAAGAATTAATTACGTCCAAGCCTCGTGCATGTGTTTTAGTAGGAACCTTATAAAGTGAACCGAACTCGATTAAATTAAGGTGAAGTTATTTTCAGCAGATAGAGCGCCACCAAGTCATCCTGGCTGGCGTGCTATGTTATCTCTGTGTGTACAAGGTCATGGGGAAAGGCTGCTTGTATTTCTAGGGGACATGTTGTGCACAGACCACCTCTGATTGGATCCCCTCCGTGTCAAGATCAGCCACTGTCAGATGCCTCGCACAACTGCTGTCTGATCAGAAAAATCTAGTTCTAAATACAGACTCCCTCAGAGCCTTGTCATCCAGTCAGTAATATTCCCTCCTCCACTGCACAGTGCAAAACCGTCAGCCCTACCACACTTCCTCCATAGGGCCACCTGACATCTGGAGCATCCAGACAAAAGGAGATTCTAGCCTATCAAGCATTTCCAAGAGAGAAATTCTTAGTGGCTGTATAAAAACAAAAACAAAAAACAAACAAAAAAAACCAGGAAAAAACAGAAACTAAAGAAAACACATGAGAAACTGGTTTGTGCACCCCCACTCCCCCCCCCCCCCCATACAACCTTTAAGCCTTTGGGATCACATTCTCAGCTGCAAAGCCTGTTTCTGAACTGGGCACTTTCTCCAATGTTGATCAGAGGCAGATAGCATGACTTCTATCCTGCATATGCCAAGGGCAATGTCAGCACTCAACAAAAAAGAAAGAAAAATAATGATAAAAACGTGAGGCTAACATCTCGTGCAACCTTTTGCCAACTCCTGCTTTTGAAATTCTAAATTGCATGCTAAACCATATGGCTCCACATACCTTACCGACTAGTGGCTTCTCTCTTGGGAAATGACTCAGTCATACATTTGTCGTTCTGGGGATGGCGAGTTTTCTAAAAGCCCTCTGTCCTCACAAGCCTACACGCTTTTTGTTGAAGGAAAATCTTGTGAAAAGCAGAACATTCAAGAGTCATTAGTAGTCACACTCATGGGCTTTCATACTTACCCACAACCCTCCAAACAGGCCTCCCTGTGGTTACTAATTTTTTCCTCTTGCTGAGACTTCCCAGCATGCCCTAGGATTATCAAGTAAAGCCAAATATTAAGAGGAAAATCTTGAAAATCCTTCAGTGCCTGGGGTGGAATCAAATCAGACAAGCTCTCCACTCTGGCACCGGCCAGCTGAGCTACAAACACTGACCCAGCCCATGCTGAGAAGACTCATCATGAGTAGAAACCCATAATGTTGCCAGAATACGTTGTAGACTCACAAATGGGGGGAAATGAAGTATATAAAACAGTGGGAAAGTTTGCAGAAATAACAGTTAATATTTATTTCAGGCATTCATCTGTTCATGGCAAGGTTGAAATCTTTTTTTTTCTTCAGCATTTCTCTCCACCCTCAAGGCCTAATATTGGATAAAGATCCTGAATTCCTTAATCATAGCAGCTACACACCATGTCTCAATTTGCAGCTAAATGTAGCCTTTGCCAAAGTGAGCACTGGACCCAAAACACAGCGGACATTAAAAATGAGGGAAAAAAAATGAGCTGGAGACAAAAACATGGAAGCCCATATTCCTGGTCAAATGAATTTTATTATGCCACGTTTTAGTGTCTTCTTTATGTATTCTACTTGGTTGCTCCGATTGTGAAGATTACAAAATAAAAATTAAGTGGCTGTGTAATATCTGACTTGTCAGTTTTTCCACCTGGCATTTCTTTCTTTTGCAGCATTAACTCTGTCTCAAGGTGAGGGTGCATGAAATATGGAAAGCCACCTGTCTCGTTTAGTGGAATGGGGAGGGAAGTGGGCTGGAAGTCAGGGAGGCTGGTTTCTAAGCCCGCTGCTACTTTTTGCTACGTGTCCTTAAGCAAATCCCTAGCATTCCCTGGGCCTTACCTGTGCTTAGGCTTTTACAGGAAATGTCATTCTCAGTAAAGAAAGCATTATCTCTAAGACTGTTGTCTCTGATGGAAGAATCTCTGAGCATGGAAGGGCACTTCTGCCCAAAATCCAAGTCGACATTCTGAATAACCAGCGTCTATCAAATAAAAATGGTGTTCTTGGGAAAAGCTGCTGGTTCGGCTCACAACTCAACTACGCAAAGTGCTTTTTGGTTTTGTTGTTGGTTTCTTTGTTTTTTGTACTTTTGTATGTAACAGGAGGACTTTTTTGTACTCCCATGTCATCACACACAATGCAGGGAAAAGACATGCAGTGAAGAATTAAGATTTAACAAAATAAATAATTTGGCTGCTTCACCAAGGTCATTCTTAAATGAAACTCTTTTGTTGTTGTTTTCTGCCAGTGCAAGTGGATGAAGAACACAGTGTCTCCTGGTGCAGCACAGCCTTGATCCGTGCTAAGACGTCAGCAGTTTCACCTACCCGCGCTTTTGTACTATCACTGCGAATGTCAGCACAGCGAAAGAAGCAAAACTGAAGGTCGGTTTGACCTCCCAGACCCCACGGAAGAGACTCGGGATTAACCAAGCACCCATGGACAATACTCTGATGTCCACTGAGTGCATATGTTAATATAAAGACACGACAGCAGCATAATTGCCTTCGGGACAGAGCAGACAGAAACAAGGGGGGCTTGGCTCAGAGCTATAGCACTCTAATCTCTGCCCGTTTCCATCTACACATCGCGTTCTCTCTGTGTATCTGTGTGTGTAACCTCTCCTCTGATAAAAATACCAATCATTAGATTTAGGGCTCACCCTCGTCCAGTAGGACCTCATCTAAACTCAGCCACATCAGCAAAGTTCCTGTTTCCAAATAACATCACATTCATAAGTACTGGGGGTTAGGAATGAACATATCTTTTGGGGGGGGGACCCAAAATCAGGGGCATGAATCGCTATTAATTATCATCATCATGTAGTGTAATGGGTTTGTGTCCCTTAAACCCACACTACTGCATAATAATAATGAATTAACTGCAACTGATGCTCCTCATGGCAACGTGGATAAATCAAACTTTTGAGCTTCAAACAGCTGGAAATGTTGGGCAAGAAATTTGGGCAAGAAACAGTTTAACTGAGGTATAATTGATATGCGATAAGCCATACAGATTTACAGTGTACAAATTTAATAAGTTTTGACATATGTATATTCCCATGAAACTATAACCACAATCAAGATAATATACATACCCATCACCCTCAAAAGTCCCCATGTGCTCCTCTGTAACCTTTTCTTCTTGCCCTTCTGCACCCCCACCTCATGTCCCCAGGCAACCACTGATCCGCTTTTTGTCACTATCATTAGTTTGCATTTTATAGAGTTCTATATAACAGACTCATGAAGTATGTACTCTTTTTTTGTATGGCTTCTCTCACTCAGCATAATTATTTGTGATTCATCCATCCTGCCACACGTATCGGTGATTCCTTCCTTTTAATTGTTAAATAGTATTCCATTATATGGATGTACCACATTTGTTTATCTATTGGCCTAATAGTAGAAAGTTGGGTTGCTTATTCATTTGGCATAAATAATGCCAAGAAAAAGAGTTTTAAATCTTCAAAATACAAGTAATTTCCTTTTTACAATATGCTATATATTTTATTTATTTATGAACCTAACAAAGTTTTTGTTGCTTATAAATAAAACTAAGCTTTTGTGGTTTCCAAGAAGGCTGGATTCCACTGGTATAGACGGTGGAAAGCCTTGTAAAGAAAAATGCATGATAAATCAAGAGTCAAAAAAACACAATTTTCTACTTAGTAATCCTACTCTTAAGAACTTAGCCTATGGGTGCCTGAGTGGCTTAGCAGGTTAAGCATCCAACTCTTGATTTTGGCTCAGGTCATGATCTCATAGTTTCTGAGTTCCAGCCCTGTATTAGGTTCCACACTGACAGCACAGAGCCTGCTTAAGATATTCTCTCTCTCTCTCTCTCAAAATAAATAAAGTTAAAAAAATAATTGATTAAAAAAAAGAAGAGGTAAGCTCATAAAGGTATGTTCTTCAGACCTGTAGAGAATAGCAAAACTTCAGAAATGGTCTAAACATATAATGAATAAACATTGAAACAACAGGAGAATGTGATTCAAATATAGTATCTTTTCAAAAAAGCATAATATAAAATTATATCTAGATTATGACTGTAACCATATAAAATTCATATATGTTTGTGGATGAGGGAACTCAAAAAATATTACTGTGTTATAGTTCCATAATGTTGAATTTTTTTTTACTGTCTTTATTTTTGTCATAAAACTTATATGATAATAAAGTTGGCTGCTCTTAAATCACTAAGCCCATAAGCTTCTTCTCCTTGCTGATAAGCAAGGCTATGTGTATCCATCTGACCCATTCATCCTCTATCATCAGTGAAATAAAGGAGGATGTTGTTAGAGGCCCAGTCTAACCTGCCCCATTTGTATCGCTACACTCAAACAGAACCTGGAGGCTGGTATTAGAAAGTCTTTTCTACTCTGGGAATCTTCTTCCAACTGAAAATTATGTCCTTACAAATGAAAAAAGATAGAAAATATCAAATGTGGCCCATCTGCCGGTGGGTGTGTGATTTGGTACAACTGCTTTGGACAACTACTTGGCGTTATCTAATAAAGAACATACCGCATACACCATGACCAAAAATCTCTCTGGTAGGTAGAAACACACAACAGAATCCCATATGACAATGAGAATGAACAATCTACAATTGCATATATTCAAACGGCTGAATGCCACAAATGTTGACAGAAATAAGCCAGATGCAAAAGTATATATACTCTACAATTCCATTTATGTAAGTGCAAAGCCAGGCAAAATTAATCTATGCTTTTAGGGAGCAGGATAATAGTTATCCTTGCAGGTAAAAGGGGAGATACTCCAAGGAGCATAAAGAGGCTTCTGGGGTGCTTATGATGTACTATTTATTGATCCAAATGCTGGTTATATGAGTGTGTTCGGTGTGTAGAAATTCATCAAGCTGTACACTTACATGTACTTTTCTGTAATGTATATTATGCTATAATAAAAGTTTTTCTGTAAAGTCAATAAGTATTATCAAAAGCATTAAGAGTGTTACCAGGAGCTTTCTTTTTTATGTAGATACTGAAAAGAGGGCCAGTTGGCAGAGTTAGGGTAGTGTTGTGAATTTACAATGAACTAGAAAATCAGGGTTATATAGCACAGTGTATCTGGGGAACTTTGTAACCAGCCAGGAATGGTTATTGCTAGTCACAGAGCCGAGAGCTCTCAATAAATTTTGTTTCCTCCATTGCCCACTGTCTGATGATCGGCCTCTTCTCCAACCACGAGAGGCAAGGAGGGAAGGGTATCAGCCTCGCAACTGGTTAAAAATCAGCTCCAGAAAGCAGAGGAGAAAATGTCTATCCACCTGAAGAAGTGTCATTTTCCTTTAGTCCTCACAAAATTGGGTTCTCGGGAAGTTTGTATGGGAGAAATAAAGCTGACCACACCTGAAACAGCTGATCAACTTCAGCCTCACTTAAACTAGGCCCACCCACTTTCTGTTTTTCCTAATGTGATGCAACAGGCAGTATGCAACACCTGCTATTCAGTGTTCTTGCCAAAAAAATGGAACATGAATAGGGGCGCCTGGGTGGCGCAGTCGGTTAAGCGTCCGACTTCAGCCAGGTCACGATCTCGTGGTCTGTGAGTTCGAGCCCCGCGTCAGGCTCTGGGCTGATGGCTCAGAGCCTGGAGCCTGCTTCCGATTCTGTGTCTCCCTCTCTCTCTGCCCCTCCCCCGTTCATGCTCGCGTGCGCGCTCTCTCTCTCTCTCTCTCTCTCTCTCTCTCTCTCTCTGTCCCAAAAATAAATAAAAGTTGAAAAAAAAATTTTTTTTAAAAAAAATGGAACGTGAATCTAGTCAATGCTTTATATTCAAGCACCTAAAGGAAACACAGGGTAGAAAAAGGTGTTAAATCACATTATAAGGATACAGGAAGCCAAATCTAGAAGATGGGAAATTCTACAAGGGAATTAACCTGGTTTCCTCAATAATAGAGGCATTAAAGGGAGAGAGGAAGGGAAAGTTGTAAATTTAAAAGAGATTTATAAGCCATATCATGAAAACACAATGTCTGGCTCTGAATCCTCAAACAAACTGACCATAAAAAAACAAAAAGACATTTTTGAGGAAATCAGGGGGATTTAACCATAAAGAACTATTATAAATTTGGCTTTAAGTGATAATGGTTATTATGGTTATGTTTTTTTAAACACCTCCATTAGTGATTCATATTAAAGTATTTATCTGATAAAAATAACACAAAGCCTAGGTTTGCTTAAAAATATTCCAGCAAAAGATGAAAATATTTTAAAGTTAGGTGGAATATATGAAATAAAATAAAGCACCAATAATTGTTGAAGCCAGGTGATGGGCAGTGGGGATTCATCATGTTATTTTCTCCATCTTTTATTCTTTACAATAAAGAATCCATCTTTAAAATAAAGAATAAAAGAACAGATTAGAACTCTGACAGTTGACCTGGAGCAATTTTCATGCCTTCTTGTTGAGTGAAAAGAGCGAGATGAAGTAAAGTACACATAACAATCATAATAAAGAACCCATTTTGGGGTTATTTACAAAACGATGACCTGTTCTGTAATATATATATACACATATATATGTTATATAAATACAAACATATATAAACAAACACATATGTAAACACATACATGTATATAAACATATGTGTGTATATATAAACACACATAGATGTACGTTTACATGTGACTTCATAAGACGAGCACTGAGAATTATTTGAGCACAAGCTAGATTATAAATTTTTTTTTTTCAACGTTTATTCATTTTTGGGACAGAGAGAGACAGAGCATGAACGGGGGAGGGGCAGAGAGAGAGAGGGAGACATAGAATCGGAAACAGGCTCCAGGCTCTGAGCCATCAGCCCAGAGCCTGACGCGGGGCCCGAACTCCCGGACCGCGAGATCGTCACCTGGCTGAAGTCGGACGCCTAACCGACTGCGCCACCCAGGCGCCCCCAAGCTAGATTATAAACATGGACTAGCTGGGTGTAGAGGCTGATATGGGTTGGGAAAGAGTAGGAAAGGGCAGATAAAGAAAAATATTTCGCTTAAAAAAAGGCATGATGCTATGATCCAATGCATAGATTTATATGAAATGATATAAATGAAACAGCACGACCTGCTCACGTTTCTGAAGCTGTTGTCCTCGCAATGGGGCCTCATGGCCACCATAAAACTCTGAAAGCTGCCATGTAAACTGGGCGAGAACAAACGAGGAGCTCCCGTAGCAGCTCGCAGTGAACTGAAGTGAAGCAAACAGAAGTGGGTGTGCGGTCAGGTGTTTGGGATGGGGGCTGGCTGGAAATCAATGCTTCAAAAATCCACTGAAACACTCACCACTGTGACACAGTCATGGATGGCAAGGAACCAAAAGGAAATGTCCGCTGAGCAGACAGGAGAGAACGAACATCTTTTTCAAAGCAAGTGGCAGTCAGAACGTGCATCAGCACCAGGAAGCCGTGAGGCAGAGGGGTAGCACTGACCCAGGCATCGGAGGTCTATTGTTGACACCTTACCTTGGTTCATACACACTGCATGACCTTGGAAAAGAAACTGGACCTCTTGGCCTCACTTTCTACACATGGAAAAATGAGAATAAAAGTAACAGCTCACCTGTGATGATCTCATGAGATAATATACACCTACTTTTTTTTTTAAAGTGCTGTACATTTGAAAGTGCCAAAAAAAAAAAAAAAAAAAGATCGCTTGGCCCCAGCCACACACATACGTGCACACCTCACCGTTCACATAAACAACGCCATATAGAAATGCACACCATATATACATAAGTGCTGTATATACATAAGTGTGACAGCAACATAACTCTCCTCCCAACTTTCAGATGGGAAAACCAAGGCTTAATGGCGTTAAAAAGCTAAAGGTCATATAGTAACCCATTATGATGCCACTGGGATCTAGCAGATATATATATGAAGTTGTCTCATTAATAGCTATTAAATATTATTTCTGATCTGGAAAGGAATCTATAATCCTTGACCTGAAAAACTTCTAAAACCAGCTGCTGTCGACTAAATTATGTCCACCCTCAAAATTCTACTGTTGAAGCCTTAAACTTCAATGTGATTGTATTTGGAGATAGAGCCTTTGGGAGGTAACTGGGTTTAGATGAGGTCATGAGGAGGGGGCCCTCATTATAGGACCAGTGTCTTTATGAGACGCCAGGGAGCTGACCTCTTTCCTCTCTGCTGTGTGAGGACACAATGAGAAAGCAGCCGTCTGCAAGCCAGAAAGAAAGCCCTCGCTGGAAATGGAACCCAGACTAACTTTGATCTTGGACTTGCCAGACTCCAGAACTATGAGAAAATAGAGGTCTGTTGTTTAAGCCACCTAGTCTATGGTACTTTAGTTATGGCAGCCCAAGAAGAAGTCTAAGACATCAGGTCAGGAGCCTCTAATCCAGGCTTTCACAATATTCTGAACGTACCCCCATCACAACACTGGTCACCTTGTATTGTCAGTGCCACTTTGAGCTGTGTGGCCTTGGGCAAGTTACTTAACATTTCCCTGTGTCTCTGCTTCCTCTTCCATACAATGGGCATAATAATGGAACCTAGCTCATAGGTCTTCCCACATTGTATTGTCATAACTAAATGAGGTAATACATGAACTCACCTAGAACAGGATCTGGCAAATAGTAAACATTTAATAAGCAGAACAAGTTATAGCTGTTACCGTTGTTTTTGGTGTTACACCTGTCTACTTGGCTAAATTATAAACTCCCTAAGGGCCTAGGGACTTTGATTACCTTGCTCACAACTGTCACCTTCAGAACACACACAGTAACTCAGCACATAAGTGAATATTTGCTAAATGAACAACCAAATGAGGAGAAAGGAGAGAATGATTCAGCACGAGAGAAACCATCTTCAGGAAGTACATACTGCATCTATAAATAGAAACAAAAGCTATTTTCTCAGAGATTTTAAGCCGAAATTTATAAGCTGCAATTTAATTGATTCAACACACAGCCAAAAAGATGAGGAAAGAACAGTATAATATTCTTGCACATAATAAAATATCCACCACAGAATGGTTGGGAGTGCACTCCCTCCTGAAGCCCATTAAAGCTGTCTGAACAACCACTGTGCAGGTTTTGGTTTTTCATTTAATTTTAATAAAATATTTTACTGGAGGAAGTTTGGGGTGTAATAGCAATGAAGTGTGTCTACTGCTTTAGGTGACCTTTCATTTCATTTCTGGACACCTGTGGAGATGAATATACTAATCTTAATGCCTGGGAGTTGAGGTTGCTAGTTACCCAAAAGCGAAATGTCACGTACAAAAACTTATTTTTTATTGTTTAATATCCAACTGTCTGGCCAGCAAATCACAATGACAAAAACAATAGCTATTTCAGGACAGGGCGCCACATGCATTATAGAAAATGCATCTCATTTGGAACTTTATTCCTATTCTTGATGAAAGATCAATGAAAATGTGAACTTTAAAATATTCCTCAGTGCTTCCTGAACAAGGGTGATTATGAGCCTTTAATTTTGTTTTGACTGAAATCGTAAAGCAAAGGCATGGATATATTGCACAGCGGTAACCACACCATCTGCATAAACCATCCATATCTCTAGGCAAACCTTTTATAGCCTAAATAAGTCCAGAAGACAATGAGAGCAGTAAGGAACTTAGATTTAAAAGCGAGACGGTGATCTGTAGCTCAAGGAAGTCGGAACAGATAGAGAGACTGTTCATTCTATTACCAGGACTATGGTTGACAATTCTTCAACCTTATCACACATCTCAAAACATCAGAGCATTATTCCCACCTTGGACCAAATTGTCTGAAGGAATTCAGCAACAGCGTCCTGTTCCTCTAAAGTACAAATAAGTTGCTCAAATGCGTAACTTAGTCTCCCCAAAATGAGGGAAGAAAATGCTCTTCTGGTCCATTCTCAGTAGCCTTTGGGGATACTGCGAAGATGAAGCTGCCCAGAGATTTCTAACACAACTTTGTTTTGGACAATATCCACGTGTCATCTCTGTCAGATTCCGCCCCCCCCCACCCCCGCCGACACCAATCCTTATGAAAAAGGGTGAAAGAACATATTCATGAAATCCTTATGTACATTTGTTTGAGGAGGTTAAGTCACATTGGACGGGGACTCCATGAAGTTTATTTCTCCTCCTCTGAAAATCTATAGTGGCCATCATTGGTGGTTCCATGCATCAAACTTCTGAGTTAAGCTAATTAGACAAAGTTTTGACCATGCTGTTTACTTTCTTTATCAAAAGACCCTCCCTCGTTTGCATTTATTGGTTCAATGGTATAACCTTGAAGCTTTGACCGGACCACCTTCTCTTTTCTGAGGACACTTCACTCTTACCCTGGGTACTACCATTTAGCCATATGGCTTTAAATATTATCTATATCCTGATGATGCCCAAATGCTTATCTTCATCTCTGACTTCTGCTTGAGTTCCAGACTTTTATATCTAACTTCCCACTTGATTTGTCCATTAGGGATGAAGACTAGGAATCACAAATATAAGGAATCACAAACATGAAAAGAGAACTCTTGATTTCCATTTCACACTATTTCTCTTACAGAAGTCTGCTCACTTGCTCAAGCCCCAGATCCAGGATTCATCCTCGATTATTTCTTTCCTCCTCCATCAGCAATCCCTGACAGCCAGCCTCCAAAATAAACAGTAACTAAGCAAAAAACATAAACTAATATGGATTAACAAAGTGATAAGTGTCATTAAGACTATGAAATAAGTGGAAATGAGAGGAGGGAGTGAGAGCCTACTTTTGACAGGCAACAAGGAAAACCTTTTTAGGAAGGTGGCAATTCTTCCATCTGGATGTCGAGATGGAGATGTCCATGCAAAGACCCAGGGACCAGCCATTCCAGGTAGAAGGAACAATGACACTAAGGCAAGAAGGAAGGCTGCTTTGACTAAGGGGAGTCGGGGCTTGGGGGCGGGGGCAGGAATGTACCATGAGCTCTGGTTGCAAAGAAAAATAGGAATCGACTCCTATGGGATATTTTCAGCCAAAATCGGGAGTTTGGAGTTTATTTATCTAAATGCAATAGCAAGTCATCAGCAGACTTTAATCTGGAGAGAGACAAGATTTATTTCATTTGCAAAACATCACCCAAGATCCTTGGGCAACATAAACTGAAGTCATTTGCATCTTTCCATCGCCATTACCACCACAAACAGATACTACTGATCCTGTTGAAAACACAGCAGTGCTATGTAAAAGCATTGAGCAATTGTATAGAATACATTATCAACTCAGATGAAGAAGGGAAGTGGGGAGAACAGGAAAGGAGAGAGCAAGGAGAAGAGGGAAACCCAGGAAAAAGAACCCGAAACCAGACTGGTAATTCTGACAACTGATGAAAGAAGAGCCCACAGGAGCACGGGTCTCCACAGTCCACCAGGAAGCTAAAGGCAGAGGCTTTACTTTGCACTGAGAAAAGGAGATAATGCCCCGGGGGCAGTGTGAGGCAGGAAGCTGAAAAAATAAGAATCCTGCACAGAGTAAAGTTCTGGAAAGGACTTCCTTCTCTTCAGAAAGAGGCTTAGAAAAACCCTACCCATCAGCTCAGGAAAGGGAAAGAAAAAACCTTACAAATTGCTGGGAATCTAAGTAGAAAACAAATAAAATCTTCCATGAAATTGAAACCCCACACCAGACATCGTATCAGAAATTATAATGCCCAAAGAATATAATAAATGCAAACCAAGAGAATGTTACAAAACCTACTCTAGTACAAGGGACCCCCTGAAGTCCAAGAAAAGTAAATGCAAAATTGAGCCACAAGGGAGTATGTCCCTTACATGGGAAAAACAACCCCAGTTTAAAAGGAATTTGCAACAAAAAATTACAAAACACACAAGAAATGAAATCACTGGAAAGAGAATAGCAGACACGACCATTGGATTTAACACCACATGTTCTAGGGTAGTTGACAAGACAATGTGAAAAAGATTATACAATAAGAACTAAAACTAAAACGGAAGAGCCAAGAACTAGGAAAAAAGGAGACAAGTTAAAGACAAAAACACATATTATCTTTAAACCTTAAAAAAAATAGTTATTCCAGAACAATCTACAAAACAGAGCTAGAGGCCTCATACTTTCTGACTTCAAAACATATTACAAAGCTATGGAAATCGAAACAGAGTGGTACTGGCATCCAGACAGACATAGAGACCAAGGGGGCAGAAGAGCCCAGAAATAAACCCACACATATATGGCCAAATGATCTTTGACAGGGTGTCACTACTATATGATGGGGAAGGAGAGTCTCTTCAACCAATGGTGCTGGGAAAACTGGATATCCATATACAAAAGAGCAAAGTTGGATTCTTACCCCACACCATACACAAAAATCAACTCAAAATGGATTAGACTTAACTGTAAGACCTGAAACTATAAAACTCCTGGGTGAAAACATAGAGGAAAGCTTTGTAACACGGGATCCGCAATGATTTCTTAGATAAGGCAACAAAGGGAAAAACAGACAAGTGAAACTACACAAACAAGCCAAGGAAACCGCCAACAGAGTAAAAAGGCAACCCATGGAATGGAAGAAAATATTTACAAACCATATATACGATAAGGGGTTAATATCCAAAATACATAAGGAACTCCTACAACTCTAGCAAAAAAGACGATAACCCAATTATAAAAATGGGCAAAGTATCTGAATAGGCTTTTTTCGAGGGTCAACATATATATGAAAAGATTCTCAACATCACGATTCATCAGGGAAGCACAAGTCAAAACCGCAATGAGAGAGCACCTCACGCCTATTAAGATGGCAATTCTCAAAAAACAAAACAACAAAAAATAACAAGCACTGGTGAGGATGTGAAGAAACTGGAACCCCTACGTGCTGTTAGAGGGAATATAAAATACTGCAGCTGCTACGGAAAACAGTATGGAGGGTCCGCAAAATATTAAAAATAGAACTACTGTATGACCCAGCAATCCTAGTTCAGGATATTTATCCAAAAGAATTGAAGTCAGGATCTCAAAGAGATACATGCACTTCCATGCTCATAAAGCATTACTCACCAGAAATGGAAACAACCTTGGTGTCCATAAACAGATGAATGGATAAAGAAAATGTGGCACATACAAACAATGGAGTATTATTCAGCTTTTAAAAAGAAAGAAATCCTGTCATATGCTACAGCATGGATCAACTTTGAGGACGTAATTATCTCATAATGTGAGATAAGCCTGGCAAAGAAGGACAAATACCACATGATTCCACTTATCGGAAGTATCAAAAGTAGTCAAACTCATGCAAGCAGAGTAGAATGATGGCTGCCAGTGATTGGAAGAGGGAGAAATGAGGAACTGCTGTTCAATGGCTATAGAGTCTCAATCACGCAAGACGAAAAAGTTCTTGGACATTTTCTGTACAACACTGTGCATACAGCTGACAACATAGTGCTATGCACTTAAAAATTTGCTAAGAGTATAGAATTCATGGCATGTGTTTTTTTAACCACAATAAAAGGTATTAGGGACAAGTCTATTTTAATAAGCTGTTGTATTTCAGAAAAGTGTTTATTATAATTATTATAATTTAAAAACTCAATGAAGGGGCGCCTGGGTGACTCAGTCGGTTAAGCGTCCGACTTCGGCTCAGGTCATGATCTCGCGGTCCGTGAGTTCGAGCCACATGTCAGGCTCTGTGCTGACAGCTCAGAGCCTGGAGCCTGCTTCTGATTCTGTGTCTCCCTCTCTCTCTGACCCTCCCCTGTTCATGCTCTGTCTCTCTCTGTGTCAAAAATAAATAAACATTAAAAAAAATTTATTTTTAAAAACTCAATGAATAGGTTATAGTAGATGAGAACCAGCTCGAGAGAAAATTAGTAAACTCCAAATATATTTGAAGAAATTACACAAAATGCAGCACAAATACATGTAGAACAGAAAGAAAGGCTGGGCATGTATCTAGTAGGCATGTATCTAGTAGGATAACAAGAAGAGAGAATGGGGAAGCAGTATTTCGGTCTGAATAATCACAGAACTCTATTCTCCCGGACATAAAGTGTGCTCTGAGGGGGAACACATGTATGTCCAGCAATTCCAAATAAGCATTTCCCTCGGGCAGATGTATGAGGTTGGGAGACATCTTTTCAGCGGGCTGCAAGATGCAATGTCAAGGGAAGGTATTGTGCTTTGGGTGGGGGTAGAGAATGTGCATCATGAATGGAAATCCAGAACTCCTTAGCTTTTTTTCCCGCACCTACTCTTTCTTTACACGAGCTGTGTCCGGGGGTGGAAAACCCTGAAAACAAAGGCACACGCTTAAGAGCGCCCACCGTGAACCTGACACTTTCCTAGGCAACGCGTGTAGGGTGAATAAGACCTTATCCGTCCAGGGAGAACCAGAATATCAGGGGCTGAGAGGGGCTGGGACCCACGCCTGCTGACATCTGAGTCCCAAACTCCTTCTGCTCTGTCCTCCTCCCTCACGATTCCACAACACTGTGTGGCAGCCATGACAATGACTGAGAGCTAACAATAGGTATTTCAACCTCCTCTCGACCCTGCTTTGCGCTCATCACGAAAGGAAATGCTCCAGCCTCCCTCTGGTAGCCAGAGCCACTCTCACTGCGTTCTTTTGGCAGAAGCATCTCATTTGGAGCGGCCTGGGGTCCCTGGGCTCTTTGAAAGGATCGGTGGGGATGAGTGTCTACATCTTGTGGCAGCTGTGAAAAAATGCTCTGCTCACAGCCTAAGGGAGAGCAAGGCCACGGGCAGAGCGGGGGCCAACAGTGCAGGCACTGGGCATGCTGGAACCTGCAGCCACGCAGCCCTGGCCAGTGGCGGGTTCTACTGAGTGATCAGGACAGGGCAGTAGACACGAGGATCAGAAAGGGGGCTGCTGAAAATGGAAGCAAATACTGCAAAATAAAGAAAGCACCGTCACGCTCTAGACAAACATGAAATAATCGACTTAAATCCTTTTGCATTTAAGTGAAACACAAGCGCAAATTCAAGATTTCTGAACCGGCACCTTACCTTTCAAGGCTGGTAAACGGAAGTCATCCTTTCTCCTGGAAATCATGCCTTGAACTCTGCTACAGACAGGGTGGCTGCCTCCTGATTTGCTCAGGGACAGCCGCGTGTATAGCTGCTGTCTCAGGCGTGACCTCTTTTCAGCATTTGTTCAGGATTCTTTAAGTAACAGCAGGGGTGGCAGCAGCAGCGGCAACGGTACCAGTGGCCTAAGTTAGCCGGGACAGGCTCAGTCCGCTTCCAGTGGGGATGCTGTGAGGTACCCCTCAGAGACCCATCAGGATTATTCCTGAAGCTTCCAAGAGGGCTTCTGGAGAAAGCCCCAGCCATCAGCCCTCCTCAGACTTGCTTCAGACGAAAAGTGGCATCTCAGCACGGCCACGTCCTCTTCCCAGGGTGCCCAGGTTCAATGACTTGTTTACGGAGAGGTAGAAAAGCCTGGCCCGGCTTCGAGGCTCCTCACAGGAGCTTGGGTTGGCTTGTGTTGAGGACCCCCTCACAGGCCAGCTTCTCCTTCTGCCCAGGCCACCTCCCTCGCTCCCCTCCCAGAGTGGGTGGTCCAAAGAACATGCCCCAACAAACTCCTGGATGCTCATCTCCATCTCAGAGTTGACTTTCCAAGCAGCTCACGGCAATGACCGGTGCCACTTGGTGCTTTCGGCTTTCTACACGTCTGGTAGCACACGAGACACTTATGTAGTGAACGGAGTTCTTACTCTGGTGAGATCAGAGGATGCCTGGAGGTAACCGATCTCATTTTTTCCAATCTTGTCTAGACACGATGTATGGCAGACTATCTGATGTCGAGATGCTTCTTCAAGGTGGAACTTGCTGTGTGGGCAGCACAGTGAACAGACGGCCTCTGTCAGCCTCTTCAGGGTCAGCCTCAGCTTCAGAGAGTGGCCCCATTGAAGTTCACACACCTTCCAGGACAGCCCACACCTGGTGACCAAGTAAGAAGCGGGTGTAAGTCCAGCTCTTTGGCCGAACGCGAACACCTCCGAGGGGTTACCCTTACTCCAGAGTTCCCAGCTAGTTTAGCCTAGGCTTTGTCAAGCCTGTATGACATCTGGACATCTTCCTCTACCCAATCCCGCTCTTCCCCTTTCCTCTTGATCCCCAAAATAGACCCCAAACTTCCTCTCGGCATCTTCTTCTGAATAATTCAACCCACAACCCAATGTAACACCTCCCCTTCCAGGACGGCTTGTGGGGTGCTCACTTACCAAAGAAAGTGACAGAACACCAGCAGCTGGGAAGAGCTCTCATCCATCTGGGATAATGATGAGAGGAGATTTGGTGCAGCTGCCTCTGCCGTCTTAACGTGAGAGATACCCAAAGTCAGCAGGTCACCATTGGGTGCAGTGGAAAACCAGGGAAATCTTAGTCTAGATGTATATGAAACATGGGTAATGGGCACTGAGCAGTCCCATCACATAGCATATGGAAACAAATCCAAATACTCTTCCTACAGTGGGTTTAACATTAACGGCATGCAGGATGAATCTACAACTATTAAATTGTGTGGTTACGCGGTGGCACTTTAAAAACTGGCAACGAACGTTTGGGCATTAACGGGTTAAAAAGAGGAGAAGGACTGTTTGATGGAAAACCAAATACTCCATTCATGAGAAAGTCCGTGACAAACCTACAAATTCCAAAAGGTTGATCGACACTTACCCTCTACTAGAGGAGTCACATGCTATCGCTGATCCCACAATAACCAGAAGACGCACATCTGCTCAAGTGTCGGCGTCAGCTCCCAAAGACTGTGCCGGAACACAATGACCTGACACGTGCAGCTGTGGGAAATATGAGGAAAGCAAGACTTTCATCTAGACCAATTAAACGTTGCTCTACAGTTTTATTCTAGTAATTACTTATTATTAATTTATTAATGTCTCTGTATTCTATTTATTAATCAACTTACTGTATCAATTTCATTCTATTGTTCTTGGGCACATAGAAAAAGCGAAGACAGCTGTTCATGTGCTGGCTCCCCTGGCGGAAGAGCGCTTCAAGTTAATTAAATGACGTCACTTTTACAGAAATGTAATCAGAAGCTACAAACTGGAAAACAGTCATTTTCCATAATGATTCCTTTTTTCTTAAAGTTTATTTATTTCTGACATAGAGACAGACAGAGCATGAGTGGGGGAGGGGCAGAGAGAGGGAGACACAGAATCCGAAGCAGGCTCCAGGCTCTGAGCTGTCAGCACAGAGCCCGACGCGGGGGCTCGAACTCACAAACCGTGAGATCATGACCTGAGCCGAAGTCACTTGCTCAACCGACCCAGGCACCCCAATTCTTTTTTTTTTTAATTCATGGTACCAGCAAAGCATTTGGGATTTCATTCTGTTGAAAGTAAACACCTGACATTACCAGGGTGCGATGCCATGATAAACTCCGTTAAATGAGTCACTGCTGCTGTAAATTCAGTTCCTAGAGAGTTCAAACGACAGATAAAAGTTATCCTTGCATACTGATATAAGTACAAATTTTGATGGAGCACAGTACCATGGTAAAACGCCATTTTTGCGAAAAACACTGATGGAGTAGAAATGTGCTTGGAATTAAGTGTGGTGCAACATGGTACTCAAGTTGTCAAAATAAGCAATGGCTGAGGAGTTTATAAATAGCATAACGTATATAGTACTTGGAATAACTGAACCACACACTTTTTGTGAAAAGTCTGATTTTGAATACCAAGCAATGCGTGTTTCTCTTTTTGCTGGCTGCCATAAGTAGGATTTTAGAAAAATATGAGCCTTTGAGAAAATAATTTGTAAATCAATCTAAGTGTCCTATGATGGTGTTGAACTCTTTATAAATAAGCCTTCTAGATTTGGGCCATATCCTTCTAAATCCGTTTTGGAGAAGTTGTTATCAACATTTTCAGTGAGCAGATGATCAAACTTCAGTTTTCTAGAATTTCAGCAAATTGGGATTATTGGTAAGGAGGTTTAAAAACAGCAAGACGCTAAAATTTGTACCCACAAGGGCAAGGGAAGAACTGAACAAATTAAATAACGGCAGCTCAAATGATGTGTAAGATTTAAATATGCAGTTCTAGAACTACATTTTGGAATATCTCCGTTTGTAGAGAGAATTTTTTTATAGAGTTCCTTCCTATTTTCCGTTGTACCAGACTAGGGTAAAGCTGAGAAATAAGTTTTTGCAAAATATAAACATGGCACAATAGAGAACTAATTTGACAAGCTTTGCCTTGTAAAAATACTTTTTGAGGAAAGGAATGGAAGTAAGAATACCCTTGAAACTGCATTAGAATTGAGAATATCATCCACTTAGAATGTGTTCCGATCCTATTAGTATGCTAGAGAAAGTACAGTCTCCAACACAATATGGTCTACAGAAAGGTTAATTGAAGGTTCATCTCAAATTTATTAGCCATAAAATGTAATTTTGAAGAAAAATTCAGGTAACTTTTGGTTCAACATAACAAGATCATATAAGAAAAAAAATCCCACTTGCTTCAGAACAAATACAGTACCGTGGTATGAGAGATATATGTGTTTTAAGGAACTGATTTAAGAGGTGAATAAGGATTCTGATATTTTTTAATGTTTACTTTTCAATATAAAGTCGTATTAAAGTTTACTGTGCGCAGTTATGTTATTACACGTTTTGGGAAAAACTATTTTTAAACAATTCTTGAATATAACTTTTATGGGTTCATCAACATAATGAAACTATCAGTCATTAAATAAATATTTCAAAAAACACATGGTTACTTTCAGCACTTTCTTCCTTCTCAAAAGTGTTCTGGTTTGAGTGGTAAATACTATGATCACCCTATGACGACACCCACAGTCATCAGGTTCCTCACACTTTAAAGAAAATGAATGTTCTCTGACTCCCCCTTCTAGGGACAAAGGCTCCCAAGATGCAAAGGACTCTCAAAGAAGAGATGATTAACACTTTTCCCTAAAATTCTCAGTATGCATAGGATTTCTTTGGGAGCCTATTATAATACAGATGCCTGCCCCTACTCACAAAGTCCATGATGGGGCCCTGGAGTCTGTATTTTGCCCAAGACTTCCCCATCTCTCCAACAGATTCCTGGAGATCCAAATGCAGCTTTGAAAAATGCAGCTGGCCTTTTCTCAAATCAACTTCCAGAGGCTTTTCTTGGCATGGAGTTGAACTCTACATCCCTGAAGTCCCACCCATTAGTAAGATCAGCCACAAAAAGAGAAAATAGAGCTCTCTTCCCCATGATGGATCTTCAACTGTGAGGAGACAACTTTTATCCGTTTCTGGAGTTTTCTCTTCTCTGGTCTAATTACTTCAGTTACTTCAACTCTTTTTCAGAACGTAAAATACACACAACCTAAACTCATAAAAGATTATTGAGAATACAAAGTATTCCCACACAGAAAGACTAGGGTGATATGGCTCAGGCATAATGTGAGTGGAAACATTCAGGATTTTAGCTGATGGTAAACTCCAAAGGAGTCAACAGTATTAATCATTACAAGAAGAAGAAGAGAGAGCAGGAGGATGAAAGAGGGAGGAGAAAGAGGAAAAGGAGAAAAAAACATCTCTACCTCTATTTGTCGATATCAAATGAAATGATGCTGATTCCTCAGACGTCTTCTAACATCTAACACATTCTACTGTTTCCATTCACACTTCTTTGATCAAATATCTCCTACTTCCTGGAATGCCAGCTCCGCTCCTCCCCTAAAGCAACCAGCTATTTTCAAAACTATTCATCTTTCAAGATTCAGTTCACTGATCAGGTCCTCAAGCACCTCAGAAGAATTTACTCCTCTTTCCTCTGTGCACCCGCTGTCCCCCAAGAGCCGTCACCAGACTCATCTGTTGACACGTCTCTTACGGCATGTACACCTCCAAGTAGACTACAGAATTTAGATATTATGTTTATTGCTAGTCCTCTATCTGTCCTCTAATATAAGCTTCATGAGGGCAGGGCTGTGGTTTTATTTAAAATCCTATTTCCAGTACCTGGAAGAGTGCCCAGCACACATTGGGGCAGTCAATCTTTGTTGGATAAACAAATAAGTAAATTCATATATTTTTAAAGAACTATAGGGCAAGAACTATGTCCTATTTATCTTCCTAGACAATACAACATAATGTACAGTCGACAAATGTTTATGGAAAGAGAACGTAAAGAAAGGGAGAAAGGAATGGATTATTTGACAACTGGGAAACAATGTGCACATTAAGGGCTTTTTGTGCTGTTAAGGAAAGGGATCAAATACTAGACAGATAAGCTGGGCCTCTCAAATGCGCCCTTGAATATCCATAGAACACCTACTCGTATGTGTCATAATGTATCAGATAGGGAATGAACTGGGTACCTAAGGTCCTTTCCAAGTGTGGATTCCACAGTTCCCAGGTGGTGGAATTTACCTGTCTTCAGCCAGCCTGCTTTTCTCCCTTCCTCCACCCTCAAAGCTCTCCCTGCGTGGGTGGGTAAACTCACCGGCACATTTTCTCAGAGCCCCGCACTGAAATTCATTCAGAGCCAGCACCTTGGGCTCATTTACAAACAACGCATGGCTCGCACAGAATCTCTTCACCCATCTTGGGCTTCCAACTCTTAACAACATTCATTCTACCCTGTTTAGTCCAAAGACAGCTCTCCTTGACAGAGAAGACAGGAAAAACAGCAGGAAACAAGTTCTGCTTTCTTCACATTATCCATCAACATCACACCATTGGCCGCAAGCAACACGGCCTGCCTCTTCCTTCTTGTTCTCGCTCTGAAGTTGTAAGTCCTCCGTTATCCTGCCCCCCTTTTTTTTTTCTTTCTTTCTTTCTCAAAAGCCTCAGCACACTCTGGCCTTTGGTCCTTCTGTTCCCTGTTACTGGCCATTGCCTCTCTTTCACATAATTTTTGGTGACAGGTTTTTCCACTTTTTGGCACGTGCCCTTTTTAAATCTGAGTTTCTCAGAGAGAGTGCTTCCATGTTGGCTCTAGATGCCCTCACTTTTGGTCTTCAGCATGGATAACGTGTAATTGCAAAGACAGACTATAATTTTGAAAGCTTACCTATCCCTTTGAATTCCCCCTTCAGTAATAGAATGATAACCATCTTGTCTTGAATTCATTGAAATCTGCCTTCTCTAAGTGTTGAGTACTTGTGTTAGCATTCCAAGCTTTCTGTTTGGCTAGCAGAAATCCTAAAATGCCACAACTACTTCCTCACAAGATTCCCATCACTTCCACGATACCATGAGGAAGAAACTGTATCCTGACGACAGAAATTACCACTTATCTTTGTGTCTCCACATCCCATATTCAAAACAGAACGGAATATAAATGCTGTATTTAAATTTTGATCTCTGATCTTTCCTAATTCACAACATTCCCTTTCAAATATTCCTCTCTCATCTGTTTCTGCGGCCCCAATACGGAGGCACAATTTCCGTTCCATTTCGGCACCATTATGGTTTCTAACTCGTAGTAATTAAAAGGTCTAACCAGTTCATCATACAGTGGGGATCACTCACGTAGCATTTAGGTAGAAACGGAGACGTCTTCCCTCTGATGACTGGACAATTCCTACAGCTTGGCTGCAACAGAGTTCTTTGGGCACAAGAGAGGCCCTGAGTGCATGCACGCAGCTCTGGGAGGTGAAGCAAAGGGGTCGTAAGCAGCAGCTTGCTGGGACATGCGAGTTGCAGCGACACCAGTCTCCCTGTAGCCTCTGCTCCAGAAGATGGCACAATGACATGGCAATACGTGTACTGAAAAGGTTCCTCAGTTTGCCTTCATTTGCCTTTAAAACCCTCACTTTTGAGCATGTATTTCTTTGAGGGGAAAAAAGAAATTATCTATGATCCTTTGTAAGCTCCACCATTAAACAGTGGACTGTTCAAAAAGAAAACGATTCCAATGCAGGGCTTCTTCCTGAAAGAAATACCTAACTTTCCGAAAGCCAACCAAATCGTCAAGTTAAAAATAAGCTTACCAAATTTTTAAAACATTTAACAAAATCAATCTGACGAGAGAATCTCATTTTTTTTTTTTTCCAGCTTCAAGTGTTTGGAGAGCGCAGGAGTTCTCCCATGTAACAACACACAAAACGAACGTGGGTGCTCAGGTCTATGCCAGGAATGGAATTAAGACCAGCTGCCCCATATTGTCCATAACCACCCCCAGCGGTTTTCATTTTCTTGTGATGAGTCACTGGACGGCTTGCTGCTTTGCACCTTTTAAAATCTCTCAGTGCAGGGGGGTGCCTGGGCCCTTAAGCAACTGACTTCAGGTCATGATCTCTGAGTTCCTGAGTTCAAGTCCCGCACTAGGCTCTGCCCTGACCTTTCTTCAGGTCCTCTGTCTCCCTCTATCTCCATCCCCTCCCCTTGCCGACTCACATGTGGGCTCTGTCTCTCAAAAATAAATAAATATTAAAAAAAAAAAAATCTAGCAAGCAGGAATCTACTTCTAGGTTCCAGTTCAAGATGGTGGCTGGGAAGACTCTGAACTCCCCTCCACGGAACACACCGAATCACACCTCTTAACAGAATGACTGGTCCGGAAGCAAACCGAGCACTGACTGCACAGCTGCCAGCAACCAGGGAAAGAACAGCAGGAGACACAGAGACGTGGTAAGTAACTTACCTTACCGGAAGCCCCACCTCAGCCCCACCCCCTGACACTGGGAAGGGCAGTGGGGAAGGAAGGAAAGTAAGGGAGGGATCGGAAACAGGTCCTTCTGGGCACAGGAAAAAAATGGGGTTTAAAAGAGGAACTAGCACAGAAAAGAGTGCTAGAACTCGGCCAAGCAGTAGGGGAGTGATGGGAAAGCTCTCCAGGTACACCCTTCATGGTCCCCCCTTACCTTACAAGCCTAGACCAGAGCACGGTGGGGACCCCCCAAGGGGTGGGTCCGGTCCTCTCGGTGAGCTTGCAACCGTAGCAAGCCCAGAGTCCATAACCCCACATCAGCCCACCTCTACAATAGGGCACAGAAAAAGCAGGTGGTGGGGTTAAAAGAGCTCGGGAGCTGTAGGAACACTCTCTCCCCTGTCGCTTTAAAAGCCCAAACTGATGCAATAAGGAGGGGGTCTCAACATCGTAACTGATGGGTCAGATCTCACAAAAAGCTTGCAAACCTCCGCAAGCCCAGGCATTGCAGGCCCACACCAGCCCAGGTTGTACTGGGACACCGGAAAAGGCCAAGGTTTCAAAGGGCCAAGGAATTGCTACAACGCTCTCTCCCCCTCCCCCTTAAAAGCCCCAACTGGAGCCGGGTCTGGCTGCCATGGGGCTTTCTAACCCTTCTAACCTGCACTTTCTAACCCTCACAGGGAGCTTGCCACCTCGGCAAGAACAGGGCCCTCAAGCCTACACCAGCCCCAGTCGCGCGTGCGCCAGCGCTGGAGAACCGCGGAGGTGGGAAGCCGCAGTTTAAAAGGGGCGAAGAACCCCGGGACTGTTCTCGCCTCTTGCGCCTTAAAGGGCCAGACCAGAGCCGGGTCCAGCATATGGTGAGCTGTGAGCTTGCAACCTCAGACAAGCCCACACCAGCCACCCTGTAGTGCGAGGGCACAAAAACAAGTGGTGATCTCGTGGGGGGTTTACATTTTTACTTTATTTTACTTTTAAAAAGTTTTTTTTTTTTTATTTTGGGTTTTTTTTGGGGGGGGGTTGTTCTTTCTTGTTCTGTTTTTTTCTCTTTTATTTTTTAATTCTCCATGTAAAAAGTCACAGTTTAAAAGAGTAACTAGTACACACAGCCACAGCTCCAGCCAGCCAGCAGTCACAAAGCACACAGTCTGAGGAGGGACATCATCCACACGACCACTCCTTCAACTTTAGGTGGAGAAGCCATTTTGTCTAATCCATAGAACCAAACACAGAAAGACAAGCAAAATGGGGAGGAAGAGATATATATTTCAACAGAAAGAACAAGAAAAAAAAAAAAGCTCAGAAAAAGAACTAAATGAAACAGAGATAATCAATATGCCGGATAAACAATTTAATAATTCTAAAGATACTGCACTAGAGAAAAGAATGGGAGAACTCAGTGAGACCTTCAATAAAAAGATAGAAAATATTTAAAAGAATCAATCAGAATTGAATGCAGTAACTGAAATTAAAAACACACTGGAAAGAACCAACAGATTAGAGGATGCAGAAGAATGTATCAGTGATCTGGAAGACAGGGAATTGGAAAGCACACAAGCTGAGTGGCAAAAAGAAGAGAAGAAAAGAGGAACGTTAAAAAAATGAAGGCAGGGGCGCCTGGGTGGCGCAGTCGGTTAAGCGTCCGACTTCAGCCAGGTCACGATCTCGCGGTCCGGGAGTTCGAGCCCCGCGTCAGGCTCTGGGCTGATGGCTCGGAGCCTGGAGCCTGTTTCCGATTCTGCGTCTCCCTCTCTCTCTGCCCCTCCCCCGTTCATGCTCTGTCTCTCTCTGTCCCAAAAATAAATAAACGTTGAAAAAAAAATTAAAAAAAAAAATGAAGGCAGATTAAGAGATCTCTTAGACAACATCAAGTGAATACATTACAGAGGTCCCAGAAAAAGAAGAGAGAGAGAAAGGTGTAGAAAACTTATTTGAAGAAACCATAACTGAAAACTTCCCTAACCTAGGGAAGGAAATAGACCTCCAAACCCAAGAATCTCAGAGTTCCAAGTAAGATGAACCCAAGGAGGTCTTCTGTGTCTCCCTCTCTCTCTGCCCCTCCCCCACTCACACCCTGTCTCTCTCTCAAAAATAAATTAAAAAAAACATTAAAAAATGGTCATGACACAGAAGAAAAATATGAAAAAAGGATGTAAAATGATAACATACACATAAAATGTGAAGGGAGTAGAAAGGGAAGAGAACTAGAAGAACCATTCTTTTTTTTTTTTTCTTTTTTGAATGTGTTTGAATTTAAATGACCATCAAATTAATATGGACTATTATTTACTTAGGATGCCATTTATAAACCTCATGGTAAACACAAACCCAAAATCCATGATAGATGCACAAAGAATAAAGAAACCCAAACAAAACACTAGATACTCATCTATCACAAAGAAAGACAGCAAGAAGAAAGGAACAAAGAATTATAAAAACAATCAGAAAAAAAATGTTAATGCCAATAAGTATATACCTATCAGTAATTACTTTAAATTTAAATGGCCTAAATGCTCCAATCAAAAGACAGAGTAGCAGAATGGATAAGAAAACAAGACCCATATATATGTTGCCTACAAGAGACTCACCTCAGACCTAAAGATGAATATACAGACTGAAAGTGAATGAACAGAAAAACATTCATCATGCAAAGGTATGTGAGAAAAAATCCAGGGTAGCAATACTTATATTAAACAAAATAGACTTTAAAACACTGTAATAAGAATCAAAGAAAGGCATTACATCATGATACAGGGATAAATCCAACAATAGGATAAAACAATTGTAAATATCTATGCACCCAACACTCAAGCACCTAAATACAAAGCACTTAAAGCAAATATTAACAGACATGAAGAGAGAAACTGATGGTAATACAATATCAGTAGGGGACTTTACCACTCCTCTTACATCAATGGATACATCATCCAGACAGAAAATCAAGAAGGAAACAATGTCTTTGATTGATACAATGGACCAGATGGACATAACAGATATATACAGAACATTCTATCCAAAACCAACAGAATGCACATTCTTTTCAAGTGCACATGAAATGTTTTCCAGAATAGGTCACATATGACACCATAAAAAATACCTCAATAAATTTAGAAGATTGAGATCATACCATGCATCTTTTCCGACCATGACAGTATGAAACTAGAAATAAATCATGAGAAAAAAAATAACTAGAAAAAACACAAACATGCAGAGACTAAACAACATGATACTAAACAACCAATGGGTCAATGAAACAATCAAAGAAGAAATTTTTAAAACACATAGGGACAAATGAGAATGAAAACTCAGTGATTCAAGATCTCTGGGACACAGTAGCAATGCAGGCCTACCTCAAGAAATCAGAAAAATTCAATCTAATCTTCTAAAAGAACTAGGAAAAGAAGAACAAAGCCCAAGGTGAGTAGAAGAAGTGAAATAATAAAGATCAAAGCAGAAATAAATGACATAGACACTAAAAACACAATAGAAAAAAAAATCAGTGAAACCAAGAGCTGGTTCTTTGATAAGATAAAATTGACAAGCCTTTAGCCAGACTAATCAAGAGAAAAAGAGAAAGGATACAAATAAGTAAAATCTGAAATGACAGAGAAGTAAAAACTGATACCACAGAAATGCAAAGGATTATAATACTATGAAAAAGTATATGCCAACAAAGTGGACAACCTAGAAGATTGGATTAATTCCTAGAAGCATACAATATTCCAAAACTGAATCAGAAAGAAATATAAAATCTGAACAGAATGATTGCAAGTAACAAAATGTAAATGGTAATCAAAAACCTACCAAAAAATAAAAGTCCAGGACCAGATGGGTTCACAAGTGAAATCTATCAGACATTTAAAGAAGAATTAAAATCTATTATCTTCAAACTATTCCAGAAAGTAGAATGAAAGGAAAATTTCCAAATACATTCTATGAGGCCAGCATTATCCTGATACCAAAACCAGACAAAGACACCACAAAAAAAGAAAACTACAGGCCAATATCCCTGGTGAACACAGATGCAAAAATCCTTAACAAAATGTTAGCAAACTGCATACAACAATACATTAAAAAGATAATTCACCACCATCAGGTGGTATTTACTCCTGGGATGCCAGGATGGTTCCCTATTCATATATCAATCAGGTGATGAACCACAACCACAAAACAAAGTATAAACAGTATATGATATCTCAATAGATGCAGAAGAAGCATTTTAGAAGATTCAATATCCATTCAGGATAAAAACTGTCAATGAAATGGAATTAGAGGGAATATACCTGAAAATAATGAAGGCCATATATGAAAAACCACAACTAACATCATCCTTAATGGTGAAAAACTGACAGCTTTCCCTCTAAGGTAAGGAATAAGGCAAGTATGCCCACTCTCACCACTTTTATTCAACATAGAAGAAGTCATAGCCACAGCAATCCGAAAAGAAAAAGAAATAAGAAGCATCCATACTGGTAAAGAAGTTAAACTGTTACTATTTGCAGAAAACAGGATAGTATACATAGAAAATTCTAAATATTCTACCAAAAAACTACTAGAGTAATGAACAAACTCAGTAGAATGGCAGGATACAAAATTAATACCCAGAAATTTGCAGCATTTTTATACCTTAACAACAAAGTTGCAGAAAAAGAAATTTTAAAGAACACATTTATAATTGCACCAAAAAGAATAAAATACCTAGGAATACACTTAACCAAAGAGGTGAAAGACCTGTACTCTGAAAAATATAAGACACTGATGAAGGAAATTGAAGATGACACAAATGGAAAGATATTCTATGCTCACAAATTAGAAAAATTAATATTGTCAAAATGTCCATATTACCCAAATCAATCTACAGATTCAGTGCAATCCCTATCAAAATACCAACAGCAGTTTTTCACAAAACTAGAATAATACTACAATGTGTATGCAACCACAGTAGACCCTGAATAGACCAAAGCAATCCTGAGAAACAAGAGCCAAGCTGGAGATTCCAGATTTCCAGATATACTACAAATTCCAGATTTCAAGATATACTACAAAGTTGTAGTAATCAAAACAGATGGAACAAAAATAGACACATAGATCAACAGAACAAAATAGAGGGCCCAGAAATAAATCCATATTCATATGGTCAATTAATCTATGACAACAGAGGCAAGAATATAATAAACGGTGCTGTGAAAACTGGATGCACAAAAATGAAACCGGACTACTTTCTAACACTGTACACAAAAATAAACTCAAAATGGATTAAAGACCTTAACATAAGATCTGAAACCATAAAAATTCTAGAAGCAAACACAGGTAGTAATTTCCCTGACATCAGCCACAGCAACATTTTTCTAGATAGGTCTCCCAAGACAAGAGAAACAAAAGCAAAACTAAACTATTGGGACCACATCAAAATAAAATTTTTTGCATAGTAAAAGATCTGAAACCATAACAATTCTAGAAGCAAACACAGGTAGTAATTTCCCTGACATCAGCCACAGCAACGTTTTTCTAGATAGGTCTCCTGAGACAAGGGAAACGAAAGCAAAACTAAACCATTGGGACCACATCAAAATAAAAAGGTTTTGCACGGTAAAGGAAACCCTCAACAAAACAAAGAGACAACCTACTGAATGAGAGAAGACATTTGCAAATGACATTTCTGCTAAAGGGTTAGTATAGAAAATATATAAAGAACTTATACAACTCAATACACACACACACACACACACACACACACACACACACAGAGCAATCTGATTAAATATTGGGCAGAGGACCTGAATAGACATTTTTCCAAAGTAGATATATACAGATGGCCAATAGATACATGAAAAGATGCTCAACATCAGTATCAGAGAAATGCAAATCAAAACCCCAATGAGATATCGCCTCACACCTATTAGAATGGCTAGAATAAAAAATACAGGAAACAACAAGTGTTGGTGGGGGATATAGAGAAAAAGGACCCCTTGTGCACTGTTGGGGGGAATGTAAATTGGTACAGCTACTGTGGAATACAGTATCAAGTTTCCTCAAAAAAAAATTAAAAATAGAAATATCATATGATCCAATAATTCCATTATTGGGAATATACCCAGGGAAAACAAAAATGCTAATGTGGAAAGATATATGCACTTCTGTTATTTACCATAGCCAAGACATAGAAGCAAACTAAGTGTCCACTAATAGACAAACAGATAAGGAAAACGGTGTGTCTGTATATGTGTGTGTATCCATACACGTATGTATATACATATACACACACATACACATACTATGTGATATTACACAACTACAAAAAAAGAAGATCATGCCAGTCGAGACAACAAGGATGGACCTAGAGGGTATAATGCTGAGTGAAAGAAGTCAGACTGAGAAAGTCAAATACCATAGGATTCCATTCACAAATGGAACCTAAAAAAATGAACAAAAAGCAGAATCAGAACTATAAATATAGACAGAAAATGGATGGTTGCCCAAGGGTAAGGGTATGGATGCAGGGCAAGGGTGAAGGCGAGAGGGAGACACAGACCTCCAGTTACGGAATGAGTAAGTGATAGGAATAAAAAGCAAAGCATAAGGAACAGGGCGAATTATATTGTAATAGTGTAATGAGACAGATGGTAGCTATACCTGTGGTGAACATAGCATAATACATAAACTTGTCAAGTCATTAAGTTGTACACCTGAAACTAATGCAACATTGTGCGTCAACTATAATCAAATAAAAAAATTAACTAAAATTAAAAAAAATCTAACATAAGACCAAGAGGAAACCACAAAGGAAAAAAGACTGATATATCCAAAGACATAAATATTTAAAACTCAATACTAAGTCAAATAATGCTGTATTAAAAGATCCATAAAAATTAGAATATTTACAACACAGTATCATTACATAGATCTTTGATAAATCAACTATATACAGGGGCACCTGGGTGGCTCAGTTAGTTAAACATCCAACTTCAGCTCAGGTCACATTCTGATGGTTCAGGAAGCAGAGCCCTGCATTGCGCTCTGTGCTGACATCTCGGAGCCTGGTGTCGGCTTCAGATTCTGTGTCTCCCTCTCTCTCTCTGCCCCTCCCCCACTCACACCGTCTTTCTTAAAAATAAAAACATTAAACAAAAATCAACTGTATACACACACACACACACACACACAGAAGATAAAGAATGACCAGTAAACCTGTGGAAAATAGAACGGTTAAGCTCTCCAAATGATGTGGTTTTTTTGTTTTTGTTTTTTGTTTTTTTTTTGCCTAGGATATAAGCAACGACTTACAAACCACTAACAGTATTAGCTATAGGGCATGCCTCTGGTGGTAATAAATATTTGTGCCACCTTTTGAGAAAGTAATTTGACTACCTACATTAAAACCTCTATAAATGCGGATTACTTTAAACCACCAATTCTAATCAAGGTGTTTGTCCTTATCCAATCTTCAGACAAGTATCTGTAAGGATTTTTATTGCAGGGATTTTGATATACAATCATACAGAAAAGTATCTGAAAGGGTGCATGCCAAAATAATAACTGTGGTTATTTACAAATAACCTGAAAAAATCACTAGTTTTTTGCTTTTTATTACTCCTCCGTATGTCTACAGTTTCTGTAACAAACACCTCTTTTGTAACAATTTGTCTCATTTTTATTCTCTTTTTCAGAAGAAAGCACCTCAAAAGCATAGAAATTGTGATGAGAACTTTGAGATTCCTTTCCAAAGTTATCCACAAGTCAAAATTTTATTCCAATTGATTCAACAGGGCAGATTAACTGTGAAAAGCTGATGGGAGGCTCCCTTACACAGCAACTCGTGTGTCTTTTCTGCTTCCTTCCACCTACAGAGAGAATTGTTCAAGGAAGATGTTTACAACCCCACACATATTCTAGATAATTTTGGCCACGAAGTCACAATTTTCCCTACCTGCACAATGGCACAATGGCACAATGGTTTTTTTCTTTTTTTAGTGAGACCAAAGACCTGAACAAAATCTTCACTGGGGGAGGCAGGATACAGCAGGCAGTGGAAGAGAAATTCATGCCAACTGTCCTGAGATCCACTAACGTGAGAAGGCATCGCTTTCCCCTACATCAACTCCTGATTACATACTGGAAAACAGCAGCAAGTGAAGAATGTTGGCCCTAGACGCAAACACCAGAACATGACTATGGACTCTGAGGTAGCCAGGCTGGCAGGTGTAGGGCTTAAATGGCGGCATGCCACAGCAGTAAAATGCCTGCAACATTCACACATTTACAATCGTTTTGGCGAAGCTTCCAGCGCAGGCTGAGGGATTTCGTTTTCCCCATATTAGGCAATGACAAAGACTTCAAATGGACCAAACATTTTATATTAGCGTCAACAGCACTAACGTAGCTTCAGCTGGCAGAAGAGAGGAAAACCAAGCGTATCTACCTTATTTACTCCAGAGAAGCTAGCTGAGCGCCATCTGTTCTCAGCCCCCACCACCCCCAACGCAGCCCTTTCTATACTATACCTTTGTCCTGCTTCGATGAGCCCCCCTCAGTCTTGGCCTTAGAACCTGAAGTCCCCACGCTTCCCTGGATACACATTTGGAAAGTCAATTTCAACAGTGATTGGCAGCACAGAAGATCTCTTAATGCTATGAAGTATTATTAGTTTGGGGGAGATTTCCACAAGATGGTGGCATAGGAAGATCCTGAACTCACTTCCTCCCAAGGACACACCAAATCTACGGCTACATACGGATCATTTTTTTTCTTTGATAAAGATCTGAAAACTAGATGAACTGCTTCTCCACAAAAAGGATAAAAAGACCAACATTGAGATGGGTAGCAAAGTACAGGCACAGTCTCACCAAAAGACCCCACCCCCAGCTTGGGACCTACAATAGGGATCTCACCAGTCTGGCACTTCTGCTGGTGTGAGGGGTTGGTACCCAAACTCCTGGGATCTGCACCAGAGAGATGAGCACCCGCCTCCACCAAACATCTGACTTAGAAAATCAACAGGGCTGACATCCAAGGGACTCAAAGTACTGTAGGAGACTGAGATTTTCCATGTAAAGGGCTCAATACAGTGTCATTTGTCCCATGACCCAGCAGGAATAAACAGCAGTTTGAAAAGCACCTAGACTATATGTGAAAGAGATACATTTACTAACCTAAACATAGCTGCTGGAGGGATAGGAGACAGCTGAAACGCCCCCCAGAGATGGAGGTATTGGCAGATGTCATTTTTGGACCCTCTGTCTAGCCCGCTGGCACAGATGGGTGAGCCTGGACACAGAACCCTCCCAGCACTTTGCTAAGATAGCCAGAAGCCAGTGGTCACAGCACTATCTTACCGCCTTGCTGACGCCAGAGAGCACAGGTGGCCATAGCATTCCCCTAGTCCCTGGCTGGAGCTGGCAAATTTGAACAGTGGCAGCATTCTCCTGTTCCCCAGCTAAAGTCTATGAAGTGTGGAAGGTTGCAATATTCCCCCAATCCTTGGCTGGGGCTAACAAGTGTAGCAGTCATGGCATTCTGCTCCCAGCCTAAAGCTGGTACATGCACACAGACAAGGCACTCTGTTGCTGCATTTCTGAAGCCCCTGGGGCACATTCAGTCAAGACATTTTCTGAAGCCAGAGAGCATTCCCCACCCCACTTTCCACTGCCTAGCTAAAGCCAACAGGGACACACAGGAATTCCCCTTAATCACTTGGCCCTGGTGGCCAAGGAGGCTAGCATTGTGAGCTTCCCAGGAATAGAACAATAAGAAAGACAGTTCTTGGAAGCCCATCACCCCCAGGGTACTGTACAGATGGCAGACTGAAAAACAATCCAGTCTTCCTATGAAAAGGCTTATTTACTTAGCTTGGAGCTTCAGCCTGAGGGACAGGCTTCCAAAAAAAATTGAAGACAATGCTTTCAAACTCATTTTATAAGCACTACCCTGACACCAAAACCAGACAAGGCCATCACAAAAAAAGCAAAATTACAGGCCAACGTCCCTAGTGAACACAAATGTAAAAATGCTCACCAAATTTTAGCAAACCAAATCCAACAACACTAAAAGGATCATATACCACAATTAAGTGGGATTTATTGCAGCGATGCAAGGATGGTTCAACACCCACAAATCAATTGCGATATACCACATTAATAAAATGTAAGATAAAAATATGATCATCACAGTAGGTGCAGAAAAAGCATTTGATGCAATTCAACATCCATTCATGATAAAACCTCAATAAAGTGAGTACAGAGGGAACATTCATAACCCACAGCTAATATTAGAGTCAATGGTGAAAAGCTGAAAGCTTTTCTTCTAAGATCGAAAACAAGAAAAGGATGCTCACTCCCCCCCCCCTTTTATTCAACATAATATTAGAAATCCTAGCCAGAGCAATTAGTCAAGAAAAAGAAATAAAATGCATCCAAATTGTAAAGGAACAAGTAAAACTGTTACTATTTGCAGATGATTTGATACTATATACGGAAAACCCTAAAGACTCTACCAAAAAAAAAACCTATTAGAATAAATGAATTCAGTAATGTTGCAGGATACAAAATTAATATATAAAAATCTGTGGCATTTTTATGCACTAATAATGAACAGTAAGAAATTTTAAAAATGATTCTATTTACAATCACATCCAAAAAATAAAATAGCTAGGAATAAATTTAACCAAGGAGGTAAAAGACCCATACACTGAAAGATGCAAGACATTGATGAAAGAAACTGAAGACAACACAAATAATAGAAAGTATTTTGTGCTCATATGTTAGAAGGAAGAATTAACATTGTTAAAATGTCCACACTACCCAAAGCAATCTACAGATTCAATGCAATCCCTATAAAAATTCCCATGGCATTTTTCACAGAACTAAAACAAATAATTCTACAATTTATATGGAACCACAAAAGACTCCAAATATCCAAAACAATCTTGAGAAAGAACAAGCCAGAGGTATCAGGCTCCCTGATTTCAAACTATAATACAAAGCTGTAGTAATCAAAACAGTATGGTATTAGCATAAAACCAGACACATAGATCAATGGAACAGAACAGAGAGCCCAGAAATAAGCCCGTGCATATATGACCAATTAATTTATGACAAAGGCAAAAATACACAATGGGTAAATGACTGTTCAACAAATGGCGCCAGGAAAACTGGAGAGCTACATGCAAATAATAATAATAATGAAACTAGACCATTATTTTATACAATAAACAAAAATTAATCCCAAATCAATTAAAGCCTTGAACATAAGACGTGAGACCACAAAACTCCTAAAGGAAAACTTCTTTACAGTAAGCTCCTTGACATCAGTCTTAGGGAGATTTTTTCTGACTCCAAAGGCAAGGGAAACAAAAGCAAAAATAAACAAATGAGACTACATCAAGCTTCTGAATAGTGAAGGAAACCAACAGAATGAAAAGGCAACCTACTGAATAGAAGAAGGTATTTGCAAATCATGTATTTAGTAAGGGTTTAATATCCAAAATATATAAAGAATTCCTACAACTCAGTAACAAAACAAAACAAAAAGCTCAAATAAGAAATGGGCAAAAGAGTTGAACAGACATTTTTTCAATGAAGACATAAAGATGGCCAACAGGCAAATGAAAAGATGCTGAACATCATTAATCACCAGGGAAAGACTAATCAAAACAACAGGAGATATCATTTTACATCTGTCAGATGGCTACTACCAAAAGACAAGAATTTAGTGTTGGCAAGGATGTGAGAAAAAGGGAAACTTCGTGCATTGTTGGTAGTGGTATAAATTAACTCAGCCACAATGCAAAACAGTATGGAGTTTCCTCAAAAATTTATAAATAAAACCACCATATGATCCAGAAAATGAAAACACTAATTGGAGAAGATGTATGTACCCCTATGTTCATTGCCACATTATTCACAGTTGCCAAGATATGAAAACAGGGACACCTGGGTGGCTTATTTGGTTAAGTGTCTGACTTCAGCTCAGGTCATGGTCTCATGGTTCATGAGTTTGAGTCCTGTGTCAGGTTCTGTGCTAACAGCACAGAGATTGGAAGCCTGCTTCGAGTTCTGTGTCTCCATCTCTGCCCCTCCCCTGCTCACAGTCTCTCTCTCTCTCCCTCTCTCAAAAACAAACATTAAAAATTTTTTTTTAAGATATGAAAACAATGCTTAAATGCCCATCAATGAATGAATGGATAGGGGCACCTGGGTGGCTCAGTTGGTTGAGTGTCCGACTTCGGCTCAGGTCACAATCTAGCGGTTTGTGAGCTCGAGCCCCGCGTCGGGCTCTGTGATGACAGCTCAGAACCTGGAGCCTGCTTCAGATTCTGTGTCTCCCTCTTTCTCTGCTCCTCCCCCACTCACACTCTGTGTCTCTCACCTTCAAAAATAAATAACCATTAAAAAAATTCTTTAAAAAAATGAATGAATGGATAAAGACAATGTGGTAGATATATATAACAGAATACTACTCAGCCATAAAAAAGAATGAAATCTTGTCATTTGTGACAACATGGATGGACCTTGAAGGCATTATTCTAAGTGAAATAAGTCAGAGAAAGACAAATACTGCATTATTTCACTTGTATCTGGAACCTAAAAACAAAACAAATAAACAAAACAAACCCAAACACACAGATACAGAGAACAGATTAGAAGCTGTCAGAGGAGTTTTGGAGAAATGGGGGAGTGGATGAAAGGGATCAAGAAACACAAACTGCCAATTATAAAATAAGTAAGTCATGGAGATAGAATGTACAACATGGAGAATATACTGAATTATATTGTATTAACTTTGCGAGATGATAGAGGGTAACTAGACTAATTGTGGTGATCAGTTTGCAATGCATACAAATGTCAAATCACTAAACTATACACATTAAACTAATATAACATTGTATGTCAACTACCCGTCATTAAAAAAGCAGTATTAATTGCCCACCTGCAAAAATTATTTGCTCTTCCAACTTTCATTCTAAGACTAAATGCAATGCTTTCCTATATAACATGGAGTGGGGTGGAGCATAAAGCATGGAAAACCAATATTCTTACACTCTAAGGTTTTTTAACTTGGCTAAAGGTCATAAAAGTAGAATAGAGAAGCCTACTGAATTAGCTATCATAAATAATAAATAGGTTGCATAGAGAAAAGACAGGATTCCCAAACACCTATAAAGCACACTTTGTATCTACATTTGTATCTAGTTGATTTTCATATAAACAACATCCTTTCAGGGAATTAACTGAACCACTATGAAAAAGCAGAGGAACAGTATTAGTAAGTAAATCAAGACCAAAGGCATATCCGATAGTGATTAAGGTCTTACAATTAATCTATATGAACTACGAAGACGAATATAAAAATGAGACCCATCAAGAGAGAAAAACTCAAGAGCCTTTCATTAAAAATAAAACAAACCAGGGGCGCCTGGGTGGCGCAGTCGGTTAAGCGTCCGACTTCAGCCAGGTCACGATCTCGCGGTCCGTGAGTTCAAGCCCCGCGTCAGGCTCTGGGCTGATGGCTCAGAGCCTGGAGCCTGTTTCCGATTCTGTGTCTCCCTCTCTCTCTGCCCCTCCCCCGTTCATGCTCTGTCTCTCTCTGTCCCAAAAATAAATAAACGTTGAAAAAAAAAATTAAAAAAAAAAATAAATTAAAAAAAAATAAAACAAACCATTTACACAGAAGTATTTCAAAATTTATTTAAAAGTGTGTTCAAAAGAATATAAAAGATTTTATTTTTTATCTTTTTCTCAAGTTTGTACCCTGGATTAAGTAGAGCTTAAAATCCAAAAAAAATGCCCAAGATTCCCCAAACCTGATCTGAGAATTACATAAGAGTTAGCTACTCAGAGAGATAAGCCTGTAGCACCCGTATAGCTCTTATACACCTGAAAGCAGCAAATGATCCCTCCTTTTTCATCTTACTAACATGGCTGTAATTATACTTCCAATAAGATGTGAAACTAATGAGAAAAACAGTGCAACATTTCACTGGAAGTAGAAATTAACTATGAGCTCAGCAATCAGCTCCTGCAAGCATGTGTAAATAATGACAGGGGAAAACGGGTCATTCCCACGTGTTCAGCTGAGTGAGTGGGCAGTCGAAGTCAAGGTGAAAACAGTAAGGATAAACAAAGCAGCATGAAGGAAAAGCATTGAGTGATGTTCTTCAAGGTCCGTTGACAAAGGACAGATGTAAGTAAATATTTCTCATACATCCTGGAAGCAAAAGAAAACAAAAATTAGTACAAGCAGCAAAACAAAATTCAAAACCTTTTAAAGTCCAATCTGAAGCTCCTTCAAAGAATACTCTTACTGTATTGAGTTTAATGCCTATTTTTTAATGATTTAATGTCCCAGTGACATGTTTTAATTTTCAAGTCCCATTGCATTGGATTCACAAAATAGTCTCTGTCAACAATGTAATGGCTTGTTGAATGACAGCTCATCAGCTGTGTTCTTAGAGATAGGCTAACATAGGTCACAAATAATAGTGTTCACAAATACTGTCACCCACCTCCATAGTTACAGCAAGGACAGGACAAGCACAGTGTGAAGCAGAACAATTTAAATGGAAATGTATGGAGTAGAATGGCGCCATATTATACAGCAGAAAGCTGACTTCTAAGGGGACCTTGAGTTAAGGAGATGGACTAAATGAGTTCCTTCTGCCCCCTACCATGTGCAAACGATCAAGAATTCTCCATCAGGCCTCCAGAATGCTGGGGCCAAGTTACACTTGGCATTCAAACTATTGTTGTTCTAACATTCTGGGAAACTAAAATCTCAGGTTGCCTCATAGGTCATGGCAAATGCTCAAATGCCCTTGAAGACATAGGATTTAGGGTTCCACAGCATTTCAAAGGGTCTCACCTACTGACATCAAAGAGAATTTGAAGTGATTCTTTCAACATCCTACCCTACGTACATCATGAAAAGTAGAGGGGTCAAGAAAACCAAAATTTTTTAAATATAACAGCAATTTTAAATTATCAAAGAAAAAAATACATATATATAAAGCAATATGAGAAGAATGTGACTTAAATGTTAAAGATTTAAAGATAAAGATCAATCTCATTTGTCTACCCAAAATATACTTATTAAAGGCCTGCTACTTAAGTGCTTATATGATGCTTCAAAAATCAAGTTTTTCTCTCTTTGGCTTTCATTATTGTTTTGTCATATTTTCTGCCTTCTTCCTTTTCTTCTTTTTGAACCTTTTACTGATTCCAGTATTTCCTCCAAGCCCTATCTGTGAGCTCCTCTCGATCATTCCCAGGGTAGCTCAGGTGTCAGCAACCAACTTCTAAATAAATGACAGTCTAAACACCTCTGTATACTAACGTTTTGTCCACTTATTTAAAAAATCTTCATATATGACTTCTTTCTTTTGTACGGTGTCCTTTGATGAACAGATGTTTCATTTTAATGCATATTTATCGTTAGTTTTTGGTTTATACCTGGGGTCTTACAAAATCTTCAATTTTGTAGTCTATTCTAAAATCTAAAAAGTCTTCATTTCTACTTATAAGCCTTAATCCACCTGGAATTAACTGGTTACAATGCCATGTGGGTTCTCAATTTGTCCCGCCAGCAATTTGTTACAGAGTTCATCTTCCCCCAATGATGTGCTCTGCCTTCTGTCATACATCAGAATTCCAGAAATGGCTGGGTCCACCTGGGCCAATTCCAGACCATATTAAATATTTAACTAAATCCCCGTACATATTTCTTTATCTTTAAGAGCGAATTGGCTATTCTTGGTTCTTTGCTTTGATTAGGATTTAATGAACTCTATAGATAATTTGAGAGCTCATTCCTATTTCTACCCATTAAACAAGGTATAACTTCTTCATTCATTTGTTCCTTAGGGTCTTTCTATAAAAAATTTATATATATTTTTAAAGGTTATGTGCATTTTTGGTTTTATCTTTTTATTAAATTTTTTGTTTATTCACAATGTATAAAAATGAAGTGAGTTTTTACATATTGATCCTGCATCTATCAACATTGTTGGCTCCTCGTTTATTCTAATAACTTAAATATCAATTCCTTCAGATTTTCTGAGTAAATGATTGTATCATCTATTAATTATAAATGTTTCTTTTCCTTTCAACCTTTATATATGATTTAAAGGAAATGCTTTTGATGTATTTTTATTATAGAATTTCGATCAGTTTATTAGCTAAAGAAATGTCCTTTCTCTTCCTCCTTTGTTAGCAATTTTTACCACAAATGAGTATTGATATTTATCAAGTTGTTTCTTTTTCCTGTATCTATTGAGATGATCATATGGTATTTTTCCTATAATTTATGAGATAAACCATCTCAGTTTTTTTGTTTTTTAATTTGTGATAAATCTGTCAAAATTTGTGATATTTTCAATCTGTTTATGAGTGAGCTTACATACATATATTTTTTTCTGTATAGTGTTTGTGTAATTTTGATTCAAGTTATATTCACTTGCTTAATCCTTTGAGAGAATATTTTCTCTTTTCTCATTTATCTGGAAAACTTTCTAGACATTTGAAATTATCTGTTCCTTCAACATTTCGTACAACTTTTCTGCAATATGTCTAGGTCTGGTTTTTATTTTATGAAAAGACAGTGACAAATTAATTTAGATAGTGTTTACATCATTTTGAATTCTCACCAACAGTGTGTGAATGAACCTTTATCCCCACAGCCTTGCCAACAGAGTATATTGCCAAACTTTTGTTCTTTTGCCAAAATAATAGATGGGAAATGGTATTTTGATTTAGTTCCTAATTCGAATTCCTTTTATTGTGATGAGTTCATTGAGTGCTTTAATTCCAAAGATTAAATTTCTTTATTCCTAGAAGTTCTATTTTGTTCTTTTTTGAAATCTTTTTGTTTGTCTTTGTCTCTTGTTTTCCCTTATTGTCTCAAATCCAAAATTTGGTCCATTGAATGTTTTATACATAGCTATTTTCAATTTGGTATCTAAGCATTTTGGTATATCAAATCATTTGGTCCTAAATCTTTGTTGTTTGGCCAACCTTCAATCACAGCCACCTGTTTCCTTGTGCCTGTGCTAAGTTCCAATTACTGTTTTATGCTTGGGATAGATCAGTGAGCAAAACAATCAAAGGACCCTGATTGACACAATACGGAACATGCATTATCACAGGGAGAGACTAAGAGTAAACAGTCAACAATACATATAAGCAAATAATATTAGAAAGATGTAAGAAACTGCAGAGTGCCAGAGAAAAGGAAGTGGAGGTTGGAAAACGTATGGCTAGAGCCAGGGATGAGGGCACAGGTGGCAGCATTAAATAAATGGCCAAGGAAACCTCAATGGGGTGGAATTCTACAAAATGCTTGGAGAATAAATCATATGGAGAAAGGTACAGAAGGAGCAGCCAGTGCAAAGGCCTTAAGGTGAAAGCATCCAGGTCCTTAAGTTTTCAAAGAGAAGCAAGAAAACTAGCATGGCTGCGAGGAATGAGAAAGAAGGGCAGTGGCAGGAGAGCACCAGTGGGGTAAAGTGGGGTCTAGATCAGGTAGCACCCCGTAGGTGACTATATGGACTTTGGCTTTCACTCCATTGGATTTAGAGAGTCATGGGAGCCACTGGGGGATTTTAAGCAGGAAAGTGACAGGATCTGGCTTCTGTTCCAAAGGGATCACTCTTATATTGAGAATAGGTTCTAAGTGGCTAAGTGTGGAAGCAATGAAACCATCTTGGAGACTTTTTCGAGAATCTAGATAAACATAATGGAGGTTAGAAGCAGGGTAATAGTGGTGGAAGTGGTGAGAAGCTACTGGATTGTATATATTTTGAAAGAAAAGAAAAAAAGATCTGTTGATGGATCAGTTATGAGATGTGAGATGGGTTGTACCATTATATAAACAGCAAAGAGTGCAGATGGAGCCTTTGGGTAGAGCGGATCAAAGGTTTCCTTAGTAGGACAATCACGTCCTACCAAGTTTTAGACATGTGAAGGTTGAAATGTCCATTAGACATACAAGTAGAGATGTTGTGTGGACAAATCGAGAATGCAAGTCTGGAGTCAAGGAAGAGGTAGAGGGTGGAATTAGAAATGTGAGAGTAATAAGGGGCGCCTGGGTGGCTCATTCAGCTAAGTGTCTGACTTCAGCCTAGGTCATAATCTCGCGGTTCTCGAGTTCAAGCCCTGGGTCAGGCTCTGTGCTGACAGCTCAGAGCCTGGAGCCTGCTTCAGATTCTGTGTCTCCTGCTCTCTCTGCTCCTCCCCTGCTCATGTGCTTGCTCTGTCTCTCTCAAAAATAAACATTAAAAAATTAAAAAAAAAGAAACATGGGAGTAATAAGCACAAAAATTGTATTTAACGTAATAATAACCAATAAGGCCACCAAGGTATTAAGTGAACATAAAGTTCAGAAGGCGGTCCAAGGTGGATCTCTGAGGTGCTCCAATGGTGAGAGGACAAGATGCAGGCGATTCAGCAAAGGAGAATGAAAAGGAGTAGCCACTGAGGTTGGTGGAAACTCAGGACAGACTAGTGCCCCAGAAGCCAAGTAAACAGTTTCAGAGAGGAGGGAATGACTCGCCATGACAAATGATGCTGGTACATCAAAAGACGAAGATTGAAAAATAACCACCGGACTTTGTAATGTGGACATTGTAAGTGACCATGACAAGAGCATTATGTTTGGATGGATAAGGTCTAAATTCTGATTTAAATAAGTGTAAGAGAAACGGGAACAAAGAAATTAGAAAAGCTGAAGGACAGATACCTCTTGGAGTTCTGCTTGAAAGAGGAACAAAGAAATAGAACAGTAGCAAGAGGGAGGGGGGTATCAATATAATTTGTATCTCTATTTTATGCTGATGGGAATTTTCTAGTTGAGATGAATATTTGATGATTCAGAAGAGAGGGGAGTGTCAGAGCAAAGTCCCTCAGTAGGTGGAGGAGTAAGAATCTGGTCTCCAAGGAAAAATAGGCATATAGGTAAGGATGTCTATAGGGAGGTGGAGTCGGGAGCCTGAAGAAACTCTCATCTTTGTCACAGCTTCCTTCAAGTAAGGGAAGAGCTGATAACCACTTTGGACTTGGTTCTGATGGTCCTACTAAGGAAACTTTAATAGCCTTCACTCCTATCATGAGAAAATGATGTTCCTTTCTTTTTACCCATGAAGAATCTAAGCAGAGATTCATAGCTCACTTCCATAAGGCCTACCAATGGTCGGTGGTGAACCAGATTCCCAAATTCTCATTCCCTTAACAGCAGTCCATGTGGTATTCATTTACTCTCTCCCATTATCCTCCCCTCAATCCCAGGTATTTTTCTAAGTAGTTTCTAAATTTTGAGAGTTGGTAGGTAGAGGAGAGAACGTGCAGAGAGTTCCCAAGTCCTGTCCAAAATCAAACTTCTAGTCGTGTTTCACGACATACAAATTCCACGAATTTGGATAACGTCTCAAACTCACTCACAATGCCCCATTTTCCACATGACTCCTACTCACATATTCTTACAAGGAAGTCAATAATTTGTAAATTGTAATTCATGATGGAAAGATACTGTGTTTTGATTATTTTCTTGTTCTTCCATCTTGTCCCTATTCTCAATGCCACAGTGATACACGTGGGCACGCGTTATGGAAAGACATGCCCAGTGTATACACTGAAGAGAACTGTTAGATCTATCCATCAATTTTAACTACTAAACGCCTTTCAAGAAAACATCCATAAGATTTCCAACAGATTGTCTTCTCAAAAATTATCTTTTGTCCATCAAATATTTATTAAAGGGTGATCTCTAGAGTTTCCGGGCCAGCAAGCACTTGTTTTGTTGTATTTTACCAGTTTAAAGATCTCTACCTGTTCCATTTCTTTTAGTAGGTACATATGTACTTGGCTTAAATTAAATTATAAAACCCACTATAGTTAGTTTTGATTCTGTACGCGTTGCAAACCCTGCAATCATACATTCAGAAGATCTGGTGTGGGTTCGATGATATATTGTGCACGCAAAACACACTAAACACATATTACAACACAGTTGCAATGTTTTCTTCACAGAAATCCAGAAAGACATTTCATTTTCAGAAAGTGCCTTTTGCTGTAGGGATTTTTAAAAATCATTTTGTAGTGAAAAATTAAATACTGGTTTCTTTGATGTGGTCGTTTCACCGAAAGACTATATTACTAGAGAATGCTTACTATTTTTATAACCGTATTGCACTTAAAGTCTTCTTGAAAAATTTTTTTTTCATTTGTTTTTGTTGTAGGGTCTGGGAAAGGGGTGATAAAAAAAAAATTCTTACAGTCCAGGCAATTACCCTGAGAGCAAAGGGCAGGTGTCATTTTTTATTGTGATTGGCCAGAGCTGAAACCTGGACTTTCTCCTTCTCTCTAGAAACTATTGTGGAATTTACAGTAATCACCCTGGCTGACTGCCCATCACACAGCTGAACAGCACAACAAAAAAATAATATCTTGGGAGAAGGCCCAACATATTTTTAAAATTCTCATTGTTTTTACTTTTCAAAGATTTTTTTGAAGAGACAAGAAAAAAACTCACCCAGCTGTTACCACTATTCATATTCCAATGGCCTCCAAAGTGCTCGAAGCCACCTGGTTGACTTTTGCCTTGGAGTCGGTCCAGGAAAGCATTATTTACCCTTTAAAACAATGAAAAATGTGTGTAAGCGGAAAGCGTGCTACAGGGCTGAGAGATTTTTGAGAACCTAAGGTGCTGTATGAACTGACCGTGGGGATTGCTTTCCCCTACCCCCACCGCTTAGAAGAAATCTACAGAAACTTCTTCTCACATTAACCGTATGACAATATGACAGGCTGTTAATAGCCATCGGCTGGAGCTGGTGCCAGATGTGGGCAGAGGGGGAACAGTTCTGAACTTCAGAGCTTCATTCCCTCATCTTCTACCAGTTCAACAAGAGCTTTGTTCCCGAGCAACTGTCTCCTCGCGGGCCATGCCAGGTGTGAGCTCCGGAGGCTGAAGGAAGGCGGAAGCTTCAGCAAGACCTAAAACGTGAAGGGGAACCCGAAGTAGCTCTGTGGCATTGCTGCTGCAACACAGATGTCCCTCCCGTATGCCCTGTATCCCACTGTCAGTCTCGCTAAAGTAAATCCTGTAAGTGAAGAGTAGAAGGAAAATGGGAAGAGAGTATAAGAAAGCGGAAACATCAGAAGAGGGAAACTCGACCTTTCAAAAGAAAGAATGGGCAGAGCTTTCCCTCGTGTTTGGTGATGCTTGCAGCAACTGATTTCAAAAATTAAATTTAACACATAGGAGTTGACACCTTAAGGAAAGGCAAGAAAATGATTATCATAAAGGTCAGAATACAACCGACGGTTGTATTCTACTTCTAGAGCTGGCTACTTAGAGGCTCCCCCTATAATTAATCCATGGACTTTCCTGTGTGTTACATATTACAACTTTTGAATTAAAAAATGTAAATTAGGGGCGCCTGGGTGGCTCAGTCAGTTAAGCATCCAGCTCTTGGTTTTGGCTAAGGTCATGATCTCATGATTCATGAATTCGGACCCCACATTGGGTTCTGTGCTGGCCGCATGGAGCCTGCTTGGGATTCTCCCTCCCTCTCTCTTCCCTCCCCCACTCATACTGTGTCTATCTCAAAATAAACAAACAAACTTAAAAAAAAAAGTAAATTAAAGGCAACACCATGCTCTCAGTTGCCCATGTATTGTTGAGTCAGGGACGTGGAAGCTGAAGAAACAATGCTGTAATAGGTACCCTATGATGTTAACTGATTCTTAAGGAATAGCATCATTAAGACCATAAGCTTCTTGGCAGAAACAGGTCTGGCGCACCTGGGCGGCTCAGTCAGTTGAGCACCCGACTTCAGCTCAGGTCAGGATCTCGCAGTTCGTAAGTTCAAGCCCCATATCCGGCTCACTGCTGTCAGCCTGTCAGTGCAGACCCAGCTTCAGATCCTCTGTCCCCTCTCTCTGCCCCTTCCCCACTTGTGCTCTCCCCAAAATAATAAAATATTTTAAAAGAAAAGAAACACAGTGCCTGATGCATAGCAGCAGATCAATATATGTTTATGGAAGGAAGGGTAGGCAGGCCCCATTCACAGCCTCCTTTTCAGTCATGAAGATTAACAGAAAGTAGTCATGGTAGGTGGCTATAAGTCAATCACTGGGGAATTTGGGAACCTTGAGGATAATGACTGCTGGGTGGCAAAGCCAGAGGCTGGGTTTGTTTCGTGCCTAGCTAAAATGTTCAGTGCTAGCTAAAATGCCAACTGCACGTTGACCCAGAATGCTCTCTCTGGCTTACTGGGTTGCTATTTTCTCAACAACTTCAAGACCTATCAGGTGGTAGTCACATCTTAGCTGCTAGAAAGGTTTTTCTTTTTTCCTCACTCACCATAAAGTATACCCAAGTGCCATATTCTAGTCAGCCTGGTTCACTGAAGAGTATGACATTTATGTCCCCTTTTCTAGACTTCTCAGCATGCAGATTGAACAGTATGTTACTGAGCTAGAGACCTGAATATTAAGAGAAATCCGACCCTTCAAAGTAGATCTACCCCCTATGATCAGTAATTGTGCTACTGGGTATTCACCCAAAGAATACAAAAACACTAATTCAAAGGGAAACATGAACCCCTATGTTTATTGAAGTATTATCTACAATAGCCAAACTATGGAAGCAGCCCAAGTGTCCATTGATAGATGAATGGACATACATACACACACAAGGGAATATTATTCAGCCATCAAAAAGAATGAAATCTTGCCATTTGCAACAACACGGATGGAGGTAGAGTTATAGTGCCAAGAGAAATAAATCAGAGAAAGACAAATACCATGTGATTTCACTCGTATGTGGAATTTAAGAAACAAAACAAGCAAAGGGAAAAAGAGAGACCGAGAGAGAGAGAGAGAGAGAGAGAGAGAGGAAAACCAAGGAACAAGCTCTTAACTATCATGAATAAACATGGTTACCACAGGAGAGGTGGGTGGGCTATGGATAAAATAGATGATAGAGATTAAAGAGTACACTTATCATGATGAAAAAGAAAAGAGAGAGAGAGAAAACTGATCCTCATCCTCCTTAACCACACAACCAAGGGTATTCTGGATTGCCCATGTGCCTGGACTGTTTTCACCTAGTATTTTTGTCAGCAAAGATGGGCTTTCCTTCCACATCCCCCATCCACCCCACATCCAAACCACTAGAAGTTTTGTTGACTCTACCCGCTAAACACATCCTGAATTCACCCATTTCTTTCCATGGCCATCATTCTAGTCCAAATCATTATCCTCTCAGGCCTTGCTTTTGCTTCCATTCCCACCCTCTATAATTTGGTCTCCACACAACCACCTGACTAAATTATAAAAGAGATCATGCCTTCCTTTTGCTTAAAACCCTCCTGTGATTTCCCATTAGTCTTAGAATAAAATCACTGGCTTCCAAAACCTTGTACTTCCTGGCTCCCGCCAACCTCATTTCACCATATTCTCTTCCTCACCATCTACAATCCAATCACTAAAGACTCAAACTCCAAAGTCACTCCCACTTTAGGGCCTTTGCATTTTCTCCCATACCAGATAACAGGGGACATCTAAGTGTATACTTTGGAGCCCAATCTCTGTGTGATGGTCTCTTGTCCTTTCATGTTACCTCTTCATGGAGGAACTATGATCTCCAATCTCTCCCTTAATCTCACCCCGGATGTGTTCCTCACGGTACATATCATTGTCTGAAATACCACTGCTATCAACTTGTTGACTTCTATTTCTCATCTCCAGATTGTAATTTCCATGCAGTCAGGGATGATCTCTGCTATTTTACGCCTGTTCCCAGTGCCTAGAACAAAGCCTTCACACAGTGTGCCTTGATACGTAAAAGGTGAATAAATGAATCATGCAGGTGCGTGGTCCCCACATCTGTCTGCTTCTGTGACTGCAGTTGCATCATAAAACCCCCAAAGGTGGTGAGTACAGGCTGAAGAACAGCCCATCGTCCACTGCTCTCAGTTTGCTCACACACTGGGAGGACTGATGGCTTGTCATGTATGCAAGTGGTATGATTCACTTCTGAGCACCAGTTACTAAGAGGACATCACTTACTAAAGAGATTGAATTCTCAATAGGAATCAAGAAAAACAAACAAAAGAAAAAGTACCTGTTTATATAGTTTTGTTTACTAGCGTTAGAAAGTGCATGCCCTTTACTGCAGTACTCTGGATTTTCTTCTAAGGGTTAATATCAACAAAAACTGGGGCACCTGGGTGGTTCAGTCGGTTGAGCACCTGACTTCGGCTCAGGTCATGATCTCACGGTTCGTGAGTTCGAGCCCTGCGTCAGGCTCTGTGCTGCCAGCTCAGGACCTGGAGCCTGCTTTGAATTCTGTCTCTCCCTCTCTCTCTCTGCTCCTCCCCTGCTCACACTCTCTCTCTCAAAAGTGAATAAAGATTTAAAAAATATATATATATATATATATATGGATAAAAACTACTTAAGGATGGTTCAAGTTTCAATAAATTGATTCAATTCACTCCAGTTTGCAGCTCATGGCCCAGATCCTTTCAAGTCCTTGACCCTCTTTTCTTTCTGAGGTTTCAACTTTCTTCTCTTACTCAAAAAGTTATGATGGGTCAGGTTCAGGTGCAGCCAAGCTCAGTCAGTATTGGATACACTGAAAAACTTGTGAGGAATACCATAAACTTTCTCTTATAAAACTCACCTCTAAACAGTAGAAAGCACATTGTCTTTTTGACTCCAATAAAATTATGTCCCTGGAGAAAATCTGACTTATGTCACACACACACACACACACACACACACACACACACACACACACACACAGAGTTGGTGTTGCTGCCCTCAGCAGAAATGGTCACAGCATTTTATTCGTTATAAGAATACCAAATGAGTATTTTCATATACTATGGGAAAGCTCACTATAAACTCTAAAGCCCAATACAAACACACACTGTCTTCAAAAACTGATTGAGAACATAAAATATGTGTGTAAAACCTTGATCAGTTATCTCAAAAGTGGTTACTGAGTTTATTGCCCAGAGAGATTTCCTATTAAATTTGTATCTATATTTAACTAGAATCCATAAAAAGAGAAAATATAGAAAATAAATAGTCCCCCCCCCAATATTTAGGTATGCAGCAGTATGGAAATACACTTAAAGAATGAGGGCCAAGTTTCCTATAACAAGAAAGTAATCCTTTCCACCTCTGATCAAATAACTTGCATTTTTATCGGAGGCCCATTGAAGATGAATTTCTTAGCAACAGGGCCTATTAATGTGACATATCACACTATCTTTAAGATGTTTAAAGCTTTACAATCCAATCAGTCCTCAGAGATAAAGAGAAATAAGGGGGGGGGGGGAGAAATAAAGAGAAATAACTGGCTACCACTAACAACCGGTGTTAAAGAAATACACTATTTAGCTTTTTTAAATTTTTTAATGTTTATTTATTTATTATTGAGAGACAGAGAGAAACAGAGCATAAGCATGGGAGGGGCACAGAAAGGAGGAGACCCAGAATCCAAAGCAGGCTCCAGGCTCTGAGCTGTCAGCACAGAGCCCGACACAGGGCTCAAGCTCACAAACCGTGAGATCATGACCTGGGCCGAAGTCGGATGCTTAACCGACTGAGCCACCCAGGCTCCCCTATTTAGTTTTTTTAATAGAAAGAATTTTAAACAGAAAATGAGAAAAACCAATAAGAGACTAAGCTAGTTTATAACCTACTTTATTAAAATAAAAACAAAAGCAAAGGTAGCAGTAACCGTTACCCCTTACCTAACAAAATAGCCTAACCAGTGTCTCAGAGTTTTGATGTTTTCTTTTAATTGGAAAAAAAACATATAAATTCACATTTGACATTTTAAAACTATTTTGACTGGATTATGGAAGCACAATAATAATCCAGTCAAAAGAATATGAGTACCCATCCATAGTTCACAGCGCCAGCAGAATCGGGAGCTTCCGTGAACACTTTTTAAAGTCTCAATTACAAAATGAAAGCACCACAATTTAAAACCACACATTAATTAGCAACAGTGGGAAGGTTAAACCTGTAAGTGAAAGCACTCGGGTTTAGAAAAAGAATTTGCTCCTTCAGATCACGAGAGCCTCTACATTAAATACTTCTGAGATCTTCAACCACACTGCAATAAACTAGGATAACCCAAGTGCCCCCAGCAGAATCCTAGAATAAGGATAGATATGACAGGTATCTATCATATCAGTATACCAATGTGAGTCAGTATACCAGGCCAATATCAGTATGATATTTTACTGGGTGTTAGGAATAAGACAGAGAATACTTGAAATTTGCTTAGTGGTTCTATTTTAAGTTATTTTCCCCAATATGTTAGTCAATATAAGATAGTTCTTGTCTGAGCTTTCGTATGAGTATCTCACCATCTGGATGAGTCTAAAATGGTCTACAAACAGTAAAGGATCATCTCAAAGTATTAAAATGCTTTGTTCCCTGGGAGGCAAATTAAGTATAACCCAAATAAATAGCTTGAGAGCATGATTCTGTTTTCTAGTGTGAATTTATGCCACCTATCCAGAAAAACTGGATTGTGTGTGTGTGTGTGTGTGTGTGTGTGTGTGTGTGTGTGCGCGCGCGCGCACATGCGTGTAACAGTGGGCATCCTCATATACATATAATACCCCAATAATATAAAGATTAAAAAGGTAATACAGGTTCTAAAACACATTCAATATAACTATAGTGATGTCTTAAAACAACTGCAGAAACTTTATAAGTAATTGTTTTAACCAAAGATGCTAATTTTATTAGCCATTTATACCTCTTGTGTTCAGCCTGGTGGGTTCTGGTTCTCTCTTCCTCCTGTTGCTGCCGGTTAAATTCCAGTAATTCACTCTAAGAACAATAAAAGTTTTAAAATATGGCTTTCGAGTAACATGGTTGTACAGAAGATACCCAGATCAATTACATATTTAACCTTAGCTGGTATAATATTTCATTTTTGAAACTTTTACTTAAGTACCATTCCCATGTGAATTTTCTTACATAAGTAGGTAGCAAAAATGATTGTGCCTCAGTCAAACAAGAGCTCTGTGAGTGTAAAATCGTAAGATTAAAAAGCCAGTGTGCATGCTCAAGATATTAGACTAATGGGTACAACATACACAGAGGAAAATGCAATGTGAGTCAAACTCACCTGTGTCTTACAAAGAAAAATCAAATTAGTTCTTGAAGAAATGCCACACAGTACTATTTCCGGGTATTTCTCTAGCATTTCTTTCCCCCAAAATTTATAGTAACTTGCAAATAAATGTTGGACTCAATTTTGTAGTACAATTCCACTGGTAAAACATCCTTCATCCTGGAAAATAACCAACTTACCGATTATTGACTCGTTACTTCTAATACCAGCAGAACTCAGGACTCCCTGGAGGGGTACTTTGCTTCAGGTAGGAGATCATGTTACTACAACTACATCTCTGCTTCTGACATTCCAATTATTCTCTTAGAAGAGGCAACTTCCAAACTTTGCTACTCTGTTTCTGATATTAAACCAAAGAACTAGGTGCCAGGATTTCTGCTTCCTTGAGGCAGACTGATTTTTAACCTCTTCTCAAAAACAGAAAAAGGCAAAGGGAAGAGAGTTATCAGGACCGTGTCATAAATTAATGCCTGAGTCAGAGAATTTTCTGGTAGAGAAAATACTGACACGTCTTGATAAAAACATACCAACACATGTATTTTTAACCCTAAAACTTCCTTAATTAAAGTATAAAGTAAATCCAAAGTCCAGACTGACATTTTGTATTTTTTTTAACTTTATTCAAAGGCCTTCTGACATGCTATAGTCCTCAAAATAAAGACACTGGTTTTATATACTGTGATATTCCACATATATTACTTGTCAATCCATAAAGCACACTATTTAATTCTAATTCCTATCTAGCACCATCAACAAGGGAAAAAGAGTTTTCTAAATAACTGAATAATATTCACTTAACTATTCTACAGGCATTTATGCAAGCCTTGTGCTAGAGACTCACTTTTCTACAATGGCATGAAGTCATTTATTTCATTTTATTTTTTGTCACCATAATACACGTACCTAGTTTTAAAAGTCTACCAAGCAACGTGCTAGTTATTAATACTACCAAGGCTTATACAAAAATAAAAGGAGTCACATGGGTGGCTCAGTCAGATAAGCGACCCACTAATTTTGACTCAGGTCATGATCTCACAGTTCTTGAGTTCAAGCCCCGCATTGGGTGCTGCACTGGCAGCCCAGAGCCTGCTTAGGATTCTCTCTCTCCCCTGCTGTCTCTGCCACTCCCCCACACACCTTGTCTCTGTCTCTCTTAAAATAAATAAATAAACTAAAAAAAAAAAAAAAAAAGAAGAAGCTCCTGTCCTCCCCATCAACCACAGAATCACTTTCTTTCTTCCTTCCTTCCTTCCTTTCTTTCTTTCTTAACATTTATTTATTTTTGAGAGACAGAGTGAGGCAGAGTGCGAGTGCAGGAGGGGGGTGGCGCACAGAATCCGAAGCAGGCTCCAGGCTCTGAGCTGTCAGCACAGAGTCCGATGTGGGGGCTCAAACCCACAGACCACGAGACTGTGATCTGAGCCGGAGTCAGACGCTAAACCAACTGAGCCACCCCGGCGCCCCTCCCACAGAATCACTTTCAATTCCTGTGTGTCGTTTCACCTCTCAATTGCCTCCTTCTTAATAGCATGCAAAGTCTTCTATGTCTTAACTTTTAAAAAACATATTACCGGGGCGCCTGGGTGGCGCAGTCGGTTAAGCGTCCGACTTCAGCCAGGTCGCGATCTCGCGGTCTGTGAGTTCGAGCCCCGCGTCAGGCTCTGGGCTGATGGCTCTGAGCCTGGAGCCTGTTTCCGATTCTGTGTCTCCCTCTCTCTCTGCCCCTCCCCCATTCATGCTCTGTCTCTCTCTGTCCCAAAAATAAATAAACGTTGAAAAAAAAAATTAAAAAAAAAAACATATTATCTTTTGACTTCCTGCTATGGGAGAAGATTTATGTCTCTGTTACTACCCCCATCCCAGTCCCAACTTCCCCTCCCAAGTACATCACCTTCCTCAGCCCTCATCTTTACCACGTTTTCCAACATTCACTGTGGCAAGGGAGGGGCTCCTGGGGTCCTACAGGTCCTCATTTAGACTTCCACTTTATCATCATCTTTTCAACCCCAGCTCTGGACGCACCAGGTGCCTCCAATTCCCGAATGGCACTGGGACTGCTTCAACTGGCACCTCACGACATCTTGCAAATGAGTTTTGGCTTTTTCTGCTCTACTTTTCAGCTCCCGAAATTCTGCCGATTTCTTTTCTTTGCTGCAATCGCTGGCCTGTTTTTTTGTTTTTGTTTTTTGTTTTTTGTTTTTGCTCTTCCTGGCTTATGGCTTTAATTTTTTTTTTCCTTTATCATCTTTTCGATGGGATTTGGGGAGAGGGGGACTGGAGGTAAGCAAATGAAAAGTTTTTCAAGGAACAATGCTTAACCAGGACTTAACATTTTCAAACAAAAATGTTACCAGAATTCTGGTATTTGTTCCTTACAGTAATTCCCAAAGGTAGGCAGAAAAATAAGGTATCATCTGATGAGTGAATGAATTGAGTGCAGATTATGCTCGTTTTGCAGATGAGGGAACAAGATCAGAAACTCCGTTTAACTTATCAAGAGCTAAATGGCTCATTAGTAGCAAAATAAAGACTAAAGTTTAGGCTTCTTTTGTATCTAGTGTCTCTTGCGAGATGCATCCAAAACAGGCAGTTAAGATTAAGGATAACTCGTCACTAGTTCATCACACTCAAGTATAAACGCCACATCCAGAAATATAGCACCCACTGACACTCAAAAGTTCTAACGGAGCATATCCAGCCTAAATCAAAATCCCTCTTGCCAAAGGATGCCAACTCTTCTCACATGCATTTCTCCAGCAAGCAACTTCTGATATCCAGCCCATCCTAAGTTTAATAACATGAATTCTGAACAAATTAAATTCTCATCAGCTCGAAACCTGAGACAAAAACTATACAAGGCATATATTCTGAGTCTATGTGAATACTATTATGCATTGCTTTAAAATATTTTTTCAGCCTTGGCAAAATGATTCTGAAATTCATCTGGAAAAAAGCTAATAGGCAATCATACCATGAAAAACAGAAAAGAAAGGAGAGAGATCAGCTTCGCCAGATATGAAAACATATCATGAAACTGCGGCAATTAAAACAATCTGACTGAGGCCAGAAACCCGTGGAAATGTAGTTTACCATAAAGTTGTATGCTAAATGCACGCAGGAGAGCCAATTCAACGAATGACAAGGAACTAGCCAACTGTTGTGAGAAAAATTAAAACTAGATTTTTAAAATATCAAAATAAATTCTATAGAGGTCTAACAGTTGAACTTAGGAGATGGAGCCACAGGAGTCTTTAAAGGAGGCAGAGGTAAATTTATTTATAAATGTGGAACAAGGCAGTTTCTGAAATCATCAAGGAAAATTATTGATAAATGTGGTTGCATAAACACTTCAAAGCTGCCACTGGGAAAAATTCCATAAACAAAATTAGAAAACAAACAAAAAATTTTTATAACCCATATAGGCTAATTCAATTATTCTTTCATTCACTCAACAACACCTGAATGCTTATCATGAGCCAGGTGTGGATCTATGTGATGGGGATACAATAATGAACAAGACAGATGAGATCCATGATTAAGAGTCTCTACTCTAGAAAAAGAGAAACCCACAAACAAGTGGGAAATATATCCAGTTGTAATCCTATGCAGAGGATTAAACACACTGAGGTGAGACTCAGTTACAATTTTAGATCAAGGCTCAAGAAAGGTCTGAGGAGGTTGATAAGACTTCATCTAAACTAATGAGAAAAAACAAAAACAGAAACAAAAAACAACCAAACAGAAAAAGAACCAAAGGATGGGAAGAGAATATTCACAAATAAAGTACAGATTGCTTATAAATTCAAAATGGTCCTCATCTTCACACACAATCCAAGAAATATCGGAACAAGGAGAGAAAACTTTTCTATCATACTGGCAAAAACTAGAAAAGATTGACAGGGAATCAAGTACACTCAAGCACTTTGGTGGTACATCTAAATTAGTGAAAACCAATTTACTTTTTGAAGGACAATTTAGCAACAACAATCAACATGGAAAACATGCACATCCTTTGCAGAACTGTTCAAAGATATACGTACAGGGATAGTCACAGTTGTATTACTGAAACAGTAAAAGTTCAAGAGAAAGTCTCTGCCCATTAATAAGGAACTGGACCAGAAAGTTAAACCATCTACATAATGGAATACTATGCAGGAGATACAAAGAATAAGGTAGATGGGAGAGAAGGAGAGGTGCCTATGGAGGGATCTCTAAGATACATTAAGTAATAAAAGGTTTAGAGAACAAACTGATGGTTGCCGGAGCAGAGGGGTTTGGGGTTGGGCAAAATGGGTGAAGGCTCCCGGTTATGGAATGAACAAGTCATGGGAATAAAAAGTACAACATAAAAATACAGTCGATATATTTTTAAATTTTTTTAATGTTTATTTATTATTGAGAGACAGAGAGAGACAGAGCATGAGCAGGGGAGGGGCAGATAGAGAGAGGGAGACACAGAATCCAAAGCAGGCTCCGGGCTCCGAGTTGTCAGCACAGAGCCCGACGCGGGGCTTGAACTCACACGCCGCGAGATCATGACCTGAGCTGAAGTCGGACGCTTAACCAACTGAGACACCCAGGCGCCCCCAGTCAATGATATTTTAATAGTGATGTACTGGGACAGAGGGTAGCCACACTTGTAATGTATAACGTACAACATTATAAACTTATCAATTTACTAAGTTGTGCACCTAAAACTAATGTAACATTGTGTGTCAAGTACTCAAAAAAAATTTTTTATGGGACAAATAAATAAAATAAATAGAAAAAAAGGTAGGTTCAGAGCACTTTTCTTGGGACTGTTCCGCGTAAATAGAAAAGATATACATATATCATTTCAACTTTTATCTATAGATGTGTATCATATTTAAAACAATTTTAGAAAAAAAAAAACATACACCAAAATGTTAACTGTGATTATCGCTGGGGAGAGAAGCGTGGAGTGCATGGGCAGGGTAGGAAGCTTTAACATCGTATATAATTTTTGCTTTCTGACTTTTAATCCATGTGCATATATTACTTTCTCATACCAACCACAGAGGTTTATCTGTGTGGGAGACCATTTCCGGTTCTGTAGGTTTCCCTCTATTTAAAAATCCTAATGAGGGCCACCTGAGCAGTTCAGTCAGTTGAGTCCAACTTTGGCTCAGGTCATGATCTCGTGGTTTGTGGGTTCGAGCCCCACATCGGGCTGTGCACTCCTTGGCATTCTCTCTCTTCTCTCTCTCTCTCTCTCTCTCTCTCTCTCTCTCTCTCTCTCTCTGCCCTTCCCGCAGCTCTCTCCCTAAAAATAAATAAACGAACTTTAAAAAGAATCCTCATCAATTCGTACAGTTTTTAATACATGAAGGTGCAAAAAAGGAAAAACACTACATTACGCAGCCAAGAACTGCCAGGCAGGAAGAAAAGGGGATGGGAAGAGAGTGATGTGCATTATCCTATGACAGAGCAAGGCCAGGGAGAGGAGAAAACCCAGAGCAGGCGGGAAACCAGGGCAGAGCTGATGAGGCATCACCATGCAAGAACATTGCTCCAGATGGCAGCGGGGAGGCTCTGGCGTCACCGCACTCAGGGTTATTATTCTATATCTAGCAAAGCGTATTTACTAGGAAGAGGCTGGTTCTCCTTTGGTACCACGAAGGATAATTTCGACTAATTCATTTGTTCTGCTGAATTGACAGCCACTGCAGATGCATCTGCATGCCTTATAAACACATCCTTGGTTCATTTACTGGCTTCTCATACAGAAGTGCAATATCTAGTTGGACAGATACAAATAAGTGGTTCTTGTTCCAAGGGCTGAGCTTTGGACGTTAAGGAAATCAAAATTCTTTAAGCAGGAGGAATGTGACACACGGCATCTGAGACGCTGTCAAGTCCTGTCCCGCTCCACACCGATTTGCTAAGCAGCGAGCATTTTCCAGACACCCGGATTCATGCTGAAGGTACAGATGCAAACAGACACAGCTCCACCCTGAAGGACGCCAAAGTGCAGTGAGGGAGACAGACCCAGAAGCAACGATGAGACAGAGCCCAAAGAAATGTATTGCTGAACACCAGTTCAAGCAATAGGGCGTGGGGCTACAAAGGAAGGGATGCCGAGAAACAAGGAGTAAATGGTGCTGGGCGTGGCTCAACAATGCAAGCATGTCGTGAAGACTCCCAGAGGAAAGAGACCATGTCTCCCCACGCTTCCCACGTCTCCCTACGTTAACAGAGCTCCACGTTAAGAGGGCACTAAAGAAATAGGATAAATAAAATACCATTTTGGAGATGCTAGCAGCAGAATCTGCTGTGAACATTGGCCAAAGTGGTGGGAGGAAATTCAGACAACACAGCCATCCATGCCTCTCCCTTTGCTCACGCTTCCGGGGTGTGTGTTGGGCGGGGGGGGGGGGGGGTTGCTCTCGCCAGAGGATGGGCTACGGGGCTGGGGAGCTCTAAGGATCAGTGCCGGGGCCCAAGCTAACAGCAATAAGTAGAGGGCTCACCACTTCCTGCCAGAGGTTGTAGAAATCACTTCTCTGTGGTCCATTGAACCAAAGGGTCAACCACACAACAGCTAGGTGTGTGCAAGTTGGACGCTGGAGAAACCTGATGAGGCCAGAAGGACAGGGCTACTCCAGAGGAAGGCCCTTGTGCAGTAACTGAAGACGAAGATAGGGTCATTTTGAAATCATGTCTGAATCCCAGCGAGGCGCGTTCCGACATGGTTCAGCTTGACCGCTTTATGTAAACATTGAAGTGCCATCGCCTGGCCAGGACAAACTTTTCCCAGGAGAGGATGTTCTCTCAACTCAAGAGGAAGAGGACAGTGGAAGCAGGAGAGGTGATGTCATGAATGTTAAAGAGCCCCTTCCTTTGAATGTTTTTTAATAGAAGAGACAGAGCTCCAGGGGGAGGGGGCAGTTCAGAGAACTCCTGCTTTTGGGGCCCCCCCACGGGAATACCTTTGCCCAGAAGGGCAAAGATGGCCTTCACTGGGGAACCAAGTGGAAACTACTTCAAGAAATTGAGAGGAGATAACCAAATCAGAGGAAGTAAATATTAATGGGTAAAGTAGGGGAGTCAAAAAATAGTAATAATGTGCATTCCCCTTTTACTAATTATTGTTAGTTCTAGCATTTTAATCTAAAGACATATGGACTTCCAGCTACTAATAATCATTGAATCACACAGCTCTCTCTCAGCCCAGAAATATTGCCTGTCAACTTTCTTCTTTTAAAAAAACATTTCTCGTAAAAGTTACTTGTTCGTTGTAGAAAGCGTAGAAAGTACAGAAGCGATAAAGCCAGACATAATAATCCCTCATAAAATCTCTCTACTGATAACACGTCAGTGTATTTCCTTCATCTCTTGATTTATACACACAGATTATAACTTCCTATCAGCACCCCAGGTCGCATTATCACGTGCTTATCACGTGCCAGGCATTAAGATAAACTTTCTACAAGCTTTCTCTCCGCTGACCCTAGAAACAGTATCACGGGGCAAATAACTCTCGTACATAATAAAGCTTAGGGGGATGAAATAATCTGCACAAAGTACAAGAAGAAGAGGCAGCCTTCAAAATTCACCCAGAGTCTATTTTTAATAAAACTTATTTGTTTCATTTTTATATGGGTGATCACATTCCCATGTCATTTAAACACAGCAGTTGCGGGAGGGGAAGGAAAAAAAAAAAAAAAAAGAGGTTAGAGTGGGAGAGAGCCAAAGCATAAGAGACTCTTAAAAACTGAAAACAAACTGAGGGTTGATGGGGGGTGGGAGGGAGAGGAGGGTGGGTGATGGGCATTGAAGAGGGCACCTTTTTGGGATGAGCACTGGGTGTTGTATGGAAACCAATTTGGCAATAAACTTCATATATTGAAAAAAATTTTTTTTTATTTAAAAAAATTAAAAAAAAAAACCACAGCAGTTGCGCCGTGGTATTCCGAACGTCAAAGTCCTCAAATCCTCTCTTACCTCTTGAGCAAATGGTTTCAAACTTTCCAGTAATATCATTTTGAAAATAAACAACACTGTATGTACACCTTGCGTTCATCTCTGACCTCTGATTATTTCCACACAACAAACTTACACCTTTTATACCTAATACTTTCACATTTAGGAAACTATAATTTGATATTGTCAAAGAGCCCTTCAGTTCACCTCTTACGCACAGCAGTACAAGGGAGTTTCAGATATTTTTAAATAGCTAATACCTTAAGCTCTCCTTGCCCCAGCACACACACAAATTATTATCCATATTCTCTAAAGCTTCTTGTTTAGTCTTGTGATTATTCTCATGGTCGAAATGTAGAATCAGTCTTTTCAAACCACCTCATTCCCCTGAAAATTTTATTGGCGTTGCACTAACCTCACAAATTAACTTGAACAGAACTATAGTTATGACAATATTGAATTTTACCACTCGGAACCATCACCCATCTCTGTATTATTCAAACTGACATGATCGTAGGAAAGTTCTGGGTTTTTTCTTGGCTTATTCACTTTTTTTTTTTTTTGGAAGGGAGGGAATGGAGTAATTTCTTCACATAGTTGCTTTTTGATAAGGACTTTTTATTCTATTATATTTTCTAATTAATGTTTGCTGCTATTTGAGAAAGTTGTTGATTCCTCTATTTTATAACCAATTCTTTGATTTCATTTGTTCTAATCATTTTTCAGTAGACTCTCTTAGGCTGTACAGGCAAATTGCTCTCACCCAAAAATAAGAACTTATTTCCAATAATTAGAAAAGGTCCGTTTTGTATTTTTGCCTTATCAAGTTAGCTAAAACAATTCCCAAACTTTGTTCCACGCTATGTTAAGAGTTTTCAGCTTTAAAAAAAATTTTTTTCCATCAAATAACTTTAACCCATGAAGCACTAGGTTAGAATTTCCAGAACAATACTGGTTGGTAGTAGGTGTTGCAGATATCCTGATACTGTTTAGTGCTCTAATATTTCACCATTGAATTAATGTTGGTTATTGGTTTGGAAAACTACATGTATGTTAACACAATCTTTTAAATATCTAGTTCATGATAATTGTTTTTTTGTTGTTAATTAGTAGTAAAGATTAAAATTTATCAATGCTTTTTTTTGTTGTTGTTGCTAAAATCCAATGGGTTTTCTTTCATAACCTACCCTACCGGAGGGAAAAGATATAAAAAGTTATAACATATAGCTAGTCATCTTTATGTTCTTAGAATAAACCTTACTTTGCCTTGGTAAATTATCTAAGAGAAAAAAATATCATTAACTAAAGTTTTCTTTCAAATGTTAATTTCTACAAGTTTCCATGTTTGTGTTCCCTTTATCAGGCTGTGACATGCAGAGATTTGAGTTCAATATTAATTCTACATTAATCTCTTTCCTTGCTCAAAAACCATTTGTAAAGCATAGGAAAAAAAAAAAACTGTTCCTTGAAAATTCCAATGAACTTGCCTGTAAAATTTTCCAAGTTTAGCTTGTTGAGGGAGAGTAATTCTCATAAAACTTTACAAATCACATGCATTTGCAATTGTCTTTATGTATTTTAACTCTGAGTCATTTTAGAGTTTTATATTTTCCTATAAAATCTTTCACTTAATCCACATATTCAAATTATTAGCATAGCATTATCTCTAGTAATATAAGCTTAATCTTTTCCAAATGTACGGTCCTGGCTCCTCATTTCTAATGTTGCGTATTTGCATTTTTACTCATCTCTTCTTGATTGGACTTGCCATAGATTTGTTCATTTTGTGACCTTATCAAAAAACAAACTGTTGGATTTTTATAACAGCTGTTTCTTGAAGTTGTTATGAATTTATATTTATCTTAATTACTTCCTTCAGTGTCGTTTATTGTTCTTGTTCTAAATCCTTAGATTGGGTGCTTAATTCATTTCTTTTTTAGTACTGATTGGATTTAAAAGTTATGATTTTTCCTTTCTGAGTACAACATCTCAAAATACAACTTTGCAAGCACGCCCCATAAAATGCTCTCATAATTTTTTGATATATTCTACAATAATTTTCTCTGCCACCCAATTATTTCAGTGTTTTCTTACTTTTCGGCTTGTTTTTACTTTCCAAATGGCTACATAGAAGTCAATAAACATGCAAAATAGGTACGTGCAACTGGCCTATCAGAAGTTTAAGCTCCTGAATGGTAGGAAGGAGGCAGGATAACTTACGCAGGGAAACAAGTGTGTAGGATAAACTGGACTGAGTTAGCTGTGCTTCTGAAAGAGCTCCAGGAGGGAATACTGAGGTGGTCATTAAGAGGATGAGTTGGAGAAGTGCAGTGAGAGCAGCTGGGAACTGGGCCCTTTCTCCTCCCACACTTGCACTACACAGGAGACAGCACGGACATGGCCCACTGGCTAACCAGTGAATAGAGGAGGGGTGTCCGGGCTCAGAGAAACGGGACGATGTCCCTGACGCCTACTGACTATAGGAGGAAAAGAGGCTACTCCTCCCAGAAGCCGAGCTCCCACATACCCCACTTGACAGCACACCCAAAGAAAGAAGATAACCAAGAATCGTACATTTAAGAAAGAAAACCACAGGAGATAAAACTTAAAATGGAAAGGAAAAGAGTACAGCTAAAATAGTAAATCAAAAACTTTCATGTTGGTGTAATTACCCTCAATGAAGAGACTAGAAAGAATATGGCACTGGTAAGACATAACATGGTCATGAACAAATCAGCAATCTTGGTAAAGAAACAAATTCAATACATGTGCCAAATAAGCAGAATGGAAACTTGTGAAATAAATTAGTGAGCTGGATGATCTAATCAAAGATTTCTCCCAGAACACAATGAAAAAGGCCAAACGGACAGAAAGTATCAGGAAAACAATTAAGAGATATAAAGAACAGATTTCCAAAATCCATTTGATACACATCCCAATAATAAAGAACAGAGACGATATAGTAGAATAAACATAAGAGAAATTTCCCTAAAGTGAGATATATATTTTGAAATTAAATGGGTCAAAGGTCATACAAGATTAAAAATAAAAACACTGAGGTGGAGGGGCCAAGATAGCAGAACATCATGGAAGGTTTTTTTTTGCGCCTCTCATCCCTGAAATACAGCCAGATCAACACTAAACCATCCTGCACACCTAGAAAACTGATTTGAGGATAAACACAACAATCCGCACAACCTGAACCACAGAACTCTGCAGGTACCAGCAGCATGGAGAGGTGAACCAGGGGAGACAGCTGCAGAGGGCAGGGACCTGTTTTTGCTTGCAGAGAGAGGACAGAGAGAGGGGAGAGCATGGAAAGCACCCCCCTCACCACCCCCCGCCCCTCACCCGAAAGCAGCTAGAGAGAAAAGAAAGAATACACAAGGGACTGGAAAAAAAAAAAGGGAGAAAGGAGAAAGGAGAGAGTTTAAATCCCATTAAGACTCTATAAACAGGGAGTGCAGAGTCTGAAACTCTGCAGCTTGATACTGGTGGTGCTCTGGTGGGAAGGGCAAATCTCCAGGAGCAGAGAGCCAGGTCCGAGGGGTCCTCAGGCCACACGGGCAGAGGCAGTTGCCCTGCTGGGAGGGTATCTGGTAGAGGCTATTCAGCATCCCCACAGGCAAAGGTCCCAGTGAACCCCAGAGAACAGCCACATTACCTGGAGATGGAACAAGGACATTAAGGGGGAAACCTGGCACCAGATGTGTGTTGAGATCTTCCATAACCCCCGAAATGCCGCTGCTACATGATCGTGGAACTTTTTCTTGAGTGGGCTAGCACCCAGCCGCAGTCTCTGGACATCAGCAGCGCGGTCTCCCAAATGTTCCTGGGGGTTGGCTGGTACTCGGCTATTGCTTAGTGAGACCCTCCCATAGAGGGACTGAGCACGTCAAAGCCACAGTCCCTCAGAGATGAGGGGTTGGGAAACTCAGCCACAGCTGAAATAAAACTTAGGAGGGAAGTGCTGCCTGGCAGCCTAACAGATTGGTCACAGACAGTGTAGAAGCAGGGAGTGGATGGAAGCCAGAGACAAAAGAGCATGATTGCTGGTTGGGGAGAGCAAAGAGTTCTAATACTAGAGACTGGGTAGCTGGGTGATGCCATTTTTCCCCCTCCCACACATGCACATACACATCTTACAGGTGCCACAACAATCCACCCCAGTAAGCTGAGCAGCACCATCTAGTGGAGAATGGAGCCATTACACTAAGCCCTGCCCAACTTGGCCAATCTTGCTCTTCAGGAACAACACAAGTCTCTCCACCCTGCTTAGTTTATGGACTACAAAGTGCTTCATAGTTCGACTTCTAGGGGAAATTGATGTAATTTCAATTGTACTTCAGTTTGTTTCCTGGTCCGTCTATTCAATTTTTTTTCTTTTCTTTTCTTATACTTGAATACAAAAAGAGAAAAAATTTATTTTTTATTTCCATTTCTACTAAAAATATTTTTCTTTAATTTTTTTCCACTAAATGTTTTCCTTTTTTGTAAATATTTCAAATTCTATTTTTATACTGCCACAATTTCATTTTATTCTATTACACTGTATTCATTTTTTCAAATTTTCAAACATTTTCCTTTTTTTTTTTCTTTTCTTATCTTTCCCTTTATTCTCTAATCTATCAAGCTCCTTTCAACAACCAGACCATAACACACCTAAGATCAAGCATCCTTTATTTGATTTATTTTGTGTTGTTTTTAATTTTTTAATTTTAATTTTTTTTTACCTTATTAATTCCTTTTCTTCCTTCAAAATGACAAAATGAAGGAATTCACTCCAAAAAAAAGAATAGGAAGAAGCAATGAAAGCCAAGGACTTAATCAACACAGATACAAGCAAGATGTCTGAACCAGAATTTAGAATCACAATAATAAGAATACTACTGGGGTTGAAAACAGATTAGAATCCCTTTCTGTGGAGATAAAAGAAGTAAAAGCTAATCAAGATGAAATAAAACATGCTATAACTGAGCTGCAATCTCCATGGATGCTGCAGTGGCAAGGATGGATAGGGCAGAACAGCGAATCAGTGATAGAGAGGACAAACTCATGGAGAACAATAAAGCAGAAAAAAAAGAGGGAGACTAAGGCAAAACAGCATGATTTAAGAATTAGAGAAATCAGTGACATTAAAAAGGAACAACATCAGAATCATAGGAGCCCCAGAAAATGAAGAGAGAGAAAAAGGGGTAGAAGGGAAAATCATAGAGGAAAATTTTCCTAACCTGGGTAAAGACACAGACATCAAAATCCAGGAAGCACAGAGGACTCCCATTAGAGCCAACAAAAACCAAACATCAACAGGCATATCACTGGCAAATTCACAAAATACTCAGTCAAGGAAAGAATCATGAAAGCAGCAAGGGAAAAACAGTCCTTAACCTACAAGGGAAGACAGATGAGGTTCAGAGCAGGCCTATCCACAGAAACCTGGCAGGCCAGAAAGAAGTGGCAGGATATACTCAAATGTGCTGAATCAGAAAAATATGCAGCCAAGAATTCTTTACCCAGCAAGGCTGTCATTCAAAATAGAGGGGGAGATTAAATGTTTCCCAGACAAACAAAAATTAAAGGAGTTCATAGCCACTAAACCAGCCCTGCAAGAGATGTTAAGGGGGACTCTCTGAAGGGAGAAAAGACTGGGGGGGGGGGGACGGTGGGAAGCAACAGAATGGATAAGGAAACAAGATCCATTTATGTGCTGTTTACAAGAGACCCACTTTAGACCTAAAGACACTTTCAGATTGAAAGTAAGGGGATGGAGAACCATCTATCATGCTAATGGTCACCAAAAGAAAGCCAGACTAGCCATACTTATATCAGACAATCTAGACTTTAAAACAAAGACTGTAAAAAGAGATGAAGAAGGGCATTATATCATAATTAAGGGGTCTATCCTCCAAGAAGACCTAACAATTGTAAACATTTATGCTCCAAATGTGAAAGCACCCAAATATATAATTAATCACAAACATAAAGAAACTCATTGATAATAATACCATCATAGTAGGGGACTTCAACACCCCACTTACAACAATGGACAGATCATCTAAACAGAAAATCAACAAGGAAACAATGGCTTTGAATGACACACTGGGCCAGATGGACTTAACAGATATATTCAGAACTCTTCTTCCTAAAGCAGTGGAAGCAGCACATTCTTCTCCAGTGCCCTTGGAACATTCTCCAGAATAGATCACATACTGGGACACAAAGCAGCCCTCAACAAGTACAAAAAGATTGAGATCATACCATGCATATTTTCAGACCACAATGCTATGAAACTCAAAATCAACCACAAGAAAAAGTGTGGAAAGGTAACAAATACTTGGCAACTAAAGACCAACCTACTAAGAAATGAATGGTCTAACCAAGAAGTTAAAGAAGAAATTAAAAAGTACATAGACCCAATTAAAATGATAACACCACAGCCCAAAACCTCTGGGACACAGCAAAGGCAGTTATAAGAGGGAAGTTTACAGCAATCCAGGCCTTCCTACAGAAGGAAGAAAGGTCACAAATACACAACTAACCTTACACCTTAAAAAGCTGGAAAAATAATAGCAAATAAAACCCAAAACCAGCAGAAGACAGGAAATAATAAAGATTAGAGTAGAAATCAATGCTACCAAAACCAAAAAAAAAAAAAAAAAAAAAAAAAAAAGATAGACCATATCAATGAAACCAGGAGCTGGTTCTTTCAAAGAATTAACCAAATTGATAAACCCCTAGCCAGTTTGATCAGAAAGAAAAAGGAGGGCGCCTGGGTGGCGCAGTCGGTTAAGCGTCCGACTTCAGCCAGGTCACGATCTCGCGGTCCGTGAGTTCGAGCCCCGCATTGGGCTCTGGGCTGATGGCTCAGAGCCTGGAGCCTGTTTCCGATTCTGTGTCTCCCTCTCTCTCTGCACCTCCCCCATTCATGCTCTGTCTCTCTCTGTCCCAAAAATAAAATAAAACGTTGAAAATAAAAAAAAAAAAATAATGCACTGTCTTAAGCTGGGCTGTGGACATGTGCTTGTTGTTTAAAAAAAAAAAAATGGGGCGCCTGGGTGGCGCAGTCGATTAAGCCTCCGACTTCAGCCAGGTCACGATCTCGCGGTCCGTGAGTTCGAGCCCCACGTCGGGCTCTGGGCTGATGGCTCAGAGCCTGGAGCCTGCTTCGGATTCTGTGTCTCCCTCTCTCTCTGCCCCTCCCCCGTTCATGCTCTGTCTCTCTCTGTCCCAAAAATAAATAAACGTTGAAAAAAAAATTAAAAAAAAAAATTAAGAAAGAAAAAGGAAAGGACCCTAATAAATAAAAAGCAAGATTTAAAGAGGAGAGATCACAGCCAACACAGCAGAAATACAAACAATAACAAGAGAATATTATGAGCAATTATATGCCAATAAAATGGACAATCTGGAAGAAATGGACAAATTCCTAGAAACATATACACTACCAAAACTGAAACAGGAAGAAATAGAAAATTTGAACAGACCCATAACCAGTAAGGAAATCAAATTAGTAATCAAAAATCTGCCAAAAAACAAGAGTCCAGGGCCAGATGGCTTTCCAGGGGAATTCTACCAAACATTTAAAGAAGACTTAATACCTATTCTCTTGAAGCTGTTCCAAAAATTAGAAATGAAAGGAAAACTTCCAAACTCTTTCTATGAAGCCAGCATTACCTTGATTCCAAAACCAGACAAAGACCTCACTAAAAAGGAGAACTATAGACTAATTTTCCTGATGAACATGGATGCAAAAACCCTCAACAAGATACTAGCCAACTGCATTCAACAGTACATTAAAAAAATTATTCACCATGACCAAGTGGAATTTATACCTGGGATGCAGGGCTGGTTCAATATCCACAAAACAATTACTGTGATTCATCACATCAATAAAAGAAAGGACAAGAACCACATGATCCTCTCAATAGATGCAGAGAAAGCATTTGACAAAATACAGCATCCTTTCTTGATACAAATCCTCAAGAAAGTAGGGATAGAAGGACCATACCTCGAGATCATAAAAGCCAAATATGGAAGACCCACTGCTAATACCATCCTCAATGGGGAAAAACTAAGAGCTTAAGGTCTCAGTTCCATAAGGTCAGGAACAAGACGGGGATGCCCACTCTCACCACTGTTATTCAACATAGTATTGGAAGCCTTAGCCTCAGCAATCAGACAACACAAAGAAATAAAAGGCATCCAAATCGGCCAGGAGGAAGTCAAACTTTCACTCTTCGCAGATGACATGATACTCAATATGAAAAACCCAAAAGATGTCACCAAAAAACTGCTAGAACTGATCCATTAATTCAGCAAAGTTTCAGGATATAAAATCAATGCACAAAAATCTGTTGCATTCCTATAAACCATTAATGCAGCAACAGAAAGAGAAACCAAGGAATTGATCCCATTTACAATTGCACCAAAACCCACAAAATATCTAGGAATAAATCTAACCAAATAAGTGAAAAATCTACATACTAAAAACTATAGAAAGCTTATGAGAGAAATTGAAGAAGACACACACACACACACACACACAAAAGGAAAAATATTCCATGCTCCTGGATAGGAAGAACAAATATTGTTAAAATGTCAATACTACCCAAAGCAATCTACATATTCAATGCAATCCCTATCAAAATAACACTAGCATTCTTCACAGAGCTAGTACAAACAATCCTAAAATTTGTATGGAACCAGAAAAGACCCTGAATAGCCAAAGAAGTCTTGAAAAAGAAAACCAAAGCTGGAGGTGTCACAATCCCGGACTTCAAACTGTATTACAAAGCTGTAATCATCAAGACAGTATTGTACTGGCACAAAAACAGACACTCAGATCAATGGAACAGAATAGAGAACACAGAAATGGACCCACAAACGTATGGCCAACTTATCTTTGACAAAGCAGGAAAGAATATCCAATGGAATAAAGACAGTCTCTTCAGCAAGTGGTGCTGGGAAAACTGGGCAGCGACATAGAAGAATGAACCTGGGCCACTTTCTTACACCATACACAAAAATAAACTCAAAATGGATGACAGACCTAAATGTAAGATAGGAATCCATCAAAATCCTCGAGGAGAAACCAGGCAAAAACCTCTTTGACCCTGGCTGCAGCAACTTCTTATTCAATATGTCTCCAGAGGCAAGGGGAACCAAAACAAAAATGAACTACTGGGACCTCATCAAAATAAAAAGCTTCCACAAAGCCAAGGAAGCAATCAGCAAAACTAAAAGGCAACTTACAGAATGGGAGAAGATATTTGCAAAGGACATATCAGATAAAGGGTTAGTATCCAAAATCTATAGAGAAGTTATTAAACTCAACACCCAAAAAACAAACAATCCAGGGAAGAAATGGGCAAAAGACATGAATAGACACTTCTCCAAAGAAGACATCCAGATGGCCAACCGACACATGAAAAAACGCTCAACATCACTCATCATCAGGGAAATACAAATCAAAACCACAATGAGATACCACCTAACACCTGTCAGAATGGCTAACATTAACAAGTCAGGCAACAACAGATGTTGGGGAGGATGCGGAAAAAGAGGATCTCTTTTGCACTGCTGGTGGCAATGCAAGCTGGTGCAGCCACTCTGGAAAACAGTATGGAGTTTCCTCAAAAAATTAAAAATAGAACCACCCTATGACCCAGCAATTGCACTACAAGGTATTTATCCAAGGGATACAGGTATGCTGTTTCGATGGGGCACATACACCCCAATGTTTATAGCAGAAATATCAACAATAGCCAAGGTATGGAGAGACCCCACATATCCATCAATGTATGAATGGATAAAGAAGATGTGGTATGTGTGTGTGTGTGTGTGTGTGTGTGTGTGTGTGTACACACACACACACACACACACACAATGGAGTATTACTTGGCAATCAAAAAGAATGAAATCTTGCCATTTGCAACTACATGGATGGAACTAGAAGGTATTATGCTAAGAGAAATTAGTCAGAAAAGGACAAATATCATATGACTTCACTCATATGAGGACTTTAAGATACAAAACAGATGAACATAAGGGAAGGGAAGCAAAAATAATATAAAAACAGGGAAGAAGATAAAAGATAAGAGACTCTTAAATATAGAGAACAAACAGAGGGTTGCTGGAGGGGTTGTGTGTGTGTGGGGGGGGGGAGTGGGCTAAATGGGTAATGGGCTTAAGGAATCTACTCCTGAAATCATTGTTGCACCATGTGCTAACTAACTTGGATGTAAATTATAAAAAATAAATAAATTAGGGGCACCTGGGTAGCTCAGTTGGTTGAGCGGCCGACTTCAGCTCAGGTCATGATCTCGCGGTCCATGAGTTCAAGCCCCGCGTCGGGCTCTGTGCTGACAGCTCAGAGCCTGGAGCCTGTTTCGGACTCTGTGTCTCCCTCTTTCTGACCCTCCCCATTCATGCTCTGTCCCTCTCTGTCTCAAAAATAAATAAACGTTAAAAAATTTTTTTAATAAATAAATAAATAAATAAATAAATAAATAAATTATAGAAAGTAAAAAATAAAATAATAAAAACACTGAAATTTCTTACTACTGGGGAAGGGAGCCAGGGGAAAGGAAGGAGGAGAGGAAATAAAAGAGGAAAGGTAAATAAATGGAACAGAGAAAATTCAAAGAGTCAAAAAAAAATAACAGAAAACAAGAAAATATAGCTACAAAGTAAATTATGTACCAAGAATATGTGCAAAAGCACTAGTAATCACAATAAATGAGAATATACTAAATTAAAAGAGACTATGATACTGGGTAAAAAGAAAATCAGCCACTTTTTATCACTAGAAATATAATTTAAACCAAATGACACAGAGAGGTTCAAATTAAGTGATAGAAAAAGATATCGCCAAATTCTAACAAAAAAGCTAGCAGAGAAAATATTAGAATCAGACAAAATAAAAAGACAAAAAAAGAAATAAAGCTGAAAATCACCGAATAGGAAGACTAGTCCATTTCATATTGATAAAAATCTGAACTAAATGACAGGTTTCCTGTAAGTCTCATTGGTTGGAACTATTTCCTATGTCCATAGCTGAACCAATCACGTTGAGGAGAATGGAACTCCCAGGAGCAGTTAGACCCTTTGGGATTGGATCCCTGGAACCAGGAAGTGCCTGCCTTCTCTGAAACATGGCCCATGCCAAGTAAAATGTATACTGAGGAAAAAAAAAATCAGTGTTTTAAGAGAAAGGCAGGCAATCGATAGCATTCAATACATCACCCTGAAGTTATCACAACACACAATTTATCCCTTCACAGCATTAATTACTACAAAGTGATTGATCACTATAAATGTAAAAATATAGTGTTTTATTTCTCTGTCTCCTTTTAATTGTCTATCTCCTCCATTAAAAAGTAAACTTTGGGAGGTTAGGGTTCTGGTCTATCCTGCTCTAGCATCTTACAAAAGACTCCAAATATAATAGGAGCTCAATACATGTTTGTTGATTGGCTGGCTGGCTGAATACTGGGATAGATTACTCTGAGGTAGATCCACCAGAGTAATAGAGTGAAAAAAAAAGCCAGAAAAGGAAAGTTTAAAGTGGTATTAAATACTGTTACAGAGTTAGAGAGAGAGACAGGGATTGCAAAAGACCACTGAATTGAATGGTCAGAAGGGATTTACCTTTGGAGAGCAGTTTCAGTATGATCATTGCTAAATATAAACCAGAACATAAGGAACAAAGGGCAAAATGGCTAATAAATATGTGATTACAGGAAGATTACCTCTGTCTTTGTCTTTTTTTTTTCTGGTAGAAACAGAAAAGATAGTATCTCTGAGGATAGCAGAATCAAGGAAGGGGTTATTTTAGAAAGGCAAGAGTAAGTGTAACTGTTCACATACAAACACACACACACACACACACACACACAAAGTAGTGAAAAGAGAAGAACATATTGAGTGTATAGGGGGAAAGGGGAATTATAAAAACATTTCTAGAAGAAACTGAATCAAATGTAAAATACTGAAAGGGTAGCCTTAAGGAAGAACCTACTGTTCCCAGAGTAATGAAAGAATATGAAAGAGACACAGAACAAAATAAATGTGCCATCATCTCAACCTAACCTAGATTATTTGCTGATGACTCACTTCATAGCGGGAATTCACTAGATATTTGTTGAATGAATGAAAAGAACAAACACATGAATAGATGTGATGTTATACATGTTTTTTTTTTCCTGTATCTTCTTACCATAAACATGATCCTTATTTTTTTAAGCTAAATCACTGAAGTGATACGGAATGAGACTCTACCAATCAAGAAATGCCCTTCTGTGGACATGTAAATAATAGAGTGGAAAAAGAAGAGAAATAAAAATAAGGTAAATACCCTCATATATTTTACTGATACTGAAAACTCTAATGATGGAATTATGTGTATGTCAAAGTTATTCATTTTACTGAAAGCTACAGTAAGTAAAGGGAAATAATTTATGCAAAAGAAACATACGCTCAGTCAATAACCAGAAAATATGTATGTATCAATATTTGTCTAACTCTAGAAGAAAAACAAGATTAAGAAATAAAAAGCTTAATTCTCACTGTTTAAAATAACTGCTCAACCTGAAAATTAAATCCCAGATCTGATTTTCTAATCTGTTGAGCATTCTCTTTGTGAAATGTTCTACTTTTAATGGTTTTCACGTTCCAAATATGCCCCCAAACTTTATAAAGTACTATTTAAAATTCACTAGAAGTTATTTTTATATAAATCATATCCTACGCTGACTTCACAACATTCTCCTCAGTATCTAAACACCTCAGGACTTGATATTGACTTCAGAGGTCACAGAAACAGACTAACATTTACATATCCCTTGACAGACATTATTGAAAATACACCACGAGTATATACCAGACTTAGCTTCTATGTGCTAATTACTGCTGACTGTTACTATAATATTATTTAATTGTGCTTTCATTATGAGGTCTTTGTCAAAACAAAGATACTAAAAAAACACCAAGGAATAAAAATGTTTTCTGGCTTCTTCCTTTTTTACATAGTAACTTAATAACTAAATACACAACTTACATTATTTCCTTCAATGATTTAATTATTACCTCCTATGCACAAAGCAGTTGAGTGACACAGTCATTTAGACTGCATGCTGGCAGAAACAACAAACAAGGAAGGAGGGGACCACTGTTGGAAGGAGGGTAGCACTTAGAAGGGTCAAATTATAGCAGTGACGATACATACAGCCTATTTCATAAAACGATTTTACACACAGTTGCTATAATAAATTATGTTGTGCAGCAAAGGCATAAGGAAAATAATTTGAACTGAATCCAGGAAATCAAATGGGAGTTAGGAGTCAAGTTAATTGTACAAATGAAGAAATGGCTTTGGGAGAGATTCTGGACAAAAGGACAGGATTTATCAGCCACCAATATGGCAAGTTGGAAAATAATGATGGGGAAGGTAATGGTGTCCAACTAGCTGAATAGTCTATTTTGCTTCTTTAAAGGATCTGGAATGAGGTGGTGCCTTGGAGCTAACCACTGATCATCATCTGATCCCTTGCTGAGGAGCCACTGGCCCCGTCTGAGCAGATATAGGAAAGGCAGGTATGACCATCAAGTCACAACATTGAATGTTTTCAGTCAACATACCAGAAGTTTTATATTCTAACGAGAATTACCCTTTAAGCGCTCTTCTTACGAAGCTCTGCCTTCATTTCCCTAATTTCTGTTGCTCAGAATAATTTGGAATACCTCACAAATTTGTATATATGTGTGGAGTATCTTTCGTTGTATAACAGGTGTATTTTTAGGTAAACATTTAAGCCAGTTTCATAACTTTGTATGGATATCTATTATTCATTATTCTAGGGACATGATTTGTAATTTTATACATCTTTGGTTTGAAAAAATGGCAGTGACAGTGATTGCATTTTGCAAATCAGAACTTCTCTGCAAACTGCTGGCCTCCCTCCAGCACACATACTAGATGGCAAACCCCATGAGGCTAAGTGTCATGAGAGTTTTGACCCAAAGTTTTGACCACACCCCACCATACTCTTAAAACACACCAAAATCTCACCTTTTATATTTAATGGGTTTTTTTCACAATTTTCATATATGTAAGTATTTCTGTTCAGAAAACCTTAAAAATTATCCAGTACTACAAGCAAACAATTAGCAGTGACCAATAAGGTCTTGTGACTACCTTCTGACGTTGTTCCTCCTTCATCTTTTGCAATTTCTTATTTTCTTCTTCCTTTAGAGAATCCTTGTAAGCCCAGCTTCTGGCCTGTGAATGTATAGGAAAAAAAATCATAGGAAAAAAACATCACCACCAAAATTTACTAGTCTCCCTACCATGGGACTGGTTCTAATAACTCAACCTCTGTACTAAGCATACACTAAGCTCTCCGTACACACTTGCTTACTGAGTGATTTATGCATATCGTCTGACGATGTCCCTGGGGATATATAAAAAGAAGGCTAGTATAAGCATAATCATCCAGCACATTTTAAAGGATGATCTAAATGTTTGTTTAATTAAGCTTAAAAAAAATGTCCCCTCAGAGATAATCAACATGGTTTATTCTTCTAGTGATAAGGATTGAAACAGAGGAAAGTTAAATATGTTTTTCAAGGATATTCCAGCTAACTGGCAACAATTCTAACTAGACTCTGGTAAGGAGAGAGCACAGAGATCCAACTGGACTCAGAATAAGCTAACCAAGGAAGAGGAGACTTCACATCACTTACGGCAGTGCCAATGCATTAAACTGCCAGGCATTTTATTTCTATTATTTTATTTAACCTTTAAATTCTATGAAGTAGATATTATCCTCATGTTGTGAATAAGGAAATGGACTTGGATACGTGAAATAACTTGACAAGATCATGAGGCGAAGATGGATCTAAAACTCCTGTTTATCTGACGCTGAAGCCCCAAATCCACTGTTCTCATCCTTGCCTGGAACGTCCTTCCTTCAGCCCTTCGTACTGCTTTGCTGCTCAGCTAAAATGCTGCTGCATCCAACATATAGAGAACTCAAACAATGCCTCACACATGTAGATTCTGGAAGGTGGGCCTTGCCCAGCAAAGCTATATTCTTCTGTATGTGTGTGTGTGTGTGTGTGTGTGTGTGTATAATATATATGTGTATAATATATATATAATATATGTGTATATATATATATATGTATATATATTGCAAGTAGCTGATCAGTTAATATCAGAGATAAGCAATAGAGACAGTGACTTTAGAATCACTGACAGGCCTACTGCTCATTAATGGTACCCTATTAAATAGCTTGTCAACTGGTGACTGATACCGTAGAATTCCAGAGATGCATTTCTTTCCAAGTCCGTGCCTCCCTAAGCAGTACCTGAAGCTTATTTTTATTTCTGAGAAGAAAAACAAAGGCTGTTCAGGAACACAGGAGTCATTACTTCTGGCTGAACTAGAGTCTCAAGGGGCGGTCTTAGGAGGACCAGTACACGCCGTAAGGTGTCCTTCAGCCCCACTGACCCACCATGGCGGGGTTTCACACACTGGCAAAGTGACCATGCATTCTGGAATTTATGAGATTCCAAGTAGTTTGTCTGTTCATTTGTCATATGCTTTCTCTGCTCACAGTGATTTGTAGCCCACCCTCTGCGGGCAGCCTGATAAGCTAATACGTAGGAAATTCCACTGTTGTCATAAAACTACCAGCAGGCATCATGGCAGCAGACCACATATTTCAGGCCTAGTTCTTCACACTAATAATCCATAAAGCTTATGAAGGCTGGTTCCCGCCTTTTTCCTTACTATAATTTTTCTCAAGCACTTCTTAATTCATTCCCCCATTTATGTCACTGTAAAAACCCATATTCCATCAAATAATAGGCACTTGCCAGAAAGAGTGGAGGCTTTCGGAATGGGATCATCTACAGCACCACCAACTGGAATGTTGGAACTCCAGCTGTGTTCAGAAAGTCCTCACACATTCAAACCCTGCTTCATGGGACAGACAAACATATCCTCGGATTTTCTCTTATCTAAGTCCTAAACACAGGAGGACTGTGATAAGACACTGAAAGCGGAGAGTGGTTCTCCAGTGACTTCTTCGCTTTACACTAGAGAAAGCTAGTCTTTGCCACAAATACTCCATATACGACCTCAAAGAGGAAAATGGACCAGGGGACACAACTTCTGCTCAAGAGATTAAAAGCAGTAGTAAAATACTTGGTGAAAGCAGATGTGATGGCTTGGGTGAGAACCTAAATTCTATTTGCATACCTTCCTTTTTTTTTTTTTTTAATTTTTTTTTTCAACGTTTATTTATTTTTGGGACAGAGAGAGACAGAGCATGGACGGGGGAGGGGCAGAGAGAGAGGGAGACACAGAATCGGAAACAGGCTCCAGGCTCCGAGCCATCAGCCCAGAGCCTGACGCGGGGCTCGAACTCACGGACCGCGAGATCGTGACCTGGCTGAAGTCGGACGCTCAACCGACTGCGCCACCCAGGCGCCCCAATTGCATACCTTCCTTTTAAAGTTAACCACTTAGGGACCCCTGGGTGGCTCAGTCAGTTGAGCATCTGATTTCCGCTCAGGTCATGATCTCACAGTTCGCGGGTTCGAGCCCTGTGTCAGGCTCTGTGCTGACAGCTCGGAGCCTGGAGCCTGCTTCAGATTCTGTGTCTCCCTCTTTCTCTGACCCTCCCCTGCTCGCCCTCTGTCTCTCAAAAATGGATAAACGAAATGAATGAAAAAATTAAAAACAAAAAATTAAATTTAACACTTAATTGGTCTTTTATCAGAATATGGGTGCTAGTTTTTGACTCAGAAGGAAAAAAGGAGGGATTAGACACAAAATGTCATTTAAAAGGGCAGTCACATGGCACATCAACTATGAAGAGTTCAAAGTTACTTGCTATCTTAAGGCTTACCGAGGTAGGATTCCCAGGCAGGACAGGAAGTTTCTGTTCAAAAATAACAGGGAGGAAAAAAACCTTTGATCACTATTTTTCTCAGTTCTAAATCCCAGAAATTTCTGTCATTGTGTTCACGTACACGAAGTATTACTGTACTGAAAACATTGTATTCACTATCACTAAGTATTAGTATAATACTAATACTAAATTTTTGTTATTCAATTAAAATACACGTTTTTACTTGCTTTACCCCCAAAGCTATGCTTATAATACGTCCAGTCAACAAGTAACATTTAAGCCTCTATGTGCAGGCACTGTCATAAGACATGATCTGTCAGACAGCAAGTCACTAATAGCCTAGTGTGGAAGCCTGATGCCAGGACTGAGGATTGAAACACAGCGTGATGGGTATTATGACAGAAGAAGCTAAAAAGGACATTTAATTAAACTGGATCAAGAACACCTCCTCAAAGTGGGTGACACTGAGTTATGTTTTAAAGAGTGAATAGGAAACAGACTAAGCGGGGGGGGGGGGGGGGGGGGGGGGGGGCAGTGTGTGAACAAAGGAAAAATAGCATTGCAGTAGTTTGTTAAGAGTTGCCGTGAAGTACCACAGTCCAGGAGGCTTAAAAAACAGAAATTTATCGTCTTGCAGTTCTAGAGGCTTGGAGTCCAAAATCAAGGTATCTGTGCTGTTGGTTCCTGCTGAGGGCTGTGAGGAAAGGGTCTAGCCTCTCTCCTTGGCATGTAGATGGCCACCTTCTCCCTGTATCTTCACATCATCTTCCCTCTGTCCCAAATTTCCCCTTTTTATAAAGACATCTTTCCTGTTGGATTACAGCCCCCTTCTAATGACCTCATTAGAGGTTGATTACCTCTATAAAGACCCAATCTCCTAGAAAGGTCACATTCTGAGGTAGTGAGGGTTAGGACTTCAACATATGAATTCTGAGATGGCCTGGGAGATCACAGATCAATCCCTGACAAACATTAAGTCCCCACTTCAAGACGGTGGAGTAAAAATGTTTCTGCACCATCCTTCTCTCAAAAATTATGCTAAATTTAGGGCACCTGGGTGGCTCAGTCGGTTAAGCGTCTGACTTCAGCTCAGGTCATCATGATCTCACAGTTCGTGAGTTCAAGCCCTGCGTTGGGCTCTGTGCTGACAGCTTAGAGCCTGGAACCTACTTCAGATTCTGTTTCTCCCTCTCTCTGCCCCCCTTCTCAAAAATAAACATTAAAAAAAATTTTTTAATGATGCTAAACAGAAGAGAAAATGAAACAAGCTCTACATTCAGAAACCAAGAGACATCTGCATTCTCAGACAAAAATCTATGAAGACAAAGTAGATGAAGAAATGGTAAGTGACTAAGAGGAAAAGAGCAAAACAGAAGGTGTTCTGGTAGGGATGTAGGATACCCACAAGAAGCCAATATTCTCCACAGAGCAACATGAGGGCCCCAGACATGCATGTAACAGCTATGACAGATGGATGATAGGAAAGTACCTACGCCAGCTCCCACCCTGAGAATTCAGGCGCTAATTCTCCCAACCCAGACAGTAAATCAGAAGTGTATTCTCTGGATAAACTAAATCGGACACACCTAGCACAGAAGGTCACAGTGGTTAAACCCAGGTTGAGAATGAAAGGCCTGTATAAAATGCTGCATACTAAGTGGTGAGCCTCTGGGCCCCCTTCTCTGAAGTCGTCTTCTGCTCCCTGCACGGTTCCTTCCGAGAGCTAGAAGGGGACATTGCATCCATGAAACAAAAACAGGTTGCTATTTTTTACGAAGCAACAGAGAAAAAAGAAGTTCTTGGAAAATCAAAAGATCTTCCCTCCCGTCACAAAAATGTGACCAGTAAAATATTTAGGAGATACTCAAGAAAATGTGTGAGAAAACAGAAAAAAATATACATGTATGTACACACACACACACACACACACACACACACACACACACGTCTCCACCCCAGTTCCTGGAACATAGCTCCTCAAACTTTTGTGATTTCCTAAGCCATCAGGGCAGTAGGAGCATCTTTTGTTCGAATGAGGCTCACTGGGTGGGCTCCTGAATGGGGACTGGTTACCAGAAAGACTAAGCCACAATTAGAAGCTTGGAATTTCCAGATCCAACCATCCCCTCCAATCCTCCAGAGAGGGGAAAGGGGATGGATATGGAGTTAATAATTGATCTTGCCTGTGTGAAGAAGCCTTCACAAAATCCCAAAAGTACTTGAGGGTGGGGAATTTCCAGGTAAGTGAATACATTCACACTTCAAGGGTCACCATATCCCAACTCACAGGGACAGAAGCGCCTGCATTCAGGACACTCCAGACCTTGCTCTAGGTATCTCTTCATCTTGCTGTTCATTTGTATCCTTTATCATATCCTCTAGTAAACTGGTAAATGTAAAAGTTTCCCCAAGTTCTGTGAGTCACTCTAGCAAATTAATGGAACCCAGGAGGGGGTCATGGGAACCCCCAACTTGTAGCCATATTAGACAGAAGTTGTGGGTAACCTGGGGACCTACTACGTGCAATTTGGCATCTTAAAGGGAGGGCAGGGTTGTGGGTGCCTTTACCTTGGGAACCTCCAGATAGACAGTGTCAGAACTGAATTAAATTGTAGGATCCCCAGCTGGTGTCACAGAATTACTCGGGGTAAAGCAAGTCGCCCCACATCTGTTGTCAGAAGTGTGCATGTGGTAGTCACGTGAGAGGAAAGGAGACACTCAGTGGGGAAAGGACTGGGTTTTTTTTTTCTAACCCAATATGCCAAGAAGTAGAAAAAAATGTCAGAGATAAATTAAAGGAGAAAAATTTTTTTTTCACAAAAATGAAGATAAATCCAGGAGGCCTAGGATTTCAGTAAGAATTCCTTAGAGAAAATGAAGAGAAATAAATCAAAGAAATAACACAAGAAAATCACCTAGAACTAGAAATGAGTTTCCAGACTGAAAAGGAATATTAATGACCCTCATACCAAGGCATATCATTATGAAATTACAGAATACCGGAAAAAAGAAGAAGATACTAAAACATTTCCAGGGGAAGCAAGGAAAAGCCCTTATATATAAGGACTGAAATTCAGAGGGCCTTGGATTGCTCAAGAACAAATACTCAAAAGTAGAATAGAAAGGCCTTCAAAATTCTGAAGGAAAATGATTCCCAATTTGGATTACTTACCAGCAAATTACAAGCTAAGTGTGTGGGCTGAATAAAGATACCTTCAGATATGCAATGACCTGACCATACATCTTCTCCTGGGAAGCTACTAAATAATATGCTCCACCAAAACAAGGAAATAAAACAAGAAAATAGAAGACAGGAGGCCTAGAAATCAGGGGACCCAACACAGGAAAGCAGTAAGAACAATTCCCCAGATGACTTTAAAACAATGATTCTCATCCTGGGCTGCACATTAGAATTACCGGGGGAGCTTTAAAAGCCCTGAAGCCCAGGCCACAATACAGCAGGATCTCTGGGGGTACGACCCAGTCATCAGTGAATTTTAAAGTCCCCCAGATGATTCCGATGTGAAGAGGAGGTTGAGAACCATACTGTGAAAGCAAAGTCCCAGAACAACCGCTGTGTAGGAGGCCAAATGAACCACCAGCCAGGTTAAGGCAGAAGAGGGATGTTTCCAGAAGGGAAAGAAATCCGAAACTGACAAGTTACCTGACAGACACAAAACGGAAAACTGTATGGAAATCTGCACCAGAGACACTTTGTGGAACGGTCACAAAATCTGAAGGAAGCCAGTCAAACGTTCAGAGGAAACCAAGCAAATGTTAAAGCAAAAATTTTAAGAAGTCCTAACAGAAAGAAACTGTGAAGTATACTAACTGGCTTGGCAGTGAGAAAAAAATTTATGTAGTCATTACAGTAAGAGAAAGCCTGAAATACTGAATAATTAGGGGAATGGAGGGGAAGGGATACATTAACAAGATCTGAACTTGGTTAGCCAAGCAACAGCAACACCTACATTGAAAGGTACGTGGATCCACATAACAAAGAAACTGCTTAGGCGAGTGTGGTGGGAGGAATAATGGCCCCCCCAAAAGATGCCCACTTCCCAATCCCTGGAAGCTGTGAACGTCACCTTGCAGAAATTGAGGATTCTGAGATGGAAAAGGACCCTGGATGATCCGGGTGGAATCACAAGGGTCCTTGCAAGAGGAAGACAAGAAAGCCAAAGAGCAGGAAGAAGGCGGCATGAGGTGGAGGGCAGAGGTTGGACGCAGCCACATGCCAGGGGGGCGAGAGTGCCCGCAGCCAAGGAGAGCTAGGAGAGGCAAGGGACAGGTTCCTCTCTGGAGTCTCCAGAAGAAGCCAGCCTTGCTGACACCTTGATTTTACCCCCTTCATACTCATTCCTGACTTCTGACCTCCAGATCTGTAAGACAATACATCTGTGCTGTGTCGAGCCACTAAGTCCTTAGCAATTTGTTACACCAGCGACGGAAACTTTTTTTATTGAGCCATAACTGACATGACATTATATTAGTTTCAGGTGTGCAACATAATGATTCAACGTTCGTGTGTGCTGCAAAATGATCACGGCAATAAGTCTAGTTAGTATCCGTCACCACACGTAGTTACAAAAGTGTTTTTCTCGTGACGGACCTTTTAAGATCTCTCTTAGCAACTTCCAAATACGCAGTACGGTATTGTTAACTGTGGCCACAGGCTGTGCATTACATCGCCAGGCCTTATTTTATAAGCAAGGGGAAATTAATACACAGAGTTTAAAATACTGGGAGCGGGAGTGAGATTAAAGGAGTGCAAGGGACACAGGCCTTCAAGTGTTGGCTTTTTTTGAAAAAACATGTGGCACGTGGATAAAAATTAAACCATCTGCACGAGGAGTTCCAAGCAGAAGTGAGAGGAAATGGCTGGAAAGGCACAAGCTATAGAGCAGCGCTCCGCAGACATTAATGTGTGCACAAGTCGCCACAGACCGTGTTAAAATTCAGCTTCAGATTCAGGACTGGAGTGGCGCCTGAGCTTCATCTACACCCTTCGAGGCTCCCGGGTGAGGCCCACGCTACTGGTCCATAGACCCTACTTAGAGTAGCCAAGACCTAGATTCTACGTACAGAAAGGAGTCGTGAGGGAAGGGAGGAAGGCAGAGAGCAGAAAGGGCTCTGTGCTCAAGCTAAGGCATTCTGACTTTATCCTTGAAGATACAGGGAGCCACGGGCAGTGGAACAACCGGATGAGATGTTTTTAAACGACTATTCGCTGTAGAGGAGGCGGCAAGAGGCAACAAAGCAGACTGGAAACCATTTAGTGTACAACCAGAAATATTCAATGATTATGATTGAGGAAGGCGGCATATTTTCTGGCACTTCTCACAGGCACACACACGGTACAGAGAACTGTATCAACCCACGTGTAAGTAAACACTGTAAGTATCTTTGGTCTGAAGTTCTCTTACGTATCGCTTAAAGGAATATTCTTGTCGTCTTTTCCACTGATGTAATTATAGAGTATGTATTAAATTCCCAGCTGCCCATGGAAGAGCCACACGTAAATAAATGTAATAAGAACAACTTTCTCTGCAAAGGTACATTATGTGAGAATTAAATTTTTTTTAAAAAACTTGAAAGCTTGTAGCTTATCACACCCCCATAGAAATGGGGGTCACACAGCGCTGACATTCTATACATTGACCACAGTTAAGGCAAACTACAGGTGTCTTCCTTCCATGTTACAAAAGTGCACTGTAAAGGCGTGTCATTCCTAAAGCATTAGAAATGGTTCTGCAAAGCATTCTCAGAGGAATTCTACGCAGATGGATTAGACAGAAGAAGAGTAGAATATTGGTAAAAAAAAAAAAAAAGTCACTTAAATATATTGAACACCAACAAATTATTAATAGTTTGCTGTCGAAATGGGAGCAGCTATTGAATGCAGTTCATAAAGAATCATCCTGGGTCCAATGCTGCTCCATATTTTCTATTAATAGCTCTGAGGATCTTGTGACTAATGCACTAATCAATCCACAGAAAACGCAGTCCTGGGAGACATTACTCATGTCATGGACAACAATATTAAAATTCAGGATGATCTTGTTAACTTGAAGAAACAAACCAAAATCAATAGGCCAGGTACACACAATTCTGCCGGGTGTTTCGTAGGATTCGGGAAGCCTTCAAACAGGGTCAAGACCATCCTGGCAGCCAAGCACCCAGTTGATAAAGTTATCCAATTCCTATCTTCTCTCCCTCCCTCACGGCCACAGGGTATCTGGACAGACGTCAAGGACTGTCCCTACACAGGATTTAGCTCTCTACCTACAGTTTTCAAGTCTGTCCTTTCATGCCCTGCAGTGAGAGGAGAGAGGACAGATGTGACAGGACCCGTGGCAAATCTTAGACTTTGGAGCACCACCTTAGAAGCGGGGGACGAGGGTGGGGGGAGGAACATTTAAACATTTGTAAGTAAGAGTACAATGAACTTATCCCAAGGAGTGTCATAATAGCTTCTCGACATTTTAAATCATGGTCACTAAAGCGCACATTTTTAAAAACTTAAACCCATCCTTTCTTTCAACTACAACCATTTCCAGAGGCATCCTGAATTATACTTACTTTGTTGTCCCCAGTTAATCAGTCAATAACCAAGGCCCTGCCAACTTCACCTTTTATTTTTTTTAATATAATTCATTGTCAAATTGGTTTCCATTCAACACCCAGCGCTCACCCAACAGGTGCCCTCCTCAATGCCCATCACCCACTTTCCCCTCTCCCCCAGCCCCTATCTCCCCTTAGTTGGTTCTCAGTCCTTAGGAGTCTCTTATGGTTTGCCTCCCTCCAACTTTTTTTCCCCCTTCCCCTCCCCCATGGTCTTCTGTTAAGTTTCTCAAGATCCACATACGAGTGAAAACATACGGTATCTGTCTTTCCCTGACTGACTTATTTCACTTAGCATAATACCCTCCAGTTCCATCCACGTTGCTGCAAATGGCCAGGTTTCATTCTTTCTCATTGCCAAGGAGTATTCCATTGTATACATAAACCACATCTACTTTATCCATCCGTCAGTTGATGGACATATAGGCTCTTTCCACTCACCTTTTAAACGGTTCTCTGACCTGTGCTCTCATCTCCATCCTCCCATCCACTGCCCTATTTCATGTCTTTATCATTCCTTACCTGGACTAACGCAGAGCCTCTCAGAGGCCTCTCTGCCTCTCCATTCCCTTAGAGCCATCCTTCACATGGTTACCAGTGTGACCCCACTAAAATACAAACCTGACCTTGAACCTTCCCTGTTTGAAAATTTTTAGTGCCTTCAGCACTCAAAGAATGAGGTCCAAGATCTCCAATGCAGCATACAAATTTCTGCAGTGGTATTCTGCTGGCTTCCCATGTGAGGTATTTCTGGATGTCTTGATGTCTGGGGGACACCTCTAGCATGTTGTGCTCACATCCTGCAGTACCCACGGCAGCCCATACAATGAACTGTCCACCCAAATTACAGTCCTTCCAGGCAGAAACTGTATGCACTTGGTAGACCTTACGTAACCTTATGTAACATAAAATTTGGAGGATAGATAAATGGATGGATGACTGGATGAGATCAAAGGCTTTTCAAAGGGTGGTGTTTAGTCCAGGTGCCCGTAATGTAGATAACCAAGTGCAAGCATTGTTTTATAGCTCAAGGAAGCAACAGCTGAAGTTAAGTTTCAGATCAGGTCCATCTGCCTTTAGTTCCAGCCATCTATTATACACAGCTCACTCTGTGCCCTTAGCCTTCATTCACCAAATGCCTCTTTATAAAGTACCAGGCAGCAACCCTGCATGGCCTCCCACTTACCCAAGTTGAAGACTGTGAGTCATGAAGAGCCTTTTGACAGGTACTTCTATCTGGCGACTCTGTGTCCAGTCTGCTCAGGAACTCCGCAGTTTTGCTAGCAGGGACACAAACGGGTGTTAGGGCCTTCATAAAAACAGAAATATCATTACTCATCGTGCCTCTGGATACTGGCCAAGACATTCACTGGGTGATGACTTAAAGTGTCCTGGGTAGAACAAAAGGTTAGTGTGAGAACAAGGTCGCGTAGAAAACCAAAATAAAACGCTACCGTAAGACCGCCTTGTTGAAGAACATTCATCTGAAAAGTATAAAATTAGGTTTGTGGCATGTGAAACTGGGATTTCATTTTTATCTCCTTGACATGGAGAGAAATGCTCCCTCAGATTCTACAGTGTGGGGTCCTAACTTCCCGTCTCAGTATTTAAAGCCTGACATTCAGACCGCACGATAGAGCCGTGGCACGTTGGGTCCCCTGTGAGACCGCATTCCACGCTGGTTTCCTGTGGCCCTTCGCCCGCTTTCTCCTCTCGCTGCCCTCATGGCCTTGGCTGCTCTCGGGATACAGGCCCTCCAATCCTGTAACTCTTAACCACATATGGATCGTGGAGCCCCTGTGGGATTCTGAAAGCAGTTATGGCCCCTTACACAGACACATGCACACAGACACACCTTCGCATTTGATTTGTACCTTCCATGGAAGGTAAGAAATGCTGCTGGTTCTGGCCTGCATTTCCGACATCTCTTGTTAGCTCAGAAAGATTGGCTGAGAAACAGCCTCAGTTTTAAGAAGGTCTTTGTTTTTCCCTTAAAAACCCCAAACCATCACCCCAATTTCTCCTCTCACCTATGTCAAGCAGAGAACACTAGAATTGTTCCCTAGGCCTTATTTCAGTGACTTCCCCATTTGGCCTACCACTGATCTCCGTTTCTTTGTCCTCTCCCCATGTAATTTGTGGGATTTTCCCCCCTTATTTCCGATGCACAACCAAATACTTCATTCATGGAGGCCTAATGCATATTGCACCAGCCTCTTGCAGCCCTCTCACTGCCTGCCTCCTTCCCTCAGTTATCCCCCTTCTTCCCCCCTGATATTTTAGTCTTCAACTTGTCAAGCACTTAAGATCCGGACACCCAAAAACGCATCAATGGTCTGGTAAAAATAAATGGTATCCAGTGGAGGAAAATCAAAACAAGGAATTCAAAACTAAACAGGGATGCCAACATCACTTCAAATAATTACTTAGATAGAACATGGCATTTGAACAAGGTCAGAAGCTTGAGCTGGGAAAGGAAGAGCAAAAAGGTAAGCGACGTACATCACCCTGAGAAACATAAGGCTTCGGCACTGGAGACAAACAGCCTCTCCATTTGTCTAGGATTGCTTATCTTGCCCAGAATAGACAAGGAGACTAATGAAGTCTCAGAGCCTGGAAGCTGCCCCACTGTCTGGGGCTTTATGAAGTCATCAGTCAAAAGTGTTAAAAGAAGAGAGTTGCCAGAAGTTTGGATGAGATTTCTGAATATCCTGAGTTCAGACCTAGGAAAAGCGGCGAAAAAGAAACACTGCGATAAACAAGGAAAGAACCTCAGACCAAGTTGACGGGCAGCCCCACGTTGTGTTCTGACAGTGGCTTCTTACCTGCTGGTGCCAAGGACAAAACTGCCTGCATAGCCAACCGCTAGCCATGGCCCTTCTACCAATTATCACTGCCCCACTTATGCCACAGGATTAAATCATAATGACAGGGCCACAAGACTGCCACGGGAATTCAAGGACGGGTCTGTGGAGAATGTGGATTATTCCCAAAGATGAACCATATTGACAAGCCACGTTCCAAGTTACTAAACTAACTGACTGGTGTTTCTCAACTGTTAGTATAGGCCTAGGTATAGAATGTAATTTCCATATATTGACTAAACTGAACTGGGATACTTGTAGGCAATTATGGTCACATTTAATAAAAATAAAATACAGAAGAACCTTCTTGAGGGCAAAAGTGGGAGAATCTCAGAGTGCCTGGGTGGCTCAGTCGGTGAAGCATCCTACTTCAGCTCAGGTCATGATCTCATGGTCGGTGAGTTCGAGCCCCGCGTCGGGCTCTGTGCTGACCGCTCAGAGCCTAGAGCTTGCTTCAGATTCTGTGTCTCCCTCTCTCTCTCTTCCCCTCCCCCCAGGAGAATCTCCTGGTGGGAAGTCCAACAAGACTGAGAACCCTGACTGCAGCACTAGGTCACCTTTCCCTTGGGAGTTTCTTGCTCTTTGTCATCCCTGTGACTCTACCACCTGTAGAAAGGATGACCCTCTTTTGTTCATCATTCTGACATAAGCATAAATACAGGACTCCTCCCTTTACTCTCCACAGAGTGTATGAACCAATTAATTCAGACTTGGTTTAGAAGATTTAGTTCACTCACATCCAACTTAAGATCTTCAAGGGTACTTTGTGTTTGTTGTTAGGGTGATTCCCATAGCTTATCCTAACCTCACTTCAATACAATTCAGATGCAGCAGGGACTGCTAAATGTCCATCAAATTCATGTTCTCTTATTCTAGTGACACAACTTGACTACATACCCTGGCCTCCCTTGCAGTTAAGGTTGGCCACAGGGTTGAGTCTTGACCAATAGACTGTGAAAGGAAGTGATCACACCCCTTCCAGGACTAATTACAAACTTCTTACCCATGCACCTCCATATGTTCTTCTCTTTCTGGCTGGCTGGAGTAAAGACATCCCCCAGCACAAACCCAAAAGTTGTAATATTGAAGGTAGGAGAGCCCATATGGCTTGGTGCCTGAATATCTGAGTGGAGAGGGCCTCCACCCAAACTTGTTCACCCATTCCTTAAATGAGCAAGAAAAAAACAACATAGTATTCAAACTATATTTTAAAGTCTGTCACAACCCCTAGACTACCCTAATAACACAACATAAGAAATATGTACAACACAGCGAAGGAAACAATCAGCAAAACTAAAAGGCAACCAACAGAATGGGAGAAGATATTTGCAAAGGACATATCAGATAAAGGGTTAGTATCCAAAATCTATAAAGAACTTATCAAACTCAACACCCCAAAGACAAATAATCCAGTGAAGAAATGGGCAAAAGACATGAATAGACACTTCTCTAAAGACATCCAGATGGCCAACCGACACATGAAAGAAATGCTCCACATCACTCATCATCGGGGAAATACAAGTCAAAACCACAATGAGATACCAACTCACTCCTGTCAGAATGGCTAACATTAACAAGTCAGGCAACAACAGATGTTGGGGAGGGTGCGGAGGAAAAGGATCTCTTTTGCATTGTTGGTGGGAATGAAAGCTGGTGCAGCCACTCTGGAAAACAGTATGGAGGTTCCTTAAAAAACTAAAATAGAACTACCCTATGACCCAGCAATTGCACTACTAGGTATTCATCCAAGGGATACAAGTATGCTGTTTTGAAGGACACTTGCATCCCAATGTTTATAGCAGCACTATCAACAATGGTCAAAGTATGGAAAGAGCCCAAATGTCCATTGATGGATGAATGGATAAGGAAGATGTGGGGTGTGTGTGTGTGTGTGTGTGTGTGTGTGTATATATATATATATATATATATATATATATATATATATATATATAGTAATACTCCATTGTGTATATGTGTGTGTGTATGTGTGTGTGTGTACACACATATATACACACATATACACAATGGAGTATTACCCAGCAATCAAAAAGAATGAAACCTTGCCATTTTCAACTACGTGGATGGAACTGGAGGGTATTTTGCTAAGTGAAATTAGTCAGTCAGAGAAAGGCAAATATCATATGATTTCACTCATATGAGGACTTTAAGAGACAAAACAGATGAACATAAGGGAAGGGAAACAAAAATAATATAAAAACAGGGAGGGGGACAAAACAGAAGAGACTCATAAATATGGAGAACACACTGAGGGTTTTGGAGGGGTTGTGGGAGCGGGGCTGGGCTAAATGGGTAAGGGGCACTAAGGAATCTACTCCTGAAATCATTGTTGCACTATATGCTAATTTGGATGTAAATTAAAATCAAAAAGAAAGAAAAGAAATATGTACAAGAGAATCATTTCTCAATTAAGTGATCAATTCCAAAAGTGTAAGAGGCAGCCAAAAAGAGTTGAGGAAGATGAGAAACAAGGATTCTCAAGGATTCAGCTAAGCAGATATTTCAGAACCTTAGTCAGGGGAGGGGAAGGTGGGAAAGGGGCTTCATTCTGGAGCTGTCTTCCTGTTAGGCCTAGGAGCTACCTAGGCTCAGAGCATAAAAAAGCATGAACCTTCCAAATACTGGGGAGGGTGTCTTACAAAACTGGTCCTCTTATAAATTGCTAATGGAAGGGAAAATTGGTGTTACCACTTCAGGGAGTAATTTGACAGTGCTTAGTAGAGATGAATATGTGCATAATGCCTAGGTACCAACTCTAGAGAAACTCTTGCATAGGTATTTAAAGACACCTGAACAAGGTAATTTAATCCAGCACTGCTATAAGAGTCCCAGAGATAGAATTTAAAAAAAGGGGGGGGGGGGGCAGAGCCTGGGTGGCTCAGTCAGTTAAGCGTCTGACTTGGGCTCAGGTCCTGATCTCACAGCCCCGTATCAGGCTCTGTGCTAACGACTCAGAGCCTGGAGTCTGCTTAGGATTCTGTGTCTCCCTCCCTTTCTGCCCCTTTCCCCGCTAGTGCTCTGTCCCTCATTCTCAAAGATAAATAAAACATTAAAAAAAAAAAAGAGAGAGAGAGAGTCCCAGAGATAGAAAGAAGATGTGGAGTGGGGGTGAGGGGAAGATGAGAATGGAAAGGAAGAAGAGAATGAACTAGATCTACATCAAGAATCGATATGGTGAAATCTCAAAAAACAGTATCCAGTCGGGGCGCGGGGGGGTGGGGGGGGGGAGGAGTTGTAAAGGTATGATACAGTGATCAAAGTATCTGAAGGGCATAAAACAACAGTCTGTACCTTGTGTGGATTCACATATATGTAATAAAATTGGAACAATGTACATGATGAGAAAAAGAAAAAGCAGCCCAAGATATTTAGGAACTGTTCTGACACATCTTTTTTTTTTTTAATTTTTTTTTCAACATTTTTATTTATTTTTGGGACAAAGAGAGACAGAGCATGAACGGGCGAGGGGCAGAGAGAGAAGGAGACACAGAATCGGAAACAGGCTCCAGGCTCCAAGCCATCAGCCCAGAGCCTGACGTGGGGCTCGAACTCACGGACCGCGAGATCGTGACCTGGCTGAAGTCGGACGCTTAACCGACTGCGCCATCCAGGCGCCCCTGTTCTGACACATCTTAATCTCAATGTTATTACAAACTAATCCGACGTTTACAGCTAAGCCATGTTGTTCTACTGATGGACATAAATGGTCCCACAGAATATCCACTTTACCCAAGTAGACCTCACAAATTACCAAATATCCCCCATCTTGCTAAATGAATGCAGACTTCCTTACCAGTGTCATACTCATCTAGGCTGTCCTCCCTATAGGTAACATTTAGTGAGACATCCAATCACAGAATTGTCCCCACATGCTGACAACACACAATCTAGAGCAATCTCCTGCTTCTTTAGACCCTTCCCCAAATTACCTAACTGAAACCTAAATCCTCATCAGTTATTTCTAACACTCTTACTGAGATATCCCTCCATTTCTTACAGTGTGTGTTTTCCCTTTTTTCTTTTTTAGTTGTTTGTTTTTGAGAGAGAGAGAACACGGGTAGAAGAGAGGCAGAGAGGGGGCGGTGGGGGGGGGGGGGGGAAGACACAGAATCAGAAGCAGGCTCCAGGCTCTGAGCTGTCAGCACAGAGCCAGACGTGGGGCTTGAACCTATGAGACATGAGATCATGACCTGAGCTGAAGTCTGACACTTAACCGACTGAGCCACCCAGGTGTCCCATGTTTTCCTTTTTTGTAATAAACCCATAATATTCAACTACAGGTATGTCCCTGGTGGTCTTCTGCTGAAGGGCACTGACAAATGTTACACACCAGAACACTGTTGCTGTTAGAGAAAAAATGGAGGGAAGGGATGAGGGTGAAAGGGTAACTAACACTTTAGCCATCACTATGCCATTTAATGTCTTTTTTAAAAATGAAACAAATGTAGGCAAAATCGTAAGTGTGACCTTAGTGATTGATACATATTTTCTGTGATTTTGCAATGCTTCTCAAGGAGAGAAAAAGCATACACACTATTGTGGCGCTTATGGGGAAAAGTTTTGCAGATGCCATTCTGGATTCCTTAGAGCAATAATTTCCAAAATGCCACCAGGAAGACCCACGTGTGGCTGACACCGTAAGAATCATCTACGCTGCTTCTTGTCAAGCCCTGGACTCAAGACTTAAACTTTCCAATTCAGCATGTCTGGTATCGGATCCGGGAACCCATGTTTCTCAAAAGCACCCCTGGTGATCTTGGGATCTACTATAGAGGTACCGATGGATATTTAACATGCGTAATTCTCTGAGGTCCACAGGATTCTGACTTAATGATTAAATCATGCTATCACACACATTTGGAAACACAATCTTAGCGTGTCTTAGGAATCCTTCTCTAGGAGGACTAACAATACATTCTTCTTGTCTTTCACAGTAGCTTCACAAACCTGAACTTGGCCACTGTGAGGTTTAGGTGAGCAAGTAATCATTCTTATATTCACATACGCATTTGCGCCAGCAACAAATTCTTCCTCAGTCTCTGCTTTGTGCTTAGTAATATGGGTTATCGAATAAACTAAACAGAGATGGTTTTGACTGAGTCAGTTTCATTTAAGTGGGTGTGAACAAAAAACATTCATATACTTATAAGCACTCAAAGCTAAAATCAGTGGGGAAAAGTTTGAGGATAACAGGATATTAGAATAGTCTTAAAGTATTTCCCCCAACTACAAAATATCAATTACAAAGGGAAAAAAACAATTAACTTTACAGTGGAGACCACCCTGACTAAATAATGAAAGTTAGTATCACCAGTAATGAGGACATCAACATCATACACCCTCTTGATAGGATGCTCCAAGGACACCGGATCACCTCTTAGTATTCTGAAAATTAAAACCTCAATCTTATCATAAGAAAATATCAGATAAACCCAAATTAGAGGTACATTCTACAAAGTAACTAACCAGTACTGACTGAAAGTGTCAAGGTCATGAAACATAAGGCAAAAATGAGGCACTGTCACAGACTAGAGGAAACTAAATAGTCATGACCACTAATTATATTATGTGATCCTGAATCAGATCCTAAAATAGAAAAAAGAACATTGAGGAGAAATTGGTGAAATTCTAATAAAGCCTGTAGTTTATTGTGTCAATCTTAATTGCCTAGTTTGATAAATGCACTATGGTTTATACAAGATATTAACATTAGGGGAAGCTAGAAAGTCTCAGTGCAAAACTCTGTACTATTTTTGTAACCTTTCTCTAAGCTGAAAGTTATTTCAAAAGAAAAAAAAAAAAGGAATCTCCCTCAGCTCTCTTCCTTACCTGAAACCAAGAGAAGACAAAACCTAAAGACAGCATTTGCCTCTGAGTTCCCTAAATGGAGGCATCTTATTTCTCATACATTTTCCTCAGTGCCTGGGGGAGGGGGGGGGGGGGGGACACGGGCCTCTTCTTTGCTCCTCACGTTACTTCAGACAATTACTTCTCCCTCCATCACTTGCAAAAAAAAAAAAAAAAAAAAAAAGTCTGTTCCGGTTAGTGCCCTTGACATCAGTATACCCTATGTTCTTCTCCCCTCTTTGCTATTACACACTCCAAACCTTCTGGTCCGAAGCATCTCTCATTCATCACGACCAGGCTTCCTCCCCATCTCAACTACTGTTGGAGACATGGATGTCCCAGATCTCCTCCTTGCCTTCCAGCTCCCAGGCTCCACTTTTTATTTTCTCATCTCCAACACCTCTTCAGTCTGCCTCAGCCACACTCCTAGAGTCCTACCCTAAACTCTACCGTCATGAACAAGTATCCTCCCTCCAACAGAAGAACTGACAAACACCACTCTTGGACAGAACTTTCCATCATTCCGTGTTCTTGGCACAAACATCATCACTACAACAATTTTCTGCTCAGTTTGGGATTTCCAAGCCATCATTCCTCCCTTTTTCTCACCATCGGTTCCCACCCATCTCTATTTATTGTGCAGCTTAGAGCCCACAGTGCCTTTTTACAATCTTTCCTTTACAAATGTCTTTGACTCTCTAAGGTAAAGCCGACCATCTGCTTTCTCTGTATGGGCACCAGAGCAAGTGAATCAAACTTGGGGAAAAATAACCTATCAGGTGTTTGGGGATGGTAGACATGGAGGAGGATGGGGGCAGGGGTGTAGACAGGCTTCACATGAAATTCATGAACATGGACATCACTCTGATCAGAGCCGACACCAACTCCTGCCTGGACTACCGCCGTAACGTTGTCTCTAGCTTCTCCATTTCCATTCTTGCCTCCTCAAATCTATTCTTGACACAGCAAACAGTAATCACTTCTTTAAAAACAATAAAACAGCTTCTGAAGGTTTGCTCCTGTAGCTTAAATAAAACCCAAACTATGTGCCATGGCCTGCATGATCTCTCTGGCTCCTATCAATCTTGTCAACTTCATGATCTCTCTTCCCCCACTTCAACCCAAATATATCAGCTTCCTTTCCAAATATACTGGGTGCTGCTCCCGCAGCCTAGGACCCACTTCCCTGGTTCTCAGCAGGACTCGTTCCTTTCTCATCCCTCCACTCAACTGTCATTTTCTCAGAGATGCAGTTCTCCCCTACATTCTCCCCTCCCAGTTTCAGTATTCTTGATCACTGGTAGAGATCATTATCTTCCCCTATGTTCTCTCATAGGAATTATAGTCTATCATCCTGTATATTCCTTGGTCATCTGGTTTATTATCTGAATTTCCACACTTGGTCATGGGGCTAGATTTGCTTTATTCATCATACGTGTCTAGAACCTAGTAACCTAGTATAGTGCTCGATCTATACCAGGTGCTCACAGTTGAATACATGAAAGCCCATTGCCTAATGCTAGATACTATCAATACATTTACATTTTGGCCAGTGTCAAAATAAAATTTTTTATGTTTCTCTGATCATCAGTGAGGCCAAATATTTTTATCGATTTTATATCTCTTGTCTTTGAACTGCTAGTTCAAGCCATTTGTCAATTTTTCTAGAGTTGTCTTTTTCTTACTAATTTATAAGAGTTCTTTGTGAAATTAAGCCTTTGTCCATTACTCTTGAGGCAAATATTTTCTCCTAGACTCACTTGTAATACTGTTGACTGTTGTCACCTACCACAACTTTTTCCTGCAGTCAAATCCTTATGGCTTCTGAGTTATGTGTGTGACTTATGATTTAGGGGGTAGAATCTCCTTTCCAAAAACATTCTTCATCATATTCTAATTGTGTTGGCTCAATACAATTTGTCAAATTGTCTTTTTGACACTGATTTGAAAGGATACTTTTATCAATAGCTGAAGTCCTAAATACTAAATGCCCTTATATTCATGGGCCTGCTTCTAGATTCTTTCACTGAATAGATTTATTACAATGCCAGTAACACTTTATTACTACCATACTTTTATATTAAAAAATTTTTTTCAACGTTTTTTATTTATTTTTGGGACAGAGAGAGACAGAGCATGAACGGGGGAGGGGCAGAGAGAGAGGGAGACACAGAATCGGAAACAGGCTCCAGGCTCTGAGCTGTCAGCACAGAGCCCGACGCGGGGCTCGAACTCACAGACCGCGAGATCGTGACCTGGCTGAAGTCGGACGCTTAACCGGCTGAGCCACCCAGGCACCCCAATATATTAATACACGTAATACCTGGTACAACAAGCCTCTCCTAACTCCATTCAATTTCTCTTTCAAGTGTATCGTTTTTTTTTAGTATTTTCTCTTTAAACTTGATTTATCAAATTCCACAAAAGGTCCTGTTCAGGAGAACTATCTTTATAATACTGGCTTTTTTTTCCCTTCTAGAGTTAATGGTCTACATTTATTTTCATCTTCTTTTAGGTATCTTATGTAGGATCTATCTATTCGACTCACCTGTTTTACAGTGGATGATTATTTTAAGTGGGCTTTTTCTTTAATTATATTTTTTAATGAGCTTTTGATGGTATAGAAGATAGACAAATATTTGCATATTGGCTTTAGATTCATTCATGTTAGTTGAGCTGTTAGTATTAGGTCCAGTAATTTTTTGGTTGATCCCTTCGGGATGGTTTAGACGGATAATCAGAGACACTGATCTCTTTCTTTGCAATATTTAGATTATTTCTTTGTTAAAAATAGAAACAGTCTCTAGTTATAGGGCAGTAATAACAAGCATTCTCATCACCCTGTTCCAGACTTCACTGGAAAAGCTGGCTTCTTTCTTAGGATTTCAAATGAAATCTAACACCTTCCTTGAAGGTTTAGTAGAACTCACTGAAAAAACAAAAACAGAACAAAACAAAAACCCAATTGGGCTTTTTTTTTTAGGTAAAAACCAAACTGTATTTTCTCTTCCACTTCTAGTTATTACTCTATTCAGGCTTCAAGTCTAGTCATGTATATTTTCCCCAGGAAATAAATGAGGAAATCTGGGTGACAAAAAATTAACAATTAGAAGTAGGATAATTAGGAGTATTTTGCTCTTCCAGAATTCTGGTTGTACTCCCTTTCTTATCCTTGGGGCTCTTCTTTTTTTATTTTTAAATCAGACAAGTTCAAAATCGGCCTGAAATTTTATAAGAATTTTTTTTAAAAAGCAAAAAACTAGTTTTGGGGTTAATTTACAGATGATAAATTCATTTTCTACATCATTTAAACAAATTTGGGGGGTGGGGGTGCCTCGGTGGCTCACTCAGTTAAGCATCTGACTCTTGATTTCAGCTCGGGTCATGATCTCATGGTTCCTGAGACTGAGCCCCGCGTAGGGTTCTGTGCTGACAGCACGGAACCTGCTTGGGATTCCCTTTCCCTTTCTTTCTGCCCCTTCCCTACTTGCACATGTGCTCTCTCTCAAAATAAATAAACATTTTAAAACTTTTTTTCCTGTATTATCCTTCCTTCTACCTATTTGTACTTATTTTATTGTTCTATTACTATCTGAATACGATGTTTAGTTTGTTTCTATTTTTACTAAATGCTTTTATAACTATTTTCTAAATAATTTTATAGCCACATTCTATAAATTTATATAATATGGGATACTTTAAAACTTGTATTCTTTTATCCCCAAGTAATTTGTAATTTCAGTTTTGGTTTCAATTTGTACCCTAACAGTCATTCAGAAAAGTGATTAGAAAAACATTTATGTGAATAGACATGAAATTTCTTTTTTTTTTGCTTATTTGAGTAATCCCTATACCCAATATGGGTCTCAAACTCCTGACCCCGAGATCAAGAGTCACATGTTCCTCCAGCTGAGCCAGCCAGACGCCCCTGACATTAACATTTCTTATTGCTTAATTTATGATTTTATTACATTTTCCTTAGGAATGGTGGTTCTCTAGGATTTGGGAGTACTGGGGGGATTTTCTGAGAAACTCTGAAACCTTAGTGAAGGCCAATTGTAGTTACGTCAATATTTGTAAAGATTTTGTATTTTCATAAACTAGGTACAATACTTTATAACTGTCTATATAATCATACTGATTGTTATTCAAATCTTCTATTCCTTATATCATTTTTTGGTTCACATGATCTGCTAATTTCAATGGAGAATTAGTTAAATAAAAAGGAAAATTTGAGGCGCTTCGGTGGCTCAGTCAGTTAAGCGTCCAACTCTTGATTTCAGCTCAGGTCATGATTTTGCGGTTCATGAGTTCAGGCCCTGCATCGGGCTCTGTGGGCTCAGCACAGAGCCTGCTTGGGATTCTCTGTCTCCTCTCTCTCTGCCCCTCCCCCACTTATGTTTGCTCACTCTCAAAAATAAACTTAAAAAAAAAGAGAGAAGGTGACAAATCCATTATCTATATTACAGACTTTAGCAGTTTGTTTTATAGGTTTCAAATTGATAAAGACCCATTATTCACATTATCTTTTGGCTGACATATTTTATCTCTATAAAATACTCTTCATCCTGTTGAATGCTTTTCACCTTGAATTTAATTTTGTCTCCTATTAACAGTGATATTAATTAATCTGCCTTCTATTGTTAGCATTTATGGTTATACTTTCCATTCCTTTATTTTCATCTCTTTTGTTTTATGGCATCTCTTAAAGTAGCAGATAGCTAGAATTTCATCTTTTTATGCCACCCAAGAGTATTTCTTTTAATAAGGAGATTTGGCGTGTATACCTTTTCTGTGATTGCTGACTTGTTCATAGTTCTTCCTCTTTTCTGCCTTATGTTACAATGATCAAATTTTCGTTGTATTCATTGAATTTCACTGTATTTTTTCACCTGTTCTTATGTTATATTTCCTATATCCCCTATAATGAAACACATAAAACACAAATTAGTCTTCTATCAATATGCGGAATTCACAAGCCTTCACTCGTACAAAGAAAAAAACACTCAACGTTACTTCCTATCTCCTCTTCCTTGTGCCTCTTCTAGCACTAAAATCCTCTATATTAATTTGATCGTGCTTATTCTTAATTTTTAGAAAAGAGAAAAGTCTATCACATACCTGACTATACATGTCACTATATTCTTTGTTCACAACTGTTCTAATACCTACTCCCTTCCTTTTTCTTGGATTCATTCTTTGTTTGGTCGGAGTTCATTTGGTGTTAATTTTTTTCTTCCAGTAAGGATCTTAGAACTCACACAGAAGTGATAAAGTTGGCTCTGCAGCCAGCTTTTCTGAAGGGTGGAGGGGAGGTGCACACATATCCCCCCAGGTATACCAGGTCACAGTGATGAGATAACTAAGGGAAACTAGTTTATAAAAAAGACATTAGTCAACTCTCACCTTTTACTAATTATTAATTACATATTGCGAAAGCTAGAAGCTGTCCCTGACATCCAGGAGCTAGTCTAGCACTCAGGGCTAGGCCTTGGTGTTCTCCTGGTGAAGGCAATTCACACAGTATCAACATCAAAAGAGTCACCCTGGGGCTGTGATGGATATTGACAAAAATAAGACCCCCTCATTAACATGTCTGAGCAAAAAAAGATACACGAACCTGTCTAAACCACCAAAGTGACCAGACACCCCCAAATTCCTACCTGATTTGTGTGACAGTGCTTCTTTATCAATTACATTACAATTGCAATTAACCACTCAGGTCTTCCCTCCTTTTAAATAAAATAAAGATACCTAATCACAATCACCCCTGCCTCCTGATAACGTTCAACCCAGAATGAAGACCCGTTTCCGCAAAGTCTCCTGCAGTCACCTGACACAGGCCCAAATCTTAGCATGTTCTGACATCTTCTTACCAAGGTGGCCCACAGTTCCCCCAAGATGCAGCTAAGAAGTTTAGAATTCATTTTATAAGCAATGGGAAATAATACCCTTTTAGAATAGGGTAGTGACATGATGAAAGCTGTGCTTTAGAAAATGAAATCCAACAAAACATGTAAGATAACTGACAGAAAAAGACAGTTGATGAAGACAGCAATGAAGCCATTCGAGTATGCCAGGGGATGACAAGGAGACAGAAGCCATAAGGCAAGTGGAATGTGAGGAATACCCATCGGAAGGTGGTGGCAGTGGGAATGAAAAAGTTAATGTGTGCTGGGACATCCACAGGAAGAACGGACAGTGATAGAAATATTGATACAGTCTTAACCATCAGCATGATTTAACATTCAGTAGGCAAGGATTCTCTCAGATCAGATTTCCCATAAAATATTCAGTCTTATTCTGAACAAAATAGATAGGGGATTTTTGTATCTATAAGTTCGCTTCATTAGCATAAGATAGAAAGTTATGAATAGGATGACTTTCAATTCACCTTACTTGGATTATAAAATGTGAAGTTGGATTTAAGCCTACCATATGGATAAGGGATCGATTTAGCCCTTAAGTGTCTTTTGCAAGCTCCCATGAAGGGCATTAGAAGTTTTGTGAGCACATTAGAAGGCAAACTTGGGGCCTAAGTGTGCATATTCAGCAGACCTGCCTAGATCCTCCATTCTTAGAAAACTAAAACAGATGAAGATGTGCCTCTTAGGACTTAATCACACTATTATTCAAATGGAAATAAAAGAGATGCATGGTTCCGATGGTGGAAATGAAGTAAACTTCCCAACATTTCAATCGACAGGCTGAGCTCAAGGTAGTGCTTGGCAGTTGAGGAATAGGAAGGTCCTGTTTTGGAATGAGCTTGGTTCCAAGAGCTTTTTCAACTAGTTTTTTAAAGAACTAAGCATCCTCCCTCCCCCCCCCCCCCCGCCCCATCCCCTAGAAATATTGGAAACAGTACGTAGGAGCAGAGCACTGCCTGGAAAGATCACAAAAACCCACATACCCTACAGTAAGTTTAAGTGTGGTACTAACCCAGTGTTGGGACTGGCAAAGGATAGCATTCATCTACGATGAAAATCAGAGGAAGTCAACTTACTTCCTCAGTTTTTCTTTCACCTACCCTAGGCAAAATGTACATCTTGGAAGAAGGAAACAGAAGTCAACACTGGCCAAATCTTGCTCTCTGAACTGAACTTTACCCCCCCCCCCTTAACTCCAGGGCTTATCACCCCCCACCCTAGCCAGATATTCCTGACCTTCCAACTAGATCATGCCTCTCAATGACCTATTTTCCCCAGCCCCCCTGGACCCCCAAATCTCAAGACCAAGATTTGGCTGCATCACTTATGGTCTTAGGGACTTCAGGTAATTTACTCAACCCTCCATCTGTAAAATGAGGAGGATATACCCCTCATAGGGCTGATCTGAAAGTCAGATTAAAAAATGCATATAATAGGGGTGCCTGGGTGGCTCAGTCGGTTAAGCGTCCAACTTCGGCTCAGGTCACAATCTCGCGGTCCGTGAGTTCGAGCCCCGCGTCGGGCTCTGGGCTGACTGCTCAGAGCCTGGAGCCTGTTTCCGATTCTGTGTCTCCCCCTCTCTCTGCCCCTCCCCCATTCATGCTCTGTCTCTCTCTGTCTCAAAAATAAATAAACGTTAAAAAAAAATTAAAAAATAAATAAAAAATAAAAAATGCATATAATATACCTAATACTCCTGATACGCCAGAGGCTCTCAGCAATACAGCAGCTTTTATTATTATTTTGCTTATTTCAAAGAGCCAAGCATTTTGTATTTAAAAAAAAAACTGTGCAAATGTATAATCTATTACATTAAATGGTTATTAGATATGAATTAACATTTCAAATGTTTGGAAGATACCCAATTGTTAGCTCTCCAGCATATCCTTAAGAGAACCTTGTTTTTTCCTAAGACCCACACACAAAATGTATCCCATTGCTCCCACCCTATGTGAGCCCCTGCCACTGGTTAAATAGGCTCAAAATTCAAACTTGTCTCTATATCTATGTAAAAAACATAATTAGAAAAACGACTAGAACCCCCCAAATCAGCTCCATTCAACTTTTTAAATGTGGAGATGTATTTACTCTGTGTTTTAAATCACCTATATCCCAACATCCTCCCTTTGATATTTTTTAAAAAGCACAATCAAAAGTTTATTAACTATCACCTCAAACCCTCAAATCCACCAGTAATAATGATTAATAGAAAAGGCCTTCCTGAAAAGTACCACATTTGGCTTTTTATAGGTAGTTACAGAGAGTAAAAATAATGGGGGAAACTACACCAAGGTTAGAGGCCTATTTTTGCCCTTTGCTTTTCATGCTCAAGAATCCTAGAACTAATTCTAAATTGTGAAATGAATCTGTCCCCAGCCAGAGTAGCAGACTTAATGCACCATTAATCTGGTCTGCTCTCAGCTGCCAATTGAAATAGTCACAGTCCTTCGATTTTTAAGGAAAAGACAGTACTGCAGAAGTACATTCCAGAGGTCTTTTCACAAAAGCCATCCTGTGTGCTCCATCTGCACACGCAATCTGCTTGTGTATTTCCAGCCAGCTTGCATGGGCAGATTAATGCGTACAATTAGAAAGCAACCTCACAGGCATTCAATAAACTGCCTTCATTATTACACTCAGGAGAGTCCCTTTGGATGTCAATAAAAGCCTAGTTTTCTGCCTGTTAGCTAAATAATTGACAACACTAAAAATAATCAGAAGCAAATGAACGAAGTCAGGAATAAGGTGTTAAGAAAGAGCACATTAAGATTCTCATGGTGGTGCCCCAGGATACTATCGTGAGCTTTTTCTCCCGCAGCTTAGATTTATAGTCTGCTCAAGTCCATGGATGCACTCCTCTCCAACACACACACACACACACACACACACACACACACACACACACCACCATTCCTGGTCTGCTATTTGAACCACATATCACAGCATGCTGAAACTAGCAAGGACATGAGGTATTGACGGGTTTCAAAGAATTTTAGCTGTGTTCTATTTTGTGTTCCTTGGTTTGACAGCTTCAGGATAATGTAAATTTTTTGGTGGGGGAAGGGCGCATTGGGGAACGGAGAGTAGCCTGGTTGGTCTGGTGAAATCTTTGTGCTATTAAAACTCTAACAGTTTGGGGCGCCTGCGTGGCTCAGACGGCTGAGCGTTCAACTTCGGCTCAAGTCATGATCTCACAGTTCGTGGGTTTGAGCCCCACCTCAGGCTCTGTGCTGACAGCTCAGAGCCTGGAGCCTGCTTCAGATTCTGTGTCTCCCTCTTTCTGCCCCTCCCCCGCTCACGCTCTGTCTCACTCTGTTTCTCAAAAATAAATAATAAATGTAAAAAAAAATTTTAAAAACAATCCTAACAGTTCTCCTAGGCAATTTTTGTACCATAAAAAATTGATTATAAGAAGGTATGATAAAGGCTTGTTATACAGAGGGTCCATGTTTTCCAAGGAGTCCCTTTCATATTTCTAGCTATATAATGATCATTCATTTCATGAGCTATTAGTCTTTTAATTTCAAAAGTAGTTCAAAACAAAATACTCTTCAAAAAAAAAACCCCTCACATATATTTTTTATGTTTCTCAATACGCTTTAAAAATCAATTTGAGATACTTCTCATTTTTACTCAACTCCTTTTTCCTGGTTAACTGGGACTTTCATGATAAGCAGAAGAAAGAGCAAGAGTGAAATGTGCGTGTAATTGAATTCAGCTCCACTGATGGTACAGGAGGCGGCTAAGGGTAAAACTTTTTTCTTCAGAGAAAAAGGGTGATTGATCTCCAGTGTTTAGTAAAACACACCTCAAGAAGCTGGAAGACAGGGCGTCTGGGTGGCTCAATCAGTTAAGCGTCCGACTTCAGCTCGGGTCATGATCTCACAGTTCGTGAGTTTGAGCCCCGCACGGGTATCGCTGCTGCCAGAGCAGAACCTGCTTTGGATCCTTTGTCTCCCTCTCTCTGCCCCTCCCCTGTGCACACATGAGGTGGGGGGGAGGGGGGGTTCTCTCTCTCTCTCTCTCTCCCCCTTCCCCTCTCCCTCTTTCCACCTCTCTGTCTCTCAAAAATAAAAAATAGGGGCGCCTGGGTGGCGCAGTCGGTTAAGCGTCCGACTTCAGCCAGGTCACGATCTCGCGGTCCGTGAGTTCGAGCCCTGCGTCAGGCTCTGGGCTGATGGCTGGGAGCCTGGAGCCTGCTTCAGATTCTGTGTCTCCCTCTCTCTCTGCCCCTCCCCCGTTCATGCTCTGTCTCTCTCTGTCCCAAAAATAAATAAAAACGTTGAAAAAAAATTTAAAAAAAAATTAAAAAAATAAAAAAATAAAAAAAATAAAAAAAGCTGGACTATGAAAGAAAGGTGACTGAGTATCACAACCTCCCATGTCCTTTCAGACTCTGAGAACCTCTTATTCTCCACTTTACCATGTTTAAAACTCTCCAGAGAATGGGTTTGTTCAACTTCCTTGTCCTGTACTTAAGACCCCTCGTTGGCAAGCAGGCCTTCCCTTCTCCAGCCTAAAACTAGAATGACATGGGGATAAATACATTTGTTCTTATTGTGTCTCTAGGCTACAACTGTACCCTTATTTCCTTCAACTCCTCTGGTTGGCCTAGAAATACACTCATCCATCCTCTAAGCAATGAAGGGAAAGGCAATAATATACCCTTAATCTATTGCCTCCCTCCTGCCAGCTCTAAGACAGTTCATCTTTCCTGGTGTTTAGCTTCCCACCAGCTCCCTCACCCCCATGCCTATCTTAGAAGAACAGCGGGGAAAGACACGCTATGGAATCAATGACTCAGATGAGGGCAATGCCTATTTTAACTTTAAAAAGATGACGTTACTCATTGGCACTTGTACCCAACCCACCCCATCTCCCATTTTGTGGCCTGGGTAGCAGAGGCCAAGTAACCTAATTTGCCAAGAAGCAAAGTAAAGCACTGAGAAACTTCTTCCCACTCCTCTCTCTGAGACTCAAAGCAAGGAGGAGCTGCTTAGGATAGAGGCAGGATAATTGTGGCGGAAGGAGAAAAACAGAGGACCCTGTACTTAGAAGAGCAACACGCATTAGGGCGTCACATATGCTCACACCCACATTAGAATGATCTGAAATTCTGAAAATGAGGTACAATAATGGGAAGAGAGAACAGGAGGGAGTCAGATGATAATCCATCTGAAAGTGGAAGCCAATTGCTAATTCTGGGTGGGACCAGAATCACTACCCAGTCTCTACAAAATATAAGTTGTCTGATCCATTCAACAAGGACTCCTGTAAGTTTCATTTCTGTCTCCATAGAATTCAGGTACTTTTAAGCCATTTACGTAAACTATTTTATTTCATCCTTACAAATGGCTTATGGGAGAGATACTGGCATCCCTATTTTTTTTATTTTATTTATTTTTTATTTATTTATTTTTAATATATGAAATTTATTGTCAAATTGGTTTCCATACAACACCCAGTGCTCATCCCAAAAGATGCCCTCTTCAATGCCCATCACCTACCCTCCCCTCCCTCATACCCCCCATCGACCCTCAGTTTGTTCTCAGTTTTTAAGAGTCTCTTATGCTTTGGCTCTCTCCCACTCTAACCTTTTTTTTTTTTCCTTCCCCTCCCCCATGGGTTTCTGTTAAGTTTCTCAGGATCCACATAAGAGTGAAAACATATGGTATTGGTCTTTCTCTGTATGGCTTATTTCACTTAGCATCACACTCTCCAGTTCCAACCACGTTGCTACAAAGGGCCATATTTCATTCTTTCTCATTGCCACGTAGTACTCCGTTGTGTATATAAACCACAATTTCTTTATCCATTCATCAGTTGATGGACATTTAGGCTTTTCCCACAATTTGGCTATTGTTGAGAGTGCTTCTTTTCAAATATTATCTTCCTTATATCAGTGTTTTGAAAGTCAACATAATCAGAAGTACCTTGGATTGCCAAAGAATCAGCCCTCCCAAGTTATTTAGAATCAAGGATTTCTCAAATTTAGCAGTATTATTTCAAATCGATGAAGAATACTCTGGTGAGTACAGAGGTATCCAACCTCAAACCTTACAGAATGACAGAGTTCAATTACATAATTAATATAACAGCCCATAATCCAATACCAGAGGTCTTGGAAAGTTGCCTAGAATTCAAAAGCAGAATAAACAATGTCTTAAAGGTACAAAGTTCTGAAGATACAAACTTACTACTGCTGGTGCTCTCTAAATGCTTCTCTTCTGAGGTTTTCTTGAAGTCTTTTTTTCTCCTCTAGTTTATTGCTCTGAAATTGCAAGTATCAAAATGCAATCTATTAGGGAAACTTGAGGCAGAATCGTGGTATTAAAGTTACCCAAGGTCCCAAATCCTTAGGTTCAAGTGGCCTCAGTTATTCAATTTGGTACCTACCAGGGCTTCCAAGATGTGCCCTTTCTTTTTCTTTTTCTTTTTTTTTAATACGAAATTTATTGTCAAATTGGTTTCCATACAGCACCCAGTGCTCATCCCCACAGGTGCCCTCCTCCACACCTATCACCTACTTTCCCCTCCCTCCCACCCCTCTTCCCCCATCAACCCTCAGTTTATTCTGTTTTTAAGAGTCTCTTATGGTTTGCTCCCAGATGTGCTCTTTCAACCCACGGTCACTATTTACTGAAAGTGAGGAGTCCCAAGTTCCTTCCGTGGTTCCCCTCTCCCAACTTGATCGGTATAATCGCAGAATCAGTATTCACATTTTTATTCTTTACTTCAAATGATAGCAACATTTATATTTTAAGAAGTGTTTTCAAGATGTTTTAAGGGAAACATGAAATTTCCACACCAAGTATGTTAAATGAAAATTATAAGCAATGGTTAAGTAGTTCATAAAAAATTTATACATATAAACCCACATCCCACTAAAGCATTCGGAAAAAGATTTTCAGTAAGCCAACTCAAGTCCCTTCTGACTCAGAATCATATACTTAAAGCTGTTGAGAGACTGAACAGCAAATGTCATAAAAAATGGAATGGAAAAGAGTTCTTTTTTTTTAATTAGTTGTTTGGAGAATCTAGAAACAAAGGACTTCATATTTGAGATTACAGTCACCAAGGCTCTGGCATATTTTAATCCAATTTAAATAATCCTGGAGCTTTTTGTTCACTATGACATAAACTGTTGTGTTTTTGTTTTTTAAAACTTGCCTATGAAAAACAAGTAAAGTTCTTAGAAAACAAGCTTAATGGGGAGTTGAAACAAATTCTACAACACAGGAGAGACTTGAAGTTTTAAATGAATCCAAGGGAGACAGCAAGCAGCTGGGTTTGCTTTAATAAAAGGAATTGGATTTTCCTGGCAGGAAGACCTGTGAAAAGGGAATAATGGAACTCATCATTTCTAAACCCTGACATTAGCTTGGCTCCCATCTTTCAAAGAGGGGGGAAAACAGTTCATATTGTTCATTTCCATGAAAGTCTTCATTCACACAGAACCATTTACTGGTCCCATTTTGAAAGGTGAAACAGAGGATTTCAGTTTCAGGAAAAAAAAAACATAAAGGAAATTTACTGCCAAAGGAACCAATTAGAATACAAAGCAATTGGGTTATTAATTAAACAAGTTCTAGGAAGCAAACAAATAGAGAATTGTGAAAATAAATCAACAGGATCAACAGGATCCTCAACCAACAGGATCTCAATCCTGACTCATGAGACCCAAAGGGTGGACTGTGAGGAGCCCCCACATCTCTGGAAAAAAGTGGGGGGCGGTAAAAGACAGTAAGCACGCAGTAGGTACTCATTAGCCTACTGTTAGAAATGCTACTTCAAAAATGGCAAGAAAACCACACAAGGATCTGGAGACCGGGGCTCCTTTAGCAAGGTCACAAAATGGAAACCCAGTTTTAATCTTGTCACTAATAGATTAGCATTGAATTCAACTCATGAATAACTGATAACTTTTAACTCATGAGTTATTCAGTAGCTAAATTCTGTCCAACAAAGGTCTGTTTATCTCTCAGAGGTTGATGGAGAAGTACTGCAAAATACCAGAGTATCTGCAAAAAAAAATTATAGTCAATACCTAACAACGTAGGAGCTGTTTTAGTATAATAATCCAAATCCTTAAGTTTAGTCACACTGTTTAGGTCTTTTCATTTTGCACAGAGGTAAGAAGTCATCCAACCATACTTATACATATATACACAAGTATAAAATGTCTAGAAGCATGGGGTCTAAAAGAAAAAAATTTGTAACCAGCTCTAGACCCATCCTCACCGAGTGACCTTAAACAAATCATTTAATATTACCAAATCTCATTTGCTCAAACATTTATCGAATGCCTATTATATGCTTGGTCCTATGTTAGATGCTGAGAATACATATGAGCAGAGTAGTGCCTCCTCTGGAAAATTTCAGAGGCTAGCTGGGAACACAGACAAGGAACCAATGATGACAGTCTGTAAAATACGTTGGGGGATTAGAGGTTTGCAAATAATATGAACAGAGAAAAAGCACGGAAGTAGGTACTCTTTCAACAGTTCCATGAACATTCATTCAGCGTCTACTAAGTGGCAGACCCCACCCTGGGCACAGGAGCCAAGTTGAGTGACATTCAGAATGTAGTTTCTAACCCCTGGGTTCATGATGAACTCTGTTAAGAGTATGCTCATTTCTACAGAGAGTGGGCTCATCCATAGCTTTGTTCAGATTCACCAAGGGGTTAATGACCAAATTAAAGGATACGAACCATGGTCTAACGAGAGGTAGAAATTCTAGACAAATCTAAGCAAGTTTTCCAGGAGGAGGAAGAGGTGATGGGAACAGGGCTTAACTTAACTCCATTGTACAGGTTGCTCACTACCCATGGGGCCGGCAAAGGGATTGAGGAGGCTAAAGGAGGGCTGGCATTCAGCTCACCAAACCCTAGATCCCAGCACAGGGTGCTTCAGCGCAGCACAAGTATCTTTTTCTATGTTCCACAAAAGTACTATCAATCACCAACCTGAGCACCCACAGAACTGACCACCTGGATGAAGAATCTGCTTGTAATTTGCACAAAGGCAATGATGGGCTAGTGGTGGCCCTGGAGAGGGAAGGGATATTCCCATAACTTACAATTTTTTCAATACACAAAGGCATGAGAGAATTAGCCAATTTAAGGAAGCCTGGAGCAGCTCATGGGTAAATTAAAAGGTGTTCGTAGTGACACGGTGGACGAGAAGGTTGAGGAAAAGGGAAGGGGTAGTTACAAAAGAATTTATATGCCAAGTGAAGGAGTTTGGGCTTCAGTAAAGGCAATGATGAGCCATTATGTTATTTTAAGCAGGACAGTAAGCAGCTCACTCTGGAAGCAGTGTAGACAGTGAGCTGCAGAAAGCACCACAAACATAAAAACCAATGGAGCGGTTCTCACGGTAATCGGCCCATAAATTAGGAGTCCCAAATTACGGCAACAGGGACAGAGAAGGACGGGCAAATTCCAGAAACATTCAGGGGCCAGATATAATAGGACAGGGGGAAAATAAGAGGAGGAGGACTACATCCATAGAGAATGGACGAGGCAAGGGGGGATGGTACAGGGTGGCCATTAAGAGCATCAGAATGAACAGAAGTTTCATTTTGAACTTACTGGATTTGAGCTCTACTTGGGGAACATCTGGAAAGAACTATCGAGCATACGGTATAATACATGGTTCTGGGACTCAGGAATATGGGCTAGAGATACGGATTTCAAAAATCACCAGCACAAGCAATAACTAATCCTTAAATGTGAGGACTTTCACCTAAGACTATGGTGGCACAGGCACAGGGATGAGAGACGACCCCACAGGTGGCACCTGGATAGAACATCAGTAGCAGAAAAACATGAGGGAAACGGATCTGGAAATCCAGAGGGGTGGAATTCGAAGGACAGAGTATTTAACAGCTATGATATTACGAAGAGTTTAAGTAAGGCAGGAATTAAAGAGTCTCCACTGTTGGTGGTGGTGGTGGTTTTTTCAATTAAGAGCACCTCTGGTGTTCTTAGCTAGATCAGTACTGTGGAGTACTAGAGACAGAAGTCAAACTCAGTCCACGAAGGAACAATTAGAGGGGAGAACACAAAGACAGCAGGTTCCTAGGCCAGCTGCGCTCAGCATCACCTAAGGGACATTTTTTTTTTAAACAAGAGATTCTTTGGTTCAGGTGATTGCTAGAAGTCAGTCCACAGACTGGCACTTGGGAACCAAATGTGGTAGAAAGGCCTTCAAGCAGCTGAACCACGATGATGTGTGGCACAGAGGAGTTGAAAGGAAGCCAGAACAGGGAGAGATCCTTTGTTTTTAAAAGAAGAGATCTGAGCAGGATTTTACACGAAGAGACTGAGGGAGTGGGGGTGGGACAGGGACAAAACAGGACAGAAGGAGGCTTAACCGATCGGGCAGCAAGGTTCCTGAGGAGATGAAAGAGGAGAAAACAAACACAGGTGGAAGCATCTATGGTAGCAATGAAGAAAACGCTTTCTTATTTCTCCTGAGATGGGACAGGAGTAAAAACAGCGAAGGAAGAGTAAAGGAAACAGGAAGATAAAGGTGCTTATGCCTGATGGACTTTTTTGCCTAGCAAGTGAGAGGGGAGATCGTGAGCTGAAAATGAAAGAAGACAGTAAGAAGAACATGAGGAGAGGAAGATCTTGGTACTCAGGGGTGGGCCAGGAATGCAGAGTAGGTATTGTTAGAGAGCCAGCTGAGCGGGAAGCCCACAAATCTGGTGGGGCAAAATTACAACACACACACACACACACACACACACACACACACACACACACACACGTCATGTGTGTTTGTTTCTCGCCAGCAACCTCGTTCGTGTAGGTTTAGTAAAAATGAAAAAATGGAACCAATTCATATGTAACACAAGAATAATTCTTGGCCTTCCACAAAACAGCTTGATACAACAGAGTCAAACGAGATAGTGTTAAAGCACTTCTTTTCCTTTACAATGAATTAGGTTAGGGAACCCCTAGTCGGTGATTACTACGTACTAGGCGTTGTACTAAGGGCTTTGCACATACTGTATCCTCTAAGCCTTCTGGTCCATTGTATTATTACTGTACCCATTTTGCAGATAAGGGAAGTGAGGCATAGAGAAGCTAACAGCTTACCTTCTTAGTACTACCTCTATATTTCAAAGACAGACATCCCAACGTTAGGGGATTAAGGGGATCCTACTAGATTTTAACAATAGGCGCTAACTGCCCACACTAATTCATCCACCATGAAACGCAAAACATAGGAACCATATTTCTGGGAAATACCAGTGTTCCTTGAGATGTCAGAAATGGACATTTTTCCTAATTTATAAAGACAATATTGAAAGTGGTTCCTCAGTGTGGCTTTACCCTGCAATCTGTCTTAAACTGTTAGCCCTTGCTATTACACGCTTGCTAGAAATAGTGACATGTGATTCCTTAAAAATATGTATAAGTATGCATCTCTGCATCTACTTATTTTCTATTCGTTGGTTCCCACTTCAGTTTACAGCATGAAAATTAACTAACAAGGCTTCTCAGGGCCGGCATAAAACCCAGTGACTCCCGGTGCTCCAAATAACGATCAGCTTTATGACTTTTGGTTTAGCGGAAAAAAACAAGGAGAGTCATCAGGTGCCACTCAGATCTCGGGCTGGCTTCTGCCCTTTCTGACGTGATGATACCCCAGGAGGCTCTGTGTATTAAGTGAAAGTATTTACAAACTAGATGCCACTGTGTAATATTATTTCAAACAGAAGTAGAACAAAGGCAGAATCAGAGTCATCTGGGAGGTAGGGAGGTTCTTTAACACGGAACCGGAAGGTTTTCATTTTGCAAGTTTGTGGGTATTATGAAAGGGGGGAGTGGAAGGGGTTGGAGGAGGAATCGAAGTATTACCTAATTCATCAATAGGATTATGGGGGGAAACCGCAGTGGAGGTCTGCTCCCACAGTGCAGAATTGTAGGTAAAAGGCTTTCTGGGAGGATTATGAAAATCTGTCTACTTATGTTGCAGGATCCAGTGGCAAAGAAAGTACCCGTACCCCTGTATGTGCAGTCGTATGTACAAAGTACTCGTACACTGCTTTTATGTAACGACTTCCTTTCACTCTGACGTTCTGATTTTCCAGGTATTCTCTCTGTTTCATGGAATTCCAGAAAGAGAAATGAATACATCATTATGAAGCCGCATTTGCCAAAACTTAGTGGCTTCAAAAAACACGAGTTTACTAATAATCTTACAGCTCTGGAGGTCAGAAGTCCAAGGTGGTCTCACTGGGTTAAAATCAAGGCGTCAGCGGGACTGCTTTCCTTCTGGAGGCTCCAGGGGAGAATCTCTGTCCTTGCCTCTTCTAGGTTCTTGAGGCCATCTACATTCCTTGGCTCGTGGTCCCTTCCCTCTATCTCAAAGCCAGCAGCAGCAGGCCAAATCTCCCCCTGCTAACATCTCTTCACGTTCTCAATCTCCTGCCCCCCTCGTCCAAGTTAAGGACCCTTGTGATTACACTGGACCCACCTGGAGAGTGCAGAGCTCCACCTGAAGGTAAGTTGATTAGCAACCTTAATTCCACCTGCAAATGTAATCCCTCCACTTTGCCACGTAACGTAACATAGTCCTAGGTTCCAGGGATTAGAACGGAGGGGCAGGGGAGGGGTCATTACTCTGCCTACCACATGGGCTATAATCTAGTTTTAAGTCAGTAAGTATCAGACATATAATATGCCAGATACTTCACGAAACTGTTGCCCTCCTTAGCCCCCAGGCACTTGGCTTTGGAATGTGTGTGGTGGGGGGAGGTGAGCGAGGCGAGGCCCTCTCTCGCTTAGGGCCAAGCAGGGGTATACTGATAAACTCAGCAACCTCCTCTAGCAAAGAGGAGGAGGGGGAGGTTGATTTGCAGCGTTTACTGATTTCCGTGGTGAAAAGACTCCCAACAGGGAGGGTTTCAAGCTACCACAGTGAAGTCAACTAGTTTACAAAAATCCTGAAAACGTAACAATCCACTCTCACAGGTGGATTTCAGGAGGCTCTCGTACACCAGGGGAAGAATACATAACATCAACCTAGTCTAGGACCGGGAATAAAAGTTTGACTAACGTATCCTAGTGCCCTTTCCAAATTTCCCCCTCACCTATACGGCTAACTCTTCCTGAACCCATTGACAAGACCGGATACTAAAGGGCTGGCTGCCTTTCACAACCTTCTGCTTATTAAAGATCAAAGAACACCCCCATGTGCTAGCAGAGAATAGTCTACTTGACCCTCACTCGCACACAGGTAGTAAGCAATTAGAGGCCCAGGGTTGGGGGGGAGGTGACCCCTCTTGGGAGAGGGGAAAACTGAAGGGCAACAGGGTTAAGACAAGAGGCCAAGCTAGGGGTTCTCGGGTGGCAACAGGCTGCTCAGCTTCTACTTGACTCGGAGTTCCTGGACAGTAGCCATTCGCCTGGGGAGGAGGGCGGTATTTTGCAGGCCGGTGTCCATATGTGTGTTTGCCGTGCATTTTAAAGAATAAATGCTCCATAAGCACAGCCATTATTGCTTCCCTTGGCCATTTTCACACTGGCAACGTGAAGTATGCCATTTCTAGATGGCTAATGTCCCTTTTTCTTTTATCTGACACATGCTACTAAATAGGCTCACATTTACTACGAAAAGCCACAGATTTATGTACAATAAGAACAGCTAGGTCACGGTGGCAGCGCAGGGCAATTAACCAAAGAAATCAGGTCCGTAGAAGGACCAGGGGAGGCTGCTCCTTATCTTGTTATGTAGATTACATTACTGCTCCTCGATTTTATATGCACAAGAATAAACTGGGAAGCTTATTAAAATGCAGGTTCTGGTTCAAAGGTTTGGGGATCTCAAGATTCTGCATTTCTAACAAGTGATGCCCATGGGGCTGGTTCAAGGAACATCTTTTGAATGGGAAGGATCAACATATCAACTTTCTCTCCCCATCTCTCACTTTTGGACAAAATTATACCAATAATCATTACAATTATCACAGTAGAAAAGCAAATCCAATTAAGATTTCTGTAGTTAGTGACTGTTATACACCTAGTGTTATAGTACAACTTGGAAAGAGGAAAATGCTGCTTTTACTCAGTGTTGAATAAGACCATTTCAGGGGCACTTGGGTGGCTCAGTTGGGTAAGACTCTGATTCTTTTTTTAAGTTTATTTATGTATTGAGAGAGAGAGAGAGAGAGAGAGAGAGAGAGAGAGAGAGAGAACCAGCAGGGGAGGGGCAGAGCGAGAGTTGGGGACATAAGTCTGACAGCAGAGAGCCTGATGCTGGGCTTGAACTCATCATGACCTGAGCCAAAGTCTGACGCTTAACCAACTGAGCCACCCAAGCATCTATCTAACTCTTGATCTCAGCTCAGGTCATGAATTCCCAGCTCCTGAGTTCAGGCCTCTCGTTGGGCTCTGTGCTGACAGTGTGGAGCCTGCTTAGGATTCTGTCTCTCCCTGTCTCTGCCCCCTTTCTCTCCCCCACGCCCCCCCTCAAAATAAATAAATAAACAAGCTTAAAAAAAAAAATGAAGACCATTTCGGCCACTAACATTTCTGAATAGTATACATTATTTGATCCCATGAAGAAATGAGCTATAAATAACCCACAAGTCAGCTAATTATGGGTATTAAATGACAACTAATAAATGGCTTTTAGAATAAGAAGTTGCAACACAGTAGTTCTTCAGGATCTACAAGACTCTTAATTCAATTCCTGGTGATGATCTGATGATTTTCTTAGTTCCAACTGAAATGCAGAAGGACTATGTAAAGGGGCCGTCTCCTCTACAATCACAAGACCAAAGTGTGAACTTCCCTTTAAAGAAAAATTGGGAGGGGGCAGTTGGATGAAAAAGAATGGGGAACAGAGAGGTAGAAAGACGAAATCATGTTTTTGAAGATTAAAAACAAATTAGTGTCACAAACATCTTTTCAGTGAAGGTGTAATAGCTGATCAATTGGAAACAGACTGCCAAATCAAATTTTGCGAGCAAAGTTCCTATATTCTTTTGTCTTACACCTCCAGCATTTCATTACAGTTCCGCATGCAGAAGTCCAGTCTTATCTCTACCCTAGAGCCCACATCTCTGCACTTGACAGATGTTCCCGGAGCCGTGAGGGAAGAAGAGGAGGTGGGGCTTAGTGTAGAGGCATGGCAGAGAGCTGCCCGAGATCATACAACAAGACACCTTATAAAGAAAGACAGTCTGCTCACCAGCCAGGTAAACAGCAGGTAAGGCTCATATACTCTCATGTGTTTTACAGGCCATCACCTTTCGGCTTCATTAACTGTGACTGGTAAAAATATCCATTGCTTGGTAACCAGGCTTAAATTTTGACCAACCCTCAATCTTGAAAAGAAAAAACGAGAGGGAAGGAGGGAGGGAGAAAGAGCTGCACAGACAGACAGGCAGGAGGACAGCAAGAATAGGAAGTGTGTTTCCATGACTTATACTTGAGCAGGTGCCATACTTGGTGGTCAGTATCATGAGCCAACCCCTCGCCCCCATACCTCCAATACTTAAAACCTACTACAGCTTAGGACCTTGTGGGAATGGGAGGAGGAAGAAGGGTGGGGGTAGAACAACACTACATTCTTCCTTCTTCTGTAGCAGAAAAGCATGTTTTAAGAGAGATTTTTTTCCAAGCTCCAGAAAGAGTTATCAAAACTAAACACATCACTGTGAGCTTTATCACGTCACTGATACTGAAATGCAAATGCACACTTTTTCTTGCACCGGTAAGAGAGGCATGTTCACCTATCTAACACTCATCCTGGAAAAGGCAGTGCACCGTGAATTGCTGGTGTTACTAACCGCTTTGCCTTCTGGTCAAATACACAACCACTACTTGATCACTTGCCTGGGAGGTGAGATTGTGTGGTCACTAAGAACTCCAGCTCTGAGGGGCACCTGGGCGTCTCAGTCGGTTAAGCATGTAACTCGTGATTTCGGCTCAAGTCACGATGTCACAGTTCCCTGCGTTTGAGCTGTGCTTGTGCGTCGGGCTCTGCACCGAGAGCACAGAGCCTGCTTGGGATTCACCATCTCCCTCTCCCTCTGTCTCCCTCTCTCCTTCTCTCTCAAAAGAACTAAACAAACACAGGAAAAACAAAAAAACCAAAAACCTAGTGCTGAGGCCAGTCTGCCTGTATTTGAATCCTACTTCTCCTATCTACTGGCCGTGAGCCCTTGGGCAAGTTACCTACCCTCTCTGTGTCGGTTTCCTCATTTGTAAATGCAAGTAATAAGAATAATCTATACTAGTAAGGCTGTTTTGAGAATTGAACGAATTTGCATATGGGCGGTGTGCAGAAGACAGCCTGGCATACACAGGGAGCCTTCGGTCAGTGGTAGCTCACCATCCTTGCCACTATCTTACCTTCTGTCTCTGAACTGCCTTCATCTGTTGTATTCTGGCCTCTTCCACTTGCTTCTTGATTCTTACAGATTCTTCTCGTTTTAGCTAAATTGTATTGAAATTACAGAGGACAAAAAACAGTTACTATCTTTCAGTCTGAACCTCTGGAACACGAAATTATGATGAGAGACAAATTACAGTATTGTTTGTGTTCTACCTCGCCATGATGATAGGCTGGCATTTCCCACTACTAAAATCACAGAGAATTGTCAGGCTGCATCTCCTGTCCGTGACATTTCTCTCATGGTTCTTCCTTGGTCTCTGTCTCTCTGTCCTCCCACCCCACCCACCCAGGTTGGGGAGGAGAGACAGCAGATGATATTTCCTTATTATAAAACTCATATGCCTCATTATTTTTAAAAAGTCACTGGCATCTTCAATCTTTTCTGTACTACTTTTGTGCAAACCCATGTTCTTGGTGCAAAACCTTCAAAATGTGGCAGGGGTTGAACTATAAAAAATAAATCCCTTTGTGAAGGGTCCTGCTGACTGATGTACGGCTTGGATAAGAAGTCTAGAGAGTCGTCTCTTCATTTCTTACTTCCTGACTTCTTTGATTTTGAGAGTTTCCTTTTGTAATTGGTTTCAAGGTTTTATGCTTTTGGTAAATGTATTATTTCATGGCGACTGAAAGTGCCAGTACTCAAATTCCTTGCCAAAACTGAACTAAAAGAGACGGATCCTGACCTTTTGTTGGTATTTCGATTGCATCAGTTGGAGTTGTTGTTTCTGCCTGACTTCGGCTTCCGATTGGCTTCCACCTACAGGGAAAAAAGTCACAAAGGTGAAACATGAATATTAAGCTGAAATGTCAGCCATCAGAGACTAATTAATACATGATAAGTCTACGCCAGGAGTTTCTTTAACATTTTCATGCCCCTGGAAATGAGGATATAAACAGTTTTCTTAACAAGACATTAGAGAATGGGAATTTCTTAAAAGAGAAACATGCTCTGGACAGAGCATGGTACCATATGCCTAAAAGGAGAGGAGAATCCTACAAAGGTTTTCAGTCATGTGGGTAGTCACGTCTTCACTTAGACTGAATTTACACCTGAAGGTACATGCTAAATAGTGCCGTTCTTAAATACTCTAGAACATTCCTCCTACTTGAGGATGGCCGTTCCTTAGCCTACTCAGGCTGATGATGCTTTGCTTTGCTTGTCTTGTCTTCTCCTGACCCTACTGCCTCATTCTTTAGTAGCATAGTGTCGGAAATCCTCAGGGGTCTTGCCACCGGAAAATTACATAGTCTTTATAACCAGGTTTTTAAAACTACTAATATTTTAGTTAGTGACTGTCAATCCATACCCCTTAGTTTTCTTTCTTGAGGCATTCAAGGGAAAAATATGGAAGTGAGATTATTTGCCTATTCTCTCTTAAACCTAAAATAATTCGGGGACAGAAATCCTTGCAGCTTGCCAATCATCTAAGAATTGCTGTTTAGGGATTTCTTGGTGTTTATGCAAGCTTGGTATGTGTATTATAAAGATTCCTTTGAAATGATTCTCTGGTGCTTTGGTCACTAAAAGTGTCAGTTCTCTGAAAGATTCATTCGCACAGAAGATGCATTAAAACAATTTGCATTCACTGTAGTTTTTGTAATTGAACTGATAAACACACCACGGAGACATTTATTCTGAGTCCCAAAAGATATATAAGGCCTAGTTGGTTGTGGCCCTTCGGTCTCTGTTGTGGGGAACGGGGGAAAGGGAAAGAAACAGTGAGGAATATGGAAGCTATTATCTAATGTTACAGCCACTGTCAGTATCTCCTGGAACTATTCCAGTATTTTAAAGGGTAGATGAATAGGGGAGGAGTGGAGAGTTAAAACAAATAAAGAAAGGGGCTCTTAGGTGGCTCAGTTGAGATCCAGACTTCAGCTCAGGTCAGGATCTCACAGTTTGTGAGTTCAAGCCCCACGTGGGGCTTGCTGCTGTTAGCACAAAGCCTGCTTCAGATTCTCTGCCCCCACCTCTCTGCCCCTCCCCCACTCATGCTCTCATGCATGTGCTCGCTCTGTCTCTCTCTCAAAAATAAATAAAAACATTTAAAAAAAGAAATAATGAAAGTCAGATGTCTAAGAATGTGAAGGCTTTGTTCCAAACTCATCTCAAAGTTTCATGTATTCTAGGATTTTCTTTTTTACCTCCTAGACGCTTGTGAAATACAATGGAATGATAGTGATAATCCCATTACATTCACCCATTAAATCATTTCCGAATTAGCTTATTTTTACCTTTGTCCTGGAAAAAATACTTTCCTAAAACTATCGTGACAGTAAGTAACCCCTGACTCTAATGCATTTGTTGTTAATGAAATCTGTGGGAACCATGTATCCAGTCACTCTCATCTTCGTTTTAGAATTGAATCTCCGTCTGTTTTTTTTCCCCCTCCATTAGCATTCAATACTGCCAGGATTAATATGCTTGTGATAGCTTTTACTCCCGTCCTGTCGAGTGCTATGACAAGGCATATGCAGCGTCCCAGGTACTTTCTTCAGAAGTGATCCTCTAAGAGACTCTAAATTATTCAGCAATTAAGCCATCACTTTATTCCCACATAACTGGGGCATCATACATTTGCTTCTCGCAGAAGATCCAAAACAACATACCTGCATCCCTAAGAGTTTCAAGTTTAAATGCATTGTATTCCAAGCAGCACAATGACCCCCAAACCAATAACGCACGTTCAAAGACAGATGCAGGCAAGGCGCTAACAGGATCCCTGGGTGGCCCTGTCTCCCCCGATCCAGGCACCTGGTTTACTGGCTTACCTAAGCGCCTTGGGGCCAGGGTAACGGGCTTTGCTCGCTGTTGTTCTCTCCACTTCTCAAGATTTTCCAGCTCTTTCTCAGCAACTAAGCCAGGTGAGAAATGTCAAATCATCGATGATTAGAGTGTGAAAACAGTTCCGTTGATAGCACAAGAAACAAGCACCAGAGGGCAATTAACTCCCTGCAAGCATGAGTGCACAAAATAGCCAGGAAAGGAAGGCACCCTTTGGGGCGACGCTGCGCCCACCCCTGAGGCGCTCTCTCTCTCTCTCCAAGAGTATGAACTGAAAGTCCAAATTTGGAAAATCCTGACCTCTTACTAAAATAAAGGAGTTTTGTTTTTCCTCTCATTCTGGCATTTTTAAAACCCTAGATCCAATTAGCTTTTTGAATTTTCTATAGAGAGTGTGTACAAAACTAGAATATTCGTATGTCAGTAAGAACTCTTTGCACACAGTAAACAAAGCCCCAGAGAATTCTGATGCCCACGGCACTGTGTTTCAAACGTCCCCCAAGCTTACCGCAACTAGGAGTGAGGGCTCCAGCCCCTTGCACTCCATTCCACCAGGCAGGAAAGCCTCCTCTAGGTGGAGCAGTGCTCACTGCCCAAATAACACACTCTGCATGACAGCAGGGGGCGCCCGAGATGCTAATTCTGTTCTTCAGTGCGCATCCAGATCTCCCCCACCTTAGACCCCATTGTTTCAAACGTCCATATGTAGTATTTTTAATTGGGGGGGGGCGGGAAACTTCTGAAACATACCCCAAATCCAGACCACACTAAGGCATAAATTCCTGGAAAGTATTTAAATCACAAGCTCGTAAAATGCCAGAACCTTTGGGACTCAGTTGGGTCGCTGGTTCAGTTGCTGGCAATACCCACAGTCTCTGCATAGCTGTGACCGTCATACTCTGCATTGATGCAGGTGTACCATCCAGGGTGCAACATGTCTGGTGGAGACTCAAGTCTCTAATTTAGACACCTGCTTCCCTGTTGTGCCTGTATGTCCATTCTTAGTCACAATATTAAATTTCCTATCAAGATCTAATACAGGAGAGGGACGCCTGGATGGCTCAGTCAGTTAAGCATCTGACTTCGGCTCAGGTCACCATCTCACAGCCTGTGGGTTTGCGCCCCGTGTTGGCCTCTTGTGCTGACTGCTCAGAGCCTGGATCCTGCTTCAGATTCTGTGTCTCCTTCTCTTTCTGTCCCTACACTACTCACACACACACACACACACACACACACACACACACACACTCTCTCTCTCAAAAATAAACATTAAAAAATTTTTTTTTAATTAAAAAAAAAAAGATCTAATACACGAGAGCACAGAATGTCAGCGCTAGCCCCACAGCTTGAATTGAACAGGCCTCATAACTTCTTTGTGAACTGGTTGAACTTGAGTTCTCCATCTACCTCTAAGTTATAATGCTGTAATTTAAATGGCAGCATTTATTTTACGGTACAACTTCAAACAGGCTCTGCACCCACTAGGTACAAGGAGGGCAAAAATGAGTAAAGTGTAGTCCCTGCCCTCAAAGAGGTTGTAATCTAGAACAAGGAAATGGACGCTCTCAAATAAAAACAGCTGAGGGCAGACTCTGATACTTGCAAAATTATGGGAGCACAGAGGTTAAAGAAAAATTCCATTAAGAAGGGATGGGACAGGACAGATCAAGAAGGGGACAGATTATGTCATGATCTGTTTCATATATAACTCATCTGCTCTGCAAGTATTCATAGTCCTGTAAAAATATCTGCAGTCAACCCAATTTCATGGGAACTAGATAATTTATTGGCAATAGATGTGAAATTGTTTAAGTCCAACAGAAATCTGAGATTTGCCATTGTGCTATGAGTTCTGCTATTAACATAGAGAAACTAATTTAGAAGGATTAACAATAGAATAATTTTAAAAGCTATAATTAAAGCTGCTAAAGTTAAAAAAAGAAAAAACTCTGTAAGATGTGGTGAGTCTATTCGTACCAGAAAATAAAACTATACACCAAAGTAAATCAATCCTACTCTCTAAGATGAGAAGCATTCTGAATGTTAAATGAATAAATATACATACTCCTTTGTATCTGATTTCTTCGGTTTTCATTTGGTGTTATCAAGGTATATGCGCCTGTGCTGGAATAAAGAGGAAAAAAATCATCAGGAAATTATCATGAGAAACGAATACATATAACTTCCAGACACTCTTGCTGCTAATATACTGTATTTATGATCATCACCATCAAATAGGTACTGTGGAAGATAATCTTCTTAAGACCCGGCTCTGTTCTCTGGGAGGTTACAATCTAGTTGTCAAGTAAAACGAGTACACATGGCCAAATATGGAAATATAAAGCAACTGATCAAGACCGACAAGTGACTGCGTCCCAGTTCGCTCTAGTAAACTGTCTTTGTAGGGATCCACCGTTCCTCCAGGTGGCACTCAGGGGCAAGTCCCTTTGAGATGGCGTTAGCCAGGCATTCTCTTCCATCATGACCCACGTTGGGAGTACAGAAAACATTCATGCATTCTTTGGTCCTACAAACTGGAAATCCATGCCACTTGCAACACAGCCACCTTCTCTTCATGACCCATCTGAGTGGCCATGTGGCCACATCTTGTGCTTCCAGGCTCTGACTCTCCTAGGCATGGATCTACTAGGTCTCCTCTTCTCCTGGGGACACAGATAGAACATAATCAGGAGCTCAGAGAAGCATCCTTGAAGCATTTTAATTCATGGGGTGCGGATCTGGGAAGATGGCATTTAACCAAATATACACAGCACTGAGATTCCAGGAGGCTGTTAAAATACTGTGAGCTTTTGAGGGCTGGAACTTGACTGATCTGTACCCACCCAGCCTCTGGCACAATGCCTGGCACAGGGTACCTGCTTGAGGACTGTGGGCTGAACTGAAATGATGCCACAGACCGAGTCTGTAAATCTGTTTGGCAGGGGGAGAGAGGCTCTTCTTTGAGATGATGGATGTGGCCCCACAAGAGCACCAATACCTCACAGAGCAACAGACTGCAGCATATGTGTGGGTACAATTTTAGGGGGAATGCTATGAATAAACACAATCAGCTTGTAAGTGAAGGTTGTTTTTTTTTAAAACCCCAGATACTCTTAGAATTCTCTCTCTTCAACACAGAATGTACAATTTCAAAGGACAAATTAGCAAAGATTGAACAGTAGAGGCCAAAAGTGCTGATTAACAGAAGTCATTTCTTCCTTATCTTGTTATTTTCCTAGCAGTGAGACTTCAGCCTGCTTCAAACTGGGCTTTAATTTTAGACTTGTAAATGGGAAGTGTACAATCACCTTTGCATGCAAATGGGGCTGCAAGATGCCCAATTACCTAACATATATCAGCAGACATTGCATTTGTAGCCTCACATGCATACAACGTTATGAATACAAAATGAGGAGGCTGCTACTGAAAATTAATCCCTTGTCCATTGCATATTCTTTGTTCACCCTAAGAAAGATTTTTCACTCCTCAATTCACAGGAGCTTGGGAGCTGCAATTCTGTGGGTAATGGCTACACACTTGAATATGATGCAATGGTGAGCCATTGTACAGAGCCTTAAAGATGAAACGCAAGGTACTGGATTTAAATGCTCGCCGTGACATGATTGCACAATCCTTCAAGTCTAGCAACATCGTGGCACAGAGCTTCTCGCCATCCCAGGGATTTGACTCTACATTGATCAGCAGTTCTCAAACTTTAGCACGCATCGGAATCACCTGGAGGGTCAGTTAAAGCGCAGAGTTCCTGATTCAGTAGGTCTGGGGGCGGGGGCAAGGGGTGAGAACTGGCATTTTTAATAGTTCCCAGGTAATGTTGATTTTTTTTTTTAACATCCATTTATTTTTGAGACAGAGAGAGACAGAGCACGAACGGGGGACGGTCATAGAGAGAGGGAGACACAGAATCTGAAGCAGGCTCCAGGCTCTGAGCTGTCAGCACAGAGCCCGACGCGGGGCTCGAACTCACGGACCGCGAGATCATGACCTGGGCCGAAGTCGGACGCTTAACCGACTGAGCCACCCAGGCGCCCCAATGTTGATGTTCTTGATCTAGGCACCACACTATGAGAACCACTGCTGTAGATCAATGAAGTTATATTTGAACATTTAGACTGATGGGAATTCAGGGATTAAATCATTGATAAAGATATAGATACAGATACACACCGAAGGTCACGAGGTTAATTAAGCAATGGTACTCAGACTCAAATGCAGGACTTTTGTTTTAGATTAGGTGGGTGTTTGAAGCTAACCCTTCAGCTTGACACAGAGAGTAGAAGATACGATCGTCACTCATTTCCAGCCTCTTGATAGACTTCCAAAGTAACCTACTTTACTGAGCACCTATTTATGGACTCACATTAAGGGGTTTGTGAAGAATGAAGGGAGATGTGAAAAAGCAGACCAACCACTTTAATGGAGCTTATATTTTAGTTAGGAACAATTTCTGAAGCCTCTGGAGCATACCACAAGAATATCCAAACAAGTGTCAAAGTAAGAGGACATTAAGTAGAAATTCAAGGTGGGAGACAGTCACAGAGGGATAGAAATGAGAAGTATAGCCAGCTGAGGTTTAAAAGACAGGGTCTGAAATGGCCAAAGAAGGGTTCCTTTGCTAGGGTTTTACCAAGAGCAGCTTCACAGAGAATTTTCCAAGTCCCATGGGCCTCCCTTATGCCCAAAATTTAAATTTCGTTAAAGATCTGGGAAGAAAAATCATTCTATAGGTAAAAGATCTTATTCCACAATATCTAATCTGAATATGTTCAAGTCTGATAACATCACAGTAGCATCTTTAGTTTTAGGAATAGAACTGCGGTCAATCTATTGCAATTTGTGTAGCCTACACGTACCCAGACATAGTGTGGGGCCATGAAAAGAGGGAAAGAATTATCCAACCCTAAATTCAAAGCCTTTTAACTTGAAAGCCTTTTAACATAACCCCAGGCTCAAGGAGAGGTCCCAGTAATAAATGTTTCATGTTAGAGAATTCCTTAGTAACCTTCTTAGTAACATTTTCTGGGCTGAAATTGCCAAATCTGAAACATAATATTCAGAAGAAAGCATGGCAAGTATTTGGGCTTCTAGTCCTCTGACTTGCTATGGAAAGAGGAGCCTACTTCTAAGGATCTGCTTTTTAGGTTTTTTTATTATCATGTGGCAGAGAGTAATGCCTTGATAGATACAAATATCCGTCCCTTCTCTCCTCCCTTTTTCTTGACATGAATAACAAGTATAACTTATTCATGTTTTCAGCCAATTAATTTCCACCCACAGCAAGGGCCTCTGCTGTTTTAACCTGCACGTCTTCCCTTTCAACAGCCTGACTCTCAAAGATGCTGATCCAGACAAGCCCAACCTGCCTATATTTTGTATTCTGGGCATTTCCCGATTAAGCAACATTCAAGCCACTGAAGTAAATGTATATCTTTGAAAATGAGTTTCCTTAATTACCTCATTGAAATTTAATGAAATCTCGCAATTTGTAAGATTATTTTCACTTTCCAACGGCACACATCCAGGAGACATACTGAGGGAGAACATATAAAGAAGAGCAGAAGACAAAGAGAAAATGTGTTCCTGCACCATACAAAAAAAAATAGAGAGAAGAAAAATATATTTAAGAAATGTTCTTCTTGCAAGGTCTCTCCCGAGCTACACGATTGCTTCTCTCGTGTCCATTCTTGCACAATTTTTATAACATCTCATCAATAAACACCCTATGAAAATGTTATGCTGAAGTTATGAAAAATATCTTGGCTGGCTAAAAGTATTACATAAATATATCCCCTGGTGTGTACAAACTGCAGCAGATGTAATTTAAATTTCTAATTAGGAACAACACTGGTTTGACTGAAAAAGAAACATAGGAGCAAAAATTCAGAAACAGAAGATTAAGTAACAAACAGATCTTTTCAAGCAGTATAGGAGACATGTAAAGTCTACCATTCTTCAAAAAACTAGTTTGAGGTTTTCTGAGTTCAAGAAAACCTTAACCTTGCATGAACTTGAAAAAAAAGATTTTTGGTTAATCAAAGGCACTGGATTTTCTTGCTATGGCTTTCCATATTGGTTTTTGTTATATGACCTTCAATATAGGCATCCAAAGCTTACTGTTTTTAGCCAACATGTGTCAAAACTTGAAGCATTCAGGTTTCCAAAAGTTTGATAAACAGACCATATTCCCAAGAAAAACAAAAAATAACAAGATCCGGCTGAGTAAATCATACTTAACCACTACACCTGTTACACCAACCCTGATCCAGCACTCCACAACTCCAGTGAGGAAGGGCTCATGAATTCTTTGACCTCAAAATCTGCAGAGCCCAAAACACTGTCTACACATCCAAGAAGCTGATGTGAAGCAAGTTAGTTCTTGAACCCACAGCTTCTGGTGGACAATTGAATAGATACCCAGAGGGCAGAACAGACACCCAGAGGGAAAAGATCCGCAAGAGATCACAGGTCATCAGCACCTTTGTGCATAGAATAACTTTATGGAAAGTCGAAAAGGTATACACACACACACACACACACACACACACACACACACACATCCTCCATCCCAGCATTCCTATGTAGGCTCGTGGTTTAGTGGGAGATGGAAAATTTATGCAAATGAGAAAAAAGTGCTCCTTTCAGGTAGAGGTAACCCTACACTAGGGTGCATGGTTTGGTATGTATTTCAGCTCCAAATTACTACCTTAGCCAGACAAGTTTGTGTAGTTACCAACCTGCACAACCATACAGGGTAGACCTGAAAGATGTCACGTTTCATCACTTAAAACACATATACAGACATAAATGATAAGGGCTTTGAGAAAAGCAAGAAGGATTCACTCTAAAGATACAAAGAATATATATGAAACATAGTATTATTGAGACTCACCATCTTTAAGAGGCCAAAAACTAATGATGGGAGTGGAGATGGGGACCAACTGTTAGGTATACTTGCAAAATGTATGAAATTGAATTCATATTTTCAGAACATAGAGATGTTGGATCTGGGACTTGATTTGAGCCTACGTGCAAACTACTTGCTTAACCTAACAAGCTAACCTTAGCCATGTTACTGTTTCATAGATACTGGCAAAAGCCACGAGACTCCTGGGTCAGAGATAAATGCAAGGCATGAGGGATTTTTATCTAAATCTCTGCATAAAACATTTAAAAACAAAATTCATCTTTTATTTCTGATTTTGAAAGACATATGCTTATAGAAGAAAATCACAAAATATATTTTTAAGTATTTAAAAGGCACTCATAATCCGACGCCTCAGGGATCACAATTAGTTTCATTTGACTGAATTTCAGTCCAATCTATATTCTGTACATATTATTACACCGTTGCAAACATATCTTAAGTCCAATTTTATGTCTTACTTTCACTTGTAGGTGCTTTCCCAACTATTCATGTAACAAGCTTAATATTAGATGGCTACAGGGGCGCCTGGGTGGCGCAGTCGGTTAAGCGTCCGACTTCAGCCAGGTCACGATCTCGCGGTCCGTGAGTTCGAGCCCCGCGTCAGGCTCTGAGCTGATGGCTCAGAGCCTGGAGCCTGTTTCTGATTCTGAGTCTCCCTCTCTCTCTGCCCCTCCCCCGTACATGCTCTGTCTCCCTCTGTCCCAAAAATAAATAAACGTTGAAAAAAAATTTTTTTAAAAAATATTAGATGGCTACATAGTATTTCACAACATGGATGCGTCATAATGTAGCCACTCAACTATGTCAGGTGTTTCAACTGTTCACAGTTTTAAACAATACTGCACCGTGTACAAAGCATAAAAATACAGCTTTGCACAGAATATTAACCAGAACAAAACTCTAAAACAATAAATAAACAATAGTCCTCAAAAATCAATACTTTGAACAGGAATGTGGACATTTAAATTTTTCTTCCTTAGCTATCTCATTTGCATTTCCAAAATCCCAGAAACAGTATGATCAAATGATTAATTTCTGTTCTGGTGCCTGACTCTCCTCAATTCTTAAACTAGGAGAGATGCTGGCCCTACCCAACCATTGATTTTGCACCTCCTTCTTATTAAATGGCACCTTTGTATTATTCAGCTTCACAAAGTACCCAATTAAAAGACTACAGTCCACAACCTTTTTTATAGCTAGGTGTGACCATGCTATTAAGTTTGGGAAACCTGAAATGTAAGGGGAAGCATTGAGAAAGGTTTCTAGGAAAGTTCCTTTAAATGGAAACAGGCAGGAAAACCTTTTTTTGTTGCTTTCTCCTACCTGGAAGGCTGACGTGGTAGCTGGTGCTCAGACAGGTATCTTGGTCAACAAGGCAACTTGAATATGGAAGGTATGCATCAGAAATGGCAGAAATGGGGCGCCTGGGTGGCTCAACTAGTTAAGCATCTGACTCTTGACTTCAGCTCCGGACATGATCTCACGGTTCCTGAGTTTGAGCCCCACATCAGCACAGAGCCCGTTTGGGATTCTGTCTCCCTCACTCTCTGCCCCTCCCCCACTCTCTCTCTATTATCTCTATCAAAATAAATGAAAAAAAGAAAAGAAATGGTAGAACTGAGGGGCACCTGAGTGGCTCAGTCAATTAAGCATCCAACTCTTGATTTTGGCTCAGGTCATGATTTCACAGTTTGGGAGTTCCAGCCCAGTGTCGGGCTCTGCACGGACAGTGCAGACCTGTTTGAGATTCTCTCCCTCGCTTTCTGCCCTTCCCCCACGTGTGCATGCGCGTGCTCGCTCTCGCGCTCTCTCTCTCTCTCTCTCTCAAAATAGATAAACATTTTTAAAAATGGCAGAACAGAAAGACAAAAGCAATCTGGTGCTCTGGGACTATAAAACCTCCACATTAGTGGTAATCTATTGCCAAACTGCCTGGCTTGAAACCCTAATTCCGTTACGTTCTACCTACAACTTTGGGCAAATTACTAAGTTTTTCTATTTTTTTCACCTGTGAGATGGGGCTAACCACTACCTACTTCTTAGAGTACAGACATAAAGTACTTAGGACAATGCTAGAAAATATATGTTCTATTATGGCTTCCTGTTATTTTTACTACATCACCCGTAGGCTAGCTACCTTCAGACCTCTCTCATAGGCGAGAAACAAATAGACAAAGCCATCTCTGCTCAAGACACCTAATTGGAGATATTGTATTATACATAATTGTAATATAATAATTACATATAACCTATGTGTAATATGACACCTCCTTTACCATATGTAATAAAACCTAGTCCTGAATCATATGCTGCGATTCCATTTCTTTGCCCCATCTTCTTCAACAATGTATGTGAGTTAGTTTTTCTGTCTTTTTACCTCCTGGTTCTGGCATTTGCCACTCACATCTATATCCTAGTTTCTGATTCTTTCCTTTCATCCATGTCTTAGGAGTCATAAGAACCACTACATGAAACAAAGTAGTGTTGATAAATCTCTCGTTAAAGATTAGTATATAGTCTTCTGTAGAAGACAGCATGGTTCTGAGCCCAGGTTTTTTGCTAAATTATTTATTGAGATATAATATTTTTAGGCAAACTGCACAAATCTTAAGTATACAGCTCCATGACAAACTTCCTTTTAATTTATCCAGATTCCAAAAGAATAAAGGAAAAAAGAGAGAGGCATAAAAAACTTTAGAATATCACCTGAAATTATTTTTGTATCTTAAATTTTAAGCCTATAAGCAAAATTAAAACATTAGTAAAATGAAAACCCATATACTATTTACCTATATTTACCGATTGCTCACGTTTGGCCATATTTCTTTCACCCCTTTCATGTTCATTTTTTCTGAACCATAAAAAAGCAAGCTGCAGAGTCATTAGTGCATAACCCTGAATACTTTAACCTGTGTCTCTCAAGAACAAAGACATTCCCCTACTTACACATTAAAAACTATCACACCCAAGGAAATTAATATTACTATGTAGTCTCTGTACAAATTTCTAAACTGTTCCAATTTTTTAAGTATTCTTCCCTACCCCCACCACACCCTGGATCCAATCATGGGTTACACATGCCTGTTTTTTGACAAGTCTCTGTAGACTCCTATAATCCTGGACTGTTTCCTTGACTTTTTTCTTCCTTTCATGACTAACAATTCTGAAGAGTCCAGGTGTGATGGTTAACTTTGTGTGTCAACTTGACCTGGCAACAGGATACCCCGTGTCTGGCTAAACGTTATTTCTGGGTTGTCCATGAGGGTGTTTCTGAAAAATGTAAGCATCTGAATCCATCGTCTGAGTAAAGCAGATGACCCTTCCTCTTGGGGGGGGGGGGGCATCATCCAGTCCCTTGAGGGCCTCAACAGAACAAGGAAGGCAGAGGAAGGTGGAAACCAATCTCAACCTGACTGCTGAGCTGAGACATTGATCTCCTGCCCTTGATACTCCTGGTTCCCAGGCCTTCACACTTAGAGGGGAATGTACACCATGGCTCTCTTGGTTTTAGAACTTCCAACTACACAGTGGCTTTCCTGGGTCTCCAACTTGCAGATGACAGATCGTGGGACCTCTCAGCCTTCATAATTATGTAAGCCAATACCTTATAACCTTATAATAAATTTCTTTATATATATGAAATAATAATCTCTTAATACAAACATATACAATATATAAGCATATTACATATATAATACATATTATATATGTAATAAATATTATATATTTATAATGATAATCTATATAATATATAGTACATATATGTAATCTATTAGTTCTGTTTCTCTAGAGAACCCTAATACACCAGATAAACTGTCTAATAGAATTTATAGAATGCCTCACAATCTGAATGTGAAACATTGATGACTTCCTCATGATTACATAGTCAGGTGAAACGTGGGGGAAGAGTACTACATAAAAGATATTATCCAAGATTCCATTGTTAGAACAAGGGCTGTTTCCTTGCACAACTAAATAATAAATCAATGTGAGAATAGAATCTGCCTGTAAGTTAGCGGGCAATCACATTTTAAAATAAAGATTAGAAAGAGAACATATCTTCTCCTGCCTGTCACTTTCTATTGGCAATAGAAATCAGAAGGCATAATGGCTCTAAGACTTTCTACTTGGCCTAAAGAGTCAAAAAGCACAGCCTACACTTTAAAAATAAATATGTCTTGGGGCACCTGGGTGGCTCAATTGGTTAAGCATCTGACTTCGGCTCAGGTCATGATCTCACAGTCCATGGGTTCAAGCCCCGCACCAGGCTCTGTGCTGACAGCTCAGAGCCTGGAGCCTGCTTCAGATTCTGTGTCTCCTCTCTCTGTTCCTCCCCCACTCATGTGCTCTCTCTCTCTCAAAAATAAACATTAAAATTAATTAATTAATTAATTAAAATGTCATCATATCAAACCATTTGAAGTGTTTATTTCTAAGGATTAGAATTGCAGGGAACTTTCACTTTGTACATTATTTTTGTAATGTTTGAGTTCTTATAATAAGCAGATGTAACTTTATTTTTACAATCAGGGGAAACATTCCAAAAAAAAGAATTTTTTAATGAGGAAATATTTAAAATTAAGACTTCAAGCAGGGGCTCAGATTTGCTTACAAGATTAGGTCGCATAGGATTTCCACTCTCTGGTACACCAGTAAAATATACACTGGGCAATACTAGCCCTTGAGTGTTAATGATGATAAACGTCTTTAGGTTTTCTATCGGATTTTAACAGACTGCCTTTTAAGTTTCATATTTGGGGGGGGGGGGAATTATGAACATTACAGAACAAAGGAAGATCGTCATTAGCTGATTCTCTGATACAGAACAGACCCTTCAAAAGCAGTCTTCATCTTTGATGATTTTTTTTTTCCTGTTAAGCTTTTGTTTCAGATTCAAATAGATTCTGAATAGACGCAATTAACCTTAACAATATGTATAACCTTACAGCATTCTACTGACTTTGAGTTAAGTAACCTTACTGTGTAATTGAACTAAGTTTCTTTTTTCTCATTTCTGCTATGCGTCTACTGATCATTGCAGGTATTATGTATTTTCAGGCTTTCATCATCCTGTTGATTTATTGTTTCACTGTTTTAGCTGTCAAAGACTCTTTGAGAAATGCCCACTCATTTTTGATATTGTATTTGAGCAAAAGTGACTGCGCCCCAAGACTCGGCGGACTGCCAAATGTATTCCATACCGAGGGGTGAAATCCAGTGCAGAAAAGTTGGAAATTCCTTCTAAACACAACCATAATTTCGATCCTCCTGTCTAAACAGGAAGAGAAAGTGGATCTAAGCAAACCAGACTGTCTCTCCTTTCCATCCACTCCAGCAATCTCTTCTGCCACGCACAGAACCATGCTTTTCACACTACACAGGTAACCCACTAATGGTTCATGAAACCAATTTAACGGGCTTATTTTTATTTTTTTTTTTTAATTTTTTTTCTTCAACGTTTTATTTTATTTTTGGGACAGAGAGAGACAGAGCATGAACAGGGGAGGGGCAGAGAGAGAGGGAGACACAGAATTGGAAACAGGCTCCAGGCTCCGAGCCATCAGCCCAGAGCCTGACGCGGGGCTCGAACTCACGGACCACGAGATCGTGACCTGGCTGAAGTCGGACGCTTAACCGACTGTGCCACCCAGGCGCCCCTAACGGGCTTATTTTTAACAAATGAGTGTAGAAAAGGTCAGTGTTCATCACATAGAAGAAAGGTGAGAGTTGTTTTGTGAAGACTTTTTCAGTTATATATAAACTCCTACCTACCCACACCTGTACCAGATCATGAACGTCAGATGCATTGCATACACTAGCCTTTGGTCAGAAGTCTGAAAGATCACCGGAAGGCAGGATGCTGTTGAGGTTGCTCATAAACAGAAACAGTAAGAGAATTATTTTAATGCAAGCCCACCAAGCTGTCATTTAAGAAAAGCTGCAGAGACAAGAGAACCCCCACAGAAACTTCATTCTTGCAAACGACTTCTTTGTCCAAATAATTTTAAAGCTGTACATAAAGGTCACATTACTGTTTGTACAATGCCACTCCCTTTAGCCTGCAGAATTTCCATTTTCTTGATGTGAAAATATGACAATTGATGGAAGCTTAGCTAGCTGCACTCCCACTCCTTCCGCTCTGTATCATGTTCGGGATCTAGACTTAGGTAGATAGACTCAGGTTTGAGTGCTGCTTCTTTTACTAAAAAAAAGAAGCCATGAGACTCCGGGACATCATTTAATCATCAAAGACTCAGTTTCCTCAACTGTAAAGTGGCAAAGTGTTTACTGTATCAAGAAAAAGCAATTATAGGACATGCATAGTACGAGGTCTAGCACATGGTTAAGAGTTCAAGACATAAGAGTTCAAGCTATTGATTGTTATTTCGGTTTTATTCTCTCGGGGTGCCCACTTTGACTATTCTAGGTCACAAGTAATTTACTTTAAGCTACCACAGTATTGGAATGCTTTGCCATACAGCTCATTTCAAAAATAAGTCAGATAGGCAGAGTTCTACTGATTAGTTTGCTAGTAGAATATAGTAATCATTGAGACACCTAACAAACTCATTGAGCCATATAATTATCATTAAGAGTTAAACACTGTTGTTTTACAAACTTTCTGAATGCTTATGAGCCTTGCCTGAAGATTGAGTTATAGTCCTCTAATGAATAGCCATCTATATTGAGCCGTCAAGAAGATTACTCATCGGAATCAATCATAGATTTTTCTCTTCCCATGTACTATTATTTCATAGCACTAAAAGGGCCTGGAGCTCTCCATCCCCAGGGAGGAATAATAACCTGATGCTTTCATGCCATTTAACATCTATAAACAAAAGCTTACTTTCTCAGAGTCATATGAGGATTCAGAAGAGAAATTTGGGGCATTGCGGTGAAGAAGAAATAGTGAAAGCAGTTCTTATAAGTTTGTAAAAACTTGTACTTAATTTAAGACTATTTTATGTAGCCAGTTCAGAATCAAGTGAGGTGAGTCAAGAACATAAGTTTTTGATGATCTGTCTTAGACCTAAGACATTATATTTCAGGATTCAGAATATACTCAACAATTATTCCAATAGTGATGCTCATAAAAATTGAACGCTATAACTTAATGGCTATATGTTCCACTTTATACCCCATCCTATATCTATAAAATGCTTAATACTAATGTTTGACAGTGCTCTTTAAGGAGAAAAGAGAGAAAAATTGGGAAGTGGCCATTAATAAGTGGTCTTATCAAGCCATCCTTTATTTCCCTTCACTGTTCCTTGAGACTTTGAGGACAAAGGGAAAAGGACAAAGGGTATGAGCTACCAGGTTTATTTCCTTCCCTGGAGCACAGCAAACTGGGAAAAGTATTGAAGGTTTGAGTAGGGAAATGAGGGAACTAGAACTGCAAAGGGAGGAAATAAGAAAAAGGAGGGGGTTTCCCTAGTATACTTATATAGCACTTCAACAGCATCGAGTCTAAGCAGTTAGTAATCAGGGCTGTGGTGTATCTGAGAGGCTGTGTCAGCCTGGGTCCTCCAATTCGGAGACATCAGGACAGGGTTAGACATGCAAGATGTTTTGGGGGAAAACGCTTAGGAAGGACCAAAGTGGGATGCGCGTGGGTAGGCAGTGAAAGCCTCAAGAACATGAGCAGGTCTGATACCTATGAAAGGAGAGAGGGGAGGCGGGGATTGAGCGGGAAGAGCCTCAGACTGCTGTATAGTTCTGAGAAAATCTCGGAGAGTTCAGTGGGGAGTCTTCTGGCAAAAGCTGCCCAATAGAGAAGTCCCACATAGGCCAGGAACACGCTTCCATGAGTACCCTGGAAAGTTCGGACACTGGCTGGAAGGGTGCAGAATAAGAGTGCTCTCAGAACAAAGGGCATAATGGACGGTGGCAGCTGGGGCTACCAGTTGACTATGCTCCCCACAGTAAGTTCTTTTGAAGGACATCTGAACACAAAGTTTCCCTGGCTGTCATAGGGGCCACATAAACTCCTGTGGTATAATAAAAGATAAATACTTAGACCTTAACCCTGGTTCCCGGCACAGATCTCCAAAAATCCTTGGGATTCCACGTGATAAGAGTGTTGATTATATGCTAACGAGAGGACCCCAGAATGCTTCAGGATAGGAGTGATTTGCCAGGAAAACCAACCATGAGATTAGAGGATGATTTAATCGACTATGCCTGTGTAATGGAGCTAAATAAAAATTCTTGAATAAGGACTGAGGAGCTCCCAGAATGGTGAACACATCCAAGTGTGGAGAGGGTGGCCCACCTAAACAAGGCCTGGAAGTTCTGTGCAATGCCCCACCCTCCTACCTTACCCTTGCATCTGTCCCATTTGGTTGTTCCTGAATTGTATCCTTAATAATAAAACTGTAATTGCAAGCACAACAGTTTCCATGATTTCTCTGATTCGTTCTAGAAAACTAGGGGAAGAGAGGTCACGGAAACCCCCACATCTGTAGTCAGCCAGGCAGAAGTGTGGGTAGTTTGGGGACCCCATTTGTGGCTGGTGTCTGAAACGGGGGCAGTTTTGTGAAACTGAGCTCTAACCTGTGGGGTCTGCACTACCCAGGTAGTGTCAGAACTGAATTGAACTGAAGCTGGTTGGTGCTGGAATAATGTGTTTGATGTCAGAAAAAAAACCACACGCCTCCTAACCAGCCTGTAGACTGCGGCGCAAACATCACTTCTTGGTAATGCTTCTCCTGCTCCCAAGACGAACTCAGACCCTGGCTTTCCTTTATAGTGCATATCGTGTTATTCCTATAATTATCTAATAACTGTGTGCCCCATCAATTAGACTATAAGCCATATAAGGGCTTATCTCTTGTTGAGTAGTTATTTGTCCCTGAATTCGTAATTAAATATCCAGAGCTAGAGATCCTCTCTTCCTACAGGATTGTTGTGAGGACTGAGTTCATATACATAACACACTTTCACATGTTAACTGTTACATATGTTATTTTATTGCTTATCTTTAACTCTCTTCAGTTCTCAGCATAAAGTAGGCCACAAATATGTTAATTTATATACAAATTCAGTTCACCTGATGTTAAAGTAAATTGTATAGCAAAATTCCACGTTATAGGTTCATTTTCAGAATATCTTTTTATTTACTTTAAATGGCATCAAGCTAAAGGACTATTTCCGGGTATGATTATAGACAAGTACCTGAACTGAGGGAACCCTGTGTTGCTTTCACAAGCAAGAGTCTATTGCCCAGAATTGGGTAAAGTCAGGTGAAAAATCTCCTTCTTCATATATAAGATTAAAACCATGCTTTAATCATATACTTATCTAGAAATTATATAAGTGAGTGGGAGATATTTACAAAAAAGCAAAATATTGGGGCGCCTGGGTGGCTCAGTTGGTTAAGCATCCAACTTTAGCCCCGGTCATGATCTTGTAGTCTGTGGGTTCGAGCCCCATGTCAGGCTCTGGGCCGACACTCAGAGCCTGGAGACTGCTTTGGATTCTGTGTCTCTGTCTCTCTCTCTCTCTCTCTCTCTCTCTCTCTCTGACCCTCCCCTGCTAGTGCTCTCTCACTCTCTCTCAAAAATAAACAAACATTTAAAAATTTTTTTTTACAAAAGCAAAATATTGAAAGGGACAGTGAAGGTAAATTGTTACTTTGGATTCGAAGTATATATAAGCCTTTCTTCTCTTTAAATCTGTGTAAATTGCTTATGATACCTAGGGACAAGATAAAAATCACCAACTAAAAATAATTGGGAAAGCCAACATGAATTAGCACTTATAATTATTTAAATCCAAACATAGTCAAGAACACAGCCTTGCCTTAGAGTCTATTTGGAGGTTCTCAGGAGTCATTTAAGATATTAAGAGATTGCCTTAACATCTCCACATGGAAGTAGGTGTTTTAAACCAGTGTGTTTTTACAATGTACAAATACTCCGCTTCAGGGTGACGGCACAGTACTTGATCAATTAACACCTGTTAAATGAATTTAAGGTTGTCAGCATCCCACATTTACTGGACATTTCCTTCCTGCCAGGCATGAAGTTCTGTTTTACGCATACACCTACACACAAATAAAGAAGCCCTCAGAGGTTGGTATTATCTCATTTTAAGTAATGAGGAAACTGAGGCATAAAGTCCTTGAGCACCTTGCTGAAGTTCAGAGAGCAAGTAATGGCAGAATGAGAACACGGAGTCCGGCATCAAAGCCCATGCTCCTGTGCCCTCACTGGCACTTCCCTAAGGAATTAATGGAAAGATGTGCACAATACAAGGCGAAATCCCAATCCTTTGTCATGTAAATAAGCGCATATTGAGAATGAACAAATGAAGCTTATTAAGCACTTCTTCCTTTTTCTCTACTTCCCACCAGAAAATGCTATAATTCCGCTCCAAAAAAAAAAAAAAAAAAAAAGAATAAAGCCCTCTTTTAGGGTTTGTGTGTGCATTTTACTAAGATATTATTTACCATTCAACCATTTTCCTTGGTTTTCCAGTTCCATTAAAGGATACAAGTGAGAATAAACAATAGAAGTGACTAATGGAGATGTAAGAATTCGGAGTGGTCCAAACAGGATCTCCTCTACTGAACACCTAAAAGGGAATGACTCTTATAACGTTCTACTTACTGCAACCGGTTCGCATTTTTTAAAAATAAAAGAGCTCTGTGAAAGCCAACTCTCCCATGTACTCTCTAATGGTCTATCGGCAAATCTTAAAAATCACAAAATAGTATGCAGTGAGGTCTTCAGGTATTGAGGCCTGGACAATGAATTAGAAAACCGCCCCTTTCCGAGCAATTTGGTCCAGCAAGATTCTGGGGATGTTGACAGCCAAAAAAAAAAAAAAAAAAAAAAAAGAAAGAAAAAAGAAAAAGAAAAAACAGATAGATGCAAATGCTAATATTTATGAGATGATATGAGCTTGCAAATAAATGATTGTATCTAACTAGATGCTAACTTTAACAACAAAAAGGCACGTAAAGGGTGTTCATCATCAACCTGAGACTGTATGCCCATGACCTCTGCTACATTAAATGCTACAGCTTACTGAGATTACTTGAATTTAATGAACCTCTATCGTAGTAAGACACCTCTCATTCCGCAAAGGTGACAAATGCGGCAATCTCTGACTGCAACCACCCGGGTCACCCACCCCATCTAAGGGCAACCCTAAGTGGAATAATATCAAAAGCCCAGTACTCATGACTTCTTTCAAAGTTAAGGGATAAAAGAAAAGTTACTGTTTACGGGTCATATGGTGATATACTGTTCCTTGGCAACCAGCAGGTCTTTTGTGCGACAAGTTGATGGAAAGGGGGGAACTGAAAATGAAACTATTCAGAGGATTCCAATGCACAGAAGCAGCACTTCCGGAGCCCTGTGTAGCCATACTATCCTGTTAAAGAAGCTCCTTCCATTGGGAGGAAAGCGAGGATTACTGACGCGGGGTAACAAACGTTTTCAGGGTACCAACTGTAGACTCTGAACCAAAGACCAAGGTCAAGGTTACCTATATGACAGGAAACCCTGCGGCCACTCTCGACCTCACCCGGTCCCACTCCTCTGGTCCTAAGAGGTCATTTATCTGGGAACTTGGTTGAGATGCAAGCGTGCTCCCAGAGCCAGCATTTGGAGCATCTACCCCATAACACATTCCCTCTCCGCCCTTGCCCCGGCAGCTGACGCGGAGACACCACTTAAGGGCATCGATGGTTTAAACCAGGAAGGAAAACAATAATTCATGCTAAAGAGTAGGAGTTCTGGAGACACCTGTAAAGTTCGTAGGACGCTCAGGCGAGTTCTCCACACGTCTTTTCAATCCTGTAGCCAGCCACGAGAATCGCAATGTTCTTGAAAGGAACGAGAGCTGTTATTTAGCAAAGAACCGCAGACTGGCACACTCAATTTATAAGGTAATAATTCCTGAAAGCTTTTGGGTAGGCAAACGAGCCTGCACTCTCTCAGAAACCCCGCTACTGGGCCCCCGTGGTTTCAAACTCCGATGATCAAGAAAGTGCTCGCCGAGTCTGTCTGAGGTCTGGGCTCCCGCCCCCAAGCCGGGTTGTTAAGTACTTACCACCGCTGGCCGGCGAGCCGTGGGCTCTCCTGCGAAGGGCTCTGGGGGGTCGCCTGCGAACCCGGTCTGGGACCTTGCAGCTGGCCCGGCTCCCGAGGCCGCCCGGGGGGCTCCCGGGCCGGGCGGGGGGCGGGGGGGGCGCCGAGCCCGGAGCCCACCACCCGAGTGCGGGTGAACATAGCTCTGAGTCCGCGGGTGCCCGGCCGCCGCTGCGGCGGGGACGCGGGCTGGGGCGCCTCGGGAGTCTCGAGATGAGATTCGAAAGGGCAGGGGCAGCGGTTTCAACAGCTTGAGTTTCGATTTCCCGCCAGCGGCGGCAGGTGCGCCCGCCCCCGGGGGACTTCCCCATTCGGGCTCCACTCGGGCGCCCTCTGACCTCAGCGCGGGTGAAGGCTCTCGCTGCGCCGCCCTGGCGGGGAGAAGTGAGCCTGCTCCGCCCCTACCCGTGCTGGTTCAAGGTCTCCAAGACACCTTAGAGGATAATGAAGAGACCTGTGGTAGCCGCAAGGGGACTAGAACCCTCAAAGGTACTTTAGGGCTGTGTAATAGGTAACCCCTAATTTGAGGTTACTGCTGGAAATTTGAGACCCTGAACAATAGATTAACCTTGGAACGCCAGAGATTAGGTGAATAAATAAAATCATCTGAACAAAATTTTGCCTTACGTTGTTGTGCACATACATTCAAGTTAAAGGAAATGTGAAGTGGAATCAAAAGCCAAAAGTGAAATCAAAAGCCAAAGAAAGCCCAAAAGAGGGGAAGCAAGCTCTTGTTATTTATGATGGCGGCATTAGCGTTTGCTTACGTGTCTCCTACCACATAGGTTATGGGAGGAAAGAGATCTCTCTCATTTTTGTATAGCCAGCATTAGGACAGTCACGATCAACCCACTACACATCAGAATCGTCTGGGAGCTTTCTAAAAATATGGATGCTGAGACTCACCCCCCAGACCTACAGATACAGAGTCTTGCAAGTCCAAATTTGGAAGGAAAAAAATCTCCATTCCATAGTCGAACCATTGCCCAATGTCTTGCACAGACCGGGTATGAAACTAATACTTCTTGAATGTTTGATCAATTACTGAGCAAGGCTGCCTGGAGAATCATTGCTGCCTAGCCCTCAGCTTGCCCAAGAATTTGCATTTCTAACAAGTTTCCTAGAGATACCCATGGGGCTGGTTTGGGACCACCTTTCGAGAACCCTGCTGTGGGCAACGTGGGAGGCACAGAAGGTTTTTCCCTAGGGCAGTTGTGTAATAATATGTTTGAGAAAGTTCTATCAGCAATGTGAAAGACAGATTGAAAAACGAAGAGGCTGAAATCTGAGAGAGAAACTAAAAGCCTAGTTATTATAATCTAGGTGGGAAATCTGAGCTAAGGCAACAGCATGGGAAGTAGGAAGGAGGGGACAAAACCCGTGACGTTCCAAATGAAAGGTTAACATAGTTGGATTAAAAAAAAAAAAAAAAAAAATTAGATGCAGAAGGGACCTGAGCTCCAGAGGTAGCAAATGGGACAGATGGGGAGACAGTTTGTACAGTACTCTGAAACCCAGCTCTGCCACATACCGGCCCCATGACCAAGGACAAGTCACTCAATTCCCTAGAGGCCCAGTTTCCTGATCTGCATTATGTGGAATGAAGTTACAATATGTACCTTGTGGGATACTGTGAGGAATAAAGAGACAATCCACATCAACACTTCTCAAATGCAGTTGATTTTGCCTCCAGCAGACATTTGACGATGCCTGGAGACATTTTTTGTGAAGCCTAGAAGGGGGAGAGGGGTATGTCTACTGGCATCTAGTGGGTAGAGGCCAGGGATGCTGCTAAATATACTGTAATGGACTGGGCAGCCTCCCAGAACAGAGAATCATCCTGCCCAAAAAGTCAATAGTGCTGAGGTTGGAAAATCCTGATCTAGGTAATATGCCTAGCTTAGAGTCCCAGTAACTTAATGGTTGCTGTTTGATGGTAACTGTAAGGTTTTAGCTTTGTGTATAGGAGGAAAGCGGAACCATTCATCAGTAACCAAGAGGAGGGACAGGTTTCTGGCAAGGGTGAAAGACTTTGATTGGGGAACTTCCAGGTTGTAGGTGCCTGTAGGGTGAGAAAAGCAGTTCCAGAGTCCCCCCAAAAGTGGATCTGGGTGATCTTCCTGGAGGCAATTTTCTTCAAATTGCCAACTGCTGGGAAAATACCACTGGAACTTTTATTTCAGAGGATAAGAAAGAAGTTGTTTTGGTGATTGGATTCAATTCAAAGTTTGAATAAAGGAAAATCAGTTCTTCTAAAGGAACTAGTACGAGTAACGCTGACTTCAAGGAATACACTCGGTTGACCGTATTTATTTTAAAACCCAACCGCGTAGCACACCCAAGTTGCAAACATGAAATAGAAATAGAGGATAATAGGCAAAATCTAGATTGCTTATTCTGTTCATTTGTCATTTTGCTACATTCCTAAAGTGTTAAAAAATGTGAATGTGGTTTACTATTGCAGTAGACATTAGAGGCTCCTTTAAGATACTTGAGAGTGGGTTATCTATTTGCATATCACATATTTTTTCACCTTATGTGTCTGTGTATTTGTGTGAAGATATGGGCTGGCCTTTTACTAGGGTTGCTCAGAGATGTGTGCCTCTGCAGCAATGGCTAGTGGAGAGAAATAGGGAGAGTGGAGAAGATTCTGGATCCCCACCCCTGCCTCAGCCCTTATCTCTTCTATTTACTGGATTGCTACCTGATTTTGTTTGAGTAAGAGCTCCATGGCTTTGAAAGTTCAAGGAATCATTGTACTAGACAATTACCTGTATATTTTAAGGGACAAGGGGGATTACCTGAAATCTAGGGAGATTGTTAAATGGCCTGAAATTTGGCCAATTAAAGATTCCCTTAGGAAATGGCTTTCTTTTAAAACGTAACTGCATCCGGAAAATAATCATTTATTCATTCCTTAGGTAAAGGAGTTTAATCTAAGCAAAAGATATTTTGGTTGGGGAAGAGGGAAGCTAAAGTGGAAAGAAAAAGAGGATTCAAAAGGATACACAAAGGAAAACGTTGTAAAATGAGACATTGATAGGAAATGGCAATTCAAGGCTACAATGAGCAGTTTTAGCCCAGCGTGCTGGGATAAGATTAAAGATAAGATGAAATCAAAAAGAAACTTCACCAATTTGGGCTTATGCTAACATATCCAAGTATGTCTTTTATCTTCCAAGGATCTAAATGAAGATACATATCTGGTTTTTAAATTAGTTGCCTTCGATTACTCTCTCATTAGTGTGAATAAATACAGACATAGATTCTCAGCTGTTTCTTGTCATAAAATGTCTCAGTGAAAATCTTAGTTTCTAGGGGTACCTGGGTGGACTCTTGATCTCAGCTCAGGTCTTGATTTCAAGGTCCTGAGTTCAAGCTCTACACTGGGCTCTGTGTTGGGCATGAAGCCTACTGAAAGAGAAGAAAGAAAGAAAGAAAGAAAGAAAGAAAGAAAGAAAGAAAGAAAGAAAGAAAGAAAGAAAGAAAGAAAGAAAGAAAGGAGGGAGGGAGGGAGGGAGGGAGGAAGGAAGGAAAGAATCTTAATTTCTGAAAATTCCAAAAAGTCATGCTTCCTTAAATTTGATTCTGCAGTGAAATGTTAGATTAATCCAGTAGGGTGAGGACAGCAGTTAAAGATTTGATTTCTCTCTTCCAACAAAGGATCTACGTGAATCAGTGACTACTTTACTAGGCACTCCTCATTTTGTGTGTGTGTGTGTGTGTGTGTGTGTGTGTGTGTGTGTTTGCATAAGAGCATATTTGTGGCAATATCACATTCTTTAGAAATTCTTTAAATGTATGCCATAAATCATGGAATGCTACAATTATAAGTCACCTTAAGTTCAGGCAATAAATATTTATTAATAATAAGCACAGACCATTCACTCCATCAGACCCAGCAGCTACAGTGGGGAACAGAAAGAACCTTCTTATGCTAACCCCTTGATTAAGATCACCTCATTTTAGACAGAAGGAAACAGAGACTTAGAGAAGTCAAGTGACTTCCAGGATTGTGTGACAACTTTGTGGCAGAACCGAATTTAGGTCTTCTGAGTCCACATAGAGCTTTCTACATTTTGGAAGATGATTGTGACAATATATATCTTTTGACAAAATCCAGAATTTGGAATGCTTTTCATTTGTTATAATTTCCCCATGAGCAGCTTTGTATTATTTCCCAGAACGGTTATGGCAAAGTCTGTAAACCTATTAGAATCAACATTAATAAAAACCGTTGCACTCCAACATTCATCCCTATAATTATGTGGTCAAATAATCTTTACAATAGACAGTGCTTTGTACAACATGTCAAATTTTTGTGAATAGAAAACATGCTAAATTTGGGTTAGAATTCCTCTTCTTTAACTGTGTTAAAATAGTGAGCTTCATAGTGTAGAAACGGAAAGATGTACATTTGTTCGCTCTGTTTTTCTGATGACAATGAATACTGTCACTTGGGGAAATGAGGAGAAATGTGCTTTTAATAATATTTGCGATCTTCCGGAAGGTGGCTGCATTTCTTTGTTTATAAATTCATATCTGAGGAAAGCGTAATGGCTTCCATCTCTGAGTTGTCACACTGTATGGTAGCTGTCACCAGACCTCTGCTGGCTACAGGGATGAAAGAAATTTCCCTTCACTGGGGAAAGTTCTGAAGACTCTGTCAGTGGCATGGGAGAGAAATTCCCCTGAAGAGTTTCTTTAGCCATGATAAATGAACCAAACAGAAACTTTCCATAGCACTACCCATTTTAAACCCCACCACTATGCCTTTTCCAAAAATGCCCTCTCTTAGGGAACTTCTGACTGTCCTGATGTCTTAACTCCTAGCCAACTCCTGTGGGTATTCACATCCTTTGTAAGTATAGCCAGGTATGTAACAGAGAGTATGGCATAGGGGCAAAGGGCAGAAAGACCTGAACTTGAGACCCGGCAGAGCCATTTAAGAATTCTGTGACCTCAGGCAAACTCTGAAACTCTCTGAGCTTTGGTTGCTTCATTTGTAAGATGAAATATTAATCATAATAAGACCAGCTGTCCAATCTACCTTCGGGGCTTTGTGAAGGCCAAATGAGATAACATTTGTGGAAGTGGTTCGCCAATTGCACCTTGATGCCATATAAATGGAAGATCGTGTTGTGGCTTTTTTTGAGCTGTCCATGCAAGCACTTTATATATGTTTTCCAATAATACTTAAATTTGTCCTCAAAGAGTCCTTAACTTTGGTTCTACCAGCTCCCAGCTTTCAATTGCTAAAACCTCATAGAGCTATATCCTCAGTGTGTTTTATCTTGAAATCCCTTTCAGAATAGAAATAAAGCAGTATATAGTTTTACCTACCACTAGATAAACGCCTGTCACAGGAGTACAGTCCCCAGTGAAGCTGGAATTCTGTTGGCATAACTGGAAGGCCCTGAGCACTCTGTAGACATTCTGGGGCAGTATTCCATCCCTAATATCTTCTGGCAGCCAACAAGAGTTCCATTTCTATGGGTAAAACTTAGGATCCTCCTATTTTGCTTTACTTGTAGAAAGGAGTCATGTTAGAAATTCCCTTGGCCTTGCAGGCTTCCAAGAGCGCGATGTGGGGTAGGAATTCCCTGCAGGCATACCACAGCGGCTAGAGTTCAAGACTCTCCTGAGTAGTCCTCAGCAGCCTCCCAACTATATGGCTTCTCTTTTGGAGCTCCAGTAAAACAATCTCTGACAAAGGGAGGGTGATGAAAATGGTTACAATAATGAAGTTTCATGCAGTCTGAAGAAAGGGAGTGAATCCCGTGTTATTCAACAAGGGTTCAGCATGCACGCTTCGGGCTTTGTCAGATCGACCTGTGTTTAGATCTTGTCTCCACTACTTATAACACGAGAGACTTTGGGTGAACCACTGAACATCTCAGGGCTTCAGTTTTTTCAACTATAGAATGGAATGAGTTCTAAACCTACTGAAGATAGTTGTCATACATGTTAGGTAAGCATAAAGTGCTCAGTACCGTGTATCCAACATGGTATCCTCAATAAATACAGTGATCAATACTATTTAAATTTGCAGGAGCACCTGGGTGGCTCAGTCAGTTAAGCCTCCAACTCTTGGTTTGGGTTCAGGTCATGATCTCTGGGTTCGTGGGTTCAAGCCCCACGTTGGGCTCCGCGCTGACAGCACAGAGCCTACTTGGAATTCTCTCTCTCTCTTTCTCTCTCTGCCCCTCCCGCCTCCTCAAAATAAGTAAATAAACTTCAAAAAAAAAAAAAGAAGACAGCCAAATGGCTAGTAAATATATGGATATGCAAACTGAAATTACAATGAGATACCTCTATACACTCAACAGAATTACTAAAATGAAAAAAAAAAAGCTACCATGCGTCAGGATGGGAAACTGAAATTCTGGTGCTCCACTAGAGGACTGGTAAATTAGTGCCTTTTTGGAAAATTGGCAGAACCTTCTGAGGCCGAGTATTTTCATACCTAGACATTCCACTGTTCATGTGCTCACCAAGTCCAGTACAAGCATGATTCATCAGAGTTTAAAACACAAACTATTTACATACCTATCAATAGTAGATGGATTGTAAATCAAACCATCCTGCTGTATACTTTGAACTTATACAGCGACGGATATCAATTATATCTTAACTAAACCAGAAAACTACGCGAAATAAGGCAAAGACAAGATAACCGACAAATAAATGGTGGTATATTCCTACAGTGTAATACTACATATGAGAAGTTCTATAGTCGTCGTCCTAAAGGGCTAGTTGGCCATTTCTCTAACTTCCTCAAGCTCTTTTCAGGCATGATGGTGTTTCTATCCAGCCCCTCTCACTCATGTCACCTAGATTAAACTACAGGTTCAGCCGCAATGGTCGAGACTCAAAATAACTGTGATTTAGCAGCTTAGAAATTGTCTCTTAGGTGCTCGTCTCAGCACACGCAGGCCAGGGCTGGCACAGTGATGGTGTTACTTACTATGGTGTCAAGGGTCCAGGCTTCTATTGTGTTGCTCTGTCTTCTCTCGGGTGCTTCCCTTATCTACATCAAATGCATAAATAATCCAGCCAGTGAGGAGGGAGAAAGGGAAACTGCAGGGCGAGTTTACCTCTAGGTGTACAACCCAGAGATTGTACTCATCACTTTTGCTCACACTTCACTGGTCAAATTTAGCTGCACAGCTACACCTAGTTACAAGAAAGGCCAGGAAGTGTAGTCTTACTTTAGTCACCTAACACACATTTCTTGAGTATCTAGTATAAACCAGACACTGAGGCTACAGTAGTGGATAAACCCAACAAAAATCCCTCAGGGCACCTGCGTGGCTCAGTTGGTTAGGTGTCCAACTTTGGTTCATGTCATGATCTCGCAGTTTGTGAGTTCTGGCCCCGCATCGGGCTCTGTGCTGACAGCTCAGAGCCTGGAGCCTGCTTCCGATTCTGTGTCTCCCTCTCTCTCTGCCCCTCCCCTGCTCATGCTCTGTCTCTCTCTGTCTCTAAAATAGATAAACATTAAAAAAAAATCCCTCTGCCACATTCTTTCATTCTAGATGGGCAACTCACAAAGCAAGTAAGTAAAATATGTAATGTGTTAGATACTGTTAAATACTGAGGTAATCAGATTTCAAGCCAGCCTCCAGTGATTCTCGCTTCCTACCCCAAATTTGGGATAAATTGTAATGCAGCAGGAAACAACTTATAGATTATAGCACCTGGAAGTGTGGTGCAGTCTAAAATGAAAACATGGGCTTGGCTTCAGAACTGGTCTGAGGGCAGGAGCTGGAAAGTCTTTGAGGACAATGCTGGCACAAGTTTAGGAACATTATAGAAGGGGTCCCTGTTATTTGGTGTTAGATAGCAGCACCGTTACCTGTGGTGACGTGGGAAGCAAAGGTACCTAATGACCTAAGTGAGCTGGGTAAGGAGATAGCCAGGCAGAATGTGGAAGGTCCTGCCTGATTCATTCTTGCTGCTTATAGTAAGATGTGGGAAGATAGAGATAACCTAAATGAAAGGTTATTGCCCAAAAAGGAGCTAGGAATTGCTGATTTTGGTAGTTCTCAACCTCTGTAAATGGCAAACTATGCTAAGGTTAAGAATTGGCTCCAGGAAGAGATCAAATCAGAGAACCATCATGAAAGCCTGATTTAAAGTGGAAAATGCGAGAGTGGCTATTAATTCCTTCGTTAAGAAGACATCAGAACGATCCAAGGAAATAAATATCTCAAGGAACCATTCAGTCAAAGAATAAAACTTTCAGAAGCTTAAAAATGTTGTCCTTTAACAGTCTGGCAGAAGACCAAAGAAGACAGAAGACAAGATATGGTTTTTGTCCAATGGGATAAGCCCAAGTAAGATTTATAAAAAACCCCTCAGACTTTTTAGGACAATTGTATTTTCAGAAATACCACCAGTTTGGACTGAAAGGGACAGATTCATGATGAAATGAAAAGTCTCATTATGACAGAGATCAGGCGGGGAACACCAGCAACCACATACATGGGTTGTTTTTCATGGAAAAGGAAACATAACTCAAAGGGCAGAACTTAAAGCCCACAATGTGTAGCCAAATGCCACAAACAATTATTCTCATGCCTTGAGTCCTAATCAAGGAAGTACCAACCCCTATCTTGCTGGATTTTAAAATCGCTATAGCCCAATGGCACCAACTTCCTCCCATTTTCCCCCTTTGAATAAACACCTATACTGGTTATCCTATGCACATCCTACCACTTTATGTGGGATACGTTGGAAGCAGATAACTTGACCCTTTACTTCACAGGTCTCAGGTCAAGAGAAACCATACTGGATGAGCTATACGCAAGAACTACATGTGTGGAGTCTCACCTGCACCAGACTTGCTTTAGATAACAAGAGTCTAGATTTTGAGCTGATGCTGTAATGGCATGAGACTTGGGGGGAGGGGGTCTTGGGAGGAGATGAGGATAACTTGCATGTGAACCTGTGGGGACCAGTGGTCGTATTGTGGTAGCTGGTCTCCAAGGTGGCCTCTAATGATTCTTGTGTTCTGCTATTCTTGCCCTTAAGTAGTTTCCTCCAACTTTGAAGGCGACCATCTGGTGTAACCTCCAGCCCCTATCACGATGACCCTAACTCTAGCTGACATCTTGGTGCAACGTGAACACGAACCACACAGCCAAGCTGCTCCTGAATTTCTGCCTTCCAGAAACTGTTGGGGGAAACACATACTGAATGTTTTTTTTAAGCCACTATATGTTGGGGGTAATACATGATGCAGCAATGGACAACGAATACAAGTACAAGGAGAAAAATTAAAGTGGAAATTGAATGGGAAGTAAAATCTGTATGAAATTTTAGATAGGGTGGCCAGGGAATATCTTCTTGTGACCTCTCAGTAGGGATCTCATGGATGCAAGGGTACAGGAAGAGCGTGTTGATACTCAAAACATTAAACAACCAATATGACACAGGTACTGACCAATCACAGCATGTGTCCCACCCAATAAAAGCTAATACAGTTCAAAAACATTCCCTAGGGCCCCATGTTGAAACCCAGCTGAATTTCAGCCTTGAGCAAATGGAATATAGTCAAATATCCTGAAGTGAGAGAATGTCTGTCTTTGATAAACAACAAAAAGTTTGATGTGAGCAGAAGGAGAGAGTACTAGGAAATGAGGATAAAAGCCTAATATGGGGCCAGACCATGTAGGGTCCTTTAAGTCATAGTAAAGCTTTTGGCTTTTACTCTGCATGAAATGGGAAGCATTTGGAGGATTTGGTGCAGGGGAGTAACATGATATAGCATGTCTTAACAAGGTCACTCTCACCGATATTTTGAGAATAGATAGGAAGGAAAGCAAGAGTAGAAACAGGGAGGCAAGTTGAGAGGCAGCTGCAATAATCCAGATAAGAAATGATGTTGGCATGTACACATGTGCACACGTGCGCACACACACACACACACACACACACACACACACAGTAGAGGTGGTGAGAAATGCCTAGATTCTTGATATATTTTAAAAGTATAATGAACAGGATTTTAAGTGTAGGATGAACAGAAACAGATTGGATTTGACTTGTAGAAAAAGAGTCAAGGATGATATGTAGGTTTTCAGCCTTAGAAGATAGAGTTACCATCAATGAAGTTAGGGAAGGCTGTGAGACGGGTGTTTCTGGTATTGGTGGTGAGGAAGGGTATTGTCATGAGCTCACGTTTGGACATGTCGAGTTTTAAGAGCCTATTAGACATCCAAGTAGAGTAAGCTGTTGAAGTTCAAGTGTGGTTTCAAGGAAGATGTCCAGACTAAAGATACAAGTTCGGAACTCATTAGCTTATGAAATGTTTTTAAAGTCAAGTGGTTGGATGAGACTACCTAGAAAGTGAGTTTAAACAGAAAAGAGAATTTGGGTGTCCTTTTCCCTAGTTTTAAATTATAGAAGGAATTTTATCACTATGGAAGAGAAACATCAATATCGAAGGAGAACTAGAATTCTCTCCCTGCTTACTCCAGATCTAAGCCCATGAGTTAGTAAGAATGTATAGGTATCCAGGAGTGGGCATTAGCGAGTCAGGCCAATGTTTTGGTGGTGTGGGGTGAACACTGAGAGTGTAAGAACAAACAGACATACCCGAACCTCCGAAACTCAAGTCCGATCAGGAACACAATCACAGACAAGGTGGAAAAGCTGTTGACCAACACTGCAGTTGGTGAACCAACTCTTTATATTCTAGCTCAGTGGTTCTCAATGTTGGCTATACTTTGGAATCACTTGGAGAGCTTTAGAATCACTGAGGCTTGGGTCCCACCCCAGATTTCCAATTTCATTGGTCTGGGGTATGGCATGGACACTGGGGGTTTTACATACTTGCCAGGGATTCCCATGTACAGCCAAGGTTGAGAATCAGCACTGTGGATGAAAAACAACACTACAGTTCATAAGGTATCCTTATCAGCTCCTTTAGGAGCAGCTCTTGGCTTGCTTTTTGTCCAGAAGGACATTACAGAGAGGTTACTAAACTGTAACAAAACAAGAGCTTAGAAGACTGAAAAAAAAAAAAAAAATATATATATATATATATATATATATATATATATATATATGGAGAGTCTTGAACTTATATTTTGTATTGCTTCCCGTAGGTCATTTCTCAGAACATTAGGCCTAGACTAAGTGCTGGCTGCTCGCAGAACAACAATTCGGGGTTTTTTTTTTTTTTTTTTGAGGTTTGTGATAGAGTAGGTGTTGTACCACATAGAGCAGACTCATTGGCTGGCCTGTGAACAAAGGACAACAAAATATGCACACAGAGTGTACTAAAACACAGGCTGTTCCATGAATGGAATACCTGACACTTTTTAGGAGACTGTGGAAAAGGTAAGGATATAAACATTGTTTACCGACGTAAGAAATTTCTGGTCCGGCAGTGCTTTCAAAACTCCTTCTGAACACACATCTGGGAAATCTGTTTGTCAGAGATTCTGTGGGTTCTGCTTGGCCCCCCCGTGCAGCTGACCCTGAGAAGCTCACACTGTTCTTGTGGCTGGAATATGGGGACGTCAGCTTGATGACGTGAGTTTTGTGGCACAGTGTTATAGAAATAAAAGTATTTTGAAGAGCAAGCCCACATCAGCCATACTCCCTTGTGCATTCAGTAACTTATCACGGCTGTAAAGTAGGAAGAACAAGAAAAATGTGCGGGAAGTGGCACAGTTTGTACTCTGTCAGTACTAGATAGGGGTTCTTTACTGCTCAAGGTAGATTAAAACAACCCAGTAGATTTGGTCTCAAAACCTCACATATTCACACAGAGGCTGCCACAAGACACGAAGTCGGGACCCTAACAAAAAAACCAGTGTTTTGTATTTCCTAGTTGTGTTTGTCAGCAATGCTTTTCAGACGCAAATGGCCTTGCATCATCATGCTGTTATTCCCTTTTAGGGGGTGTATTTAATCCAAGAAAAAAAACATGCTCCTCTCTCTCTCTCTGCCCCTCCCCTGCTCATGCTCTGTCTGTCTCTGTCTCAAAAATAAATAAAAAAAAAAACATTAAAACAAAATTAAAAAGGGGCGCCTGAGTGGCTCAGTCGGTTAAGCGATCGACTTCGGCTCAGATCATGATCTCGCAGTTCATGAGTTCTAGCCCCGCGTTGGGCTCTGTGCTGACGGCTCAGAGCCTGGAGCCTGCTTCAGATTCTGTGTCTCCCTCTCTCTCTGCCCCTCCCCTGCTCATGCTCTGTCTCTCTCTGTCTCTAAAATAGATAAACATTAAAAAAAAAATCCCTCTGCCACATTCTTTCATTCTAGATGGGCAACTCACAAAGCAAGTAAGTAAAATATGTAATGTGTTAGATACTGTTAAATACTGAGGTAATCAGATTTCAAGCCAGCCTCCAGTGATTCTCGCTTCCTACCCCAAATTTGGGATAAATTGTAATGCAGCAGGAAACAACTTATAGATTATAGCACCTGGAAGTGTGGTGCAGTCTAAAATGAAAACATGGGCTTGGCTTCAGAACTGGTCTGAGGGCAGGAGCTGGAAAGTCTTTGAGGACAATGCTGGCACAAGTTTAGGAACATTATAGAAGGGGTCCCTGTTATTTGGTGTTAGATAGCAGCACCGTTACCTGTGGTGACGTGGGAAGCAAAGGTACCTAATGACCTAAGTGAGCTGGGTAAGGAGATAGCCAGGCAGAATGTGGAAGGTCCTGCCTGATTCATTCTTGCTGCTTATAGTAAGATGTGGGAAGATAGAGATAACCTAAATGAAAGGTTATTGCCCAAAAAGGAGCTAGGAATTGCTGATTTTGGTAGTTCTCAACCTCTGTAAATGGCAAACTATGCTAAGGTTAAGAATTGGCTCCAGGAAGAGATCAAATCAGAGAACCATCATGAAAGCCTGATTTAAAGTGGAAAATGCGAGAGTGGCTATTAATTCCTTCGTTAAGAAGACATCAGAACGATCCAAGGAAATAAATATCTCAAGGAACCATTCAGTCAAAGAATAAAACTTTCAGAAGCTTAAAAATGTTGTCCTTTAACAGTCTGGCAGAAGACCAAAGAAGACAGAAGACAAGATATGGTTTTTGTCCAATGGGATAAGCCCAAGTAAGATTTATAAAAAACCCCTCAGACTTTTTAGGACAATTGTATTTTCAGAAATACCACCAGTTTGGACTGAAAGGGACAGATTCATGATGAAATGAAAAGTCTCATTATGACAGAGATCAGGCGGGGAACACCAGCAACCACATACATGGGTTGTTTTTCATGGAAAAGGAAACATAACTCAAAGGGCAGAACTTAAAGCCCACAATGTGTAGCCAAATGCCACAAACAATTATTCTCATGCCTTGAGTCCTAATCAAGGAAGTACCAACCCCTATCTTGCTGGATTTTAAAATCGCTATAGCCCAATGGCACCAACTTCCTCCCATTTTCCCCCTTTGAATAAACACCTATACTGGTTATCCTATGCACATCCTACCACTTTATGTGGGATACGTTGGAAGCAGATAACTTGACCCTTTACTTCACAGGTCTCAGGTCAAGAGAAACCATACTGGATGAGCTATACGCAAGAACTACATGTGTGGAGTCTCACCTGCACCAGACTTGCTTTAGATAACAAGAGTCTAGATTTTGAGCTGATGCTGTAATGGCATGAGACTTGGGGGGAGGGGGTCTTGGGAGGAGATGAGGATAACTTGCATGTGAACCTGTGGGGACCAGTGGTCGTATTGTGGTAGCTGGTCTCCAAGGTGGCCTCTAATGATTCTTGTGTTCTGCTATTCTTGCCCTTAAGTAGTTTCCTCCAACTTTGAAGGCGACCATCTGGTGTAACCTCCAGCCCCTATCACGATGACCCTAACTCTAGCTGACATCTTGGTGCAACGTGAACACGAACCACACAGCCAAGCTGCTCCTGAATTTCTGCCTTCCAGAAACTGTTGGGGGAAACACATACTGAATGTTTTTTTTAAGCCACTATATGTTGGGGGTAATACATGATGCAGCAATGGACAACGAATACAAGTACAAGGAGAAAAATTAAAGTGGAAATTGAATGGGAAGTAAAATCTGTATGAAATTTTAGATAGGGTGGCCAGGGAATATCTTCTTGTGACCTCTCAGTAGGGATCTCATGGATGCAAGGGTACAGGAAGAGCGTGTTGATACTCAAAACATTAAACAACCAATATGACACAGGTACTGACCAATCACAGCATGTGTCCCACCCAATAAAAGCTAATACAGTTCAAAAACATTCCCTAGGGCCCCATGTTGAAACCCAGCTGAATTTCAGCCTTGAGCAAATGGAATATAGTCAAATATCCTGAAGTGAGAGAATGTCTGTCTTTGATAAACAACAAAAAGTTTGATGTGAGCAGAAGGAGAGAGTACTAGGAAATGAGGATAAAAGCCTAATATGGGGCCAGACCATGTAGGGTCCTTTAAGTCATAGTAAAGCTTTTGGCTTTTACTCTGCATGAAATGGGAAGCATTTGGAGGATTTGGTGCAGGGGAGTAACATGATATAGCATGTCTTAACAAGGTCACTCTCACCGATATTTTGAGAATAGATAGGAAGGAAAGCAAGAGTAGAAACAGGGAGGCAAGTTGAGAGGCAGCTGCAATAATCCAGATAAGAAATGATGTTGGCATGTACACATGTGCACACGTGCGCACACACACACACACACACACACACACACACACACACACACAGTAGAGGTGGTGAGAAATGCCTAGATTCTTGATATATTTTAAAAGTATAATGAACAGGATTTTAAGTGTAGGATGAACAGAAACAGATTGGATTTGACTTGTAGAAAAAGAGTCAAGGATGATATGTAGGTTTTCAGCCTTAGAAGATAGAGTTACCATCAATGAAGTTAGGGAAGGCTGTGAGACGGGTGTTTCTGGTATTGGTGGTGAGGAAGGGTATTGTCATGAGCTCACGTTTGGACATGTCGAGTTTTAAGAGCCTATTAGACATCCAAGTAGAGTAAGCTGTTGAAGTTCAAGTGTGGTTTCAAGGAAGATGTCCAGACTAAAGATACAAGTTCGGAACTCATTAGCTTATGAAATGTTTTTAAAGTCAAGTGGTTGGATGAGACTACCTAGAAAGTGAGTTTAAACAGAAAAGAGAATTTGGGTGTCCTTTTCCCTAGTTTTAAATTATAGAAGGAATTTTATCACTATGGAAGAGAAACATCAATATCGAAGGAGAACTAGAATTCTCTCCCTGCTTACTCCAGATCTAAGCCCATGAGTTAGTAAGAATGTATAGGTATCCAGGAGTGGGCATTAGCGAGTCAGGCCAATGTTTTGGTGGTGTGGGGTGAACACTGAGAGTGTAAGAACAAACAGACATACCCGAACCTCCGAAACTCAAGTCCGATCAGGAACACAATCACAGACAAGGTGGAAAAGCTGTTGACCAACACTGCAGTTGGTGAACCAACTCTTTATATTCTAGCTCAGTGGTTCTCAATGTTGGCTATACTTTGGAATCACTTGGAGAGCTTTAGAATCACTGAGGCTTGGGTCCCACCCCAGATTTCCAATTTCATTGGTCTGGGGTATGGCATGGACACTGGGGGTTTTACATACTTGCCAGGGATTCCCATGTACAGCCAAGGTTGAGAATCAGCACTGTGGATGAAAAACAACACTACAGTTCATAAGGTATCCTTATCAGCTCCTTTAGGAGCAGCTCTTGGCTTGCTTTTTGTCCAGAAGGACATTACAGAGAGGTTACTAAACTGTAACAAAACAAGAGCTTAGAAGACTGAAAAAAAAAAAAAAAAATATATATATATATATATATATATATATATATATATATATATGGAGAGTCTTGAACTTATATTTTGTATTGCTTCCCGTAGGTCATTTCTCAGAACATTAGGCCTAGACTAAGTGCTGGCTGCTCGCAGAACAACAATTCGGGGTTTTTTTTTTTTTTTTTTGAGGTTTGTGATAGAGTAGGTGTTGTACCACATAGAGCAGACTCATTGGCTGGCCTGTGAACAAAGGACAACAAAATATGCACACAGAGTGTACTAAAACACAGGCTGTTCCATGAATGGAATACCTGACACTTTTTAGGAGACTGTGGAAAAGGTAAGGATATAAACATTGTTTACCGACGTAAGAAATTTCTGGTCCGGCAGTGCTTTCAAAACTCCTTCTGAACACACATCTGGGAAATCTGTTTGTCAGAGATTCTGTGGGTTCTGCTTGGCCCCCCCGTGCAGCTGACCCTGAGAAGCTCACACTGTTCTTGTGGCTGGAATATGGGGACGTCAGCTTGATGACGTGAGTTTTGTGGCACAGTGTTATAGAAATAAAAGTATTTTGAAGAGCAAGCCCACATCAGCCATACTCCCTTGTGCATTCAGTAACTTATCACGGCTGTAAAGTAGGAAGAACAAGAAAAATGTGCGGGAAGTGGCACAGTTTGTACTCTGTCAGTACTAGATAGGGGTTCTTTACTGCTCAAGGTAGATTAAAACAACCCAGTAGATTTGGTCTCAAAACCTCACATATTCACACAGAGGCTGCCACAAGACACGAAGTCGGGACCCTAACAAAAAAACCAGTGTTTTGTATTTCCTAGTTGTGTTTGTCAGCAATGCTTTTCAGACGCAAATGGCCTTGCATCATCATGCTGTTATTCCCTTTTAGGGGGTGTATTTAATCCAAGAAAAAAAACATGCTCCTCTCTCTCTCTCTGCCCCTCCCCTGCTCATGCTCTGTCTGTCTCTGTCTCAAAAATAAATAAAAAAAAAAACATTAAAACAAAATTAAAAAGGGGCGCCTGAGTGGCTCAGTCGGTTAAGCGATCGACTTCGGCTCAGATCATGATCTCGCAGTTCATGAGTTCTAGCCCCGCGTTGGGCTCTGTGCTGACGGCTCAGAGCCTGGAGCCTGCTTCAGATTCTGTGTCTCCCTCTCTCTCTGCCCCTCCCCTGCTCATGCTCTGTCTCTCTCTGTCTCAAAAGTAAATTAAAAAACATTAAAAAAATTAAAAAAAAAAACATGCTCCTGAGTTACGGAATATGCCAAGAGGAATGTTCAACCCGCTGGGAAAATAAATGAAGCAAACAAAAGTATTCTGTTATGATAGTAATAGGTGGATTCGTTCTCTGGTACCATCAACAATCTCTGCTTCAAACCAGTGTTTACTTCTGGCTAGGATGTGTTCCAAAGAGATGAGTGACACGGGCACTTTAGGAATTTTAAACAAGAAAAGTTCCCCATGTTGTCTCTTCTTAAAAGCGGCATGACCTTGAGCGAATTATGCGACTCTCTGAACCTGTTTCCCTCTGTGTACAACCACTCTTCCCCATTTGCTTTTACATGACTTCAGGGCCAAATGTGATCCTTCCACACTGGAAATCATAAAGGTTTTTGTTTTTTATACTTATTACTTAACAAGTTAACAATGGCATACCCAATAATCTGGATCTATAAATAGTATCGTAAGCATGCAGTAGTGTGATGGTAGCATTTTTACAGATAATGTAAATGTTCTCTGCAGGAGAGGTTCAAGGTTAAAAAGAAATTTTCCATTTATTATCTCATTATTTACCCTGACACAACCTGTGAAGAATGTTAGTTTCTTGATCTTTAATTTCAAGCAAGCAATTCAGAACTATTGCATAAGAATTCTTTTCAACGTTTGTTTATTTATTTATTTATTTATTTATTTATTTATTTATTTATTTTTTGGGACAGAGAGAGACAGAGCATGAACGGGGGAGGGGCAGAGAGAGAGGGAGACACAGAATCGGAAACAGGCTCCAGGCTCCGAGCCATCAGCCCAGAGCCCGACGCGGGGCTCGAACCCACGGACCGCGAGATCGTGACCTGGCTGAAGTCGGACGCTTAACCGGCTGCGCCACCCAGGCGCCCCGTATTGCATAAGAATTCTTACACACACACACACACACACACAACACACACACACACAACACACACACACACACGTGTGTGTGTGTGTGTGTGCGTGCACATATTTACATATACATTTACTGGGTACATACTGCTGTGTGTCAGACATGGTTAGGCATTTTTACCTGTGTTATGTCAGTTCCCAAAGTAGGCTTCAAATCGAATTCCTCTAATTCTCTACTACCCTCTGCACTATCTTACTCTGCTTCATCGTATTGGGCATTTTAAAGGAGATACTATCCAGTAAGAAAATAAAAATTAAAAGATACTGACATAGTCCGTTTGGGCCTACTAGAACAAAATACCGCAGACTGGGTGGCTTATAGACAGAAATGTACTGCTTACAGTTCCAGAGCCTGGAAGTCCGAGATCAAAGTGCCAGCATGGTCAGGTGGGGGCCTTCTGGGTAAGACTTCTTGTTTTGTATCTTCACATAGCAAAAGGAGCGGAGAAAGCTCTGTCAATCTCTGTTATAAAAGCACTAAGCCCCTTCATGAGGGTTCTACCTACATGACCTAGCTGCCTTTCTAAAGGCCTACCCACTAATGCCATCACCTTTGGGGGTTAGGATTTCAACCCTAACACACATATTCTGACCACAGCAGACACAGTGACATCACTTGCAAGACTTCCATTGGTATGTGGATAAAAGATATGTGCATAGAGAAAGAACAAATATTTTTATATGTACATGGAAATACATTATTGTATAGCTCTTTCAGTTCCTCTTAAATACTCAAGTTCAGAAAATCATATACATAAGATGCTGCTGTTAATAGCAAGCAAGTGATTTGATTTATCTTAGTTTCCTAGGGCTGTTGTAACAAAAGTACCATAAACTGGGTGGCTTGAAGCAGCAGAAATGTATTCTCTTACATTTCTGGAGGCTGGAAGCTTGGAATCAAGGTGTTGACAGGGTTGGTTCCTTCTGGATACTCTGAGGGACAATGTGTTCTGTGTTTGCCTTCTAGCTTCTGGTATTTGTTGGAAATCCTTAACTTGTAGCTGTATCACTCCTATCTCTGCCTCTGCCATCACATGGCCTTCCTTGTGTGTCCATGTGCCTCTAAATCTCTCTCTCCTTATAAGGACACCAGTCATTGTATTTAGGGCCCACCCTAACCAGTATGCCTTCAAGTTTACCTTGATTATATCTGCAAAGATCCCATTTCCAAATGAGGACACATTCACAGGGATAGGGTTAGATCTTCAACATTATCTCTTCGGGGGATCGCAATTCAACCTTCAGCAACACACAGCCCCATTACACGTAAATACTTGAGCATGCATTTCCTAAAAATGGAGACACTTTTCGACATAACCATAGTATACACATAAAAATCATGAAATTAACATCGATACCATACTACCATCTAGGCCACATATGCCACTTAAATTTTACCACTTGCCTCAAAAAATCCTTCATAACTAAGCAAACAAAGAGCAAACGTTTTCCCCCATTCCCCCTTTCTTTGTGATCAAAGATCCAGTCTAGAAGAATCTAGCTGTCGTGACTCTTATCTCTTTCAAGCTAGACCTGTTCCCGATTTTTCCTTGTTGCTAGTGACCTTGACATTTTTTGAAGAGTACAGGCCAGTAATTCTGCAGTGTTCTTTGCAAAGGTTTGTCTGATGGTTCCTCAAGATTCCAATAAAGCTATGCATTTTGGCAGAAATACAACAGAGGTTGTCTTTTTTCCTCAGTACATCAGATTGGGAAATGTATTATGGCAGTTTATTCCAATATTGGTCATGCTATTATCATTTGCTGAAAATAGTACATGTTCAATTTCTCCATTGTATACTTAATGAATAATTAATAAGCAACTGGTCTGTCATCTGTGGGAAGATACTCTGAGACTATGTAAATATCCCTTTCCTCATCAGACTTTTACACACTGGTTTTAACATCCACTGATATTTTTTTCCTGAATCATTTGTGATTGCAAAATTAATTCTGGCTCCGTCATCTCTTCAACACTTATTAGGTGACATTCTGCTTTAAGGAAGAGTTTTCTCTTTTCCCTTATATATCCATTTATACAAATAAGGACTCATGGGTATCTATTTTATTCAATGGGTTATAATCCATTATTATCATTATTTATTTAGATTGCCACATTTGGCCAATGAGAAATCCCTTCATGCTGGCTCCTGATACTTTTGACCTGTCCCCATCATTTTTTGAGTACTTCCTTACTTTCTGTTACAAGATGTTCCAGGCTTATCTTGTACTTTTCCTGCTTCAACCATACAATTATCCAAGAAACCCTCTCTCCATTTAGTGAGGAATGATATTTAGAAACCATTTGAGTGCAAGGTGTATATATTTTTACTGGGGTATCATTGTTTCTAAGCTCTTTCCAAAGACATGCATAGGAAATACACACACACACACACACACACACACACACACACACTCTTCCATATCCATCCATACAGATATTTTAATCCATTGGGATTAATTCCCATGATTCCCATAACAATATGGGAAAAAAAAGAATTCTAAAGATAGCTTCCCTAAGATTCTTGTCTCTCATTTATTCAATCAAACATTAATGTAGGTATTGCTCTTAAGTGGTTTTGCAGATATCATTCAAGCCCCAAATCAGATGCTTCAGGTAGGTAAGTCTTGCCTATTCAGGTGAGTTCTTTAATTTTTTTTTTTCAATGTTTATTTATTTTTGGGACAGAGAGAGACAGAGCATGAACGGGGGAGGGGCAGAGAGAGAGGGAGACACAGAATCGGAAACAGGCTCCAGGCTCTGAGCCATCAGCCCAGAGCCTGACGTGGGGCTCGAACTCACGGACTGCGAGATCGTGACCTGGCTGAAGTCGGACGCTTAACCGACTGCGCCACCCAGGCGCCCCAGGTGAGTTCTTTAAAAGTAGAGAGTTTTCTTCAGCTGGAAGCAGAAGAGAAGTCAAAGATGTGAAGCACAAGAAGGTTTGACATGTTGCTGGCTTAAAGGTAAAGATGAAGGGACAATATGTTGAAGAATGCAGGTGGCCTCCAGTGGCCGAAAATGGCCCTGACAGCCAGAAAGAAACAGGGACCTCAGTCCTACAACCACAAGGAACTAAATTCTGTCAACAACCTGACCAAAACAGATTCTTTCCCAGAGCCTCCAGATAAAAGCCTAGCCTGACGGACACCTTGATGTTAGTCTTGTGAGACCTTGAACATAGAACCCAACTGAACTCCCTTGGATTTCTGACCTACAGAACCAAGAGCCAATTAATAAATGAGTGTTGTTTTAAGTCACTGAATTTGTGGTAATTTTATAGTAGCAATAGAAACTTATACAGATAGACTATGAGATAAATATAAAACGGAATTTACACTGATTCTGATTGAATACCACAGGGGTTTTCTGATCTTCCCTTTTTCGTATCTGTACCTCTCATAGGCCAAGGGCTCAGACCCACAAAATTGCAACCTCAGTCTCACTTCAGATGCCAAATACAAGTCCAGGTTGTTACCTGTGCTTCTGATAGACTGACTAGAATTTGGAGGTTCCTAAGACTGCCTCCTTGGGTTTGATTAATTTACTAGAGTAAGTCACAGAACTCAGAGAAACATTTACTTTTGTTAACCAGTTTCCTCTGAAGGATGCTGTAGAGGATACAGATGAGCAGCCAGATAAAGAGGTGCATAGGATAAAGTCCAGAAGAGTGCCAAGCACAGGAGTTTCTATCCCCTTAGAACTGGGGTGCAGGATGCTCCTGAGTTCACCGACCTGGAAACTCATCAAATCTCGTAGTTCAGCACTTTTTAACAGCCTAAGGTGCAGCCTCCAGCCCCTTCCTCCTTCGCAGAGGTTGGTGGGTGGGGCTGAAATTTGCAACCTTCTAATTACTTGGTTTTTGTGACCCCCTTATCCTGAGGCTATCCAGGGACCCCACCCTAAGCCACTCATTAGCATAAACTCAGACTGCTCCAAAGCAATTTAGTTTGGATAACAAGAGATGCTCCTCGGTATTGCTGAAGCAATTCCGAGGGTTTTAGGAGATCTGTGACAGGAACCAGGGGCAAAGACCAACTATATTTCTTCTTATACCACAATTAGGAACACGTCTTCCACACATTTCTTCTCCTTTTGGAACAGAGAGAGAAAAAGGAAGGGCCAGATTCGGGAACATGTCGAACATCATAAATTCTAATTATAATAGTCAGGTAATACAAAGAACTTGCTTTGCTATCTGGTAGAAAAAGACCTCCTCTCTCAACTGTAAATCTGGCTGAGAGACAAGGACAAAATAATTGCATATTCACCTCCGTCTTTCAATAAAAGCAGAAAGCTTTCCGTTTCAAATTTGTTTTGTTTTGTACCACATGTGGGTTAATTAGATAAAACCATGTCATGTGCCAGATTCAATCAGCCTGAAAATGATCAGAAAACCGGGTTTGGCATTGTTTATGCTGTTCTGGCTCCGAGAGACAAAAGCACAAAATGTACATTGGCTCCAGAAAATAACGTGTGCGTACGGGCGCCAGCTTTTCTTTCATGGGATTATCTCTAGCTGGCACCTGAACAGCGGAAGCCGCTCTGGGTGACCATTGGACGAGCCTACATGATGTAGATTCCCATTTTCCGGGGGTGGACGCCTCCATGAAGGGCACTTACTTCACTGCCTTTGACATAGGCCAGAACCAGCTTTCCAGCTACTGGCAGTCAGTCAACTGAAAATACGTGTTGAAGCGAAAAACTGAAAATGCATTTTTGTTTGGCTTATCCCCGTGTGACTTCCTGGAGGCTTATTTCTTTGGTTTTAAAATCTCCTATCAGATTAGAAATACGGTCCTGAAACCACGCCTCAGCTGTATTTCTTTGCCTTAGGTAGTTCAGTGAATTTTATTACGGGGAAGAAGGCAGAGTATTTCACTGTCTTCCTACTTAAGTTCCAAGGGATGAACTTTGTAGCAATTATCCAAGCCATCATGGAGTGAGCAATAGTCGTTTTAAAAAACTAATCATCTGATGGATGATAAAATCCAAATTAACTCGTTTTTTGCCTTCTCTTTGTGCTATGTAAACTATCTGATATCAGTGCACAGGGGAATAGGATTCCACATTGCTCAACTCATACTTTTTTTTTAGAAGAATATTTTTTAGAATATTCTAGAGTGTGTGATGGGAGGTGATGGATGAAACTATTTTTGCTCTGGTCACAAGTGAGCACCTGAGATAGGAAAACTAAGGGGACTCCATGAAGAATTGCTTTTTTGTTCATTTTCCTGCATTTTTTTTTTTTTTTTTTTTTGCTGGGACCTGCACCCTCCCCCCCCCCCCCCCCCCACACACACACACATGCCTTATAATAGGTATGTCCTCTCTGTAAGGGTCAAAGAGTTCATGCTTTCTTTGGAAGCTTCCAGCACAGTAGATAACATCTGAGGAGTGACCAGGTCACTTTAAGACTGTCATGTGTGTTTTCCAGACCCCTGACTCCAGATACCTGACACAACCACCACCGGCTCCAGGACATAAATGACTTATGGAGGATGCCTAGATACTTGTCTTTGTCTTTGTTCCTGGTTGCCTGAGAGGACACGTACATGAGACCACAATCCTCAAAAAACCCCGCAGACCCCAAGCAAAGGAGAGACTCACTCTACTTTCCTTTCCCAATTTCCCAGATGCTCGGTCTGTATCTGCATTCTTTCTCTATCTTCAATAAAGAAATGCTCTCACTTCCTTCCAGCTGATGTTTGATTTCTATCCTACGTGAAGCCAAGGACCCCCTTGGCTGGTCCTATGGGACCCCTTCTGGGTCCTCAGGCCTGGCCTGCCTATGTCATACCTACTTGTCAAATTCAATGGGCACATTAGACCCTCATCTTACTTGGTTTACCTACAGGTATCTGGCATTTTCCACTGTTTCATCCTTTTTGAAATTTCCTTGCTTTCCATGACCCCACTCTCTCCTGATTTCTACCTCTTCTACCTTTCTGGCTTTTTATTTGTAGTTTCCTCCTTCTCTCCCTTCCTCCCATCTGCTTTCTCAGTCTTGGTGTGCACAGAGTCTAATTCATTCTTTCTTTCTTTCTTTCTTTCTTTCTTTCTTTCTTTCTTTCTTTCTTTCTTCTTTCTTTCTTTCTTTCTTTCTTTCTTTCTTTCTTTCTTTCTTTCTTTCTTTCTTTCTTTCTTTCTTTCTTTCTTTCTTTCTTTCTTTCTTTCTGTTCTATATGTGTTTTCCTACCCCAGTAGTTGCCACTGGCAGAAATCTAAGAATCACTTCGAACTCTTCCCTTTCCCTTTTCCCTTCTATCTGCTCAATCCCCTGTCTTCTTGACACTATCTCTTCACTCCTTAGATTTCTCCCCTTGGATTAGTAAGACTACTTCGGTGACAAATATGGAAAATCCCACTAAAACCTGGCTTAAAACTAGGGTGATGGTTTCTTCAACAAGTCAATGGTATGAAAAATGTGGGGAAAGGGATTTTTGTGATTAAATGCGACTAATGTGACATAAACATCAGCTGCTGCATGTTTGTTTGGATTTTGTTCGGATCCCAACATGAACAAACCAGCTATTTTAAAGTTTTTTTTTGTAACAATCAGGGAAATTTGGATAAGTACTGGATATTAGATGACACTGTACTGTACAAGGGCAGGCTGCCCCAAGGTGGGTTTCCTTGGCATGAACACTATTTTGAGTTAAATATAATCTGAACACAGCATATGGAGGAAAAGCCCTCTTCCTGATTCTCAACTGCCTGGATATACATTGGAAAGAAGAGCCCGTACCAGACAGGGAGCTATTAACAGAAACTCCCATTTACCTAAGAAACTTACCTGTATAATAGAGCAAACTTTTTCCGAAACATCTCCTTTCACCTTCCTGCTAGTGGCCTTCCTACTTGTTGTCTCCTCAGACCCTACCCCGCTCCTTAGCTCATATAAACTTCATGTTGCCTCATTGTCTTTGGAATTCGATGTCTGTATGGATTCCTCATACGTACACCTGTTAAATTTGATTTTCTCCTCTTAATCCCTCTCATGTCAATTTGATGCCAAGTCCAGCTAGAAGAACTGTGAAAGGCAGAGGACAGTCTTCCTCCCCGACAACACAAAAGGCTACCAACTATTTTTGTTAGGTTCACAATGACGTGACATGAGAACATGTCCATACTGAAACGCCTACTGAAATAATCAGAAATAATCAGAAATGACGTGATACCTTGATTTTCTTTAAAATACTTCATCAGAAAAGGAAAATAGATGAAGAATTGCAGCAGAATCTTGACAATTGTTGAATCTGGATTTGCGGAATATGAGGGTTCATTCTACTATCTTTATGCTTTTTAAATACTTAAAGAAAAATTAAAACAAAGGGAATTTTTACTTTAAACTAAGAAGTTCAGAGATGAGGTAGACTTTAATTGAAGCTTGAAATAGTAGTTAATATCATGAGGGCCTCAGTTTCTTTTTAATCTCCTTGTGGCTTTCAACGGTGTTTGCTTCATCCTAAAGTCCTAACGTAATTATTTATAGCACTGACTTTCATTCACCTGTAACCTAGTTTGAGATGGGAACTAAAATGGTCACCGTAGCTCATGGTTGTCCCACGATTGCCAACCACAGTTAGGTCTTTACGCTTCTCTGTTCATGTCTAGCAGAAGAGAGAAAAAGCTGCTCTCCCAGAAGCACCCAGCAAATACTTTCTATAACCCCAATGTCCTAGAAGAGATATGTGCCATCCATGAAACAAACATATGCTTAGAATGATGTGATACCTTGGTTGGCTTAGGTTACTCAGGACCCACCCTGACAGTTGGGGGCAGAGTCAATCCTTGGGTCCCTTTGGGTGGGGCCAAGAGGGATTGAAGTGGGGAGGAAACTAATAAAGGTCACCATATCCCTCCTTGCCGTGTCTGCCTACGTTCCTAGTTCAGCACCCGACATTTCTTACTGAGACTTTTGAAATAACTTTCTTGCAGATTTCCCTCCTTTTGTTTTGACCCATCAATCCCACACCACTACCAGAATGATCTTCTTAGCGTGTAGATCTGATCGTGTCACTGCCACAGTCTACGTGTTTTGATGTCTTGGCTTTACCTATAAGGTCAATTCCAAATGCCTTTTCTTATTAAGTAAAGCTGTTTAATATCTGGCCCTCCTCTGGTTATCTGTCCACTCTCATCTATCTATATTCTCTTGTCTATACTTTAAGCTTTAGCAGAACTGAATTACTTGTAGTACCGCTCATACACATTGCTTTCTCATACCTTGTTCCCAAGCCTGTCTCAGTCTTATCAATCCAGCAAATCTGTATTCATTCTCCCATAGTCAGCTTGAACGCTGTCTTCCGTGAATCCTTTCCTCTTTTTTTAGACCCATCCTCCTTTATGCTCGCTGCACTTGCCACACGGGAGAGCCCTCTTTTCTGACCAGACCAGGATAGTGGTTGATGGGTTAATTGAAAAACTAAATAAATCAGGGATCATAACGATAATGAAATATGCTTTAAACATTATTATTAATATTTTATTTTATTTTATTTTATTTTATTTTATTTTATTTTATTTTGAGAGACAAGGAGAGAGTGCAAGCTGGGGTGAGGGGCAGAGGGAGAGAGAGAGAGAGAGAGAGAGAGAGAGAGAGAGAGAGAGAGAATCTCCCTGCTGAGTGTGGAGCCCAACACGGGGCTTGATCCTATGACCCTGGGATCGTGACCTAAGCCTAAATCAAGAGTTGGCTGCTTAACTGACTGAGCCACCCAGGTGCCCCTAAACATTATTTTTTAAAGATCCCTTATAAATCACTATTTCTCACTAAGGAGATTTCTTCTTCTTCTTCTTCTTCTTCTTCTTCTTCTTCTTCTTCTTCTTCTTTTTTCCTAAGTAACCTCTATGTGCATCGTGAAGCTTGAACTCACCACCCTGAGATCAAGGGTCTCATGCTCTACCAACTGAGCCAGCCAGGCACCCCTCACTAAAGAGCTTTTTCAGACTTTGATTTTTATCCTAAAAGCATCCTTCCTCCCATTGCCTGTGAAATTTTGATAACACAACAGACACACGCTGTATCTATTCATGTGCTCCATGTTGATCTTCAGGGTTAAGGCCTTTTACATGGATGTGGGTCCTCTGCCTCAGATTTCTTCCGCATAGATAATCTTCCGATATGATTCCTAATTTGGGTTCCTTTAAAATAGAGGGGGAACAAAACATTTGAAAAACAAACTGAATGTAGAATCATGCTCCATTGTTACGATTCTCACCCCATGCCTACCATTTAACAGCATTTCATTTTACTTTATTTTTAAATGTGTATTTATTATTTTTGAGAGAGAGCAAGGGAGAGCACTAGCGGGGTAGGAGCAGAGAGCGAGGGAGACACAGAATCCTAAACAGGCTCCAGGCTCTGAGCTGTCAGCACAGAACCAGACACAGGGCTTGAACTCACAAACTGTGAGATCATGACTTAAGTAGAAGTCAGACACTTAACTGATTGAGCCACCTAGGCACCCCTATTATTTTATTTTTATTTTTTAATGTTCATTTATTTATTTTGGTGGGGGAGGGGCAGAGAGAGAATCTGAAGCAGACTCCCCGTTGTCAGCACAGAGCCCAACATCTGGCTGGATCCCACAAACCACATCATGACCTGAGCTGAAATTAAGAGTTGGAGGCTTGGGGCGCCTGGGTGGCTCAGTCGGTTAAGTGTCCGACTTCAGCTCAGGTCACGATCTCGCGGTCCATGAGTTCGAGCCCCGCATCAGGCTCTGGGCTGATGGCTCAGAGCCTGGAGCCTGCTTCAGATTCTGTGTCTCCCTCTCTCTCTGCCCCTCCCCTCTCCCTCTGCCCCTCCCCTCTCTCTCTGCCCCTCCCCCGTTCATGCTCTGTCTCTGTCTCAAAAATAAATAAAACGTTAAAAAAAAAAAAAGAGTTGGAGGCTTAACTGACAGAGCCACCCAGGCACCCCTGAGTTGTTTTTTTAAAAAAATATATATGCATAAGTTGCTTTTTATGAAGTATTTCTAATGCATTTAATTTCATTTTCATAAAAATAATTTTTTCTCTCCCCACACTTACACTTTCTCATTATATATAATGTTTAATCACATTTTATCATTTCAAAGACAGGACAATCACTTGGAGATCAAACACAATCGCTGGCGGGGGCAGGGGGCAGCAATGAGAAAATACATAGGAAACAAATAGGTGAAAGAAGTCATAAACAGAAAATAGTAACTAACACTTTCATAGAATTTACAAGGCATCCAGCACTGTTTTAAGAGCTTTACAAAAGCTGGGGCACCTGGGTGCCTCAGAGGGATGAGCGTCTGACTTGAGCTCAGGTCGTGATCTCTCTCAGTTAGTGAGTTCAAGCCCCATGTTGGGCTCACTGCTCTCAGCAGAGAACCCACTTCAGATCCTCTGTCTCCCTCTCTCTGCTCCTTCCCCACTTGTGCTCTCTCAAAAACAAATAAAACATTTAAAAAAAAAATAAGAGCTTTACAAAACCCATTAATCCTCACCACGGAAGTTCCATTATCATCTCCCATTTTCCTGATGAGGAGACTGAGGCACACAGAGGTCTCTTTTTTTTTTTTTTTTTTTTTTGCTAAAAGTATTCTTAAGCAACAAATGTTTAAGACATCTTTTACCAAAATGTTTCTAAGATATATTACCAGCACCTGCCTTTCTTTTACAAAGTCTATTGAACATAATGTAACCTGTCTTTGAAATGGTGTAACTAATAAAAACGGGCTGATGAAAATGTAACGTGCCTTCCTTTTCGGGTTTCACAAAAAGCATTCCTTTTCGTTCTCAGGGAAACCAGAGAAGTGAATTTAGCTCAAGACATCTGTGTGAGGCGAGAGGGGACTTAATTGTTCATTTCCACCCTTTCCTTGGGGGTGAGGGTGACCTTAGCAACGAACCAAAAGCTGAGAACTGATAGTCTCTGTGGAAGCTTTTTCTTTAAAATTGGAGTCATCAGACCCTTCTCTGAAGATCCCTGTTAAAAGTGACCATGCCCTCCCATAAATACCAACAGCATTGTGGTAGTAACTGTGTGTAGTATACGGTAACTGCACGTACAAACTGCCTCCATATCCTTCTCTCCTCCCCCCCCCCCCCCCCCCGCCTTTTTTCATTTTATCCTTGCAACTTTCCTGAGTCTGAATGTTGGGCAATGTCATTCCCCTTCCACAGATAAGGAGCGATTTGGAGAGGTAAATGGGTATTGCAGGGACACAAGCCCAGAAAAATGATAGACCATACACTAGAACTCACACCTCTTCCAATGGTTACAAACGGCAAAAGAGGGGCCAAGAGGGTTCAGGAGTTGGAAAACCCTTCACTGGCTTCATCTGTCGGTGAATTTTTGCACCAAAGGCTTCACTTAAACATTAATAATAAAATGGGTCTTTCTACATCCAAGTCAGCACAAAACCATTTGTGGGGAGTGAGGTTTATTTCCTTGCTTATGTTTCTTCTTTGTAATTTCATCTTAAATATAACCGTCCATGCGGAGCGAAGGGTAGAATACGCAAATTACCACTTCTATTGCTTTCATGGATTGGAGAATTGCGGCATTAAACAGAAGTATGATCAGTAGTTGCGGGTGGGAAGAAAGGTCTGGTGTGGGTCAGAGACCTATAGGCAGTGCAGTTGGAGCCTCCGGGTCTCCCTAGAATAGCAATTTGATGAGAATAACATCAGACCATAGGGCTTAAGTCCTGGCCCCTGGTAGGAAGAAGGGTTGGGGAAGAGCCAGCTCCACCACACAATGCCCAGGAGGCCCAACCTTGACTTTGGGCCTCCGAATCTCCGTCAAACAAAAAATCCTACACGTCCTAGGGGGTCTCAGCTCAGAGTCTGACCCCAGGTTTCACTGGGACAAAACGGTCCCCGCCTGGGTGAGAAGGAGATCTTCTGGGGCCACGCCCTCCTTTGGGGCAGCGAGGGGCGGTGCCAACTAAACCCGCGAATGAACCGCCCTAACTAGTTTGTCCCTGCGGCCGTCTCGTAGGCGACGCCCCGGCGCCCGGAGTCCTCCCCGCCTCCCATTGCCATGGCTGCCGGTGGCGGCGTCGCTCCTGCCGGGGAAGGTCTGCGTTACGCCGAGTATTCGCCGCCGGCGACCAAAAGGGCCGATGCGGACATCGACCACGGACTGGTGAGTCCCTCCGGCCGTTCCCGCCCGTCTCCGGGCCTGCGTGCTGGCACCCCGCGGACTCCTGTAGGCCGTGCGTCACTCCTCACCCCTCTCTCCCTTCCGACGGTGGTAGTCCCGGCGTTCACGTCCTGGTCCCACCCCCTCTTTCGTGAGCCGAGCTGTGCTCCGTGCCGGGCGTGGACGAGTAGGCGTGTGTAGCCTCTGTTCCCTCAAGGAGCTTACAGTCTTGCGGGGAGATAGACCAGGAGACAGGCAGTTGCGGATACCGCGTGGTAAGTACGGTAGGATGGATTCGCCGATCACCCATCATCCTAGGTAGGATGGATTCACCTATCGCCTAGAGTGGACCCCACTCCAGCCTTGCGGGGGTAAGGAGTGAAGTCAGAGGAGGCTTCTTGGAGAAAGACGGTTAAAAACTAAGATCTGAAGAATGAGTGGCAGATAACTCAGCGAAAGGGAGAGGAAAAAGTGTTTCAGGCACCGGTAGTAGTGTCTACAGTGTCGTAAGCCAGAGAAACAGGGCCCAGTTGGAAATTGCAAGTGGTTTCTTCAGGCTAAAATGCAGAGCTGGGAAAAGTAAGTGTCCAGTAGAAGCGTAATGCAAGCCACATACAGACCTTTACGTTTTCTGTAGCCATTTTTAAAACGTGAAAAACAGGTGAAGTTAATTTAATTATCTTTTTAACGTTTATTTTTGAGAGAGAGAGCGGGGGAGGGGCAGAGAGAGAGGGAGACACAGAATCGGAAGTAGGCTCAAGGCTCTGAGCTGTCAACACAGAGCCTGATAGGGGGCTCGAACTCACAAACCGGGAGATCATGACCTGAGCGGAAGTCGGATGTTTAACCGACTGAGCTACCCAGGTGCCCCAGGTGAATTTAGTTTTAACAATGTATTTTATTTAGCCCCGTGATTCCACATTGATATTTTGACATGTAATCAATATAAAATTGTTGAGGTATTTTTTATTTGTATCCTTTTTTTATTGTACCAAGTCGTTGAAATCCAGTGTGTGTTTTACACTAATGGCACATCTTACCTGAGACTAGCCACATTTCAAGCGCTCAGCCACACGTAGCTAGTGGCTACATTATTAATCCGTGCAGTTGCCAGATATAAGTGGGGGCTAGAACATGCGAAGTATCTGATAAAACACGTGAACAAGTTAGGATATCCTGAGGGCAGTGATACCATTTTGATGAGCTTTAAGCAGAGAAGTGACAGGTTTGGCTGTTGTAGAGTTCTCTCAGGCTTTGTGTAAGAAGAGTGGAAGAAGTCTAGAAACATGGCTGTTTTGTTTCTTTTTCACGTGGCATTCCATGCTGTGCCAGCCTGCCGTGATGTAGACCTTGCCTTTAGATGCACAGCACTTAACTGTCCCATACCCTTTGTTGACTACTGTACTGTGACATTTTTTTCTTAATTTTTTTTTTCAACGTTTATTTATTTTTGGGACAGAGAGAGACAGAGCATGAACGGGGGAGGGGCAGAGAGAGAGGGAGACACAGAATCGGAAACAGGCTCCAGGCTCTGAGCCATCAGCCCAGAGCCCGACGCGGGGCTCGAACCCACGGACCGCGAGATCGTGACCTGGCTGAAGTCGGATGCTTAACCGACTGCGCCACCCAGGCGCCCCTGTACTGTGACATTTTTTATGTTGACCTGTCGTTTTCCGGTATTTTTCTAAGTTTCCTAAGAGCAGGGACTGGGGATTTTCTTCTAGTAACCGCTCACTTTGTGGGCACTCAGTTATCCTTCCTTGATTAACTGATACATTTCTGGAGCGGTCAGATTGGGCTTGCCTGGGAAGGTTTCCGGAAGCAATGTGTTTTCATTCAACAGACATTTCTTGAATACTGCTAGGTGCCAGTTATTATTCTAAGGCCTTGGGATAGGTGAGTAAACAAAACAGGTGAAAGTTTGAAGTAGTAAGCTCTGAGCTCTTACTTGTTTGAGTCATTTCATACCACAACCTTGGGAGGAAGGTTCTTTTTCTCATTTAAGAAATGAGGAGATTCAGAAAGTGGTAAGTAGGGGCGCCTGGGTGGCTCAGTCGGTTAAGTGTCCGACTTCAGCTCAGGTCATGATCTCACGGTTTGTGAGTTCGAGTCCCGCGTCGGGCTTTGTGCTGACAGCTCAGAGCCTGGAGCCTGCTTCAGATTCTGTGTCTGCCCCTCCCCTGCTCATGCTCTGTCTCTCTCTGTCTCAAAAATAAATAAAAACATTAAAAAAAAAAAGTGGTAACTTACCCAGGATCATTGTCATAATAAGTAAGGGGCAGACCTAGGATTCCCTCTACCCTTCCACCGTGACTTGCTGACTTCTTAGAAATAAGGCTTTTTGAGGGTAATATTCAGTCTGTGATGTAGACCGGGTAAGTTCTTAGGTAGAGGAATCTCTTTATGGAGAATTGTAGAAATCTCAGTACTGGACCGACTTGCAAGGCAGTTGGCAGCTCTGGTATTTTGAAGATAGAAGTAATATTGGTGATCTTTCACATCTGTAGGTACTTCATTTGGAAGAGGGTATGTGTAGAATTTAAGATGTCAGTTAGATGTCTTCAGTAGGCCAGGCACGTGAAGGCTAAAGTGTGGGCCAGTGATTCTAAAGTGATTCCTGTCCTACCTAGTGCCCCCTTTTTTACAATAAATATTTTGTAAAGTCTTCTGTAATATCCTAAAATGATCATCATAGACATTGAAATATACTCATAAAAATAACTTTTAAAAGTCAACGCAGTGCAGGGCACCTGGGTGGCTCAGTTGGTTAAGTGGCGTCTCACTCTTGTTTTCAGATTAGGTCATGATTGCACGGGTTCGTTAGATCAAGCCCCGCGTAGGACTCTGCACTGACATCACAGAGCCTGCTTGGGATTCGGTCTTCGCTCTCTCTCCCTCCTTCCCTCCCTCCCCTTCTCTCAAAATAAATCAATTAAAAAAAAAAAACAACCAATGTAGTGCTTTAACTGATACATAAAGGTGAAATATTTTATTAGAAAATAACAGGTTTGCTATTTAGGTATGTAAATGCTCAGACATGATTATATTAGAAGATAAAATGAAGTAATCAATTGCTGGCATATTGCAAAGAATCACTATGAATGTGACAACTATAAATGCAGACTGATTTCACATGCATTCTGGCATTTCAGATACCGTAAGGGCCATCATCATTGACAAACTGATTTTTCCCAAATTGTTAACAATGTTTGGTAAAATTTTGAACACAACAAAGTGGATACTTCCCTCAATTTACATAAATAATAGTTGCACTTCTGAAAAATTTGGTCTTCTTTAAAATAGCACAAAAATGGGGCGCCTGGGTGGCTCAGTCGGTTGAGCCTCCAACTTCGGCTCAGGTCACGATCTCGCGGTCCGTGAGTTCCGGCCCCGCGTCGGGCTCTGGGCTGATGGCTCAGAGCCTGGAGCGTGCTTCTGATTCTGTGTCTCCCTCTCTCTCTGCCCCTCCCCCGTTCATGCTCTGTCTCTCTCTGTGCCAATAAATAAATAAACGTTAAAAAAAATTTTTTTAAATAGCACAAAAATGATATGTTTTATATATACTATATTATAAAAGTTTAGACTAAGATGATCATAAATAAACTTTTCACCTACTTAATGCCCAGCAGATCTTTTAAAATCCTGAGGGATGCAGACAGTTCTCTGTTATACAGGGTTGTCTTACACATTTTAGGACTTCTAGGATGAATAGTTCCCCATCCACCAAATACCCTCCGTCCTATCCAAATGATTGTGACAACCAAAAGGTCCTCACAGATTTTCAAAATGTCCCTAAGGATCTGTTCTGCTTCTGTTGGAATCATTGGCCCAGGTAATGACCAATGATGTGTTCGAAGATAAGAGAACTGATAGTAATAATTTTGGGAGAGCTTGGAAGTACTGAAAGTGATGGGAAGCTGACAAAGAGTAAGTGTTAGGAAAAAAGAAACAACCCAGGAGTGGGACATGTGGGTAATCTTAGGAAATAAAATAGTAAAAAATAAAATATCAAGGAGTTGAAGAAGAAATTTTTTACATTGTTTCTTAAAAAGATCCAATATATTTTAAAGTTGTTGAAATATACTAAAGCAGCTGTAGATGTTAAATAACTCTTTCTCAGGTAAACTTCCCTTTAGAGACTAGGAATTAATGTGCAATAACCAGTTTAGGAGATTAAAAAGATAAAAATACAGGCAAAAATACCTGTGTCATACCTTGAATAAAATAGTAGCTTAAAATTAATTCTTTAATAGAGGTCATGGTCAGATTTTGCTTTGTAGCAAAACTGATTCTTATGAAAAAGTAGAGAAGAAACTTGAATGTGAGGAAAGAATATTACCAGTTTTTAAAGCATTTTGAAAAAAACCCGGTTTGTATGAAATGATAGCCTTCAGTTTTCAGTACTTTCCCAAAAAGCGTAACTCCTAGTGTCAGTAGCATAGTGTAACATGTAATTAGCCACATACACATTTCAGTATAGGCCAGCTTGGAAACGAAAACCTATCAAACATGTAAGTCATTAACTACTTACTACCAAAACAAATCACTTCTAGTATTTTTCATTGCAATTTGATTTAAAATGTTTACCTTGAAGCTTCCCTTTGAAGAAATCACATGACTTACATATTGTATACCCATATTTTTAATTTTATCTGATTTTTTCCCTCACTGTTATCATAAGCGGAGGTTAACTTTATATGATAAGAGGAGGCTGAAATCTAAGCTCCATGGGCAGGGACTTTGCTTGCTGTCTGTGTTTTTCCAGCATTTATAATGGTGCCTGATATGTGATAAGCTTTCCAAGAAGAAATTGCTGAATGAATAAATGTTACTCTGGAATGGGAAGGAATGAGAACTATTCTCTCAGTGAATGGAGTTAATAAGAATTTCCACTTGTCTCACCACTGAGTCCTACAAACACAAATACAAACTTCAGCTGCCTAAAATGTAGCTTATTATGTTCTCTCCCCATACGAGCTGATTCTCTTCTTTCCCCTGTCGTGAACAATGCCATTATCAATTCTGGTTTCTTCTCGATCTCCAGGTTTCTTCTGTTAGTCCGTTACCCTGATCTCTGATTTCTTTCTCTGACCTTGCCACTGCTATTCTGTTAGTCTTTATCATCTCTCCCCTGGCCTATTGTAATAGCCTTTAAAAAACAGTCCTCTTGGCTTCTGGTACTTTATCCTTTTTAAACTTCACACTGCCATCAGTTATTTTTATAACCTTTTTATAAGTGTACCATGGTCCAAACTTTCCTCAGGGTGGTATACAGGGCTTTCTATCAACTGACCCCCAAACAACTCACCCCAACCCTATTTTCCATTCCCCACACTGCACTGTACCCTGTGCTCTGACTTCACTTGGTGTGGTTTTCTCCTCTGTCTGAAATTCTTTGCCTGGGAAACTCCTGTTCATTTTGTGAGACTCAGGTTACTGATGTGAAGCCTTGCCTGACTCAAGTTCCCTCTCCCTAGTAATGTTTCCTCTTGTGTACTTCCTCAGAAAGTTGTACAGTTTTTTGAAATATTTCATATATCAAAATTATTCATCGTTGGGGTGCTGGGGTGGCTCAGTCAGTTAAGCATCCGACTCTTGATTTCGGCTCAGGTCATGACCTCACAGTTTGAGTTCAAGCCCTGTGGTGGACTCTATGCTGACAGTGCAGAGCCTGCTTGGGATTCTCTCTCTCCCTCTCTTTCTATGCCCCTTCTCTCTGCATGTGCACTCTCTCTCAAAATACATAAATAAACTTTAAAAAGTTATTCATCTTTGTATAAGCACCCAGGCTGTGAAGTCTTCTGAGCCAGAACTTTTTTATGCTTCTGTGATTGCACTGTAATTGACCCAGGGTAGTCACTTAATTGTTTATTAAATGAACAGCTATTAACTTTATTACTGTTGAGTGACTTAAACATGAATGTTTGATTCTGACATTGATGAATGTGTTTTTTCTGTAGGATTTCTCCTTTATGTTAGCCTCTGAGGGAGAACAGGAGTCTTTGTCTTACTTAGCACCGGGCCTGGTGCATGCTGAGTAAATGTTTGTATATGTATATGGTAAATGCTAGATAAATATTTGTGGTATGAGTGAATAGTCTCCATCTTTACTCTCTGCATCGCCAGTTCTGCCTCTTCCTGAGGCAGAATGATTTTTTTCCTTCTTAATTTCCCACTGGTACAGCTATTGTCTATCTTGAACTTAAGTGTTATAGTCTCCATACAAGTTTCAGCATTTTATAACACTTTCAGGCAATTTATATTTATTGAGAAGGTTATTTACTGCTTATGCTGTTTTGGAAGAATAAAATGCCTTAGGGAATTAGTAAACAAATTTGATGCTCTTTTTCCCCTCCCCCAGCAGTGGCAGTTGTGACGGAGTGAGCTGTTTTCCCAATTTTCAGAAATACTTGGGATTCATAGTAGTGGAACATTTAAATTTTTTGGTTTGTTTGGTTTTTTTGTTTGTTTTTTTTCTGGTGAAGATTTGAAATTAGGTGACAGTAATAGATACCAGACTTGACCCACTTGTTGATTTGCTGGTATTTAAATAGTGCTTCTCCTTTTTGAAATATGTCTTTTAAACTAAGATTAGATAGCCTTCATAGGCAGGGACCAAGTTTTAAGGATCCTCATTCTCTCAGCTCTCAACATAGTACCAGTAACCTGGTTACTGCTCCATAAATTTTTATTGAATGTTTAAATTAGCAATTGAATGAAAACAACTGGATAGGAAAAAAATAGAAGATGAGAGAAATGTTTTATAGAATTATGAACTGATAGCCCTAAGGAATAAAAAAGAATAAGATAAATGAGACTCTCTTGTTTCACTTTTTAATGGTAAAGAGAGGGCTAAAATATAAGTAATAGTATGTATAATCAGAGTATACATAATACTCTGACTTCTGATGTGCTTTTCTAGGTTTTGGTAATTTTATTGCTTATTAACCTCCAATAACACAGTCTCCAACTCTGTTTTTAAAGTTTGTCAATTCAGTTTAATTAAAAAAATTTTGGGGGCACCTGGGTGGCTCAGTCGGTTAAGCGTCCGACTTCAGCTCAGGTCACGATCTTGCAGTCCGTGAGTTCAAGCCCCGTGTCGGGCTCTGGGCTGATGGCTCAGAGGCTGGAGCCTGCTTCCGATTCTGTGTCTCCCTCTCTCTCTGCCCCTCCCCCGTTCATGCTCTGTCTCTCTCTGTCTCAAAAATAAATAAACGTTAAAAAAAATTAAAAAAAATTTTTTTTGAACACCAAATATATGGAAGCTATATACTAGATGTCTGTGGGGAGGATGTGGATAAACCAGGATTGCCACTCTCAAGGACGGATGTCAGCAAATTTATTTTGTAGAGGGCTAAATAGTATTTTAGGCTTTGCAGGCCATAGGGTCTCTACTACACTACCGAACTCTGCCATTGTAAAGCAAAAAGTAGCCATAGATAATCCATAAATGTGGCTGTGTTCCAAAAAAAACTATTCCAATAAAACTTTATTTTATTTATCCAACAAAATAGTTGGAGGGCCGCATTTGGCCTGTGGGCTTTCAGTTTGCCTGTCACTGCTCGAGAAGGTAAATTGGATCAAATTTAAATACCTAATGCAAGACCGATTCTATTAAGTGCTGTCCTACTTTAAAACTCCTAGAAGAGAAAACATGGGCAGCAATTTCTTTGATATTGGCCTTAGCAACATGTTTTAGATATGTCTCTTCGGGCAAGAGAGACAAAAGCAAAACTACCTAAATGTGAGATACGGAGTCCCATTTTATTAGGTAAAGTACTGAGGCTAAGTGCTGTAGTAAGTACAAAGATGAATCAAACATGGGTTTCTCCTCAAGAGCCTTGAAAAATATCTCATTTTTCAAGAGAAGCTAGAAAGAGAGAAAACCAACTGTAGCTTATATTAAGGGGGGAAAAATAAGGGAAAATATGTTGGGATAAGATTGTGGATATACCTGAGTGGCAGGTTAAGGAACGAGTACCTTATCTATAGGCTGTTGCAGTTTTGTAGGAGCTGTGTGATCAGTAGTGGGCTTCAGGAAGATAAAGCCTAGGGCATTGTTCAAGAAGGGTAGAGGATAGAGAAGCAAGAGAAGAGGGCAAGACCAGTTAAGATTGTATTACAGTGGACAGTCCTCTGGAGTCTAGAAGCCGTAATGGCAGCTGTAATAGTGGCGGTAGCTAAATGTTTTGTACCAGGTATTAGGCTAGTTCTTTAAATGCATGAACCAATTTAGTGCATGTAATAACCCTGTGAAACGTAGATACTGTTATAATCCCCCACTGATGGATGAACGAATCAAAGCTCAAAGCAGTGAAATAATTTGCCCAGGGCCACACAGTTGATGTGTGGATGAGCTCCAAAGGTGTTCTGCTTTGTTTTCTTTTCTTTTTAATGTTTATTTATTTTTGAGAGAGAGCCAGAGCATGAGCAGGAGGGGGGCAGAGAGCGAGGGAGACACAGAATCCGAAGCAGTCTCCAGGCTCTGAGCTGTCAGCACCGAGCCCGACATGAGGCTCGAACTCATGAGCTGCAAGATCGTGACGTGAGCCGAAGTCAGTCGCTTAACCAACTGAGCCACCCAGGCACCCCGGAATTCTGCTTTCTTTACTCTGCTTTTACTCAAAATATATTCCATCCCCATTGCCCTTCAACCTGTCTGTGTCCTCAAGGTCTAACTAGGAAAACAGACATATTTAAATTATGTAAAACAAAGGAAATGGAATGTAGAGAGTTGGTTTTACAGGTGAAGGAGTTGTTGAGAAGATGGGATTGTGAGGCAGTGCAGAGGCTGAGAACAGGAAAAAGCCACTAGCGCTCTCCGGCTGCAGGGTCAAAAGGAAGAGGTGTTTTCATAACCACTGTTCTGTAACTAGACCGTGGGGGTCTGTGCAGGAGGGAGCTGGAGCCTCGGGACGCGGCTGCTGCGAGAGCTGCTGCTACAAGGCAGAGGAAAGGGGAGAAATACCGTGGACTTCCCTTTTTTCCCACCCTCCTGTCTCCCACCATTGAGCCCCATTCATCAGACTCAACTGGAGCCAGGTGACACAGGAGCCTGCAGGACTCAGCTCTCCTCCCAAAAGAACAGAGTAGGGAAAAGCTGGGAAATGGATCAGTGAATGCAAACAGGTCTGGGACCAACACACTCTTATCTATTTTCAGCTGTAAGGTGATTTGAATTTCACAGATGTGAGAAATTTGAAAGCATAGTCTCCTACAAGCAGTGTTACCAAACACTAGTTTATAAATGGTGTGCATTCCCTTAGCCCACAGGTCTATGTAACTCACAGCGTAAGACAGAGTATTTCAGGAACTCCATTTTCACTGTCTTATGTGCTCTGAATGTTATCTAAATGCTGTTAGGGATTCAATAAACATTATTAGCTCTCGTGAAAATCTAATCACATATAACATTTTTTTTCTTTTAAAATTAGATGTTTTTTCAACTACAGTTTTAGATTTACAGAAAAGTGAGAAGAGAGCACACAGAATATCCATGTACCCACACTCAGTTTCCCCTTTTAACATCTTGTGTTAGTATGGTACATTTCTTGTAATTAACAAGCCATTGTTGCTTCATACATTATTAACCAGAGTCCCTACTTTATTCAGAATCTCTTGGTTTTTACCTACAGCCCTTCTAATGTATTCCAGGATCTCATCCAGGAGATCACATTACATGTAGTTTTCATGTCTCTTTTGGCTCCTCTTGGCCGACAGTTTCTCAGACTTGCCTTGTTTTTGATGCGCCTGACAGATTTGAGGAATGCTATTCCGATATTTTGTAGTGCCCCTCCACTGGAATTTGTCCATATGGAAGGCACGTACTAGAAACATGATTTCTCACTATTTAGGTTCTCCTTGAACTAATCTGATGACGTAGGATTTGTCTGGTTTCTCCACTGTAAAGTTAGCTGTTTTTTCCCCTTTCCCTTCCCCTACTGGACTTTTTGGAAGGAAGTCACTATGTATGGCCTACATTTAAGGAGTAGGGAGTTATGCTTCCCCTCCTTGAGGGTGGAGTTCTTTATGAAAGTACTTGGAATTTTTCTGCACAGGAGATTTGTCTCTTCTCCCCCATTTATTTATTTATTCCATCATGTATTTATATTGGCCTGGATTCATGGATATTTATACTTTGGGTTATAACAGTATTGTTTATTTTGTTGTTTAAATTATTCTTCCTTCGGCTTGGTATCTCTTTCAGTTGGTTCCCATATACCTTTGACATACCCCATTATTGTGGAGTTTTTTTGAGCACTTCCTTACTTCTGGCACTATAAGGCGTTCTAGGCTTATTTTGTATATTTCTTGCCCCTGTCCTAGAATCAGCCATTTCTCTTAGAAGCCTTGTGTGTATAACATTTTATCTCATGGGAAACTTCATTCTGGGTCACAACTCTGGATCCTAATAGTTTCATTTTTATCCTCTTACCCAACTTGTCCCCATTTTCCTTATCTTCCTCTTGTGTAGCTGATGAAGTATGATAGTAAAAGATTTCCTTGTCTTGGAGTAAGTGGCTTTGCTTTTAGTCCACTAGAGAATGTGGCATTTCTCCTATAGCTTCAGCAATGCACTTTTTTGCTTTGTTGGTTTGGCTTTATTTTTGTTTTTCAATATCTGCCAACAGAGAGTGTCAGGGGATTGTGAAATCAGAGAGAGAGAGAGAGAGAGAGAGAGAGAGAGAGATTGATTCATCAATTGTTCTGTATTTATCATTATATTTCAAGTTTGTTATAGTTTTACCAGGTCAGTGAACAGAAGTGCCTATGTCCAGGGATATGGTAAAATATCACATATTCCTCTAAGTAATTTATTATGGTCTTCCAGAGAATAATTCCACTTCCTTTTGGTATCTCTGGAATTTCACAATAACTATCATCACCATCACAACTGAAAAAATAGTTTTGGGGGTGCCTGGGTGGCTCAGTCGGTTAAAACGTCCGACTTCTGCTCAGGTCATATTCTCCTGGTTTGTTAGTTCGAGCCCACATCCGACTTCTGCTGTCAGCGCACGGCCCACTTTGGATCTTCTGTCCTCCTCTCTCTACCCCTTCCCCCGTCATGCTGTCTCTCTCCCTCAAAAATAAATAAACATTAAAAAATTAGTTTTGTATAGCAGGCATATAGAACTGAGGAGATAAGAACTAAGCCAGCCATGAAATCAGTTACAGATGGTACTACAAACAGCACTTTTCCCCTCAAATACTGCCTACATACAATGATGTTACAGTTTTATTCACCAAAAACTTTATTACTATATAGTATTTAATAATATTTCTAAATATATGGTTTTTGTAAAATTAGTAGATTTTTAAAGAGTAGATTTATTTATTTATTTATTTATTTATTATTATTTTTTTTAATTTTTTTTTTCAACGTTTATTTATTTTTGGGACAGAGAGAGACAGAGCATGAACGGGGGAGGGGCAGAGAGAGAGGGAGACACAGAATCGGAAACAGGCTCCAGGCTCTGAGCCATCAGCCCAGAGCCCGACGCGGGGCTCGAACTCACGGACGGCGAGATCGTGACCTGGCTGAAGTCGGACACTTAACCGACTGCGCCACCCAGGCGCCCCTATTTTTTTTTTTTAAAGAGAGAGAACATGAGCAGGGGAGAGGGACAGAGGGAGGGAGAGAGAGAGAGAGAATCTTTTATTTTTATTTATTTTTTTATTTTAAAGAGAGAGCATGCAAGTAGGGGAGAGGGGCAGATGGAGAGAGAGAATCTTAAGCAGGCTCCACACTCAGCATGGAGTCTGATGCAGGGCTCGATCCTACAACCCTGCAATCATGACCTGAGCTGAAATCAAGAGTCAGACACTCAACTGACACCCCTTTTCCAATGTGTGGCTTGAACTCATGACCCTGAGATCAAGACCTGAGCTGAGATCAAGAGTCGGACGCTTAAGCGACTGAGCCACCCAGGCACCCCTGTGAAGAATTTTAAATAGAAGTTTTAAAAAAGGCTCTGAATTGATACCCAGTTTGTATATTCCTTTAACTGATTCAGGGTAGCCCGTTTCAGCCTTTCCCTCCATTCTGGAAAACTTGTACTATTCTATTTAAACTACATGGAATATCATGTAGTTTAGAACTGTTGACTCATTCATTCTCATTTCTAAGTGTCAACACATCTATTTCTTTTTTTTTAATTTTTAAAAAATATTTATTTTTGAGAGAGAGAGACAGAGAGAGAGAGAGAGAGAGAGAGAGAGAGAGAGAGAGAGAGAGAGAGAGAAGGGTAGGGGCAGAGAGAGAGGGAGACACAGAATCTGAAGCAGGCTCCAGGCTCTGAGCTGTCAGCACAGAGCCCAATGCAGGGCTTGAACTCAAAAACCGTGAGATCATGACCTGAGCTAAAGTTGGATGCTTAACCAACTGAGCCACCCAGGTGCCCCTAACACATCTATTTCTGATAATAAAGTTGTCTATATTGGTATCATAGAGTTTTTGACTCTGAGATTTTGTAGAGGATTACTTTTTCACTTTTGGGGGCGCCTGGGTGGTTCAGTTGTTAAGCATCTGACTTCAGCTCAGGTCGTGATCTCATATTTCGTGAGTTTGAGCCCTTTGTTGGGCTCTGTGCTAACAGCTCAGAGCCTGGAGCCTGGTTCGGATTCTGTGTCTCCCTCTCTCTCTGTCCCACCCCCACTCACACTCTGTCTCTCTCTCTCAAAAATAAACATTAAGGGGCGCCTGGGTGGTGCAGTCGGTTAAGCGTCCGACTTCAGCCAGGTCACGATCTCGCGGTCCGTGAGTTCGAGCCCCGCGTCCGGCTCTGGGCTGATGGCTCAGAGCCTGGAGCCTGTTTCCGATTCTGTGTCTCCCTCTCTCGCTGCCCCTGCCCCGTTCATGCTCTGTCTCTCTCTGTCCCAAAAATAAATAAACGTTGAAAAAAAAAATTAAAAAAAAAATAAACATTAAAAATAAATAAAGGAGGTTTTTTTTTTTTAATTCACTTTCGGCCAGTACAAGTTTTTTCCAGATTTGTTTGCCCCAAAACACTGCCTCTTAATCTTTTCAAATGTAAGTTCTTTTATAAAATGAAAAATTTCATACCTGTCTCCTCCTGCTTCCATAATATTAGTAATATTTTCTATTTTTATTCATTGCATGTATGAAAAGAAGATAAAACTGTATGATACGCATGAATGTACTGAGTGCATGATGTGCATGCAAATGGTTAAGGAGGAAGTAAACTAACAGTTAATGTCTGCTAAGTACTAAACACTGTGATTACATTGTCCCATTTCTCATCATAACCCTGTGAAGTTAGATGCTACTTTTCTTACATATAAGAAAACCGAGGACCAAAGAGTTCTCAAGGTCATATAGCTAGTAAGTGGCAGGACTAGAATATGAAACCAATTTTGACTTTGGAAGTCCTTGACTTTTTCACTAAATTAGATTGCTGCTTCATCATTTAGATATCGGAAATTGATGAAATCCAACTCCAAGAAATGATTTATAGCCCTGATATTTGTGGTAATTTTCAGAGTCTTCAGATGCTTCAGGATAGTTTAAAATTCTTAAACCTTGAAGCAGAGTTAATTTTATCTCACCTTAACTCAGAAAGGAAGAAAAGAATACTGTGTAATGAAATTTAAGCTGTGAGTATTACCACTCTAAGAAATTGTTGCCTAAAGTAAAATAGGTTCTTGTAAGGGAGTAAAAGTAGCTTTTAGAAAGTGGCATGATTTGCCAAGCAAGAAGAATAAGCAAAGCTACAGAGTGTTGCAGGTAAGGTGTACATCAGGTGTAATCTAAGAGTTTAGGGAGTACTTGCCCAGGGCCTCTAAAGTCAGTGTAATAAAAGCTTGTAGGAGTGCATGATAGAGAAGAGGCCAGCTAGAGATTCAGCAAGATCATTTTTATGCTCAGGGTGCAAACTTAAGTGCAAGGATAAAAAGGGAGATGCCAGAGATCAGTGCATTTGTTTTTATTGGAGAGTGCCAGGAAGAATTTGTTTTTAAAGTTTATTTGTAAGTAGATAGGTCAGTGCATGTTTTACATATGCACTAATTTATTTAATTATCCCCTGTTGTTGGGTATTCTAATTGTTTCCAACTTTTTATATTATGAATAGTGCAGTTATAAATATTCTCATATATAAGTTTTTATGCACCTCTCTGATTATTTTCTTAGTGTAATTTTTTCTAATTGTAGTTACTGAGCCTAGTGTCTTGCATATATTTAAGGCTGTTGATTCCTATGCTGAAATTACTTTCAAGACAGATTGTCCCCATTTGCATTCCCAGCATCAGTTCATGAGATTGTTCATTGAGTTACTCCCTCAACAACTTGTATGACTTTCAGTTGTTGGCTAAATTGTGTGCCTTTCATTAGTACTGGTCTTTATACTGAAAGAATGACAGAGTGCCACATGTAACAATCCAGAAGAAAAGTTGAAGGAAATATGAGTAATTCCACTTATTTGCTTATTGAAGTGGTCAGTTTTATCCGCTTCCATACTTAAAAACTGAATTATTTTATATTAAATGTGAGAGTATTGAAAATACAACTTATTGGGAGTGGGTGAGGGAATATAAAATTTTGTGAAAAAATAGGGAATTATGAGGAGTAAGGGCATCAAGGACCGGTGCTAGAATCTAGTTTGGCATGAAATAATTAAATGACATTATGTTCTCTAGGTCATTAAAAAACTAATAAATAGGATAAGACATTATAAGGTGTTTGTGAATGGGTGTTGAAGTCAGATAGGGATGTTTCATTGCCTATCAGCTCACACTGGAAAGATTGACGAGTTTTTATAATCTTTTAAAAGAGCATGGCAATAATTTAAATTTTTTTTAATGTTTATTATTTATTTTTGGGAGAAATAGAGAGACAAAGTGCCAACAGGAGAGGGGCAGAGAGAAAGGGAGACACAGAATCCGAAGCAGGCTTCAGGCTCTGAGTTATCAGCACAGAGCCCAAGGTGGGGCTCGAACCCATGAAACACGAGCCGAAGTTGGATGCTTAACCGACTGAGCCACGCAGGTGCCCCATTTTTTAAAAAAAAATTTTTAATGTTTATTATTTATTTTTGAGAGAGATAGAGTGCAAGCAGGAGAGGGCATGGCAATAATTTTAAGTTGTTGCTTGAAGACATAGGGTCTTGGGGCGCCTGGGTGGCGCAGTCGGTTAAGCGTCCGACTTCAGCCAGGTCACGATCTCGCGGTCCGTGAGTTTGAGCCCCGCGTCCGGCTCTGGGCTGATGGCTCGGAGCCTGGAGCCTGTTTCCGATTCTGTGTCTCCCTCTCTCTCTGCCCCTCCCCCGTTCATGCTCTGTCTCTCTCTGTCCCAAAAATAAATAAACATTGAAAAAAAAATTAAAAAAAAAAAAAAAGACATAGGGTCTGGTCTGGAATTAGGATACTTGTATTTTAGTCCAGGTGCAGACACTAATGACCAATGCTAAACCTTGGACAAGGAATGTCACTTTTTAGGACATCAGTGTCTTCCTCTATAAAATGTGGGTTTTTCTATGCTAGATGTTTTCTGTAATTCCTTTCAGCTCTATGATTGTGACATTGACTTACCGTATTAGTCAGAAACGACAACAAAACGTTGGACACCCTATGGAAGCTGTTGGAAATAAAGCAAAACAGAAACATATCTTTTTGTAAAAAAGTATGGTGTCTCTATATCTGGAATAATTTGTGTATTTCTGCTTGTACCTTTTAAAACAGTCAAATAGAAATGGAAATTTTCCAGGGGTGCCTGGGTGGCTCAGTGAGTAAAGTGTCTGACTTCGGCTCAGGTCATGATCTTACAGTTTGTGGGTTCGAACCCCACGTCAGGTTCTGGGCTGACAGCTCAGAGCCTGGAAGCTGCTTCAGATTCTGTGTCTTCTCTCTCTCTGCCCATCCCCCACTCGTGCTCTGTCTCTCTTGCTCTCAAAAATAAATAATAAACATGGAAAAAACATTTTGATTTTTTTCCTTTTTAAATATATATTTATTTATTTATTTATTTATTTATTTATTTTCAATATATGAAATTTATTGTCAAATTGATTTCCATACAACACCCAGCGCTCATCCCAAAAGGTGCCCTCCTCAATACCCATCCCCCACCCTCTCCTCCCTCCCACCCCCCATCAACCCTCAGTTTGTTCTCAGTTGAAAAAAACATTTTTAAAGAGAAATGGAAACTTGCCAGAAAGAGATGTATTGAGGGAAGAAGTATGTATTGAGTGTGGAGGTGTGGGGAAGGGAAAGCTCATTTGAAGAAAGGCAAAATTTGTTTAGAACTGTAATTCAAGGATAGTTTAGAACTCTTAATTCAGCACATCATTGGACATGGAAATAATTTAATAAAAGTACAGGAATAAAATGGTAAAGGATATCCATTGGATAAAAAAGTCTCAGTCCTCCAAATTTTAGAAAACAGAACTGAGGATACTCCTTAAACATAAAAGAGATCAATTTAGGGCCAGCAAATTAAATAGCAGTGATGAACAAGTTAAAGTAACTCTTAGACCTAAATGAACCTTGAAGTGCCCAGAAGACCCAGCTTTTGAGAAGAGGTATATCTGAAGCTTCAGATCAAAGAACACATTTCAGAAGTTGTATTTATAGATTTGATGTGTTTAACATCAAGAGCTACAAAGGAAGAATACAGAGCCTATGATAGTTATTACTTTTTAATAGGTATTTTCCAAATGCTGTGGTTATTTTTCAGTATCATTCTGAGTTAGCTTTCTGATCAGAATTTTGCTTCAAAAGTCTTGTCTGTTTTTGGTCTGTCTGCTTAATCTTGAGATGATTCCATATTGTTAAATAGATGGAAGGTTGACTTTATGTTTTATGAGTTGTCTGATCTAATCTGTTTAAAATATTCCATAGGTAACTAGTCTAATCTGTATTTAACATTTTATAGATATTTAATATATTCTATAGATGATCCCTGCCCTCTATCACACATACACATTCACTTGGGATGACCAAAGGTCACAATGAGTTAAGGGCAGAACCCTAGTCAGAAGTCAGGTTTCCCAGCTTCTAACCTTTATTTTGTCTCTATACCTTCCCTTTTTCCTCTTTGGCCTAACCTTGACTGTGTCCTTCAGCTTTATCTGGACTCTTCTCAGAAGCCATCTATTGCCCAGAAGCAGAGTACTCAATCAGCTGGCCATCTGTCTGTCTAACCATCTGTCCCCATATACATCCATCCTGTCAACTAACTACTAGCTTATTTAGCCCATACTATATTTGGGGAATATAAAGATGAATAAAGCCTACTTTTTGCTCTCTAGAGGCTCATGATTTAGTAAGGGAGACAATTCTGGGATCACAATGGAGAAATAAACTGGGAGATAGAGAGGTGGTATTGATGTTGGAATAGGGGAGATTCCAATGACATTGATTTCTTTCATATTTGAGAGTTTACTTGATCTTGCTGCCTGTCTAGAGTAGTTCCATTTTTCTTCTTTCCTGTTTAGTAGCTGAAAAGCCATGTTCGCAACACTCTTCTCTGTTAGGGATAAGGATTGATCATATCACCTTTTCGTGAAGGGTGGTGACATAGAAGGGCAGGGACTAGTGGAGTCAGTGAGGGTAGTGGGGATATGACTCAGGTACCTCTGCTCCCTTGCTCACAGCCAGCAGCTTCAGAGGAGAGAGAACTTATTTTAATAAAAAGTGCCGTGTTCTGGATACAGGGTTGGGACCAGCTCCTACGGAAACTGTGTAAGAGTAGGTACAGGTTTCTTATTGGCAGCCTCTGTCAAATATCTGCAAAAGCCCTCTTTCAGCCTCTCAATTCCATTGCTCCCTACTACATCAACGAAAATGAAATAAAGATATTAAAATGAAGTCTTCCCCTCTCAAGTTATATCTAGTGTTAAAGTGAAAGTTTTCACAAAATTTCTAATTCCAATTACTATATGATTATAATTTTATACGCATGGAATAGTTTTTAGTTAGTGCATCCTTGTTCCAAAATTTATTGATGAACTGTGTTAACACTGGCAAAGTATGTGTACTAGATTATTCTTAGCGCTCTGGTTATCTCAGTATAATTGTATAAAGCGGTGGATCTTAACTTCGATGTTCCCACATATTAATATAGCAACACGAGAAAATGGATGGGGTTTACAACCATGTGCTTTTGCAAGTAGCCTAGAGCATGCTTTATATGTGGTCCATAATCTGACGTAAAATCTGAGCCTAAGAATGGAAGTGTCCTATGCATCAACTTTTGAGAATCATTGACAACTAGTATTGGCATACCTTTATTATCCAAGAAGTATTTCTAGCTAAAAATCTAGTAAGTTTTAAAAGGAATTAAATATACTTATGGATAAATAAAATAATGAAAGCAAACTAGTAAAATTTGAAGGCATGCATGGTTTAAGATTGTGAATCAGTTTGTAACCTTTGTGAGGTTAGTTTCTCTAACTGAAACTTACTGATCTGTTTCTCTATCCCTACTGCAGTGTCTGGTCTGTAGTAGGCACCCAGATTAAATGTTTAAATGTTGATTTAATTAGTGAATAATATATGAATCAAGGGCATATGCCTAAAAGCTTTATTTTCTGGTCCTAAAGCAGAAATCTGTATCAGTCAGGATTTTCCAGAAAACAGAACCAAGTAGTATGTATTATTTACCTATTTATTTATTTTGATGATTTGGCGTAAATAGTTATGTGGACTGGCAAGTCTAAAATTTGTAGGGCGGGCCTGCAGGCTGGAAACTTTCAGACGGCAGCTTATTCTTGAGGCAGAATTTCTGCTTCCTTAGGGAAACCTCAGTTTTGTTCTTAGTGCCTTTCAGCTGATTGTGTGAGGCCCACCAATATTATCAAAGATAAATTTCTTTAAAGATAATACGCACTAGCCACAGGTATGAAATACCTACACAATAGTGTTTAAATGACTGACGTAGCCAAATGGACATATGAAATGAACCATCACAGTGTCTTTAGGTTTAAGGACATGAAACCAAATGTACAGCCTGGTTTGGCAAACCTGTGATGAGCCCAGGAGCTCTTTGTGCTCTCTGAGGCATCCAGGGCTAGGTTGATACCGGGGCAGGATTTTGACAAGCTATGTTGAATGTGAAAAAGAAAGCTGCTTATCTTATTAGGAAAAGGGGAGATAAGGTTTACATCAGTGGGTCACTGAAGAAATGCAAAATAGTACTTGAAGACTGTTCTTAAGAAATCACTATTTACAGCAAGGATTTCAGTTTGGGGATTTTAATTATATTAGAAAGTGGAGAAATACTCAATTGGACCATGCCTGAGTTTTGTTTCTTAACTATGTTTGACTTTTGGCTTTGTTTTGTTTTATTGTTTTGCTTTGTTTTTGTTTTGCCCTTTGATTTACTATGTAGTCTTGTATAAATTAATGCTTGTATATAGTTAAAAATAAATCAAGTGACTTAAAAAATTTTTTTAATGTTTTATTTAATTTATTTTTATTTATTTATTTTTAACGTTTATTTATTTTTGAGACAGAGAGACAGAGCATGAACGGGGGAGGGTCAGAGAGAGAGGGAGACACAGAATCTGAAACAGGCTTCAGCACAGAGCTGAAGCTGTCAGCACAGAGCCCTATGCAGGGCTCGAACTTACAGACTGCGAGATCATGACCTGAGCTGAAGTCGGACGCTCAACTGACTGAGCCACCCAGGCGCCGCAAAATATGTTTTTATTTTATTTTTGAGAGAGAGAGAGAGAGAGAGAGAGAGGAAAGGAGGGTCAGAGAGAGAGGGAGACACAGAATCTGAAGCAGGCTCCAGGCTCTGAGCTCTCAGCACAGAGCTGGATGCGAGTCTCGAACCCATGAACCGCGAGATCATGACCTGAGCTGAAGTTGGATGCTTAACCGACTGAGCCACCCATGCGCCCCTCAAGTGACCTTAAAGTGGAGGAAATACAGATGTAGTTAGTTTTGCCTTCGCTTTTTACGTAATTTAAGATTTTCAGGGGAATTGGTATTTTGAGAGAGGTTCAAGAGTGTTTGCTTTTGACAATGGCTGGTAAAGGCAGGTAGATTAATGTGGACTAGTCCAATTTAGATATGATAGTCTGTGAAATTCATGTCAGCTTGAAGATTTTAGGGAAGGGTAATTGTAAAAATTATCTTCCTAATGTCATTTTATCATGACTGACATTTTTTCTTGAATGTCAATTCTCTTCCTCTCTTTCTTTTGATCTGAATGTGCAATACTTCTTTCCCAAATTCTACTGATTTGCCAGCAGTCTTTCTTGTTTCCTCTCTTTTTTCTTTTCCACTTATGTTGTCTAAATTCAAAGAGCTTTCTTTGTAGAAATTGAACCAAATAATAAGGCAGCATAAAACTCTGAGTTCAGCAGAAAGTGATTTGCTTGTGATTAACCCTTGAGAATTGAGAGTCACTGCAAGATAACAAAGAAAGAGTGTTTTTTGATACAACTTGCTCATTCTTCTTTTCCAATCGTAGACGAGACCTTTTTTTTTTTTCTCTCCAGTTGTTATGAATTCACATACTGCTTTGGTTGGGCTTTATGTGTTACACTTATCATGGCATGCTTTTAGAAAAATAAGTACCAAAAGAGAGCTTATGGCCTCCCTTTCCTCTGACTGCAGTCCTGTCACAGACTTTACTCTCAGCAAAAAGGGAACCCATTTTCCAGTTGTTTAAGGCAAATAACCTTGACATCTCTTCTTACCCCCCAGCTTTATTGAGGTATAATTGACACATAAAAATTGTTTACATGTAAGGTATACATGCAATTTGATACACATTGTGAAATGATTACCACAATCAAACTAATTAACACATACATCACCTCACATTGTGTGTGTGGATATGTCTGGTGAGACACTCAAAGACCTACTCTTAGCAAAGTCAAGTGTAAAACTTAACTCATCTTATAACTAAAAATTTGACCAACATCACCCCCATTTCTCCTACCCCCAGCCTGGCAATCACTGTTCTAGTCTGCTTCTGTGAGATCTTACAGTTTTGTCTTTCTGTGTCTGGCTTATTTCACTTTGCATAATGCCCTTAAGGCCCATCCACGTTGTTGGCAAATGTTAGAATTTCCTTCTTTTTTGTGGGTAATATCCCTTGTATATATACATATTTTCTTTATCCATTCATCTGTCAGTAGACACGGTTTCTTTCATACAGTCTCTCAACAAATCTTAATGCCTTTATCTTGAAAGTATATCCAGAATCTGACCCCTGCCCCCCTCCGGCTCCGTCACTAATCACTTTGGTCCCAGCAACCATTATCTCTTGGATATTTTAATAGGCTCCTAACGCATCTCCATACCTATGGCTTTGACATTCTATTCTTAACATGACAACTAGTGGTCATTTTACAGTTCTAACTAAGATAATGTTAGGCCTCTTCTCAAAACGATCAAGTCTCCTATCACTCAGAGAGAAGTTAAAGTTTTTATGTTGATCCTTAAGGCCTGACATGAGCTGTTCCCCATGTTATCTTCTGATCTCATTACCTTTTCCTCCCCCCCCCTTCCCCCTCCCACGTTCTGCTCTGTGTACCCTGGCCTTCTGGTATTCCTCAGGCACACTAGGTATACCCCTGCTTTGGGGCCTTCAAACTTGTTCCACCTGCCCAGTGATCTATCTTCCTTAAATATTGGCATGGCTTCTTGACTTCCTTCAGTTTTATTTTTGTTTTTTTCCAAAAATCACGTTTTCAGTGAATCTTTCCCTGCTTATTCTATCTAAATTTTCTGTTCTCAGTATATAAATACACATCCTTGTCTTTACCTGCTTAATATTCTCCATAGCACATAACACTTTCTATTGTCTCTTTTCCTGATTTATATTGTTTAATGTCTATTTCTTGTGCTAAAATGTAGCTTCAGAAGGATAAGGATTTTGTCTGATAAATCATCAGGACTTAGAATTGTGACTGGCATATAATATCGTAGGCACTCACTGAGTATTTATTGAAATCAGTCAACCAGTCAGAGATGAGAGATGGCCTCCAAATAGCTACTTGAAAAATATCTAACTCTTTTATTGGGAGTTTCTTTATTTTTCTTTGTGTAACAACTCAATCATTTCTTCATGTTTTCCTATATGGACCTGTGGATTATCTTCACTTACGTAATGAAATTTACTGACGTACGACTTTTTACTTCATTTTCTTGGTCATCCATGAGACTTTTGGATATGTATGTATCTGGTCCAGGATGTTTAGAGACATGATTATGTGTTATTTTCTTAATTAAATGTGACTGTCCTTGTCCATTATATTTTCCTATTTCAAATAAAATTCTGTTCAGTAGCAGACTCCAATGTAGTATACAAATCATACAAACTCCAAAAGGCATCTGGATAGTGGGGAACCTTCTTAAGGTCATTTTTATCTCATTATACAAGTTTTTGAAAACCTATTATGTACTGGATACTTTGTTAGATTTTAGAAATGCAAAGAGATAAACAGTCCCTACTTAGGAGGGGTTGAGGTAGACAGATAAAACCATTATTAATAATGTATCATGTATTATAATCTGTTAAATACCGTGAGAGCACTAGTGAGGGCACTAAAGAGGTTTGCTTGGGTGAGGAGGTGAATGGGGAAAGCTTCATTGGGAGATGACTTAAAGCTATTTGTTGAGGAATAAGTAGGGATTTTCCAGGTGGACTGAGGAGAGAGGAATAGAAAGGAGTAAAAGTAAAGAAGGACTAGCAGAGATCTGCTATTGTTTGCACAGTGTGCTGGTCAGTTTTTATAATCTTGTCTCATAAATCATTTTGAGCATCCTATGACGTAGGCATTCACATTGCCATTTTATCGATGAGGAAATGGGCCCAGACAGATCAGCTTAGGGTAACAGAACTGGTAAATGTTGGTTTGGATTTTGAACCTGTTTAACTTTGAAGCCCATGTTTATCTATACATTCAGGAGTGGAATGTATGGATAATCAGGGTGGAAGATTGAGAGAGTTCATACCTGCTGCATGGATGAAAAACATGAATGAAGTCTTATTTAAAAAGTAAATATTTAGAATAGTAAAGGCAAAGAGGCATGGTATGAATTTGGGTTGAGGATGATGATGATACTGAACAGATTTGAAGGTCAGCAGACATCAGAAGCCATAATTTTCTACTAATGCCATTTAGTGTGGACATAAAACTTATCTTCAGCCAGGCTTAGCAGTCTAGGGAAAAGATTGTCTATGGTAACTCTCTAACCATTTTGAAACCAATCAATGATTTCGTTGAGAAGTTACCATTCATTGGTTTCTGCATATGCTATTATGCATATGCCTGGACATTTTAAAATTTAAAATATTCATACTTTGTGTATGGTCAAAGGTAATACTTTATGAAAAGTGAAAAACGCTTTGTGGCATTTTTCACAGATATAATCTAAAATTGTCATGAATTTTTAAGACTTAATTAAATACCATTGGCCAATATCACATACATTTGTTTTGTGTATACATATAGTCTTTGTTTTCCATGGTGACCATAATGAAATTGTTAAGAGCTGAATTTCCAAATTTGGCGCAAGTAGAATATTTTCTGTTTTCCTTATATATAGACCACTGTTCCCAAACACTAGTCTGGACCGGTTGTAAAGAATTAGTTGGTGGAATTTTTAACTGACTTGTAACTGACTTCTTTCTTAGGTGAACATTTTCCCCCCAAGTTTTAATTTAAATTCCAGTTAGTTAACATATGGTGTAATATTAGTTTCAGGTGTAGATTTTAGTGATTCATCACTTACATACAACACCTGGTGCTCATCACAAGTGCCGCCCTTAATCCCCATCACCTATGTAACCCATCCCCTTGCTCATCTCCCTTCCAGTAACCCTCAGTTTGTTCTGTATAGTTAACAGTCTGTTTCTTGGTTTGCCTCTCTCCTTTCCCATGTTCATTTTTTTAAAAGTTTGTTTGTTTGTTTATTTTTTGAGAAAGCATGAGTGCACAATCAGGGGAGGGGCAGAGAGAGAGTGGGAGACACAGAATCCAAAGCAGGCTCAGCACAGAGCTGTCAACACAGAGCCTGACTCTGGGCTCACACTCAGGAACCGGGAGATCATGACTTGAGCCGAAGTAGATACTTAACTGACTGAGCCATCCAGGTGCTCACTGCCCAGGTTCATTCGTTTTTTTTCTTAAATTCCACGTAAGTTAAATTATATGGTATTTGTATTTCTTATATGTGCACATTTTTATAGAAAGATCAGCTTCTTTAAGTATGTGCTAGCCTAATTTTGTACAGAAAAGAAAAATGTATCTAAGAATTTATTTAGATCTTCTGTATACCTAGAAAATAATAGCTGCTTTTCAAACCCATATACATCTTAATCTTCAGAGAAGATGTTTCAAAACTAAAACTTGTACAAGGCGGCTTTGTGGATATTTCTGAAAACAATAACAAAAATCCTTGTATAGCATCCATATTTACCATCTTATCTCTCCTATGTATGTATGACACCTGTGACAGTTGTAGCTAAGTCAGAGTACAGTTGTATACACATATTTCTTTTCAGTTTTTTATTTTTTTATTTTTTAAAAAAATTTTTAACGTTTATTTTTGAGACAGAGACAGAGCATGAATGGGGAGGGTCAGAGAGAAGGAAACACAGAATCTGAAACAGGCTCCAGGCTCCGAGCTGTCAACACAGAGCCTGATGTGGGGCTCGAACTCACGGACTGTTAGATCATGACCTGAGCCAAAGTCGGCCACTTAACCGACTGAGCCACCCAGGTGCCCCAGTTTTTTATTTTATTGTTTAAGTTTACTTATTTTGAGAGAGAGAGACAGCACAAGCTGGGAAGAGGCAGAGAGAGAGAGGATCCCAGGCAGGTTCCCACTCAGCGCAGAGCCCCATGTGGGGCTCGAACTCACGAACCGTGAGATCATGACCTGAGCCAAAATCAAGAGTCGGATGCTCAATCGACTGAGACACCCAGGTGCCCCTACACATCTTTCTTTTTAAAGAACAGTGCCTGATTTCTTCTATTTTCAGCACCTACTGTAATTTTCCTAAGTCAAAGAAATAACATTTCTCTAGTTTTCTGTGAAATCACAGATGTACCATGTCTAGTTGCATGAGCAATTTTAGACATTTAACCTGGTTATTGCCTAGTTGTTAGAAAATGACTGTCTTTGTGGTAGTAATGCTGTGCCTCATTCACCATTTTGCTTTTAAATTGTCTTTTCAGTGTCGTTTTTGTTGTTCTGTTACTGGCAATTTAGTTTTAAAGAATCATTATTTAAAACACATTCAAAATAAAAATTGAAGTATATCGTGTGCTTGACACTGGATCAGATATGATGTTGCTTATATAAAAGAAAGAAATTAGATCCTGTTAGCCTGAGGATATAATACTGAAATTTAAGTAAATGTGAAATAGCATAGTGATAGAGCGTATGTGAAATTTTTTTTGAATAGTGGTAAATTAGAGATGTTGATGGAATTCTCTGATATTTACAGAGTTAGGCCAAATGAACCATGGGCTATTTAAACGCCCCAGTATGTTTTAGATGTTATTTTACTTTTAAAAATTAAAGTCGAATAAAGGTATTGTCAAGAATTCTGTGTGAACTACTTGCTGAGATTTCAGATTCAATCTCCTGTACTTCCTGTTTTCTACATTTGCAATTAGATAGTTTCTTTTCCCCTTTGGCGTCATTCAGATATGTGGAGGGCTGGGGGAATTTATTGTTGCCTTAGAGCTCTCTCAATTTGTGTCTGAAAAAAAATACCAATGATGTTTTAGTGCATGAAAAACTGTTACATAGCAGATAAATGTGTTTTTCTAGGAAATTGATCATATTCTTATTTTGGACCAGTTAATGTTAAAGTTTTAACTTAATTGCTTTATATCTAACAGTTTTGGTATTTCCATAGAAAACTTTGTGAGAAAGACCTATGTTCTTATTTTAGAGTCTAAGATCTGATTGTGTAAGATACATGGTATTTTTTGAAAATCTCAAGTGGAGTTCAATTTCCAAATAATATATTTTTATTTTTTATAAATGGTTTATAAATGGTTTATCGTGTAAACGATTTTAATATCAATTAATTAAAATATAATTAAAGAGGTAAATCAGTTATAGTTCTTCCAATAAGGAAGATGAGGTTGGTTTTTTTTTTTTAATATTTATTTATTTATTTATTTATTTATTTATTTTTTTTAAAGAATTTTTTTTTTTCAACGTTTATTTATTTTTGGGACAGAGAGAGACAGAGCATAAACGGGGGAGGGGCAGAGAGAGAGGGAGACACAGAATCGGAAACAGGCTCCAGGCTCTGAGCCATCAGCCCAGAGCCTGACGCGGGGCTCGAACTCCCGGACCGCGAGATCGTGACCTGGCTGAAGTCGGACGCTTAACCGACTGCGCCACCCAGGCGCCCCAAATATTTATTTATTTTTGAGAGAGAGAGAGACCAAGCGTGAGTGGAGGATGGACAAAGAAAGAGGGAGAATCCAAAGCAGGCTCCAGGTTCTGAGCTGTCAGCACAGAGGCTGACGCTGTCCTCAAACTCACAAACCATGAGATCATGACCTGAGCCGAAGCCGGACGCTCAACCGACTGAGCCACCTAGGTGCCCCAGAAAGATGAGTTTTTGATGAAAGCTGTGCACAGCTTTGTCCATTCACTGTGGGTAAATAAGATTTGACTGCAGTTTTTGGTCATATATTGAACATTCTTATCTGCGCCAGTGATCTACCTAATTTGGGTTTGGTTTCTTTTTGATTTTAAAGGTTGTAAGGCCTTTCATGTTTATCTTTCTATAAAGTTAGTCTTGAGAAACAGAGGTTAACTCTGTCATCAGTGTTATTTTTCTGGTATTATTTTGATATATTATTGTATTATTAAACTTTTCTTGTATTGTTGAATGAATGTAAAGTGAAATATATGTGGCAGGTCTTCTCATGTGCTCTAGGACCACGAAGGTAAATGATACACCCTTTTTGACCTTAGCGAGCTTATTTATTTATATATTTTTTATGGAGGTTCTCATGTTGGGCTTGTGAACTAAAGGGCTTCAGAGAAACCTTTGGATCCCTTCAAATTATGTATAAAAAATTTGCTGTGTGTACATATGTGTGGTTTTCTGGGGTGACCCATAGATTTAACCAGATTTTTAAAAGGTTCTTTGTATGTAGAAAAGCTAAAGGAGACAGAGCACATCTAACTATAAACTAGTGTAGTAAATGTTGTAATAAGCGTAAAAATAAAGGTCTTTGGGAGATTAAACGTTGGAGGCCCATCACGTTTCAGGTCCTACATAGGACTCATTTGATATGGACCTTTGCCTTGCTACATGCTATGTCTGTTGTGCATAATATAGTGACTGATGTACAGTAATTTTTGTGTCAGTGAGGGTCCTGGCAGTAATGGATGGTTTTTTTTTTTTTGAAGATAGTTTAATGAAGAGATTATTTGCAGAGGTAGGCATGGTTTAAGGTAACCAGAAATGGGTGATGAATCATCCAGGGGCTAGCAATGGTTGGGGACTGCTATCCACCCAGAGAAAGGGGCAAGAGAATGGGAATTATGTATGTTCCAGAACCCAATGAGAGTCGTGGGCATGGAAGAGGAGCTCTTTAACAGGAGCTGTGGCTGAAAAGGAAACATAACAGGAAGTAAATTGTACCATTACTTCTATCTTTTTCCACCTTTTGCTTTTCTGCTGATGCTTCCTGTTTAAGAATATGGTCTTTTGTGCACAGTTATCAATCCCACTTGGCCACATAAAAGTGGGTGCTGGGCTCAGAATACTTCCCTACCAAGAGATGAGGAGTTCACATACCCTGTGCTGGGATTACCACCTTTGTGGGATTTGTTCTGCTGAAGCATAGCCAATGGCTCTCACATATGCCCTCAGCTTTCAGTATTTCAGACTCCAGGGATGGTGTGGGGTGGAGACGGGTGAGTCCTTCTGTTGCGCCACCAGAGGGGTGGGTGTTTGTAGGCCCATTTCCCTTAGTTAGCTAGCACTGGGGGTGGGGGAGGGGGAACCCATTAGCCATAACGGACTGATGCATACAGCTGGAGCTGAACTTTGTCTTCTTTCGCGTAAGTAAAGCATTATTCAGTGCTTGACTGTGTAATGTTTTCCTTGGCAACTTTGATACCAAGATGCAACAGGCAGAAGTGTTTGGAGTCCTCTCCTGGGATTCGTCACCTGTGCCTGGTGTTCTTTTTGAAACTTCCTCTCTTTGGTAAAACCCAGACAGAAACTAGTGGGCAAGTGAGGACTTGGATAATGTGGATAAGGGGATGCAGAAGTACAGAGCAAGTCAGAGAAGGGTGGAGAATGAATCTAGAAGGACAAATGAAGAATGACAGCAGAGTGCTTAATACTTATTTGTTGAATTCAATTGAATATTGTTAAACATTTTAGATTTACATATTAAAGGGAAAAATGACCAGATGCCTAATGGTTTAATGTTTCTGATATAAATACCTCCAAATGAAAATCTCTTTGGAATTGTAGAGGCAACAATTTGTATTTTGAGTAGTTAAAATAGTAAAAGTGACACAATTATTAATCTATAAAAATGTGAAATTAGAATAACACAACTTTTTAAGACTATATTTTTCAAATATGGTTTTTTGAAATGTGAGAATTTGGATTATTTAATTTAGAGAAGACCAACTCATTTTCTAGGGCCTACCTCAAAAATTACTTCTATGAATCTTCCCTTAGACAAATTTAAGTGTTTGCAGAACACTGTTCTTTTTTCTGCTATACCACTTATATTCTATTAATAGTAGTTATTTTATTGATAATATTAAAAGCAGTTCACATTTACTGACTGTTTACTATGTGCCAACCCACTGTGTTAAGTCCTTTACATACATAATTACATTTTATCCTCACAATAACCCTAGGAAGTATAGATACTGTTGTTTCGTGCTTGAGATGCCTCACCGGACAGAAGTTCCACAAAGGCCAAAGGTCTTTATGTGCTGGTATTAATATTTCTGCAGCATTTTGTTGTTAGCATCCTCTAGGTATTCTTTTAGTTGAGTACCTTTTCATATGTTTATTAGCCATTTAGATTTTTTTCTATAAAGTCCCTGACCTTTTGCCCATGGTTCTGTTGGATTGTCTCCCTTACTAGTAATATGGAGGAATTCTGTACGTGTCTTTGGATATATGCTCATTGTCTATTATGTGTTACAAATGACTTCTCCAATTCTGTGGCAGATTTAGACTAAAGTGTTAAGAACAGGACATATCTGGTAGGCAAATATAAATATTTCTAGACAGATGAAAGACTAAACAAGGTTATAAGGAAGGAATAAATTCACACATGAAACAGTTGAGTAGTTTGTTAGGACTGAGGTTCATTAAAGTGAACCAGTGGAAGATAAGACTGGAAATTTCAAACCATACAGCCTCAGGGAAGCTTTAGAAAATGGTAAACATATACCTCAACAGAATATCCTCTTTAAATCTATACCTCCCTTCTGTTCAGGACAGACAACCTGTCTAGACAACCTGAAGGGAACTTTGGAAACTGTTTTGCCTCTCTGGGTAGCTAGCTCCTCTGCTGGGGGACAAAAATCTTTCTTTACTAGGGTGTCCAGTGTTACTGCCTGGTAAAAAAGTATATCTTAGCATTAGAACTGAGGAGGAGAACCATAGATGAACTTCCTTCATCTTGTCTATGAAGAGCTCTAGATTTCTAAGAGACAGATGCTGGATACTGAAGTTAGAGCACTCTCATAACGTCCCTCCAGGCTCAACCTCTGTCTTACTACTTCTGCACCAGTGTGAAATGAATCCATTCTGTTCCCTACTGAGGAAATTTTTTTTCTAGATGTATTTTTTAGTCTTTCCTGGATCTTACAGATTTACCTCTCACCATTAGTGAAAAACATTTCTATCGTGTCTCTCCTGAATTCTGTATCCATCAAAATTTGATTTGGCTGCAAGCGCCTAAAAATAATAGTGGCTTACAAAGATAGAATTTTATTTTTATCTTGTGTAAATAGAGGCAGTCCTGGGGTGCTATGGCGTCTCCCTGATCATCTGGGGCACAGTCTCCTTTCATTTCATTGTTTTTCCTTCTTTATCCAACATGGCTGCTCTAGGTAGAATGTCTACATTTCTAGCCGGTAAGAAGGAGGAATAGAAAAGGAGAAGGACATTTCTTCCATTCCCCAAAGGACTTCTCAGAAGTTGCATATACCACCCTGCTTATATCTTATAAGCCAGTATTTAGTTAACATAGTCATAGTCTAAGGGAGGCTTGGAAATATGTCTGACTAAAAATAGGAATTCCCGATCCGAGAGAAGAAAGGGGGAATGGATGTTGGGGTGGGGGAGCTATTGAGCTCTGTTATGTAAACCTTATCTGTTTTGATTTAAATATTTTTCTGAGATGGTAAAGGAGAAAAGCATAGAATAATATGGAGTATATAATCAATTTAAATTAGGTTTTGATCAGAATGAGCTCATAACTTTATGGATTCTAAATTCTTGGCTCTTATTTAAAAAACTTTGCATTGGTCTGTAAAGGTAGAAATAAACTAACTTTTAAATTATTCATAATTCTTACTAATTTTTGGCACTTTGACTTCTTTACTAAACATAGATCTAATGTTTTATCAAAATTTAAAATATAGCAAATGCTATTGCAAATATAAAGGAAATATGTTCCTTCTATCTTTGTAGAAGATAAATATATTTAACCACTATTAAGAATAACCTATAGAAAATATTTTAGCATAAAAGCTCTTGGGTAGAATGGATTCATATATACAGAAATTAAGTGAAATCTAGAATAATTTTAGTTTACTGAAAATTAATTTTTTTAATGTTTATTTATTTAGAAGCACAGAGATACAGAGCATGAGCAGGGGAGGGGCAGACAGAGAGGGAGACAGAGAATCTGAAGTGGGCTGCAGGCTGTTAGCTGTCAGCACAGAGCCTGATGCGGGGCTTGGACTCACGAGCCATGAGATCATGACCTGAGCCGAAGTTGGATGCTTAACCGACTGAGCCACCCAGGTGCCCCAAGTTTACTGAAGATTAGCTAATACGGTACACAGCAGGTAGAATCCCATAGACACTGCAGATTTAAAAAAAAATTGTTTTTCACAGCAGAGCTTGAGTAAAATGTAGTATTTAACATAATTATTCTCATTATTTTAAATGGTTTACTTGAAAAAAAAAGCCAGTGTAAGACTATAAGTGATAATCATTTTTTTTCCTTCACAGGCAAGAAGTTTGATAGCTGTCGGACTGGGTGTTGCAACTCTTGCCTTTGCAGGTAAGATAAGTAAAGCATACTTCTCAATAAATGTTGCAGGAGAAATATTTCCAAATAGCTTCTATAGTGATTCATGAGGATACCCTCTGTATTCTGAGGTTTGGGTTTTAAGACATTATACATTTTCATTTGTTTCTCCATTTATAGTCCCTGAACATTTGTCAGTGTAGCAAAAGCTAGACAACTGTGTAGTGAAGAAAATTAACAATAAGAAGCTAGGAAAACTAGCCCCAATAATAGTTGATCTTCATAGTATTTTTTTTTTAGTTTGAACTATAATGTACTTTAAAAACATTCTTCAGTATGAAGCAATGTAAGTGATATGGGGTTCCTCTGTTCTCCCTTGTTTTTTTGTTTGTTTATTGTTTTTTTTCTTGCAGTAAGATGTCACATTTCCTGAGCAGTCACTTTTTTTGATGAGCATAGTTATTCCCTGTAATGTATTAATTACTTCATTTTTTTTAAACACATTGATGTAATAATTTCTTCTGAAAACTTGGGAGAATTTCTTTTACTGTCCAAATCACCAAAGAATAGTTATAAAAATTTAAAGCAAAATTATTATCTCTTCCAGTTGTAAATTGGATAGCTATTTGCTAATCAGGTGTTGATCTGAGAGCATCTCTCGTTACATTTTTTGTTTTAGCATTTGTGTCTCTTAAGTTTCGTGGATTTGATTTTGTTTGTTGGATCTTCTCTTTAAGCGAAGCTACATTCCATGTGGTTATGTGGAGTTGGTAAGATCCAATTGCAAAATGGGACATAAAAGATTGTTGTTTTGTTTTGTTTTATATGATACTTAATTTCACGCAACTCTCTTAAAGCACCTTAAGCATAAACACTTAAAAATCAAGATCAGTGGTTCACATTCTCTTGGTCTTTGTGCCATCAACGTCTTGTGTCTCATCGTGATGACTACACTGAGGTTTTCTGAGAAGACTATCGTCCAAAAAGGAATTCTGACAAACGTGGCCCTAAACATGAAACGTGAATTTTAGTATCAACTATTTTAGCAGAATTGGTATAGTTATTTTGAAATTCAAATGGAAGATTTTTATTTGAAATTAAAGACAGATGCTGTACTTTTGCTAGGGTTTTCTTTCTAAAATGAGAAGAATTGGTGTGTGAATTGTGTACATACCACACTTTTGCCAAGTTCTTATTACTAACTAGAATGTTAATAGCAGGCAGCTCTCTTCCAGAGCCAAATGCAACTGAATAATGGAATTTAGGAGAAAGTACACTTAGACTTGTTGGAACTTGGTCTTCTGGTTTATGGTTAACGTAAACCTTCAGATGTCACTTGTTGAAGACTTTACCTACTTTTTTCATCAAGACTGCCTGATTATATGTGCTTTTATATTTTAAATTTTGAGATAATTTAAAAGCTATACTGTGTACTATTGTAGAATCAAATGGAAATTGACATCTATAGGACAAGAGGTTTGGATGAGTTAGGCTCTCACTTATTCAGTGTCACTTATTTAACTTATTTAATTCCCCTTTATTTAATGCCCTCCTTGAGGTCAAGAACTTTTTCTCTTCTATGTGGATTGACTATTTCCCATCTCCCATATCTAGCATCCTATTTTTCACATGTTGTTTGCACAGGAATAATAGTGTGTTTAGACAGGTAACTTCTTTTTTTTTTTTAATGTTTTCTTTTTTTAATATTTATTTACTTTTGGGAGACAGAGTACAAGCAGGAGAGGGGAAGAGAGAGAGGGAGACACAGAATCTGAAGCCGGCTCCACGCTCTGAGCTGTCAACACATAGCCCGACGTGGGGCTTGAACCCATGAAGCGCGGGATCATGACCTGGGCCAAAGTCTGACGCCTAACCGACTGAGCCACCCAGGCGCCCCTAGACAGGAAATTTCTAAGAGGTGTATGTAATTGAGCTTTCCCAGTGGAAATCTTGATTTGCAAAGAAGGTTATGGTTGGAAATTGAATAAAATCCAGAGTATCATAGTGGGTTTTCTAGCAAGACTTTTGGGAAGAGAGACACTACTGTTGATCGGTACATAATGCTGATTAGGGTACAAAAGGTAAATTAATCAGGTAATATTTTATTCTTGTTCTATGCCCTCAAAATAGTTTGGGACCTGTTTTGCTATTGATGACTCAGGAGTTTTAATTATTAGGATACCTAAGAAAATAAAGCACCAAAATAAATTATGCTTTTAGGAGAATAAATTTGGTGAGAAATTGACAGTAAATATCTTTGGTGAATATTTCTTACATAGTTGCTTTTTACTTTGTAGATAATTCCATTAAATTGTTCCTATGTTTTACAGATCCTAAATAGTATTTGTTCTCTTAAGTATTTCAAAGTGATTATCACTGGGAAAATCAGTACAGATAACCAGATGTGTGAATCTACACATACATAAAAGGACTTTATCTATAGTTTGTGTTAGAGTACTAGGATGTTTTTTTTTTTTTTTTGGTTACCTATCCTATCGTATAAATAGAAGATATTATACATAAACATTGACATTTTCTAATTTTATAATCATTGATTAGAACTTGATAAATAATAACTTTATTTTTATTTTTATTTTATTTTTTATTTTCGAGAGAGACAGAATGTGCGAGCCGGGGAGAGGGGCAGAGGGAGAAAGAGAGAATCCCAAGCAGGTTTTATGCTCAGCACAGAGCCCAATGCAAGAGCTCGATCCACGACCCTGGGATCATGACCTGACCTGCAAGAGTTGGATGCTGAACCAGCTGAGCCACCCAGACATCCCTCAATCTAATAACTATTTTAATTCTGTTAAAATGAAATGCTTCCTCCATTCAATAAATCAGACATTTGGAAAAATAGAACTTTCTGGTAAATTTTGAAATAGTTATTGAAATAATACATAGAAAAGAAACTATCGATAAATATTGTAGTTACTACCTTGTGGGTATTGTCTTTCCATATTATGGAAAATATGTTTGCTCTTATTCCTGTTGTTTTTTTAGGTCGCTATGCATTTCAGATCTGGAGACCCCTAGAACAAGTAATCACAGAAACGGCAAAGAAGATTTCCACTCCTGTGAGTTAAAGATGGCTTTAGTTAGAAGGCTTGTTTTGATTTTTGTTTATATGCCATATTTGATAGTAATTTAGAAAATGTCTTAGATTTTTCAACATTTGTAGTTTACTTTCTTCATGATACCCTTGGGGTGTTTGTCTATTTCTTGATTTGTTTCAGTCTCTTAGTCACGTTATTTTTATTTCTAATCTTATTCCTGATTTTGACATCTAATTATTATATCTCTCTTAGTAGTATTACACCAACTTTGAGGTAATTTATCTTCCTTGTTTAATTAATATTAATTCTTTTAGTGATTGTCTATATTAATTCTTGTGGTAGAAGCTGGATATAGTTGATGACTAAAACAGACAAGTTCCTTGCCCTGATGGAGTTTACCCAAGAGTTTATTTCATCTTAAAATTTGAAACTGATCCCCGTGTACCACCGCCTGATCATTTCAAACATAAAATTATAAGATTCCAATGCTGAAATCCTATAGGGCTTATACATTCATCTATAGGCATTGTAGCTACTCTGCTGAGCTAAATGTAAGTGAAGAATGAATGATAGTAGATACTTAAAAGCTACTGTGTAGTGGACTGGTTTGTAACTACTGGACACAATGCAAAGAAAACTCACTGAAGTGTTGCAGCATAATCGTTGACTTCTGGGAAATAGAAGCAGATATGGGATAGATCAACTTGGCTTGCAGCAATTGGAGAATGAATGACTTGTTTTAGCAAAGGCATTACAGGCTTGTGAGGCTTAGTTAGCCATGAACAATGACCACACTTTCAAAGGATGACATACAAATAATTAAACTCAGGTCCAAAAGAACTGCAAGTGATTTTGCAGACCTATAAATGTATGTCTGTGATTAGAGGGAGCATGTGTGTTTTTTTTTTCCTGTGTTCCTATTTATATTTTATTTGGCTACAGTATTAATAGGTATTTAGCATTCGTTCAGTAATTATTCATTAAGGGCCTTCTACATGCCAGACATTACTGTGGAGAGTGGGGGGGTATAGTCAAGGACCATATAAAGATATTGCCCTTAGGAGTGTATATTTTAGTGGACACAGACAATTAACAAGTGAATGAATAAGTAAAGTATATACTATGTAGAAGTGTTGACTGCTTATAAGAAAACTGAATCAGGCTAAGAGTTTAAAGAATAACAGCAGAGAGGAATTGATACTAGATGGGTCAGGGAAGGCCTCACTGAGAAGATGAGAGAGCAGATGTGAATCTCTGAAGAAAGAGCTATCTAGGGACTGAAACACTGCAGAGGTCCTGAAGTGGAAATGAGCTTTGCAGCAAGAATAGCCCCAGTGAAATATGCAAAGGGAATAGTGGTAGAATAGGGACCAGATCATTTGAGGCCCCATAGACTAGGATCAAAAGTGTGAATTTTACTTCAAGTATAATGGAAAGCTTTTGGAAGGTTTTGAGCATGGGGGCAGTGTGATTTGCATTTTATTTTATTTTTAATGTTTATTTATTTTTGAGAGACAGAATGTGAGCGGGGCAGGAGCGGAGAGAGAGGGAGACACAGAATCCAAAGCAGGCTCTATCCAGGCTGAGCTGTCAGCACAGAACCCGATGCGGGGCTCGAACTCATGAACCATGAGATCATGACCTGAGCCGAAGTCAGACGCTTAACCAACTGAGCCACCCAGGTGCCCGTGATTTGCATTTTAGATGATCACTTTGCTGCATGGAGGGTCAACAAGAACAAGCCAGAGTAAAAGCTCTCAATCCAGTTAAGAGGGTATTGAGATACTTCAGGTAATAGATAAATGGTGGCTTGAAATACAGGAATGAAAATAGTGGCATAGTTCCTTAATTCAGTGTTACTTATGTCTTTCCATATGTTTATAAATAATGAATGGAGAGAATTTCAGAAATTATTTCTCTTCTGTTAAGGTGATATTCAGTAGATATATTTATGCTATAAATAAAGGACTCCCAAGTTTTGTAGAACTGCATTATTTAACATTGTAAAGGAAGAGAGAGCAAGAAAATGAGAAAATTTTCACTGCTCTGTGGAGGCTCACGGATAAGGTAGAATAATTTGAGAGATTGTCATGGGTATACTAAATAGAGAAATAATGTGTCCCTCTTTCCTTTTCCTTTGTGGGCTTGAGTTAAGAAACAGTTTTTGATAAATCTGGCCCTGTTTTCCCCCACAAAATACTACTGTTGCAGTTTGCAGTGAAAATATTTTTTAGAACATCTTTATCATCGTCACTGTCATCATAATTATACCTCTGTGAAGATAAGGGTGTTTTAAACAATTCTTTAAATATTAATAATTCTAGGGAAACTGAGAAATTAAATATGTGCATGCTTTCTCTTGGCACTAATGATTCCAAAAAGTCAAACTTCATAAAACACAGCATTTACAATGTTTTGATGTTATTAATATGATTCATTATTAAACCAAATAGGGTTGTTAAAAAAATAGGAATTTGTAACTGTGTGCCACTAAATCTGTCGCTCAAGAGAACCTGGAAAGCATTCAAGGTTCAAGTTTCTATGTTTTTAAAAAAAAATTTTTTTTAAGGGAGCCTGGGTGGCTCAGTCGGTTAAGCATCCGACTTCCGCTCAGGTCATGATCTCACACTCCGTGAGTTAGAGCCCTGCCTCGGGCTCTGTGCTGACAGCTCAGAACCTGGAGCCTGCTTAGGATTCTATGTCTCCCTCTCTCTTTGCCCCTCCCCTGCTCATGCTCTCTCTCTGTCTCAAAAGTAAATTTAAAAAAATGAAAAAAAAATTTTTTTAATGTTTATTTTTGAGACAGAGACACAGTGTGAGCGGGGGAAGGGCAGTGAGAGAGAGACAGAATCTGAAGCAGGCTCCAGGCTCTGAGCTGTCAGCACAGAGCCGCCCCACCCCCCCTTCCCCCCCATCCCCGTGAGGCTCAAACACAGGAACTGCTAGATGATCACCTGAACCAAAGTCAGGTGCTTAACCAACTGAGCCACCCAGGCGCCCCTCTATGGGTTCTTTTTAAATTTCTTCTTGAAGTTTGTTTTCTCTGTACTTTATTTAACATCACTTTGTCCTTAAATCTCATCTTTGTATTTTCATACCTTTTTTTCCCCCCATTTTTCTTGAATACTACCTGGAGTAATTTTTTCATATGGAATGCATGGATGGTAAATGTTTTAAGTTCTTCTCTACTAAACGGTTTGTTTCTTTTCTCTCATTGTTAGTCACCAGCTGCTGGCTCCTTGGAAATCTGGTGAGCCAGTGTGAGGGAAGAACAGAAGTTTCTGCTCAGGGGCCACCTGGCTGGCTCAGTCAGTGGAGCCTGCAACTCTAGGCTCATGAGTCTGAACCCCATATTGAGTGTAGATTACTTAAAAAAAAATCTCTGCTCAGACTGAACCTCAGTGCCCACATACATGCTTTCCTGTATACTCTCAGCCACATTTTCTGGTAACTGAGACTCTCAGCCGGAATTTCTTGTGTTCTTATTCTTACTCCTTTGTAAGCAGCCTGTTTCGGTTTTCTTTCGTTGTTTGTGTTTTAGGTTTTTAGTTTTTTGGCAATTTTTATTTGTTTTTTAACTCTGGAAGTTTTGGTTTTTTTTTTTTTTTCTTTATTACTGATGTTCTGAAATTTCACAGGTATTCTCAGTGAAATTTAAGTGAAAACTCCCTATCTTTTATTCTAGAAGATTCTCCTATACTTTTTCTTTAATTATTTTTTCTTTTACATTTTCTCTCTTTTCTGTTGCTGGAACTCTTACTAGAGACACATTGGACCTCTGAGGCTATCCTTTATGTCACTGAACAGTTTCTTTCTTATTTTTCATCTTCTTATCTTTTTGTTTTACATTCCACAGTATTTCCATAGCTTATCTTCCAGATCACCAGATTGGGTTTTAGCAATGGCTAGTCTGTTATGTAATCCATCACTAAATGTTTTACTTCAGTAATATTTAATATCTCTTTTCATAGCAATTTACTCTTTTATGGATATAAGATACTAATTTGAAAATTGTCAAGTCCTCTTCTGCTTTCTGATTTACCTCCTTCCTCCAAAAGCCAGTTGTTACTTGTTCATCTTTCCTCTGTTTTGTTGCCCCCCGTGGTATTGGATTTGTTCAAATGTCTGACAGTCCTTGGTTATTGGTGTATGTTTGTGAGGACTGAGTTGAATAATATAAATGTTATAATAGTATAACAGTTTGGTAAACTCACTTTATTAAAAAAATTTTTTTTAATGTTTATTTATTTTTGAGAGGCAGAGCACAAGCAGGGGAGGGGCAGAGAGAGAGGGAGACATAGAATCTGAAGCAGGCTCCAGGCTCTGAGCTGTCAGCACAGAGCCTGACCTGGGGCTCGGACTCACAGACCATGAGATCATGACCTGAGCCAAAGTTGTACACTTTAATGGACTGAGCCACCCAGGTCGCCCCTGTACATTCACTTTAATTGAACAAGAGTGTTGATAGTGGGCTGTGAATACAAAGATGGTTTATGTCAACAGGCATGTTTTCCAAAGCAAGGAACCCAGAGGCAGGCTTGAGACCTCCAGAGAGAGGTTGAGGAAAGATTAAGCACTGAGTATATTTCATTCCTTGGCATAACTGTCCCCCTCACTGGCCTCCTGGGTTCTGTAGTGTGATCTGCTAGTACTCTCCTTTGCTTCTGTTGGGACCTACCACCCACAATGAGATACATCTCAGGCTAGTAGTTGTTTTTCTTAGCCAGAGGGCAAAAATGGCAGGTGGTGGGCCCCTTATGCTCTGTGTTAATGGAGTTAGAAATGGTCATCTCTGCTGTTCTGGTTTAAGTAATTATCCTGATGTCATTATTATATTTGTTGACTCTAAAGTTAGTGTTTTCCTTATTTCCTGGGAAGGCTTTTCCACTTTCCTCTGGTGTTTGAAGCTGCAGTGATGTTTTTGTGTCTTTAATTGTAATCTTACCTGTTTTCAGCTTTCTGGTTTTCTCTTTGTCTCATTTCTTGTTTTCTAGGCCTCATATGGACTTTTCTGTTTAAAAATATCTCTCTTCTTATTTCAGAGGCACTTTAGGAAGCAAAAGACCTTTTTTAATTCAATCTTCTGTTTTGAACCAGTAGTTTTTTTGCTTGACCTTTCATATGTTAGTATCTGTTATAAACTCAGTCAGTGTTTACCCCTAATTTTTTTCCTGGGGAAGAAACGCAAGTCACTCATCTTCTTCTGAGGCTTTTCTTTTTCTTTTTAATTTTTTAAAATGTTTTTATTTATTTTTGAGACAGAGAGAGACAGAGCATGAGCAGGGGAGGGGCAGAGAGAGAGGGAGACACAGAATCCAAAGCAGGCTCCGGGCTCCGAGCTGTCAGCACAGAGCCTGATGCGGGGCTCGAACTCACGGACTGTGCGATCATGACTTGAGCCCAAGTTGGACATCTAACCGACTTAGCCACTCAGGCGCCCTGAGGCTTTTATTTTTCTATTTGTGAAAATGTCCCTTTATTTGAATATAGTTTTTAAAAATTGGACTTCTTTTGTTTTATGGTTAAGTGAATTTCATGGAAACAACACAAATTAAAATCGTACCTCTGTGGCTCTATAAACGAAATAGATTATTGTAAATAATAGGAGATTATAGTTTATGGTAAATTTATTTCTTCTTAAGATTGTGGAATGATATAGTTCTTTGGTTGTGTGGAGGGCTTTTGTATTTTAAGCTCTTGGCTGAGCCAATTAACGAAGTTTTGTTGAACTTGGTTCATTTCATATCTCCTTTGATAATATGTGACACCATGGCATTTAATGCTAATTTCAGAACGAAAATGATTTTGAGGTATGTTGTTTATGTATATAATTTATGGTAGAATAACACAAAATAATAATTTGTAACGTGCAGGGTATATTTCAAATGGCAGCATAAAAGTCGTGGCATCCTGTTTCTATTCTTGGAAATTCTGTTAGAAAAATATAACCATTTACTCTATTTGATGGAGTTTTTGTATAGTTAAACTGTTCCTTATAGATATGCAGAGATTAACTTATTCATAAGAAGGTCAGTGTTTTAGGGTATGAGTCTCATCTAGATGCTATATTTTAAGTAGCTTTTTCTAGGGCACCTGGGTGGCTCAGTCGGTTAAGCATCCAACATCAGCTGAGGTCCTGATCTCACGGTCCATGGGTTCGAGCTCTGTGTCAGGCTCTGTGCTGACAGCTCAGAGCCTGGAGCCTGCTTCGGATTCTGTGGAATCCGAATTCTGTCTCTCTCTGCCTCTCCCTGACTCACTCTGCTGTGTCTCTGTTTCTCTCAAAAATAAATAAACATTACAAAGAATTTTAAAAAAAATTAAGTAGTTTTTTCTGTGTCTCCTTTTCTACCTGGGCAAACCAGAAAGTAAATCAATTGCTCTGATACAATACCTGCTGTTAGGGCTAATGAGTTTCTGACTCATGGGGTGACACTTTATGAAACATCAGTTTATCATGTTTATTATGCTGAGATTTTGGAGTTCCCTAAGGTAAATAAATACTTACAGAAATGTCAGGGAGTAAGGTACATATCTAGTAAAAATTTTGATCTGTTGAGAGAAAACTTAAAACTGGCTGTTACTCCTCTGTGAAGTCCCCTCGTTCTTTATATAATCTCCACGTGCATGTGTGTGTATAATTTGTCCAGGTTACTATGTGTACTTCCATAATTTGGTTCTTTTGCTCCCCTTACAACTTAGAGATGGGTATTTTTAGTTTTCTTTCTAGATTGTAAATTACTTGAAACTTGAAATAGTACGTCATATCCCTCACGGCACTGGTGCATTGATACATTAGCATCTATGTGATAAGGATGGAACTTGACCTGTCTCTTTTGAAATGTTGCTGGCATGTAATAGGTGCTGAAGTGTTTGTAAAATGAATTAATTGCCAGGGAATTATTCCCAGGTGGAAATTTATATGAAGCTGTTCAAAGAGAGCAGCTTATATAAATGACCAGATCTGGCTCCCTGGGACTCATTTTTAAGTTTGTTTTCTTGGTCTTTTATTTAGTCCTCCTTTTTAAAAAAATTATACGAATAGTCTGTGTTCATTGTTGAAAACTTAGGAAATAAAGAAGAAAAAAAAATATTCATAACGTCACCAACCAGAAGTAACATTTTAGTGTATATATACTTTCAGAGTTTGTTTTATGTAAACATACACTTATTTATCTTTCCTTACAAAAGTAGAGTTTCATGTTTTAGAAACATGTATACAGTACAGTCATCGATGCATTTTTTGTTTTCCTTCTAAAGTTGAGTTCGTGCATCCTGTTGCTTTGTTACGAGCTCCTAAAGAGCTGTCTCCCATTCCTTCTCTCCTGTTCTCTCTCAAACCCAGTCTCATCAGACTCTCACTCCTACTCCCTGCGACTCTTGTCAAAGACTTTGACCTCTTTGATAAATCTAGCAGTCAGTTCTCAGCTCACATCTGATTTGACCTACAGAAGTGTTTGAAACTTTTTCCCTTCCTTACTTTGGGCTGCTTTTCCTTCAGCCTTACTGCCGGTCCTACTCAGTCTGCTTACGGATTGCTCTCCATTTGTGTGCCCCTAAAACCTGCAATCTCTAGGGCTCGCTGTTTGGACGTCTTACCTACTCTTACTCCTTAGGTGATCTCATTCAGTCTCATGGCTTTACATTCTGTCTATATATACTCGTGACTCCTAAATGTTATCTCCAGGTCAGACTTTTCCATTTAGATATTTAACAGACATTTCAAACTCAATATATCCAAAACCAGTCTCCTGATACCTATTACCCTCAATAAACAACTGCTCCCTCTCTAAGTCATTTAGTGGCAGTTTGGCAATTTAGGCCAGAAACCTTAAAGTCATTTGCAGTTTAAGTTCCCTGGAACTGAGACAAAGCAGACAGACAGAAATTAGCAAGCTGGTAGTTCATCAGGGAGTGCTTTTAGGATCAACAGCTCCAGAAGGGAAGAGAAGGAAGGACAGAAGGACAATTTAGGCTGCAGTAGGCCTCAGCCAACCCCATAGTGAGCTCTGAAGCACGGGTAGCTCATTGTGGTTGTCCCAGGTTGGGGCAAGGAGCCACAAGACTGAATGATGTCACTCGATAAGTGAACATAGATAGGAAGTTTAAGGACTGAACTCAATGAACTACCATGTTTATACTCCCATATCAACCAGTCATTAAATAGAAAACTGCCCTGGGAAGGGGGCCTGAGCTTGACTTTCTTTAGCCAAGGCAACTCCTCTAACGAGTCTGACAGCTGAGTGCTGTGTGCCAGCAACAGCCCCAACGTCCACGAAGTAAGTCCTTCACGTCTGAAGGGGAAGCTGCACGTGTATAGCAGTGTTTACTGCATCATCTTTAATCCCTTTTTCATATCCCTTCTGTAATCTGCCAAGCAAATTATTAGTTTTCCTTTCAGAATACATCTAGAATGTGACCAGTTTCAAACTACCTCCTCTATTACCACGTTGGCCCATACCACCATCATCTCTTGCCTAGGTTATTGTTATCTCCTCTTAACTGGTCTCCTGATTCTCTCCTGCACCTTTCTTCCTATTCTTCACATGGTATTTAGAGTAATCCTTTCAAACAAAAGCCAAATGACATGACTCCAGTGCCCTGGTTTCTCCTACCATTGAGAATAGAATCCTAAAGATTGCTGCTACTTACAGGGCCCCCCACAATCTGGCCCCTAGTTGCCTCTCTGATACCATGGTCTTCCTTGCTCATGCATTTCCAGCCACCTTTCAGTGACCTTTCAGTCCAGTTTTGTGCTCTCTCTTGGCCTTGCTGTCTGCTATTCTGACGTCCTCCCCACTTTGTCAGTTCCTCCTCTTCCTCTTCCTTCTCTATCAGCCAGTCCAGTGGGTAAAAAAGATGTGTGTCATATCAATATTAAATGACTTGTCAAGGTTACCCAATGAGAAAATTATTGCAGAGCTTAGGAAGAGTTCGAGCCTTTGCTTCTGTTGATTGCTTTGATTCTGTTATATCTTAGTGTAGAAAAATTAATGTATTTGAATGTGAAAAAATTGTTAATGTTTTTTAAGTTCGTCTTGGTCATAGTTTCTTGTAAAGGATCCTTGTTTAGTGCCCCCCCCTACAGTTTCAGGTTGCCTTGTAGTAAAATGCATTACTCTTATTGCAGCTATGATAGGTTTGAGGTCCTGCCACCTCATACATGCAACTAATTATTTCATGCTCTTTCTTTCCTGTACAGAGCCTTTCATCCTACTATAAAGGAGGATTTGAACAGAAAATGAGTAGGCGAGAAGCTAGTCTTATTTTGGGTATAAGGTAGGTGAGCTACATAAGTCTTATTTTATTCTGTGGCCAAGCTTGTCTTGAAAAAGGGAGAAAATGTTACAGTAAAGTTTTCCTTATATTTTAAATTATGAATAGGAAGCAGAGGAAAAAATACAAAATTTTTACATTTTAAAAGCCCAAATCCCTAAAAATATCAGGCAAAGATGTGATGTGTCCTTATTCCTTAACAAGGGGCTCTGAGCTCTTATGTTTGAATACAGTAGTAAAATTTCAAAGCAATTGTCAAAATCTCCCTTACTGTGATACCCCATTCTTTCTGAACTCAGTTTTATAATTTATTATCTATCGTATTTTCTGTTATAATATAGGATCTATTTCACAGTTCTTTTCTTTTTTCACTATTTGACATCTAGCATATTTTATTATAATTGTTTCACCCTAGTATCTATTGTGTGACTTTGGACCACATAGGAGAAAGCTAATGATGTTGTGTGATTGCTCTGTGATAACATTTAACACTTAAAGTTAAGAATATGCCCCCTGCCATTTAGTTGCTAGTCGCTATATTCATTTGTTTACCTTATGTTCCCTTAGAGCCCACTCAAATTTTTGTGGGGGTTGGTTACAGTATGTCATCTGCAGCAGATCTTCTGATGATTTAATCAACATCATTAAGCAGAATAGATCACAAAGTCCTGTATTGATACAGTTTTTTGGATCTCTTGTAGATTTGCACATTTTTAAGGCCAAAACATGTTATTATTTCTTTTGACTTAGCAAGAAAAGGTAAGGGGTAGGGAGCAAAGGAAATGGTTCGGTTGAGCTTGGTGCTTTATTTAAATATAAGAGATGAAGTTTCTCACTGAGAATAGGTTTTAGGTAGGGGAGAGAACCAAAATAGGAAGTTGGCTCTATTTCTGACCATTCTTTGCTTTAATATTATTCAGGATGGCCTTGTTATTTTTCTGGAACTATTATTGGGCCCCCAGAGCATCCCATTCATAGTCTTGAAATGTGAATATGGAACTTACTATAAAACCAAACACAAAGGTTTTTGAGAGTATCAGTCGATATCATCCAAAGCATTCCTGTTGTTACGACAGGTAATTAGGAGTTGACTTAAGATTTCTGTTTTTAAAGGTTTATCTTGTTAACCTAGAAACTGTAGAAAATTTCACAAAGATGATTTGCTGGTTAAGCGTATATACTCTCAGGGAGTCTGGGTGGCTCATTTGGTTAAGTGTCAGACTCCTGATTTCAGCTCAGGCCATGATCTGACAGTTTATGAGAGTGAGTCCCGGATCTGGCTCTGCACTGACAGTGTGGAGCCTGCTTGGGATTCTCTCCCTCCCTCTCTCTCTCTGCTCCTCCCCTGCTCACTTGCATGCACATGTGCTCTCTCTCACAATGTAAACTGAAAAGTATATGCTCGTAACAGGTGAATCTATGAATACCAGTTTTACCATTTACTAGCTGCATGACCTCAGTGTCCTCATTTGTAAAATAGAGATAATAATAGTTTCTGTCTGGTAGGGTTGTTGTGGAGACCGATACATAGACAATAATGCACGTAAACACAGCACTTAGTGCCACAAGATTAGAGAATGCCACTCAGTCCTGTGAACCCCACTTCCCAAGTCCCAGTCACGTGCATTCCAGGGAACAGTTTGTATTCCTTGATGTAGGCAACATGATACTTAAAGTTATATTTCAATTTCATGGTGAAATTGTCTGTACTGGAGATACATCCGAGCTTTATTTAATTTTTGTACTGTGTTTAAGAACTAGGATTCTCCCATCCTGTTTAATCTTTAGAATAACAAATAAATGTCTTATGTATTAACAAATAACAACAAATACCAGCTGAGCCAAACAGATTCTTATCCTGCTTCTGTCACTGAAGCACTGCATTATAGGATCCCAGTCAAGTTATTTTTAGCTTTTCTGCCCTTCAGTTTCTTCATTTTTGAATGGAGTTAGTAATATTTAGTCTGGTTGAAATAATATAAAATGATATGACGATATCTTTTTATAATAGTGCCTACCAAATAACAGATGCTAAATAAATGTCGGCTTCTCTTTCTTACTGTTTGTATCACAAATGCAGAAGCTAAATATTTGCCCTTTACATATTAAACAGAAAGGTAACCCTTATTTGCTTTCCTCTAGCCTTTTCTTTCAGTCAGGTAGTGTTGTTTTTGAGAAGACTCTTCAAGATGTGAATACGTTGCTGTGGCTCCCTTCTCTGTGATCATTGAATCTAAACTACTTAGACTATGTAACAAGTAGGTAGAGGCACAGTGGAGCTGACTGTTGATGACCTATTAAAAAAATACTCTATATGCTATTAGATGAGTCTATGCATTCTTACTGATTTCTCGAAGCCTAAAATATTTTACCGAGCGGTCCAGGAAAACTATTGTTCATACTTGTTACTTTCTGAAATGATGCACATTTGAGATTTTCATACTTTCTGAACACTCCTGTGGAATTATGTTAAGCTAAATGTTATTCAAAAGACCAATAGTAAGAGTGATGAAACCAAAACTGCTCCATTTGCCACGAGATTAGAGAACACCACTCAGTCCCATGAACCCCACTTCCCAAGTCCCAGTCACACGCATTCCTGGGAACAGTTTGTATTCCTTGATGTAGGCAACGTGATATTTAAAGTTATATTTCAATTTCACGGTGAAATTGTCCGTACTGGAGATATATCCGAGCTTTATTTAATTTTTGTACTGTTTAAGAACTAGGATTCTCCCATCCCGTTTAATCTTTAGAGTAACAAATAAAGGTACTAAAGTGTATTAAATTCCTAGAGCCTTAATATAGCAGTCAGGAAAAGGGAATAAATTCTGCAGGCACACAAGAATATTTCCCTTATCCCCAGAGCTCACCACTAGGACTCTGATCATTATTATCTTAAAGGCATAATGTTTTGAATGGCCATACTTGTACATAGAAACTTTCCTTGCATTTCTTACTTCCTTCAGTATATTTCAGTGGTTGGCAGACTACAGTGTACATAATGCTTTATGGACTTTTATGTACAAAACCAAGTGTTAAAGGCAATGTAAGTGATTATGAACGATAATCTATGAGATATAATTATCAAGGATAATTTTCAGATTTTGTCCTACATGCTAAATTAAAGTTTAATATCCAGGGTAAGATGCAGCTTACCATTTATACTCCCCCCAAAGAACATAGAATGTACATTTGGATTTTACCCAATTTACATCTTCATTATCTAGTGGTTCACATTTGATTTGTTTTATGAAATGTTTTTTAAAGCACCTCTTTTTCCATTTTAAGATTTTCTGCAATACAGTAATCCTTTATAGTGTCAGTGTTTACTAATATAGAGCCATTATTTGAAGGAGTTTACCTTTTAGAGCCATTTTGTTTTGGAGGACTATATAAAATGCATTAAGCACATATTGAATATTCAATACTGGATGCTATTTTAAGATACAAATCATAGCTTCTGCTCTTTAGTATCTACCTTAAGAAGACATGTCAAATACATGCAGAACAACTAGAAAGTATAACTAATAAAGGAAAGAAGGGCTGTAGAGCACCACACAAGAGAATGAGAAATGTAAGTTTGCGGCGGGAAACTAACCATACTGGAATTAAAAAAAATAATGTGTGTTCCATTTCTTAATAGGCAATTAATAAAGTATTCACAGCCATGATGTAATTTTAATGACTTATTTTTCAAAACTTAGTAGTCTTTAGAATCAGACACTGTCTTGATTATCCGGGAAGTATCTACAAACCAAAAAGTAAGTTTGAAATGGTCCCCCAAAGGACTTTCATAAGCCAAAAGGAATACCCTAAAGTCCTTATACTAAAAGACTTTTTTATTATTAAAAAGGTTTTTTTAATTTAAAAAATTTCCCTCTTGTTTCATTGAGATATAATTGACATATAACATTGTATATTAGTTTAAGATGTATAACATAATGATTTGACATATGTATAATATGTACAGATTGCAAAATGGTTACCATAACAACTTTAGTTAACATCCTTCACCTCACATAGTTACAGATGTATTTTTTCTTGTGATGAGAACTTTTAAGATCTACTGTTCCAGCACCTTTCAAATATAAACTACAGCATTGTTGACTGTAGTCACCATGCTGTATATTCCATCCCCAGGACTCACTTATCTTATAACTGTAAGTTGTACCTTTTGACTACCTTCACTCATTTCCCCCACCCTTCTCCTCTTGCCTCTGGCAACCACCAGTCTGTTCTGTTTTTGGGAGTTTGGCTTTTTTAGATTCCACATATAAATGAGATCATACGGTATTTGTCTTTCTGTCTTTGACTGATTTTTTTACTTAGCATAATGCTGTCAGGGTCAATTCATGTTGTCACCAAGTAGCAAGATTTTCTTCTTTTTAATGACTGAAAAATATTCTGGTGTGTGTGTGTGTGTGTGTGTGTGTGACATTTTTATTCATTCATCTGCCCATGGACACAGGTTGTTTCCATGTCTTGCTACAGTGAACATGGGGGTGCTGATATCTCTTTGAGAGACTGATACTTTTTTTTAAGTTTATTCATTTATTTTTGAGAGAGACAGAGACAGCATGAGTGGAGGAGGGGCAGAGAGAGGGAGAGAGAGAATCCCGAGCAGGCTCCACACTGTCAGCACAGAGCCCAATGAAGGGCTCAAACTCACAAAACCAAGACATCGTGACCCGAGCCGAAACCAAGAGTTGGACAGTGAACCGACTGAACCACCCAGGCGTCCTGAGAGTGATTTTATTTCCTTCAGATATATACCTAGAAGTAGAATTGCTGGATCATATGGTAGTTTTATTTTTAATTTTTTCAGAGCCTCCATACTGTTCCATAGTAGCTGTACCAGTCTACATTTCCACCAACAGTGTACAGGGGTTCCCTTCACATCTTTCTAACACTTGTTTGTCTCTTGTCTTTTTGATGGTAGTCATTCTAGAAGGTGTGATGTGATATTTCATTGTTGTTTTGATTTGCATTTTCCCTGATGACCAGTGATGCTGATCACCTTCGCGTGTACCTGTTTGCCATTTTATGTTTTTGGAAAAATGTCTAGGGAGATCCTCCACTCATTTTAAAATGAGATCTATCTATCATCTGTCTGTCTGTCCGTCTATCTATCTTTGCTATTGAATTGTATGAGTTCTTTATATATTTTGGATATAACCTCTTATCAGATATATGATTTGCAAATATTTTGTCTTATTCCATAGGTTGTTTTTTCACTTTGTTGATGGTTTTCCTTTCTGTGTAGAAACTTCTTAAACTTTGATGGAGTCCCATTGTTTTAATTTTGTTGCCTAGCTTTTGATTTCAGATTTTAAAAATTACTGCCAAGAACGATGTCAAGGAGTTTACCCCCTGTGTTTTATTCTAGGAGTTTTATGGTTTCAGGTCTTTAGTTCAAGGCTTTAATCTGTTTTGAGTTGGTTTTGTGTATGGTATAAGATAAGGGTCCAGTTTTATTCCTTTGCATGTCAGCTGTCCAAATTTCCCAACGCCATATTGACAAGACTATCTTGTTTTACATTTTTGGCTCCTTTGTCATAAACTAATTGACCATATATACATGGGTTTATTTCTGAGGTCTCTCAGAACTGTTTCATTGATCTGTGTGTTTCTTTCTAAGTTAATATTATACTGTTTTGATTTTTATAGCTTTGTAATATACTTTAAATGCAGGAGGTGTGATGCCTCCAGCTTTGTCATTTACCAAGATCTTTGGCTGTTTGGAGTCTTTTGTGGTTCCATACAAATTTTAAGATTGTTCTATTTTTGTGAAAAATGCCTTTGGAATTTTGATAGGTCTTTCATTGAATCTGTAGATTGCTTTGAATAGTATGGACATTTTAACAAATTTCTTCCAACTTATGAGCATGGAATATCTTTCTATTTATTAGTGTTTTCAATTTCTTTCATCAGAATTTTACAGTTTTCATTGTACAGGTCTTAACTTCATTGATTAAGTTTATTACTAGGTATTTTATTCTTCTTGATGCAATTGTGAAAGGGATCATTTTCTTTTTTTCTTTTTTTGGAGAAAGAGTGTGTGTGTGTGTGTACATGTGAGCAGGGGTAGGGGCAAAGGAAGAGGAAGAGAGAGAATCTTAAGCAGGCTCCACATCCAGCACAGAGCCTGATACGGGGCTTAATCTCACAACTCTGAGATCATGACCCAAGTCAAAATCAAGAGTCAGATACTTAACTGATTGAGTCATCCAGGCACCAGTGGGGTTGTTTTCTTAATTTCTCTTTCTGATTATTTGTTATTAGTATATAGAAAGGTAACAGATTTTTGTATATTGATTTTATATCTTCCAACTTCACTGAATTTGTTGATCAGTTCTAAGTTTCAGGGTTTTCTTTATATAATATCATGTAATCTGCAGTTTTACTTCTTTGTTTCCAATTTGGATGCCTTTCATTTCTTTATCTTGCCTAATTGCTCTATGACTTCTAGTACTATGTTGGATAAAAGTGGTGAGAGCAGGCAACCTTGTGTTGTATCTGATCTTAGGGGAAAAACTTTGAGCTTTTCACCATTGAGTGCGATATTTGCTATGCATTTGTCATATGGCCTTTATCGTGTTGAAATATGTTCCCTCTATACCCATTTTGTTGAGAGTTTTTATCATGAGTGGGTGCTGAATTTTGTCAAATGTTTTTCTGTGTCTTTGGGGAGATCATATGATTTCTATCCTGTATTTTGTTTCGCATTTATGGTGTTTCACATCGATAGGTGGATGTTGAACCATCTTTTCGTCCCTGGAGTAATCCTACTTGTTCATGATGTATGATCCTTTTACTATAATTTTCTTTTCTATAGTGTCCTTGTCCTCTTGTGGTGTCAGGATAATACTGGTCTCATAAAATGAATTTGGAAATGTTTCTTCTTGTTTTTTGAAAAGTTTGAGGGGAATTGGTATTCTTTAAATGTTTGGTAGATTTCATTTAAGCCATAGGTCCTGAGCTTTTCTTTGTTGGGAGGTTTTTGATTAATGATTTAATCTCATTATTAATAATTGGTCTGCTCAGCTTTTCTGTTTCATCCTGATTCAATCTTGGTAGGTTGTATGTTTCTGGGACTTACCTGTTTCTTCTACATTTCCATTTTGTGGATGTATAATTGTTAATATAGTCTCTAATGACCCTTTGTATTTCTGTGGTATCACTTTTAATGTCTTCTCTTTCATTTCTGATTTTATTTGAGTACTGTCTTCTTTTTTCTTGGTGAGTATAGCTAATGGTTTGTCTATTTTGATTATCTTTAAAAAAATAATTTAGTTTCATTGATCTTTTGTCATCTTTTTAGTCACTATTTCATTTATTTTTACTCTAATCCTTGTTATTTCCTTCCTTCAGCTAAGTTTGGTCTTAGTTTTTCCTTTTTTTTCTAGTTACCTGGGGGATAAAGGAGGTTATTTATTTGAGCTCTTTCCTTTTTCTTAATATAGGCATTTATTACTATAAACTTTCCTCTTAAAACTGCTTTTGCTGCATCCTATAAATTTGTTACATTATATTTCCATTTTCTTTTGTCTCAAAATATTTTTTCTCTTTTGGTTTCGTCTTTGACTCAAGACATTTTTCATTCATAGAAGAATGTTTTATATGCTTATTGCTTTAACATGTTTGGTGATCTGGTATTTAACCTCAGAAGATTAGAAGTAGTAAGTAATGGTCAAGGAATAGCTAGAGACTGGAACAATGGCAGAATCAAGGCTTGACAGCTGATAGCAAGGGAGGCAGTTCTAAAAGTAAATAGAAAAACTTAAATGGAAAGCATTCTAGAACTCTTTAAAACAAGGGTAAGAAATCTCTGCAGACCTTAAGAATTTCTTTGCACTTAATTTATACTCATGATAATACTTTTGAGTCCTTCAAGAGACGTCAAATTAGGTTATTTATACCCCACTTTTGAAAGGAAATATGTAATGTACTTTCATAAGCATCCTTTGTCTTCATAATAATTACTAAAAACTATTTATTTTTGAACACTTTGAACACTGTATATGATGTTATGCTAATCCTTTTACTTGCATTATCTAATTTATCCTTAGAATAATCCTGGGAGGTGGTTTATTGTGTCCATTTTACTTAGGAGAGTTTAAGTGAGCAAGACAGAGTGTTGTAGCTAATGAGTGGTGGAATCTGGATGTTAAACCTATGTCTGAATATCTCTCTAAAAGTACCTGCTTTTTAGCTATTGCAGTGTGGTTCATTCATATGAATTAAATTACTTTGCGTTTTGCAACAGCCATGCTATACTTTAAGTCAGTTGCTATTATCCCCATTTGAGACCCATAAATACTAAGTAGCTTAGATAAGATAATATAGCTATTAATAAGCAATACCAGAATTTTGTTGTTGTTAGTGTTAATTTTGTTTCCTTGCCTGGAGAATGTGCTAGTGAGAAACATTTCCAATACTGGATAGATTAGTTTTTACTGAAATAATTTTAGGTTTATTTAACTTTCTCCTTTAATTTTTGTTTACAGCATAGGCTCTAACAGCTAGGATTTTCCCATAGGTTTCTCCCAAGCTAAATAAATTATGAGCTATGAAATCTAACAGAAGACCATGGGGGAGGAGAAGAGGGGAAAAAAAGTTACAGAGACGGAGGGGGGCAAACCATTAGAGACTCTTAAGGACTGAGAACAAACTGAGGGTTGATGGCGGGTAGGGGAGAGGGGAAAGTGGGTGATGGGCATGGAAGAGGGCACTTCTTGGGATGAGCACTGGGTGTTGTATGGAAACCAATTTAATAATAAATTATATTAAAAAATTATGAGTTATGAAGAGTTTTGAGATGCTCTGTTGAAATGTAATAATAATAAAAGCTAACTAGTTTGGAACACTTGATCTAGCACTTTGTTGGCTTTAACTGATTCAGTCCTTACAGTTGCTCTGTGAGGAATATGTCTTTCTGAGCCCTGTTTTACAATGAGAAAACTGAAGTATGGGGAGGTTAAAAAATTTCACCAAGGTTACCCCTATCCTAAATAGGAATGGGATTAAAATCTGGTAGTCTAGGAGCTCTGGAGTCTGAATATGTGTCTATTACACACTATATAAAATACCTTCTCCTCAAATAACTTGAAGCATAAGTTTTCAAACTGAGTATAATCTATAGACTGTGACTGTCCTACCCTATATATTGTGTTTTATTTTTTAAAGTGATTAAGAATAGAGATTGGCATTACAAAGGAGGAAAAATGCATGTGACATTGAATCAATGGTTTATTTTGATAGTTAGTAAAATTAAGGGACAAGCTGTAATTTCATATTTATCCACAAGATGGTGAAATTCTCATTAGTTTTTAATTCCTTAAAACCCATATAAACTGTTAATTTATACTCTGCATTTGACACTATTTATTATAAGCACTTTAATTTCTTTTTACAGCCCATCTGCTGGCAAGGCCAAGATTAGAACAGCTCATAGGAGAATTATGATTTTGAATCACCCAGATAAAGGTAGGCAAAATTCCTAATTTTCAAAATATGTGGATGTGAATCTGCTCTGAATTTCTTTTCAGTTTACTTAAACTCATTATAAGTGATATATGTATACACATACACCCACACACACACATACATATATTTGAAATGGAAGATTATGTGCCACATGTATTGTGATTTTTCTTATAAATAAATATGCTTTTGGGTTAGAGTTCATTGACCCACAGAAGTGGTGGGTTTATATCATAAGCTTTCAAGAATTTAGTTACTGATTTTTATGTATGTGTACCTAACTACTGTTTGAGGCTCCTAGCATTTTGATTGGGAAAGAGAAAACATGAATTGTAGACTCTGTATAAACTGATTTGGGCATCATGAGTTATGTTGGTTTAACCTTAAACATAAAAACATAAGATTTAGAGGATATCCTCTAAATCTCTGTAATATGTCATAGATAATTCTGTATTTCTTAATTTTATTCTGGAAGGCTCTGAGGCTGAGCCATTTGTTTTTAACTGGCCAGGTTTTTAATGTAAATTTATCTTACAGAAAGACAATTATTATAACTTTAACTACACTACAGCTGCTTGAGAGAGAAAGCCCATATGTTCATTACTGTTTCTTCTCTAAAATAACAGATGGTAGAAAGTTGCACTGTATTTCAGAAGTCAAGGGTGGTGGGGGGGAGTGAAGGGTTTTTTGGATTCTTATTTACAGGATTTCAGTTTTCTAATTATTTTGAAAAAAATTAAAAACAAATTTTGGATTTCTGCACATCCTAACTCACACCAAAGTAGGGCATTCTTTTTGAGTTTTCTTACTTAATTATTTCCTATAAAAATTCTTTTCACTAAACGTCATCATTGATTTTTGCATTTGCTACTCTTTAGTATGAATAAACAGAAAATAAACTTTGAAAAGAGGTTTTACTTAAAATTTCCAAATAGCTTTAACAGTTACTGAAAGATCTACTCAACTATTACTTTGTATTGTGGGGTTTCTGAGTAATTGACTCAGGCAGAAATGTGTTTAAAGTGCCTCCTTAAAGCCCTCTTTCTCCTAAACATCCTTTGTCCCTTCCAGGTCAAGTGTGTGCCCTTCTCTGATTGATTGCAGTGGGATCAGGCACTCAGGTCTTTCAGACGATTGACAAGTTGTTGACGGTGCCTACTGGCAAGGAAACCAGTTCTAAAATGGATCTAAGAGAACATCTATTTTCAGATACCTGTAGTGAAAGAAAAAAGAAAATGTGTATCTTATACAGTAGTATTCAAAAAATTACTTGATTTGTGTTGAGGTCATATATTTATCAGAGGTGGGATTGTTGATTGCCTGTAGCATGCTTACTGATAATCCTGTCTGGCCCTGTGTAGGAGGCAGGATGTTAGGGAAGGGACCTGGAAGCAGGAGGCTGGCGTTTTTCTCTGGCTTCTGCCTTCCAGCCAGCAATATGGCCTTGAACACTTCCTTAAACTCTCCAAATGTCAATTTTATGTTCTGGAAGATGAAGGGATTTATTTCTAAAGTCCTTTTGGTTATAGAATGTAATATCTTTATATACCTATTCAATTAATGAAAAACCTGTAGTCTGTATTTTTCTTTCTTTCTTTTTTTAACTTTTATTTATTTTTGAGGGATAGAGACAGAGCATGAATGAGGGAGGAGCAGAGAGAGAGGGAGACACAGAATCCAAGGCAGGCTCCAGGCTCTGAACTGTCAGCACAGAGCCCAACACAGGGCTCGAACCCACAAACTGTGAGATCATGACCTGAGCTGAAGTCAGACGTTTAACCGACTGAGCCACCCAGGTGCCCTTGTACTCTGTGTTTCTATTCGGATCACTTTTTTTTTTTTTAAGTTTATTCATTTTTGAGAGAAAGACAGAATGGGGAGAGGCAGAGAGAGGGAGAGAAAGAGAATCCCAAGTAGGCTCCATGCTGTCAGCACAGAGCCTGATGTGGGGCTCACACTCACAAACCGTGAGATCATGACCTGAGCTGAAATCAAGAGTTGGACGCTTAACCGACTGAGCCACCCAGGTGCCCCCAGATCACATTTTTAAGAAAGATACTTTTAATCATTTTGGATTATTGTACCCTTTAAGAATATGTTGGCAACTGTGTACATTTTGTCCATATAATTGCTCATTCACCCACAATTTTGAAAAAACATTTGGAGTTTCAGAGAGTTCATAGACCTCAACACCCAGCTATATGCTCACAGTTAAGAACTCCTGTTCTAGGGACACCTGGGTGGCTTACTTGGTTAAGCGTCTGACTTTGGCTCAGGTCATGATCTCACAATTTCTGAGTTTAAGCCCCACATCGGGCTCTGTGCTGTCAGCACAGAGCCTGCTTTGTATCCTCTGTACCACCCCCCACCCCCGACCCTCTTCTGCATACATGCACATACATTCTCTCTCTGTCTCAAATAAATAAACATAAAAAAGAACTGCTCTAGTACAAGTAGGGTGAATTAAGGAATACTGGAATTACTGAAGGGAGAATATTCATAGATGATGGAGTTGGGAGATAATAGTCCATAAATCCTGAAATTGTCTCTTGAGAAGGAAGGTTGTTTTATTTTATTTTTTTGTTTTGTTTTGTTCTGAATGAGAAGAAGATAACAGATTTTAAACAAAAATGCCTCACTGTCCTCAGAGAGAGAAAGCCAGAAGTATTGGGGGAAATATGAGAATGGGCAACTGTTAATTTTGTCTCCTCTTTTTCTTTCTTTTTTTATAAATTTTTTTTTTAACATTTATTTATTTTTGAGACAGAGAGAGACAGAGCATGAATGGGGGAGGGCCAGAGAGAGAGGGAGACACAGAATCTGAAACAGGCTCCAGGCTCTGAGCGGTCAGCACAGAGCCCGACGCGGGGCTCAAACTCACATACCGCGAGATCGTGACCTGAGCCGAAGTCGGACGCTTAACCGACTGAGCCACCCAGGTGCCCCTGTCTCCTCTTTTTCTAATTCTTCACCATATTGCTTTGGCCAGATCAGCACTGACTGTTACATAGGTAGTTGAAAAAATTTAAATCCGTTACTCCATGCTTCTGAAATTCATGAATGTACCCCCACTTTATCCCTAAGTCACTTTTACTGCCAGCTAGTAAAACAAAGTTAGAACTTCAGATGTGTGATCAACTATAATTTGTCACACATTTCATTATCAGCTTATGCAAAGAAAGTGACACCAGAAAAGTAGGTGTGGTAATGGCTGAAAATACATTTTTTGTAACCAGTTTTAAATAAGCATTCAGATGTGCTTTGGTAAAAAGTAAATTTTGCTATTCAATTTAGGGAGATAAGATCTCAGTTGATCTAATGTATTCAGATTAGATTATGTTTTTTTGAAATTGCTGGAGAGGCTAGATGTTTGGAAATAAGTAGTTTGATATTATGCCTAATGAATGAATATAGAAAGGAAGACAGACTAGGTAAATTTGAAAAACTGTAGAACCTCAACGATTGCTTACAAACTCTCTAATCCAGTGCTACTCAGAGGATAGTTTGCTCGTGCATGCAGGCCGGCTTGTCACCTGTATGCAGTGGGTTTCAAACAAAAATCAAAGTAAGCATTTAGAAGCCTCTAGCAATTTGACATTGTGGTGACATCCAAATGTGTGATACTTTTGTAATTTGTGAAAGTATCGGTCCACTACAAATTGGAAATATTTTAAAAGGTGCTTGTTTACCATAGTTTGAAAGACACTGATCTGATCAATGTTGCCTCCTAAGTCAGGACTGTTTCTGCTCATCCTGGGGAAAATGGCCTGTTAGCTCTCCTGAAAGATTTTTAGTGATGGAGAGCTTTCCGCTTTACAAGCAGCCTGTGGGTAGGCAGCTCTAACTACTAGAAAGTTCTTACATTTAGCTGCAGTTTACCTGCCTGCAGCAGAGATTCTCCGTCTTTTCTCATTTATGCCCTCTTTCAATAAACATACAGTACTTTCACTCTTCTTTCACAGTGTTTCAGTAAAAATTAAATATTGGGGCTACAGACAAATCAAAGTATACCACTGAATGGATTTCCCCTAATTACTCTCATTGTAGAAGAAGCTAAATTTGACACATAGCCCTAGTAATAAGATATTACAATTTATTACAATATGTTACACTTAGAAGATGTACTGCAGACATTCATAAAAAGAAAGACATGATCACCAAGAGTCAAAATGGATTCACTAAGAAAGAGTGGTGCTTAATGAGCTTGATTTCCTTTTTTGATAGATGTACTAGACTCATACTTGTTTCAAAGGGCTCATCTTTTCTTCCCCTTATTTCAACAATTTTAATTAGATTTAAGGCTTTGTATTTGAGTTAATAACTTTTTTAGTAAATGTATGATTTTGTTTTATCCACATTGATTTTCCTTGGTAAATAGATGATGTGATCTTTAAAACAAAAAGAACATGGGTTATTCATCTTTATAGTCTGAATAGCTGACACTTGAACTTTTTTTTTCATGAGTAATGAATAAGAAAATGGATAAAAAGCAAGCATACAAATAAAATTTACAGGTAAAATAGAATTGGGATTGATAATACATAATGATCATATGAAATATTTTACATACTTAGTGATTTATATGAAACCATCTGTAACTATTCTTTCAGTCATTCAGAAGGTATTTATTTAACTTCTGTAATGTGCTAGATGTGGTAAATCTTGGGGCTTTAACTGTAAAACAGGACAACTGGATCTTTGGCTTCATGGAGCATGAATTCTACTGGAGAGACAGACAAAAAAGAAGTAAACCTATTTCACGTTGTGGTTAGTGTAGTAAAGGGTGTGAGAAAGAGGCAGCTTTACATACAGTGACTGGGAAGGCCTCCGTGAGGAGACCTGAAGGATGAAAAGAAGCCAGCTGTGTGAAGAATGCTTGCGAGGCCAGGGAACTAGCATAAGCAAAAGCTCTAGGGGTGTTTAATTACTTGAAAGAAGACTAGAATGATAGGGGTGTAATATGCAGGGGGAGAGAGAGCAGGAGACGAGGTGGTGTCCACATTTTGAAAACTGCAGGTGTGCTTTATGATAATGAAATGCTGTAGGTGGTGTGTAATACTTGATTCTAAACACAGTGGGAAGTTTCTGTCAGCCTTTAAGCAGTAGAGTGATGTAATTTACTTCTTAAGAAATTTTTCTCCTCAATCTCTGCTTCTTTTTCTTTTTTTAAATATACTTTGTTTTGAAGTATACAAGCAGAAAAGTGCACACATCATAAGTATATATCTACATAAATTTTTACAAACACACCTGTATAACCATCCCCTATGTCAAAAACTAGAACATCACCACACCCCTGACACCCCTTCATGAGCCCTTCCAGTTCTGCTTCACTCTTAAAAAGAACCACTGTCTTGATTCATAGTATCACAAATTCGTCTTGCCTCTTTTGAATGTGTGTAGTCATTTGCACCTGGCTGCTTTCGTTCAGTATTTATCCTTGTGAGAATTATCCATATTGTAATGTGAAGCAATAGTGTGTTCATTCTCACTGATATATAGCAGCCTTAGCAAGGTGGGCTCTGTGGGCCTCCAGGGGTTCCTGAGACCCTTTCAGGAGCTCTTAGGTGAAACTGTTTCCCTTTTCCTGCGTGGACATTTGTAATGATGTTGCAAAAACATCATTGGTGTGTAAACTGCTAGTGCCTTAGCACCAGTAAAGGCAGTGGCACCAAAGTGTCCGTACACCCATATGAAAAAAATGCATGTTGACTCCATCTCGCATCGTATAGAAAGTTAATTCTTAATGGATTTTAATGTAAATGTGTGATATGAAACAGCAATACATCTCTATATTTCAAAACACAGAGTAGGTAAAGATGTCTTAAATAAGGCATAAATAGTACTTAAGGTATTTAAAAGGAAAAATGTGCCTCTGTTTGTGAGAAAAATTAGCCTGTAGTTTTGCTTTTTTAGAAAGTTAATAGATTTTGCTTTCAGGGTCACTCTAGCCTCTTAAAGGAATTGGCAGTGTTCTCCTTTGTTCTCTGAACGAGTTTGTGTAAGATGTGTTACTTCTTGTTTTAATATTTGTAAGAATTCACCAATGAAGCCATCTGGGCTTGGAGACTTCTTTGTGGGAAGGTTTAAAATTACAGATTCAGCATTTAAAAAATACACACCTCTTCAGATTTTCTGTTTCTCCTTATCCCTAGTTTTGGGTAACTTTTTTATAGGAATTTTTCCAGTTCACCTAAAATTTCAGATTGGTACAAGGTTGTTTATAATATCCCCTTGTTACCTTTTTTTGTCTTTTAAAGTTTATTTATTTATTTTGAGAGAACAAGAGAATGAGAGCGAGGGAGGGGCAGAGAGAGAGAGAGAATCCCAAGCAGGCTCAGCACTATCAGCTCAGGGCCCAACTCACAAACGGTGAGATCATACCTGAGAGAAATGAAGAGTCAGACACTCAGCTGACTGAGCCACCCAGGCACCCCTGCCCTTAATACCTTTTTAATGTTTGTAGTAGCTGTGGTTTTCACTACTTTTTCATTCTCAGTGTTAACGTAATTTGTTCATTGGTATCATCCCCTTTGTTCTCTTGACGGGTCATGCTAAAGGTCAATATATGTGTATTAGTCTTTTAAAAACTTATGGTCGTATTTTGTTATTCTGCATTTGTAAGTTAATTTTCTGTATCATGAATTGTTATTTTTATTTCTTCTAACTTTGGTTTTAATTTGCTGTTCGTTTTCTTTTTCCTTTTTTTTTTTTTAAGTTTATTTATTTTGAGAGAGAGCAAGCAGGGGAGGGGCAGAGAGAGAGAGAGAGAGAGGGAGAGAGAGGGAGAGGGAGAGGGAATCCCAAGAAGGCTCTGCACTATCAGTGCAGAGCCTTGACACGGGACCCACACCCATAGACCATGAGACCACGACCTGAGCCAAAGTCATATGCTTAACCCACTGAGCCACGCAGGCACCCTGCTGTTCTTTTTCTGTTTTTTAAACTGAATATTCAGGTCATTGGTTTTAGCTACCATTAGTTCAAAGTTTTTTTCTTTCACTCATGTGTTAACATATATTGCCTAATTTCCTAGTGACCGAATATTTTCTAGTTATCTGTGTTAGTGACTTCTGTCTTCATTCCACTTGGGAAGAGAACATACTCTGGTTTCTTTAGAAGTTGTTTAGAAGTTTTAGTTGTTTTAGAAGTTCTTTGGAAGTTGTTTGAACCTTACTTTATGATACTCTGGTTTCTTTTTTTTTTTTTTTTTTAATTTTTTTTTCAACGTTTTTATTTATTTTTGGGACAGAGAGAGACAGAGCACGAACAGGGGAGGGGCAGAGAGAGAGGGAGACACAGAATCGGAAACAGGCTCCAGGCTCTGAGCCATCAGCCCAGAGCCCGACGCGGGGCTCGAACTCGCGGACCGCGAGATCGTGACCTGGCTGAAGTCGGACGCTTAACCGACTGCGCCACCCAGGCGCCCCTACTCTGGTTTCTTTAGAAGTTGTTTAGAAGTTTAGTTGTTTTAGAAGTTCTTTAGAAGTTGTTTGAACCTTACTTTATGATCCAGCATATATATGGTTAATTTTTGGTAAGTAATCTGTGAACACATTGTATAGTCTGTAATTCTTGAATTCAGTATTAAAGATATATGAGGTATATATCTCCATTTAGGTTTTGTTTTGCTTCACTTACTGTGATGGTATGGTTATATAACTTGGGGACAGATAATTTAGAGTTGTTATGTTTTCCTTGTGGGTTGACTCCTCATTTTGAAATATCCTTCTTTATATCTAGTATTGCTTCTTGCCATAAAGTCTGCTTTATTTGAAACTGTAGCTTCCCCAGCTTTCTTTTGGTTAGCGTTTACATGGTATATCCTTTCCTGTCTTTTTCTTTCAGCCTTTTTTAACTCTTGAAGTTTGACGCTTCTAAGCAGCAGGTTTTAGTTTTTTAATGAGATCTAACAGGTTTTGACTTTCAATACAAGTATTTAGTTCTTTTATGTTTAATGTACTTATTGATGTTTGAATATATATATTTATATACATTGAAAAGTTGTGAGAACAGACATTTTTGTCTTGTTTCTGATCTTAGGGAAAAACATCCAGTCTTTACCACATTAGTATGGTATTATCTGTAGGTTTTTTTAATGGATGCCCTTTATCAGGTTAGGAAATTCCCTTCTATTTTTGTTTTTTATTCTATAGATGTAATGGATTCCATTAATTGATTTTCAGTTGTTAAACCAACCTCAGATCCCTGGGATAAATTTCACCTGGTCTAGCATATAATTTTTTTAATATGTTGCTATATTCAGTTTGCTAGTATTTTCTTGGGTTTTTGGAATACATATTCATAAGAAATATAGATCTGTAGTTTTATTGTGATGTCTTTGGTTTTAGTGTCAAGATAATGTGGGCCTTATAAATGAGTTAGGAAGTGTTTCCTCCTCTTCTATAAACCGTCTAGGCCTGGGCTTTTCTTTGTGCATAGTTTTTTGATTACTGATTCAATCTCTTAAGTTGTTATAGGTCTATTCGATTGTCTATTCCTTCTTGAGTCAGGTTTCAGTAATTTGTGTCCTCCAAGGAATTCGTCCATTTTATCTAAGTAATCCAATTTGTTGAAATGCAACTGTTCATAGTATTCTTTTATAACCTTTTTTTATTTCTCTAAGGTTGATAGTAATACTGGTTTCTAATTCCAATAATTTGAATCTGTTCTCTTTTTCTTGGTCGAACAAGAAAAAGGTTTTTATTGCTGATCAACAAGTTAAAGGTTTCCTTTCAAAGAACCAGCTTTTGGGTTCATTGATTTTTCTGTAATTCTTTTTTTTCTATTCTCTTTCATTAATTTCTGTTTTAATTTTTACTGTTTTCTTCCTTATAATTGCTTTGGGTTTAGTTTATTCTTCTCCTTACATTGTCTTAAGGTTGAAGGTTAGGTCGTTGATTTAAGATTTTCTTTTTTTAACATAGGCATTTATAGCTATAATTGCCTCGTAAGCACTGCTTTAGTTGTGCTCCATAAGTTTGAGTATGTTGTGTCTTCATTTTCATTTATCTTCACGTACTTTCTAATTTCCCTTTTTTGACTCATTTGACTCATTGATTGTTCAAGAGTATGTTGTTTAATTTCCACATATTTATTTCCTAAATCTGTCCTTATTGATTTCTAGTTTCATACCATTGTGTTTGGAAAACATAATGTGATTATTTCTATCCTTTTAGCCTATTGAGGTTTGTTTAATGGCCTAGCATATGGTCTCTCCTGGAGAATGTTCCATGTGCACTTGAGAAGAATGTATATTCTGCTTTTTGGGGGGCGGAGTGTTTTGTTCTGTAGATGTCTGTTAGATCTAGTTGGTATAAGTGTTGTGCAATTCTTCTGTTTTCTTGATCTTTTTTCTAGTTGTTATATCCATTATTGAAAGTGGGGCATTAAATTTTGTTGTTGAATTATCTGCTTCTTTCTTCATGCTGTTAGTTTCTGTTTCATATATTTTGGTCCTCTGTTGTTAGATGCATACATGTTTATAATTGTTGTATCCTCTTAATGAATTTGATCCTGTTAGGTGTTCCTTTTAAAAATCTCGTTTACATTTTTAAAGTCTATTTTGAGAATACGCACTCTAGCTTTTCTATGGTTGGTTTTTTCATGATATATCTTTTTGCATCCTTTTACTTTCAATCTGTGTTTTTGTGTCTCTGGCAAACAGCATATAGTTGGGTCATGTTCTTTTTAAACAAAATCTGACAACATTTTGATTAATTGAATTGTTTAACCCATTCACATGTATTATTACTAATAATATAGTTGGATTTATGTCTGATTTACTTTTTGTTTTCTATGTCTCATGTCTTTTTTTTTTTTTACTCCTCTGTTCCTCCTTTACTATTTTCTTTTATGTGGAGTGAATATTTTCTAGCATTTTAATTTCATTAATTATTTTTTCACTGTTTCTGAGGTTTTTAAAAAGTGATTGCTGTAGGGTTTCTCATACATACCCTTCCTTTATCAGACTCTGTTTCATATTTGTACTAGATTCCACTAATATTTAGAAACATTAGTCTTACATAGCTCTATTCCTTGTGTACCCTTTTTGTGGTATTATTGTTACACATATTATATCTACTAATGTTACAAACCCAACAGTACACTTAGTATTACTACTTTATCATCTCCTGTTATTTCCTTAGTCCATATTAGCTTTGTTCCCACAGACCTCCTTTGTACTATTACTAGCAAATATATTTTGCATGTGTTTCTAAATGTTATAGGTTCAACAATACATTCTGTATGTATTATCTTCTACCATTCATTGCCTTTTCAGTGAATTAAGAGAAGAAAGAAAAATATGTGTTTATATTGTCTTCTATAATTATGGTGATCTTTACCTAGTGTTCTTTGTGTGTGTGAATTTAGATTGCTGTCTATGGTCATTTGCTCGCAGCCTAAAGAAATTCCTCTAGTATTTCTTCTCAAGTGGTCTGCTAACAACAAATTCTTTCAGGTTTGTGTATATGGGATAGCGTTTGTTTTGCCTTCGTTTCTGAATGAAGGCCTTGCTGAATTTAGGATTCTTGGCCTACCGTTTTTTTCTTTGAGGACTTTGATTATGTATCCCACTGCTTCTGGCCACCATTGTTTCTGTTACGTCAGCTATCAGTCTTATTGGAGGGTTTTTTAAATAAGTGACACATTGTTTTCCTGTTGCTACTTTTAAAAGATAAACCTAGGCGGGCGACTTCGGCTCAGGTCATGATCTCGCGGTCCATGAGTTCGAGCCCCGCGTTGGGCTCTGTGCTGACAGCTCAGAGCCTGGAGCCTGCTTCAGGTTCCGTGTCTCCCTCTCTCTCTGACCCTCCCCCGTTCATGCTCTGTCTCTCTCTATCTCAAAAATAAATAAACGTTAAAAAAAAATTAACAGATAAACCTAGGCATATTAAAAAGGTTTATTTGAGCAAAAATCTGTTTGAATTGGGTAGCACCAAACTGCAATTGGTTAGGAACACGCCACTGACAGGAGCTAGGGGAAATACTTGTATAGAGAAGAGGCAGAAGCAAAACAAAGAAATTGTTTGATTGACTACAGCTTAATAAGCATTTGCTTTATTTGGAAGAGTCTGGTTGGCTGTTGGCGATTAGTTGCCCTCAGGTTTCAATTTCTTAATGTTGAGGGATTTACAGGCTTAGGTTTTGGTTTGGTTATGTAGGCTACTAAGGCATAAAAGCCACTTCCGTACAATGGCCACCTTACTTAATTTAACACTGCTTTATAGATTTTCTCCTTGCCTTTGACTTTCAGCATTTTTACTGTGATGTGTCTGTGTTTAGATCTCTTTTTATTTATCCTTCTTGGAGTTTGGTGAGCTCTTTCGGTGAGTAGGTTATTGTTTTTCAGGAAACTTTGGACATTTTTAACCATATTTTTTTTAAAGATTTTTTTTTTTTTTTCATTTTCTTTCCCCTCATCTTCTGGTACTCACATTACATGTATATTTGTGGTTTTAATGATGTCCCACATTTGTCTGAGACTGTTGTTTTTTTCTCATTCTTTTTTCTTTTTGATCTTTGGCTTGAGAAATCTCAATTGCTCTATCTTCAAGTTCACTACTTCTTTCTTAGGCCAGTTCAAGTCTACTCTTGAGCACCTCTAGTGATTTTTCAATTTTGTTCTGTGGATGTATAATGGCTTCTTGGGAATCTTTTCCTATAAATCCAACATCTGATTATTTTCACAGGTAGTTTCTGTTGCTGCTTTTTCATTGTGTATGTATGGGTCATACTGTCATGACCTGTTAATTTGTATGCCTCATAGTATTTTGTTGGAAACTGAACATTTTAGATTATGTATTGTAGCAGCTCAGGGTATTTGTCCACCCCAGGGAGGGCTTATTATTTTTATTTATTTGTTTAGTAACTGGATTATTTTAGTGAAGTCGATACCCTCACCCCCCCCCCCCCACCTCCCCTTGTTAAGCTTTTTACACTGTTCCTCAAGGTGGCATAGTTTTGGGTATGCAACTCAGCCACTGTGGGATGACAGTGGTATTGGTCGGGCACTCTTCCTCTCTTTTCTTGATCACACCCAATTGTAAACTCCACTAATTGCTGACCAGTTGCTCAGTTGTTCTCAACAATGCCCTGGGACACAAATTTCTCTACGAATGAATACAATCAAATAGTTGCACCTTTGATGAAACGGTTTCTGGAGTCAGTGTCTGATGTTTGTTCTGAACCCAGGAGGGCTCCTCTCTGCTGTTTGTTCCCTGTTTCTGTCCTGTGAACATACAGTCACTGTGTATGTTCACTGGATTCATGAATCTTCTCCCAGTTGCTTTTCAGAACCTCTGCTGTCCCTCCCTGTACTGTCCTTGAGAGCACCCTCCATGCTCTGTTGTAAATGAAGTCAGTTCCTTTGGAAAGAGGTTTGGGGCTCTCTGTTTCATGGCCTGTTTACTTCATAGGAAAAATATCTGCCAGGGCTCTGGAGTTGAGACTGGGAACTATGGCAGTCTTCTCTCCAAATGAAACCCCCGCTGTAGGATCTAAGCATGCAACACAGGGAGCAGTAGCCTGAGGTCTTCTTGGCTTGCCTCTCTTGTGTGGAACCACCACGCTTTATGGACTGGAGAAGGACTCTTGAGGCCCAGTATTCTAAAGGAGCCACACTTAAGGTAGAGCTTCTGTATCACTTGCTTAGCACTTAGCCTCAGCAGCAGGCAGCTGGGGGAAGGAAGAGAAATAATGGAGATCATGCTCCTCCCAGAAAGAAAACCCTTTGTCCAGGAGGTAGGGAGAGAGGGGAGCCCTGTGTTTCTGGCTGCATCAATCCAGCAGAAGTGTTGGTCTGGCTGAGCCGAGAGGAGAGGAGGGAAGCTGTTTTGGTTCAAATACCAGTTTCCTGCCTTTCTTACTGAATTGTCATAGATTTTCCTGAATAGATGTTTCTTTTTTACTTTTGCTTTTAAGACCATTTTCAGAGGTTTTAAGTGGCTGGGGTTATTTACATAGTTTTCACCAGTTCCACTGGGGAGCAGATCAGTGGAACTCCTCATGCCAGAAGTCCATCTGTCTCCACATGATTTTAACATCTTTCTTTTAAGAATTGTGGGTGGCCTTTAAGGATCCTTCAAATCAGCAGATGGTAATACTTTTTACTTCTGTCTTACAGGTTTGGAATGTAGACATTCATAAGTTTTAATGAAGGTTGAAGAATATGTAAAAACCCATGAAAAGATCTACCTAAGGAAAGCCCAAGGATATAAGGGAACTTGTATTTTCTTAATCCTCAGATTGGTGTGCTAATTATGAAACTCACATTAGTAACAATTATTCTACTTAATTAGGTATAATTATTAAGTTATAACTAATATTATTAGTTATATATAATTATTAATAATTATACCTAACTTTGAAACACTTACTAATCATAGAATATTTATTTTCTTTTGTACTTGTTAGGATTTCTTACTCAGCTGTTTTGCAGACATTTATTTTTTAAAGCACCTACTCGTGACACTCTTGTTACTGTTTTCCGTATCTTTGGGTCTTTGGAGTGGTTTTTCTTCTATGAAGCTGGTACCTGATGCAAGAAAAATAATATGGGGTGCCTGGATGGGCTTGGTCAGTTAAGTGTTTGACTCTTGATTTCAGCTCAGGTCATGATCTCACACGTTGGTGAGTTTGAGCCCCGTGTCTAGCTCTATGCTGACAATGTGAAGGTTGCTTGAGGTTCTCTTTCTGCCTCTCTCTGTCACTCCCTTGTTGTCTCTTTCTCTCAAAATAAATAAACTTAAAGAAAAACTTTTAAGAAAATAATAGATAGTAACTCATCACTTTTTCTACTCCTCCACAAAGAGTACCTCAAGCCCCATCGGTGTACTCAGAGCTGTGTTGATAATACAGAGATATAAGGTTGTTCTTCAAGGTATTTATTATCTAATGGGTACATAGATATATACTTCAAATGATAAATCACACTCATGATTTCAATCTTCTCTAGAAGGAAGGGGATGGCCTAGGATGGGATTATGGGCTTGAAGAAAGCAGAAAAGGTCTACAACAACCACATGTTCGATACGATAGGAATTTAATACCCAAGAAATCTTGTAAACAAAATGGTGTGGTATGGTGATCAAGAAGATTGCCATCTTGGGGTACCTGGCTGGCCCAGTCAGTGGAGTGTATGACTCTTGATCTTGGGGTTGTCAGTTTGACCCCACATTGGGTAGAGAGATTACTTTAAAATCTTTTAAAAAAGAAGAATATGGGCAGCTCAGGAGCCAGGCTTCCTAGGAATCCTGGTTCCACTTCATATGAACTCTGTGGCTGGTGTTGGGCAACTTACTACACTTTGTTTTGTGATTTAGACTCTTTAATTTATGAAAATAGAATTGGAAACACCAAATAACGCCTAGTCACTACCCTCATCATCATGGTCTTGATCATAGGTTTGTTGAACCTAGTGATTTTTGGACAGTATGAATTTGTAGTGTCATCAGACTGCAGGAGGTCGACATACCTCAGTAAATTTTTCAATAAGCTTTTCAAAATTGAAATATACATTCATGAAAGTACATAGGTGATAAGTATACAACTCAATGAATTGTCACAAAATGAATTCATTTATGCAGCTATTACCCAGATTAAGAAATAAAACCGTACAAATCTCTCCTCAGGTACTTTTCCTGTCATTCCCCACTCTTCAGAGGTGACCACTGTCAGGCTTTTATAGCCATAGATTAGCTTTGCCTTTTTGTGAATGTCATGTAAGTGGAATCCTGTAGTGTGCAGTCTTCCGTATTCATCTTCTTTCATTTATTATCTTTGTGAGATTCATTTATGTAGCAGTGAATGTTATAGAAATGATTCATTCATTTGTATTGCTGTATAGTATTCCATGGTACGAATATATATTCTCCATTTATTCATTTTTTGTTGTGTTGTCTCCTTTTCTTATTGACGTTTGAGAACATTATATATTCTAACATTCTAGACATGAGTCTTTTGTGTTGTAAATATCTTCTCTCTGTGTCTTGCTTTTGCCTCTTAATGGTGTCCATTCATTGAACAGAAATTCTTAATTTTAGGGGTGTGTGGGTGGTTCAGTTGGCTAAGCATCTGACTCTTGATTGCAGCTCAGGTCATGATCTCCTGGTTTGTGAGATTGAGCCCCATGTCAGGCTCTGCACTGACACCACAGAGCCTGCTTGGGATTCTCTCTTTCCCTCTCTCTCTGTCCCTCCCCAACTCATGCACACCTGCACACATTCTCTCTCTCTCAAAATAATTAAATAAACTTAAGAAAAAAATATCAATGTTAATAAAGTCCAGTTTGTCAGATTTTTCCTTTATACCTAGTGCATTTTTTCTCTGTTTACGAAATTTTTGCCTGTCTCAAGGTCATGAAGATAATTTCTGAAATCTTTTACCTGACATAATTGTATTTGTAATAAACTGGAATCAATTTTTGTATATGGTGTGAGATAAGGGGAAAGTTTCAATTTGTTTTTAAGTAGGCTCCACGCCCTGTGCAGAGCCCAGTGTGGGCTTTTTTCTGTCTGCTAATTGCTAAATGAGCATGTTACGATTTCAATATCCAGAGTGCATATCAATCAATTACAGGTTATATTTGAATTCAATTAATATTTTAATATTTGTTGAGGACATGCAGAATGCCTGGCATTGCCTTGGTAACTCTAAACATTTAAACAGCTTTCCAAGATTGACATTACCTAAGTTAAGATCATTTTCAAAGATAATCATGAAATCAGTTTATTTCATAACCAAGTGCATATGGAAACTTTCATCAACGTTGCTTGTAATTCTTACTGTATATTCAAGGACACTCCTTGATATATTCCATAAGTGTTTATAGCAGTTCAAATCTTGATGTAAAAATGTCAGTATTATCCTCAAGGGCAAAAAGCTAAATATAGCTTCCTCCGGCATTGCCCTTTCTGCTATAACCATGTTTGTTGATTTGTTTCCCTGCTTTTTTATTCCTATGTAAAGTGGGTGGTACCATATTAATGAAAGGCTTGGATAAAACCTGGACAATTTACACACCAATGCTATCTAGGTGTATTTTGTTTTTTTGTAAGCTAGTGAGGTCTTATGAGGTTTTCAAAAGCCATAGATGGTTTGTACTCAAGGGGAGAGTAAAAAAATAAAAACAAACACAGAGAGATAGGTGAACCATAATATGATTGTTAGCTCAAGCGTTAAGCAGTAAAAATGTTCAGGGGTAGAAATGAGAAGGCATATAATGCTTAAATAGCCTAATGTGACTGTTTGGGGCTAGTATTTTTGTATGTCAGTTAGGTTCTGTTTGTGATTTATAATGATTCTGAGTTTGAAAATCAGCTCAATTTCCTTCTTACTATTTGCATTAGAAAGAATTCTAAAAAAAAGAACTGATGTAATTTTCTTTTAGGGTACAGTGAATCTAAGACTACTCAAGTATACATAAGTATCCTAATAGGATTATTTTGGAGAACAGAGAGCATTTCCTTTAAACATTATTTTTATTACCACTCATTTATTAGTTCATTCATCTACATTAGTAAATATGATTTTTAGGATTGGATAGTACATAGTTGATTTTCTAACATGTTTTTCATTTTTGTGGACATGTATGGTTTGATACATCTCTGAAAGTTCCTGTGGATTGCTTTACCTCCTTCAGAAAGATACCCTCCTTCATAGATGAATATTCTTCTCTTTACAGAAAAAAAGTCTTGAACAGAGACCATTATTTTATTTACCTAACCATCCACTTAATTTCAGAAAATTCTGTGATCAAATATTTGAATGGCAGTGTCTGACCAATGAAATGTTTGAGTGTTCAAATTATTCCTGATCATAGCTTTCTTTCATTATTTTCCTCAGAGGTTATCTTTGATTGTTGGGTATCTGTAGTGCTTCACTAAACAAATTTAATTTATGCTGTTATGATTTCTACTTAGCTTAAAAATAATTTGTCAACAGGATGAATGTGTGGGAAAATATCAGAGGATTCCAATTACGAGTGTTTTTCTTTATTTGAGACTTTTAAAAATGTCAGTGATGAAGTTTTAATCCATTTGTTTTTTCTTTGTCCTCCTAGGTGGATCTCCTTACTTAGCAACCAAAATAAATGAAGCAAAAGACTTGCTGGAAGCAACCACCAAACATTGATTGATGCCCAAGAAGCACTCTGAAGGAAGAGAAGGGGGAATTTAAAGCAAGAAAGGCCTGCAAATTAATCTAAGCCACGACCTTCACAGTTTCCGTACATGTATTGACCACAATCATTTATTTCAATATTAAGGTATATAATAATAAAATATTAATAATCTATCTGTTTATTATCTTTTAAAGGAACACTTTGCTTATTTTCCTCCTTTCTCTGTGGTAGTTACACAGTGTAAGATTTTTGTTCATTAGTCCTAAGGTCCCCCGGCTCCCCTCCCTCACTCAAGTGTCATCATCAGTAACGTGGGATTTGTGAGCAATTAGTAGAGATTTTCTTAACTGCTTCTATTTATATTCACATTGTCCCTTGTTTCCTCAGAGGACTTTAGTACTCTGCCTGTGTAAGGTGCTTTACATGTTTTGAGATCAAACACTGACTGCCATCCCATGGGGAAATGATCGGAAACTCCATCGAATTTACTAAATGGTGTTTTGTAAAGTAGTGGTTAGGACTTGTTAAAGAACTCTGTTCTCTCTGAGACCCTATAAGTGAAGCATGAGAACTTGGAGAGCTACTAAAATGATTAAAGATTTGCAAAATGAGCCCTGTGAGGAAAGGCTGAAAAGACGTAGGAAAAGTCTGAGGAATTTGTCTTTAATTACAGCCTTCCAGTACTGTATATTTATTCAATTATTCATTTTGCAAGTATTTATTGACCACCTATGATGTGAAGGCACTATAGTGGGTCCTCTGAGAGTTACAGGTGTGAACTAACCATGGATCTTGACTCCCCCAAAAGTTATATTTAGAGGAAAGATAAATCACAGGAACGCTATTAGGGAAGTACAGGTGATATGCTAAAGAAGTTCAAAGAAAAAGAGAATATTTTAAGCTGAGAGCATAAGGAGGAGCCTCAGAGAATAAGTGGCTTAAGAGCTGGGCTTTAAATACAATTAGTAAGAAATATACCACATGATCGGTGAGTCAGTGTTGTTTCCCCTGAGATCAGTCACAATTAGTAGAAATAAGATTTATTAGTGTGATTACAGTACAAGGTTTCTCAAAAGCAATAGATGGACGCATGATCATGAAGGGCCAGCCTTTTATACTGCATGGAATTATTATCTCATAGAGCCCCAGTCATCATCACTTTACTATCCCAAAGTTGAGAAAACAGATTCAGATACCGGGTACCAGCAATATTTTCCTGTAATCCTTTATAAATCCTGGGTCATCCCAGGTAAACTGAGCCACTATACTTCATCTGTCTTCAAATACTTTTTTAATATTCTAGTTGCATCTCTCAATTTATGACATCCTATATAGTTTGATGGTTCTCAATATTCGCAATATTGACATCTTGAGTTGAGTAATTCCTCTCTCCTGTGCATTGTGAGATAATTAGCAACATCCCTGCCCTTAACTGCTAAAGGCCAATAGCACCCCCTCAGGGTGACAACCAGAAATGTTTGCAGACATTGCCAAATGTTCCTTGGAGGGAAAATCGCCCCTGGTTGAGAGCCACTGCTGTAAATTTTAAGTACTTTTTCCTTTGGTACATAAAATAATGATCTCACTGAAAATCAGTTGAATCTTAGGATCACTAAAATATTGTTCTCACTTTAAAGTCCCCATGGATGTCCTAATTTTCTTGTGCATTAGGGTTTTTCGTTTTTCTGGTCATTGTTATCCCTGTACCTTGAATGCCCTGATCCCTGCATCTGCACCTGCCAAAAGCGCAGGAATATTCAAGGCCAAGCTAAAATGTATCCCTGTCTTTCTGGCGTTTCCAGCAAAAGTAATACCATGAGTTGTCAGTTCTCTGAGAGCAGGGACCATATCTATCTGTTCACTGCTGCGTTGGCATTCAATAAATATTTGTTGAATGAATGAATAAATTCCCATAGCACTTTATTCCTCACTCATGATAGTTACAACTTGGTACCTTGTGGAAAAAAACTCTTTGTGTAACATGCCTTATTTCTCAAAAATGCAAGAACCATTGGAGCAAGAATATTGTCGTTCATCTTCATAACCTCTTTTTAGTATGGAGCACTTGCACACGGCAGATACGAAGTTGTGAGCACTGAGAAAATGTTGTTTTCCAAATAGTGTGTTTTAAAAAATGGTACCACTAATTTTAAAAGTTATCTTAAGCAATATTGGGGTGTTCTCAGGACACACTGTTTTAAAAAAAAATTATTTTGTTTAACGTTTATTTATTATTGAGAGACCGAGCGAGACAGAGCATGAGCATGGGAGGGGCAAAGAGAGGAGGAGACACAGAATTTGAAGCAGGCTTCAGGCTCTGAGCTGTCAGCACAGAGCTCGATGCGGGGCTCGAACCCACCAACTGCGAGATTGTGACGTGAGCCGAAGTCGAACGCCCAACCAACTGAGCCACCCAGGCGCCCCTCAGGATATACGTTTTAATTGACATGCTATTTTCTAATCCATACTGTATTTTATGAGAATTTGAGCCTGTAGCATTAGCTTGGAATTTCTTTCCTTCATCCCATTTTCCTGCTAAGCATGTGCCTAAGAGTCTGACAAGATACAGCTTTGAATACTCTCCTTCTGTTACGTGATCTTGGGCAGTTAATCTGCAAGTCTATAGTGACCTCATTTATAAAATAGAGAAAATAATCCTATTTAATAAGGTTATTGTGGGAAATAAGGATATGTAAAGCATTTAGTCACATAGCAAATGCTCAAAAAATAGAATTATTGCTTTGTTCACTGCCCATTTAATTTAAAATCTTTCAGAATACCTTGAATTCAGGTTTAAAGGTGTGTTCCAGTAATCATTAATTTTACTCTTGAATCTGCAGTTTGGGTACATGGTGGGGACAGTTCGTCTCTATTCCATGCAGCATCAGCTGTCTCTGGAGGAGCCACTTCATGTGGCTGGCAAGTCGGGACCGGTTTTGGCTGGGAAGTTCACCAGGACAAGTCAGCCAGGAGCCTCACTTGCTGTCCGAATAGGCTTCTCCATGGAGCTGTGGAGAGAAGCATCATCACATTCTGGTGGCCGTGTTACAAAGAAAGTGAAGGGACAGGAAGTAGAAGCTGCAAACTGAGGCCGGGTCTGAAAACCGGCAGTGGTTCCGATAGGCACAGAGAATGCCAAGTCTCAGAGGGAGAGGATAGAGAAGATAGTGAAAGAATTAGTGGATTAGTGGCCATTTTTTAAATAAATTTTTTTTTTTAACGTTTCTTTATTTTTGAGACAGAGAGCATGAACGGGGGAGGGTCAGAGAGAGGGAGACACAGAATCTGAAACAGGCTCCAGGCTCTGAGCTGTCAGCACAGAGCCCGACGCGGGCCTCGAACTCCTGGACTGCGAGATCATGACCTGAGCCGAAGTCGGCCGCCTAACCCACTGAGCCACCCAGGCGCCCCATAGTGGCCATTTTTAATATGTAGCAGGGCAGGGTTTAGATTCTCGTCTCCTTACTCAAGTCAGTTAAGGCATTGCTTTCAAAATGTTGTCAGGAGTGTGGAATTCAAGTAAACTAGCTAGAGTAGTTTCAGATGACACAACTACTACTTTAGGTAGATATTAATTTAGTAGTCATTCTGCAAATGGCATTGTACTTACGGAATAGAATTTTAAAAGCTACCCACCCTCAACTCCTTATTATCTAAAAAGCTTATTTGAATCGTCACTTATCCTCAGTAAAGATGGCTTTTACATATTTGCTGTCATTGCATATTCTTCTTAATTAGGTTCTTCGTTGATACTGCAGTTTCTGTTTATTCTTACATCTTAGATGCAATCTGAGGAAGCAGGAAAGACCTTTTAAAAAAAAAACAATTACTTCCCAGATTCCAGAGAAAATGTAAGTCAAATGGACAGTTAATTAAAGGGAGCATAGAATGCCACTTAGACTATAATTGGTGGTGCAATCTCCAGCCTAAAGTCAAAAGTGGAGAGAAGTCCAGTAAGGGAAAAAAAAAAGTATGGTGATTTTGGAAGACATTGTTTTAGTCTTCAAACCATTTCCTTTATTTGGTTTGAAAATTATGTGAGGCAGTAAAGTTATAAAATACATTTATTCTTAAAATGTGTAATATGCTCAAACTAAATAGAAAAACAGATTCTTAAAAACAGAGAACTTTTTTTTTTTTTGCCTGATACTTTTGAAATAAGAAATATTAAAGAGTCGTATTACCAGTCATGCTTGTGATGACCAGCATGGTCATTAGAAATAACATATCATATCCAAGGACAGAAATTCTTTTGTTGTCATGGGGAACCTTGAACACAGAAAAGAGCCTTTAATGACATATTTCCGACACATTTGGCAATTAGCTTAAGGTGGTTTAATGACATACGTAGGAGAAGATGAATCAGCTAGGCTCTTAATGTCAAAAATACTGAAGTTTCCCTGACTCAACTCACTTAGAATGAACTACAGGGGCCGTGGTGCAAAGTTAAATATCTAAGTAGATCGGCTCATTTTGCACATTGGCAACCACGCCATCCACAGGCACTCAGCCCCTTGCCCACAGTCACCTCCTTAAAGGCCTCTGGCTCCAAGGAGGATTTGATGGTAGCAAAGTGAATGTGTCAGCATTGTGCTTCCCTCCTAACAGAAAGGCAACCCAGAGAGCATATCCCGTTAACGCTAGATCAGTATCATCTACTTGTCAAAAGCATTCCGTCAATTACGAGCTGAATTTTATTTATGGCAGAGTTATACACATTAGGAAATTAGAATTTTAACTTATTAGCTGGAAAAGTTGAGAAGTTCTCTGGACTCATTTTTTTAGGTAGAATCTAAGTGATTTGGATCATTGCCCACCAGTAAAATTGCTGGGCATGGTCGACAAAGAAAATGTTCCTTCTAATGATTTTTATGAGCTGAGCAGCTATTGTTCCCAGTTGAGTGCTCTTTTCCTTTTTTTATTGTTGCTGAGCAAAAGAATTTATAAAAAGCTTTTTTTTTTTTATTAAAAACCCTGCTCAATTGAAATGCAAGTTCATTAAGTACTATTCATTTCTCTTCCTGCCATAATAACCCCCTGTCCCCCTCTGCTCAATTCAATAGTGCCTAGCCGCACTGGTCAACACTTTAAGTCTGAACAGACTATTATATACTATAGATATGCAATCTCCAACATCAAGAAAGAGTTTTATTTCAGATGGGCAGAGTATGATCACTCAGGTTAAAATTGGCCATAAATTTCACATTAGTTCCTCAACTTAAGGGGGGGAAGATGCCCCTGGAAATTTAAATCAACGGTGGGAAACTTAATTCAATTTTGACAAGATGGAAATCACATTGAGATATTGGTTCAGTATTGACATCTAAGCAGTAGTGCTAAAGACTAAGAAATTAGAATCGGCTTGTTAGTGTAAGTTCAAGAGATTTTATTAATAATAGCAAATATTTGTTGAACACCATGTGCCAAGCCTCCTACCTACATTTTCTCTTTTAATTTTCACAGTACCCCTAAGAGATAGTTACTATCTGTATCCCCCATTTCACAGATGGAGAAAGAGAGGTAAGGTCAGAGGAGTTTAGGAACCTTGCCAAAAATTCCATAGTTAGTAAGCAGTGAAACTGGGATGCAAATCCAGTTTGGCTTGACTCTGAAGCACATGCTCTTTACATGCTCTATTGTATTAAACTAATTCTGGACACATGGGAATCGTAAAATGAAGGGACTTGACTCATTCTTTGCTTGTGAACCTTGGGTTATAGATTGTGAAAGGCTTATGGGAAGGGTCGTGTCATTTGGCGTTACATTTGGCGTTATGAACAAGGAGTGCCTAATGTCTTTTATTCTGCCCTGGAAGCTTGTGATATCCATCCAACTGCACATACTGAGAGTTCACTTAAGGAGTTTAGCAGCGTGAGTTTCTCTGACTTCAGTGGGGATGAGATTTTATTTGAAACTTTCATGGGCAGAAGTTTCCTACGAAAACATCTAGAGCAACGTTCAGAAGATGGCGTGTGAAATTGAATCAGCAGACCTTGGGGGAGAAATGAAGAAATTGCTCGGTGTGATAAAGATGAGAATAAGAAAGCTGAATTTATTGAAAGGAACAGAGAGGTAGTGAAAAAATTAAGGTTAACAAGAGAGACAACTGAACCAAGAAGAGATCACTTACGGCATTTGAAAGAGAATTGCCAGTGCTCAGTAGAACATTTCAAAATCATTTGCCAATATTCCCAGCTGTGGACTGGGTTATTTGTTCATGCCACGCTTTTATGCCAAATTCCAAAATTACATTTTGCACAGTTATAGGCTTGTCTAGTAGGACCCATAGATCTTTAGTTGCCAATCTAAGAATGTGTCTTGAGATTATCACTTAATTTTCTATGCTTTCAGAAAGGTGCTCTAATCAAATGGTGAAAAGGTTTCAAACTTCCAGAGATTTATAACTATGCATGACTCTCCTATTCATAGGAGATTTGTGCGTTCCTTGAATGTTAGATACACATGTATTCAAGAATAAGTACATTCCAAAGCCAACTCCAGGATCTTCCATCTATCTACTCTTAGATTACCCTTGCCTTTGTTCTTTCCTTCTGTAAATGTGGATAATCAGGAGTTGACTTCAGAAGTGTTTACGTTTTGGCTTCTCTGCCTCTGGAGTAGGATGAAATCTAATAGTGTTTGTCCTGTGATGGTGAGATGCCATACTGTATCTGCGTGGTCTCTATCTTTCAAATTGTGCCGGCACATTCTATAGTACGGTGTTGCAGAAAGCCGCATGCACACACAGAAATGCAACCTTCCCTAATTAACCCTGCTTGGGTCTGATTTTATGCCTTGTTCCTCAGCTTCTTGGGACATAGGTATTCAGTTAGCACTTGATTCTGTCCCGGTTTACACTTACATACTATATACTTGTTTGGGCTTTTCTCCCCTTGCAAGCAGATTTTTTAACCTAATGTGTAAAAATTAAATACATACATACATATATACATACACACTGTTGTGTTTGTTTTGCTTTAAAATTGTAAAGGATAAACTGTGGAATACTTTTAGCTGTCTCATTTTCCCAGCACAGTGAAAATGAAGTCTGACTTGCTAAAATTGAATTTACACTCAATTTTTTTCTGTCGTACAACTCTTGTAGAAAAGGCACTAATCTTGTATGTAACGTAACTTCGTCTACACTGAGCTTTCATGCAGGCGCTGCTTTTATTTCTTTTATTTCCACTTCAGGAGATGCCTGGCCGGGTGTCCCTCAGGACACGGTATTGATTGGTTTACTTCTAAGGATAACTGTCAGGCACCAAAATTGTGAACATGTGGATTTTCTTAGAAGCCGTTAGTGAAACTTGGGTTTTTACCCTGCATACCAAAATAAGCAAGGGGGAAAAAAAAAAATAGAAATGAGCCCAGTAATACTTTAAATTTTATTTTTGTAGGTATCTTGTAATGCAAATACCAAAGAGAGTGCCTGTTCCCTTGGTTTCCTTCTTCCTTGCCTCGGGTGTATCCCTAGCAGTTTTTGGTCTGCGGCACTTCTAACTGCCTAAACAACTCGAAACGTAGGCATTGGTAGTGGAAATGCTGATACAACCCGAACTGTTACCCTAGAATGTGTTACCGAGTATGTGGGCACAGATGCCTGATTCCGTACTTAGTGTAAGTGAAGGATAAGGCTACTACTGTTCAGTTTCCAGCTTCTGACAGGAGGGGAGTCCAGGTAGGTGTGGACCCTCTGTTTCTCCAATCTCACCCTTCATCATCCCACCGCCCCCACACATGCCGTGCCCCATAAAGTGGTCGCTTTGTAATTACCTCCCACGGCCAGAGCATGCAGCAGTCACTTAAGTGTTCTGGGAGGGTCTCGTGTTGTCCTGAGGCCCCATCCTGTGATCTGTTCTTCAGATCGGTGGAGGAACCAGGACTGACGGTGTTGAGCCAACATAGGGTGTGTCTGTCATAAAATACAAGCTTGAATTTTGTTTCATCGGAGAGGGATGTTTTTCACAGCAGTCTGGTGAATTAAGAACAGCATACAGACTCATACGGTGAACGCGTTATATTTGGCTCTGCCGACAGGATTTATGTATGGAACATCAATTTTCTGTACAGACATAATTGAGTACATATTACCATGGTATGAGAACTGCAAGAATGCGTATGGTGTGTGGGATGTTAAGTTTTAAGAAATGTAACGAAGGGGAAAATCAGAGAAACCTGAAAACAACGCAACTGATAACATTAACTTGAATTTTTTTTGCTCAGAATACGTGTGAAGTACATATGTTCTATGCAGAAATACAAAGACAAATACATTATTTTAATATGTTACCATCTTCCTTTTGGGGTTGAATTTTTTCACAGAGCAAGAATACATAGCGGGCAGTTCCTAGGGTCTGATGTATGGCCCAGTAACACTCTCAGTTTGTTAACAGCTTCTTCCCGTAGGGCTGTGAGTAAAGTGTGGTGTCAGGAGGTCTGAGGGTCTCTCCTACTTCCTACTATCCAGGGAATAGTGTGCTTTGCCCCAAAGCCTGGCTGAAAGTTACTCTTGGGGAAAGAAGAAGAACCTGGCTGACAAATCTGTCACCCGTTTGAAGGAATCATCTGGAGCCACAAACAACCTAGTTAGTGGAGATCAGCAGGAGTTTAGGCAGTAATTGTCCAGAGCCCCATTCATTGGCGGTGGTGGGATTATCATAGAATAATGTGACTTTAGGGGACATATTGATCAACCGAAAGAGGTTTAAAGCTTCTCAGTGTTGGTGTTACAGTAACGGTTTCGACTTTCTGGATTCAGTAAGGAAATGCATAGCAGTTGACTGCTTGACTTCAGGTTTTGTGTCCCCCCTGTGTTCCCCCAGTAGCATCCGTTTCTGGTTCTTAGGCTGCCTAGCCTGAAACCGAGCTTTTGGTCTTTGCTGTCTGGGAGTTACACATCCACAGCGCGGCAGTCAGAGTTTTTCTTTCTCCTAATAAACCAAACTGCCTTTGTCGTCTCCTACTCTTGGCCTCTTTTTCACCTTCGTACCAGTCACGCTTGCATCAGGCTGGGAGCCGCGGCAGCATCCGGCGTCGGGGCACTGGGGCGTGATTCCTGCTGGGCCATCGGTGAGCTCTGGGCCCACAGCCCAGCACCCCAGCCTGCCTCGCCGCATTTGCTCCTGCTGGAATACCATCCACCTACCTGCCCACAGAGTGAGACGGTGAGACCAATGAGAAACGAGTGGGAAATAACGAGAGACGCGTTGAATGTTCTGGACACCTTGAAGAGAGATGTTTATTCAAGTCATTATTAATATTTTTTGCAAAGTATGGCAACATTGATTTTTTTCATCCGAGAACCATTTTGCATGTGTACAGAGTTGGAATGTCGAATTGAACCTTTCTCTTATAAATGGGCGAAGTACCTCGCCCACCGCCTAATAGCACAGACTTTGAAGTTGCTATTTTTTATTTCCAGCTTCAGGCATGAATCTTTGCTCCATTTTGTGGGTGGCCGGGAGATAATACTGCATTATTTTAAGTTTTCTACCTAGGGCTGGGTGTGTGAGCTGATGTCGAGCACATACACCGTTGTGCACAGGATGCTCTGTACATCTATGCTGCAAACTCGCCAGGCGCAAGGATTTAAAATTTTCCTTGGCAACCCAGCCAGTCAGGTGTCCAACTATACCTGGAAGCCAATTAGTATTTTTCACAGAGGCAGGTGCAAAGCTGCTTAACATCTGTAAGTGACTCTGATGGGATCTGCATATGTTCAGCCCTATATGAAGATGTTTTTCACTTGACACTGAGTCATCTTTGGTCTTGTTCTCCACCCACTCCATTAAGCAGACGCACCTACACATGTTGCTGATTTGATCTGCTTTCAGACGAGGATGGTGCCTCGAGTTTCTCTTCCTGATGCTAGTATTTCTGTAGATGCCTCTTGGAAAACTATCTGCCCATCCAAAGTGCTTTCAGAGGGGACGGGACGACAAATCCTTATGTTAATTATCAAGGCATTTTCTGATAATCCTGTGGGTCTGACCTAAATTACCCAATAAGGATTTATTTGAGGATTTTGCGTTTTCTTTTTCGACAATGTGTTTGAAGATGGCGGTTTTCCTCCAAGAAAAGAACACACCTGAGTTCCTGAAACGTTGAGGACTGAAGACTTGGGTTCTAATTGCCCTGGTTCCGCAGCTAATGAGCTATGTGACTTTGGGCAGGACACAGCCTTTTCGAAATACTTGAATGCGCTGCTTTCTCAGATGCGTGCAATCTGGAGAAGCACTTGTTCCCGAGTCACACAGACCTAAGTTTAAATCTCTGCTCCACCTTCTGTCAGTAGAGTGATCTTGTGGAAGTTCTGTTTCCTGTCCCATAGAATGGGTATAATATTATGTGCCTCAGAGGGTTATTTCCAGAGTTTAAAGATTTCATAGATACGGATGTGCGTGCTTGTTAGCGCCTGTGCACGGTAGCTTTTCCACAAATGTTCATTTTTACTGCTTGTCTCTTTGACTTTACTAGTTTTTTATTTCAAGTACTACACAAACATAATAACAATTAAATGATTTTTAAAGAATGAATAACGGGCGCCTGGGTAGCTCAGTTGGTTAAGTAACTGATTCTTGATTTCGGCTCAGGTCATGATCTCAGGGTTGGTGAGTTTGAGGCCCATGTCAGGCTCTGGGTTGACAGCGTGGAGTCTGCTTGGGATTCTGTCTCCCTCTCTCTGTGCCCCTCCCCTGCTTGCACTTTCTCTTTCTCTTAACAAACAAACAAAAAATAAAAGAATAAAAGAATGAATAGCAAATTACCAATAATTCCAACATCTGAACATCAACCATTTTCTTTTTTCTGGGGCCCCTTCGAGTGCATCTTAATATAGAGCCTTAGGAATTTATCTTCTAGAAAACCCCTGTGGACAAATACACAGATCTCTAGATGGGAAATCAAACTATATTTTACAATGACATTGTAATAAAATTAGAATGTTTTTATTGAAATGAATAACCGATTATCAATAATTGTGACTAAATAAGAACATTTATTCTTATTTAACAGCTGAAAATCGATCCAAGAGAATTTAGAGAAAAAAACAGTCCTTTGGCCAGCTTTACGGCAAAGCCAGGTATGACAACTGGTAATTACTGAGCACCTGATATTTGTGCCAGACAGTATTTAAAAAAAAATTTTTTTTAGTGTTTATTTATTTTCCAGAGAGACAGAGAGAGAGAGTGTGAGCAGGGGAGAGGCAGACACACACACACACACACACACACAGAATCCAAAGCAGGCTCCAGGCTCTGAGCTGTCAGCACAGAGCCCGATGTGGACTCGAACCCATGAACTGTGAGATCATGACCTGAGCTGAAGTCTGATACTTAACCGACTGAGCCACCCAAGCACCCCCAAAACATGCTATATACATGATGTCTTTAATCCTTACAACAACCCACTCAACTAGGTATTTTTATCCCCATTTCATCCATAAATAGGGGAGTTCAAGAGCTTAAGCACTTGCTCAGAATCCCAGTTAGGAAGGAATGGAGTTGCCTCTGCTTCCAATCCGACTAACCCCGAAGTCCGTCCTCTTTCCCTTGTCCAGCTGCCTCCCAGGAAGCGTTCCCAGCCAAGTACAAAACTCGCCCTCAAGACTTTTAGCCTGAGTTCCCGAAAACGTCACTCCTGGCTTAGAGAGGAGGCTGGGGATTTTATGAAGTCTCCTCGGGGTGGTCATTCATTCCAACATGATCACAGTCCAAGGGCCTCCCTACCTCTGAAGACATTTGTCACTTGTCATGTTGCGTTCAGGATGCCAGAGGAGCCATCCAGCGAAATGAACGGAGGCCCTTTTGTGACAAATAGACTTAAGGAGCTGAAGCTGGAGCGGGAAAAGACCTTGTAGATCTGCAGGCCTCCTCCAGGCGCTGTCTGATGGATTTCCAGATCCATGGCATTTTCTAAGCACTTGATCACAGCAAAGAGGATAAACATTGTGAGTTAAAAGGGATAGCATCAGGCCTGGGGGCAAAAGAGAGTGGTACCACTTTTAAGTCCCCTCCGTTGGGAAACGGCAGGCTTCCAAAAACTCGGGCTTTGGAGACAGACTAATGTGGTTTTAAATTCTGACTCATACACTTCCTTGCTGTGTGGCTTTGGACAAGTTATTTAACTACTTCTTTATTTTTTCTTTCTTTTTTAAAGATGTAGGTCTACAGTTTTAAGGAATTATTTCTTTTAAAGTAAAAGGAGATCACAAATTATTGCTTTATACCATTGTATCACTCTTGTTTTATTGACAAGGTCTTTATTTATTTATTTATTTATTTTTATTTTATTTTTATTTTTTTTTAAATTTTTTTTTCAACGTTTTTATTTATTTTTGGGACAGAGAGAGACAGAGCATGAACGGGGAGGGGCAGAGAGAGAGGGAGACACAGAATCGGAAACAGGCTCCAGGCTCCGAGCCATCAGCCCAGAGCCCGACGCGGGGCTCGAACTCACAGACCGCGAGATCGTGACCTGGCTGAAGTCGGACGCTTAACCGACTGCGCCACCCAGGCGCCCCTGACAAGGTCTTTATTTATTTATTAAAAAAATGTTAATTCCAGCATCATTAACACCCAGCGTTATATTAGTTTCAGGTGTACAATATATAGTGATTCAACACTTCTGTACATTACTCAGGGCTCATCGTAATAAGACTTTACTTAACTTCTCTGAGCCCTCAGTTTCCTTATCTGTAACATGGGGATCATGTCACCACTTCACACAATTGCCATGAGGATGAAAGAAAGTGATGCGAGCAAAACCTCCTGGTGCACAGCCAGCACTCCCTAGCTGCACATCATCGATTTCCTTTCACGAAGCCAGGGCTCCTCTATTTGGGCTGTTCCTTGGAATCACGTCTGTAGCTTTTACAACCCTTAATGCCCAGGCAGCACCCCGGATCAGACTTTCTGGGATGGGAGCCAGGCAACAGTTTCTTTAAAGCCCTCCTGGTATTTCCTTGTCCAGCCAAGGTTGGGCATCCCGGGGCTGGGTACAGTACGAGTGACCCAGCATGTGCCCAGGCTCTGTAGGAACACAGCTCCAGCAGGTGTGGGGCCTGAGGGCCGCAGTGCAGTGTGGGAGGGACTCTCCGCTCTCCCTGGGGGCTGCGGGCAGAGCTGTCCCCAGGGCCTGGTGGAGGTTAATCACCCTGGGGCCTCTCCTTCCCCCACAGCACTTTTATCCAAGTGAGACCAGCTTCACATGGAATTTGAGGGCGTCTTGGAAAAGAAACAGGGCCAAAGCAGACTGCTTAAGGGGAGATGGCATGCAAAGAGGGAGAAGAGACAGCAGAAGGAGATGGTGAGAGCAAGCCTTTCCCCGCAGGTCCTGACATCACAGGCGCTCTGACTTTCAGTGGAAGGTGCCCAGAGTTCCCCTTTCTTCCTCTGGAGTCAAGGACCGCTGATCGACTCATTACACTGAATGGGGTCTCTCCGAATCATTATTGGGAAGTGCAGTGTGGTCTGTCGCAGGACCAGAGGTATCACTGGGCAGCTAGTCAGAAATGCAGACTCTCAAACCCGCATCCCTCGGCAAACCTGAATCAGAATCTCTAGGGATGGGGCCTAGGACTATGCATTTGAACAAAGTTCCCAAGTGAGTCTTGCGCTCATTAAAGAATGAGAAGCACCGCTACACTAAAAACCAAACAGGCTTTAGAGGTGAATGTGCTTCTGAATTTGAACCCTGGTTCGGTCACTTACTGAGTGATCTTTGAAAAGTTAACTTCTCTGAACTCTAGTTTCCTCATCTGAAAATTGGTGGTCAATATTTTTACCATAATAATGGACTGCCAAGGGAATTGTGGATGGAGTCCAGGGGGTCTGCGAACTTGGGTAGGAACAAAAGCATTTTTATTTTCACTAATCTATACCTGAAATTTAGCATGCTTTTTAACTAGGAATGTAGGCAGCAAACCACAGGAGTTTTAGCAACCGACAACTTTGTCAGCAGTAGAAGGCACAGAGATTCGCATCTCACATTACCATTGCTGCAGATATCTCTACACGCGTTTGTTTTCATCTACTTCAAAATTACAGTTGTTAGACTCACTGCTAGTTCTCAGTATTTAATGTATTAATAATGAGGCACTGGGGCGCCTGGGTGGCTCGGTTAAGCTTCCGACTTCAGCTCAGGTCATGATCTTGCAGTTCGCGAGTTCTAGCCCTGAGTCGGGCTCTGTGCTGACAGAGCTCAGAGCCTGGAGCCTGTTTCAGATTCTGTCTCCCTCTCTCTCTGCACCTCATCCATTCGCACTGTGGGTCTTTGTCTCTCAAAAATAAACATTTAAAAAAATTTTTTTTAAAAAACTATAATGAGGCACTTACATTACTCCATCGTAAATGTTTTTATCTTTTTGAAAATTGTGTTTTAAACTAATTGGTGTCCTTTGGAATTTTATTCACTTATTTATTTTATGTATGTGTTTGAAAGCTTTATTCTGAAAAGGGGTTTAGTGGTTCAGGGCACAAGAAAAGCTTAGGAAACCCCTCTCCTGCCTTGCAAGTTTGATGATTACACAAGGGAATCCAATGTGTCTAACGCTTAGCAGGGATGCGAATGAAAGCAACTTGATTGCCCTCCTTGGCATCATCATGCTTTGTCCTACACTCGGACCAAAGGATCCCCCAGCCTTTCCCTGTACACTATGTCTAGTCAGCATTCCCTGCAGGCATCTTTCTGGTTTATTCTGGTTTTATGGAATGAAAATTATTCTTTTTTGAGGGTCTGCTCTGTGTCAGAGAGGTGAAGGAAAGCTGTTGAGACTCACCCTAGCCAGGAATGGGAAAGCAGGCTTTCAACCTTCACACCGCTATGTGTACTCCAGGTGTAGGGGGATAGGTTAAGGGCTCCTGCATCGTCCTGGCTCAAGAAGGCAGCAGAAGTGATATCAGCTGGCTCACTAAACACCTATAATCTCTTAGTTCTTATACATTCAACGAACATATATAGAACATATATAGAAAATGCATAGGGAGAAAGCTCTTGGTGATGGTTTTTTGGATTTGACACCAAAAGCAAATGCAACAAAAGCAAAAACACACAAGTGGGACTATGTAAACTAAAGAGCTTCTACACAGCAAAGGAAACCATCAACAAAATGAAAAGGCAGCCTACCAAACTGGAGAAAATATTTGCAAATCATTTATCAGAGAAGAGGTTACTGTCCCAAATATAGAAAGAACTCATGTACCTCAATAGCAAAAAAAAAAAAAAAACAACCCAAACAATTTGATTAAAAAATGGGCAGAGGATCTGAATAGATATTCTTCTAGAAAAGACAGATGGCCAGCAGGTTCATCAAGGAAATGCAAATCAAAACCACAATGATATATTACCTTACACCTGTTAATGGAAAGATAAGAGATAACAAGTGTCGGCAAGGATGTAGAGAAAAGGAAATCCTTGAGCACTATTGGTGGGCTTGTAAATTAATGCAGCAATGAAGGAAAACAATATGGAGACTCCTCAAAAAATTTAAAATAGAACTACCATATGATCGAGCAATACCATTTCTGGGAGGGTATCCAAAGGAAAGGAAATCAGGATATTGAAGAAATGTCTGCACTCCTCTATTCAGTACAGCATTATTCACAATAACCAAGATACAGAAACAACCTTAATGTCTATCAACAGATGAATGATTAAGACGATATGGTTTATACATATACATATATATATGTGTGTATATATATATATATATATATATATATATATATATATATATATAATGGAAAATCATTCAACTACGAGGAAGAAGGAAATCCTGCCATTTGTAACAGCACAGACCTTGAGGCATTTTGCTAAGTTAACTAAGTCAGAGAAAGACAAATACTGGATGATCTTACTTATATGTGGAATCTAAAAAAACAAACTTGAGGAAACAGAGAGTAGAATGGTTGCCATGGGCTGGTGCATGGGATAAACGGAGAGATGTTGGTCGAAGGGCACAAGCTTTCAGTTATAAGATGAATAAGTTCTGGGGGTCTAATGTCCAGCATGGTGACCATAGTTAGCAGTACTGTGTTGTATGCATGCAAGTTGTTAGGAGAGTAGACCTTAAATATTCTTACCACAAAATTATAAAACGGTAATTATATGAGGTGATGGAAGTGTTAATTAAGCCTACTGTAATTATTCTGCAACGACAGTATATAAGAGGATCCAATTATCAGCTTATATACCTTAAATATATACAGTGTTGTATGTCAGTTATATCTCAACAAAGCCAGACCAACAATAACAACAAAAACCAACTTCGAAAATCATTAAGTCCAATTGACTCTATCCACACGTGATTATGCACCCATGGGCTTTACCTTTTGTTTGATTGTGTCTTATTCCGTGGTTCTTGGCCTGGGGTTCCAGGATTCTAGGCCCCTGAGAGATTTTTATTTCATTACAGACCCTTCATAACAATGGTCTAACTAGGCCAATGTAAACTGTGCTGGTTTACTGGGGACAGACCATTTAGGGAGCACTGAGAAGCCCGGGGTTAGGAGGGAAAGGAAATAACATTTAGTGAGTGCTCGGCACGGTGCATTTTACATTCACTTTAACTTCTACTTATTAATACACAAAAAGGTATTTACAGAAAAGAATTGTGCCCATTTCACAGGCCAAAAAAAACCCTGAAGAGGGTAAATGACTTTCTGGCAGTCACCCAGCTAGCAACAAGGAACACAGTTGGCATCCAGACTTTGATGGATCTGCTTGACACCCAAGACAACCAAGGCCAGGCTCTTTAAAACACAGGTGTTGCTTCCCACGGAAGGCGCTTCCTACCACCAATGGGTCCCTGTAGCCACACCAACCCCGCATGTGAGAGACCCTCTGTAGCCTGCTTGAGGTCCATCAGGGTCACCAAGTTGTCAAAGAAAGGAGCCCTCCAGTCTCAGGAGAGTCTTTGAAGCATCCCACTTTGATCTTGGCGTGGAACTTGGGCTCTCTGTGGGCCTCAGGCACGTTGGTCATCAAGCTCCACTTGACCCGGCTCCATATTTCACTGCGCTGCACGCCTGCCATTTTGCTCTGCTGATGGGAGTATCCATGGGGCCGAGTTGAAAGCTCTCCTGCAGCCCTTGGAGATTGCATCTGTTGTTGCTTCCTTATCTCTGTGTCCTTTCATTCTAGCAGACAAGGAAATTAAATAGGTCTGGCACCACTTGCTCTCCGGAAAGCTACTTTGGCTGCTAAATCTCCCCAAAAGGGTGGATTTATTTGGGTGTTTCCTTCCGAAGTGAGTGAACAGGCCTTTTCAGAGCTGCCCACGATTAGCCAAAGGGCCTGAGTGCCGTGCCAGGCCCACCTGTCAAGAGGATGGCGGCCAAATGGGGCAGATGGAATCCAAACAGGGCCAACAGATAGCCTCTTAATTTAGCCTCAGAGTCCTTTCCCACTCTGTTCCGAGGGCCCCTGGAAATAGGAAAACCGTGGAAGGCAAGAACCTGAGTCAGAGAAAACCATCCAGGAGCCTGTGCGTTGCAAACTCACCTCCGGACCGCAACAGCAATTCTTTAGAAGGAAAAAAAAGGCCGAACAACAAAATTAAATATTGGTTTTTATTCATGCTGCCTGGAAGGCTCTCCCTTGCCTTGTCCTTTTTGCGAATAAATGTCTACCTCTCCATCCTTCAAAGGTCATCCCCTCTCAGGAGCCTTCCCCAGCACTGCCCCTCCTTCACCCACCCCACCAGGCAGAGCCCGCTGGTGCTTCTTTGTGTATCCTTAGCATATTGAAATGACCTCTTGACATAATTGTGAGTTCTCATTATTGTATATTTTTAATTTTGACGTCCTCTAAGAGGGAGGTAAGGTGGATTTCAAATATACAATTAAAATGTGAAATAAGCCACATACTTTAAAGTAGGTGACAAAATCAGGGCACAGGGAAATAAGGGGTAGAGAGGGAGTAAAAAAAAATGAAGAATGAGGTTTATGCATAGAATACATACTCTGGGGTCTTCTACTCAGGCTTCAGATGGGCCACGGCTTCAGCCCTAAGCCTTATAGCAGCCAACCCAACCCTTTTAGGGGTCACGAACAGTGTCCTCAGCAGTATCCTCAGAGCGGACATAATACGTTTCAGGGGCTGTGTTATGCGACATCCTTTACTGCCCCCCTATGGCATCACACCCGAGTGCCCTTCAGGGTAAGCAATTCTGTGGGGAGGCCGATACAATCAGATCTGGCTACATGGGCTCTGTTGGCCTGGCTCGACTCACAGATGGGCTTTACCGAATCAGAGGGACTGCAGGGCTTTCTGGCCTCAGTGGAGATTTGGATACGTGTTGTGTGGTGGTCGTGAAGGATGTCCATTGTCTTCGTTACCGAGCATCCGAGCCTCCTTCCTAGCCTTGTTGAATTCCCTGAGCTCGGGCAAATCCTGCGTGCCCTTGGAGAAGCTGAAAATGGCAGCTACTTGCTCCATCAGCCTTCTTTACAACTGGCAGGTGGGCAGACCTCTAACTCGCCCCAGAGTTCTGACAACGTAGGTGCTGGTAGTAGCTGCGGAAGGACGACCTTTCGAGGGCAAGCGCTGGTAACGGCCCTGACTGGTGGCACCCAGTGACTGACGTTAGCAGTATCTGTAATGTAGACTGTGACCTCCCCATTTGATCCAAGGCACTGTCCTGGCTGCAGGCCCCTGGCTGAACCTGGTTCCTCTGCCTCCCTGGTGATTCTGTGTGCCTCTTGATATCCTCGTAATGAGTTTATTTTCTGCTTAAATCAGCTTGAGTTCGTTCCGGTTGCTTGCAAGAAAGGGCCTGCCTGATTTGCATAGCCCTTCGATTCTGCCTCCTGGCTGCTTACACACAGAGCGAAGGAAAGTTGACCTACTATGAAAATCAGGATTGTATAAAAACATAAGGACACGATTCAGGTCTGCCCACAGAGGGTCCCCAAGAGGCATGGAGAGAAGAATTGAACAGAGGGAAGACTATTCCAGCACTGACCCACCTGAAATCTCAAAGCCTAGAATTGCACAGTCCAGTATGGTAGCCAATGGCCACACGTGGTGGTTAAAATATGAATTTAAGTTACTTAACATTAAATACAATTAAACATTTATTTTCTCAGGTGCACTAGCCACATATCCAGTGTTCAATAGCCACCTGCACCTAGTGGCTACCATTTTGCACAGGAAAGATACAGAATAGTTCCATCATTGCAGAAAGTTCCATTGGACCATGCTGGCCTAACCCTTGAAAAAACCCTTGAGTGTCAGGATTACTGCCTTGTTTGGTCACATCCATCTTTCTGGTGGCTGATGAGGTTAGGAGTACAGAGGCAGTGAGGCAGTAGTTCTGTGCTTCTTCATCCTGGTGGACCTCAAATCCACACCAGCTGGCAGGATCCGGAAACACTGGGTGTGCCCTGTGAGAAATAGGCAGAGGTATGGGGAGCCCCAGTTAACCTCCCGCATTTTTGTCTTGTTTATGTCTTTGGACTGCTTGTTGTTGGCTGCTTCCTAGGAAAACAAAAGTAAGGCAACTTTCAATCTAGTCCTGACCATCATGCTCACGGTTCTAGGACCTGGACTGTGCTCTGCAGCCCAGGAGGGGCAGAGGCTGCCTCATGTAGAGACATGTGTTAGCGGTGGGGCCCCCTGTGCTTACCCAGGACCTGGCACAGTACTTGACATTGGAAGTACCCAGCCAACATTCATTGGGTTGGCACAGAGCTAATGCAGACCCCAAGGAACTTTATGTAGGACAGTCAAATAATGTTCATGCCAAATATCTTTCATTTAGGGGCGAGGGAGACGCTGTAATAATGATGACATGATGATGTATGAAAAAAATGGGAGTATATGGTATAAGCTTATTATCATTGGGCTTATGGAAAAATAGGTTGCATGCGTGAGTTAGGGGACTTTTTTCTAATTTTTTTTTTAATGTTTATTTATTTCTGAGAGAGGGAGGGAGAAAGAGCATGAGTGGAGGAGGAGCAGAGAGAGAGACACACACAGAATCCAAAGCAGGCTCCAGGCTCTGAGCTGTCAGCACAGAGCCCGACGCGGGGCTCGAACTCACGAACTGCGAGATCATGACCTGAGCCGAATTCAGACACTTAACCGACTGAGCCACCCAGGCGCCCCAGTTAAAAAAAAAATTTTTTTTTAATGTTTCTTTATTCCTGAGAGAGAGAGAGAGAAAGAGAGTTACGGGATTTTTTTCTTCTAAAATTCCTTAAATATATACATATATATTTTTTATATATCTGATATATACATATATTTATACACAGATATGTATATTTATATATATCTGATATATATATTTATATACAGATATATACACATATATATATTATACAGATATATATATTTATATATATCTGATATATATGTATCAGAGTGGTTAAGAATATGTTCAGACAGATGTGATCCCTTCTATGAAATGAGAGCAGTGATAGTGCCTACTCCCTGGGTTGTATGACGATTAAATGAGATAATGCATGAAAAACATTTAGGACAGTCCTCGGCACATCAGATATGCTAATACAAGATGGGAATTACTGTGATTTTGCTCTAGAAATCTTCAGGATAATAAAAGATCAAGGAGCCTTGGCATCCGGGTTGTGTTATGACTTTGGTCCCCTTTCCTGTGGGACAGGGATGAGAAGGGGCTGGGCCTGGGGGTGGTTTCTGGATCCTGAAAGCCCCAGCCCTCGGCCCACAGGGCAGTTGTGCTAAGTCTCCGTTGCGTGCCCCTGCACGAGGACGCTGCCAGGTTTCTCATACCATTTTACACTTCTTGGTTTAAGCTATGGAGGTTTGGAGGGATTTTTTTTTTTTAATTATAAGTCTGTCATCTTTGCAAATGATTTTGTCTTTTACAGCAATCCCACTCAAAACAAACACACTCTCCAGTTTTCTTTTTGTTGCCCTGTCTCCTCCTTTCCCTTCACATCCAGCAGCTATTTTTTTTACTAAAATTTTTTTTAATGTTTAATTATTTTTGAGAGAGAGAGAGAGAGAGAGAGAGAGAGAGGGAGAGAGCAAGCAGGGGAGGGGCAGAGAGCAAGGGAGACACAGAATTTGAAGTAGGCTCCGGGTTCTGAGCTGTCAGCACAGAGCTCAACGCGGGGCTCGAACCCACAAGCCATGAGATCATGACCTGAGCCAAAGTTGGACATTTAACCAACTGAGCCACCCAGGTGCCCCCACATCCAGAAGCTATTAATAAGGGCCTCAGTCAGCAACCTGGGGTGGGGGGGGGGACCCAAAGAGCTGCCTCCTCTCCTTCTCTCTCTCTCTCTCTCTCTCTCTCTCTCTCTCTCTCTGTGTATTTTTGTCTTTTTCCGTGCATCTCTTTCTGTTCCCTCCTCCCTTGCCTATCACTCTTTGGCTCCTTGTGTCCCTGGAGTCTTCAAAGCCCCTCTGGGGACTGTGGTCTGGAACTACTAATAAAACCCATGCCACCCCCCAACCTCCACCACACCCTTGATAGACATTTGCTGCAGGAGCAGGAAGGGGGCTGCACCTCAGCAAATGGTTCCTCTTTCCCAGGCAGGAGATAAAAATGCGCCCTTCCTTCTGACAGCCCTTTTTGCTAAAGAGAAATCGTGTACATGGGCTCTTGCTGGGAAAACCTTCTGGGTGAGGAGGTCCCATCACAAAACAAACTTTCAAATATATCAATTGTATTGAAACAAAATCTTTGTGGCTGTTTAACTGATTTAGTCTGCTTCGAAACATGCAGAATAACTACAAATAAAATGTTTATAATTATAGCATTGCATTGAAAATCCTAGCCCTTTCATAATCTATTTTTTGATCTATTACCCTACTCTTTGTTTCTTAGGGTAACCTTTTTATAGTAGGAGAGGTGGTATTATTATTATCGTCTCCATTTTTGAAGGTGGGAATTGAGGCTCAGAGAGATGCCGTGATTTGCTCACCCTCACGAAGTTTCATTGCCCCAGGACCCCCATCTGCTGGGGACCTTGAGGCCCTCACTCCCCTCCACGGCCCCAGCTCCCAGATTCTCTGGTTCCCATCAGAAATTCCAAATAAGGGGCTCCTGAGTGGCTCAGTCGGTTAAGCATCTGACTCTTGATCTTGGCTGAGGGTCATGATCTCAGGGTCATGAGATTGAGTCCTGGGTCAAGCTTCAGGCTGAATGTGGAGCCTGCTTAAGATTCTCTCTCTCCCCCTCTCTCCCCCTCCCCTGCTTGCTCTCACGCACGTGCTCTCTCTCTCTCTCAAAATAAATAAACATTAAAAAAAAAAAAAAAAGAAATTCCAAACAACTCAGACCAGACTTGCCCCAGAGAGTCTGGGTGGCTTCAATGCACACAGTGTTCTCTCTAACTTGTCACCTACGGCCACATGTGCTGGCCGGGGCTCCAAACTGAGTGCCGCTCAGAGATCTAATCAGGTCCGCAGTTTCAGTCACTGCAGTGAATCTACAGCGAGTGGAACAGCAAGAGCCAAAGCAGAAACCCTGGTGACAGTAGGAGCTCTCTGAGGGTTTGGTGGAATAAATTACTCAAACGCTTGGGTTTCTCGAGATGCCGTGAAACTTAATTCCTACTATGATACTGGGATAAACAAAATGTAATCTACAGCATTGTCCTAGCTCATCCAAATCGTATCTTCTTTTTCCATGTAAGTGATTGCAAAAAAAAACCATTGCAGAGACCTTCTGGAGCATTATCTTTTTTGGATCCGATTTTAACCGGAAGGCCAAATATTTCGCACCAAAGGCAAGTGCATAGTTGCCGCGAATGTAAGGCGAACTCCAAGGTGAAGTGGCTGGCTCCCCTGTACGATGGGAGATGCAAATGTTTTAAAGCTACTCAACAATTTCCCCTCGCAGCTGCCCATTTTATCTCGTGCAAAACTAGCAATGATACAAGCAGTTGATTATGGTTTACAATAGCAATAAACCTCTCACAATTGGTTGTTTCCAAAATAAATAGCCATTCTGTTAAATGTTAAATAACAAGTCATAAACCGCTGAAAACAACCAATTTCTTGTGGATTATTGCCTGAATAAATTTCAGCAGGAATGGCAGATCATTAAGCCGTGAACACCACAGATCAAAACCATTGAAATTAAAAAAAAAAAAAAAATCAATCAACTAATCCATGAAGAAGATCTCCCATTTTACAAACCAAATCACACCACATCTTGTAACATATTCTTTGGGTCTTTTCCTCCGTTGGTCAACGGTTAGCTCTATTCTTGCCCAAATCCTTACACGCTTTTTCAGAGATTGAAGAATTTCCGGCCTCGTGGTTAAATTGGCCCGTTCTGAGAGCATGAGGTTTCACTCAGCCACATTCTATAGGCATCACGTTTAAAGTCTACAATATTCCAATTGCTAAAACACAGACCTGTCCACTAAGTTAAACATTTGAGTCAAAGCTCAGCGGCAAATATATTCAAACTGTAGCTCTGATCGAGGCTGTTCTTACAAGAAGAGCCAACTTCATCGGGGTGATTGACAGAAGATTCCTTGCCATAGCAACCGGGGTTATCTCTCTGGAATAACAACATTAACCTCCTTCATAACCAGTTTTTCATCCTTATGTAGAAAAGGCAGTTGCATGCATCTCGCCTGATCCTTTATTTTTATTTTTGAGTGAACAGTTCGCACTTACACAAAAATAGGACAAGATGCAGGGAAACCAAATTAATTTTCAACTTCTCCCGAAAAAAGCATGACAATGGGTCTTGGAGGCAGAACAGCGAAAGGGCAGGAGGGGTCCCTGTCTCTTCTGAGCACAGGGCGATGGCGGAGAGATTTCTATTCATCGGCTGCCTCTAAAATAGCCTACTGCATTGCATTGATTTCCTTTGTGTTGTCACGGGGCTGGGGTGGAGACTTTTTTCAGATCTTATTCCTGCCTCATTCTGTGGCCTCATAACCCCTCATACACGTGTGCATGTACACCACCCCCCCACACACACCCTTACCTTAGCTGCGTTCAAGTACAAAATAATCAATGATCTGTGGAAAATGGTGGGAACATGCCTGCGTTCCATCTGGGAAAATATGCATATTCTATCACCTTTTTGAAAGAAACTGCTAACTGGATCCAAACCGCCTCTCGTCTTACATCTCGAGTTCTCTGGAAGCCTTGGACGTCAGTGGATTAAAATGTCACTGCAGCATCTCACCAGCACCTCGCAGAGATGCTGTGCTTACCTGTGACGCCAGTCTCTGCAAGTGAGAAGTGGGGCACTCAAGCCTCAAGGAGCACTAGGACAATGATGACGAGAGACAGACCGTGAACCTGGAGGGGCTGCCTCCAAGTCTCGTTCTCCCCATCTCCCATCTCAGAATCGTTTCCCATGGGAGCCAACTTAATTGCAACTGCTACCTTGACAGGCCGAACGATCTTTCTTGAGGCTTGTGTGTCGTTCAAAGTCACCATCTTGAAACCCAGGTTCCCAGGTGTAGTCTCGGAGAATTTTAGTCCTCTGCTGAGGAAAGGGCCTGGGTGGGAGAGTGAAACAAGGTGTCGCTTGGGCTAAAGCAAGAGGAATTTGGGAATACGGTATTGAAAAAGTGCGAAACAACGTGGGCCTAAGAAGGGGAAGGTAGCAGAATCGTTCCAAGTGAATCTGTGTCCCGACTTGGATTTAAGCGAACAAATTAGCCAAAAGGGATGACAACGGATTTCAAAAAAGTGTTCTGTGAAGAAACTGTGCACCTACTTTGGAAGTAGGAAGAACTCTTTGAGATCCCCCCTGTATGGGACACAAACATCGGAGGTGCCCTCAGATGCCCTTCAGGAGTACCTTGTTTCTGAAGAGGCCGCCCGTCCCCACATCCCCCACCAACGGCATCGCTGCTTTTGCCAAGCTCTGGAATGGACCCCTTGCCAAGCTGAGGCCCTAAACCTCACAGCCTCACTGTGGAGCACATTCATTCCAGATGCCGTCTACTCCAGGATTTAGATGTCATGCTACAGCCGGGGCATGGGACCTGGTTTCCGGAGTGGCTGCTCAGGGACCAGAAGACACCCAGAAGAGCAGGATGTTGCCTCCCCGGGAGTGAACGTGGACTCGGGTAACGAGATGGGGAACCTATTCTGTCTCTGAGGGGTGGCGTCTCCCGGCAAACCTACAGCCGTTCCTCAGGCTGAGGGGACACACCACAGAGCAGCCCGTGTCTTTGGCCACCCACCAAGAAGCCATTCTGGTGGCCATGGCATCACATTGCTTCTTGTCTTCCCTGCCCTTCTTCCCCTTTTCTTCTCACCCTCACCTCTCTAGGGTTTTACTTCCCAAAGAAAATAGCTGTACTATAATCCTTGTCTCAGGCTCTGCAAGGAGGATGTGACTGAGAAAATCACCTAGAAGTGTCATCAGGGCTGTGGCAACGTTCTCTAAACAGCTTTCAGGCAAATAAACGGGTGGGGAAAAGCGCAACCCTTCTCTTTCAGTGAGTCTATAGACCACCTGCCCACCCCTCCTTCGTTTACTGCAGGATCCCTGACTCTACAGTGATTTCTGGAAGCTGCAAGTTTCCTAAAGGCCGAGGTGTGAGAAAGGGTTGGTTAACTGCTCTTAAGAAATAGTGTAATGAGGGGCGCCTGGGTGGCTCAGCCTGTTTAGTGTCCGACTTCCGCTCAGGTCATGATCTCGAGGTCCGTGAGTTCAAGCCCGGCGTCGGGCTCTGTGCTGACAGCTCGGAGCCTGGAGCCTGCTTCGGATTCTGTGTCTCCCTCTTTCTCTGCCCCTCCCCGACTTGCACTCTGTCTCTCTGTCTCTCAAAAATAAACGTTTAAAAAATTTAATAAGAAAAGAAATAGCGTAATGGGCCTTTCTTATTCATCAACAAAGGCATTGAACTAGGAGAAAATTAAGCGTCTTTGCACCCAAGGTGTTTGCAATCAGTTTGTCTTAAAACAGAAAAGAAATGTATTTTAATAATCTAAAGAGCACCAACAGCAGCAAAACCCTGTCGCAAATTGCTGGGGCTATCAGACTGAAGAGACCTGGTGCCTACTTTCAAAACACACAGCGGGGGCGTTGCCTTTCCTGGTTGAGAGGAAAGAACCCTGATGCTCTCCCTTTCCCACTCAATGCTCTCCTCACGACGTCTTGCTAAATCCTGTGGCTCGTGTAAATATTTCATTCTTTACGGGTGTGTTGGTTTATTCATGGGCCTGGTCCAACCATCCTGTGATCTCTCTTTGTTTTGTGGAGTCTGTGTGCGACTGGTGGGTTGCAGCTGGTGCTAATGAGGCCAAAGTCTGGGTTCAATCCCCCTGGGGGCCAGTTAACTTCACTCTCCTCCACTGCCTGGGGCTGCGCCCAGCCACTCTGGCTAGAGCCTGTGTGTGTGACACTAGGGGGAGGGCACGCCAACAGAAAGGAGGGAGCAGCAGGAGATAGACGGTTCAACACACTGTCTACGCCTCTACTGGAGAATGTGGCTACGTCCTGTGGTGCCTTTGCCCTCTGCAAAGGTCAACGTTGGTTTTCTCCAGGATTCCCTATTTGATCCTCTCTAATTGTGCATGTGTTTTTGGCGTTTTCCTTTTTTATTTGATCAGCAAGTATTTGCCAAGTACCTGCCGTACATTAAGGACCGTGACATAGTTCCTTTGCTTCAATTCCCTGGCACATTCGTTGTTCATTCACTAGAGAAAACTGAAGGCTCTGTTGGGGGGGGGGGGGCGAGGTACAACCTACGGACACCAGAAAATAAACTAGGTGGGGTTACAGATTTTGTAGAATGTTTTGTGAGCATATTGAAAAAAAAATCATTTGTTCACTCAACAAAATGTGTTGATTATCTTTGTGTCTTGGGACTAGGGCTACAGCAGTGAAACGAAACAGATGGAAAAATTCCTGCTCTCAGGGAGTTTATAGTCCAGTATGGGGTCCAATAAACAACAAATAAGAGAAGCTGATGTGCGTTACCTGGTGACGAGTGTGAAGGAGAACAGTGAGGCAGGAACAGGAATGGGGGTGGCTGGGAAGGATGCTGCAATTATTAATAGGGAGGTCAGCACAGACCTGGCTGAAGAGTGAACGCTGCCAGCAACGACCCGGCAGGGGAGAGAGAGGGCGCTGTGTGAATAACAGGCGGGAGAACCTTCCAGTCGGAGGGAACGGCAAGGGTAGAGACCGTGAGGAGGGAGCATGCACGGCATGTTTGCAAAAGAGCAAAGAGGCCAGGGTAGCTGGAGCAGAGTGAGCAAAGCGGAAGCAATGGGCAATGCAGCAAGGAGGGAGGGAGGATGGGGTACCAGGGAGGGTCTACAGGCACTTGTGTGGGTGTCGGCTTCTTTCTGAAGAAGTCAGAAAATGCTTCATCAGCTTGGTCTTAAAGGCTGAGTCGTCTTAATGCAATCTCCCATGGAAAGAGGTGTTGCCAGACCTACCGTGTGGTTTGGGAGGGGACATTTGCGTGTACCAGGGTGTGTTTGCAGACTGGAAGACTGACCGGAGTCCACATCTATCTCCTGCCCCACCCCTGCCCCACCCTGTCCCCAAGGGTGTCTGTGCTAACAAGCCTGGGAATCACGTATGGTCCTGTGGTGGAAACCCACTCGGTCACTGGGATTACTTTTCCCACCAGCTGGGCAAGGGTGTGTGTGTGTGGGGGGGGCTCAGAGCAGATGTAGAAGAAAAGGGAATGAGTCATTTCTTGCCCTGTAGAGTTAGAGTCACCAGTTCATAGCTGACAAAGGAATAGGAAAATCACCTGGCAAGGCAACCCAAGGCCAAATGAGTGAGGAAGAAAGCAGATGTTCCCTGAGTTCCACGCAGGAGAGGGTGACCTCAAGGTGACCTCAGGGTGGCGGGGGGGGGGGGGCGTGCAGGGAGTGTTGGCAAGGGATTATGTTGGAACACATAGAGGAGGGGGAGATTTGAGTAGGTTGGGACGCATGGCTGAGATGTGGACCCGTGAGCAGGAGGGAGAACGCTACAAATTTATGTCCCCGTGTGAGGGACAGCAGGCTGTTTGGTACATGTTCAGGGCTCAGGAAGGAGACTGCCCAGGCTAGAATGGAACTGCTTTACTGGGAAGGAGTAGGAAAAGGGCTGGCAAAGAGTAGGGCAGATAGCGGAAATCCTGGAATGCCAGATGGAGAAGTTTGGACTTTTCCTCAGGGCGATTCTCTGCTTTGGACGGCAGGGTTATAGCAGACAGAACCATATCTCTTTCCTTTAGGCCTGTGTATATGTATGTTGTATGCCGGCTATAAAATACAGGGAACCCAGTTAAATTTGGACTTCAGATAAACAGCAGATAATCTTTCAGCCTGAGTATGTTCCATGAAATATTTGGGACATAAAAACAGAACACCCAGGTAAATTTGGATTTCAGATAAACGATGGACTTTTCTTTTTTAATAGAAGTATGTCCCATGGAATATTTGGGACATACTTATACTGAAAAAACATGCATTGTTTCTACGAAGTTCAAATGTAACTGGACATCGGGTGTCTTTATGTGCTAAGTTTGGCAACCCTAATATGTAGTATTGAATAAGTGTTGCTTTTCGATGCTGTGGACTCCAGCCGGGACCGAACCCCCTCCGGTGACACTAACCGGCCTGGAGAGCTCTGTCTTGGCCACCTCGGGTGCTGGCCCTCAGCACTCTGATGAGTCCAGTCTGAATTACTTAGAAGAACTGGTGGACCCCCAGCTGTCCCCTCAAGGGTCAGCTGCAGCTCCCCAAGTCTGCCCTTCTGGAGTTCAGCACCGAAGTCCTGACTTTTGCCAACAGACCGGTAGCAGCAGTGAAAATCAATAGTCTCCTCTCCTTCAGGACTCGGTCTCTCGCGAATGTGGTCCGCCACTCGGTTTAAGAACCGAAGCGCAAAGTGGGAAACGGAACAGAAGTTGTGTTGGAAGTCTAGAATGTGCCGAGCACGGTAGTGAGCATCTTGGACGTATGGTGGTATTTTATCCCCATAGGAATTCTAGGAGATACGCAGTACTCTGCCCATCCTATAGATTCAGAAGTAGAGAGTCAGCAAGGCGAAGTGATTTGCTCAGGGCAAATCCCGCTAGTGGGTCAGAGCCCGGGTTCAAACCCAGGCCGATTTGACTTTTAACACTACTGCCTGCTCACAGAGCCAGATATGCCACACACACGACTGGTTTGTTAGACTAACCTGTCCTCTAAAATTCCTAAGTGATAAACATCCTCTGAGAAACCGTTCCTGGTTGCTTTGAAAATGATCAGGTATCTCTCTCTGCGCTCGCACGATTTCCTTCCCACCTGTGTTGTTAAACAACGCCTGGCTCCCGCCACCCCGCTGTGCCGCAGAAACATTCGCTTTTCTGTATTCCCACTTATCCCTGAGGTCCTCAAGGTCAGCATCAGTGTTTTTCTATCAAGTGTGTCCCTTTCTACCTGCATGGCCTCGGATATTGGTCAGCGCACGGTAGACTCAATAGATATGTGCCACTGAATGCCGTTATAATTTCCAGTTGTCTTTTCCCATTTGTGCAGTGATGTCCAAGGATGCCGTCATGTTCGTGTGTCTCATTTGTGACTGCTGGTATTCTGCATTCTTATCTACTTTTTTACAGTGAGTTTTATATGTGTTTGTTCTTACCGAGGGCTCAACTGACTGGTCAATATCAATACTGGTAGAAGGTTCTTCCGCAGTCAAACGATGGACAAGTGGCTATCTTTGCAGAAGCCCAAACTAGTCTTCCCCGTTGTCCTTCTTTGCCATCTGTTGGGAGGTTTTGGAGGGAAGCAAACCCGACGGGAAGCCTAACTTCCTAGACTTAGGATCTTAAGGCCAATGTCTTTTCGGTCACAGTGATACAGGGATGGGATACCAAGAGAAGGGGCTAGAAGACACAATGAAAGAGAATGACCGATCAGTTCCGATCCTATTTCCTCACAAGAGCTTCATAGGAAAAGTCACCCTATATTTGAAAAGAGCACACGTTCCCACAAAACCTTCCAGGAGGTAGACGGACAAAATTTTCTCATGGTTCTGCTTCCAGAAGGAAATATGTGTATAAAAGGAAGTGCGGTATCCCATGTGCACACTGGCCCTTCAGGGGCCAGGCTGTGGAGCTGATGGCTGATGTTCACAGACAGGCTGTGGCTGAGGGGGTGGCATGGATTTTGAGCCTAGCCACCTGACACTCAAGCACTTAGTGAGGTCTATAAATGGAGATCATGGCATTTAAACATTTTTGATCTTTGTGATCTTCTGCAGGCCCGAGGTCCTTCCAGGAGTTTTATGACTAACAGTGATTGCCCTGTCACATTAATTCATTTCACATCGGCTGGTTTTTTTATAGGTCCTATCTGGGGCGACGATGACTGTGACAGAAATCTGGGCTTGTTCTTGCTGACAGAGTTAAATTTGGCCTGTGTTCCTTCTGCACAAGAAGAAAGCCTGAATTGCACTGAACAACTGTCTTGAGGGCATGTCCAGAGCTGAGTTTGTCTCTCTCATCTTCAACCTTTTATTGTTTTTGTTACTGTACATATTTCAGTGATGTCAGGCTTTTTTAAGGCTCCGCCTTGGGAGAAGCTCAAGAAATGGTCTGTGTTAACATTGGCGAGGTTAAGACAGTTTTATGCATATGAGCCTGGCTGTTTATTGATCCCATGGAATAAGAAACCATTTGGAATATCCTGGCTGTGAGAAATATAACCCTTGACCAGCCAAAGCCATTTGTCTGCCTTCTCAGTCGAGGCAGGCGCATTTAAAATCCCTCACCTGGGAGGAACTTCTTGGAAAGAATATTTCATGCAAAACGAATACGCTTCTTAGACTTGAATTGCAATTTGGCCGAGGAAAAATGAGCTCGTTATGTCTGGGCATGCATTTTGTTAGAGTCCATCTTGAGAGTGAGAGCATGGATTACTCAAGGGGTTCGTGTGTGTCATGTATCTTGGAGTAGATCTGGGATGCATCTTGCTCCCCATCCTGTATGAGGGGTTTGAGGCTGGGACCGCTGATTCTGTTGATTTAATGCTGTTTGTTGCTGGGGAGGAGATCCTAACAAAGTTCAGAATTTTAAAATAAAGTGCTAAAATATGCTAGGAGGAAATGGAGAACAGTTCTCCATTCCTATCTTGAGACCTTTATGGATATTTACTGGGTGTGGGGGGGGGGAACCTCCAAAACTTAAAGTCAGACTTAGATTTTGTACACATTTTGAATTCGGGAGAATGTCACATTGGCCTCCAGAGGTTCTGTTTTGTTCTTTTAAACTAGTCACTCTGTGAAATGCATTCTCTGAGGAATGTTGAAGAAACATCCAATCGATATTTTCAAGTTTCTACTGCTTTGGTGGCACCAACTGTGCCCAGAACTTTCTTCCTCACAACCTGCTATTTTCGAATGACTCACTGAGCTTAGAAGGTGGCTGAGTGGTGTGTGAGTACTTTACTAGAGAATGGATTTCAATAGCCCGTTGTGAGGTGATAAGGGCTGTGGGCCCTCCTAGGTGGATGAAGGCACGTGACTACAGAAACCTTAACAATTTTAATTAAAAAAAAATGTAGATATATTATACATAAAAATCATCATCGTCATCATCACCATCTGGATTTTGAGAAGCTGCTTTTCAGAGAATGACCCAGAAGGGCAAGACTTTTGAATACACAGGCTCCCCCTCAACATATGGGGATATAGGAAGTGCTGTCTGGCTTAGGGTTCCTCTCGTAATGTCACGGACATCATCTGGGGTGTCTGTTAAGGCAAGATTTTAGCGCCTTTTTGATTTTTTTTGCTTCTCAAATGCTAATTTGCATATGAATCCCACAGGATCTTGTTAAAATGCAGATTTGGGTTCAGTGGTTTTTAGGTGAGACTCAAGATTTTTCCTCACCATCAAGCTCCCAGGCAGTGCTCAGGACCCACCGTCTCCCTCCCGCAGGAAGATAAACACAACCTCTCTTTCTGCTGTCAACAGGACTGAGCTGGGCATCTCCTCTGGGATCTGGCTGCACCCTGGCTACTCATTTTTGCAACACAAGGGAAGAAACCAAAGGGTTGAGACACCTTTGGGGAAGGGTAGGGTTTTCCAAGGTGGAATGGGGGGAGGGGGGAAGGGGGTTCTCCTTACTGGGGAACTGTAAGGAGGGGGCTGTGTGGGGGCAACGGGGAGAGTGAGGAGCAGGGGAGAAAGGAAGGTGGCCGGAGGAAGGGGGTGGGGGTGTCCACGGGAAGCACCTGTTCTACCAGAACCTTTCCCAGACTCAAGTCTGTGGTCCTTCCTTCCATGACAAGCCAAGGCTCAAGTGAAATCTACAGAGAACGTCTGTTTCTCCAACATGGTGGTGCTACTCTGAGCTACACCTGACCCTTCACTGAAGGCTTTTTTACCAGTTCCATCGTAATCCTCTTACTACCATACATGTTTCAGCTGCACACGATGGGGTGCCACTTAATTGTTTCTTACCATTCTCTTTCAATCCCGCTCTTCCCTGCCCTTGGACGATACATAGAGGGCATAGCTTTTCTGGTTATTTCCAGGTGACAGTAGCCATTCTTATTAGCAGACATTAAAAACTCCACCACAATCTGATATCAAAATTGTTATCTGTCATCTTACTTAAACTGCTCCCCTCTTTCTAGCTCCAGCTGGATTCAGAAACCTGGAAGGAAGATAGAAACAGTTTCCTTCCTTCCTCCCGGTCAGCCCTCCCCTGGAAGGACAGCCCCGACACTCACAGTACAGATGCCTGACTGGGCCCGATGTCAATTGCTGACACTTTGGCCAGATGAGCCACATTACAGTCATTCTTGAGCCCTGCGAGTGGAGTAAGAGTTAAACCTTAATGCTTCGCTGTCATTCACCAGAAGGCATCATTTTCGAGATCCCTCTGTTAAGGGTCGAATTGTGCCCCCCACCCCGAAAAGATGGGAGTTGAAGTCCTAATGCCCATACCTCACTTATGACCTTACGAGGAAAAAAGGGTCATTACAGATGTCATCAGTTCAGCTGAGGTCATACTGGAATAGGGTGGGCCCCTAACCCAATATGACTGGGATCCTTGTAAGAAGAAAGCTACGTATACGCAGAAACACAGAGGTCTCCCTGTGGCCACAAAGGCAGAGGTTGGAGCGATGCAGCTTCCAAGCTAAAGAGTGCCAAAGCTTGCCGAAGACAAAAAGAAACGAGGAAGAGAAGGAGAAGGATCCTCCCCTAGGGTCTTCAGAGAAAGCCGGATCCCTACTGACACCTTGATTTTAAACTTCTAGCCTCTAGAATTCTAAGGGAAAAAATTACTGTTGTTTTAAGCCACCCAGATTGTGGTACTATGCTGTTGAAGTCCTAGCAAACCAACTCAGCCTCTTAGGGTCCTTACAGCGTGACTGTGAATTGCATTTGCTTGTGAGCATACCCGATCTCACTCAGTAGACTCAAAGCTCAAAGATTCCCTACAGCCCACTCCCCGACACAGATCACAGCGCTTGCGAGTAAATATTGGTTGAGTGGACACCTTTTAGAAGTTTAGAACTTAATGGTATGTTAAATACAAACAAAATACAAGAATTAACAAGGGAGAGATGCCTGCCCGCATTGGATCGGTGTGTATATTTTATTCATTACGACATGATATGATCTCATTTATGATTTACAGAAGTGAATTATTGTGCTGTAAGCTGAAACCCGTCAGTGGCTTCTCTCTGCAGCACGAATGCTACAAAACAAAAGTCTTCATCTCTTCTCTGGGTGGCAAAGATGGCCATCGTGTTAGTCAAATGGGAGACCCTCGTCTGTACCGCGTCCTAACTCCTCAGCATCTTTTCCGGTTACTCACTGAGCTGGAATGGCTGCTGGGGGACTCTTCCTGCCTGTGAGATTTACATTATTGGAGATTTAAAGCAAACACTATTTCAGAACTAGCAGTAACTTCAATAATTGACTGAAGTTAATGCCCCAAGGCAGAATCTCAGATCATCAATTTAACTTACCTGGTTCTTAATCGCTTGCAAATAGCTGGCATCTGGATGACTGCTGTGTACCTAAGAGGCCATGACAGGAGGGACCCAGTGCCTTGGAAGAGATTTGTGACGTTAGTCTCATTGGGTCTTTATTTCTTCATGGGTTCCTTTCTGAATAGCAACTTAGCAGAGACTCAGTTGAGAGGACCAGCTGCCTGCCTGTGTGTGTGTGTGTGTGTGTGTGTGTGTGTGTATTCATGCATGAACCAGAGCCAGCAGGGCTGAAGGACTGGGGAGGACCCACACTGCAATCTTTTAGAGACTGTATAAGAAAATACACTGAAGGCAAGAGAATGAAAAATTGAACTAATTAGAGAGGTTCTCAATTCCTTTAATGATTTTGTTTCTCCTTTCACAACCCCTTGTTCTTCGTATTTAAAGATTCTACTTCCATTTAGTGGTGTCATTTACTTCTTACTGAAGTGAGATGAGCAGTGGCTTTTTTTTTTTTTTTTTTTTTTGATACTGACAGAGCCCATGCCCTTCAACCTCATCCTTAAATCTATCACCCAGAGGTACGTCTTACTCAGTCTGGCTTTAATTCAGTCCAATAAATATGAATGATCTCCTACCTTATGCCAGACGCAGTGCCTGACAGTTGAATACAAAGACAAGTCAAACATAGCTGCAAATGATGAGGGGGTTAGAATATGGAGAGGGATTAGATAAATTGCATAGGTGTGGTAGGGTCCCTTCATTTTCTGTTCATAAGGGGGATTTTTACCAATCCTTGGAGGACAGTCAAGAGGTTAATCATATTGCCTCCCAAATCTGGAGTCTTATCCAGCATCTTCTGGTCATGAGTCTCTTCTCTGCAGCTGGCTCTATATCTAAGAAGGAACCCACCCAAAGGGCTAGAGCAGGTCTGTCTCACCTAAGGTGAGATAGACCTATGCTTCAGCCTCTTCCGGGTCCACTCCTTCAGACTACAATGTAGATATGTGAAATTCTTTACTGCATGGCTATTTGTTTGGAGGTTCTAATCAATCCAGAAATGGTACACATTGCCACCTTGGCAAGTAAAAAGTTGGATCCACTTTATTGCGGGTCCGGAAAGTGCTCAATGACCCTGACAATATAGGTCTCTGGGCAACTCTGGACTATAGCATTGTGGGGCACCCAGGGCCCAGTTGTGCTTTCTTACCCCCTTCCCCAGAATTGAAGTTATAAGGTCTGCAGTGAAGGCTAGCGGACCCCCCCACTGAGTCACAGATGAAGGAAAAGGAACTAGGAGGGCAGACACCTAGCCAGGCCTCCCAGCAGCAGGCCTGTCTGGTTTGTGACCTCATCCCTGTGCAGCTTGGGAATACAAAGGACCCTTTAGCCTGAGCAAAGAGGGGCCAGGAGAGCAAGAGAGGGGCTGAGCCTGTTCCCCACTCTTAAGGCCACTTACACCTACCCGCTGGTATATGGGACAGGATCCCAGGAATTTCTTCCTCTGTCCACTCATCAATCAGGTCAATCCCTCCTCCTTTGGGAATTGTGAAGAAAGGGTGAGAAAGAGGACCAAAATAGGCATTCCGATACTCCTTTCTGATCTTGGGGTGGAAATCCCCTTTCCTCCACGAACATGTGTACGTGCATGGGGCAGGAAAGGCAGCCGGGAATGTTCCTGGCAAGACAAACCACTGCCAGACAAAATCTCCGATGAGCGTTTGCAAATATGTAGGGAGGGTTACAATTGAAATTCTAGGTAGACGTGTCCTTCTGCCACACCTTCCAGACTTGGGGCTGTACATGGAGGTTGTCCCCTCACGTCGCCCCCTCCCCACCGCTGGTCTTGAATTTCTTCCCTCTGGTCATCCACCCTACGGCCACCTCCCCAGATCTCAGTGCAGGGGCCCCGCAGGTGCACTGGGAAAATGCTCTGCCTTTCTAAAGGGTTTCTTCAAGAATCCTCTGACCTAGAACTTTGCCTCCATGTGCAGTGCTGTCTCCGGCTCCGTCATCACAGCCGCTGGGCAGGTGCGCTGGGGACTGCTGACTGGCCCAGGGGAACCTGTGGGCAGGCTGACCGCCTTACCAGGCCATCTATGATGTCGCACCTAGCAAGATTTCCTCAGAGACCACACAGCCTGATCCTAGAACCCACCTGGAGAAAGGGGCGCGTTTCCAATTTGTCTCCTTTTGGTCTTGCTTCTTCGGAACAGCACATGCCCCACTCCCCCACTCCCCCACTCCCCCAGGCCAGGCGCCCTTCCAAGGCCATCAGGAGGTGCTCACTGGTGCAGAGGGAGATGGAGACGAGGTGCCAGGCCTGGGGCACTGTCTCGGATTAAACTGTCTTGATCCGGGACTTCTGATAAAAGCAGGCCGGAAGCAGCGTCCCTGGTTCATCCCCAGATAGACATGTAGATAAGTGAACCGATTCAAGGAATAGAGGGTAAGGGCTCCGTGGGAAATGCTGAGAAACTTTTGAAGGTTTCAAAGATGAAAAAAAGCTTAAATGTAGGCCGGCCCCAGAGGATGCACCCTGGAGGCAGCTCTCAGGGAGGGAAGTGCAGGCAGAGGAACCCGCCCGAGGGCAGAGGCCTGGAGGCGAAAGAAAAGGCAGATCCGGGCCGTGTTCGGGAAAGGTGGGGCTGACCCTTAGGCTGTGGTGCCGGAAGTAAGTAGGGACGTGGGAAGCCGGACCGTGCAGGGGGCCGGAAGCCAGGCTAGGGATGTCAGACGCCCTACCAGAGACACCCCACGGTTATTGAAGGTGTCTGGGGAGAGCGGCCCGGTCAGAGCAGTGCTTCGGCAAACAAGTCCCACAGCAGCGTCTGCCGGACTGGGGGACAGAAGGCCAGGAAGAAGGGGGACCGGCGGGGATGGCAGGCATGAGAAGGAGGATGGTGAGGAGGAGGAGGAGGGAGAGGATGGCAGGTAAGCGGGGATGGCAGGCATGAGAAGGAGGATGGTGAGGAGGAGGAGGAGGGAGAGGATGGCAGGTAAGCCTTAGAATGGCATGCACTGTTTCAAGCACGTCTCACGTCCCTAAGGTAATGCCCACACCACCACTGGGAGGGAGACTGCCATTTTCACCATTTTACAGATAACAAAACCGGGGGATAGAGAGGTTAAGTCACTTGTCCGGGGTCACCCGCCTAAGAGGTGGAAGACCCAGGGTGCCGCCAGATGCTCTAAGCTGTTTATTCAGGCAAAACAGGAGGGCCTGAGCGAAAGTGGGGAGCGCTAGAGGCGGGCTGCGAGACCGTGGGCCCAGAGGCCACCTGGTCCTGTGTGACGGCAGTGGGGCGGGGGTGGGTTGGGAGAAGAAAAAGTGAAAAGGCCCATCCAACGTGTTGCCATAGACCCCGGGCAACAGCAGCGGTGTCGCTGGAATGGGGACGCCCAGAGGGGGAGCTGGCACCCAGAGCAAAGTGGAGCACTGGTGGCCTGGACCAGCATCCCTGGGGCTGGAATCCTGCAAGAGCCTTTTTGCTACTTTGCCTCCTTTCACCCGCCCCTTACCAGCCACCCTTTACCCGGGGGAGCTCTACATAATGGAAAGCGCATCGTGTTATTCCTCGGTAAAATCCTTCAGTGTCTTCATGGCTCACAATTCTAAAAATCTGGGTTCCCGACTCTGGCTGACAAAACCCTACCTGCAGTGGCTCCAGCCAGTCTGTCTGACCCCGCGTCACAGCCCTCTGCCCTGGTCGGCCTGGCTCCCACCTCCCCACACCCATGGAGCCCTGCCTCCCCCCGCCGAGTGCCAGCTGCTCTCGCTCAGCATCCTTCCAGGCTCACGGGCTCCCGCCGAAATGCTCACTGGTAAACGAGGCCTGCCCCAGCTGTGTCGCCTGAGCTGGCACCTCTCGTCCCCATCTGTCACATGCACAGTTCTGTCAGTCGCCACCAACGTACTCGTGTTTACTTGCACATGTGCGTATGCGTCTCCTGTGGATGCGGAAACCGATTAGCACATGCTTGCTGACTTGAAACCGCAGCAATTTATTCTCCCACAGTTAACTCAGGCCGGAAGTCTGAAATCAGCGCTGGGCCTGGGCCAAAGTCAAGGTGTCCGTCCGCAGGGTCATTCTCCCTATGGAGGCTCTTAGAGGAGAACCTGGGCTGGCCTCTTCCACCTTCCGGTGGCCGGCAGCAGTCCTTGGCTTGCGGCTGCACCCCGCCAGCCCCCAAGGCCGGCTCTCTCAGCTCCGCGGCCGCGTCACCTCCTCTCTGTGTGTCTGTGTCAAAACCTCCCTCTGCTTCCCTCTTAGAAGAATACATATAATTGCATTTGAGGCCCCCTCTGATAATCAAGGATAATCTCCCATACCAAGACCCTTAACTCAATCACATCTACAAAGAACCTCTTTCCTTGCAAGCTGACATTTACAGGTTCCAGAGATTTAGGGCCTGATATTTTGGGGGGGGGGGGGAGAGGCATTATCCTGCCTCCTGCAATTTGTCTCCCTCCATTGCTCAGTGGGAGCAATCTGCTATGCCCCAGGCACCTAGGACTGTGCCCACAACATAGCAGATACTCAGCTGGTATTTACTAAGCGACTAAATAAATTAATATAGCCCAGTGTACTTTATTCTAAAAAGTATTTTTCATTATATGTTCATAATTTAATAACAATACGCCATACTGTTCTAACTCCTATAACAATAAAATAGCTTTGATATGACAGTCATCTTACAGAAATGAAAACATGATTTAATGAAATGGCATTTTATGAGCTTTAGGCAAAGCAAATGTTTGAATTATCTTGTTTAAATTAAATGGCTCTTTTGTGTTCAGTAGTAAGCATCACTAAGTGTGTCTATCTTGCTAATACAGTGGCATCATTATATTCTAAATTATACAATTTAATTACATGTAACTTGAAATTTAAACTGAAATATTGTTGAGGTACAAGCATAACCTTTACATCCACGCGTTATTATTATTTTTTTTTTCAAATGGCGTGACACTCAGGAAAATTTAACAAAATCGTATGTTTTCAACCAGCTACATAAACCGTAAGAACCAGACAAATTCAGTTCTAACCTTTGCTTTGCCACTTATTGGCTGCGTACCTCTGGGCAAGATCCTCGAGTCTTCTAGGATCTCCAGCTCCTGCTCTATAAAATGCGGTTCTCGAGAAGAGCAAGATGAATTCAGATAAGCACCTAACAGGTGTCCCTGGCGGTCAGCCAGTGTTAGCACCCCCTTCATCCTTCCTTTCTCACAAATGAGCCAGGGACAAAATCCACTTTCTTTCTTCCTTTCTTCTTTTCTTCCTTCTTTCCCTCCTTCCTTCCTTCCTCTCTCTTTCTTTCTTCCTTACTTTCTTTTATTTATTTATTTATTTATTTATTTATTTATTTTTTATTAAAAAAAAATTTTTTTTAATGTTTATTTATTTCTGAGACAGAGAGAGACAGAGCACGAGTGGGGCAGGGGCAGAGAGTGAGGGAGACACAGAATCCGAAACAGGCTCCAGGCTCCGAGCTGTCAGCACAGAACCTGAGGCGGGGCTCGAACTCATGAACGGTGAGATCGTGACCTGAGCCGAAATCAGACACTTAACCGACTGAGCCACCTGGGTGCCCCTCTTTCTTTCTTTAAAAATTTTTAATGTTGGGGCGCCTGGGTGGTGCAGTTGGTTAAGCGTCCGACTTCAGCTAGGTCACGATCTCGCGGTCCGTGAGTTCGAGCCCCGCGTCGGGCTCTGGGCTGATGGCTCAGAGCCTGGAGCCTGTTTCTGATTCTGTGTCTCCCTCTCTCTCTGCCCCTCCCCCGTTCATGCTCTGTCTCTCTCTGTCCCAAAAATAAATAAATGTTGAAAAAAAATTTAAAATAAATAAATAAATAAAAAATTTTAATGTTGATTTATTTTTGAGAGAGACAGAGGGGGTGAGGGGCAGAGAGGGAGGGAGACACAGAATCCAAGGCAGGCTCCAGGCTCCGGGCTGTCAGCACAGAGCCCGACTCGGAGCTTGAACTCATGAACCCTGAGATCATGACCTGAGCTGAAGTCAGATGCTTAACCAGCTGAGCCACCCAGGCCCCTCCCCACCCCCCAATCCATTTTAGATTTGATGACGCCACAAACCCACATACACTATACATAAATGCACTGGCCTAAAACATGTGACACGAAGGCCTAAGTCCTTCCGGTGTGAGCCGGGCTTGTTTCTTTGCCATTGCTCTGCGCAGTGAGGAACCACCCCGCGCGGTGAGAAACCACCCCGGCCACATTCTGGGATTTGATATCTCAGCCCGAGGGATGAGGGAAGAGGCACGAGAAGGATTGAAGTTGAGCCCTTTGCAGAGAGGACACCCTCCTTTGGGCACCTGGTGGTTGACAGAAGCTGGTGGAGACAAAGGAGGGGTGGTCATCTGAACTGTCCGAGAGACAGAGAGGAAGAGTGGGCTAAAGCATGGTGGTGCCCACGTTTCCTTCGAGGGGAAACAGACCATCTATGGGGGAGTGTTTTTGAAACACGGGACAGTTGAACAGTCTGAGGCTGAGCACGCAGTGGTGCCAGAAGTCGCAGAATATGTATCAAAGCAGAATGGGGTGGCCCCTCTTTTTTTACCCCTGAACCTCTCTTTATTATGGGCTCACCATTTATTTCATAGAATTTGAGATCCAGAAGAGTCCTCAGAGATAATTTGGCTCAACCTCCTTCCCCATGCAGACAATCCCTTAACGACCTTGACAGCAGATGGCCATCCTTTGTGGTGTTGCTTTTGTTATCATTTATTTTCTTTAGTAATCAGTTTTTGTAGAACATCATTAAGTGAAAGGGTTTATTTTTCAAGTCCCCATTGGAATGGCTGTCTGTTTACTGTCTCTGTGTGTGTCCCATATCAAATTAGACCCTGGGACTTTCTGCTCCCAGGTGACTCCAACTATTAGTAGGGGCAGAAAAGGGGACAGGAGGTCTTGACCTCTCGGGCAAGACTCCTGGGTAGGATTCAGGCCGGGGACTAGGGAAGAAGGTCAGGAATTAAAAAAAGAAAGAAAGAAAGAAAGAAAGAAAGAAAGAAAGAAAGAAAGAAAGAAAGAAAAAGAAAGAAAGAAAAAGAAAAATTCCTAGTTTAAGAAAGGTTTTTCTGACCTTCACTGTTGTTTTTCAAATCAGGCCAATTGAGATTTTTCTCCTTATACAAAGAAAGTTGGTTCAAAGTTAGTGTCAAGAAAACTTGTAGAAATACAGAAAAAACACACAAAAATAATAAACATTTGAGGGTCTTGCGATTATATGGTTTCTTCAATTTTCTTATTCTTCCCTTTTCATATTGGACTGTGGAAATTTTCCATGTTGTTATATGTTCTGCAACGTAATTCCTAATTATGCAGCACATTCTATTGTGTGGCTGTGGAATTATTTACTTTACCAGGCCCTCCTAGTTCCTCTCACCTCTTGCTTCTTCATGCTGGTCAGGGAAGCTGCTTTTGGCATAAGCGCTTCTTAATCTGCCTTGACTTTCATCCAGACCCAAAATGCTTGTCCCAGTGTATTTGGATGCGATGATACAATTACCGTGTGTTTCCTGGGAGTGATCACGGTGATGCTACGGAGTCCGTCTTTGGGCTTTGTGCCGATGATGTGTTAATTACACTCTGTCAAGCCCCAAACTTCGATTCCCCAAACGACTCTCGGTAAGAACGATCATTTGTGTTTCACGCCGCAAGTGAGAATCAGTCTAAATGGTAGCTTTAAATCAGCCTTGGCTGCTAACTTTGGCTCCATTGACTTGTCTATAGTCAAGGCTCAGGCCACGGCAAGGCTTGCAGTGGGCTGGCGAGACCAGAATGGGCTGCGGCAGAACCACCTGCCTCACATTCTGTGGCCACCGACCCAGGCCGCGGGTCGAATCAGGACTCCCCCTCCGGGAGCAGGCAGGGCTGCTCACACACCTCCATTTCTGCCCCACCTGGCTCTCTACTGTCCCTAATCTGCATGGGGCATCTGGCTGCACTGTCATTACCCAGGACAAGTGGCAATGGGGCCTGAAGGCAAAAGGCAAACACTTGCAATGGGACCCCCGGAGAAGCTCTGGGACCTGATGTTTTGAGAAAGACGTAAAGAGTCAGGGATGCTAAGGTTACTGAATCTTGAACCTGTGTAGGATAACCGGCTTGTTCGTTGGGTTAGTTGGCCCTGTAAGGACAGATACACCCCCCTACACACACACCTTTCAAAGAAACCCCTGGGCCAATAAGTCTTCATCTGCTGGTTTGATCTCTGAGTTCACAAACCTCTGTCTCATTTGGTGCTAACTGAACAGCTGTCCATAAAGCCAATCCTGGGATACTGACCTTGATTCTAAAACTTTCACCTCCTCTTCTTGTAGAGTCACACCCCGGATATTGTCACCATTTTCATTCTACTTCCTCCCTCATCCAATGCTAGATAGCCCTGCTGACTTTACTGGGAGTCCTTGGGTATCAGACTATGAATTTTCACATGAAAGAATGCCCTTCGTCTCTTCTTGGGGATGCAGTTCGTCACTGGGCCTTAAATAGTGTCGCTTGTGTTCCGGGTCTCATGACGGCATTGGTAGTGGTGAGGTTTTACCACGAGGCTTTGGAAGCAGTGGACACAGACATGCAGGAAAGGGTGACAAAGGAAGACACACGGGTAGTGGCCTGGGGTAGCGACTGATTTTGCCTGACACTCTCTTTCTCCCAGTGACAGACTTTGTCCCCTAGCTGCAGAGATGGGGAAGGGACCAGGCCTAATAATCATAGCTTCCCTTTCCCTGGCCACAGTGATGAGCCCAGGCATGGGCATGAGACCCGTATAGTTAGAGTTCATCAGAGTCTGTCCCTGGGATTGATTCACGTAGGCATGGTCTATGCCATGCGAGTGAAGACAGAAGATGAAACCAGTACATAAAGAAGAACAAAGATGGCAGAAGTGAGAGACAGGAGGAGAGAGAAGTATTATGGAGGCACCGAACACGGGTTCTGGTCCTTGGGGCCCTGGTCCCCTCCACTGCCACCTCAATTAAATGAAAACCTTTAGCATCTTTCTTAACCATGGGACCCATTTATTCTCTCGTCTTGCATAAGCTCGTTTGTGATGCCCTCTGACACAAGTGGCAAAATGGCCCCGACTAATGCACTTTCTGACGCCAGCAGGTGCCAGTGTGATTTGTGAGTACAGATGACACCTCCCTCTGGGGACTTCGGGAAATAACATGAGGACACTTTGAGGAAGACTTGCCTCCTGCAGGCAAGCAGGATGAGGTCTCCTGCCATAATAATTTGGATTGTAAAAGGGAAGTATGACCTTGTTTTATAATCATAGGCGTGTGAAACCAGGAAACATGTAGGTTATACTATCACAAATTCACACAAATCTCTTACCCAGACTGGCTCTTGGCTGGATCTCTCCCACCTGCTGGTGCCCTAGTGCATCAGACAAGCTCAGACACATGTCTAAAACGTGGAGATCACTCGGGCTCTGGCTGGACACACCGTCTACTTCACTCAATACTGTATGGAGAGGTTTGTGAGGTCTCAATGGCCAGATAAACGCAGGAGGAGGAGGAAGGGGAGAAGGAGGAGAAATAATCAAGGGTCACATCAGGATTTAAGGTTGAGGAGGCAGGTGTTTGGTGAGGCCACAAGCCTAGATAGAAAACCTATTGAGGGGGAGAGCAGGTATGTAAAAGATAAATTCAGAGTTGGACTTAACCACAGACAGTGCATGAAAGACCCAGGGATCCACTGTTCTGCTGTTTTAGCAGATGCTTAGAACACAGCTCTAGAACTTGGGAGAGGGCTAGATGTCACAGGCAAATAGAATTGAGACCATGAAGACCGGATAAAATATTTCAAGATGCTTGCATTAGTTTCCCAGGGCTTCTGGAATAAATTATCACAAACTTGGTGGCATGAAAGGGCAGAAATGTTTTCTCTTCTTATAGTGCAGGAGGCTAGATGCCTGAAATCAGGTTTTTGCCAGGACCACACTCCCTCTGAAGGCTCTAGAGAAGAATCCTTCCTTGCCTCTTCCTACCTTCTGATAGTTGCTGGCAATTTTTGGTCTTTCTTGGCTGGCAACTGCATCAATCCAATCTCTGCCTCTGTTGTCACACGGCCTTCCCTCTGCGTCTGTCTATCTTTGTGGGTCCTCCCCTTTTCTTATAAGGACATCAGTCATGCTGGATTCAGGACCCAACCTAATCCAGTATGACCCCATTTTAACTTAATTAATTGCACCTGCCAAGACTCTAGTCCCAGATAAGCTCACATTCTGAAGTTCCGAGTGAACATGAATTGTGTGTGGCGAGGCGTTATTCAATGTAGTATAAAGGTAAGGAAAAGAATGAAAGAAAGCTAAGGGCAGAATCCTGAGAAGCACTAACATTCTGGAGTTTAGAAGGGAAGTGTCAGCAGAGAAATGAGAGGAGAGATAGAGGAAGTAAAAATGTGAGAGCGGGGAAGCAAGGAAGCCAGAGGAGTAAAGAGTCTTCTTGAAGCACAATCACTAACCCACATCCATAGTTGTTGAGAGGTCAAGTGCGAGGGATTCAAATGGGTCAGTGCATGTGTCCACTGGGAAGTAGTGGTGACCTCCATAGGGTGACCAACCATCTTCGTTTACCCATGCCTGCGGGGGTGGGGAGCTGCTTTGGATGCAGCCCTTGCAGAGCAATGCCAGGCCCACCTAGATGGCCGGTTTCCTACCTCAGCATCAGCAGTTTTTTGGAACTGAGGATGGAGAGAAGTCAGGGATAAAGTTTAATGGGTTGGGGAGTGAGTAGGAATCAAGAAATGTACTCCTGTGGGTATGATTGTGGCTCTCGTGGTTGTGCTATGTTTTTCTGACAATTTCACTAGATTGGGAATTTCACTGGTTAGGATGTGGGCTTGGGCTTTAGTCCAAAGTGAGATCTTCAGTAAGGTCAGCTTAGTCTCTAACCACCTGACATCATGGAACAACCAAATTATTGGGGATCAGAGTGTCCCTCAAATTCAGTGAAAGCCACTCTGACCTTTCTTGTCTGGCAGGATACTCTAGGGCACACCATTTAAATGAACCCAATTTGAAAGTTCACCTATCTCTACTAAATATGATAGCTATCTTGCTCTGCCTTCAGAGCACTTATCTTCAAAGCATTCAGCACTAGGCAGAAGTCTTGATTTTTCCTTAAAAAGAAATCATCAGGATGTCTGACTCCATCCAGACCTTTGGATGTATGATTTCATTATTCATGGCTGGCGCTCCTCTTCTGGCTTTTGATCTGTAGTTTACAGAATATGTGCATAAGGAGACTCTCTTTTCCATAAACTGATCTCTTTACCCTCTCAGCCCAGAATAACTTTCCATTTATTCCTCTGATAAAGCGTTGATGCCGTGAGCCAGCATATATTAAGTCTATCATTATACAAACACAGCCCTAGACTTTTATCCAGCCCCGATCAGCAACCAGATCACTGTCAGTGCTCCTCAAGTGTTTTCTGATGATGAACAGCAAAGGGGGCCTGAGGTTTTTCACAACCATCAAATCTGGAGAAGGAATCTCATCTGAGAACAGTTTTCAAGGTCTATCACCAGTATTCCAGTGCTATTAGTAGGTTTCTAATGTAGTGAAATAAATAATCTCAGCCTTACTTCACTAATATGCATTTTAAAATACACATCAAAACACCATTTAATTAAAATTCGTCAATAGCTCTCTGCCTCTCTTCTGATGAAGATCAATCATTAACATAGCTTCCAAGGACCCTTCCCTCTCTTGGGAAGTCACAAATACATATATATCTTTTATTGCTCTCTATAGCACTTATAAAACAATTATTTGTTGATACAGACATCAATGTTTTATTCATATATCAGATCTTAAGTTCTTTGAGAGCAGGAGGATATTGTATCTATTTCACCCTTGTGTACCCAACAATGCCCCATCATGCTCTTGTAGATAGTAGGTGCTCTATGAAGTTTATTGAACTGAGTCATATTCAAAGGATTATTGAAAGCATTTACTTTTTTCATGGATTTCTGATAAATGTAAGAATCTTCATCTTCTCCCATTAATAATATTTTTAGTAAGCTTCATTTCCACTGGCTCTGTTAATAATGTAATTCAAAAGCAAAGAAGTTTATCTAAATATGTATGTCTGTGCTACTTTTGACCTCGTAAAGAGTATATTCCATTCATTCAATTCAATTCAGTAAATGTTCATTGAGTGCCTACGATGTCCAAGGCTCATAGTGTAGGAGTACAGTGCTTCATTTCAGTGGGGTGATTTGGGATTAAAAAAAAATCTCTGAATGAGTTTGGGCTCCCAAGTCCAACTGGAACAATCCACAAAATGATTCTCTCAAGTTTACTGTGTAGCCCTTCCTCTTCCCTCCATCCCTTCCTTTCTTCCATAAGGCGTTGTTGGACATCTCTTAGAGATGGTCGTAACAGCTCTGGATTAGATATTTTGGAAGGAGTGAGACAGAAGAAGAGATCATGCTGTCCTTGCCCATTTGGAAAGAAAAGTTCAGTAGATAAGGCACCCCACAGACAGCAAGAGATCTGGGGTTAATTCCCACCCCTGTTCTGTCACTAAGAACAAAGCAAACTTAACAAGTCTTCCCCACAGCTCAGGACGTCAGTTTGTTATCTGTAAAATTAGGGCATCAGACTGGATGATATCTAAAGAATAGTAGAGATTAGAAAGTCATTGAGCCAGATGACTCTCCCCAGTAACTAGAGCCTTTTGGCAGGAAGGCAAAGTATTGTTTTATTGTTTTTGTTTTAGTTTTGTACCTATAGAGAGCACTGTCCCCTCTCACGGTGCAAATGTTGGAAGAATCCAGTGCAAAGTTAGGTTAAATGGGAGGTCCTTTCCCAGCACCTCAGGGCTTTGTCCTGCTGCCATTCTTTGGCCACTTCCATTACCTATAAGGCTGGGAAAACATCTCAAGGCCTAGCATACTATCTTAAATCTAATGCATAAGGCTGGATATTTATTTTATTAGCATTTTCAACTGTACCAGCGATTTGGAGTTTGACGAGAGTGAATAGATGATATATTTCTTACCTAGTAATTATGAAGCCTTAAGGGAATAATTAGCTCACGGTCTTATAAATTTTATTTACTTTCCAATATTTTATATGATCTATATGAAGATAGAGATTGGGTTGTTTTTAATTTCAGACAGATGAACATAGGTAACCAAATCAACTGGAGACACTGTAGATGCTTGTCTCAAAGAAGTCTGAAATGAGATCAGTTACACGCATTCAGTCACAGCTAACTGAAAACCCGATGACTGAAATCCTAAGAACACCTTTTGCTCTCCCAACAAGTCTCAGGGCCTGGGTTTCTATCTGCGCCATTTTCTTGCTTTTTCAGTTGTAGAATGGCCACCGTAGCTCCAGATATCAACTCCCCACATGACTGTAACCACAAGAAGGAAGCAGAATAGACCTCTCCTTGTGTACCTCTTTTATTGGAAAGATCACTCTTCCAGAAGCCTTCCCTCCAGACTTCCCTTGTATCTCAGTGGCAAAGGAAGCTGCTAAAGAGAATATCTATTGTTGTTCTCAGCTTCTACTTGGGAAGGTATACAAGGGAAAAGAAGGTTGGCCATGTCTGTGGATGGCCTGCCAGAGTGTTTACCAGAATCCATCTCCTTGGCCACTCACCACCTTTGACATGACTCCTCCCCAATAGCCACTGTGGATGGAATGCTGTCACCCATTTTCTATGGGAGGACAAACGTACAGAATCACTCAGTTCCTACAGCTACCGCCAAATCCCCAATCTCTGGGTGGTTGGTAATCTCCATCATGTCTCCATGTAGACTCTTAAAGTGCAACAGCCTACAACTGAAAGATAATATACCTGCTTCGAACACGGTGGTGTAGAAGGAAGAAATTGTCTTTAATAAAATCTTGCATTTGGAAAAGGCATAATGGGAAACACATAATAGTCCCTGGTTTTTAGCACATACCCAGTCCTGTTGATCTTTAATAAACAGTAAGAATGTGAGAGGATTCAATTTCTTAGTTAACCTATCTGGAAGCCTATGATACACAGTAAGAACTATAACACAAGGCAAGGAAAATACGATGCAAGGCAAGGAAAGCCTTCAGCCCCATTTTCTGTGAGAGAAAATGGTGAAGGAAGTCGGATTGGGCAGGAAAAGCCTCCGGCTTGGCTACAGATCTGATAAAGTCTTTGCTAACTCAGAAGGGAGCTTCAGAGCAAAGATAGTTCATTAGAAGATCCCACATTGTGCAGAAATAGCCAGCCCTATCTAGTCACTGACTAGGGGCTTCTCGGAAAGACTGCGGCTTCTGATCTACAGCTGAGCAGCATCTCAAAGGGGCTCACAGCCAGAGGCTATCAGCTAACCATTCTCACTGCGCCTTCTTTCTTAAAGGGGTCCTGAATGGGGCTGCTGTGGAGGTGCAAGGATACGGCCAACAGTATAGTTGACCGGCTTCGTTTGTGTTCTCTCTTTATCAGTTAATGGTGGCTGCTGTGAAGAAGTTAAGAACGAGAGTGTTGGATGGGGAGGCTTCATTTTTATCAGACCTTTGCCTACAGGCGAAGAAAACTGAACGAGAGGAGTTGGAGAGGTTTGGCTCTAACTTTGCCCGGCTTAGCCTTTGCTATGTCCACGCTTCCCTGCTTCTGACTCCAGTAAGTCTCCGAATTGTGAAATGCTCCATCAGTTTAGATCGCTGGTTATCAGCAGAGAACATCCCAGAAGAGGTCTTTTTCTTCCCTTTGTCACGACAGATCTCTAACCAGTGTTTATCTTTTTCTTGTAGGACCTTGCCAGAAGCTGCAAAAAGGAGCCAACATAACCCCAAATCCTAAATGCTTCTTACCATTTCTCGTAACACTATAGCCTCAGTAGGCATGTGCTTTTGATACAGGTTGGCTGGGTCCGAGGACCTAGAGAGAGATCCACAGGACCAGCCATGAGGTTCCCTTGGCTTCACGCAGGATGGAAATCAAACATGAGCCTAGAGGAAGTGAGAGTAGGGTTGTTGTTTATTTTTTTAATGTTTATTTACTTCTGAGAGAGAGAGAGAGACAGAGAGAGAGAGACAGAGAGAGAGACAGAGACAGAGCACGAGCGGGGGAGGAGCAGAGAGAGAGGGAGACACAGAATCCGAAACAGGCTCCAGGCTCTGAGCTGTCAGCACAGAGCCCGACGCGGCGCTCGAACTCACAAACCGCGAGATCGTAACCTGAGCTGAAGCTGGATGCTCAACCGACTGAGCCACCCAGACGGGGATGTAGGAAGCAGGAAAAGTTTTACACAGGGTCCCTTTAATTTGTCTGTTTCAGTTTGAATCTCAGGAATGAAAATGAAGAGTCTGAAACAAATGTCTTCCCACCACCTAGTGAGTGTTACCAGTATCCCAGCCTTTAATGGAAGTTCCCACTGCCCCTGTACTGCCCCCTTGATTCTGTCATTCTGTATTTTCAGGTATATTACTTGTGCCTCTCTGTTTATTTCAACTAAATGTAAAAATAACGTGTTTAGCTACAAGTAACAGAAAACCTGAATTGCAGGGGCTTACACAATAAGTATGCTTTTATTTCCTCAACAAGACGCCTGGAGGTAGGTGGTTCCTGGGTAAGTTTAGCATTTCTATGACATCAAGACACACGACTGCCATCTCATTCCGTGTTTGGCCTTCTCCTCGTGGTCACAAGATGGTTGCCACAGCTCCAGGCCCTATATCACGACCAAGAGGCAGAAAGGAGGGTCACATACACCTGTTTGGCTTGTGTGCCTCCCACCTTCGATCAGGGAGGAAAACTCCTTCCCAGAGACCTCCCAGCAGTGTTCTGTTAGCACCGCCTCAGTGGCAGAGGGGGCTTGGAACATGAGCCTCTAGCGTTTTCACTCTAGAATGGGAGGAGGGCAAAAGGGAAGGGGGATTTGGAGAAGAGCCAGACAACAGTGTTTGCCATGGGATCATGCCTATTGATCTTAGTCCTTCAACCTCCAATTTGAAAACAGAGACGAACCATCTGTTTTTCCCTTCCTGGGGAGTTGCGAGTTATGAATAAATTATGCTGCCAGAGCCCCAGAGAGTCCTTAAAACAAAGCACTGTCAATCCAAGGTCCTCATTTCATTAAACCCATATTAGTTTCTATTGCTCATTTGATGGCATCTGATTGTTCCCTAGGATAAGATGTATTGGCGGTATTGGAGGGAGGAGAAAACTACCTCAAATCCACTCTGCCACCCCCCCTTCTCCCCCAGTGCTGAGTAATCACGGGACCCCAACGTCCTCCAGTCGTTTCAGCGTAACCAGCGAGCTAAGGCTACAAGTTCAGGGCAGGCGGATTGACATGTTTGAGAAACCTCTGTGCTGGAGTCCTGAGAAGGCCTTTGGACGGAGATACATGATTCATGGAGCGAATTTAGCCACCGGTGGCGAAGATGGAGCATCGGGGAAGCGCTGTGCCATTACATGCCCCTGAAATGACACGTTTGTAAAGCTGCCCATCTGCCTTTCTGCCCCCACTAGGCGCCCCTCGCTCTAATTCCATCTTCCCAATTTCCTGTGTCTCAGGACTCTTCAAAGGGTTTGGAAGCAGTTGTCTGGATTTCTTGGATGAAAATGGCTAGATGTGTTTATTTCTATTTTAAAATAGCTTTGTGTTGTTTCCTCATCAAAGTGTCACGTATTTATTTATTTATTTATTTTTTAAATTTTTATTTATTTTTGAGACAGAGAGAGACACAGCATGAGCAGGGAAGGGGCAGAGAGAGAGGGAGACACAGAATGTGAAGCAGGCTACAGGCTCTGAGCTGTCAGCACAGAGCCCGATGCGGGGCTCGAACTCACGAGCTGTGAGATCATGACCTGAGCCGAAGTCGGACGCTCAACCGACTGAGCCACCCAGGCGCCCCAAAGTGTCACGTATTTAATTTGCGGTCTGTTTTGTCTTGCCTCGTAGTCTTTTACGTAGAGGACTGGCTCTTCTTATCTGGGGTGCGGTCTGCTAGCCCTCCCTCATGATGGCTTGCCCTGGGCCAGTTCAAGTCTGTTTTACTTCAGGACGGGCAGTGGACGGCCCAAAGCCAGATGCCCCTGCGCTTCCCTCCTCCTATTCTCAACGCAGTTAAGAAAAAAATAAAGGCAACTCCTCCCAAAAAGAAAATGCCCTTTCTTTTTCAGAAGATACTTCCTTTGGAAGCAGGCCTGGCTAATGGCTGCTTATGGACCCACAGGTCTAAACCAGAAAGCTTGCACACGCAAGAGGCCTTCAAGGGGGCCTTGAAGGATCAAACACAGTCATGTAGTCCTTACTGTCATTTGTGGCCTGAGTCCTTTCAGTTGGCCCAGACTTCCCATGCCAAAGGGCTGGGAACAGGCAGACAAGAGCTAGTACCGCCACGCCCCCCGCACTTCTCTCTCCCGTGTCGCACCTACACCCCTTGTTTTCCGCTTCCCTCCTCAGGTCCTCATTGCTTTGCCCACCTGTCTCAGTTGTACCTCTCTGACGCAATGTGTTTCTTGCTCCCTGGTGCTTGGGGGCCAAACACAGGAGCCCTCCCGCCAAGCAACCACTCCAGGCTCCTAGGGACCCACGCTGCTCTGGTTGGCCTATAGCTTCCCCAAGTTCATCATCCCTGGATCTCTTAACTTGAACTGGCTTCCCCGTTTTCTGGATTTGGTCTGCGTCTTTCCTAGACCATGGTCCTTTCCTCTGCTTCCCCCCCACCTCGTGCTCTAGCCAGAGCTGTTCTAGTCCCCCAAAATAGAAATGCTGCATGCCCTCCATGCCAAGGCCATCCCAACGGGCTCTCACCTCCATGGGCTGCTGGGGCTTATTTGTGAGCCCTGACTTAATATATCTGCTTCCCAAGAGTGCCAACGGACTCACAATACCATCCCAATGGCCCTGAATCCATTAGTTTGAAACAGTCAGTCACAAGGAATTTGCAGCCCAGATGTCAACTAGGATCCTTGTGCCTTTGAGATTCAAATGACATAGGCTTTAAAGCACACTGAAAAAAATATGAGATCCGTCTGCCCAGATCCCACGTCTACGTACTCTCTTTACTTACTGTGTGATTTTGTGCAGATGACTTGACCTCTCTCTTTCTTTCTCTCTTTCTTTCTTTTTTTTTTTTTGTCTGTAAAATAGGCGTAAGAATACCTTTATATATTTGGGATGATGATTCAGTAAAGTATTGCAAATAAAGCGTTAATAACGGGGCCAGGTACACAGTGTTACCATTAGTTCTGCCCCATGAGAAGAACCTTGTGGATGAGTTTACTTTTCTTCTAGTAACTATGGCTCCAGATTCCTGCAGCTACAAGAGTCCAGTTCTAGGGACTGTCCTGCCATCTCATGCTCTCTGATTGTTTTCTACACTGCCACTCCATGCTGCCTGCCACTCTGATCTCTTTACTCCCCCAGCAGCCTCTGATCTGTAAGGTTGTAGCTATAGAGGGCTTCCTAAAGTGTTAGGGCAGGGAAGGGGATTTATAACGCAGTGCTACACAACTTGGATTTAAATGTAAGACATCCCGTTCTTAAAAGTTCTTTAAACTCCTCAGTCCCCTGCCTCCAGCCCTCTCCCCGTCTCTTTACTGACTGCCTCTTCCCTTAACTTTGTTTCTCTGTGGGCTTAAGGCAAAGTCCTTGGGTTTTACCTTCTGCACTAAAAATTCCCAGGATTTTCTTGAACAAAGAGAGTTCTCTTGTCCTAAGAGGAACCCAAGTTGCAGCTTCTTCAGTATCAAAAACCCCCCTCTTTCTATGGTGATGATGATAACTACTTGTGACAAGCAACGATTCAAATGGGCACTAATAACAAAATGGCAACTAACAATTATCAGTAGCATGTGGTTTACGGTTTACAAAGCACTTTCGAATTCTTTATTGTCCCGTTTGAATAAATTCCCTATTCTCTTCGTGCTTGGGAGGGTTTATAAACAAGGGCTTCATACCAGAGGAGGAACACACACAAATACCCATGAACAGACGCATATGTGCGCACAGCTCCTTGTTCCGTGTGGGCTCTGTGATGCTCACATAAAGCTCCATGAGGGACAAGGCCCCAGATCAATATATAGACAAAGTTGTTGGTACAATGCCTATTGACCTTAAGTCCTGGGCTGGAAACCCCTGACACTGTGGGCCACCACGAGGAGCTATTCCAACTCTGCGCCATTAGCGGGTACACGTATTGAGTTTCTGAAAATACAGAGAACGTTAGGCTCATCTTCCTCTCAGATTATTGGGTCATTTCCCAGCATGTCTGAAGCCTGAACGAGAGTGAGGCCCTGATGAATCACACTCAGCGTCTATAGTTCAAGCAGGAGAAATGTGAAGTTTGAACAAAGATTTAAGTACTTCCAAGTACGCAGCCTTTCATCTTTAAGGACTAATTCACAGCGTGCATTTTATACATCTTTATGGGGTTATGTTGCCATTCCTGGGCCCTTATTTCTTAGCAAATGGGGGATGGAGTGACACTTATAAGTGAATGCATTCAGAGGAAGAGCTTGCCTTGACATGTATTTCACTGGGAGAGGCCGTAAATATTTTCCGCACATGTGTCTGTGTATCTGTGCGATGCTTCATTTTGGAAAGCAACAATAACAACTGCGTCATTAAGCAACAGAGAGGCTAATGTGTCAGCTTGCCTAGTGGGAAAGACAAACAAGGATCATCTTGTCAAGTCATAAAATGGATTGTGCTTTGGCACAAGCTCCTTGCTGTCTCTGTGTTCCACAGTTCGAGGACTTGAATCTAACCTGTGGTTGTAAGGTAAGGTATCACCATGACCTCAGGCAGCTTACCAGCTTCCTTCTGCCCTCCAGGGTCCCTGCCACGACTGGGATGGGAAGTTGCTGGAAGCCTGCAACGTGAACCAGTCATGCCCAGGACTTTTCAAAGTGTCCTGAATAGCTGCAGAAATGGAGCACAGTGATTTGTCAGGCATGTGTCGAAGGTCTCTGCCACCATCACAGCTTGTAAACATACATTTAACATTGTAATTGGCTGATTACTTCTTCAGTTTCCATCATTAGATCCCAAACTCCAGGCTTGGAGCTAATAACTGCCCTTATTTATCTCCATATATCCAGCATCCAACACAATACCTGGCATATAGCAATTAATTAGATTTGTTGATTGAATAAATGAATGGCCCTGTCCCAACAGGACAAAGGAATTAGTGGGTTTTTTTCTGAACTAATGATTCTCCTATGACAATGCTCACCTCCCCTAATTTCCTTTGAGCCAATTTATCTCTTTTGTGTTGCATGTGGGTAATGAATATTAAGAACATTTACGCTTTATTTATTTACTCTCTCCCTCAGCAGGGAGACAATGAATAATTCTACCATTAAATCAAATAAAAGGTCAAAGGGATGTGTGATGGGGTAGGAGCATGGAAGAAGGGATGCCTAAGCTTGTCCTGAGGCCAGGCTTGATGGAGATGTCTAAGCATCTTCAGCTGAGAGTGGGTCTCAGCCACCTCCTAGGGGCGGTTTGAAATGCGGGCAGCTGTATTTGTCTTGATTCTGTATTTGTCTTGTCTTTGCCTCTCATTCTCTCTAGAGAATGAGTGGCCGTTAATGGTGGAGTCAAGGATGCTGAACATCCTGTGACACTTTGGTCAATCCCTCTGATGAGTAATTCTCTGCCCACATGCTATCAATACCCAAGATAGGAGTCATCTTTTATATTGTAAGTTAATTTAATTTCAGAATATGATGTTTCTTTTCTTCTCCCACCCTTTCTTTCTTTCTTCCCTGCCTTCTCTTCCTCCCTCCAATACTTACTGAACATCTACTATAGCAAATGTATGGTGAGGATTATGAAGATGAATCAACCATAGACTTGGCCTCAGGGAGCACAGCCATGCAAGGGAAGATATGACATGTGCTTAAAAAACAAGAGAACTGGGCAAAAAATAGGAACTGGAAAGCAAGCAAAGGTAAAATGTTATAGGAGATCAGAAAAGATGTGCCTGATGTTTTCAATGAGATGCATTTTATAAATCAATACCTGTTTGTGTTGTATAAAGCTTTACAGTTTACAAAGGTGTCCCCTGTGTATTTTTTGGTTTTATCACTCCTCACAATAACACGGTAAATGTACTTAGTTTGCCCTCAGATTTATTCCTCATTGGTTGTCTGCTCTACTCTGTGTCACCAGGGCCCTGACCCTCTAGGCCACGCCCCCTCCCTTATTAGCAGGCTTCCAATGTGGTTTGGCCAATGGGACGCACTGGTGGGAATGGGGGGGGAGGTGCTTCTCCACTAAGCAGTGAGTGGCCTTCTGTGTCTGGACTTCAGAATTCTGCCTCCTTTCCCCTTTCTCTTCTTTCTGTTGCAAATCTGTGGTTTGCCTTTACTATCACTTGGGTCTCAGAGCCTCCATCATCTGCGTAAGCAGTTCTTCCCATTAAAATCCCTTGGTTGTAAATATTAGAGGGGGATTGTGTTTTCCTAATTAGATTCTAATTAGAAGGAAAGCATTGCTTTTTTAATATTTAGAGATAAGGAGAGAGAAGAATTAAATGACTTTCCCAAGGTCAACCAGGTACATGAAGCAAAACCCAAGTCTGCTTTCTGATTTTAAGTCCGCTGTCTGTGCTGCCTCCCATAGAGATAATAGCAATGAAAGCGTCCTATAAAGAATTTTCTAAGGTCATATGAAAGCCTCATCTGGTTGTTCTTTCCCGTGTGCTTTTAAATTCGAAAGAGCTGTAAGCTTGTATGGTATGGCCTTTGTTTTCATTTGTTCTTGAAAAAGTTACTATATTAACTAGATTAGGGGAATGCCACACAAGTGCTTGTGGATATAAGCCCGACATTTGACAAAGTCGTTGATAATAGCCTGGTGGAATAATGCACGTTGCTAGAGTCACATGGGTTAGTAGATGATACAAGATAAAAAACAGTCTTCATACTCCTTTTGCTGTAACATCTTAATATTGCTATGATTATCATGATTATCTCACCTCAAAAGAAGAAAAAAAAAAGCAGACGTCATATTGAAAGCTTTTTAGCTTTAGAAAAGTTTTTATACATCTATGAGTCAGAGGTACATTTGTACGCATTACTACACCCTGGCTGCAAGAACATTTTAATTTTCAGTGTTGCTAAATTAATTACGAAATGTTACAATCAGTTAATCAAGTGATTTAATAATAATGAAGGACTGTTCTCTGAAAAGGCCTATGAGGAAGAGTCTGAATTTGCAATAAGGGCCTTGAGGGTTATGGGCCAGTGGGGAGCTGACCCTGGAGAGATGGACAGGAAGGGGGCTCTGTATGAAGGCTCAGTTTGGAGGGACTATTGATTCAGAACACTCCTTTGGGGGTGAGGACTATTTGTTCAGGTGATGCTATTACTTGATGCCTAGTATTTCTCCTATAGAATAAGCAACTGAAACTAGGAGTCGAAAGGCACCATATCACAGTTCAGGAATGGCCACTTACACCACATCCATCAGCCAGCAAATCTATTTTCCCTTGAAGGCAGAGGGGGAGGAGTAGGAGGAAGGCATTTGATGGTGCTATTTCCTTCTTTGCACCCGAAACCAAATAAATAGCCTCTTTCCCTTTTTAAAGTGCATGGTATTGAAGGCTCACGTATCCACGTCTTTCAAATACTTTGTGATCTCACTTACATGTGGACTCTAGAAACAAACACACAAAGGAATCCCAACAAACTGATAGAGAGATCAGATTTGTGTTTACCCGAAGCAGGGGGTTGTGGAGAGGGAATTGAAGGAAGGTCGTCGAAAGGCATAAACTTCCAGTTATAAGGTAAAGAAGTAGTAGGAATGTAATGTCTGGCATGATGACTAGAGCTAACACTGCTGTATGATATATGGAGAAGTTGTTAAGAGAGTAGATCCGAAGAGTTCTCATCACAGAGACATTTTTTTTCTCTTTTTGTAGTATCTATATGAGACGCTGGATATTAACAAAACGTACTGTTGTAATCATTTCACAAGCTACATAAATCAAGCCATCATGCTCTACACCTTAAGCTTATACAGTGATGTACGTCAATTATTTCATGAAAAAAACTGGAAAAAAAGTATGCACTTCTTGGAAGGGTCGGGTTTGGATAAGTTTACACACAAATCCCAGTGATTCTCAGTTGTGGATCCTAGGGGATAGGGAAATTATGGAGTCATCTTTGTGAGATACGGCGGCTAGGGGTTATTTAGCACAAGTTATGTTAGTTGTTAGAGCAGGAGCACCCAACAAAGAATTGTCCTAGAATCATCCCACGTCCACCTAAGTGGAACATATGGTGCCCTTATAATTGTCCTGGTCTGTGTTTGGACCATGGTGGTGAGATTACATTCCTGGAGCTGGGATTGGGATGTCCCCCTAAAAGAGAAGGGCTTCCTAGGTATCAATTTTTGGAAGAAAAAGTGAGTAATGAGGAAAAATTCTCATAGTTCTTTGGGGCAAGTCATCTAAGAGTATTTCTGCTTAGAACAGATGTGGGACCACCTGCAAGAGAGAGTCGATATGGGATCATATTGTTTTGTTGCCTGGAGGGGCTGAGAATCCGCAGCAGAGAGGACTTATGAATTGGTGGACTCCTCACAAAATTCCTTTGGACTGTGGAAGGAACAAGCTGGCCTATTTCATCTAACTCTACTGGTGAAAGCATCTTGTCCACATTGTTGGGGTTGGTGAAAAAGGAGTGTCTCGTAGGTAGGCGTATTTAAGGGGTTGCAGCAGCCTCTGATGTTTTGATGGTGATGGCAGTGGTTCGAATGAAAGAGCTTCAACGGAAGGCAAATCCTAAGTGGGAAAGAATAAGGCTGCAAGGTTCACTCACCCTTTGCCACATGGGAAGTCTGTTATTGCCAACTTTAAGAGACTGAGGTTTTACTATATTAAGGAAATTATGGCTATATGCTCATTAATACTATTTCTTTATATAGGACTGCTCATCAATACACAGAGAGACTACATTTCCCAGCAGTTAGTTTGAGGCCACGTGACTGATAACAGCCCAGAGGATGTGGGCAAAAGTAATATAGGCCACTTGCAAACCTGCTTCATGAAATCGCCCGTGAGAATCTTAGCTCGCTCTTTCTGTGCCCTTTGCATGTGCAGGGTAAAGAGACGGCCACCAGCCCAGTTCCCTGGGTGTTGCATAGAGGCGAACGACCTAGGAGAGTTGCCCAAATACACTGGACTGAGACATGAATGATAATTAAATTTCTTGTTAAGTCACTGATATTTGCGGATGTATTTGTCACAACAGCATATCCTAATTTATGTACAAAAATGTTGAAAGACCATCAACCAGTGAACTGTTGCCATTATCGGGAGAAAAGGGTACGGTAGTATATGACGAGGCTCTACTCTCTACCTGTTGGTGATCCGGATGCGAGGGCATGTGCCTGGCTCTGTCAGAATAGTGTGTGACTCTTGATCTTGGGGCTATGAGTTTGAGCCCCCACTTTGGGCACGGAGCCTACTTAAACAAATTAGCTGCATGAGGACACGGTTAATATGTTGATGAAATTAGGAGCTGGGAGGCAACAGGAAGAGATATATTGTGTACCCGATGGTAACATAGGAATCTAAAAAATAACTAAAAAATTTAGAATCTGGGCCAAAATAAAGCTAAAGTTTTATAGGGCCCAATGGAAACTCCTACACTCGTATCCCAAAAGCCAATCTTACAAGTATAGAATTGATGATATGTGAAAAATGACTTCAACTCTTAACATGACAGTAAGGTCAATATGAGTTGACGTGCTGAAGGTATACAACATAATCTTCAGCTGTCATAATAGAAATACAGAGTCTGAAACTAGATATTAGCTCCTTTCTATTTTATACTGATCAGACAATAATACTACACTCTTTAGTCGCCTCAGAATAAATTGTAGGAATATCCTCAAAGAAAATTACTCACCGTTACACAGAAGTTTGAATTAATGGTATGAGGAACGACTGACAGGACTGGGCATGTTTACTCTGGGGAAAACCAACATGGACCTTGATAACTATCTAAAAAATATACATTTTCGGGGGAGGAGTTAGGATGCTAGAGTCACAGGGGGATCCTGGGCTCGTCTTATTCTTCGAACGCAGCTAGCTGGACAACAAATCATTTTGCATATCGAGGAAAATGATCTGAGGATTACAAGAACAATCTGTGTAATTTGAGGGAGACGATGTGGCAGGTATGCGCTATGGAGAGGGTAATTGGAGTAGCAAAAAGCCGCAAGGCCAGTGGGAGCCCTTTCCGTGGAGAGGAAAAAGAGAGAGGGGGAGAGAAAGCAGCGCATCGGGTTTGTGCAAGAAAAGCACTCCCCAAAACCATTGATGGGGGAATCATGAAGAACCGAGTATTGCAAGTTTTCACGAACAGTGGAGCTGAAATTCTGAGGTTTTGGAAGTCCTTCGCTGCTCACTGGACTAGATCTGGGCAGGTGGCAGTCCTCCTGGGGAGAAGGAGGGGGGCCCAGCAACAGACAGTGGACAGTGTGCTGTGGGGATCCCTGCTGGGTTGCACTGGGAGAGAAAGTTCCCCTCCCTGGAGTGCATTTGGAAGACGGTATATTGCCTAGGGACGAAAGGCCCGGCCTATGCCTTTGAGCGACTATTCAACAACAGGACAGAGGCGTGCATAGCGCGTGGATAGAGTGGTCACAGCTTTTTGCTGTGCGTCACCATAAACTCCAGGCACCTGCACAGCTATGCAACTATTTTCTGGGACAGAATGGCACCAGGTGCAGTGCCGCAAACTTCTCCTCTGGAGAGAGCTGGGTGATGCGATCTTCCTCCACTCACCAGCAGAGTCAGACTTCAGTGAGCCACACAGGGCCCTCAGTCAAGGCCGGAGCCACTTACACCAAACCCCACCACAAAAGAGGCTGCGTCACCACAGCAGAGTGCACCCAGCACATACTGGAAACACTTCCTGAAGCTCCAGGCCTTGGAGAGCATACAACCCCTTCTTAGTATAGCATTACTCTCAGGAGCAGGAAATATAACAAGTTTTCATAATGCACAAATGACAGAATCCTAGACAAAATGACAAGATGGAGGCATTCTCCCCCAAAGTAAGATAAAGAAGAAACCACAGTAAGGGATTTGCTCAAAACAGATACGAGTAATATATCTGAACAAGAATTTAGAACAACAGTCATAAGAATACTAGTTGGGCTTGAAAAAAAAGTATAAAAGACTCCAGAGAAACCCTTGCTGCAGGAAAAAAAGACCTAAAAATTAGGCCCAAATAAAAAATGCTATAATTGAGGTACAAAACTGCCTGGATGCAATTACAATGAGGATGGAAGAAGCAGAGGACTGAATAGATGATACAGGACATAAAACTATGGAAAATAATAAAGCTGAAAAGGAGATGGAATAAAACTATTAGATCACAAACATAGATTTAGGGAAATCAGTGATTCTATGAAGCACAATAATACCTGTATTATAGGAGTCCCAGAAGAAGAAAGGCATGGAAAAGGGATGAGAGGTTTATTTAAACAAATTGTAGCTGGGGCGCCTGGGTGGCACAGTCGGTTAAGCGTCCGACTTCAGCCAGGTCACGATCTCGCGGTCCGTGAGTTCGAGCCCCGCGTCGGGCTCTGGGCTGATGGCTCGGAGCCTGGAGCCTGCTTCCGATTCTGTGTCTCCCTCTCTCTCTGCCCCTCCCCCGTTCATGCTCTGTCTCTCTCTGTCCCAAAAAATAAATTAAAAAAAGTTGAAAAAAAATTAAAAAAAATAAATAAACAAATTGTAGCTGAGAACTTCCCTAATCTGGGGAAGGAAACAGGAATTCAAGTTCAAGAGGCACAGAGAACTCCCCTCAAAATCAAATAGGTCAACACTAAGACATATCATAGTGAAACTTGCAAAATACAAAGATAAAGAGAGAATTCTGAAAGCAGCTAGGGACAAAGGTTCTTAACCTACAAGGGAAGACAGATCAGGTTCACAGCTGATCTGTCCACAGAAACTTCGCAGGCCAGAAGGGAGTAGTGGCATGAAATATTCAGTGTGCTAATGGGGAAAATATGCAGCCAAGAATACTTTAGCCAGCAAGGCTGTCATTCAGAATAAAAAGAGAGCTAAAGAGTTTCCAAGCCAAGCAAAAACTAAAGGAGTTTGTGAACGCTAAACCAGCACTGCTTATTAAAGGGGACGCTTTGAGAAAGAGAGACCAAGAGCACCAAAGACTAGAGAGGAACAGAAACAATCTACAGGAACAGCAACTTTATAGGTAATACAATGACACTAAATTCATATTTATCAATAATTATTCTAAATGTAAATGGACTAAATGCTCCAATCAAAAGACATAGGGTATCAGAATGGATAAAAAGACCCATCAATATGCTGCTTACAAGAGACTCATTTTAGATCCAAAGACACCTCCAGATTGAAAGTAAAGGGTGGAGAACTATTTACATGCTAATGGACATCAAAAGAAAGCTGGAGTAGTCATACTTCTATCAGACAAACTGGATTTTAAACCAAAGACTATAATAAGAGATGAAGAAGGGCACTATATCATAATAAAGGGGTCTATCCGACAAGAAGATCTAACAGCTGTAAATATTTATGCCCCCAACTTGAAAGAAGCCAAATATATCAATTAATAATAAACTTAAAGAAACTCATTGGTAATAATACAATAATAGTAAGGGACTTTAATACCCCACTTACAACAATGGACAGATCATCTTAGCAAATTAACAAGGAAACAATGTTTTTGAATGACACACTGGTCCAGATGGATGTAAACAGATATATTCAGAACATTTCACCCTGAAACAGCACATTGTTTTCAGTTGTACAAGGAACATTCTCCAGAATAGATCACATACTGGGTCACAAATCAGGCCGCGATTGGTACAAGAAGATTGAGATCGTACATGCATATTTTCAGAGCGCAATGCTGTGAAACTTGAAGTCAACCAAAAAAAAATTTGGAAAGACCACAAATACATGGAAGAAAGATGTGGAAGTTAAAGAACATCCTACTAAAAAATGAATGGGTTCGCCAGGAAATTAAAGAAGAAATTTAAAAATTTCCAATGAAGCCAATGAAGCTAATGAAAATGAAAACACAACAGTCCAAAACCTTTGGGATGCAGCAAAGGCAGTCATAAGAGGGAAGTATATAGCCATAGAGGGCTTTCTAAAGAAGAAGAAAAGTCTCAGATATACAACCTAATAGAACAGCAAATACGATCCAAAAGCAGCAGAAGGGAAATACTAAAGATTAGAGCAGAAATCAATTATAGTGAAAACAAAAAACAAAACACAAAAAACAGTAGGACAGATCAACAGAACTAGGAGCTGGTTTTTTGAGAGAATTAACAAGATTGATAAACCCCTAGCCAGACTTATCAAAAAGAAAAGAGAAAGGCCCCAAGTAGATAAAATCATGAATGAAAGAAGAGAGATTACAACCAACACTGCAGAAATACAAACAATTTTAAGAGGATATCATGAGCAATTATATGCCAACAAATTGGGCAATCTGGAAGAAATGGACAAATTCCTACAAACATAAAAACTACCAAAACTGAAACAGGAAGAAATAGAAGATCTAAACAGTTCCATAATCAGCAAAGAAATCGAATCAGTAGTCAAGAATTTCCCAACAAACAAGAGCCCAGGGCTGGATGGCTTCCTAGAGGAATTCTACCAAACATTTAAAGAAGAATTAGTATCTATTCTTCTCAGTCTTTTCCAAAAAATAGAAATGGAAGGAAAACTTCCAAACTCATTCTATAATACCAGTATTACCAAACCAAACAAAGACCCCACTAAAAAGGAGAATTACAGACCAACATCCCTGATGAACATCAATGCAAAAATTCTCAAGAAGATACTAGCAAATTGAATCCAACAGGACATTAAAAGAATTATTCACCATGATCAACTGGGATTTATTCCTGGGATGCAGGAGTGGTTCAACACCCACAAATCAATCAACGTAATGCACTAGACTCCTAAAAGAAGGGATGAAAACCGTATGATTCTTTCAATACACGCCGAAAAACATTTGACAAAATACAGCACCTTTTCTTGATAAAAAAACCCTCAAAAAAGTAGGGATAGAAGGAACATACCTCAAGATCATAAAGGCCCTATATGAAATACCCACACCTAATATCATCCTCAAAGGGAAAAACTGAGATCTTTCCCCCTAAGGTCAGGAACACAATAGGGATGTCCAGTCTCACCACTGTTGTTCAACATAGTACTGGAAGTCCTAGCCTCAGCAATCAGATAACAAAAAGAAATAAAAAGCATCCAAATCAGCAAGGAAGAAGCCAAACTTTCCTCTTCACAGACAACATGATACTCTACCTGGAAAACCCAAAAGACTCCACTAAAAAATTGCTAGAGCCAATACATGAATTCAGCGAAGTCACAGGATATAAAACCAGCACACAAAAATCTGTTGCATTTCTACACATCAATAATGAAGCGGCAGAAAGAGAAATCAAGGGATCTTCCCATTTACAATTGCATCAAAATCCATAAGATATCTAGGAATAAACCTAACTAAAGAGGTAAAAGATCTATACTCTGAAAACTATAGAACACTTAAGAAAGAAATTGAAGAAGACAAAAAGAAATGGAAAAATATTCCACTCTCATGGATAGGAAGAACAAATATTGTTAAAATGTCTATACTACCCAAAGTAATCTACAGATTCGATGCAATCCCTATCGAAAAAAACACACCAGCATTTTTCACAGAGCTAGAACAAAGTATTCTAAAATTTGTATGGAACCAAAGATGACCCCAAATAGACAAAGTAATGTTGAAAAAGAAAAGGAAAGTGGGATGCATCACAATTCCAGACTTCAAGGTGTATTACAAATCTGTAATCATCAAGACAGCGTGGTATTGGCAGAAAAACAGACACATATATCAAAGGCACAGAATAGAAAATCCAGAAATGGACCCACAGCTATATGGTCAGCTCATCTTTGACAAAGCAGGTAAGAATATCCAATGGAAAAAAGACAGTCTCCTCAACAAATGGTATTGGGAGAACTGGACAGCAACATGCAGGATGAAACTGGACCACCTTCTTACACCATACACAGAAATAAATTCAAAATGAATGAAAGACCTAAATGTGAGACTGCAAACCATCAGAATCCTAGAGGAGAACACAGCAACTTCTTTGTCCTCGGCAGGAGCAACTTCTTACTAGACACTTTGCTAAAGGCTAGGGAAACAAAGGCAAACATGAACTATTGGGACTTCATCAAGATAAAAACCTGCACAGCGAAGGAAACAATCAACAGAACTAAAAGGCAGCCTACAGAATGGGAGGCGGTATTTGCAAATGACATATTGAATAAAGGGCTAGTATCCAGAATCTGTAAAGATCTTATCAAATTCAACACCCCAAAAGTAAATAATCCAGTTAAAAAATGGGCAAAAGACATAAACAGACATTTCTCCAAAGAAAATATACAAATGGCTAACAGACACATGAAAAAAATGCTCAACAGCATTCATCATCATGGAAATACAAATCAAAACCACAATAAGACATCACCTCATACCTGTCAGAATGGCTAAAATTAACAAGCTAGGAAACAACAGATGTTGGTGAGGATGTGGAGAAAGGAGAGCCCTGTTATACTGTTGATGGGAATGCAAACTGGTACAGCCATTCTGGAAAACAGTGTGGAGGTTCCTTAGAAAGTCAAGATAGACACTCTATGACACAGCAATTGCACTACTAGGTATTTATCCAAAGGATACAAAAATACTGATCCAAAGGGGTGCATGCACCCCAATGTTTGTAGCAGCATTATCAACAGTAGCCAAATCATGAAAAAAGCCCAAATGTTCATGAACTGATGAATGGATAAAGAAGATGTGATGCGCATGCACACACACACACACACACAATGGAATTACTCAGCTATGAAGTCTTACCATTTACAATGATGTGGATGGAACTACAGTGTATTATGCTAAGTGAGGTAAGTCAGTCAGAGAAAGACAAATACCATATGTTTTTACCCATATGTAGAGTTTAAGAAACATAACAGATGAACATAGGGGAGGGGAAGGAAAAATAAGATAAAAACATAAAAGGAGGCAAACCATAAGAGACTTTTAACTATAGAGAACAAAGTGAGGGTTGATAGAGGGAGGTAGCTGGGGGGCTGAGCTAAATAGGTGATGGGTATTAAGGAGAGCACTTGTTATGATGAGCACTGGATGTTGTAAGTGATGAATCACTGAATTCTACTTCTGAAACCAATATTGCACTGTATGTTAAGTAATTAGAATTTAAATAAAATTTTGAAAAGAAAAACACATATACATTTTTAAGATCTAATTCATATATCACAAAGCTCACTTTTAAATATTGTGTAATTCAGTGATTTTTTAAAGTATATTTACAATGCTTTGCAAATATCACCACTATCTAATTTCAGAATATTTTCATATTCTGAAAAGTCCATGTCAATTAGCAGTCACTTCCTAGTTTCTCCTCCTCATAGTCACTGGAAATCACTGATCTATGCTTGAATGTATTTGTCTATTCTGGACATTTTATGTAAGTGAAATAATATAATTAGTTGTGTTATGTCTCTAGCTTCTATCACTTAGTGAATTTTTTTTTAATTCATCCACTGTGTCGGATTTACCACAACTTTGATTCCTTTTTATGACTGAATAATAGTCTATTGTAACCATTTGCTTATCCATTCATTAGTTGATGTACATTTGTATCTGTCTTTTGGCTACCAAAAATAATACTTCAATGAACATTGATCCACAATTTTTTATGGCATATGTTTTCAAAAGTTCTTTTGGGTATATACTTAGGAATGGAATTACTGGGTCATAGAGCTATTCTGTTTAATGTTTTGAGGAATTACTACACTGTTTTCCAAAGCAGCTGTTTTTCATTCTTACCAGCAATGATGATGTCTCCAGTTTCTCCACAAACTGCCTTGTTAGTGTCCATTTTTTTAATTATAGCAATTTAGTGGATGTGAAGTCGTATCTCACTCTGACTTGATTTGCATTTCCCTAATGATTAGTGATATTGAGAATCATTTCATGTGCTTATTGGCCACTAGCATATCTCCTTTGGAGAGATGTCTATTCAGATGCTTTCCCATTTTTAAAATTGGGTTGTCTTTTTTTTTTTTTAACATTTATTCATTTTTGAGAGACAGAATCAGGGCATGAGTGGTGGAGGGGCAGAGAGAGAGGGAGACAGAATCCCAAGCAGGCTACAGGCTCTACATGTAATAATATATACATTTAAAAATATATATATATTTAGGGGCGCCTGGGTGGCGCAGTCGGTTAAGCGACCGACTTCACCCAGGTCACGATCTCGCGGTCCGTGAGTTCGAGCCCCGTGTCAGGCTCCGGGCTGATGGCTCGGAGCCTGGAGCCTGTTTCCGATTCTGCGTCTCTCTCTCTCTCTGCCCCTCCCCCGTTCATGCTCTGTCTCTCTCTGTCCCAAAAATAAATAAAAAACGTTAAAAAAATTAAAAAATATATATATATTTAAATTTATATTACATATTTTATATTTATATATCAATTATATGTAATATTATATATTTTATATTTATATAAAAATATATGTGTGTCTGGGCGCCCGGCTAGCTCAGTCGGTAGAGCATGAGACTCTTAAAAATATATGTGTGTATGTATATATATGTGTATATATATATATACACATATGTGTATATATTTAAAAAATATATATTTAAATTTATATTATATATTTTATATTTATATCAAAATTATATATAATATTGTATATTTTATATTTATATAAAAATATGTATGTATGTGTGTGTATATATATGTGTGTATGTATATATATGTGTATATGTGTATATATATATATATATGTGTATACACACACACACACACACACATATTTTTTAACCATTCATCTGGCGACATTTAGGTAAGTTTCCCAAACCTAGTGAATAATGTTGCAATAAACTTGGGAGTGTACATATTACTTCAAGGTAGTGACCTCATTTCCTCTGGATATATACTAAAAAGTGGGGTTGCTGGATCTCACGGGGGTTCCATTTTTAATTTTTTGAGGAAACTCCATACTGTTTTCCATAGTGGCTGTGCCAATTTACATTTCCATCAACAGTGTACAAGGGTTCCCTTTCTTCCACATCCTCACCAACATTTATCTTTTACTTTTCTGATAATAGCCATTCTAACAGGTGTGAAGAGAGATCACACTGTGGTTTTGATTTGTATCTCCCTGATGATTAGCACCTTATCACATACCTGATGGCCATTTGTATATCTTCTTTTGAGAAATGTCTATTGATGTCCTTTGCACATTTTAAATTGGGTAATTTGGTTGTTTTGCTACTGAGTTGTATGAATATTAAATGTAAAAATATTTAATATTTTGGACATTAACCCCTTATCGGATATACGATTTACAAACACGTTCTCTAGTTTGTTAGGCTGTCTTTTCATTCTGTCGATTGTTTCCTTCACTGGTTGTAAGTTTTTTAGATTGAAGCAATCCCACTTGTCCATTTTTGCTTTTGGGGTAATATCAAAAAAAATCATTGCCTAGACCATTGCCATGAGGATTTTTCCCTCTGTTTTCTCCCAGTGCTTTTACAGTTTTTGGTCTTACATTTAAGACTTTAATCCATTTTTAATTGATTTTTGTATATTGTGTGAGAAAACAGCCAATATAATTCTTCTGCATGTGGATATCCAGTTTTTCTAACACCATTCATCAAAGGGACTACTATTTCCCTATTGTGTGTTTTGGGCACCCTAATTGAAGATCAGATGACCATAAAGACTAGATTTATTTCTGGGCTCTGCGTTATGTTCCATTGGTCTGTATGTCTGTTTTTATTTCAGTACCATACCGTTTTGATTACTATAGCTTCTGTATATTTTGTATATACACAGCTTCCAGCTGTGGTGTTCTTGCCTTAAGATTGCTTTGGCTATTTGGGGTCTCCAGTTCCATATGACTTCTAGAATTTTTTTTCTATTTCTGTGAAAAGTACCATTGGAATTTTGATACAGATTGCATTGAATCTGCAGATCACTTTGGGTGGTGTGGACATTTTAACAATATGAAATCTTCCAATCCATGAAAAGGGGCTATCTTTCCATTTATTTGTTTCTTCCTTAATTTTTCATCAATGTTTTATAGTTTTCAGTGCACAGATCTTGCATCTTCTTGGTTAAATTTATTTCTAAGTATTTTATTCTTTTTGATATTATTGTGAATAGAATTGTTTTCTTTCCTTTTTAGACAGTTTGTTGTTAGTAGATAGAAATGCAACCGATTTTTGTATGTTGTATGTTTGTATGTTGGTTTTGAGTCGAGCCACTTAGTTAAATTCATTCATTAGTTCTAAGTGTTTTGGTGGTGTCTTCAGGGACTCCTATCTATAAGATCAGATCATCTGCAAAAAAAGAATTTTTCTTTTTCCTTTCTGACTTGGACGCCATTTATCTATCTATCTATCTATCTATCTATCTATCTATCTATCTAATTACCCTGACTAGTACTTCCAGAACTGCGTTGAATGGAAGTGGTAAGAGTGGGCATACTTGTCTTATTCCTGATTTTAGACAAAAAGCTTTTCACTGTTGAGTGTGATGTTAATTGTGGGCTTATCATATATGGCTTTAATTATATTGAAATAAATTTCTTCTATATGTAAGTTTTTATGGTTTCTATTATGAATAGATATTGAATTTTGTCAAATGCTTTTTCTGCATCTACTGAGATGATCATATATTTTTTATCCTTCATTTTGTTGTTAATGTACCACACTGATTGATTTATGGATGTTGAACCATCCTTATATCCCTGAAATAAGTCCAGCTCGATCATGGTATATAATCCATTTGATGTTTTGTTGAATTTGGTTTGCTAGTATTTTGCTGAGGATTTCTGCATCTACGTTGGGAATATTGGCCTGTAATTTTCTTTTCTTATAGTGCCCTTGTCTGATTTTGACTGCGTATGTTGGAAGAGAAGAAAGATCTAAAACCAATCATCTAACATTCTACCTTAGGAAACTGGAAAAGAGGGAGAAAATTAAATCCAAAGTAAGCAGAAAAAAAAGAAATAAGAAGTTGAGCAGAAATTGAAATTGAAAACAGGAAATCAATAGAGAAAAATCAAGGAAACCAAAAGCTAGTTCTTTGAAAAAAACAATAAAATCCATAAGCTCTGGCCAGGCTAGCTGGTAAAAAAAAAAAGAGAAAAAAAAAGAGAAGGTACACAGACGACTAGTATAAAAAATGAAATTGAGGGTATGACTACAGATATCCTGGAAATTAAAAGGATAATAAGGGAATAGTATGGACAGCTCTGTGCTCACAAGTTTGATAGCTTAGATGAAACGGACCAAATCCTTGAAAGAAACAACTTGCTAAAACTTACACAAGAAAAAGTAGACAATGCGGATAGGCCTGTATCTATTTAAAAAATGGAATCAATCAGTAATCAACCCTTCAAAACAGAAAGCACTAGGCCAAGATGAGTTCACTGGTGAATCCTACCAAACACTTAAGGAAGAATTATCCTAATTCTCTACAATCTCTGTCAGGGGATAGAAGCAGAGGGAATAGTTCCTAACACATTCTATGAGGTCAGCATTACCTTAATACCAAAACTAGACAAAGACATTACTAGAAAACTGCAGACCAATCTCTCTTATGACCATAGAGCCTTCTGCTTTTCCTATTATGCATATATTGGTGTGCTTGATGTGGTCCACATTTCTGAGTCTCTATTCCTCTTTTTCTATTCTTTTTTCTTCCCGTTACTCAAACTGGATAATCTTAGTTGACTTATCTTCAAGTGTGATGATCGTTATTCTGCCTATTCAAATAAGCTGTTGAGCCCACTACTGTAGTCTCATTTCAGTTTTTGTTTTTCAACTCTTGAATTTTGTTCTTTTTATATTTTTTGTCCTTATTGATATTCTCTATTTGGTAAGACATCATCATCTTCATATTTTCCTTTAATTCTTTAGACATGGCTTCCTTTAGTTCTTTGGACACATTTAAAATGCCTAATTGTAAAGTTTTGGTTTTTTTTTTTTTTTTTCTAGTTAAGTGCAACATCCAGGCTTTCTCAGGGACAGTTCCTATCTCTTTCTCTCCCCCACCCCCCACACTTTTTGGGGTCATCCTTTCTTTCTTTTTTTTTTTTAATTTTCTTTTTTCAACGTTTATTTATTTTTGGGACAGAGAGAGACAGAGCATGAACGGGGGAGGTGCAGAGAGAGAGGGAGACACAGAATCGGAAACAGGCTCCAGGCTCTGAGCCATCAGCCCAGAGCCCGACGCGGGGCTCGAACTCACGGACCGCGAGATCGTGACCTGGCTGAAGTCGGACGCTTAACCGACTGCGCCACCCAGGCGCCCCTGGGTCATCCTTTCTGATTTCTATGCATGCCTCATAATAATTTGTTGGAAACTGAATGTTTTAAGTAAAATAATGTGGCAAGTCTGAAATTCAGTTTCTCCCACACACTTGAGGTTTATTTTGTTCTTGTTGATAGTTGTTATAGATGTAGTTTGTATATATGTTACCTGACTTTCGAACCAATTTTGTAAAGTCTATATTTTTTTGTTATGTGTGCCCACAAAATCTGTTCAGTTAGCTTGGTAGTGAGTTAAATGGTGCCCGGGAAGTAAGATATACATGTAGAAAATAAAACTTGACTCCTATTCACACCTCCCCCCACACAAAAATCAATTCCCTATGGGTTGTAGATCCAAATGTTAAAAAGATAACATAACATTTCTAGAACATTGGACAACATCTACGTGATCTTAGAGTAGACAGATATTTGTATTTCCCTATAATATTTAGAATCACCTTGTCAATTTATACGATAAGAATGGTTGGGATTTTGTTTCAGATTGCACAGACTTATGAAATCAGTTTAGGGAAATTAACATCTTGACAATATTGAGGCTCTCAATTGTTATGTCCAAATGTGGTACATTTCTCCATTTATTTAGATATTTCTTAAATTTCCTTCAGTAATGATTTGTAGAGGTCTTGCATATCTTTTATGAGGTTATTTGCATAGATATGTTGTGCTTTGGGATGTTGTTGCAAATGGGATCCCTTTTAAATATTATTTTCTTTTTTCTATTTTCTTCGTCTGCTGTCTGCAAGCTGGAGAGCCAGGAAAATGGGTGTTCTAATCAATCTGAGTCAAAAAGCCTGGGAATAAGGGGGCGGGTGGTGTAAGTCCCAGTGTATGAGTACAAAAACCTGAAAACCGGAAGCACTGAGGGCAGAAGAAGATGGACATCTTAGTTCAGAGAAGGCAAATTTACCTTTCCTTCACCTTTTTTTGTGCCATATCACTCAAAAGATTGAGTGATGTCTGCCTTTATTGGTAAAGATCTTTAAGCAATCTGCCGATTCAAATGCTAATCTCTTCTGGGACCACCTTCATAGACACGCCCGGAAATAATGTTTTACTAGCTATTTACTAGCCTTTAGCCCAATCAGGTTGACACATAAAATTAACTGTCACAATTGACATATTTACGATGAAACCTATAACCTTGTAAATGTGATTTAAAATTTTACTAGCATACATTTGTACTTTGGACTTTCTACATATATAATCTTGCCTTCTGCAAAATTTTTTAAAAAAGAAAAAGAAAAGAGAAAAAGGTTGTTTTATTTCTTCTTTTCCAAAATTAATTAATTAATTAATTAATTATTAATTTATCTATCCATCCTGGCTTCATTGTACTAGCTAGCTAGAACTTTTATTAAAATATGAATATAAGTGGTGATACCAAGCATCTTTGATTCATTTCAAATCTCAGAGCAAAATCTTCCAAGTTACCATTAACCATGATGATAACTGGAGGTTTGGATGGATAGTCCTTAATAGATGAAGGATATTCTCTTCTATTCTTTGTTAACAAAGTGGTTTCTTCTCCTCCCTGCCCCACTACGAATGGATGTTAAGTCTCTGAATCTGTTGAGATGGTTGTATTTTGTCTTTTTCTATTCATGTAGTAAAATACATTGATTTTGTTGCTGTTGTGGTTCTCCCCTTCCGGTCTCAGTCGTTTAGTTCTAGAACCCCTTAGGAAAAACAATAATGAGGCCTGTTACGTCTTCATAACAGAGAAGGGTATACCACACATTAAGTATACCTGTTTCAAAAACTGCCAAGAGTTACAATATGATTCCACAACTGAAAAATGATGATATCCTAATTTTGAAGTTGACTGTTAAACTACTAGCCTTTACATTTTTTATTTATTTTTGAGAGACAGAGCACATGTGGGGGAGGGGCAGAGAGAGAAGGAGACACAGAATCCAAAGCAGGCTCCAGGCTCTGAGCTGTCAGCACAGAGCCTGATGCGGGGCTCAAACTCACGGACTGTGAGTTCATGACCTGAGCTGAAGTTGGACGCTTAGCCGACTCAGCCACCCAGGTGCCCCCTAAACTACTAGCCTTTAATAATAAAACAAGAGAGGGGCGCCTGGGTGGCACAGTCGGTTAAGCGTCCGACTTCAGCCAGGTCACGATCTCGCGGTCCGTGAGTTCGAGCCCCGCGTCAGGCTCTGGGCTGATGGCTCGGAGCCTGGAGCCTGTTTCCGATTCTGTGTCTCCCTCTCTCTCTGCCCCTCCCCCGTTCATGCTCTGTCTCTCTCCCAAAAATAAATAAAAAACGTTGAAAAAAAATAAAAAAATAAAAAAATAAAACAAGAGAGCATACCAGAAGTGGCAAACTGGTGACCTGCAGTGTAAATATGGCCTACAGTGGTTTTGTCTGGCCCACAGTAGTTTTAAACCACCCCTATCCCCCAACACATACAATTTACTGCTAATGATACAAAGATTTTACATTTACATCTGCGATTGCTGCCTTCTCTTAAATATTTATATTTACATTTATACTTATGCATACACATACATACATACATACATATCTGACAAGAGTGGACCCGCATGCAACAGTCAGCTGGAGAGTACCCCCTTTTGACAAGACAAAGTATTTGTTCCTCAATTTGCCATTGATGTATACTAACCTACCAAATTGCTACTTCTAATTTTTTGTACATCTTGTAATCTTGGCAGACTACTGGCCATTTCGTGAAAATGTTGTTCAGTAAGTAAACAACATAAAAACATCTACATTTTACACGGCCATAAAATGCTGGAATAGATTATGCCAAAATGAAAAAGGTAAACTAAACAGCAAGGGTGGAGAAGGTTGGAACTCGGACTTTTAAGATTCTAAAGCAAGCCAAACCATGATAGACAATTTTGGAAATGTTATAGTATACAACATATAGTATACAACATGACCCTTCAGCTAACGCTAAGAAAATGCCAACCATCTGTAAGAGAAACTAACAGACTGTAAGGGTGGTTTCCTTTATCTTGCTGAACTGTAAAGATCTCACTTTGATATCAATTCGAAATGTTTACTGGAATGACCACTTTCCAGATAATCAAAACAATTTACATACTAAAACACTATTAATATAGGATAGGGTCTATGTGAGAAGGGAGATGGCTCATTTTCAGAAGTCCAAATAAAAGCTGTGCTGTCTAACAATAGGTTTACAACCAATTGGAAAATGTAAGAGCCCTTCCCCTCCTCCAAATGGAGTCCCAAACCCTTAGACACTTCACTTCCTGCTTCTTCCCCTCTCCTGTTTGCAGGCTTTACAATGAGCATGCGCCAAAGAACTGAAGTCTCTGCATCACCCAAGGAATGTACATTTGTTCCAATCAGGCTGTTTCCCTTACATGGGCATAGGTGACGTCTGGTTAAGGCTGTAACCTCTGTAGCACTCAGCCAATGAGGAACCGGGGGAGGGACTTGCTACGCTAGGAGATAAATTGCCTACTGTAACTGTCCAGAGTGTGCCTGTCCATCAGACACCTGCTCTTGTAAGAACGTTGATTAAAGCCTCCCTTCATGTGCTCCGAGTCTCTGCGTCCCTCCTTTGATTGGGTCAGTGGGCTAATTTCTCAGTCTATCATTTGAAATCAGACTCAAAGGATGCATTACTAAATAATAAGCTGCCCTTACGTATATCATCAGTGATTAGTTTGGTAATTCAGTTTACCCCACTTCAATTCCAGGCACGAAGAGGACACTTTCCAGAAAGTTTTTTATTGGGAGAGGTGGCAAATAAGCAGGTGAGTATACGATCTGCAGTTGAAAACAAAGAAAACTTTTCATTTATTGACAAGTTTCGTGGCCAAGACACTCTCCAAGTGCCGAAAACAAGAAGATACTCAGAAAGTGTAGTAGGTTAATAAGTCATCCAATAAATTACAGTAGAAGAGTCCCACAAAAAAGGAGTCTATGTATTTGTAGATATGGTAGAATCCCAGGTTCTTTTCTACATTGTTTTAGAAGATGAAAATGAGTATATGTTTGAGCTAATACAAAGTAATTCACCTCTTTCTCAGGTCTGTCCGTATTAGCCACCTCAGCACGGCAGATGTTTCGTGGATTTTGCCAGCCTTGTCCACGAGGCCCTCACAACATCCCGAACTGTTAAAGAGTCCAACTCTTGGGTTGCTATTTAGGATTGCAGGATGTTTGCGGCTTTTGGGAAGTCATCGCTCAGTTTACAAATCACATAAATGGGGAGAGCTGCCACTTCCTAAGTGCTCGGTTCCCTTCCCCAATTACGTCTTCCAGGAGTTTCCAGCTTTCCTGCATTCCTCCATTCCAAGAATTTCAAAGGGATGTGTAGGTAAATGACGGATGGCCACCTCTGCCTGAGGCCCAATATCCAGCAACAGGTGGGGCGCCCAGAATCCAGAAGTCGCTTGCTGCCCACGCAGAAGCCTGCTCCTCTGAGCTCCGCAACTGCAGGGAGGACACTTGTCGCTGGTTTAGGAGTCACAGAAGGCTTCCTCGTGTTGCAGGATTCTTTACCTCAACACTCAGGGTTCGCTGTCTCGCTGCTTTGAAGCATGAAGAGGTGGATACAAAATAAAATGAGCAGCAGGCAAAAGTTTATTAGAATATAAGATCAGAAAGTAGCAAAAGTATGAAAGATCTCTTTATAGAGAGGCAGCATTCTAAAGTAAATGCCCATGGACTACAGGCAAGGGATTCTATTTTAATGTTTTTGTTTTGTTTTTAATTTATTTTTGAGACAGGGAGAGACAGAGCATGAGTGGGAAAGGGCAGAGAGAGAGGGAGACACGGAATCCGGAGCGGACTCCAGGCACTGAGCTGTCAGCACAGAGCCCGACACGGGGCTCGAATCCACCAACTGTGAGATCATGACTTGAGCTGAAGTCAGAAACTTAACCGACCCAGCCACCCAGGCGCCCAAGGGACTCTATTTTATAGCATTTTGGTCGGTCCTTTTCCTTTTCCCCTGTTTCTTCTCCAGTTCTACCCTTGTTGGGTAGGTAACTCTAAATGCTTAACCATTCCTTTTTGATTGACTCCTTTCCATTGTATGAGGGGTGGTCTATGGCCATACCTTCCTTGTGGGTCACAAGGTCTACTTATTTTTAGTTAGGTCTTTTGTGTGTCAAATTTCTGAAGGAAACCTGAGGGGGAGTAGCTGTTGTCTGTTATGTTTTTTTTTGTTTTTTTTTTTTTTTTTACATTTATTCATTTTTGAGAGACAGAGAGAGACAAAGCACAAGTAGGGGGGGGGCAGAGAGAGAGGGAGACACAGAATGAAGCGTAGGCTCCAGGCTCTGAGCTGTTAGCACAGAGCCCGACGCAGGGCTCGAACTCACGAGCTGTGAGATCATGACTGAGCCGAAGTCGGACTGCCTAACCGATTGAGCTGCCCAGGCGCCCCAAAATCAAGAGTGGGACGCTTAACTGACTGAGCCACTCAGGCACCCCTTCACATTTTTAAGAGGAACTTCATGCCTGAGGGAGTTTGCTGAAGGTCAGATGTTCCCAGGAGAAATGTTTTAAAATATGTTCCCCCCCCCCCCCCCAGGGGCCTTCAAGCCTTAGCCTGTCCCTTTCTGCTTACTGACTCCTATCTTTCCCTGTCACTCGTCCTTCAAATTAGTCACAGTGGGCCACTCCTCAAAAGCTGTCCAGTTGGGTCCGAATCCTGCAGAAATGCCTCCGAAGGCATCTGACAGACTGCCACTGTGAGAGGGCCCACCCAGCGGGTCCAGCCTCCGCAGGCAGCCCAGCACCCAAGTTAGGACGCCGACCACCGCATCGTCCATGCAATTGGTCGGTGTCTCGGCTGGAGAGGTTGGGAGAGACGCAGAGGTAGCAAGGCCGGCCGGCTGGCTCTGCTTTAGACCGAGACGTGCAGGGCACTGGCCAGGGTGGGAGGCCGGCACTCTGGCGGGCGCCTGTCACTAACCAGAGGCCAAGTGAGCACTCTGTCACAGTTCCTAGAGATGGAGACGGTCTGGTGCTGTGGTTGGCCAAGGGCCTGCGCCCAGGGCACGTGCTCCAGGCCGGGATCGACACGGTGGCGGAAAAGGCCTCACCGTGCCGCCCTGGGCGCCCGGTGGCTCATCTCTTCTCAGCTGGCAGTCTGCCAGGCCAAGACAGCTCATGCCAAGTTGCCAAGAACTGAACAGCTCATGCCAAGTTGCCCAGCCCACCGAGGCCCACTACACCGAGGTAGTCGCAGCCCGGGGATCCGTGCATGCCCAGCTGAGCTGTTTCAACCTGGAGGAAGGCCTTCCCCAGGGCACCTGGGAGAGTCAGCTGGTTAAGCCTCCGCCTTCGGCTCAGGTCATGATCTCGTGGTTCGTGGGTTCCAGCCCCGCCACGGGCTCTGTGCTGACAGCCCAGAGCCTGGAGCCTGCCTCCGAGGCTGGGTCTCCCTCTCTCTCTGCCCCCTCCCCCATCACACTCGGTCTCTCTCTTTCTCAAAACGAAACGTTAAACAGTAAAATAAAATACAATACAATAAAATAAAGGCCTTCCGGGGCTGTGCTGGCAGTGCTGGGGCAGTCCTCCAGCTCAGGTGCAGCTCTGCTGAAAGAGCCTCTAAAGAGCCTCCACCGGCCTCTGCTTCAGGGAGTTCAGCGCCTCCTCGCTCAGGGCAACTTCTGCCTGCACGGTGAGTACCTCCTCCCTGGCAGCCGTGACTGGCCTTCCTGGAAGTTGTCGATACGTTGGTTTTTAAAGTTATGCGGATGAACTAATACACTGCTACCCGGTTACATCGCTTTTTAGAGTTAGGGAAACATGATCTGGAAAACTATCAAATGGCTTGACAAAGCAACAGTACGTTACCTCCTACATATATATTTTTGTTGTTTAGTGACCACATCTCCCGTGTTGGGTGTAACATTAGAAAATTTGGTACCCTTGGGATGCTTGGCCCGCTATATCCTAAGTTCTGAGTACACTCTCTCCTCAAAAGTGTCCTATTCAACAGAAGTTTAAATCTAAAGGGAGCGTTTGATGAGGCTTTAAAACAAATACGCATATGTTGAGCCAAATGTTTTTTTTTTAATTCTTTTTTTTTTTTTAATTTTTTTTTTTCAACGTTTATTTATTTTTGGGACAGAGAGAAACAGAGCATGAATGGGCGAGGGGCAGAGAGAGAGGGAGACACAGAAACGGAAACAGGCTCCAGGCTCTGAGCCATCAGCCCAGAGCCCGACACGGGGCTCAAACTCATGGACCGCGAGATCGTGACCTGAGCCAAATGTTTTAAAACAGAATATGTCAATTGTTTACAGCTTGGGTGTGAGAAGGAAGATGTAAATTCAAGGTACATTTTTCCTCTACCTTTTTTTTTTTTAACTTCATTTGTTTTGAGAGAGAACACAGGCAGGGGAGGGGCAGAGAGAGAGCGAGTCCCTAGCAGGCCCGACGCAGGGCTCCATCTCGCAAACCTAACCATGAGATCATGACCTGAGCCAAGATCAAGAGTCTGATGCTCAACCTACTGAGCCACCCAGGCACCCCTTTCCTCTGCCTTTAATGTCAGTTTTGTACTTACTTGAAGATCCCTTTAAAAACGTAGCAAAATCGGGGGCACCTGGGGGCTTAGTCAGTTGCGCTTCCAACTTCTGCTCAGGTCATGATCTGACGGTTCATGAGTTCGAGCCTCAGATGGGCTTTCTGCTGTCAGCCTGTCAGTGCAGAGCCCTATTTGGATCCTCTATCCCCCTCTCTCTACTCCTCACCCCCGCCCCCTGCGTTTGCCCCCCCCCAAAACAGCAAAGTCAGCAGCCTTATTTAATGTAATCAAAATATTCTTCAATGTACAAAAAGATTATGCAGAAAGAATAGTGTCTGTAAACAGATACGGATTTTAAGGCTAGAAGAATATGGAAAGCTTCTATAACATTCTGCACAGCCGGTTACTCACACAAATTTCAATACCATGAAGATAAGCATAGGGTACTTTATCCAAACACCCTCTGACCACAATTCTCCAGTAAGAACTAGCATGCTGGATGGAAAGCAGAATTCTTGTCGAGTAATATTCACATCCAGTTAGCTAAGCAAGTCCCGAACAATAGACTAAGAGGGAAAAAGAAAGAACATACAGCAATGAGAAAAGTCAAAGGCAGGAAGGTGGGAGGACAGAGTAAAGGATTAGGCTAAGAGCGCATTTCAGGTGTGCCTGACATCCAACTTTGACTATGGGAAAAAGGAGTTGTTTTCATGAACGATCTTTCCCCTGTGGGCTCTCATGATGAGCTGTCTTTTTAATCAAAGCTGTAAGTCCTTTCAATGACCAAGAGTTCCTTAAGCCACGAGCACTTCACCTGGAAATACCTGAGCTGCTGCTGCACCTGAGAGCAAGGTTGTTTTTACTCAAATTGGTTATTTTATGCTTTCTTCATTAATATACATTGATGTTGGAATGTTAAAACATTTTTTTTTTTTTAAGCCAAAGTGACCATGGTGTGTTATCCTTTCTGGATACGGCTAGATTTGATTTGCTAAAATTAAAAAAAAAATTCTTTTTTTTTACATTTATTTAGTGTTGAGAGACAGAGCACAAGTGGGGGAGGGGCACAGAGAGAGAGGGAGATACAGAATCCGAAGCAGGTTCCAGGCTCTGAGCTGTCAGCACAGAGCCCTACGCGGGGCTCAAACTCACAAGCCATGAGATCATGACCTGAGCCGAAGTTGGACGCTTAACCAATGGAGCCACCCAGGCGCCCTGATTTGCTACAGTTTTGTGTAAGATTTTTCCTTTTAGGTAAATGTGAGAGATGGACCTCTAATTTTCCTTTATTGTAATATCTTTAGCAAGTTTTGGTTTCAATGTTTGCTCTCCTCATAAAATGAACTGGAAAGTATGCCTTCTTTTAATGCTCCATGGAATTTGTCGGTGTGATAGAATTTATTCCTTAAATATGTGATGGAAGTGACTGGTAAATTCTTCTGGATCTAGGATTTTCATTGAGGGAAGCCTTTTTGATTTATTCCTTTAATAGATGAGGAACCATTTGGAGTTTCTGTTTAGTTTTAGTAAGTTGAGCCTTCCTTAGGGTCCATTTCATCTAAAATTTTACATTAATTAGCCTAAAGTTATTCACAGTAAGCTATGATGACTGTTATGACTTTCTTTAAATGTAGGACCTGTAATGAGGTCTCCTTTTTAATTTCTAATTTTTGTTGTTGGTGTTTCTCTCTCTCTCTGTCTCACACACACTTGTCTACAGGCTGGCCAATTATAGCCTTGGATCAAATCTAGCCTTGTGCCTGTTTTTGTACATAAAGGTTTATTGTGACACAACCACAACTATTCATTTATTATCTATGGCGGCTTTCCCACCACAATGCCAGATAAACAATTACACAGAGATCATAAGGCTTACCAATGGAGAAAAAAGTTATCGGGACCTTTACGGAAAAGGTTTCTTACTCCTGATCTATGCTATTGGTCTACTGAAAGAGCCAACTTTTATCTTTGTTTCTCCTCTGTATATATGTTTGTTTCAATAATTTAATTTCTTTTTATTTTCTCTTCTTTCTTCATCTGCTTTTTTAAAATACCTTTTTGAGTGTTTGCACCGATAAATTGATTTGCAGCCTTTCTTCACTCGTCAGTGATAAATTTCCCTCTAAACAAGGCTTTAATTGCAATCCACCAACTTTGATAGGTTTCCAATGCCATTTAGTTCAAAATAGTTTCTAATTTCCGTTGTAATTTCTTATTTGATCATTGGGTTATTTAGAATTGGATTTCCTAATTCCCAAACATACTTTCCAGTTTTGTTTTGTTAATCATTTCTAGATTAATTTCACAGTGGTCTGGCAATATAGTCTCTATGGTTTTGTTTCTTTGAAATTTTTGCGAGCCTCTCTATGGTCAATATTATGTGAAAAAAATGTGCATTCCGAGATTGTTATGTATAGTGTTCTAAATATGTCAGTTGGGATTTTGTAATTCTCTCATTCATGTCTCTATCCTTACTGATGTATTGTCTGTTTGTTCTTCAATTATTGAGGGAAGGATGCTGCAATCTCTCATTATGATTGTGAATTTTTTTTAAGTAATTTTTAAGTAATCTCTATACCCAACATAGGGCTCAAACTCATAACCCTGAGATCAAGAGTCACAAGCTCTACAGACTGAGCCAGCCAGGTGCCCCATGACTGAATTTTTTACCCGTCCTTTTACTTCTGTATTTTTGCTTTCTATATTTTCATACAAAAGATAGATTAAGTAGTTGAAATTTTAGGATTGTATATTGTCATGGTGAATTGACCATTTTATCTTATGAAAGAAACAGCCTTGATTCTTTCTAGGGATGCCTCTTGCCTCAGTGCTTACCTGTCTGACGTATAACAAGCTAAGCAGATTTCTTTGATTAGCAAATGGTGTCTGTCTTTTCTCTTCTTTACTTTAAATGTTTAAATTGTCTTATAGTTAATACCCAATTTTTATAAGCTGTATATGGCTGGGTTTGATCTTTTATCCATTCTACAAATCTTTGTACTTAGAGTGGTTAGTATAGATGTACCGTATTTACTCGTATGTTTCAATGAAATTATTTCTCATAATTATTTCTCATAATTCAAATCTTCCTTAATGTTTGCCTATTCTTCTATTCTTTTAGTGGACGTCTTAACTTCCTGACATATTAAAAGGTAAAAGAGGGGAGCCTGCGTGGCTCAGTTAAGTGACCAACTTCGGCTCAGGTCATGATCTCACAGTTAGTGGGTTCGAGCACCACATCGGGCTCTGTGCTGACAGCTCAGAGCCTGGAGTCTGCTTCAGATTCTGTGTCTCCTTCTCTCTGCCCCTCTCTATGCTTGCAGTCTGTCTCTCTCTCTCTCAAAAATAAATAAACATTAAAAAAAATTTAAGTAAAATAAATTAATGCCTTTACCTCCCCTCATATAATGTAAGAGATTTAACATACTTTAAATCCAGTTGCCCAGTTTCACTCTTTTGCATGTGGCTGTACAGTTTTCCCAGCACCATTCGTTGAAGAGACTGTCTTTTTCCCATTGGATATTCACTCTTCCTTTGTTGAAGATTAATTGACCATATAATTGTAGGTTTATTTCTGGGTTTTTTGTTCTATTTTGTTGATCTGTGTGTCTATTTTTTATGCCAATACCATACTGTTTTAATTAATACTGCTTTATCGTATAACTTGAAATCTGGAATTGTGATACCGCCATTCTGCTTTTATTTTTCAAGATTGCTTTGGTTATTCAAGGTCTTTGGTGGTTCCACACATATTTTAGGGTTGTTTTTTCTAGTTCTTTGAAAAATGTTGTTGGTATTTTAATAGGGATTGCATGAAATCTGCAGATTGCTTTGAGTAGTATGGACATTTTAACAATATTTGTTCTTTAACTCATGAGCATGGAATGTCTTTCCATTTCTTTGCATCATCTTGAATTTCTTTCAGCAGTGTTGTATAGTTTTCAGAGTATCGGTCTTTCACCTCTTTGGTTAGGTTTATTCCTAGATATTTTATTGTTTTTGCTGCAGTTAGAAATGGGATTGTTTTCTTTCTATTTTGTTTTTTAATATTTTTGAAAGTTTATTTATTTATTTTGAGAAAGAGAACATGAGCAGGGGAGGGGGCGAGACAGAAGGAGAACCCCAAGCAGGCTCCACACTGTCAGTACAGAACCCGGCATGGGGCTTGAACCCACAAACTGCAAGCCCATCACATGAGCCAAAGGTAAGAGTCAGATGCTCACCTGACTGAGTCACCCAGGCACCCCATAAATGAGATTGTTTTCTTAATTTCGCTAATGCTGTTTCATTATTAGTGTATGAAAATGAACAGACTTCTGCACATTGATCTTATATCCTGCAATTATACTGAATTCATTTATCAGTTCTAGTAGTTTTTTGATGGAGTCTTTCTATGTATAATATGTCATCCGTAAATGGAGTTTTATTTCTTCTTTACCAATTTGGATGCATTTTATTTCTTTTTCTTGTCTCATTACACTACTGTGTTGAAAAAAGCGGTAAAAGTGGACATCCTTGTCTTGTTCCTGATCTTAGGGGAAAAGCTCTCAGTTTTTCCCCAATGAGTATGATGTTAACTGTGGGTTTTTCATATAAGGCCTTTATTAGGCACAGATATGTTCCCTCTAGACCTGCTTTGTAGAGAGTTTTTTACATGAATGGATGTTGTACTTTGTCAAATGCTTTTTCTGTGTCTATTGAAATGATCATATGGTTTTTATCCTTTTTCTTATTGATGTGACATATCATGTTGACTGTTTTGTGAATATTGAACTACCCTTGCATGATGGGAATAAATCCCTTGGATTTGGCTGCCATTTTGTTGAGGATTTTTGCATCTATATTCATGAGAGATATTGGCCTGTAGCTCCCTCTTTTTTTGTTGTGGCTTTATCTGGTTTTGATATCATGGTGATACTGGCCTTATAGAATGAATTTGGAAGTTTGGTTTTGGGGAATAGTTTGAGGAGAAAAGGTATTAACTCTTCTTTAAATGTTTGATAGCAGGGTGCATGGCTTGCTCAGTTGGAAGAGCATGTGACTCTTGATCTCAGGGTTGTGAGTTCAAGCTCCATGTTGGGTGTAGAGATTACTTAAAATAAATAAAACTTAAAAAAATCAATGTTTGGTAGAATTAGCCTGTGAAGCTGTCTGGAGCTGGACTTTGGTGTTTTGGGATTTTTTTGATTAGTGATTCAATTTCATTGCCAGTGATTTAGTCTGTTCAGATTTTCTATTTTTTCTTGCTTTAGTTTTGGTAGGTTCTATGCTTTTAGGAATTTTTCCATTTCTTCTAAGTTGTCCAATTTGTTGGCATATAGGTTTTCATAATCTTCTGTTACCATTGTTTGTATTTCTGTGGTGTTGGTTGTTATTTCTCATCTTTCATTAGTAATTTTGTTTATTTGGGTCCTCTCTGTCTCTCTGTCTCTCTCTTTGTGCTAGAGGTTTATCAATTTTATTGATCTTTTAAAAGAACCATCTCCTGGTTTCATTGATTTGTTCTGTTTTGGTTTTTGTGAGTTTTTTTTTTTTTTTTTTTTGGCTTCTATTTTATTTGTTTGTGCTGTATTTGTATTATTTCCTTACTGCTACTGGTTTGGGGTATTGTTCCTCTTTTTGTACCTCCTTGAGGTGTAAGTTTAGGTTTTCATTTGAGATTTTTTTTGCTTTTGAGGTAGACCTGTGTTGCTATAAACTTTCCTCTTAGAACAGCTTTTGCTGTATCCCAAAGGTTTCAGACCATTGTATTTTCATTTGTGTCCCATGTATTTTTTTATTTCTTCTTTAATTCCTTGGTTGACCCATTCATTGTTGAGTAGCATGCTATTTAACTTGCTTTTGTGTTCTTTCCAGATTTTTTTCTTGTGATTTCTAGTTGCATGGTGTTGTGGTTGGAAAAGATGTATAATATGACTTCAGTCTTTTTGAATTTATCGAGACTTGTTTTGTGGCCTATTATGTGATCTATTCTGGGGAATGTTCCATGTGCATTTGAAAAATGTGTATTCTGTTGCTTTATGATAGACTATTCTGAATATATCTGTTAGGTCCATCTGGTCCAATGTGTTATTCAAAGCCGCTGTTTCCTTGTTGATTTTCTGTTAGGAGGATCTGTCCATTGATGTAAATGGGGTGTTAAAATTCCCTACTATTATTGTATTACTTTTGATTGCTTCCTTTATGTTTGTTATCAGCTGCTTTATGTATTTGGGTGGTTCCTTGTTGGGTACATAAATATTTACAATTGTTATGTCTTCTTGTTGAATTCTTCCCTTTATGATTATAGAGCATTCTTCTGGTCTCTTGTTACAGTCTATTTTAGTTTATTTTTTTCTAACATAGCATTCTTCTGGTCTCTTGTTATAGTCTATTTTAGTTTATTTTTTTCTAACATAAGTATTGCTACTCTAGCTTTCTTTTCTCTACCATTTGCATGATAAATGCTTTTCCATCTCTTCAGTTTTAATCTTCATGTGTCTTTAGGTCTGAAATGAGTCTCTTCTAGGCAGCAAGCATATAGATAGATCTTGCCTTTTTAGCCATTCCAGTATCCAGTGTCTTTTTTTTTTTTTTAAGTTTATTTAGAGAGAGAGAGAGAGAGAGAGCAAGAGCAAGAGAGAGAGCATGAATGTGAGACAGGGAGGCTCCACACTGTCAGTACAGAGCCCGACATGGGGCTCAATCACATGAACCATGAGATCATGACCTGACCCTAAATCAGGAGGCAGATGCTTAACCAACTGAGCCACCCAGGTGCCTCTACACAGTGTCTTTTGATTTAATTGTTTAGTCCACTAACATTCAAAGTAACTATTGGTAGTTATGTACTTACTACCATTCTGTTATTTGTTTAAGGTTGTTTTTGTGTAGTCTTTGCTGTTCTTTCTTTTTCTCTCACCTCTCATGGTTTGCTGGCTTTCTTTGGTGATGTACTTGGATTTATTTCTCTTTATTTTTTTTCATGTTTATTACCGGTTTTTGACTTGTGGTTACCATTAGGTTTGTACATAACATCTTATGTATATAGCAGTCCATATTAAGTTGATGGTCATTTAAGTTTGAACCCATTCTTTACTCTTCCACCCCCCCACCCATGTCCAATGTTTTAGGTGTATGGTGTCCTACTTTAACACCTTTTTATTTTGTGAATTCCTTGACTGATTTTTACAGAAATATTTATTCTTAATGCTTTTGTGCTTCCTACTTTTCTTACTCCTACTTATGATCTTTTCTTCCCACTTAAAGAGTCTGCTTTAATAGTTATTGTAGGGCTGCTTTGTGGTCATGAATTCCTTTAAGCTTTTTTTTGCCTGGGAAACTTCTTATATCTACTTCTATTCTGAATAATAGCTTGGCTGGATAGAGTATTCTTGGCTGCAGGTTTTTTCCTTTCAGCTCTTTGACTATATCATGCCACTCCCTTCTGTCCTGTTGAAAACATCAGCTGATAGCCTTATGGGGTTTCTTTTGTATGTAACTGTTTTCTTTTCCACTGCTGCTTTTATAATTCTCTATTACTTTTTGTCGCTTTAATTACTATGTGCCTTGGTTGTGTGCCTCCTTGGGTTGATTTTGTTGGGGGCTCTTTATGCATCCTGGATCTGGATTTCTGTTTCCTTCCCTAGATTTGAGAAGTTTTCTGCTATTATTTCTTTAAATTAATTTTCTGCTCCTTTTTCTCTATGTTCTTCTACTGGGATCCCTGTAATGTGAATGTTATTACACTTGATGATGTCGCTGTGTTCTCTGTTTTCATCTTTTTATTATTTTTTTCTCTCTCTCCTTTTCATCTTGACTGTTTATCAATACTCTGTCCTACAGGTCACTGATCCATTCTGCTTCCTCTAATCCATTTAGTCCATTGAGTATATTTATAATTTCAGTTATTGAGTTCTTCATCTCCGGTTGGTTATTTTTTTTGTTTTCTGTCTCTGTTAACAGTCTCACTGAGGTCCTCCACTCTTTCCTCAAGTCCAGTGAGTGTCTTTATGACCATTACTTTAAATTCTCTGAAGGGCCTATAACTTATCTCTGTTTTGCTTATGCCTATTGTTGTGATTTTTGTCCTGTTCTTTCACGTTCTATGTTCTTACTTTGTCTGACTCTCCTGTATCTATTTCTCTGTGTTAGGAAAGTCAGCTATGTCTCCTGTTCTTAAGAGTAGTGGCCTTATGTATTTATCCAAGGGATACAGGTATGCTGTTTCGAAGGGGCACATGCACCCCAATGTTTATAGCAGCACTCTCAACAATAGCCAGTGTATGGAAAGAGCCCAAATGTCCATCGATAGATGAATGGATAAAGAAGATGTGGTATATATATACAATGGAGTATTACTTGGCAATCAAAAAAAATGAAATCTTGCCATTTGCAACTATATGGATGGAACTAGAGGGTATTATGCTAAGAGAAATTAGTCAGAGAAAGACAAATATCACATGATTTCACTCATGTGAGGACTTTAGGATATAAAAACAGATGAACATAAGGGAAGGGAAGCAAAAATAATAAAAAAACAGGGAGGGGGACAAAAACATAAGAGACTCTTAAAAATGGAGAACAAACAGAGGGTTACTGGAAGGGTTTTGGGAGGGGGGATGGGCTAAATGGGTAAGAGGCATTAAGGAATCTACTCCTGAAATCATTGTTGCACTATATGCTAACTAACTTGGATGTAAATTAAAAAAAAAAAAAAAAAGAGTAGTGGCCTTATGAAAAAGAGGCCATTTAGTGCCCTGAAGTGCGGTGTTCCCTCTTCACCAGAACCTGGTGCTTCAGGAGTATCTCTTGTATGTGTTGTCTGAGCCTCACTATCGTGGCTGAGCCACTTTTGCCTTCAGTCCAATCTGTAATGGCCCTTTTTGCCTGTTGTAAGCAGCATTTGGTCCCTGTGTTGTGAGTGGGCCAGTCTGGGGCTTCCTGGGGCTTCGGTTGAGTCAGACCAGGCATTGGCCAGAGATGCAGTAGTTGGAATCACGGGCCACTGTCCCTGAGAACCTTTTGTCGGTGGGTTTGGTCTCAGTCAGACCAGGTATCTGCCCTCCAGCCCATTGCTGGGGCCACAGTCAGACTAGTGCTTGTGGTTATCTTCTCTCTCTGGGGCAGGAGTCACTTCAGAGGAGTCCTCGCCCCTGTTGGGACTGCGAACACAGTGTCAGGCTTGTGGTAGCACTCTGGATGGGCTCTGGCCAAGTCTATATTGGAAGAGGCAGGTCGGCAGGAGAATGTGGGGGCGTGTGGCGTGAGCAAGGTTTGGACAGGTCTGCTGTTAAGAGGGGACCCCGATCCGCTTTAGAAAACTGCTGCGAGGTTGGAGCGGGCGGATCTGCAGGAGAGCACAGGGGTGGGGCGTGCGGTGTTGGCAAGTTTTGCTGGGTCTGCTGTAGGAGGAGACCTGGCCGGAGGAGTGGCGTCTACAGAAGTGGTCAAGGGCAGGGTGTGCTGTTCCCGAGTTAGGTGGAGAGTGTTGGCGCTGTGTTGCTTTCTGTCGTCGTCTAGGTATAGAGGCTGGGAGGTGGGGGAAGGAAATGGAGCCTGCCAGTTTTTTTTTTGTTTTTGTTTTTGGAGAAGTCGCCTAACAATCCCTGCCCCTCTAGCACAGGCTCCAGGATTCATAAATAATACCACAATCGTTTTCAAGTCGTTTTTATAACCTCCAAAGAAACCCTGTGCTCCTTAGCTATCCTCTTACAATCTCCCACCTTGCCTACCCCCAGGTACCACTAGTCTACTTTCTGCCTCTATAGATTTGCCTGTTCTGGACTTCTCATATAAGTGGAATCATACAATATGTGATTATATGGTTTTCACATACAATGTGTGGCTGGCTTATTTCACTTAGCACAATGTTTTCAAGATTTGCCCATGTTGTCCCATGTGTCAGTACTTTATTTCTTTTTCTCTTTGAATAATAGTTTGTAAACATACCACATTTTAATTATCGTACATCTATCGATCAGTGTTTGGGTTGTTTTAGGTTGTTCATGTATTGAGTTTTAAATTTCAGTTATTATATTTTTCAACTCCAGGATACTAATTTGATTTCCTTTTTAATGTTTTCTAGTTTTAGCTTTTATCTTGTTTCATGAACATATCAATCTATGATCTATACAATTTTTGGATTTTCTTGTTGCTCTGTTTTTATGGTCTGTTTCTCATTTTTTTCTCTCCAGTTTTATCTTATATACTTAGTAATATTTTTATTAAGCGTCAGATATTCTGTATGAAAAATGGTAGAGATGATTTGTGGCTTTGGATTATGCTGTCTTCCTTCAGAGAGGATTTATTTTGCTTCTGTAAGGCATTTAAGCCAGGGAACTGATCACCTTAATCCAATCACGTTGGATGTAAGTGTTTGTGAGCTATGGTCTATTTCTGGTTCACCCTTAAACCTTGGGCCTTTTAGGCTCCCAATCCTGAAAGCCTAGGGTGTTTACTGGAGTCCCTCCTTAGTCTTTTCCAAGTTTTGACTGCTAAAGCTCTACCCTTAGCCTCTTAGCTGACACTGTCACTTTCAACGTCAATAATAGCCATACCTGCACAAGTGACCCTAAATTTACATTAAATTTTTTTTTCTCCTCTTCCCTATCTTATCCCTGCAAGTTTCATTTTCTCAGTAGGTTTCATGTCTTTAAAAATATTTCTTTTAGTATATTTTATCCAGCATTTCTGCTTATTCTCAGGTAGGTTTTTTATTTTTAATTAGAGAGATGGGGGGGGGGCAGGTCAGGGGAGGGGCAGAGTGTGAGGGTGAGAGAGAATCTTAAGTAGGCTCCACGTTCGGCTCGGAGCCCAACTCAGGGCTTGATCCCACGACCCTGGGATCATGACCTGAGCCAAAATCAAGAGTCAGATTCTCAACCAACTGAGCTACCCGGGTGCCCCAAGTACAAGGTTTTTATAAACAGTTTAGTTAGCCAATTGTGGAAACAGAAGGCTACTCACAAACTTGTTAAGATTCTGTTCTCTCGAAGATTTGGTGAAGTAGGCATTCTTACACATGGCTGATTAGAGTGTAATTTAGTATATCTGTCTAAAAATTAGTGTGTCAGTTAACCCATGGCCTTAAAAAAATTATACCCTTGCCCAGCAATTTCAATTTTGTGAACAAATCAGAAAGAAATTATTAGAGATGTAGAAAAGAGTTTTGTATACAACAGTGTTCAGGACAACATTTAATAGAAAAATTTATTGTAAACTATTCAATGATAAGGACAGTAACTAAATTATGGTACATCTATAAGGTAGAATAGATAATGTGATGATTCAAAATCATGTTTTGGAAAGTATTTACTGATATGAGAAAATAAAAGGTAAATAAAGGAGAGGGATGCCTGGGTGGCTCAGTCAGTTAAGTGCCTGACTTATGTCTCAGGGCGTGATCTTAATGGTTTCTGGGTTCGAGTCCTGCATCAGGCTCTTTGCTGTCAGCACAGAGCCCTCTTTGGATCCTCTGTTTCTCTGTCTCTCTGCCCCTCCCTTGCTCATGATCTCCCTCTCTCTCTCTTAAAAATAAATAAACATTTTAAAAAAAGGTAAAGGAGGGGTGCCCGGTGGTTCAGTCTGTTAAGCGTCTGACTTCAACTCAGGTCACGGTCTCACAGTCCGTGAGTTCGAGCCCTTCGTTGGGCTCTGTGCTGTCAGTTCAGAGCCTGGTACTTGCTTGGGATTCTGTGTCTCCCTCTCTCTCTGCCCCTCCTCCACTCACGCTCTGTCTCTCTGTCTCAAAAAATGAATAAACATGGGGCGCCTGAGTGGCTCAGCCAGTTAAGCGTCCGACTACAGCTCAGGTCATGGTCTCGAGATCCGTGAGTTCCAGCCCCGCATGGGGCTCTGTGCTGACAGCTCAGAGCCTGGAGCCTGTTCCGGATTCTGTCTCCCTTTCTCTCTGCCCCTCACCTGCTCACACTCTGTCTCTGTCTCTCTCAAAAATAAATAAACATTAAAAAAAAAATTAAATAAAAAACATAAGTTTTTTAAATAAATTTTTAATAAGTTTTTAAGTAAGTTTTTAATAAGTTTTAAATAAATAAATAAAAATAAACTATTTAAAGTTTTAAGTACATTTTAAAATAAGTTTTTAAAGAAGTTTTTAAAATAAAAAACAAAAGAATAAATGTAAAAAAATTTATGAGAAGGTAAAGGAGAACACAGAATGTTACACTTTTCAAATAGCATGATTTTAATTTTTAAAAAAGGTATGTCTTCAGAGATAAAATAATAGAAAGATGAAAAGAAATTTTAAATGCACTTAACTCTGGGAAGATTAAGAGTTTTTTTGTTTAATGGATTTCCCCCCATGTTTATTGAGATATAACTGACAAGCAGCACAGGATACGTTTAAGGTGTTACAGCATAATGACTTGACTTTCATATATTGTGAATTGGTTACCACCGTAAATGTGGTTAATATCCATCATCTCATATAGATAGAAAAATAAAAAAAGGAAAAAAATGTTTCTTTTCTTGGTGATGACAATAACTTAAGATCTATGCTCTTAACTTCTTTCAAATATCCCATACAGCACTTTTAACTGTAGTCACCATGTACATTACATCTGAGGGTTGTATTTTATTTTTTCTTCTTTATATGTTTTTTTTTTGTGGTTTTCAAAAGTTTTTTTATGTTGAGTGTGTACTATTTCTATAATCAAGAAAAAGCGTCACGAAAGATCATCCTAAAGGTCGTCTTTAATCTAGCAGATTATATAAACTTTTCTTTAACACAAAGTCTCCAGCAAGCCGGAGATTCTTTACAGTTGTAAAGATTTGGTTCCTATATTTCACACGAAGGAATCAAGGCAAAGACACTTGGGATCCGTACAGGAGGTTGCTGGAGAGGTGACGCTGAGCATCTTCATGATGTTCCAGGGGACCATCAGCTTCCCGGCTCTGGTTGTCTTGTCAGTAGTTGATGCAGTTTTCAACCCTGGAAGCTTTGGTGGTCTTCGAGTTCTAGTGATTGAATCAGTTCTTTATCTTCAGAAGTAGAAACTATTTTTTGAGTCTTTTTCATCAGGAAAGGAATGTATCCTTTCTATTAGTTTAAATTTTTGTTTTGAAAGCATCTGAGTATTGTTAGGGGAATTCTCTTCTTGAAAGCTCTCATAGGAACTGATTTTTTCGGGTGCCTGGGTGACTTGGTTGAGTGTCTTGACTCTTGGTTTTGGCTCAGGTGCTGATCACGGTTCGTAAGTTCGGGCCCTGCGTGGAGCTCCAAGCTGACAGGGAGGAGCCTGCTTGGGATTCTTTCTCTCTCCCTCTTTCTCTGCCCCTCCCCTGATCTTGCTCTCTCTCTCAGAATAAATAACTTAAAAAAAAGAGAGAACCAATTGCCTCCCCTTTTATTTATAGAGTAAGTCATTGTCAGAGGATCTTATCTTCAGAGAGAAAGGCTGAAGAGGGACAATTCGTTACTTGACTGATTTACGGCACCTCCACAGGGGATGTTATATTTCAGATTCTTGAACTCCTCTTTAACCAGTTTCTCATATCTGATGTCTCAGTCCATTTGGGCTGCTGTAACAAAAATGTCATAGAACGGGTGGCTTGAACAAGAAATATTTATTTCTCACAGTCGTGGAGGGTGGAAAGTCGAAGATCAAATTGCTGACAGACACCGTGTCTGGTCACTTCCCGGTTCATAGATGGCTGTCTTCTTGCGTTAACCTCATGAGGCGGAAGGCGCAAGAGAACTGTCTGGGGTGTTTTTCTTAAGGGCACTAATCGCATTCACGAGGGCTCCATGTTCATGATCTGGGCACCTTCCAAAGGCCTAACCTTCAAACTGGGGGTTAGGATTTCAAAAGAGGAATTTGGGGCATGAACATTCAACTGGTACCATCTGGCTTCTGTTTTCTCTCAAATGTTGAGGAACTAACATTTTCTCTACCCTGTCACCTCTCTTTTTTTCTCTAGCTTAGTTTCAGAAAACCGTGGAACTTACTTTTTTCATTGCTTCAGATATGGAGGGTTTGGGGACTTTCCAAAGTTATTCACTGATCGTCTTGGCTAAAAATTTTCCTGGTATCCCCAGCACCCTGAATTCTGCCCTAATTAATGAAATGGTCTGTTTTCATATTTAAATTTGGCTTGTAAGGGTAGTCTACTACCCTGAATTCAGGGTACTACTACCCTGTCATTCAAAAGCATATTTCAATTTTATTTGAAAGCCTTTTTTTTTTTATGTGTATTCCCCCAAAGCACCTTAGCCGAAAATCAAATTTTAGTTTAGAGCTTTATACAGACCAATGTCCCTTTCTTGCTCCTGTATACCAATAAAATTGTGTATTTCATTTTAACCTCAATCTGCCTGTGTTTAAAATATAAAGCCAAGGTTAAGGGCTTTCACTGCTTGGCAACCCTACCTGGACATCTCAATTTCTAGATAAAATCCTCTGCAGAGACCTTTTTATTGGCTCCACGGCTCAATCCCACCATATATGCCAGCTTATCCTATTAATCCTTCGCTGTAAAAATACCAGAATCACTTACGAGCTAAAGTTTGTTTCAGCTCTTTAGTTTTTAATGAGCCTTTTTCATGTTCTTTCTATCAGCTCGGTTTCTGTGACTACCCCTTTCTCTCAATCCTTCTCCCACCAGCTTTGTCCCTGGGTGGGGGAGGGGAGTCTCAGAAGGCCGGACTGGCTACCTACTGCAGCCTGCTCTCTCCTGCTATGTGTTTCTGGGTATGTTTGGGAGGGAAAGGAGAGTGAGGCCTGCAAGGAAGGAGAGTGCTTCCTGGCCATTTCTGGTGGGTTTCCAGTGATCCTCCTTTGTTGTCAGAGGGTTTCCTGTCTTTTCCAGGGAGGAATAGCCTGGGAGGCCTTCTGCTGCTAGGTTGGAGATTGCGGGTTCTGTGTCTGGATGGCCTTCCTATTTTGAGTTGGGGGCGGGGCGAGCAAGATGTTGTTCCTCAAGTCCTGGATTCCCAAATCAGCTGGGCTCCTCCTTACCACATTTTGCAATCTTTTGGTGCCTGTTGCGCCATTTTTTAAAAATGTTGATTTATTTTTGAGAGAGAGAGCACACATGTGCGGACGAAATGGGGAAGGGCAGAGAGAAGGGGATAGAGGATTCGAAGCAGGCTCTGTGCTGACAGCAGAGAGCCCAGCACAGGGCTCGAACTCACAAACCATGAGATCGTGACCTGAGCTGAAGTTGGATGCTTAACCAATGGAGCCACCCAGGCGCCCCATCATTTTTGGCTTTTATACTTATACTTAGTAGGGGAGGCGTCGGGAGAATGGGTATACACCACCTTGTCTAAACTAGCTATTTTTAGCTGTATAAAAGGTTTTCTTTTATTAATACTTCTTATTTATAAAGTGACACCCTACATGCAGAGACCGTATGTGGTTTTCATGCCAGGAAAGCTCCAGGACTTGTTCTCTGTTCATATACAAAAAGCAGTGATTGGGTCGAAATGTTATAGAGCCCAGAAAATACTGCTTGGACCAGTTCTTTAACTGGTACCCAGGATGTCTTAGGACTGGGTTCCAGATTTCACACTCAGGCTGAGATTTAACACCATACTTATGAGCTGGAGAAAAATGCATAAGTCTGTTGGAATTAGGGCCTGTGGAACGAAAATGCCATGGTATTTTCTGCCTTTTCATGTTAAACAAGGTACAGGCCGATTGCTAGGTCAGGATCTTTATTCCTTGGAAGATTGCGCCTTACCTGGGTTTCTGTCTCCCAACACAAACTTGGCTGTGTCCAGAATTTTATTTACCAAAGCAAGGACCTCAAGTTAAGCCTGGACATCACAACCGCCGGGCTTCTAGAATGTGGGGATGGCACCTGGAGAGCGGGTAGAACAGAACTGATAGCACGAGGTATCTCCTGGGAAGGAACTTAAGTCACATCCACGGCTGGAGTTCAGACATAGGCATGTATTTTTCTTGATTCTTCTCTTTCCTTCACACTCCATATCCAACTCATCCACAAATCTTGTCAACATCACCTTCTAATAAATCCAAAACCTAGCAGCTTCTCGGTGTCTCCATTGCTGCCTCCCCAGCAAACCCCCGTCACCTCTTAGTTCGCTGGCCCACTAAGTTGCTCTCTCCCTTCTGGCTCCTCTCTGCCACAGCAATGAAAGTCCCATGGTGACTCCTCTGTTTAAATCCCTCCAACATTTTCCATCTCATTCAGAGCAAAACTCAAAGTTCTTCAGTGGCCCCCGCGGCCCCCCCATGATCTAGCCCCTGATACTTCACTGACCTCATTTTCTTCTTTCCTCCTTGCTCATTCCTCTCCAGCAATGTCAGTCCTCAGATTATACCAAGCACTCTCCCACCTCAGCCCCCGCACACTTAGAATCTCTTCTGCCTCACCTATCTGCATGGCTCACCTTTAACTGCTCAAATGGCTCCCCTGTCAGGCCATTGCTGGCCACTGTGTATAAAATGCTCTCTCCACTCCTGGGTTGCCCTTAATCCCCTTACTCTCCTTTATTTTTCTTTGTAACACTTGGCATCACTTGACGTAGCTGTGTATTAGTTCGTCTCTTTACTCCTCATGAAAATGCAAGGTCTATGAGAGATAAGACTTTGATGTGTTTCCTCTGTATCATCAGAACCTAGAAGAGAGCTCAGCAGGTGATAGGCACTCACTGTTTAATGAATAGAAATTACCCATATATCTCTTCAACATGGAATTGGGAAGTCTCCTACAAGAGCTCATTATAAATAAGGCCTGCAGAGTGTTAACCAGTAGCTAAGAAGGATAATTTCAAAGATTGAGTAATGACTACCGTTGGGCCCAATGCCCATTGGGTACATCTCTGACCCTTGGAAATCAGAAAGACACATTTTCCCGAACTATAAATTTTGGGTGCCCAAGAACACTGCTGTGGGGCTACTGAATAGAGAGAACTGTTTCTCCCCTTTCGCCATGTATTAGTTTCATTTCTTTGCAACACATTACTAAAATTTAGCAGCTTAAATCAACACTCACTTATAATCTCAAGAGTTCTGTAGGTCCGAAGTCCGGGCAGGTGTTGGCCAGTCTGGGCTCTTACCTGGAGGCTCCAGAGAAGAATCTGTTTCCAAGTCCATTCAGGCTGTTGACAGAATCAAGTTCCTTGTGGTTGAAGGACTGATGTCCTGGTGTTCTTTCTGGCTGTTAGCCAGGGCCACCTTTCGTCTCTAGAGGGCACCTGCCTTTCTCCCCATGTTGTCCCTCCGTCTGCAAGCCAGCAATGGTATGTCAAATCCTCTGGTGCCTCATCTTTCTCTGACTTCTCCCTGTGCCATGAGCTGGAGAAAATGGTCTGCTTTTAAAGGGTTCATTAGGTTAAATGAGGCCCGCCTGGATAATTTTTCCTTTGCCTTGTAAGGTAACAATCACACGAGTGACGTCTCCTCACCGTCTCCAGATTCCACACACGCTCAAAAGGGAAGGGACATAAAGGTGATGGTCATGGGGGATCATTCTTAAAATTCTACCTAATATGCTTATTTCACTGCACATCGCAGCACAGCTCAGTACTAAGAAGTGTTACCTGATAGAGTAGCAACGGTACCCACTGCACCCGTGAGACAAATAGCGGGACTGGTGGGGACTGCTTCGTCCTAACGAATTCTGGAGGGAAATGGGATACTTCTGGCAGTGGCAGTATCCCTAAAGCCTGGCAGACCAATGTCACTGGCAGAAACAGACCTACCCTGTGGAGACTGGAAATGCGAAGAATTTCCAAAGGGCAAGTGATCCTGCAGTGACAGATGGGGCCACAAACTAATAAAATATGGGTTATTATTGTTTGGGTGACCATGTGTGTGTGCAGAGGATAGTGGTGATTGGGAAAATGTCCCCCTGGTCAGAGTAGATGGTAGCAACCTATCTGACGAGGTCTTGAAGATCTGATGCATGATCTTCTGATCTTCTATGACCTTTCAATTTCAAGATCATAACCTAGTAAAGTAGCTAAGCCAGAACTCACCTGCAGGCTGTCTAGTTCAAAAGCTCGTGAGTCCTCTTAAGCCCTCTGCCAGGGTAGGGAAATGTGTGTCACATTTGCTGTGACTCACTACTCCCAAGTCCTGTCATTGGCTGACCAAGTAGACCTGCCTGCTGAGACCGGAATAGTCTCAGAATCATCAAGAGTCTGCTCCCGACCACCACTGCCGATTAAACAGAGTTGAAATGCAGAGCAGAACTCATCTCTGGACTACACTGCACCTCAAATTCCAGCCATCTCAGAAACAGAAAGATTTCTGCCTATTTCTTACTCTGACGGCCAAATTGCATATTGTAAGTGTTAAAGGAACACCTCATCTCCCTCTATTGTGTGCCATTAGTTGAATCTGACTAGAGAAAGGAAAGTGAAGAGAATTGAAATACTTTTTTATCTTTTTATGTTTTAAGGGCTATTACTCAAACTTCTATGAATTCCAGGATTCTCCTCTCCTAACATTCCCCTTTTCTAATGAATAAGAAAGGAATTAAAATGATTAAATGGCAGGAGTATAGACCCAAAAAAGGATGTAATAAAGCCATTTGTGCTATTTAACCTTCTTAGAAGGAATGGCGATGTGAACATTCCCACAGAGCAGGAGGGCAGCCTTGGGAGAACTGTCAGAAAGCTCAGGCTAATGGAAGACACTGGGAGCTATGGAATCTGTTGCCAGTGGAAGCAGAAGGGCCTATTGGGTAGTGCAGCAGCTCTCTTTGGAGCCGGGAAGTACAGAGGGCTGCTGGAGTCTCGTGTAGTCCTGTGGCTTGGAACTCAGGAGTTAACTTCTTTATGTTGGCATCTCTAGAATGGATCTATGCATTGTAGCCAGCTCACGCACTAGAGATAAGGTATTTCTTTCCCGTATTTCTAGATTTTTGACAACTGAGACCAAGAGCAAAACCATGACCCGGTCTAAAGGACAGTAGACAGAGGTTACCCTTCACTTGGCCTTCCAGACCCCAACGACTTAACCCCTCCATCGTCCTCCCCATTGCTTCTCATGATTGGCGTGGGAGCCAGCTGGCCACAATGCTTTCCACGTGGCTGTTCTGTCATCCTGGTCTCTTTCCTAACGCTCTGTCTTGCTGACCTCTCTTCTATTCTCATATCTCAGATACCTCAGTTACGCATGCCTGCCTAGAGTCCTGTACTGGGGCTCAGTTACGCTTGTGGTTACCATGTAGTACTGCTTACTAAATCATTACGTAACCATGTCATTCTTTGTATAATGGGATTGGAAATTCCTGGAGGGCAGGATTTACCTCTTTCTTCATCACTGCTCTATCTGTAGAGTCTGACTCAGTCTTTAATACTCAGGCAGGGACTTAGTAAATATGTGTTGAATGAATGCTTGGAAGAACCAAAGAAAAAAAAGAGGACATGACCTTTGGGGCACTAGCTGTGACAACAGCATGCAGCAGGTGGGTTTTATTTTTAGCACACCTCCCTTTCTCAGTGTCTGTCTTCCTGCAGACATCAATGAATTCTGGACTCAGATGCATAAGGCTTAGCTCTCAGTTGGCTGTTAGGTATTTCCTCAGTTAAGGAACCAGACTGACGGTGACCAGGGTTATTTTAAGGTGTTTTTGGAGAATCTTAAACCAAAAATGTTTCTTTTTTCTTTTTTTTTTTTTTTTTAAATTTTTTTTTTTTTTTTCAACGTTTATTTATTTTTGGGACAGAGAGAGACAGAGCATGAACGGGGGAGGGGCAGAGAGAGAGGGAGACACAGAATCGGAAACAGGCTCCAGGCCCTGAGCCATCAGCCCAGAGCCTGACACGGGGCTCGAACTCACGGACCGCGAGATCGTGACCTGGCTGAAGTCGGACGCTTAACCGACTGCGCCACCCAGGCGCCCCTCTTTTTTCTTTTAATGTTTATTTATTATTGAGAGACAGAGACAAAGCATGAGCGGGGGCGTGAGGTCGGGGGGGGTTGGGCAAAGAGAGGGTGAGACACAGAATCTGACGCAGATTCCAGGCTCCGAGCTGTCGGCACAGAGCCCAACGCGGGGCTCAAACCCACAAACTGTGAGATCTTGACCTGAGCCAAAGTCGGACACTTAGCCAACTGATCCACCCGGGCACCCCAGAACCAAAAATGTTTCCAAGATTCTTGAATCCCAGACTGCCAAAGGAATCTCCAAAATCAGTCCACATAGCAGATGGGGTAGGTGAGAGAGATTTTTGTGTGCGTGTGTGTGGTGGTGTTAGTGGAAGGAGTTGGATCAGATCAGCTGTTTCTGTTTCTAACAGAAAACCATGATACTCAAAAATGCTTGATGAGACATCTGGCACTTTTATTAAGCCTCCGGCAACTATCCATCTCAGTAATATGTGCCTTACAGGCAAGGGTTCTGTTTGTTGGTTGATTGGTGAGGGCTTGGGGGAGGTGGTCGGGTGGTTAGCTTCGTTCTGGTCAAGGCTCGACTTTTCAGTTGCCTGACGAAGTTATGAGACCTCCAGTACCTTGCCTGAAATGGGTCTTTCTGGTCAGAATGAATCATGTGTGCCTTGGTGCTCTCATAGTGGTTGGTAGACATTTTATTTTAGTCTCTGTTCTCCCCAGCAGTAGGCCACTTAGGACGGGGAGCTGGTCATCCAGATTTGTTTCGAAGCTTCAACCACAGTGCATCACAAGTCAGCCCTCAAGACAGGTGTGCTGATGTAAACCAAATGGAATGTATTAAAGAAGCTACGTGGCTTGGTTTCTCCATCACTACTAAGCATTGAATGGCCGTGGAGAAACAAATATCAAACATCTGGCCCCCTTTCTCTCTCTCTTTGTGTCTCACTCTTTCTTGTGAGTGTCCCCTTATCTTCCCTTCCCTCCCTTCTCTGCCTGTCCTCCTCTTCCCTTTTTTCATCCTTCCCTCTCCGTTTCATGGTCTCTGTCTCAGTCTCTATTTCTCTCTGCATGACTCTCTTACCCCTGTTTGTCTCTCTGCTTCCTCCCTTCTCTCTGCCACGTAAAAGGTTTGTAGGTTGTTGACTGCACAAGGACACCTTGAGGAGAGGAGAGATGAGGGCAGAAATATATTGTACGCCCTGCTTGCCCAGGCACAAGCGCTGGCATGGGTCTTTGTCAGCCCAGAGGACGCATCTTGTTTTAATTTACACAAAAGCGTTGTGTGTGTGTGTGTGTGGGGGGGGCGCTAACAGCAGCTCTCTCCTTCCTTAGAATATTCCCAGGGGAAGCAGTCATTTTGTATTTTTCTCTTGATCAGGCTTCCCCTGAATCTCAACAGGAACGTACGTGGCCCTCTTTCTCCCGCCTGCTGACCAAATCTGGGCAGGTTGGAATTGCATTTGTATCAGAAACATACCACAAGACAGTGTTCCTGCGCTATTTCAGTGTTTTCATCTTTTTTTCTGCTGATCCTTTATTTTTGTTGGGACTCGAGTCGAAGAGCCAACCTTTCAATAATTTGCTTTAGACGTTTAACTCTAATTTTCTCTTCTCAGTTGGTGGTACAGCTAAACCCTTTTGTGCTTATGTTGGTTCATTGGCAATGGCAGCGTTTCTTGAACAGCGGAGTTTGTTCCATAATCTCTGACCGGGGACTTAGTTCAAGCTCTGCGAATGCTCTTGAGATTGAGATCCCTTTCTAACTTTTTTTTTAAAGCTGTATTTATTATTATTATTTTAATATGAAATTTATGGGCATATTGGTTTCCATACAACGCCCAGTGCTCAACCCAACAGGTGCCCTCCTCCATGCCCATCGCCCACCTCTAACTTTTCTTTGTATCTGTAGTACTCGGCACATTGCTTAGCACGTGGTAGGAATTCAAGACTACTGAATGCCTGAATAAAGAAGTGCACGGTAAATCCTCCTCTAACTGCACGCTGCCTAGGAGATTCGCTAGCGCTAAAGATATCTGTTATAAATCCACATCAAGGTGGGTACACTGACCCTCACATTTAGTTCACCTGGCTGCAGTGAGATGATACCCGCTTAGGTGCCTGTGCGATGCAGGCAACAGGAGGTTCAGTGTGCAGGCATACTGAGGTGAAGTCAGTTAAGGAACACCAAGTACACGGGGAAAGCCGGGGAGACTGGAAACCAGCTCATTAGCCATGGAGCCAGGCTTCATGCAAGGTCACTCAGCTAGGAGAGCAGGAGAGATTGTTCCTTGATCTGCTCCATCACTGGGATGACAGCAGTTGTGGTCCGCCTCTGCTGTTCCCATTGACTGACTTCTTGTGCCCCACCAGCTTCACAGCTTCTGCTTGGTGCCTGGTCTGGGAGTATCTCTTGGCTTCTGGAGTCCTTCCTTTCCGATGGCTCTCTCTGTAGATCCCACTGTCCAGCCTTTCAAGAAGGGCTCTGACTGGACTGGCTGGCTACCTCCAGCAGAGGCCCCAGCACGGCATGTAGAACCTTTGTACTGGGCCGTATCAGGGCCAGTGTCCCGCGTATGGCGAGCCCCTCAGATGGGGACTATGGCGGGGGGTGGTATTTGAGGCTTCAGAGTACGTGGTCTACATGCCTTCTGTCTCTTGAGCATCAAACCAGAATGTTTCTTAAGGTTACAGTCATAAACTATTCAACACTGGCCTTGTGTGTCAGGAAAGGACAGCAGAACAGGTCAACCAGCAGAGGGAACATCATGGAAGCTCTCAGCAGGTCGGCACTTGTAAGACCTAGCTTTCCTTCGTTTACAGTCACTTTTACTGGGATGTGATTTCTCTTTATGGCATTGGCTCACAGTGCCTGACAAAAGGTGCTAGAGGTGCCTCAAAAGTGCCAAGGGAGAGTACCACACTGGAGTCTTTTACTGAAATTGGAGCCTCCTTCAAGAAAATAGCTCAGAAAACAGAATTGGGCCATTTGGGATTGGCAGAAATCCTTTGATGTTATGAAAGAAGGACATCGTAAAACTCAGTTGAAGCCTGGGAGGACTGGCTAAAGATTGTGTGAAATTGGAAGAAATGATGGTTGGAACTTGTCAAACCTCGGGGGATTTGATGGGAACAGTCCCCATCTCTTTAACCATTATGCTGTAATGACTGTGTACATTACCAATTCACTTGGTGCTCCCATCTGGGGGAATGCATTCTCTCAACCCCTGCCCCACGCTATTTCCCAAGAAATGAACACAAGACAATAACCAGGAGAAGGGCCCTGATCTCTCTCACATCCCCACACAACTGGCAGTCACTGGCATTTTCTCCGCCAACGTGAGGAATAAACGGGGCTGCATCTGCTCTCTTGTTCCACAGTGGGTGTCGCCATGAGTCCAAATACTGTTTCCCTTTTGGAGACTCGGCAGCTAGCCCAAGCCTCTCGCCTGAGATTGGGTAGGGGAATTAGGGAGAAGCTGCCCGGGTCATTGTCCTTGTCCCCCTTGATCTCTCCTTTTAAGTGGCAGACTCAGTCACGGGTGCCATCAATCTAGCACATTTCATAAACAATAAATTCATTTGAAAAACCTGCCACTGAGTAGCCATCTGTCTCCATTTTTGTCAATCTGCTGTTATAACAATGCTACTGTACTGTGAGGCCGTCTTTCACTAAAGACTCGTTGATCTGAAGGTGAACATGTGAAACATGGAGACAAGAGCTATGGGCCGACTGACAGCATATCCACCCACTGGCCTTTTATCACTGGAGCCTGGAATTTAAATCCTGCTTTTGACCGAAGGTGATGACATTGATGGTTTCTATATTTCACTGTGCTTGATTTATATTTCTTTAAGATTACAAAGTGTTCCAGCATCCTGATTTATGACTTATTAGGTAGGAAGAAGACAGACAAAGGTTATTAGCCATTTGAGTATTGCTGGTGGATAAACTGAGGCACAGAGTACTTCAGTGCCCTAAGTCAGATGGCAAAGGAAGAGAAATGGGAATGTATTTTGGGATTACAATCTCTCTCTTGAACAACGGAGTCATCTCCCTTTATCTGTTTGGGTTTTTTTTTTTTTCTTGTACCACTTAAGCATTTCACAAAACCACTACACATGGACATTTTGCTCTCCAGAGGCCAGTCTGAACATAGCAGAGAGCATTGGAACTAGCTCCAAACTGAATTGGAAGAAGAAGCTGACACCTGGATCCCAAGCCAGTTTTTAATACATAACATCCTACAATGTATTTTTGCAGCACTCAGGACCTCTCTCCACCAATCATTTTTATTAGGGGAAAAACATATTAAACAAAACCAAGAAAACCTCAACAACATAAAATCTCTGAAACCAAGCCAGGGATGCAGACAGCACGAGAAGGGATTGTAGGCAGTAGAAATCCCTCTTGCAAAGAAAGCTTGTTAGCTTGTGCTCAGGCCCCACATGCTTGTCTCTAGATGGAACATTTGCAAGAGCTCAGCGCGTATGTTCATGTGCTTACCATCAATGAACACCCTTAAAAGCCATTCGGGATGAGAGAAGAGGAATTTTAGATGGGAAGCAGGTTTCCAGAGCTCTTTAAAACCACATTATTTCCATGACTGTGCCACACCTTATCTGTTAACACGGAGACTTATCTAAAACAAGTCGGATCTAATTCGCAAGCATGTATTTCAAGGAAGGAAGCCATATTGGTTGGCTTATTCCTGCAGTGTCATGGGCTGCCCCTACCCAGGGGTATCGTTCCCCTCTGCCTCCCTTCTCTGAATGTGCTTGGCTTTCGACACTTTCCTTCTAGTCTCTGTGCTAATCCACTTTGTGCCTTTCCCACTACTTTGTTCTTGTTTTTGATGCACTGAGCGCCGTGCCTCCTTCCTGCTGGACTTGAAAGGGCCAGCTTCCCTTTGATCACTCAGTGGATGCTAAGAACAATACTTCTGCCTTACTCTTGTTTCTTGGGGTGATGGTTAATTTTAAGGGTCAACTCGAATAGGTTGTTGTGCCCTGTCTAGTGCTCTGGAGTTTGGTGAAACACTAGTCTCGGTATTGCCGTGAAGGTATTATTTAGACGTATTAATGTTTAAATCAGATTTTCAGGAAAAGCATATTATTCTCCATCCAATCTAAGGGAATCAAGGGTAAAGATAGCTTTCCCAAAGAAGAAGAAATTTGCATCAAGACAGCCACATAGAAATTCTGCCTGAGTTTCCAGCCCGCTGGCCTGCTCTGCAGTTTTCAGTGGCAAGATGGCGACATCACCCTGAATTACTTGCCCATTGACCTGCCCTACAAATTTTGAATTTGCTAGCCTCCGTAATTACATGGCCTTCTTCTCTTTCTCTCTCCATGTATGTGTCTCCTTTGTATTTGTTCTGTTACTTTGGAGAGCTCTGGGCCACTAGAGGTGCTTGGTTAATACCAAACTCTCTCATTTCTTTCAAAGAACCAGCAGGTGAGCAAAGCATTCCGGAACTTGTCCAGTCCTGCCTTGGAGTAGCGGAGTGATCGTGGTCAAGCTACAAACATCTCTGTGCATCTGTTTACTCAGCCTTTAAATAGGGATAAGGAGCCTTTCCCCATCACCTAGAGAGGGGTCCACACAGTGTTGTCCTGAGTTTCTGTCATAAGTTAAAGGGAAACTTTGACAATGTCCAGAGCCCTTGAGGTCCTACAGATGAAGGAGGAGGAAGTCCTGAAATTTCTTGCAGCAGGAAGCCTGCTCAGATGGCACCAACCTTGACTTCCAGATATCTACAAAAGGATATCTGCATATGGCATCTGCACCATAAATCTGAAGACAGCCTGGGAGAAGCTCTGCGGGCAGCTCGTGCCATTGTTGCCATTGAAAACCCGATGTCGTGTCACATCCTCCAGGAGTACTGGCCAGTGGGTTGTACTCAAGTTGGCCGCTGCCCCTGGAGCCACTCCTGTTGCTGGCCGCTTCACTCCTGGAACCTTCCATAACCAGATCCAGGCAGCTTTCTGGAGCCGAGACTTCTGGTGGTTACCGCTCCCAGCGCAATCCTAGTATGTACTGTTCAGCTGGTGGCAATAAAAGGTTAGGGGTCATACTGCTTTTTCCGGAGACAGGAGACTCAAATGTAGTTTAGATAATGCCCGCAAGACAAAGTATTTCATCGAATGCCTCGTGTGGTGCTGTGGGTGCTGCTGTACCCAAACCAGACATTAGATCATAGAGTTGGAAGTGATTTTGAGACCAGTTCACCTTATTGCCTCAGCACGAGGGTGAGGTAAAGCCAAGATGGATTCCATGACAGTAAAATAGCTTTCCTGACAAAGTGACCTTGTTTCCGCTGTTCCGTTGGTGCTTTCTGTGTGGTCTCCTATTGCTCGAAGTTTTATCTCCTTAGTTAGAGAGCAAGGTTAGAGCATCCCAGGGCTCTAGGTTCTCCCTTTTTTGGGCCTCCTGCCAGTCCTAACAAAGGGCAAGCCCTCAGGAAAGAAATGTTTAATAAAGGAAAGTCACCACCTAGCTTAACGTAGTCCAACAGGCTGACAACCTAAAAAAAAAAATTAGGACAGGAAGAAGAAAACCATCCTCAGTGATGAATGTTCTAAAATTAGTGTCTGCAGCACAGGTATTGTATTTCCTCAGAATATTAATATGCCCTCACTGGAATACATCATCGAGACTTCACTGGAAAATTAGAAAGGGCAAGGGAAGAGTTTCAGGCTGGAAGGATATTTTGAATATCTTAAGTGATTGAAATAAACAGATGAAAAAATGAATCTGTTATGTTCAGGACCAGATTAATGACAAGGCAGTAAGTTTTAGGTCATTTTTATGGTGGCAGATGGGAATGCCTCAGAGGATTCTTACGTCCCAATGAGCTGTTCATCAAAATATTTTCCAGATTCTTGGAGTTACAAGGGAGCAGAAAGAATGGTGTTTCCAATATACTCTATTAAGAAGGTGGTGACCCGCTCAAGATCATGTAGTGGCAAAGCCAGGACTAAAGCGAACATTCTTCGAGTACTAGACTATCGTCATGCGCTGCCTCCCCTGCCCTTTGTCACGGTGTCTGACATTCCACCATTGACGGTAGGGAGATAAAAAGATGATGGGTGTGCAGGCAGATGTGGATATGCATCCCAGCTTTGCCATTCTCTTTCTGTGGGTCTTGCTGAACTCTTCTTGTTTCTCTTTTCTCGTCTAGGAGTAGAGAAAATAACTACCATGAGCAGTTTATATTACCGGTGCCGTGAAAACTTCTGGGTCACCTAAATCTCTCTATTATAATGTAACTATTACAAGGAGTTTTCATGACTTGGTATGAATACTTGGATTCAGGGAATACTTGGGTAAGCTGTGTTTGAAAGTTTTGTGTGATTAGTGTGTTTCATGACTAAATGAGTGTGGCAGAGAACAATTAAACCAGGGTAAACAGATATGGGAATTCTCAGAGTCTTTAATAACTTAATGAGGACTATGACTCACCTGGAAGATATAATACACAGCGTTTCACAAATTTGTATGACCATAGAACCCTTTTTTGGAACATCTTAAAGCATCTGTGGGACATTGGTCTCCATAGAAGACGGTTTGGGAACGATGGTAGGTTGACTATATTGATGATCTCACCCCTTGTTTCTGAGCCCAGTCATTAACTTAGTTTGGCCAATCAGTTGTGAGTAAGTGTTGGTTCAAGCAAAGGGTTACAAAGTGCGTTGAGGCTTGCTATCTTGCTGCTCATAATAATTACCTTTTTAATAATCAATTACCTTTTTTAAAATTTAAATCTGAGTTAACGTACAGTGTAATCATTATTTCAGGAGTAGAATTCAGTGGTTCATCACTTACATATGACACCCAGTGCTCATCCCAACAAGTGTCCTCTATAGTGTCTCTTGCCCATTTGGCCCATCCCCCTACCCAACACCCCTCCAACAACCCTCAGTTTGTTCCCTGTATTGAAGACTCTCTTATGGTTTGCCTCCCTCTCTCTTTGTATCGTATTTTTCCTTCCCTTCCCCTATGTTCATCTGTTTTGTTTCTTAAATTCCACATATGAGTGAAATCATATGAATTTATTTTTCTCTGACTGACTTCACTTAGTGTCATACACTCTAGTTCCATCCATATTATTGCAAATGGCAAAATTTCATTCTTTCTGATCGCCGAGTAATATTCCATTGTGTGTGTATACACACACACACACACACACACACACACACACACACATCTTTTTTTAAATAGATTAATTCATTTTTAATTATTATTTTTAATTTACATCCATGTTAGTTAACATATGTTGTAATTATGATTTCAGGAATAGAATTTAGTGATTTATTACTTACGTATAACACCCAGCGCTCATCCCAACAAGTGTCCTCCTTAGTACCCCTTGCCCATTTAGTTCATCCCCGCACCCAAAACCCCTCCAGCAACCCTCAGTTTATATTTAAGTCTCTTATGGTTTGTCCACCTCCCTGTTTTTATATTATTTTTCCTTCCCTTCCTTTATGTTCATATTTTTTGTATCTTAAATTCCATATGAGTGAAGTCATATGATACTTGTCTTTCTCTGACTAATTTTGCTTAGTGTAATACACTCTAGTTCCATCCATGTTGCTGCAAATGGCAAGATTTCATTCTTTTTAGTTGCTGAGTAATATTCCATTACATATTTATATATATACCACAACTTCTTTATCCGTTCATCAGTCAATGGACATTTGGGCTCTTTCCAAACTTTGGCTATTTTGATAGTGCTGCTATAATCATTGGGTGCATGTGCCCCTTTGAATCAGCATTTTTGTGTCCTTTGGATAAATACATAGTAGTGCAGTTGCTGGGTCATAGGGTAGTTCTATTTTTAATTTTTTAAGGAACCTCCATACTGCTTTCCAGAGTGGCTGTACCAGTTTGCGTTCCCATCAGCAGCAAAATTATTCCCTTTCTCCTCATTCTCACCAACATCTGTGATTTCCTGAGTTGTTCATTAGGGCAATTCTGACAGGTGTGAGGTGGTATCTCATTGTGGTTTTGATTTGTATTCCCTGATGATGAGTGATGTTGAGCATCTTTTCATGTGTCTGTTAGCCATCTGGATGTCTTCTTTGGAAAAGTGTCTATTCATGTCTTCTGCCCATTTCTTCTCTGGATGATATTTTTGTGTGTTGAGTTTGATAAGCTCTTTATAGATTTTGGATGCTAACCCTTCATCTGGTATGTCATTTGCAAATATCTTCTCCCATTCTGTCGGCTGTCTTTTAGTTTTGTTGAGTGTTTCCTTTGCTGTGCAGAGGCTTTCTATCTTGATGAGGTCCCAATAGTTCATGTTTGTTTTTGTTTTCCTTGCCTCCAGAGACCTGCCTAGTAAGAAGTTGCTCTGGCCAAGGTCAAAGAGGTTGTTGCCTATTTTCTCCTCTGTGATTTTGATGGTTTTCTGTCTTACATTTAGGTCTTGCATCCGTTTTGAATTTATTTTTGTGTCTGGTGTAAGAAAGTGGTCCAGGTTCATTCTTTTGCACGTTGCTGTCCCGTTTTCCTAACACCATTTGCCAAAGAGACTGTCTTTTTTCAGTTGGATATTCTTTCCTGCTTTGTCAAAAATGAGTTGACCATATAACTGTAGGTCCATTTCTGGATTTTCTATTCTGTATCTTTGATCTATGTGCTCATTTTTGTGCCAATACCATAGCTGTCTTGATGATTACAGATTTGTAATACAGTTTGAAGTTTGGAATTGTGATGCTTCCAGCTTTGGTTTTCTTTTTCAACATTACTTTGGCTATTGGGGTCATTTATGGTTCCATACAAATATTAGAATTGTTTGTTCTAGGTCTGTGAAGAATTCTGGTATTACTTGGAAAGGGATTGCATTGAATATGTATGTTGCTTTGGGTAGCATCGACATTTTAACCATATTTGTTTGTTCAATCCATGAGTATGGAATGTTTTTCCATTTCTTTGCGCCTTTTTCAGTTTCTTTCATAAGCTTTCTATAGTTTTCAGTGTATAAATCTTTTACCCCTTTGGTTAAGTTTATTCCTAGGTATTTTATGGTGTTTGGTGCAATTGTAAATGTGATCAATTCCTTGATTTCTCTTTCTGCTGCTTTATTATTGGTGTATGGAAATGCTACAGATTTCTGTACATTGATTTTATATTCTGCAACTTCGCTGAATTCATGTATCAGTTCTAGCAGTTTTTTGGTGGAGTCGTTTGGGTTTTACACATAGAATATTATGTTGTCTGTGAAGAGTGAACGTTTTGACTTCTTCCTTGCCAATTTGAAAGCCTTCTATTTCTTTTTGTTGTGTGATTGCTGAGGCTTGGACTTCCAACACTGTGTTGAACAACAGTGGGAGAGTGGACATCCCTGTTGTGTTCCTGACCTTAGGGGGAAAGCTCTCAGTTTTTCCCTTTGAGGATGATATTAGCTGTGGGTCTTTTATATATGGCATTTAGGATCTTGAGGTATGTTCCTTCTACCCCCGCTTTCTTGAGGGCTTTTATCAAGAAAGGATGCTGTATTTTGTCAAATCCTTTTTCTTCTTCTTTTTTTAAAATTTTATTTATTTTTTTATTTTAGAGAGAAAGAGCATGAAGGGGGAGGGGGGCAGAGGGAGAGAGAGAGAATCTCAAGCAGGCTCCACGCTCAGCACAGAGCCCGATGTGGGGCTCAACCCCAGGACCCTGGAGTCATGATCCGAGCTGAAATCAAGAGTCGGACGCTCAAATGACTGAGCCGCCCAGGCGCCCCTCAAATGTTTTTTTCTACATGTATTGAGAAGATCATGTGGTTCTTATCCTTTTGTTTTTTATTAATGTGTGTATCACATTGATTGGTATGTGGATATAGAACCAATCCTACAGCCCAGGAATAAACCCCACTTGATCATGGTGAATAATTCTTTTAATGTATTATTGGAACCAGTTTGCTAGTATTTTGTTGAGAATTTTTGCATCCATGCTCATCAGGGAAATTGGTTTGTAGTTTTCCTTTTAAGTGGGGTCTTTGTCTGGTTTTGGAATCAAGATAATGCTGGCCTCATAGAATGAGTTTGGAAGTTTTCCTTCCACTTCTATTTTTTTGGAACAACTTCAAAAGAATAGGTGCTAACTCTTCTTTAAATGGTGGTAGAATTCCCCTGGAAAGCCATCTGGCCCTGGATTTCTGTTTGTTGGGAAATTTTGGTTACTGATTCAATTTCTTTAATGGTTATGGGTCTGTTCAAATAATTCTATTTCTTCTTGTTTCAGTTTTGGTAGGTTTTATGTTTCTAGGAGTGTGTTTATTTCTTCCAGATTACCAATTTTTGGGATATAATTGCTCATAATATTCTCTAATTATTGTTTGTATTTCTGTGGTGTTGTTTGTGATCTCTCCCCTTTCATTCGTGATTTTATTTATTTGGGTCATTACATTTTTCTTTTTGATAAATCTGGCTAGGGGTTTATCAATTTTGTTAATTCTTTCAAAGAACCAGCTCCTGGTTTTATTGATCTGGTGTGTTGTTTTGATTTCGATATCATTGATTTCTGCTCTCATCTTTTTTGTTTCTCTTGTTCTGATGACTTTGGGCTTTATTTGCTATTTGTTTTCCAGTACCTTTAGGTATAAGGTTAGGTTGTGTACCTAAGACATTTCTTCCTTCTTTAGGAAGGTCTGGATTACTACACATTTCCCTCTTATGACTGCCTTTGCTGCTTCCCAGAGGTTTTGGACTGTTGTGTTTTCATTTTCATTTGTTTCCATGTACTTTTTAATTTCCTCTTTAATTTCTTGGTTAATCCATTTATTCTTTAGTCGGATGTTCTTTAATCTCCAAGTATTTGTGGTCTTTCCAAATTTTTTCTTGTAGTTGATTTCAGGTTTCATAGCGTTGTGGTCTGAAAATATACATAGTATGATATCAGTCTTTTTGTATTTGTTGAGGGTTGATTTGTGACCCAGGATGTGATCTATTCTGGAGAATGTTCCATGTGCACTTGAGAAGAATGCATATTCTGCTTTAGGATGAAATATTCTGTGTATAGCTGTCAGGTCCATCCAGTCCAGTGTGTCATTCAAAGCCATTGTTTCCTTGTTGATTTTCTGCTTAGATCTGTCCATTTCTGTATGTGGGATGTTGAAATCCCCTATTATTATGATATTGTTTTAAATTTCTTTATGTTTGTGATTAATTGATTTATATATATATTTTTCCAAGTTGGGGGCATAAATATTTACAATGTTAGATCTTCTTGGTGTATAGACCTCTTAATTATGATATAATGCTCATCTTCATCTCTTGTTACAGTCTTTGTTTTAAAATCTAGTTTGTCTGATAAAAGTATGACTACTCTGGCTTTCTTTTGGCATTCACTAGCATGATAGATGGTTCTCCATCCCCTTAATTTCAATCTGCAGGTGTCTTTAGGTCTCAAATGAGTCTCTTGTAAGCAGCAGATATATAGGTCTTGTTTCTTATCCATTCTTATACCCTATGTCTTTTGATTGGAGCATTTAGTCCATTTACATTTAGAGTGATTATTAAAAGATGAATTTAGTGCCATTGTGTGGCCTATACACTTGGTGTTTCTGGTGATGTTCTCTGGTCCTTTCTATGCTTTGTTGCTTTTGTCTTTTTGTTTTTTCTCCACTCAAAGAGTCCCTCTTAAAATTTCTTGCAGGGCTGGTTTAGTGGTCACAAACTCCTTTAGTTTTTGTTTGTCTGGGAAACTCTTTATCTTTCATTCTACTTTGAATGATAGCCTTGCTGGATAAAGAATTTTAGGCTGCGTATTCTTCCAGTTCAGCACATTGAATATATCCTGCCACTCCCTTGTGGCCTGCCAAGTTTCTGTGGACAGATCTGCTGTGAACCTGATCTGTCTTTCCTTATAGGTTAAGGACTTTTTCCCCTTGCTGATTTCATAATTTTTTCCTTGTCTGTGTATTTTGTGAATTTGACTATGATATTCCTTGGTGATGGTCAGTTTTTGTTGAGTCTAATGTGAGTTCTCTGTACTTCTTAGATTTTGATGTCTGTGTCCTTCCTCAGGTTAGCAAAGTTTTCAACTATAATTTGCTCACATAAACCTTCTGCTCCTTTTTCTCTCTCTTCATCTTTTGGGACTCCTATGATACGAATATTATTCCTTTTCAATAAGTCACTGAGTTCTCTAAGTCTGAGTTATCTTCTGTCTTGTCATTTTGGAGGAAGAAAAAAAATAATAAAAAATAAAAATTAAAAAGTTAAAAAGAAAACAAAATAAAACCAAATAAAGGAAGCTGGATTAGTCTGCTTGTTGAAAGAAGCCTATCTTGATGCAATAGAGAAAAAAGAGAAAGGGAAGAATAAAAAAGGTTAAAGAAGTTGAAAAATTAAAAAAATTAATAGTAAAATAGAATAAAAAAAAGAAAAGAAAATTGAATTAAAAATTTAAAAATAAAAAAAATAAAAAGAAATTTGCTCTTTCTCTATTCAAGAAAGAGAAAAAGAAAGAAAAAAGGAAGAAAACAATGTAAGCAAAAACAGAAGCCAAGGAAACGAACAAATAAAGGATCCAGCAAACACAGAAGCCCCAGTGAAGTTACATCCAGTTTCCTCTAGAACTGAAACTTTGAAACACTGTTGTCCTTAGACTAAGCAGGTGGAGGGATTTGTGCTGGTCTTCTGGGGAACGTGCCTGGAGGGTGTAGTTGGGCGGGGCTTTGTGTAATGGCTCCATTCTCCATTTGGTGGCACTGCTAAGCTTACTGGGATGGGTGTGTATGCGTGTGCACATGTGCACACGCACGCCCACATATGCACGCTCAGTGCATGCATGGTAATGGTGAAAATGGCCTCACCTAGCTCCCTAGTCTCTGGTGCGGGACCTTTGCCCTCTTGCCGACCCACAATCAAGCATCCCTACTTTGTCTCAGGCCTCTCTCCACTCCCCAGCTCTACTCTGTCCATGTCCAAGCTGTCTGCCTGCCAGGTGGTGCCTCCCTCCAGAGTTTTATCTCAGATGGGATTATGTTTCAAAACCCCACACTTCATAGACCCTTGCAGCTTGAACCCATGCCACCTCTCTGGGAGAGGGTCTTGCTGAGCAATGGCCAGGTGCCAGCTTGCCCTGGATACGTTCACGTGATCATGCGATGGCAGAGGTTCAGAGTTTATGGCAAATCACAGTACACAGTTAGTGCCAGGGTTCACTGCACTCTGGTGTCTTTGTCCCAATACTAGCAAACATGGCTGCTCTCCAAGGTCCACTAGGACCTTGGCCCACAGGGAAGCCATATGGCCTCTACCAACCGCACTTCAAGCAGGGGAACCACTCTCCCTGTGTGGCACACGGACTCTTCAGATAGCCTTTCCCGATCCTGAGGATTTGCCCTACTTCCCCACCAGAGCACCGCCAGGTACTGAGCTCTGAACCTTCAGACTCTGCTGTATTGAAACTCTGCTCTTTCTCCTGTCAGTAAGTTTGGGGAACAGATTTCTTCTGGTTTTTCTCTCCCCCCGTTCACCTCTCTGCACTGTGGGTAGTACATTATCTCATTTAAAAAGAAGAAGAATGGAAACCACATAAGAGGCACTAGTTTATAGCAACTCACGTCTGGCCTTGCAAATGCCACCAGGACCAGCAATTCAGAGGAGTGGAATGTTCCTTGCTTAGGCCTTAGTTCTCCCTGAGAGTGACCGTCCAATCCGTTGTTTTCTGTAGCTCTGTGCTGTACCATCTGAGGTATCTTTACTTTTCTGCCATGCTTAGCTCTTTCTGTGTGCTTTGAATGGTGTTCTCAGTCTGCTTCCTACTTGCGGAAATGGAAAGCTCAGAGGTTTTCTTGACATTTTGGACAGTCTCAGTTTCTTTTAATACAAATTGGTGAGGCTTTTGGCAATACAGTACCCTCAATATTTGTTGTGGGTTTCTTATAAATCTGATGAACCAAAAGCAACACCTACAATATGGTTAGAGCTCTATCTCTCTCAAAACTTAATCACTTATGTGGACAAGTCAGGTTGCTGTGGGGCAGTACTCTTTAGATTTGTAGCAGCCCTTTTGTCTAGCTTACAGGATCTGCTAGGTTCTTCTTTATTTCCTTCAGGGGTTGTAATAAAAAGCCTTAAAGATAAATATTTAATTAGATACTTGCCCCAGGATTTATTTTACTTTGAGAATTTTTTGCTAACTGGAAGGCTAGAGGTGAGAAACAATTTTATTTTCCAGCCAAGAAGTTCTGTCTCGTTATGGTCCCTCTAAATATGCTTAAACACTGTTACTTATTTCTCTAACCCTTCTCTTTGTTGTAGAACCTTATCGATATATGGATAGTAAGAGCCACTGATACTTTGAACATTCTGCCTGGAAATGTTACTGCTTAAATCCCGAATGTCCTTAATATATTTTGTCTTCTGAAGGATCACCTGTGGTGGTGGTTTTTACCATTTTTCTTCTCTGCTGCTTCATAACCCACGTCATCTTTGCATCTTTTTGGAGCAGTTTTCTTACTGCTTTTCTAGCCTCTGTCCACTGCCTACTCTCAAAGCCAGGGCCACATTTTTTAGTCTTGGTTATAACGGTACCCTGATTCTAAATAATCTCTGTGTCAGTTATCTGTTGCTGCAAATAATGCTATATAACAAGTCAACCCCCAAAACTCGGTAGCTTAACACAACCACTGATTTAACTCAAGTCTACGGATGAGCAACTGAAGATGAATTGCAGTTCTTGTCTTTGATATGTTCTGTTGGACCATTAGCTGGCTTTCAGCTAATCTAGGATGGCCTTGGCTTGCCCCCTTTGCTAAACAGCTCATCCTCCCATGGGCTAGTCCAACTGTGTTCTCATAGCTGTGTCATAGTGCAAGAGTGTCCAAACCCAGTCATGCAAGGGGGCATAGAAACAGGCACGTGCTTGTTGAGCCTCTGCCAACATCTCTTTGCCAAAGCAGGGCAAATGACCAAGTCTAGAGGTAGAGTGAGAGGCGATTACATAGTTACAGGGAAAGAGGTGTGAGTACAGATTGGCCATTAAATGGGGCCTGTTAATAAACTCCATCTCCTTGGGATTATGTCTGTGAAAGTATTGGAATCTCCCAGAACAGGGCTTCCTGATGTCCTCATGGGCTAGCTGTCTCAGTTTCTTTGCCTTTTCTGGCTCCTTTATAAATTTATTTGAAATATTTTCAAATCTACCTACATTTCTTGCCAGTATTCTCTTTTCAAAGGAAGTTCCCTATGTTTATTACCTACAGGGTTGAGTGGCATCTTCTCTTACTTGTCATAGTTGAAGAGTGAATAGCTGATTGATATAGAAGGAAGAGAGGAAAGAACCTGAGGGGAAAAAATGATTGCCAAAAGCAGAGGTGTTTGAGTGTCAGTGAAGCGAACGTGCGTAAATGTGGCTACCTGCGTGTACATTTACATTGTGTGTGTACACAAATTTTCATTAGTGTGCATGTATATGAATATATACATATCTGTACACGTGTGCATTAGGGCATGTATATATGCATGGGATAAGTGTTCTTCCCAGTTTATTAAAAAATACCACTGCACTTGATCTGATAAATCAGTGAGACAGTGAGACGAATACTCATGGGGCAAAGCCCGATGGTAAAAGAAGGAAATATGAAATAGGAGTCAAAGGGTTATAAAAACAAAGCAGGTGTTTCTACACGTCCAGATTTGAAAAATTCCAAACGGCAGTTATGAGCAGTTTCTCGCGCCTTCTCCGCCTATGTCCTTCTTTAAACCTGGATGGTAGGGAAATATGGGCAATACGCCCATTTTGCTGCCCTCCTGTAATCCATGAAACAGAGTAGCACAAGATAGATTTTCTCTTTGGTTTTCCCACCAAGATGTCCCATCCTTATTGGAGATAGAAGATTGGGGACAAGATATCTTGTCCTTTCTATGTCTCAAGAGTGGAATGTTCTATTTCCTCTGAAATACTTTATATTTGAGAAAACACACCAGGTTCGTCTTTGCCAAGGCTCTCTTCCAAGAGGCCTGGTTTGAGTTAGGAACTTTACTGGTTATTCATTCATTTCACGAGAGCCTGAAATCTCCCAGGGAGGCCATGGGAATCTGCAGTCCTCTGGAAGTCTAGGTTCTAGTTCTGCACAGTCCACCGGGCTCTTGGGACCATGGGGGATTTCCTGTTACAGTGTATTAAAATATTTGTTATTCCAGAGAGGACCCAGGAAGCTGGTTCTATTGGATATGTCAGTGGTAACCTCTAAAAGGAAATATTTTTCGACTGGCAGTGGCCTGTGTGAGGCTCTGAGTTTGAAAACTTTTGCTAGAAGAGTTTTATAATCTTAGGTGACCTAGTAAGACCTAGTCAATGGATACAATTACAAAAAGACTCTATGAGATAGGTGTTACTATTATCCCTATTTCAGAGATTGAGTCACTATGATTACTCACTGGGGCGGATTCCAGAAAAAAAGTGCTCTTGAATACCTCACTATACTGTGTCTACGACCAGGTGACCTACCCCTTCCATGACCAAAAGTCTGGAAGCCTCATTTGCCAGCCCCTAAGAGTAAGCAGCAATACAAAATACTTGACTACAGAGTGGCACAGATTTCATTGTCTTTCCTTTGCTACCTATAGTTACCAGACCCAGCAGCCCAAAGCCTTTTCTTTGGCATGCTTTGAACCAAAGTTACCTTTATCTGCTCAAGGAACAGATAATGAGGTGCAAAACCTTATTCCGTCCTTGCTCGGGTTAGAAATTGACAAATATCCTAAGAATTCATAGCACTTCCTGTGTGAAACTTGATTTACTATGATGGTAAGTCATAAAAATGATGCATGACATGTTGATTTGATGTAACAATCAATGTCTATTTAATAAACGGCCCACAATGGTTTTCATACATTATCTCCACCTGAAGACAGTGTTTGATTTTCCAGCCCATACTTCACATTCTAGCTCAAAAATACTAGAGAAACAAATCCTCACTTATGCATAAACATATTCAAAGGCAAAAGATTTATTTATTGATGAGAGCTTCAAATTGACCAATTTTTAGCTTTTTCTTCTGAAAAGAAGAAAGCTTTCCAAGAAGAGATTGCTACCAGATGTAGTGGATTACACAGCACTTGCTCAGCTATGAAACGCAGATGAGATGGAATATTCTGGTTTCTGATTCAGCCCTATTCTTATCTACACATAGCTCTTCTTAAGTGAACTTGACAGTGTTGTGGGCTGATATTAAGATAGACGACTTTAGTAAACAAGAAAAAGGGTTTCGTTCCCTACAATAGCAAATGGACTTTATAATAGAAATTTCTTTGTGCCGGGGAAGATATTACAATTTTCAACACACAATAAATATATTTGCTAGACAAAAAAAAATGCATTTCATTACATGCAATGCACTTTCTATTGTACATTAACCACTTTTTTGCTTTGTGTAGAAAAGTACCATTTTCTACTGTAAAATGTCTGCAATTTATTTTTATAAGTCTGTTTTTCCCAAGAAGGAAGAACATTCCATTACATAACCCTGTACTGATAAATTATATACGAGGCAAAATGTGTAGTATAAACATCTGAGCTTTATTGTTTGAGGGTCTATACAGTTCTGAGAGCAGACCGTTAAAATCTTAGACCAGAACGGCTGATTTTATTAACAACCAGTCTGTAATTAGTAGGTTTACTGGAGTCATTTACTTTGATACTTTCAGCAACCATAATACATGTGGAGGTTCTCTAAAATAATACTATTGCATGCTTCAGCTACACCCATAATTTTTCCTGATAATGCTTCTGCTGGGTTAAAAAAAAACATAATTAATACTTCATTTAATCCTTGTATACTGTATACCTAGTTGACCATCATTCAAAATGGCACTTGCCCAGAGTGCTTTAGTTTCTTCACAGTTGAATGTATTTGACCCTGATTACTGTTTCCTGGAAATATCCCAAATAAGTAAAAAAGCAGCTGCAATAAAGAATTCCTGCTCTACATTTTCTTTGTGCTAAGGGTCACTGTGACTGTGACTGCCCATTGGCCTGTAAGAGTTACGAAAGTCTCGTCGCGCCTAGGTGGCTCAGTTGGTTAAGCGTCCAACTTCATTCAGCTCGGGTCATGATCTTACAGTTTGTGAGTTTGAGCCCCGCGTCAGGCTCTGTGCTGATAGCCCCCTCTCTGCCCCTCCTGGAGCCCTCTCTCTGCCCCTCCTCCTCCCCTGCCCACACTCTGTCTTTTTCTCTCTCTCAAAAATAAACGAACAAAAGTTATAGAGGTCTTTGCAGGTTAGAGAATTAGAATTATTTTGCTTATGTCAGTCTTATACTTGCGCATATATAATGGACTATTTGTGGGGATGATGCTTGTCTTTATTTTATTCTGACATTTAGGAACAAACACTTGTTGGCTTAGAAACACTGACTGTTTTTCCCAAAGGACAGGGTAGCAAGAAAAAGGGCTTGCCTACTTTGCTTGGTTGGAATGGTGTATCTAAAGTACTATTTTTGAAGAAACCAATGCCTTCAGTTGGCCTGCCTCAGTGTTAGGTGCTGTATGCATGCTATCTTATTTAATCACAAGCAACCTTATGAAGTAGGCTTTAACATTACTGTATCATGAATCTGGGACCATGCTTCACCGTGGTTAAGTTACATGCCTTAATCAAAGGTCCAGTGAATGTTGGGGCCGGGACTCCACCCTAGCACAACCTGAACATTCTCTGACAGAACACGAGATATTTCCAAATGTTTGAAGCCCAGAAATGAAAATTGAAAACATAAGAAGAGATTGTGAGGTGGTGGAAATACAGGCACAATATTTCTAGTGATCTAATATATAATTCACTAGAATCTGTTTAACTCTGAAATGTTCCTGTTTGGTGTGCTACCCCTAAAAGCACAGGCAGGTCTTAGGGATAACTGTGGGTCAGGCTCCAGACCACTGTAATAAAGTGAATATCACGATCAAGTGAGTCCAATGAATGTTTTGGTTTCCCCGTGCATATAAAAGTGGTGTATGCACTATACTGTAGACTAAGTGGGCAATAGCATTGTGTTTAAACAACAATACACATACCTTAGTTAAAAATATTTTATTGCTAAAATTTGCTAACCATCATGTGAGCTTTCAGCGAGTCATAATTTTTTTGCTGGTTGACAGTCTTGCCTGATATCAACGGCTGCTGACTGATAAGGGTGCTTGTTGCAGAAGGTTGGGATGGCTATGGCAATTTCTTGAAATGAGACCAGGAAGTTGATCACGTCGATTGACTCTTCCTTTCGTGAACGATTTCTCTGCAGCAAGCAACGCCGTCTGATATCCACACTAGGAGTTCTTTCACAATGGGAACCCGTCTTCTCAAACCCTGCCACAGCTTTATCGACTAAGTTTATGTAATATTCTAAATCCTTTGTTGTCATTTCAGCAATCTTTAGAGCATCTTCACAGGGTGTAGGGCCCATCTTAAGAAAACCATTTTCTTTGCTCATCCATAAGAGGCAACTCTTTCTTCATTCGCTCGTGTCATCTTGAGACGGTAGCAATGCGGTCATGTCTTCAGGCTCCACTCCTAACACTCTCTTGCTTTTGCCACCACATCTGCACCCGCTTTGTCCTCTGAAGTCTTGAACCCCTTTAAAGACATCCTTGAGGGCTGGGAGAACTTCTTCCAAACTCTTGTTAACGTTGGTATTTTGACCTTTTCCCACGGATCACGAATGTCCTTAATAGTGAATCCTTTCCAGGAGGTTTTCAATTTACTTTGCCCAGATCCACCAGAAGAATCACTGTTCATGGCAGCTATAATCTTACAAAGTAGAGTTCTTTTTTAAAACAATTAATTAAAAAATTTTCATTCTAGTATAGTTAACATGCAGTGTTATATTAGTTTCAGGTGTACAACATAGTGATTCAACTCTTCTACACGTTACTCAGTGCTCCTCATGGTAACTGTACTCTTAACCCCCAGCACGTTTTTTACCCACCCACCCTACCTCCCCTCTGGCAAGCATCAGTTTATTCTTTATAGTTAAGAGTCTGTTTCTTGGTTTGTCTCTCTTTCTCTCTCTCTTTTGTTTTCTTTTGCTCATGGGTTGTGTTTCTTAAATTCCATATATGAATGAAATCATATGGTATTTGTCTTTCTCTGATTTATTTTGCTTAGCATTATACTCTCTGGCTCTATTCATATTGTTGCAAATGGCAAGATTTCACTCTGTTTTATGGCTGAATAATATCCAATTATATATATTATATATTATATATATATCATACCTTCTTTATCTGTTCATCTGTTGATGGATACTTGGGCTGCTTCATAGTTTAGCCATTATAAATAATTCTGCCGTAAATATAGGGGTGCATGTATCCCTTTGAACTAGGATTTTTGTATTTGGGGGGTAAATGCCAGTAGTGAATTAATGGATTGGATGGTAGTTCTATTTTTAACTTTATTTTATTTTCATTTTTAACTTTTTGAGGAACTTCCATACTGTTTTCCAGAGTGGCTGCACCAGTTTGCATTCCCACCAACAGTGCACAAGGACTTCTATTTCTCCACATCCTTTTCAACATTTGTTATTTCTTCTTTTTTGGATTTTAACCATTATAACAGGTGTGAGGTGATAACGCATTGTAGTTTTGATTTACATTTCCCCGATGATCAGTGATGTTGAACATCTTTTCATAGGTCTGTTGGCCATCTATATTTCTTCTTTTGTCTTCATGTTTTCTGCCCATTTTTTTAGTTGGATTATTTGTTTTTTGGGCACTGCGTTGTATACATTCTTTCTATTTTTTGGATACTAACCCTTTATCAGAGATGTCATTCGCATATATCTTCTCTTATTCAATAGGTTGTCTTCCATTTTTTTTTGGTCATTTTCTTCGCCATGCAGAAGATTTTTATTTTGATGTCCCAGTAGTTTATTTTTGTTTTTATTTCCCTTGCCTCAGGAAATATATTTAAAAAGAAATTGCTATGACTAATGTTGGAGAAATTACTGCCTGTGTCCTCTTCTAGGATTTTCATAGTTTCAGGTCTTATATCTAGGTACTTAATTCATTTTGAATTTATCTTTGTGTATGGTGTAAGCTGGGAGCCCAGTTTCATTCTTTTCCATGTGTTTGTCCAGTTCTCCCAGCACCATTTGTTGAAGAGTCTATCTCTTCCCCATTGCTTATTTTGCATATTCTTTCGTCATTTGTCATAGATTGACCATATAAGCATAGGTTTATTTGTGGGGTTTCTATTCTATTCCATTGATCTGTGTGCCTATTTTCATGCCAGTGCCATACTGTCTTGATTACTACAGCTTTGTAGTATAACTTGAAATCTGGAATTGTGATGCCTCCAGGTTTGTTTGTTTGTTTTCTTTTTCAAGACTGTTTGGGCTATTTGAGGTCTTTTGTGGTGCCATAAAATTTTAGGAGTGTTTGCTCTAGTTCTGTGAAAAATGTTGTTGGTATTTTGATAGGGATTGCATTAAATCTGTAGATTGCTTTGGGGAGTGTGGACATTTTAACAATGTTCTTCCAATCCATATGCATGCAATGACTTTCCATCTCTTTGTGTCGTCTTCATTTTCTTTCATAAATGTTTAAGGGTTTTCAGTGGCTCCTGGGTGGCTAGTCAGTTAAGCGTCGGACTCTTGATTTCGGCTAAGGCCACGATCTCGCAGCTTGTGAGTTCAAGCCCTGCGTTCAGCTCTACACCGACAGTGCAGAGACTGTTTGGAATTCTCTCTCTCCCTCTCTCTAACCCCTGACAAAAATAAATAAACTTACATAGATGTTTTATAGTTTTCAGAGCACAGATCTTTTACCTCTTTGGTTAAGTTTATTCCTAAGTATGTTATTGTTGGTGCAGTTGTAAATGGGATTGTTAATTTTTTTCTGCTGCTTTATTATTAGTGTATAGAGATGCAACAGATTTATCCACATTAATTTTGTGTCCTGCAACTTTACTGAATTCATTTATCACTTTTAACACGTTTTTTTTGGTGGAATCTTTAGGGTTTTCTATGTATACTATCATGTCATCTGCAAATAGTGACAGTTTAACTTCTTGTTTTTAATGTTTATTTATTTTTGAGAGACAGCGTGTGAGTGGGAGAGGGGCAGAGAGAGAGAGAGAGAGAGAGAGAGAGAGAGAGAGAGAGAGAGAATCTGAAGCAGGCTCCAGGCTTTGAGCTGTCAACACAGAGTCCAACCTGGGGCTTCAACCCGTGAATTGTGAGATCATGACCTAAGCCGAAGTCGGATGCCTAATTGACTGAGCCACCCAGGTGCCCCCAGTTTAACTTCTTCCTTACCAATTTGGATGCCTTTTATTTCTGGACTAAGTACTAGGTACTTAGGACTTCCAGTACTAAGTCAAATAATAGTGGTAAGAGTGGATATCCCTATCTTGTTCTTGACCTTAGGGAATATGTTCTTTTTGTCTGTTTGTTTTTTGGCTTTTGTTTTGTTGTCGTTGTTGTTTTGTTTTTTGTTTTACCATCGAGCATGATTTAAGCTGTGGGATTTTCATATATGGCTTTTATTCTAATGAGGTACATTCCCCCTAAACCTACTTTGGTCAGATTTTTTATCATGAGTGGATATTGTACTTTGTCAAGGGCTTTTTCTGCGTCTATTGAAATGATCGTAAGGTTTTTATCCCGTCTTTTATTGATGAGGTAGATGTATCACATGGATTGACTTGCAAATATTGAACCACCCTTGCATCCCAGGGATAAATCCTACTTGATCATGGTGAATGATTTTTTTTTTTTTAATATATCACTGCATTCAGTTTGCTAATATTTTGTTGAGGATTTTTGCATCAAGGTTCATCAGAGATATTGGCCTGCCATTCTCCGTTTTTGTAGTGTCTTTATTTGGTTTTGGTATCAGGGTAATGCTGGGTTTGTAGAATGAATTTGGAAGCCTTTCTTCCTCTTCTAATTTTTGGAATAGTTTGAGAAGAATAGGTACCAACTTTTCTTTAAATGTGTAGTAGAATTCACCTGTGAAGCTGTCTGGCCTCAGACTTATGTTTACTGGGAGTTTTTGTTGATTACTAATTCAACGTCAGTGCTGATAATCGGTCTTTTCAAATTTTCCATTTTTTCCTGATTCAGTTTTGGGAAGTTATATGTTTCTAGGAACTTATCTATTTCTTCTAAGTTGTCCAATTTTTTGGCATATGATTTTTTATAATGTTTCTTACACTCTTTTGTATTTCTGCTGTGTGGGTTGTTATTAATCTCATTTCTGATTTTTATTTGGGTCCTTTTTTTTTCTAACGAGTCTGGCTAAAGTTTTATGGATTTTTGTTGATCTTTTCAAAGAATCAGCTCCTGGTTTCATTGATTCTGTTCTATTGTTTCTTTAGTTTCTATTTTCTTTATTTCTGCTTTAATCTTTATTGTTTCCATGAAGTATATTTCTTAATATACTTTGAAAATCAAAATAATGCCTTGCTCCATGGGCTGCAGAACGGGTGTTGCCATAGCAGGCATGAACATAACATCACTCTTGTACATTTCATCAGAGCTCTTGGGTGATCAGGTGCATTGTTAGTGAGCAGACATATACTGAAGTGAAATTATTTTTTTTCTGAGCAGCAGGTCTTAACAGAGAGGTTAAAATATTCAGTAAACCAAGTCGTAAACAGAGGTGTTGTCATCCAGGTTTTGTTCTTCCATTTACAGAGCACAGGCAGAGTAGATTTGGCATAATTCTTAGGGGCCCTAGAGTTTCCAGAACAGTAAATGAGCATTGGCTTCAACGTTAGGTCACCAGATGCATTAGCCCCTAGCAAGAGAGTCAGCCTGTCCTTGGAAGCTTTAAAGTCAGGCATTGACTTCTCCTCTCTAGCTATGAAAGTCCAAGATGGCATCTTCTTCTGACAGAAGGCTGTTTTGTCTACATTGAAAATCTGTTGTTCAGTGTGGCCACCTTCATTCATCATTTCACCCAGATCTTTTGGATAATGTGTTGCACTTGCTGCCTCACCTCATACTTTCATGTTATGGAGACAGCTTCCTTCCTTAAACCTTATGAACCAATCTCTGCTAGCTTCACACTTTTCTCCTGCAGCTTTCTCACCTCTCTCAGCCGTCCTCAAATTGAAGAGAGTTAGGGCTTTGCTCTAGATTAGGCTTTGGCTTAAGGGAATGTTGTGCCTGGGTTGATCCTCTATGCAGGCCACTCAAACTTTACAGTTTACAATAAAACTGTTTGGTTTTACCATTCATGTGTCAGCTAGGTTTTCATTTTCTTTAAGAGCCTTTCCTCTTTTTTTTTTAATTTTTAAATTTTTTTTTTGAGAAAGAGAGAGAGAGAGAGAGGCAGAGAGAGAGGGAGACACAGAATCCGAAGCAGGCTCCAGGCTCTGAGCTGTCAGCACAGAGCCCGATGTGGGGCTTGAATCCATGAACCGTGAGATCACGACCTGAGCTGAAGTCAGACACTTAACCGACCGAGCCCCCCAGGTGCCCCAAGAACTTTTTTTTTTGCATTCACAAGTTAGCTATTTGGCACAAGAGACCTAGCTTTCAGCTTCTCTTGGCTCTTGACGTGCTTTTCTTGCTAAGTGTAATCCTTTCTAGCTTTTGGTTTAAATGGAGAGAAGTGCAGCTCTCCCTTTCACTTGAATACCTAGAGGCCACTGCAGGGTGATTGGTTGACCTCAATTTCAGTATTGTTGCATCTTGGAATAGTGAGGCAGAGGGGGGAATGGCCAGTTGGATTAAGCTTCCAGAATACACAGAACAGTATCCTTTAAGTTGGCCATCTTACATGGATGTGGTTTGTGGCACGCCGAAATAATTATAGTAGTACCATCAAAGACCGCTGGTCACATAATAATAATGACAAATTTGAGATATTGCTAGAATTACCCAAATGTGCCAGAGAGACACAAAGTGAGCAAATGCTGTTGGAAAAAATGCTGCCGACAGACTTGCTCCACACAGGGTTGCCACAAAACTTTAATTTGTAAAAAACACAATACCTGCCAAGCACAATAAAGCGAAGCACAATAAAATGAGGTATGCCAGTATAGTTTATTCAGATACTAATGACAGACTGATTGAATATTCATGTTAACCTTTTGCCATTTTGATATAAAGGGAGCCAAGCTGTAAAGTTGCAGGCATCTCGAACATCTCTTCATTTTCTCGGTTTATGAGAAGAAACGGAGTATTAGGGTAAAAATGGTTCTTAGGGTTTCAAGATAAAACAGCTTTTATTGAGTGCAACAAACAGAGCAGCCATTTTTAGGAAAAGGAGTAAAAAAAACCCTGCAAGTTAAGCACCCCCAACCCTTACCAAGAAGAAACAAGTTGTTGCATATCACAGTTGACGCGTGGCTGTTTGTTTACACAGTCTCGTTTTCTCCATAGTTATTACCAGCATTTTCTACTTTTATCATTTCGTTTGTATCACCCTTGATGAAAACAAGAGGTTTACCAGATGGAAGCAAGCTTCTCTACACTTTCACATGTCGCTTTTGATGTGGTATGTAACGAAAGTACTTAAGTATTTTGAAACATAAACAACCTGACCTTTCCTTGTTGCACCAGGTGAAGGATACCTAGGCCAACAAGAAGAGCTCTCATGCAGTAGAATATTATTCAGCCTCAAAAAAGGAATGTAGTTCTGACAGATGCTACAACATGGGTGAACACTGAAGACAGAAATGACATAAGTGAGACACAGAAGGACAAATACTGCGTTTCCACATACATGGGAGACCTCAGAGAGGCAAATTCAAAGAGGCACTCAGTAGAATAGAGAGTGCCAGGGGCCGGAAGGATGGTGAGGGGATAGGGAGCTATTTTTTAATGGGCACATTCAGGAGGAGGATGTAAAATTATAGTGGGGGTTGGCAGCTGTCCATATATTTAATGCCACTGAATTGTACAATTACAAACGGGTTAAGTGATAAATATTACGTACACGTTACCCCAGTGGGGGGAAAAAATTGAAAAACAAGGTAGGAATTCTGCCAAGATCTTACAACTGAGGAGTAGAAAGTTCTCGCCTCTCTTCCTGGGCCTGATGCCTGAATATGTTTTGATTCGGCCAACTTTTAAAAAAGTTCCTGCGTGGGCTTCTTCCTTCCTTCATTTGGTTCATTCAGTTGATACATATTTATTTAAAAGTAAAAAGTCATGGTATGTCTTGTTAGACTGAGGACTGGAAAGATGAGTAAGGGAGCTCGCGAGACTGGGAGAAGACAGCCATATTCACATATGATCAAAATACAGTATAAAGGCTGTAGCAGAAGTCAATGAATAGTGGCGGGAATGCTGGAGAGGAGGTTCCTGAGGGGTCAAGGCTTCGTAGAAGAGTTGATAATTTATCTAGGTTTGAATTTTGAGAAGGAATTGGTTGGGATGTTTTTTGGTTTTGTTTTGTTTTGTTTGCATTTTAGTGATATGAACTACATTATCACTCACATTTTACGCCTTGTAATCTTGGATCTAAAATATTTGCGGGCTTTTCAAATAGTTTGTGGTTTTTCTTTCTTAAGGGTCCATGGAGACTGGTTCCTGGAGGCACAAAACCACGTTGGTTCATTTCTCTGTTTTGTTTTCTCAAAATTTATAAGCAAAACCACCTTGAGAAATAATTCAAAGTAAAGGAGATGTTCAGATCTCTCAAAGAGCTTGCGTTCTAGAAGGAGTTACAGCAAAGACAGCTGGGCGTCAGTGTCTGAAGAAAAGTCAGTGTGGGCGGGCTGTGCAGAGGCTGGACAAGTGACTTCTGCTGGGGGATGAAGCAAAGCTCAGTGGAGTTGGGGAGGGAGGGGGGCTTCTTTGCACTTTCCCCGGAAGGCTTTGTGGTAACTGGATGTCAGTAAGGTCATTTTATCCGGATAGAAAAATCAGAGCAAAACAGAAAGGCGACAAACGCTTCGTCCTCTTCAGGGAAGCAGTGAAAAAACAAGCCAGAGAGGCCTAATGGGGCCCGGTTACGAGGGCCTCCAGACTTTCAGTGTCCCCGCTTATTCTAGGAACCCAAGAACCATGATTTGTCGCCGGGTAGGTTTGGAAGAGAAAGGCTAAGAGCCTTCACGCCCACCCCCATGTACACGGGATGGAGCAAAAGCAGTGGTCTAGAAGCACTGGCAGGACACTGGGCTCTTGGGAGGGTGGGGATACACCGAACTAGAAGCAGGACATAGTGAAAAGAAGAAAACGGGTTTTGGAGTCTGTCAGCCCTGGATTCAAATCCCGTAATCAGCCTTTACTGACTGTGTAGACTTGTCCAAATGACTTAGGACGTCTGAGCCTCATTCTCCTTGTGTGACAACTGAGGACAATAATAGTGTCTTCATATAGGGCTGTCCTAAGGATTACAGAGAACGCAGTGACACGCATATGTAGACTCCAGATGGCCCCAAGGTCCCAATGTCAGTTCCTTCCCCAGGTGACCTCTAAGGTCCCTTCTGAATGTCTGTGAAATAATTCAAAAGTTTCTCCTACAAAAATAAGTTATTCACGTAATCGAAGTTAAAATATATCCCTCATGTATTTCCAGACAGTTAATATAATTAGTTTCAAGTATCAATAAGAATGTCACAGCCAAGGGGCGCCTGGGTGGCGCAGTCGGTTAAGCGTCCGACTTCAGCCAGGTCACGATCTCGCGGTCCCGGAGTTCGAGCCCCGCGTCAGGCTCTGGGCTGATGGCTCGGAGCCTGGAGCCTGTTTCCGATTCTGTGTCTCCCTCTCTCTCTGCCCCTCCCCCGTTCATGCTCTGTCTCTCTCTGTCCCAAAAATAAATAAAAACGTTGAAAAAAAAATTAAAAAAAAAAAAAAAAAAAGAATGTCACAGCCAAAATAGATCCTCGTGAGGCAGACCCTTGCCTCTGGGAATGACGCAAATATTTTTGGAAGCTGCGTTAACCATTTCAGTCCTCTGTGTTGCCGTTTAGGGCTCAGAACCACGTGTTTAGGAAATGGTGTCGTCTTGTCAGATCTAGTCCAAGGCCTTGCAAACGTGTGCGCGCATCTGAAAACCCCTCCCCTGCTTTCCGTTAGCGATAGTCTAGATTGCAGTTCCCCGCCTGTCTTTGACGGGCCGCTTCGTGGAAATCTTTTTCTTCTGATTATTCTCAAGCAAACCTCTTAGGTTTTCTGTTTTGTGATGACAGTATTCGGAAACGAGGTCACCTCCTTTCTGGCTGTTGTATCCTTCTGTGTCTCCTGACGTAGAGATAAAGCTGTCGGGGTGATGGGAGTCAATAGACGGTATGGGAGAGGCCTCTGGCTTGTCAACTTTTAATATGATATTGACATTTAGTTTGGATCCCAATGCACCCTTGTTATATCTTTCCTGACACCTGGCTCACGTTATATAGAAACTTTCGGGACACTTTTTCCTGTTGAACTCTGAGCTCATCAAGGACAGGGTCTTTTCTTATCTATCTCCATATTCACAGGATTAGCACTGAGTCTGAACAAAACAGCGCAATAAAAAGATCCTGAAGACAATAATTTCCTAATAGGATATCATGAACATCTTTTCAGAATTTCAAAGAAAATTCACTGCTCAGCTGTCTGTGTGACAGTTTCATTTAAAATGAACGTGAGAAAAAAATAAAATGAGGTTAGTATCAGGGCGCCTGGGTGGCTCCGTTGGTGAAGCGTCTGACTCTTGATTTCGGCTCCGGTCATGATCTCAAGGTTGTGAGATCAAGCCCCACGTAGGGCTCTGTGCCGACACCACGGAGCCTGCTTGGGATTCTCTCTCTCTGTCTCTCTCTCTGCCCCTCCCCTGCTCTCTAATTCTCCCTTTTTGTGATTCCTATGTAAGAGAGCAGGAAGGAGATACAATTGAAAGCTGTATCCTACTTGTAATTAAAAGAAATAGTGAAAGCCCAAATTCTGATTGAACTGTTGGCCCAGGTATGAATTCTTTAATTCCTTTTCTAACTTGTATGTTTTGCAGCAAACATACAACTAAATAAACCCAGGAATTAACTAATTGGCTCTTTTGTATTTGCCTTTGCAGACAAAGGTAATATTTATGTTGATTATACTTGGATCAAGGTGTTGGTATTTTATTTTATTTTATTTTTTTATTTTTATTTATTTTATTTTTTTTTTCAACATTTATTTATTTTTGAGACAGAGAGAGACAGAGCACGAACGGGGGAGGAGCAGAGAGAGAGGGAGACACAGAATCGGAAACAGGCTCCAGGCTCTGAGCCATCAGCCCAGAGCCCGACGCGGGGCTCGAACTCACGGACCGCAAGATCGTGACCTGGCTGAAGTCGGACGCTTAACCGACTGCGCCACCCAGGCGCCCCTAGGTGTTGGTATTTTAGAAACGACATATACTCTAATACTGTATAATCTGCTTTTCGTGGTACTTCCCACTTCAGTTTTTATACATTTCTATTTGACATAATCTTTTGTCTCAGTGCCATTCATGTAGAAAATCATTTAAAAATGGTTGGATATGAGATGGGACTGGATAATGTGCAAAAGACTTCTTAAGGGTGAATACAATGTATCAAAGAATAATTTGCAAAACCAATATGGCAGAAGTCATATTTATTGAAAAAAATTAATATCTTTGCTATAAAATTTGTAACAGGAATATTTACTGAATGTTTATTTTGATGCATAAACCTGAATATTACATACCAAGTACAAGACAGGAGCACTAGCTTTTCCTTTATTTACATTTTATGAAAACTGTTATGCAGTCCATGTTAAAAGAAGTGATGACGGAGAATTGTTACATTAGAAAAATAATATTCTTGATAAAGCATTCTCAAGGAGTCCAAGGAGTCCAATCACATTTTCTGCCTCTTCAATAAGGCAAAAGTCCCTGGAATAGCATATAACTTAATTTACAAAATACAATAAATGTTCAGACACATATTCAAGTTTTCTTTTGGTATGATTTTTTCTCACTGTAAAATTACTTTTTTATTTTTATTTTTGTTGTTGTTGTTTTGTTTTGTTTTTTTTTACTAAAACAGAAAGACTTTCCGGAAAATGTCATTGAATGATTTCCGCTATACATTACATATACAACTCTGTAGCCTAGCAACAACCATTGCTACACCATCATTCACTTTAAATATTCTGCTCGGTGAGCTATTCTCAAATGTAGCATATTTTAAGATTTTGCCATCGTGATGACTGTGGAATCGTTGGTTTTCATAGGGAACAGATCTGTCACAGTATGGAGCTTGGTTTTAGGGAACTGGTACACAATTACATTTCCACTCACAAGAGGACGCCACGGATGTCACTGAAGCCTGGCTCTGATGGCTCCGCAGGGGCCCCACGCCGGACGACCCCAACCTCCAGTGCTCACAGCGCACAGCCCTGGCCGAGTTCAGGCCGTTTCACTTCCAGAGACTTGTTTAATTCCTCATAGTTAGGTCGTCTTAATTCCTTCAAAGGCACACAGCTTCCACCTTTTTTCCAAAGTTGCTCCCACGCCTGTGAATTCCTGTTTGAACATGCGTGGCAGCCTCATCAGAAGCATTTCGATTTCGTTGGCGGATATCTGTTTAGAAAGGAAGAAAAGTCACTTTTAGAAACAAGGCTCCCCCGAAAGGAGGCCAGGGGTGGGGTGAGGAGGCGCTTGCCCGGTGAGCCAAACAACGCGACGCTCTCTACTTGGCTGTCAAGTAAGGCTCCTGGGAGAGGAGCACCAGTAAAGCACCGAGCGTGGTTACCCTGGTCGTCCCCTGAGCAGCTGGTAGGGGTGCGGGCGCAGGAGACGAATGGGTGCAAATTCCAGGCTCACCGTTCATGTGGATGGCTAGCTTCCCGTTAGTGCCAGGCTTCAACAGCACTCTCCCCCTTGATACAAAAGGAGGTGAGAATGGGACTTCTGAGGGCTGAGAGCAAGTTCATCACCACTCCCGGCGTTCTCATCCTCTTCTACAAAGGACAGCGTTTCTGTCTAACTCAGTGAGGGCCAAAGGGCATTTGAGTAGATTTCTGGCTGCCCTAACTTCTCTTCTTTCTCTTCCCTTAATTCTCACAGGGACCAGAAGACCATAAAGGTTTAGGAACAGAAATGAAAATCCAGAACCTGCAACGGTAAAAGTCTCAACATCCATTCTTAAAATCCAGGTACTTTTAAATTTTTTTTAAGTTTATTTATTTATTTTGAGAGAGAGAGAGAGAGAGTTAAGCACAAGCAGGGGAGAGACAGAGAAAGAGGGAGAGAAAGAGAATCCCAAGCAGGCTCCACACTGTCAGCGCAGAGCCCGACTGGGGGCTCGATCCCACAAATTGTGAGATCGTGACCTGAGCCAAAATCAAGAGTCGGAAGCTTAACTGACTGAGGCACCCAGGCGCCCCAATCCAGGCAATTTTTTAATGCATTTTTTTTTCTTCTATCAATTTTTCTTTATTACATACAGTTTTATACCAATAATTCATTTTATCTTAAATAAAGGGCAATCTGACCATAATCTGTCTGCTCTAATACAGCTATTGTTCTTGTTTCCATGTCTTTGCTTCCTAATCCATGCGTTTGCATGGGGATCTCATACAGCAAGGTGGCTAAGACCCTGGAACCAGGGTGGGGCTAACATTTCTATTTGAATCCTGTATCTACTATTGTTAGGAGCTAAATCACTCCAGCCAAGATAATTAGTCTCTCTAAGCCTCAGCAAGTGGGAATAACAACATGTAATAATGATGTATGAAGACTACTGGCTTAGCATAGACTTGGCATGTAGAAATGTTTAATGAATCAGACCTATTATTATTTTTCATGGTACAATCGTTGAATAGATATTTTAGAGTCTACACTTTCCATTTCACATTTAAATGTGAAATAAATTTAACATTTATTTTAAAGAGAGAACCGAATAGACCAGGAAGTCAAGCCAACTGTTCATTTAATGTTCACATAGAGAAGATTTCACATGATATAGTTGATATTCCTAGACCTATAACAAAAGACCTTTCGAGGTGGCCCTGAAAGTTAAAACAAATTGCATTCTAAAATTTTTGCGTGAATTATTTTGAAATCTGAATGCATTTTCCCATGAAGCCATGTTAAAGGGATTATTAGATTCCCAGGTCAACCCACAAAAGCCTGTTAAAGGTTCATGTGATTTTGAAAGATTTCAGTGAGCTCTGTGTGGAATGCCTTCCTAGCACCCTGGTTTCATTGTCACAACGCTCCTAGGAGATGCGTAGGGCAGCAATGTCAGGATCTATCTCCATTTTGGAGCTGAGAAAATGGAGTCAGCTACAGAGGCGTTAATCACGGAACTGGGAAAGAACCCAGGGCTTGTGCACAGGAACTAGGCACTGGTATGCTTTGCGAGCTCTGCATGATTTCAGCAGTTATGGGTGAAGAACCAGGGTGGGGTGATTTCTTTTGAAATATCAGTCACCTGAGTTTTCTTTTTTTCTTTCTTTTTTCTTTTCTTTTTTCTTTTCTTTTCTTTTCTTTTCTTTTCTTTTCTTTTCCTTTTCTTTTCTTTCTTTTCTTTTTTTTCTTTTCTCTTTCTTTCTTTTTCTTTCTTTCTTTCTTTCTTTCTTTCTTTCTTTCTTTCTTTCTTTCTTTCTTTCTTTCTTTCTTTCTTTCTTTCTTTTTCTTTAAATCAGGTTCCCTAGTCTCTTCTCTGGAGACTCTGATGCAGCCTCTCTGGGATGTTGCTCATACACTCTATTTTATACACTCTAATCATATACTAATCACCCCTGGTAATTCTTAAGAACAAGCATATTTAGGTTAAGAATGGGGATTTAAAATCAGACCAGGCTTGGATTTGAATCTGGGCTGGGCCAAGATGTGTAACCATGGGCAGGTCATTTACTAGCTGTTCAGTTTCTTCATGTGTATAATAGCTCTCTCAGCCTAATTGTGAGGCTTATACACAAAATATAGCACAGTGCCTGGCACAAGAGGTTTCTCTCTATGTACATATAAGACGATGCTGATAGAATACGATGCTCTGTTCTCAAACTTTTTGTGATAGATGGGTCAAGCTCTGTGCCCGTAAGTCAAACAAGTACAGAGAAGTATGTGGTCAACCCAGTCTTTACTTGGTCCAGAAAGCAGTTTCCTGAAGCCAAGTTCTCCTCTTAACAACCTCCTTTCTTTCCTCGGGAGGAGGACAGCACAGGTCATCCATGGTAGGCTCGAGTCTCCAGTGCATTCAAGTGATACCCCTGAGACGAGCTGTCCTTCCCCAGATCGGGCCGAGCCGTGGAGAGGCTGACAGACCCGGGTAACAGCCAGCCTATCAGGGGGTTGTTTTCAGGATAACCACCATCTCCCTTGGAAGAGGAGGGAAGGGACTTTGCGTTGTTCATTAGGAAGGAGAGAAAAAGCTGAATTCTTGAGGGTAAAGTAACAAGTCTGATCTCAAGATAACACCTATGCAGGAGGCCAGCCGGGGTCAGGTCAGGGCAGTAGCCCTGTGGCCGACTGTGAACAGTGGGACAACTCATAATTCCTGAAAACCTTTCGCTTGCCAGACTTCTGAAAACGCTTTTGTTAATTCTCAACTACATTCTCATAAGACAGGGAATGACTGACACGCAAGGAAACAGGTCCAGACAGATTAGGTGCCTTACGCAGGATAACCCAGGCACTAAGTGTGGAGCTGGGGTGCGGATCCAGAACTGGCCTGGCCTTGTTCTTCAACATTAATGCCGACTGCCACAGGGGGTGGGGGACTGTGAGTGGGAACTGGAAATAATCCTCCTGGTCGCTGTCTCCCTGTTTGGGGGAGGGGTCCGTGTACTGGAGGGCAGGTGATAAAGATGTCGACACCAGTAACAAGGAACTGAGAATTCCCAACTTGACCAGCCCGTGCACGTTCCATTGCTAACGCTTGGAGGCCTCCCCATAAACCGTTCACCAGAACAGCGAGCAAATCATGGGGAGTCTTGTTTTCCATGATGTCTTTCGACCTGAGGCTAGACTTTAACCACCGAGGAAGCAGGAGAAGCATGCAGGGTGAGAGGGGTAGCCACCCTGCCTGAGTCCTCACCGGAGCCCAGGCGCACAGTGTGTGTCTTACGTGCCTGATCTCATCAGAAAGCTCATTCAGCAAGCAAGCAAGCAAGCAAACTCCTCACTTGCCGGAAGACAGAAAGGTTGAGACACAACATTTGGAATCCGGCCATGGAATGACCGTTAGCCAGCTTCCTCATCTTGTCTAAATCACTTAAACTCTTTGGGTGTTTTCTCCTTTGCGAGACAAGGGAATTGGAGAGAAACTCACCGACTGCTCTGAGGACTTGAATTTGCGTGCTGGCCCCGCCATATGTTAGTACTGGTCTTTGGGCAAGCTACTTAAAATTCATCTGACCTCTAGGCTGTGGCAAAGATCTCGAACTGATAGATCTCCTGTGGACTTTAAAGCACAAAACAAATGGCAACCAGTACTCGGTACCTCTTACTGTGCACTAGATACTGCTCAGAGTTCTTTTCTTTTTTAATGTTCATTTTCGGAGAGAGAGAGAGAGCACAAGCAGGGGAGGGGCAGAGAGAGAGAGCAAGGTGGGGTGGGGAGAGAGAGAGAGAGAGGGAGAGGGAGGGAGGGACAGAGAGAGAGAGAGGACCCGAAACGGGCTACGCACTGACAGCAATGAGCTGGATGTGGGGCTCGAACCCACGAACCGCGAGATCATGACCTGAGCCAAAGTCCGATGCTCACCGACTGAGCCACCCAGGTGCCCCCGTTCTGAGTTTTCTTTTCTTTTCTTTTCTTTTCTTTTCTTTTCTTCTTTTCTTTTCTTTTCTTTTCTTTTCTTTTTTAATATATGAAATTTAGTGTCAAATTAGTTTCCATACAACACTCAGTGCTCATCCCAAAAGATGCCCTCTTCCATACCCATTGAGTTCTTTTCATATATTAAGTCACTCAATACACAATGGTAATCCGTAAAAACCCATTTTAGTTGAGGGTAAAACTGAGGCACCGAGCTGTTAAATAAATTGCCCACGGTCACACAAATAAATTAGCGACACTGGGATTTGAGATCCTTAGGGTGACTTCCTTTGGATGACCAATTCCTTAGATTTTGACGGAGCTGGAAGTCAATGTAATGGAAATGAGTTGTTAATGCTAAGTTACTGTTGGTAGTGGAAGGGAACTGCCCGACCCTGCCGTAAAGATGTAAATCATGTGGACAGAGATGTGTCACGACCACAGAACCCACCACCTCAGATGAACCCCTACCTAAAATATCCATTTAATGAGGCTCTCAGATAAATTGTAGAGCATTTCTTTAAGACGTTTTCTATTTCATGCCAGAAGAAAGATCAAAGAGAAACTGCTTTCAAGTCAGTCTGATGGCTTTTAAACCTTCCTCTACCCTGACAAAATAACTTTTATGATATATCACACTTTGGGATTTTCAAGACAAAGAGAGAATTCAATTGGTCCTCTTTTTTTTTTTTTTTTTTTTTTTTTTACCCTATGGCCAAAGAATTTTTACATTAGATATTTTCATTTACTTTAATTCTGTTTTCTCCTCCTCCTACATAGCTTGTCCGCTCTCATAATTTTGCCTTTGTAATATCTCATGCTGATAATTTCTTGGGTTTGAGGACGCAGTCGTGGGGTCATCACATAAAACAGAGCAGAAAAACCTCACTGGCCGAGCTCAGAGTGAAATGCACCTGCCCCCTCATCAGTTGCACAGGGTTCCCTTCCCCAAATCCATTCTGAGGTCGGGGCTTCTTTCTCTGTGCCCTTTTGTCCTAGAGGGAGCCCACGGGGGGCCAGGGAGGGTATGCTTGCCCTGCTGATGAGCAGAGGGGCTGAAACTTGGCGCAGGGCTCGCGACGCCCAATCCAGCCCTGCTTTCACAGCACTGCGGTCTTCTCGTGGGTGCTGGGAGCAGAATCAAATACACGTGGTTAACAGACTTCTGTGTGGCCCTGCCATAGAGGGTAGGGACATGCTGTGCCCCATTTACACATACACCACATATTTGGTGCCCTGGAAAGTGGGCAGGATCGTCATAGACATGATGCTTTTATCACCCTTTTACTCAGCTTGCTTTTGTTCCAAGAAATTGGTGGTCTGCGTCTTTTCAACCTTTGGTATTGTCAGTGGATCCCCTTCCCCTCTGTTCTGCTTAAAATTTTCCAAGTCTGACATCTATTCTTTTAGAAAGGATTGATTTGTTCTAATTAAAAAAAAAAAAAAGAACAGAAAATATGAGAAGGAATAAAGACTCTGTGTAACCAAGGGGCTTGTGTGGTGGTAACACTGCAGAGGTAATTTGTAATATCTGCTTGATTTATTTTCTGATTTGCTGACTCCAGCCCAAGCCCACTGCCTCTTTGCCAGGCCTCTGAGCGTGTATATAAATTGACACAAGCAGACATAAATCAGTTTTATTATGGGGCTGGCTGGCTCCGTGTCCCATATCAGTCAGGCCAAGGAAGCCGAGTGATGAGGAGTTCTTGTTTGAGGCACTGAAAAGACACCGGCATAGGCTTTGTCAAGGCTGGAGAGTCAGAGAAGCCAATTGCAAAACCAGATTTCCTTCCATAGGATAAACTGACGGCTGGCTTTTCGTGCACATTTAAATCCTGTTCATTCTTCATATCCCTGGGCGATGCGTGGCATCGGCACACAGACACCGCACAACAAACTTCTGCAGAGAGAAATACAGAATGCGGATGGGCAAAGAAGGGAAGGGAAGGGAGGAGGAAGCAAGACACAAGGAGGAAGTAAGAGAGGAAGAAGGAAAGAAGATAAACGTAACTGAGGAATTAGGAAGAGAGAAGAAAGGAACCGGAAGGAAGAGGAACCGGGAGGGAGAGAAAGAGACAAGGGGAAAAAGAAAGAAGGACGAAGATTAAGTAGGAGAAAAGACAGGATACGGATGGAAAATGAGAGAGGCAGGAAGGAGGGAAGGAGGAGAGGAGAGCAGTGTGGCTACAGCACCCTAGAGGGAAGTGTGACAGCACGTACTCGGGGATGCCTCCTGCACGGACTTCGCCCCTCTCCAACTTCTGTCTCGCTAAAGATCGGCCTGCTTGTTAGTTTATGTCTGATTACCTAGTTATTTCATAAGTATTTTACATTGTCTCAACTAGACTACACACTTTTTGAGAGCAGCATTCTTTGTTAGATTTCTTTTGTGCCCTCGCCATGACCTGTTCCTCCCCGGTCCCTAGGACGGTGCCGGGTTCATGCAAAGCAGTTTATTATCCCAGCGTTTACTGGGTCCCTGGCAACCTCGTCAGTTTCTCCGGCGGTGTGTGAACAACTTCCTTTTTATTCTTTATGTAGCCAAATGAAGTGCTGTTACCTCCAATGCTTCACTTATCATATGCTTTCCAGAGGTGTCGTGAGATCTAAAAAAACACATTTTATTGTAGCCTAAGCAACAAAAAAATTCTTGCACTCATGGACATACTGTGACAAGTGGCTACTTAGGAGAACACTAGAATATGCATAATACTGAAGATTTTTTGGTAGGGGGAGGGGAACCTTACAAACACCACTGAGAACATTTCATCTACCGCTACTGCCTAGCTATAGTCTGGAAAAGAATGCTCTCCAGTTAAGGCTAATTTGAATCTCCTCGGGACAGACCAGATATTTTAGTGCCCCTCTGGTGGGAAATGTACACCTGCCTATGAACACCCAGCCTGTCGGTGAACGGTGGTATTATGTCAAAACAGCAGGTCTTTGCAAATCCTCCAGCATCGGCGGCCATATTATGTTGACTCTGGTTTTCAGAATCAAATATTCTATTTGGTGGGCCTTGGGACGAGGCTGTACATGGGTAGAGGGGACAGCCACACACACTTGGGAGAACTGGGTCTTAACTCCTAAAGAACACGTCAATGGGAGGAAGAGCAGAAGAATCCCTCCTCTTGACTGTAAGACAGGAGATATTCATCTGCTAATGCTTGACTCAATGTGACTTCCTTGCTGCTCAGGATCAGCGAGTGGGTTGACGTGGGGGGGCTTCTGATCAGAAACCATCGCAGGATAGAGCTGCCTGTTTTGAGCTTATCTTCCTGCGCCCAGGGCACAACTTTTGACTTGGCAAAGTTTCAGGAAGCCATCTCCCCTCCACCCCTCCCCCACCTTCTGCTTTCCTCTGAGTGAATCTTTGTGACATGGTCATATGGCCACACTGACCTACAAGAGGGCTGAGCGAATGAGAGTGGGTGGCTTAGAAGAGGCCGAGAAGAGAAAAATATGCAAACATCACTGTCAAGAGCGGGAATAATATTTAACTGGAAAATGGCCTATTACTGGGCCACGCACTTTTAGGAGCCATGTGCAATTCACATGCCCAGCCTAATTTAAATTAATTCCTGGCTCTTCTTCCATTTCTAATCATTCTTATACTCCTATGTGGCCTTTGGGGAAACCCTAATAAAATCAGCTCCATTACAGGCTGCCTGCCTTCCTTGTTCTCGTCAGCACTGGGGGAGGCAGAATCTAAATATTATTTGATAGTTGTTGTAATGGTGATGTTGTCTGATGTCGAACAGTGTTGTTCTAAGCGGAAGTTTGAAAACCCACCTAGAGTCAGTAAACCCTCCATGCAGTGGAGGCCAGGCTGAATCCGTGGCCCTGGTGCAACATCAACCGAAACTTGGTGGGGGGGCGGTGATGCCCAAGTCATTCTGATTAACCAGAGGCAGGAGTACTAGGTCGCTGGACCAGCCAGCCTCAGCGTCACTGGGCTGGTCGTGGCTCCAGGATTCTGAGCCTTCTGGCAGCTGATGCAAGGACAAGGCCCTGGTGGGTACTTAAAGGGCAAACCTCTCATTATTTTGTTTTCTGTTTAAAGCCCTGAGGATATAGAATTCCAGTATACAGCAGTAATTTGGTCTCTGGATTAAGCAGTCTAAATACCCTTTCAGCCTCACTGGGATAGAGAGAATATTTGGTCTAATCGCTGGCACCTAGGAGTTTTAGTCAGAGCACTTTTTCTATATAATTTTTACTTCATGCATGAGGAAACGATTTGACTGCTCTACTGGGCATTTCATTCAGGAGATGGAGGGCTGTCCGGGGGGGGGGGGACCCCGTGTATTTCCTCTGTGAAGGAAATACTTTCTTCTTTATCTTCTAAAATAAAAGTATCAGTCTGAGATGAAATGGACTTCCCTTTGACAGAATCCCTTCCAGAAAGGCCAATCATCTAATGGCCCGAGACCAGGTGTGTGAATTCTCTCCTCAGAGACTACTAAGGGAGACCACACAAATCTTGCCTGAACAAATGGATGATGGACACTCTGTCCGGAGGGACATGCTTCATTATTTATCACTCCCACCGGGGATTTTCATCCTCACCCACCCCCTCTGCCACCCATATCTCCCTATATATACTAAAACAACAACTGCTTCCCAACAAAGGCTTTCCACTTGGGATTTCCAGAAGGGGAAGGAAAGAAATGTCAACAATACCAGGGAAGGATAATAGCAATGATTGGAATAATTTCTCGAGGCCTTATTCTGTGTCACGCCACACTGGGGAAAGTAGTATTTCATTTCATCTTTCAGGCAAAGGTAGGGTTGATGTTAAGAACGATACTGGTGAGGGAAAAAACCCAAACCCTTCAAGAAAGTATTTTCAACAAAGTATTATTTCAACAAAGTAACATTGTGCAGCTCATCCTTCTCATTTTATCTGAATCCACACGAGCATTTTCTATCCCTCCCATCCACATGAGGGGAGGCTGCAAAGGAGACAGTAACACAAGTGTGAACTTCAAGAATCTTATAATCGCCTCATCCCCTTTCACTCTGTTTTGGTCTACCCTATTACCAGCTGTGAGAGAATAAATGGACATGAATCTCTGTGACTGAAAAATACTTTTGGTTCCAGATGATTCTCTCAGAGGGGAAGTTTAAGACCCATTAGAAAGGCCAAGCAGTTATGGCATCATGAATCGGTAAGATCATGTGACTCAACCGGAGAGCCCAGTGCAGTAATTTAATTGATACTGGCCTTTGGAGATTTAGAATGATTTGTACGTGTGTCGTCAGGGTCCTAGAACTGCGGGCCGTGGGCCTGGTCCTACACATTCCATGCACTTTGCTGCACTCTATGGAAGAGTGTATTTCCATTTTCCCTCCCAGCAGGACATTTAACAAGCTGCTCAGTGGCGGGCTTCAACTCTCTGCTTCTGTGTCCATCCCCTTCCAGGGCTTCCCCAGGCAGTGCTGGGTAATGACACCATTTCCACTGGGGCCCCTCTCATTGTTGCCTGGAATTTGCTACATCAACTGATACATGCATTGAGCTCTTTTTGCCCTCTATCTTGTAGAACACAGATATCGCAATGAACGCCGAGAGGAGGAAAACCAAGCCTCAGAGAAATGAAGAGTGAGTCCTGACTCTGGGTGTGGCCCTCGTGGGGTGGGGCTGAGAATAATTCTGCAATCATCTTTTCCATTTAGAGAATAATGCTGAAAACCCACCGCTAATCCAGTTTTCTCGAGAGTCGTATCAGATCTTTGTTGTTTGAGGCGATTTTCTCCCTATTGTGTGGACTTCTTACCACGGAACCCTGTGAGAATCTGGCCTAAAGATAATGCCACGTTAGCCACCCTGACCTGATTTCTCCCGGCTTGGGGAACCTGTAATTTTAAGCCCCTCATATGCCATGTCCCCATTTGGCACCTGCTGAAAGGCACGGTCATGGTAGATAACTGCTTTTCTTTCTCTAAAGACCAATGCAAGTGAAAAAAGGACAAGTATCGGCCCAAAACTGAGGGCCTTGCGGAGAAGTCCTGAGAAGTCTCCAAGTGCTGTTGGATCCCTGATGCAGTTCGCACAGGGCCCACCTGCAGCCAGGAGTTGACATGCAAAATCCCACCAACGTAAGTGCGCTTGAGAAAAAGAATTTACCTTGGAGTCAAGCTGCTGCATGTATGACCAAAGATACTCTATATTGGCTCCAAAAGGATGGACATGAAGAAACGTTGATATGATGCCTGGGTTAAAAAGACAAACATTGGGCATTACTGCAAGGCAAGTCAGAGTCGGAGTCAGATAACGTCCTTTACTAACCCCAGCGATGGTTTTGTCAGCCTGAGTTACAGCCCCACCATTTTCAGCAGCACTCAACAAGCATTTAATAGCAGCCCGTTCTGAAGACAGTCATAGTAACATGGCAAACACAACACTCTATCTGCTGGAATAACAGTAGTTAGGAAAGCTAGACTCTGAGATAATATACAGATGAATGAAGGTATTTCTAAACAAAGACTCCTGGAAGCATTTCAGCTACCAATTTTATGCTTGATTTACCAATATAAAATTGTAGTTGTTGGGAGGATAAAATTCTCTCTTTTCTTTCCCTCAGTGGGCTTTGCAGTATGAAAATGGCTCATACAGCTGGTGTCCGAGATCACACGGCCTCCGATCTCCCTGATAATTACAGCTGCCAGTTATGAAAAGTATTTAATCCATATTTCCCCTAACTGCCACTGAAGGAAGCACAAATCCTTTCCGAAGCCTTTATTTCCCCCTCGTTGTTGCTGGTGTTTAAAGGGAACCGGCTTACTCTCTCCTCCCTGCTGTAATTTACAAGATCATTTTAAAAGGTCCAGGAATGGATGGTTTGGCTGGAGTCTGAGTATAAATCCGAAGTCTTTTCCATTGTGAAAATCAACTGTCAACATTGTACTGACAAATGAAAAGCCGGGGGTTGGTGTCGGGGCTGAAGTGAAAGCATTACCTCTCTATCCTCCCTGCTCCTAGATCCAAAATCAAAATAGTGAAAATGAGGACGTCGACTTCATAGACTGTATGCTGCTGTTTGTTATGAAACGGTGTTCAGACTGACATTGTTTGAGTTCTCTTTTAAGCCCTCACATTGTTTATTGGGAAATTCTGATGCCTGAGAGCTGAAGGTCAAAAAAAGAGCTGCATTTGTTTGACACGCAGGTGGAGTGAGCCCTAGACGAGCACATCGTTCTTGCACCAGTCACCCTGGGAATCGCAGGCTGACCCTGGATTGATCTGGGATAGGGTCTCACGGCCTCGTGACCTCCTGGGTGATGCTTGGGATGCTCTGGGATGAGTGCCAGCATTTAAAGAAAAACTCCCAGTTTAGCTTTAGTCCGAGGACAGAGAACCGAAGTGTCTAGACCACCGCTCTCAAAGACTTGTCTTCAGAACACTGCTTATATGAGGTTTGTACTGGTTTACAGTGAAATGAGGAAGAGAGAAATAATTAATCGTATTTCTCCATAATGCTAAAACCTCAGTTTTCAGAGACCTGTTTTTCTTGCGATGTAAAGAACTACCGTTAAAAAAAAATGTTTTGAGAGAGAGAATAAGCATGAGCAGGGGGCAGGGGGCACAGAGAGAGGGGGAGAAAGAATCCCAAGCAGGCTCTGCACTGTCAGCACAGAGCCTGATGTGGGGCTCGATCTCATGAGCCGCAAGATCATGACCTGAGCCGGAATCAGAAGTTGGAAACTTTAACCCACCGAGCCTCCCAGGCACCCCAAGCACTACCATTTTATCCTGAAATTATATTCCTCCTTTTTTTGCTAAAATGTTCTTTTATGAAATAATGCAAGTGGTAAAAGGTAGTATTGATAATTTTAATATCTTTAAGTGGCAAATAGCCATTTTAATACACTTAAGTGGAGTTATTTTATTCTCCTCCTTCCAGTTTGTTAATTTCCATTTTTAAATTTATAGATCTGGCAACTACTTCCCTGTGTCTTTGAAATTCTCAAATCTGGTGAAGTGACACTGTAAGTAATTCTGTTACTAATAAGTTCGAGTATAGAAGCTCATGAAGGACTTAAAAAATAAGTTTTTTTTTTAAAATAACACTTTTATTTGCATTTGTTAAGTGGGAGAGAGGGGGCAGAATTCTTTTTTTTTTAATGTTTATTTATTTTTGAGAGAGAGAGAGAGAGAGAGAGAGAGAAAGCACAAGCAGGGGAAGGGCAGAGAGAGAGGGAGACACAGAATCTGAAGCAGGTTCCAGGCTCTCAGCTGTCAGCACACAGCCCGATGCGGGGCTTGAACTCACGAACTGTGAGATCGTGACCTGAGCCAAAGTTGGATGCTTAACCGACTGAGCCACCCAGGGGCCCTGAGGGGGCAGAATTCTTAAGGGGAAACTCCTGTTTCAGGATGGTGAATGGGGTTCTCCTTGCTGTCCCAAGCTGAGGACAGGTGGCACTATGTCCACTAGTTTTCACAGGGAGCCTCCAATAAATGGTAGGCAGACCCCTCAATCCCCCATTAGAAGACAAGGGGGAAGAAGGAGCAGTCACCTCTGGCTTTGTGAGGAGGCGAGGGTGTTCCTTTCTTCTCCTGGCATACAGGTTCTCCCAGGCAGGGGAGGGGGAAGCTCCGAGAGAGTGGCTCACAGAGCCAAGAGGGGTGCTGCAAGATGGGGGCAGCATTCGCTTCTTTGGTTGGATGTCGGCTTAGGCAGCAGACTGACCGGTCAGCCTTTGGGGTGACGAGGATGTGTGGTTTTCCACCGGGGTAAGGGAGCATCTTAGACGGTGGGGAGGCTTGAGCAGTCTTACGAGTAAACCACCCCAAAGGCCCCAGCAAAGAGAGAAAGACATTTTTCATATTAATCTCTCTACCGGACAGAGACTTAGCACCATCTCCTATAAACATCTATGGAAGGTGGTGCGAAGTGAGATGTCTTCAGCAGTATAAACGGAACGAGTCAGAAGAGGATGTGTGTGGGCGATGGGGGAGAAGTTCATGACTTTAGGCTAGGAGACGAGGTGTTAAAAGAGGAAATTTAGGGATACCAGTAATGGGAGGACCTGGGGGGGCTGCTTTTGTTGCCTCTGTGAGCTGGGTATCTCTCTGTGTGCACACTCCCTCACTGGTAATGGTCTGTCTGCCGGGCCCAGGCTTGGGTTCCCCAGGGAACTCTGCCCTCAGAAAGTCTTTGTGTATTCTGGCTCAGTATTGGCAACAGAGTATACATGTACAATAAGTATATATTGAATGAATTTATCCTCTAGAACTAAGACTAGCCAGTATACTTGTTTAAAATTTCTACTGTTCTATGATAGGTAAATGGGGATAAATAAGAACATTAATAAATGGGGATAAATAAGAACGTTCAAAATGGCTACAGTACTAATTGGTGATGCGGCAGTCTTTCAAAAATCAGGTAACTTTGAGACATTTTTCACTCCTGATTCCTTCCCTATTATGGATTCAGAAGGACAGAGCAACCTGAATGTTTTGGTCATGGAAACTTTTTATTTATAACTTTAATTTAATTTTTAATTTTTTAAATTTATTATTATTTTTTAATTTACATCCAAGTTAGTTAGCATGTAGTGCAACAATGATTTCAGGAGTAGATTCCTTAATGCCCCTTACCCATTTAGCCCATCCTCCCTCCCACAACCCCTCCAGTAACCCACTGTTCGTTTTCCATATTTAAGTCTCTTATGTTTTGTCTCTCTCCCTGTCTTTATTTTTTGCTTCCCTTCCCTTATGTTCATCTGTTTTGTATCTTAAAGTCCTTATATGAGTGAAGTCATGATATCTGTCTTTCTCTGACTCATAAATTTCGCTTAGCATCCTACCCTCCAGTTCCATCCACGTAGCTGCAAATGGCAAGATTTCATTCTTTTTGAATGCCGAGTAATACTCCATTGTATATACATACCACATCTTCTTTATCCATTCATCCATTGATGCACAGTTGGACTCTTTCCATACTTTGGCTGTTGTTGATAGTGCTGCTATAAACATGGGGGTGCATGTGCCCCTGTGAAACAGTACACCTGTATCCCTTTGATAAATAGTAGTGCAATTGCTGGGCCGTAGGGTAGTTCTATTTTGATTTTTTGAGGAATCTCCATACCGTGGAAACTTTTTATTTAAATTCTTTGGCTTGGGGTGCCTGGGTGGCTCAGTGGGTTAAGCATCCGACTTTGGCTCAGCTCATGATCTTACGGTTAGTGGGTTTGAGCCCCGTGTTGGGCTCTGTGCTGATAGCTCGGAGCTGGGAGCCTGCTTCAGATTCTGTGTATCTGTCTCCGCTCCTCTCCTGTTTGTGCATGCTCTCTCTCACAAAAATAAACATAAAAAAAGTTAAAAAAAATTCTTTTGCTCATAAAATTAAGGGGAAAATGCTTATATGATTTCTATATATCTTTCTAAAATCAGTGTAGAAATCCTGACCCACTCATGAATAGCTGTCCTTAGGAGGATATTCAAAATGATCACTGTAGTAGCTGATATTAATAAGCCATTAGCCTTTCTTTATAAAAGTAGAGCGGTTGCCACTAGATTCATTTGGGGCCAAAGCAGGTAGTTAAATAAAAGCTTCCCAAGCTTTTCGCATGGATGGCAACTAAGCTCTTCAGTATTGCTAGAGATACAGCAGAAATGGGAAACATTAGTCATATCCTCCTGTTCCTCACTCCCACCCTTACCGCTGCCCATCACAGTATCATCACAGGCGCATTAGTCATGCTGAGAAAATGTAGTTTCTAGGCCCTGGTTTTGGATTGGATTCATTGGGCGGGGTGAGGTGGGGCTTCCTGAATAATCAACTAAAGCCTCTTTGTCGTTCCTTTAAAAGAACTGGAATATTTCCTGGGAATGGAAAAACAGATAGATACGACTCATAATCTAACGAAAAATGCTACCAACCCAGAAAATGGAGACTGTTTTGTGGTCCTCTGGGAGGCATCTAAAGGCTTGGTAAAAAGAAACACTAACAACAGAGGGTGGAGAACTTAGCCATTACTGAACTGGTGGATCTCCAAAGGGATAGATGCAACTGTTGGTCTTGGCTGTTTCCATGGAGAAGCAGAAGTCTCCATATTTAAAGATGGGTTTCCCAACCAGGAAAATACAACTGTAAGTAGCTAATTTAAGAAAATAAAAAAGGAGTGGAGGAGGCTGTCAGAACTCAAACTTTCTGCATGTCCCAGGGCCTTAAAAATGACTCTAGAAGGACATACAAACCAGCTCTGTACAACCGGTGGCAAGCTCCTCATGAGGAAGGCCATTTAAACAGGCACATGAAAGCATTTGGAGCTTTCTCCATGAAAATCATCGAGTTTTTTCCCATTTTTAGACCTCACTAAGACTAAGGAAGCAGCATTCAAATTAGCCAAATAGTGCTAGATTCTTACTGCTTCGTTCATTCATTCTTAAATATTTCCTTACCAGCAATTAGGTGCCAGGGACACTGCACTGCACAAGACAGACAAGCTTCCTGCTCTTGGGGAATTTATATTCTAGGTAAGTAACACAGGATAAACACAAAGATTAAAAATAAAGGGAATATTTTCAGATAGTGGTAAACACAGTGAAGAAAACACAACAGGTTCAAGCTTGGTGGAGTGTTACTCTATCCCGGGAAGTCGAGTGAAGGTACAGTCTCCTGGGTCAGATGAGAAGGAGCCAGCCACAGACAGCCTGGGGAAAGATTTTTCCAGAATGTGCAAAAGACCTGAGGTGGAAATGAGCTGGCAGCTGGCAGGAACAAACTTGGCCTGAGAGTGGTACAGCAGGCATTTAGAGGGAGGTGGGGAGCCAGATCATGGAAGGCCTTGGATGAGTGTGATGTGTTTGGCTTAAATTCTAAATATAGCAGGAAACCAACAGAAGAGTTCGAAGTAGGGGCATGATAAGATCTGAATTGCATTTTTAAAACTTCCTTCAAGCTTCTGTCTGGTGAATAGATGAAAAGGCAATTGAGAGGCCATTTAGAAGTGTCTGCACAAGACCCGAAGTGGTAAGTAGTGATTTGGACCAAAGAGCGGTGAAGGAGAGCTGAAGGGCAACGTGTGAGTGGCATAGTCTTGGGGGGAGGAGTCCTCGATTTGGCTTGAGCTGGGTGGTACCATTTTCTCAGACGGGAGTACTTGGGGAGGAGCATATGAGGGCAGAGGAAAGGGTGGAGTCCAGAGTTCTGTTTTGGCCTCACTAGATTTGAGATGTCCGCTAGCATCTATGTGGAGATCCCAAATGCTTTCTGGAGATGGTATACATGTGCGAATCAGTGGCAACAAACAGGGATTTGAAACCCAAGCACTTCTTGCCTGAACTCTGAAGAAGCCCCAGATTTAGAGGTTAAGCTGAGGAAAACTCACCAAAGGAATCTGGGAGGGAGTGATCAGTAAGAAAAAATGGCGTCATGATAGCTAAGAGAAGGAACTTCTACTCACAAGATGTGGCTAGTCAGCTGTCTAAAGTGCAGATGACAAGTGGAGGGAGTTGAGAAATTGGCAACATGAAGTTCTCTCGTCACGCTGACAAAACCACTTCAGGGTGAGGGTGCAAGTTATACCCGAGTGGGCCGGAGGGGAGGGGAAGAAGGGAAATGGGGGCTGTTAGTATAGATGGGACTTCGGAAAAGTCCTGCTTAGGGAGCAGGGACATGGGCTGTTGGAGTGAAGACAAGTCTCCCTTCTTTTTTTGTTCTAAAGGTATGAGGTAGGAGAGTTCAAGTTAATATGCGATGTTATCAGCATCTGCTTACAAATACGATCACTTCCTAAAGGGCAGTGCCCCTTTCGTAATCGTCCTCATAGATTACAGACTATTGAGTTGAGAAAGACCATCTAATCAGACCTCCTAACTTGATACGATATGAAGAATTAGACCCACAGTGGATGATTTGCCCAGTGAATCATGCCTCCGTCCACAAATACTCAGGATGCTCCTTCCCAGTGCATTCTCCTTGAGGTGAAGGAGAAACGGCATCCTACCAGAACATACTCCCCTTCCTCAGGCTGCTTGGAGTTTCACTCCAAACTCTGTGTCAGCTTAGAAAGTTCTGGCTGAGATTAGCTTTCCCTACATGCACACTAGCTGACAGTCTCCTGGGAAACTTCAGAAAACCCTGAGACCTATCAGCTTACTGGGGGAGGGGGCATCCCAGGGATTTCTAGGAATGTAAGCTCTGCCGAGGAACAGCTATCTCTCCAGAGACACTTATATCATGCCAGAAACCGGCAGAGGCCTGACCGTAAGCCAGCCGGAAATATTCTTGCTTCATTTTGCAGCCCATAAGGCTTCAGGGACACCGGACCGGAGAGGCAGCAGGGAGGATGCCCTGTGAAATCTGGGTTTCCCACTAAGCCACGAGCCTGTGGTTATCCTGAGCAGCTGCAGCGTGATAAAGCATTGTGGGAATCGGGGAGATTCCACCGTGAGCAAGTGGTAGGAGAGTGATCCCACACTGTGATTTGGTCCGAAGCTTCTCCGTGCCTCGGAAGGCTGAAAAGCTTTAATTTTCCAAAGAGCAGTTTGTTCCACTTTTCTGGTGAGTCCCGTACCTGATCTTGTACGGTTAGTTTATTTAATGTAAAGAAAAAAAATGAAATGTCTATCTGTTGGTCTTATTTTAACTAAACTCCTGAGACTGTACCAGTTGTTCCTTGTGTCTGAAATGGCCTTGACAGCTCCCTCATTTGACCAGAGAGAGTCGGCGCATCCCTTTAGGACTCGTTCGACTGTCCTTTCTTCCGATAAGGCCTAAGTAGCCCTTTCTCTGTGCTTCTGATTTTAGTCCAAACCATATTTCATTGCCACTCACTGCTTGCTTTCTCACTAGTCTATGAACTGAGGGAAGAGATCATCTTATCACCACCCTCAGCCAACACAGGTTTGGGCAGACGGCAGGCTGGTAGTTCTCCAAACGTGGTCCCCCAAGTGCCTGTTTCAGTATCACCTCGGATGTTAGTTTTCTAGTAACAGAATCCCTGCGCGTGGGTCCAGAGGCTGTGCCTTTTAAACAGGCTGCCGAGATGATTCTTTTCCACAAGGAAGGCTGGTAATTTTTATAGTCGGCTCTTGACAAATGTTTGTTGATTTATTGATATGGACATTTGTGTCTCGGAAACCAGATTTAGGTCAATGACTCATTCTTTATGGTCAGCAGCTTTCAGAGAAGCACGCACTTCCCAGATTACTTTTCTCAGGTGTGGCCTAAATATAGCCTCAATTCCAGTCACTGAAAACGCCAACACATCACCATTTAACCTTCTTTAAGTGTGTTTCTCTCCCGTCCATTCATCTGCTTCCTAATACTCATGTATTTAGGGGAGCATTCCAATTCTGATATAGACAGGCTGTGCGCAGATGTGTGAAATGGTGACAGCGATAGAGATGGGGCGGTGGGGGGGGGGGGTGATGGAAAGCAGCATCCTGGCCATCTGTACTATGTACGTCCCGATTTGTAGCGGAGTCAGGATGACCTGTAAAGACGTGTGCCTTACCATTAAGAATTTGGGGACGGTTCTCAGGAGTCGGTGGGGCGGGGGGGGAGTTGTGCAGAACAGATACTTTATGAACAGAACTGTTGAGAAGGTTCTGACCATACCTGGATGGGATTTACAGTGATGACTAGCATTGGGAGGGTGTCAGTCAGGGCTCCTAGGACTGGACATTTACTATGTTCGAATTACTTAAAAAGAGAAGATCGAGTGATACAGACCCAGAGGTATACTGTTAGCATCTCCTCAAGAGCTCTTTGCCTATCTATAAAAATTTTCTTGACCCATTCTTCATTAACAGTAGCCAGTGGTTTCCAAAGCGGTGGTCCTAAAACAAAAGTATTGTCTCATTCTGTTCCATGCAAGTTGAGTGCATGCCAAACCCAGTGTGTAGGCCATATGTGAAGTGAACTAGGAGTTCTGGCATAGATACTAGACGACGTCAGGCTGACCTAATGTTCAGTTACCATAGAGCTGTGAGCTGTAAACTAGTACCCTGCTTTACCCCCCGCCCCCCCACCCACCATACAAATGTAATTCTTTTAGGTCCAATGATATGTTAACCTGTCTTTACGAGCATTGATTATAAGATAAATAATCCAGAAGTCACAAGAATAAGGTGCTTTCCAAGGGCCCATCTGTTTTAGCAGAGTTGGAACACAGCTCTCGATCCCCATTACTTGTCAAGCAGAAAGTTGAGCAGAATGATGGAACTCTCAAGGGACAGGCACGACGCCAAGTAATATCATCAGTGAAATCCCACTGACCTTCTGTTATGTATCCGTACCTTCCATGTCTTAAAGACTCCAATTATGAACAGGCCATGAGAATGTGTGGAAGGGATGCGTACTTTTGCCCAGATAGATGAGCGTCACAAGTAATCAATCACAGACGGTCGGGATTGCTTGTTGTTTAGGAAGTTCTAGCCTCGGTTTTATGTTCTCTGTATATGGAATCTATTTGACAAGTGTATTTCTCACTCCCCCCCTTTCCCTTCCAGGAAATCAAGATTTGTGCCACTGTGCATTTTTATATAATATCTGTGTGTCCCAAGAGGGTGTTATCTGAATATATATGCATATAGCATATACTACAGGTACCCAGATGTGATGAGGCTTTTGCTAATAAGTATTTCCGAATCAAGGGAGATTTTTTGCGGTGCTCCTGGGCCTTCTAGGCTAGATCACAACAGGCCTACTGTACCCTCTATATGGGTTTAATTATTCCAAGGGAAGATTCCAACGATACTGCAAAGAGTATTCCTAACCTTTCCAGATATATCAGAAGTCTGGAGGACTCTGGGAATCATTCTACCTATAAGTATTCTTCAGAAAAGAGTAGCTCCAGCACCAGAAACTCTTCCCTCTATCTAGCTTTGTCCAAAGCAGTTTTGGACCCCTATTCTGTCCCTGTCACAGCCCTTCTCTAGATTCCAGAAGTTGCAAGAGCGGTATTTGCGACCCCAGCATTTGGGTTTCTACAAAGTATGAATGGCCAAACTCACTTAGCAGAGAGGCACGATTAATGGCAAGAGGCAGCTATGTCCTTCAGCAGGATCCGTTTTCTGCCAGTCTTGGAGACTCGTTTCTACCTTGGCCTTCTTCTGGACAATTACTCTCTCTCTGACTACAAAAGTAAGTATTTGGGGGGAGGGTTTGGGCAGGAAATCACAGCTGTATTAAAACTTTCGTTAAGTAAAATAAAATGTCGAGGAGGAGAGGTAATGGAGAAATGAAGGGGGGGAAAAACCCCACCTCTTAACCTTATTTTAATCAAAAACTTGGCTTTGGCCTTCTTTCTAACTAAACACTCTCATATATTGATTCAAAATGAGTGTCAGTTGTTAATACACGTAAACCAGTTCAAAAGACCAGAAGTGAGCGGAAGAATCCTAGAAAATTTATAGTGGGTTCTGCCTACTGGTAACTGAAGATTCTGACTTACTAAAGTTTTTCTAATACACTCGAGTTTACCAATTAAAACAATTCTTGGAAATTGTTTTAATTATTTGTTTTGAGGGAGGAGCAGAGAGGGAGGGAGAGAGAATCCCAAGCAGGCTCCACACCATCAGCACGGAGCCTGACTTGGGGCTCGAACCTATGAACCAGGAGATCATGGTGACCTGAACTGAAACCAAGGATCGGGCACTCTGACTGAGCCACCCAGGCACCCCAAAACAACTTTTTTTTCCTTAATACTGAAGACATCAGCAGAGTTAAGATGTTCTAAATGTAACCTCTCATCTACTCCTATTAACCTATGGTGTGCAAAGCATATCCTTTTTAAATTTTGAGGTAGCTGATTGAAAAAAAATGTGTGTGTGTTTGTGTGTGTAGTAACTATTTAAGAGACATTGTAAATGAACTCTGTTCTGCAAGTAAAACACATGAGGAGAAGCAATCTTTAGTGAGAGGCAGGAAATTTAAAAAAAAAAAACAGAGACTTATTCCCATTTTTTAAAATTTCAAGTGCTCTGGATTATTCTGACTTAAAAGAGGGAACATTTACTGCTGATCACCATGTGCTCTGTTCATGCCCTGAATTCGTGGGGGAGATCACAACTTTGTCACACGGAGCAGAAGAGAAACAGTTGTCGGAGTTTGACACATTTTCCAATAGAAGAAAAATCCAGTTGCCAACTACATATGGGTTCATTTTTGGGTTCCTGGAACTGATAACACATCAGCATGTCTTACGAAACTTGTGCATGGCATGTTATTGCAGCTGTATATCATCAGAGAGAAGAAAAATAATTGGTTTTCCTTAGAGTATCTCGAAGTTGATGTCATATTCAATAACCCTGTAGTTGAAAAATCTATATATGATGGATGAAGTTTGGACTATCTTGAATTTAATTCCTCCTGTGCCAGCTTCTACAGGCCCTGGTGTACCTGTCATTTTGAGGTGAGTGCGTGCATTATCTAGAAAATGCAACCAGGTGTTCCTTTTGCCAGAATATGAACTATAGGAGAACAACTTGTCTCGCATGTACAACAGTCTCATTCCTCACCCTTCACTATGCCAAGGAAGAGCCAGTTTAAACTTGGAACCCCGCACCAGGGTCAGTGCCAAGGCGCAGCTTGAATTAGTCCTGTGCATTACAGAGTGAGGGGCACAGATTCTCCTTCTGTAGAATGGGGACTCTGGAGACGGGCCTTAAACAGACCAGCTTCTAAAGTAGGGTCCCAGGCCCGTCACCAACATATCCTCATCAAGAACTCTTCCTTGGGAGCGTAAGTACTATTTTTGGATCTGCTCATGAGGACTCTCAAAAAGAAAACATTCAGAGCTTTGTCTCTGGTCCAGACCAAAAAAAAAAAAGCCAACTTAGATGTAGGCTCAAAGCCCCCATATCATCAGCATTGCAGGGCTGACCTCAGGATGCAGCCTCTTGAGCCTGGGGGTCTGGCTTGATTTGGAACTTTTAGACACAGCCTGGCCTCCTGTTGGAAGCGATGCGTCCATATTTTGGAATTCAGATTTGTAAAACGTGGGATGCAAAATAATCTGTCTTCTTGCACTCGGTTTTATGTTGTACAGCCGACGAACACACGTGGTTACAGAAGAGCAAACCTCCCCACCTTGGTTTATGCATCCCTAATTTGAAATGTAAGTATAATATAATCTTGGCAAAGTTAATCTTACCTCTGGCCAGAGGGCAGAGCTGTCTGCATTGTTAACAACTTGGAGGTGAATTCCTTGAATATTATTTAAGACAGCAGACGAGGAAAACATAATGTCCTTACCGATTAGCAAAGCTTCTTTCTCTGATTTTAAGCCTTGGCTTCTTTTTTCCATATTGTTCTCTCGGTCTTGGTTGACCAATGCGACTGTCAACACGTTGATTTCCTATGAAGTTAAACAAAAACCATAGAGGTGTTCATGTAGATTTTGTGCATTTCAGTGAGCCACCTGGTCTTTTCAACTCTATAAAAAAAAGGTCATCACTTCCGTTTATAACTGAACATCAACTTTTATAAGTAATTGATCTATGTGCTCAACAATAAAAAAGTAGTACTAAAACTTAGGCTCTTAGCTGCTGCTCCCAGCAAACCAAGTAACTATGCAAAAGTAGCAAATTTGGCATACATTATCTTAGGTTTCTGTCCATGGTTTGATTAATCTCTGTTAACAAAAACGATTTTATTGTAGCCACTTAAACATGCTTTTATTTCAAATATAAAAAAACTTCCCCCAAAGCATGTACGAACTGATTTATAATACTATGCTAGTAACTTGTATGTGTGTGTGGAGAAATAGGGCCTATTGGGAAGGTGAGATAGGATTGTTATTAGAAGTGTTTAAGTTGAATAAGTAGATGTCCTTATACAGAACTGCAAAAGGGAGATAAAGCAAAGGTTGAGAAATTCTTTTCTTCAGAAACTAAAAATGAAGAATTATACCACAAACCAGTAACATGTGGAACATTGAAGTTGAACTATTTTTATTTCTTTCTATGGTCTTTTCTATTGAGAAACAGAAAAAAAAAAAAACATTTAACTCCTATTCTCCCGGACCTGATATTAGGATTCAAAATGGAGAAAGATTTAATAGAAAATCAAATGCAACGATCAGAGACCTACATATATGGGATAGAATCATTAGGGTAGCTGAGGCTTGGAGGGACATTTCTCACTGAAAGATAGGTCTCAAAGAAGGATGGGCATATTGGGCAGAGAGTTAAGGATACTGTCTCCATTAGATGATGAGAAATCTGCCAGGACAGAGGTTAGTAGGGAGGGACAAAGGCGGACTTAGAAGGTCTGGGCAAAAGGTTTGGCAGGTGGTACCGGGACAGGAACTGGTTACAGGGATAGATGCTGATCTAGTCAATTCAACTTGACAAAATTAGCCAGATAAAAGAATAGGGAAATAGTTGGGAGCATGTTGAACCTGTAAAGACCACAAACCCTGTCTGAAGGCATTCAAATAAAAGAAGAAGAAGAAAAAACTAACAAACCTCAGTGTCTATCAATCACAAAAGATCTGGGAGCTGAATTTACCCTACGAGCTACTGCTTTGGAAATCGGGGGTAATTATAGCAATTGGCAGGGAAAAAAAGGCTCTAAGAAATTGCAATTTGGTGAACATTTTGGAGGCTCCTCTAAAGGTCCCACTTACCTGCTGAAGATGAGTAAGGTAAAAAATCGAGGGAATCACAGCGGGGTGGTGGATTGATCAGAAGGAAAATGCTGGTTGGCTACAGGGTACCTGAGGCTGACGGCGGGAGGGTGCCCATAAGGACAGGGGTCAGTATGGTCCCAGGCAAGGCTGGAGCCAGCTGCACCACTAGAGATGAAAGATGTCCTTATACTTCCCACAAGGGATCTTGGGAATCAGCGCCGGTAGAAGCATAGTCCAGAATGTTAAAACAGACTAAACCTAAAGGCTGACGTAGATGAGATCAGAAGAGGAGTTCCAGGAAAGATGTAGGGATACCCTCTGCGAGGAAACAACATGGCTGCGTTTTAAGGGCTAGAAGAGGTTTCGGAGGAAAGAGATGGAAAGACGTTACCGAGGATGATGAGTGCAGCATTTAAGAACAATACAAATCATGAACCTCGGGGATTAGCGGAAACAGTATCTCCAGGAGAGGGTGATCTGTTCACAGCCTGGATGATACCCGGAGGCCAAAAGAAATTACTGGGGAGCGTTTAGCAGACAACAGGCCCACGTTAACTGACAAAACTGAGTGGGGTCCTGGAGCCGTCACACAGGTGAGGATCCAGGCTTAGGAAGGGAACTGGACCCCAGGGGCAGGCAGTACATCAGGAGGCAGCAAGGGATGGCAAGGGCAGAACACGCTGAGACCACTCTAGGGTGCTGTTAGGCCTTTGTCCCCTATTCAAAGCTGGAGGGCATGTCGAGCAAGTCCCAACAGATTCTCCAAGGCGCCGATAACCGCCTACCACTGACTGTTGCTTTCATGATGACTTAGGGTCGTGTCTATGAGGATGGAAAGAGGAGTCCTGGGAAATATCTTTGAGACCGAATATGGCAGCATGTGCTCTAACCACAAACGGTGTTCTCCTACATGGTCGCCGCCAGTGACTCTGGAGGGGACACGCCTCTCTGCAAGGCTTCAACAGCAATGCAGGAGGCATGGGTCCAACAGAGACCCGAGGCTTGGCAGTGCTTCAGCCTCCGGGCACCACTGTGGGTTCTGCCCAGGGTACATAGGGCGCTGTTCTTTTGACTCCTCCGGCAGGGAGAAGAACTGTTCTGGGAAGAGTACAGGACCGAGTGAAACCGATCAGGCAGGCTCCAAGAAGTGCCTGGATGTTGTAATACCTTGGGTGTCAAGAACCCGCTAAAGGGGAACTATCATTTCCACGATAGAGCAAGGGTGTCTAAGCCTACCGAGAGCCTTGGGGCCACAACATCACTGGGGAAGCGGACCAACCCGTGGCCACTCAAAAGCGGTACTAATGACCAAGTGCCCTGGAGCCCAAGCCGGCCTCCGGCATGGGCTTCTGCACAACAAAAGACAGAATGGCAAGAGAGCAAAAGTGATGGGGACAGGGTAAGGAAGGGAACCCCCACCTCTGAAGCGGTGAACGGCATTGGGGAGGGACAGGACTGGGGACCTGGAACTCCTCTGTCCTTGGACACAGAAAAAAAAAAGCCATGGTTTAACAGAGCGCCGAGCTAGCTCAGTCCGTTAGCGTCCGACTCTTGATTTCAGCTTAGGTCATGATCTCACAGTTTGGAAGTTCAAGTCCCATGTGGGGCTCTGCGCTGTGTCAGTGTGAAGCCTGCTTGGAATTTTCTCTCCCACTCTCTCTGCCCCACTCATGCCTTCTGTCTCTCAAAATAAACAAACAAACCTAAAAAAAGATTTTTTTAAAAAGAGTGACCAGCATCCCTAAGAGCCAGACCGTCAAGCTCCACCAAATGGCGGAAGAGCTGTGGGGACACTCTCTGGGTCACAGGGACCAGAGAACAACACGGTTCACGCATAGACAGAGGTAGGTCTGTACCCTCAGGTCCTCCAAGCAAACATCAGCCCTGGATGCACTAGGGCACACACACACAAAGCCGCAGTTTAAAAGAGTAGCTGGCATGAAAAACAGCCCGCTCTAGAATTCTGCTAATGGTAGGGGTAGCTGTGGGAGGGCTCTCCGGGTGGGAGGGGCTGATACACAGTCTCCGCTCACTACCCCTCCCACATACTTTGAAAGCACAGAGTGATGTCCTGGCCTGCTGCCTCAGTGAGCCCTGGACCCCTAGCCCACACCCCTACCGGCCAGCCCACCAAAGCAGCCACAGGGCGCGCACACTGGGATATCCTTAGTTAGCACTCACTATAGCTCCAGCCTTCGTGCTAAGATCACAGTCACAAGGCCCCCCCCAGAACGCTCAAGGCCCACACCACTTTGGCTTCAGATGGCTGGCTAGGGCACCCCCCCGTGCAGAACACTCCAGAATGTTTTGGCTGCCATGTGCTTGAGATCCAGTTGCCCTGCCAGGGTGCCCCAAACCCCAGTCCATGCCTGCATCAGTTCCAGTCATCCCGTCAGGGCGCCCCCTGTGCAGAGCACCCCAACACTCCTTTGCCCACATTGGCCTTGGCTTTGGTTGCCCGACCAGGGAACCCCCTGCATGGAGTACCCAGAGACACCTCAGATCGCACCAAATTCAGTGAAAGCTGTCCTGCCAGGGCGCTCTCTGCACAGAACACCCCAGAACCTCCTGGCCTGTACCCCACCTCAACGCCATCCCCTCCTTCGGGGCATCCTCTGCTGAGAGTCTCGAAACATCCCGGTTTACATCCACTTCAGCTTCAGCCATCCTGCCAACGTGCCCCCTGGGCTTCGAGCCCCAGGTCCCCCTGGTTTGCACCCACTTCAGTTCCAGCTACACTGTCAAGGAAGGCTCTGTGCAGAAAACTCTGGGAACTCCCGGCACCCACACTGCCTTAGCTCCAGCCACGCTGCTAGGGCACCCCTTGCACAGGGTGCCCCGGACTGCCCGGGTCACACCCATTTCAGCTGTCTTGCCAGGTGCTCTCAGCGCACAGCATCTGAGGACACCCTGGCCCGCATCCGCTTCAGCTGTCCAGACATGGCGCTCTCTGTGTGGAAAGCCCTGGGGTCCCCCACCCATGCCCGTCACAGCTCAGGCCAGCCAGCAGAGATCGCCAAGCACACACCATCTACCTGGAGGATGACCATATACAGGATAATTCCTTCAGGTTTAGGAGAAGTAACTGTTACACCTAATCCACAGAAACAAACACAGAATGTTAAGCAAAACAGGGAGACAGAGGAATATGCTCCAAAATAAAGAATAAGACAAACCCTCAGAAAAAGAACTACATGAAATGGAGACAGGCAATATGCCTGATAAAGAATTTAAAGTAATGATCATAAAAATGCTCATTGGGCTGGCGAGAAGAGTGCAAGAATTCAGTGAGGCCTTCAATAAAGAGATAGAAAACGTAAAAAATAACCAATCAGAATTGAATACAATCACTAAAATAAAAACCACAGTAGAGGGAATCAATGGTAGATTAGCAGATGCGGAAGAATACGTCAGCGATCTGGGAGGTAGGGTACTGGAATGCACGCAAGCTGAAAAGCAAAACAGAAACGAATTAAAAAAATGAAGGCAGGTTAAGGGATCTTTTGGACAACACTCAGCAAACAAACATTTGCATTATTGGGGTCCCTGAAGAAGAGAGAGAAAGGGGTAGAAAATTTATATGAAGAAATAATAGCTGAAAACTTCCCTAACCTCGGGAAGGAAACAGACATCTAGGTCCAAGAAGCACAGGACATTTCAAACAAGATGAACTCAAGGAGGTCCATACCATGACACATAATAATTAAAATGTCAAAGGCTAAACACAAAGAGAATTTTAAAAGCAAGAGAGAAGCAAAAAATTTCCTAGAAAGGAAATAAAGCCCTATAAAGTCCTATGAGACTGTCGGCTGGGGGCGCCTGGGTAGCTCAGTTGGTTAAGCGTCCAACTTCAGCTCAGATCATCGTCTCATGGTGCGTGGGTTCGAGCCTTGTGTTGGGGTCTGTGCTGACAGCTCAGAGCCTGGAGCCTGCTTCTGATTCTGTGCCTCCCTCTGTCTCTGCCCCTCCCTCACTCATACTCAGTCTCTCTCTCTCTCTCAAAAATAAATAAACACTGAAAACAATTAAAATACTGTCAGCTGATTTTTTTCAGCAGGAACTTTGCAAGCCAGCATGGAGTGCCATGATATAATCAAAGTGCTGAAGGGAAAAAACCTACAGTCGAGAATACTCTACCTGGCAAGGTTATGATTCAAATTTGAAGGAAGGGAAAAGTGTTTCCCAAACAAAAGATAAAGGAGTTTATCACCACTAAACCAGCCATAGAAGAAATGTTAAAGGGACTTCTTTAAGTGGAAAAGAAATGGCCACATGAGCTGTAATAAAATATGAATAAAAAGATACAAAATATAATAGAATACACATAAAACATGGAGAAGGGAGTAAAAAGGGAAGAGAAGGGGGGAAAAGAGGTTTTTTTCTTCTTTTAAGAAAATGTCTGAACTTAAATGACCATTAAATTAACACAGACTGCTATTTACTTAGGATATTATATATAAACCTCCTGGTAACCATAAACCCAAAACCTATCATACATACACAAAAAATAGAGTAGCCAAACATATGACTACAAAAACTCATCAATCATGAAGAAAGACAGCAAAAGAAGAAAAAGACAACTAGAAAACAATTAACATAGTGGCAATAAATATATACCAATCAATTAAATGAGAATGGCCTAAATGCTCCAATAAAAGCAGAGAGAGTGGCAGAAAAGATAAAAACAAAACAACAATGAAACACAAGACCATCTAAACACTGCCTACAAGAGACTCACCTCAGACCTAAAGACCTACAGCGTGAAAGTGAAGGCGATGGAAAAAAAAAACATTTACCATGCAAATCAAAACAAAACAAAACCCAAACAAAACAGAACAAAGCTGAGACAGCAATGCTTGTATCAAGACAAAACAGACTTTAAGACAAAGACTATAATGAGACAGAGAAGGGCATTACCTAATGATAAAAGGATCATTGCAACAAGACGATAAAACAATTATACATATCTATATAGCCGACACTGGAGCACCTAAATACATAAAACAAATGTTAAGGAACATAAAGAGAGACTGTGATGGTAATACAATAGTAGGGGACTTTAACACCCCACTCACATCAATGGATATCCAGGCAGAAAATCAATAAAGATACAGTGTCTTTGACACGTAAGGCCAGATGGACATAACAGATATATACAGAACATCTATCCAAAAACAACAGAATACACATTCTTTTCAAGTGCACATGCAACATTCCCCAGAATAGATCGCATGAGGTCACAAAGCAAGTCTCAACAAATTTAAGAAGGTCAAAATCATACTATGCATCTTTTCTGACCACAATGGTATGAAACTGGGAATAAATCACAAGAAAAACACTGGAAAAAACAAACACATGGAAATGAAACAACATGATACTAAACAACCAACGGGTCAGTAAAGCAATCAGGGAAGAAATAAAAATTTACATTGGAGACAAATGAAAATTAAAGCACAACAGTCCAAAATTTGGGGGATACAGTGAAAGCAGTTCTAGGAGGGAAATGAGTGACACAGGCTGACCTCAAGAAACAAGAAAAAGCTCAAATAAACAATCTAACCTTACATCTAAGGAAACTGGAAAAGAGAACAAAGCCCAAGGTGAGTAGAGGGAAGGAAATGATAAAAGATCAGGGCGGAAATAAATAACATAGAGACTGACTGACTGAATGAAACCAAGAGTTGTTTTTTTTTTTTTTTTTGAGAAAATAAACAAAATTGATAAACCTTTAGCTAGACTCATCAAGAAAAAAAAGAGAAGGACCCAAATAAATGAAATCAGAGATGAGCGAGAAGACCTGATGCCACAGCAATCAAAAGGCTTATAAGAGAATACTATGAAAGATTACATGCCAACAACTTGGATAACTTCGAAAAAATGGATAATTTCTAGAAACATAATAATCTTTCAAGACTGAATCAGGAAGAAATAGAAAATCTGAACAGACTGATTACTAGTAACAAAATTGAATCAGGAATGAAAAAAACTACCAAAAAATAAAAATCTAGGAGCAGAAGGATTCACAGATGAATTCCGCCAAACATTTAAATAAGAGTTAATACATATTCTTGTCAAACTATTCCAAAAATAAAAGAGGAAGGAAAGCTTCCAACTATATTCTATGAGGCCAACATTGCCCTGGTATCCAAATCAGACATACACCAGAAAAAAAAGAAAACTACAGGCCAATATCCTTGATGGACATTGATGCAAAATCCTCAACAAAGTGTTAGCAAACCACATTCAAGAATACATTAAAAGAATCATTCACGACAATCAAGTGGGGTTTATTTTGGGAATGCAAGGATGGTTCAGTAGTCACAAATCAATTAACATGATATATCACATCAACAAAACAGGATAAAAAAAATCATAGGATCGTCTTAGTAGAAGCAGAAAAGCAGTTGACAAAATTAAACATCCATGATTGATAAAAATTCTCAACACAGTGGGTGTAGAGAGAACATACCTCAAGATAATAAAGGCCATATATGAAAAACCCACAGTTAACATCATATTCGATGGGGAAAAACAGAGCTTGTCCTCTAAGATCTGGAACTGGACCACTTTTATTCAACATAATACTGGAAGTCCTAGCCATCGCAGTCAGTGAAGAAATAGGGATCCATGTTGGTAAAGAAGAAGTTAAACTCACTATTTGCAGATGACCTACTACTATATATATAGCAAATCCTAAAGACTCCACCGAAACACTACTAGAAGTAATAAATGAATTCAGTAAAGTGGCAGGATACAAAAGTGATACCCAGAAATCAGCAGTGTTTCTATACACTAATAATGAAATAGCAGAAGGAGAAATTAAGAAATAACTCCCTTTACAACTGTGCCAAAAAGAATAAAATGCCTAGGAATAAACTTATCCAAGAAAGTGAAAGACCTGTACTCTATAAAACACTGATGAGAGAAACTAAAGATGACACAAACAAACAGACATGGTTTTAGAAGAATGTTTTTAAATGTCCATACTACTCAGGGCAATCTACAGATTTAGTGCAACCGCCCCCCACCCCCCCGCCATTAAAATACCAAAACTATTTGGTATTTTTCACAAAACTAGAATACTCATAAAATGTGAATGGAACCAGAGAAGACTTTGAATAGCCGGAGCAGTCCTGAGAAAGAAAACGTTAGAGGTTTTAGAATTCCAGATTTCAAGAGATACTACAAAACTACAGCTTTTGAAACAATATGGTGCCGGCACAAAAACAAATATATAAATCAAGGGCACAGAATAGACAGCCTCAAAAGAAACCCACACTTACATGGTAAATTAATCTGTGACAAAGGAGGCATGAATATACAGCAGGGGAAAAAAAACACTGGACCGCTTCCTAACACTGTACACAAAAATAAACTCAAATGGATTAAAGACCTACATATGAGACCTGAAACCTAAAACATAAAAATCCTAGAAGAAAACACGGGCAGTAAATTCCCAAACATTGGCCTTAGCAAAATTTTTTATAGATACGTCTCCCATGGCAAGTGAAACAGAAGCAAAAATAAACTATTGGGACTGCATCAAAATAAAAAGCTCTGGTACAGTGAAGGAAACTAACAACAAAACAAAAAAGGCAACCTACTCAATGGGAGAAGATACTTGCAAGTGATATATCCAAAAAAGGCTTAATATCCAAAATATATGAAGAACTTACACAGCTCAACACCAAAAACCCTCCAAACAATCCTATTTAAAAATGGGCAGAGGACCTGAATAGACGTTTTTCCAAAGAAGACCTATGGATGGCCAATTCTTCCAAAGAAGGCAAATAGATGGCCAATAGTCATATGAAAAAATGCTATCACTAATCACCAGGGAAATGCAAATCAAAACCACAATGAGCTATAACCTCACACTTGTGAGAATGACTAAAATCAAGAACACAAGAAACGACAAGTGTTGGTGAGGATGTGAAGAAAGAGGAACACTTGTGCACCACCGGTAGAAATGTAAATTGGCATCGTCACTGTGGAAAACAGCATGGAGATTCCTCAAAAAATTAAAAATAGAAACACCTTCAGGGAAGATGGTGGAGTAAGCTCACCTTGTCCCACTGATGCCAACAGAGAGGAAGCCCCACCAAAGAGGCTAGAAAGTAGAGAGACATGTTTGGGAGCTAAATGGACCCACGAGGCTATAAGCAGGAGGGAGGGAGGGCCACTGTGGGTATGGAGTGGGGAGACAAATGACTCTCACCCGAGGCGCCTCAGGCACAGGGAACCCGCACAGGAAAGACGAATCCCCATCCATTGGCTTTGAAAACCACAGGGGCATGATTTCATGAGTTCTTACGATTAACAGGACTTAACTCCTGGAACTTTAAAAATCAATGGGCTCCTCTCTCTGTGAGCCAACAAGGCAAGAGGAAACTGAGTCCACGCCCTAAAAGAGCACAAAAACAGCCCTGCAGAGATATGACACAGAAGCAGCACTTTGAAAAAAGCCTGGGGTATACGAGAGGGAGATTTGTCTATTAATCTGAGAGCATGTGCTGGAGGGGCAGGGACTGCTGGGAGGCTTCTCCAGGAACAATGGGGCTGGAGGGTACCATTGACCTGCCAGAGACATAGACACTCAGCAGCAATGGTTGTGGGAACCAGCAGTGTGCCAAACTCGCCACCTAACTTGCTAACAGTGCACCCCATCCCTTGTTTTCCTGTGGACACGCCCCCTTGAGCCGGCCTCTGCTCCCACAGCAGACCCGGCAAACCTAGCTAATAGTGCATGCCCCACCCCTGCTGTTTTCTGTTGATCCGCCTCCATCCAGGCAGGTGGAGGTCACATCCCGCAGCAGACCAACAGGACCTTGCCTACACCCCCTGCCCTGACCCCTCGCTGTCCTGTGGACTCATCCCCACCAGCCCTGCAGCAGGGGTGTTATAAAAGCAGGTCCACAGCAGATGGGTGCATTTGCTAACACCGTGTGCCCTGCCCCCAAATTATCCTGCAGACATACCCCTACAATACGCCCTTGGCCAGAGCCCATCCAAAGCCGTGCCACAAGCCTGGCAGTACACAAGCACGTGCAACAGGGGCCAGCACCGCTCCAGCGTGACTCTTGCCCCAGGGAGCGTGGAAGAGAACCACACACAGCAGTCCAACTACACAGCCCCAGAAGTGGGCTGGGGGCAGACATCTGGATGGCCGCAGGCCTCACCCACCAATGAAAGCTTCTCAGGAAGCTTTCACACGGAAAGCACCCTGCAAGTTTGGTGCTACTGGATCTCTAGCAAATGCCTGGTCTGACTCAACTCAAGTCCAGGGCAGCCCAGAATGGCCCACTAACAACATAGGGACCAAAACCCTGCCCTCAACAGGCAAAGACAGCCATTGCAGACGACTGGACCGGAGGCACACTGCAGCTGAGACACAACAGCAGAGTGCACACAACATTCATAGGAGACGCCCCCGAAGCTCCAGGTTCTGGTGGAGAAGGGACACCGCGCTTCGTGGCACTATAGGATGTCTTCTGACGTAGCTGACATTCCTAACACACAGAAACAGACACAGTCAGACAAAATAGGGGGGCAGAGGAATATGTCCCACATGAAAGAACAAAACAAGTCACAGCAAGGGGGCTAAACAAAACAGAGATCAGTAACATGCTTCATAGAGAATTTAAAGGAATGATCACAAATGCATTCACTGGACTGGAGAAAAGAGTGGAGGACCTCAGTGAGACCCTTAAAAAAGAGATCGAAAGCATAAAAAAGAGCCAGTCAGAGATGAAGAACTCAATAACTGAAATTAAAAATACACTAGATAGAATAAATAGATTAGGGGAAGTAGAAGAACGGATCAGTGACCTGGAGGACAGAGTAATGGAAAACAAGCTGAACAGAAGAGAGGAAAAAATAAATAAAAAATGAAAATGGACTTGGGGAACCCAGCGACACCATCAAGCATAATAACATTTGCAATATAAGGATCCCAGAAGGAGAAAAAAATAAAAAGGAACATAAAATTTATTTGAAGAAATAATAGTTGAAAATTTCCCAAATCTGGGGAAGGAAACAAAAATCCAGATCCAGGGGGCACAGAGACAAATGTCCAGGACTAGACAGCTTCACAGGTGAGTTCTACCAAATATTTGAAAAAGAGTTAATACCTATTCTTATCAAACTGTTTCAAAAACCAGATGAGGAAGGAAAGGTTCCAAATTCATTCCAGGATTGAAGAATTACCCTGATTCCAAAGCCAAATAAAGACTGTACAAAAAAGAAAACTATGGGCCAGTATCTATGATGAACATAGATGCAAAAATCCTCAACAAAGTATTAGAAAAGTGAATCCAATGATACATTAAAAAAATCATTTACCATGAAAAAAAATCATTCACCATGATCAATTGGATTTATTCCTGGCATGCAAGGGTAGGTCAATATTCACAAATCAGTCAATGTGATATATAAAACCAAGAGAAAGGATAAAAACCATATTATCATTTTCAATAGATGCAGATAAAGCACTTAACAAAGTACAACATCCATTCATGATAAAAGCCGGTTTGGAGGGAACCTCAAAATAGCAGGTTTAGAGGGAACATACCTCAATGTAGTAAAGGACATATATGAAGAACCCACAGCTAACATCATACTCAATGGTGAAAAACTGAGAGCTTTTCTCCTAAGGTCGGGAACAAGAAAAGAATGTCCACTGCACTCTCACTACTTTTATTGAACATAGTACTGTAAATCCTAGCTATAGTAACACATAAGAGAAAGAAAGAAAAGGCCTCCAAATGGGTGAGGAAGAAGTAAAACCTTCACTATTTGCAGATTACATGATATTCTTTATAAAGAAAATCCTAAGACTTAAAAAAAAAAAAAAAAAAAACCTACCAGAAGCGATATATGAAATAAGCAAGATTGCAGGATACAAAATCAATATACAGAAATACGTTGCATTTCTATACACTAATAATGAAGCAGCAGAAAGAGAAATTAAGCAAACAGTCTCATTTACAGTTGTGTGAAAAAAGAATAAAATACCTACAAGTAAACTTTGCCAAGGAGATGAAACACCTGTATGTACTCTGAAAAGTATAAAACATTGACGAAAGTAATTGAAGATGCTGAAAAAAATAATGGAAAGGCATTCCATGCTCATGGGTTGGAAGAACAAATACGGTTAAAATGTTCCTACTATACAAAGCAATCTACAGATTTAATCCAATCTCTATTAAAATAGCAATAGCGTTTGTCACAGAACTAGAGTAAAGAATCCAAAAAATTTCTATGGAACCACAAAAGACCCTGAATAGTGATAGCAGCCTTGAAAAAGACGAACAAAACTGGAGGTATCACAGTCCCAGATTTCAAGATATACTGCAAAGCTGTAGTAATCAAAGAAGTATGGTTCTGGCACAAAAACAGACACATTCATCCATAGAATAGAATAGAATAGCCCAGAAATAAACCCACAATTATATAGTCAGTGAATATTTAATCAAGGAGGCAAAAATATACAACAGGAAAAAGTCTATTCAAGAAAAAGTGCTGGGAAAACTGGTCAGCTATATGCAAAAGAAGGAACCTGGACCACTTTCTTACACCATACGCAAAAATAAACTCAAAATGGATGAAAGACATGGGAGACCTGATACCATAAGAATCCTGGATGACAGCATAGGTAGTAATGTCCCCGACATCAGCCATAGCAACATTTTTCTAGATGTCTCCTGAGGCAAGGGAAACAAAAGGACAAATAAACAGGACTACATCAAAATAAAAAGCTTCTGCACAGAAAAGGAAACAACAAAACTAAAACACAACCTACTGAATGGGAGAAGATATTTTTAAATGACATATCTGGTAAGGGGTTATTATACAAACTATATAAAGAACTTACACAACTCAACACCCAAAAAACGAATAACCCAATTAAAAAATGGGCAGAAGAAATGAACAGACATTTCTCTAGAGAAGACATCTAGATGGCCAACAGACACAAGAAAAGTTGTTCAATATCGTTAATCATGAGGGAAATGAAAATCAGAACTACAATGACCTATCACCTCACAACCGTCACAATGGCTAACATTAACAACACAAAAAACAAGTGTTCGCGAGGATGTGGAGAAAAAGGATCCCTCTTGCACTGCTGCTGGGAATGCAAACTGGTAAAGGCACTGTGGAAAATAATATGGAGGTTTCTCAAAAGTTAAAAAGGAACTACCCTATGATCTAGCAATTGCACTACTGGGTATTTACCCAAAAAAAATAAAAGAAAACACTAATTCCAAGAGATATGTGCAGCCCTATAGCTATTGCAGCGTTATTTACAATAGCCGAGATAGGGAAGCTATCCATCAGTTCACGAATGGATAAAGAAGAGGTGGTCTATATATACAGTGGAATATTATTCAGCCATAAAAAGAATGAAATCTTGCCATTTGCAACGACATGGATGACGATATAGAGGATCTAAGCAAAATGAGTCAAAGAAAGACAAACCTCGTATGATTCTTTCATATGTGGAATTCAAGAAGCAAAACAAATGATCAAAGGAAAGAGAGAGAGAGAGAGGCAAAACAAGAAAGAGACTGATGGTTACCAGAGGGGAGGTGGGTGGAGGGATGGGAAATAGGTGATGGGGATTAAGGAGTACGCCTGTCATGATGAGCACTGGGTGATGTATGGAACTGCTGAAATACCATATTGCACTCCTGAAACCAATGCAACACTGAATCTGACTACTCTGGAATTAAAAGAAAATAAAATGAAATATAAATAAATTAATTAAAACAAAAAACAAAGCAGCATATTTGCAACCTCTATCCCCTCTTTCCATGTTTCCCCTTAGTGCCTACAAATCTAAATGATCATCCAATGTTTGTCACAAGAGCTCCTTCATCATGACTGGTTGAGGCAAAGAATACAGAGAGAATGTGGGACTAAATAATTTCCCAAGTCACACCTCTGTCGCATTTTCAGCTAAGCCCGGTTTTCTGTTCAGCCATCCAATGAATATTTATGCTGCATACGTGTATTATATGCCTACTGTATGCCAAGTAATGCTAATGTGTTCAGGATACTGAGTCTAAAGTGTCAAGAAGTGTGTGCCACCCACCCCCCCCCCCCGCCCCGGGGTCGGCAAGCAAGTCTTTTATAAAAGGTCTGTAAGAAAGCTTATGGGAAATGTCGGTAGATGAAGCTGGAAAAGTAGATGATAAGGAGTCTGGATTTTACTTGGAAAGCTTAAGTACTGAAGGTTGTTCAGCAGAGGAGTTACGTGAGTGATTCCGCATGTTAGGAAAATCGTTCGGAGGGAAAGGAAATTGGAGGCAGGGATGCCAAGTTGGGGTCTACTGCAAATAGCCTGTTTATTGTTTACTTTTCATGATAAGGGTTCAAAACCACGTCAGTGGTGTGTAGAGTGCAAAGTGTAAGAGCTACTTAAGAGGTAGAACTAAAAAAATCTGATGGCCTGGTGGATGAGTAAATGTAAGGACGAGCAAGTACCTTGGTGAACCGGAAAACAGCAAGTATAGGAGATGATGCCTCCAAGGTTGGAAATGTTGAACTTCAGTATTCCATGACATCTTGTCAAGATATTTTGGAGAAAAATAGGATGTAGAGGCTTTTGAGCTTAGAAGCAAGGCCCGGACAGCTCTTTCTGTAGGCCATTTGTGTTTGCAGCCAGCAACCTTCATGTCCCCTCCTTCGGGGACAAAGAAAAGTCTGGCTTACTACTTGATATGGAAGAGGTGGATTCCCCAAGCTCAGGGTTCCTCTCCTGTCACATAGCCCACTGCATGAGCTTCCATCTGGGCACCTCTGTGGGGCAATGATCAGGTTGTTGGATCCATGAGGATAAATCTGGTGAAGCCTGGGATGGCTGCTTGGTGGCCCAAAGTCCTCAAAAGAGGGCTTGCCAAAACCTTTTCTGAGAACAACCCATCACATTAGGCACAAATCGGCCATAATAGGAAACACTATTAGTAAATAGATAGTAAATAAAAAATAGTCAAAAAAAGAGTACATTTCAAGAATATGATTTCAAGGGTATCAGAGGCCATAACCAGTGTATGCTTCATCTCTAACTCTGGAAGAAACGTGGCTGAAGTCTATGACTCCACCTATGAATTTCATGTTCTCCACTGAGGATGTTCCAACGTAGCTATTAAGTAATCAGGGACACTTTTTTTTTTTTTTTACTGGGACATTAGATCACAAGTTAGAAAGGCTTTGCCCCTTTCTTAAAAATATCACTGCTTTTATTATTCCCTCTCAGCCCACATCTCTAGAAAATGGAAGGGACCTTCTCAGAATAGAAAAGTTTCGTCATTAGAAACGTAAAATGATGAAGACGCTTTATCTTTTATCACATCGAAATCCTCTACCCTGATGATGTGACAAGCCCTGAAGAATTATGTGTCTCCTAGATGTTAGGGAGACGGGGTTTCAGATGCCTGAAGACTGCAAACTAGATGTGGATAAGAGGAGACAGGATTACGAGAAGGTTACTAAGGACAAACTGTTAATGGTATATCAAGTATACAGTAGGAAAGAACATGAGGATGGGGATCCCAAGTCTCTTCGCAGTGAGATCAATAGGATTATGAAATAGTATTCCAAGGCAAGTGGTGGAAACACCATTCACTTGACACAGTAAAAAGCCCTCCAGTCTACAAAATGCCCAATGGGTAACAATTCTGCACTTGGCAAGAGAAGGGACACGATTATCTAACAAATCTTTTCTCAGCCCACCTTTTAACTCTAATTTCTGTGACACTTAGAAGGAATCATTACAGAGCTGGAAGAAGAGGTTTTCAATAACTGGAAACTAGATATCATGGACTTTTTCAAAGACTTTTTAAGAGTCAGCTGCTTGAAGGCAGAAATTTCTCCTCTAAGAATCCTTGTCAATCACTTTGAGGAATGACCAAAGGAATTGATCCGTGTAGAAAAGCTCTTTCTCAATAATTTGCTGATCTAGAAGTGTCCCTGTTGTTTTGTTTTTGTTCCCCTCCATCCACCAAACCCCTAAGAACCAAGAACATGGCTTCTCCAGCTTCATAGACTCCTTTTGTTATTCCTTTCATTTCATTATTCTCGTGACCTTAATCCTTAACTTTGCTGCTATTTCTTTGCTATTACAAAGCTGCTTGAATATGTGGTATACACCCACTGTGTCTACTGCCTTCCCACCTGAAATCTCCACTTTCTCATCCATCAGCCCATGAAGCTGTCCTTTGAAAGATTCTCAGTGACTGTTTTTCTCGGTCTCTTACCATGTGATGTCTGACATCGCCGACATCTGTCACACTTGCTCCTGTTACAGAAAAGGTCCTGGTCCTTTTCCTCCTAAAGTTTGTTTAGTTTTCACTGGTTTTTAAATTCCCTCTGCTGGCCCATTACACATGGAGAAGGGCGTTACTTTGTTCCTCTTATACTCTAACTTTGGGAATTGCCAGAGTTCAGTCGCCACTTTCTCTTCTCTACTCCCTTTTACCAGAGGGCTTTCATTCTCCTGGGTTCAACTGTCATCACACTGAACTCTTTAACTTCCATTCTTTTCACTGGCTGACCACTGGGCTTGTCGGCTTGAATCTGCCACTACCCAGCTTGAATCCAGCGTGAGGGTGGCCATGAGGTGGCACAAAACGCACCACAGACTAGAGTTTTAGCCTTGACTCTTCCACTAACAACTGGTTGACCTTGGGCAAGTTACTTAACCTCTACAAGCCTCAGATCAATTGTCTACAAATGAGGGTGCTGGGCGGAGTAGTCATCTCTGAATAATGCTCGAGGGAGTCCTATCGGCTCTACAGAGGTGATGTGGAAGGTTCCAAGGGCAGACCTCTAGAATTCCCACTCATTTACTGCTTTCTTCTGTTTTCGAACCCAGGACTTCTGTGTAAAGCTTCATTTAAGCAAATGTCCTCATTTAAAAAAAAAAAAAGTCTGAGCTCCGGTCCTGCCTGATGTGGGTCTTCCAAAATTCTCTAAAATCCAATTCATCTCACCTGTCAGGCTGCAGCCTCTTCTAACTTTTCCATATCTATTAGTAGGACCATCATTCTTCCACCTGCAGGGGCTTGGAATATTCATCTTATTTTGATTTTTTTCTCTCCTGTCCCCTAAGTGCTTCTAAGATCTCTCTAGATCCGAATTCTATCAGCTCTCTGTGCAATGTCTCTCCTGGCCCCTTCCCATCTCTACTATTGGCACTCTGCTATCAGTTCTTTGACTACCGCGAGAACCTCCTACTTTGTCTCCTTCTCTGGTCTCTTCCTTTTCCAATCTATCTTACATGAGGTTACCAGACCAGTTATCTAAAATGCCACTTTCACTTTGTCACTCTCCAGTTTAAAACTTGGATGCTTTCTGATGCCCTATGGGAAGATGTCAGATCAGATCTGGCATTTCTGGTTCAATCCTACCAAAAATAGCCCGTCTTCTGTATATATTATGTCCACATATGTTCTTCGAAAGCCTTAGAAAGCCTCCTCCCTTTTCTTCATCACTTCCTGCTTACATTTTACACATAGTACACGTCCCTTATCTCTCAGAGGCCTTTCTTCCAGGCTGTTTGCAAGTTTTCCTTATCGCTGCACATTTTCTATGTCACTTATGTGGCAGTTGATCATTTATACGTTTTGATAGAACTGACTCATCTGACTTTGTTTTTTCAGCAAAATCATCAACGCCTTTAGGGCAGTCACCATTTCCAAGCAAGTGAGGCAGCGTGGCTGATGGAACCTGTGTTCTCAATCTGTCACCATTATGTATGTTAACTTTAGGCTCAACTTAGCTTTCTCTTATGTAAAACATGGATAAGGACCCAAAGTTGCTGTGAAAGCCAAATGTCCTATGTGAGACAGTGCTTTTGAACTGTAAACGTCAAGAAATATATACTGTGGCATCATTTCTATCATCGGTCTTCACTTTTATTATTCTCAGGACTGAATGGATACAGAACAGGTGTATAATGCATACCTGGGGTACCGAATCCGTGCAAGAATTCTGTATAAGACCTTGACTGCCATTATATGAAAACGCGTAGGCAAAAGTGGTGACTGTGGGGGCATTCAAACTGTGCATATTTTCTATTTTCTAAATGTTTGAGGTTGTCTTACTATACCACTATCCTGATAATCTAAAAAGAAATACAAAGGAGCCAGTGACATATAGATGACAAAATGGTACAGCACAGCCAGTAAGAGCTGACTACTTCACTGAATACCATAATGAGTGACATCCCTCCCCACACACTGAGTAGCGAGACCTTCACCGTGTGACTCCCCTGTGGCACTCCGAGGGCTGGTGGGCTCTATAGCCACTAGTAGAAGGTGAGTGGGACAGTCGTCAAGATCAGCAGGGCAAAGATTCACCGCGTCACCTCCCATCTGCCAGCACCGCACCATAAGGCTCGCATTCCTTCCCTGTTTTCCTTGTTCCGGGGCCTTGTTTTGCTGTTTGCTCCTAAGCCCTGCTATTGAACATCACACCCTGTGAATCGAGGGGCCCTGGAGACCATAGTCAAGATGCTAATCAGCTACTTCAATATCCTTTACTCACGTTTTTTTTCTAAGTACTGACGGCAATCCATCAAGTGACATGACAGTCTCCAATAACTGTCAAGCTATTCCTCAGAAGATTGTAACTGTGGTCAGGGGAGGGAAGAGAATGGAGGCGCCTTTCACACTTTTCTTGATGGGCCAGTGGCTATCACGGAGCAGGTGCCCAGTGGCTGACAAATGAGGGAATGGCCCCTAAATAATGGTCTGGGAGAGTGGAAAAAATGGATCTGGACACAGAAGACTGGTTCTAATTGCTACTGACTTGCCGTGTGCCCTTGTTTCATTATTTGTTCGTAAAAAGTGGGATTTGAAGCACACAATCTCTGCAGCGTCCTCTTGCACCAGAATCCCCTGCCTGCTCTGTGTCCTTTTCCCTGACTTGGAACTTCCCTTCAGGATAAGGCAGCCAAGTCGGTACAGACAACATGTACTTATCCTGGATTTCGTTTAGAGAGGAAAGAGGAAGCAGAGGGAGAAAAGCAGTGAAGAAACATATGGATGAGAAAAGGACGGAGGAGAAGGAGTACCTGAGGAAGCTTCAAATTTTCTTATGGTTCAAAGGAAAGTAAGAATGCCTCGGTCCCCAAGAGTGAGCGGGATCTAGGGAATTTTTCTGTGGGTAGGAAGTCGCAAGTCCTTGCTAATCTTCCCACTTGCTGAAGCTTGGTGCCGCCAGCCCCAAGGGTCATGGGCGCTCACTGACCTGTGCCCCTTCCTCAGAAGCCTGATGATCAGGGTCTGCATGAGGGGAGCCTCAGAGAGACCATGTGGAAGCAGACATGCAGGGCTCCTGCGGTTAGCTGCCTCGCAGTGCATCCCCCTGTGACCTGCCGAGATGTCCCATCTCCTTGGGATTCCACTGTTGGACCCAGAGGGCATGCATTGTGTCCTCAGAGGCTCCAGGAACTGCGTTTTCTAAGATTTCCAATTGCAAAGATTAAGACAGGTGAGAACTGGTTGCAGGCTGTTAAGTGGACCCTTTTAAGAAGGACAGGTGAAAGCTCCGTGTGGTTTAGGTGCCAGAGCTATCCAGATACAGTATTTCTCCTGGTAGCCTTCTTTTCTGGTCATTCCTGGTTATATTTATTTAATAAATACTATAGAGTGTTTACTACATGCAGCCAGTATTATAAGAACTTTACTAATGTGAACTCATTTAATCCTTAGAACAGCCCTATGAGGTATTACTGCATTCCCCTTTTACAGACGAGGAAAGTGAGGCATACAGAAGCTAATGACTTGCCAAAGATCACACAACCAGGAAGCAGCAGATGTCATATTCGAATCAATGCTGTCTCACTCCAGAGTCCTAATTACTGTGCGAGGCTGCCTCTCTCGAACGGCCTCCTGGCACCTATTACAATCCTCGTCAACTGAGAAATGCCCGTTGAACACCAGGATCAAATCCTCTTCTGAGCGCTGCCTACAGGCCTTGCCCATCCGGAGCCAGATTGGCTCTTGCATAGTCATGAAAGCAAAGCGAAGCAAGGCAGAAGGCCAGCAGGGGCTTGGCCAAGGAGCAGCGTTAGCAGGGATGGGGCGCGGCTGCCTGCTGTCGTTAGGTGGTGACAGACTTTCTTTGGACGAGGGGACACGGAAGCCATTCTAAAGGGAGAATGGACAGCTTCCGTGTGTGAAACAGAGGAAAGAGGAGAGTTAAAAGAGAGTTAAATAAGTGAAGTCCGGATGACTAGCAGAATAATGATACTAGAATCAGAGGGCACAAAGAATGAGAAGTACAGGCTCCAATAATTTAGAAATACCAGATGTGAGGCCTCGGAAAGGCAGCTGGAAATATGGCGCATGAGCTCAGGAGAGCGGTTGGGCCGGGAATGACTTTCCAGCCCACCTTGCGTCTCTCTCCCTCCTGCACAGTCCCAGCGCACACCTGCTGTCCCAGCAGAAGTTATTACCAAGGCTCCCTGTCACCATCGCGAGTTGCCCAGACTCAGAGAGACTGCTCTACCTTTAATCCTTTCGCGACACAGGAACAACGTCCTCGGCACCTGGAACAGTCCCTTGTACATAGTGTACCTGCAACCAGTATCTTTTGAAAGAGTAACGAGTGGACTCTAGTAAGTTGTGAATTAAATCAATCGGATCAATCTATTACCACACAGATACAGCGTAATCATAGGTGAAACTAACCGGTCGTCATAGGCTCTGGTCGGGACGCTTGGCCTGGGGTGACTTACAAGAAGACTTTGAGGAATATATTGCAGGGGACAGTGAAAAAGCCAGTGCAGTCGCTTTGGCTATTTTGCATTCTTTCAGTTTCTAAATGCATTTGCTGTAGCATCATTTTAAAGTAAAATCATTTCTTCACTATTTTGGATTGAAGAAGGTAAAAAGTGAATTTTTCGTTTGCATCTATTATTAATGCCTTCGATATATTTTGAATTTAAATATTCACTCTTCTGGAGACCACGATAAGCTTATAACCTTGTTCTTCTCCTTTCCTTTCCCAAACTTAAGACAGTTCTCCAGTTTGCTTTAATTCTTAGTTAATAACTTCTCTTGTTTTTATTTCAATACAAAATTTGATATATACATCTCTTCAGTGGAGAAAAGTTATAAAATATAAGAAGAAAATAGAAATTAACTCAAATTTGCCTATCCAGACATAAGCATTATTAACATTCAGATATTTACCCTTTATATCTCATATATAACCCTCCCCTCTCTCTCTCTAGAACATAATATACACACACGTATACGTATATATACACACACATGTATACATATCTGACTCTTATTTGAAAAATAGGGATTCTCCCACATGTACTTTTAATAAGAGAACGGAGACTTTGACGGGAAAGACTAATTTCAATTTTGTAATGTTTCCCATTAAATAGTAAGAGCGTCACTGCTGCCTGGATCATAACTTAATTACGGCTATGACAGTTCACACCATGCTCAGACCGTGGTCTCGACCTGGCAAATGAGTGGCTTTCTTTTGGCATAGTCTTGTGACAGTCATATTAAATACCAATGATCTAAAGGTGGGAAAACATTCCTTTGTGTTCTGATAACTCCGTTCATTATTTAAAGTGTAAGCTGTAGTAGTTTATTTTTAGTTTTGCTATACGCCATTTGTAGGTGTTCCCAAACACACTTGGCCTCAAACACAGTTGTGTGTTTCTCTTCAGTGTGTAAAAAATGTCCCCCACGCTGCTCTGCCTATGCAAGCACATACCCTTCATAGCCTGCAAACGTACTGACATGAAAAATCTCCTTAACCAATAAAAACAGAGGAGCAAACAGAAGAAACTAAAGCGAACTAGTTTTAAATGTATGTATGTGCATCCAGAATTAGTTGGTTTGATTTATCTTGTATGATACTGACTCTATTGCTGGTAAAGATTAATTGTATTATGGTGCTCCTGGCATGTTATTTTCCCAGTCCATTTCTCAGTATGACATTTCTTATTTTTCTCCGCTACAAAGCACCCACTATCATAATTTTCACCTGCTGAGTTTACGTTACTAATGATAATATTAAAATTCAGAGTTTTTTGACCTTTATGGCGGTAAATTAGGTCATGAGAATAGATGGGATGCAATCTGATAAATGAGAAAGACATTTCATTATTATTTACGTAAAATGAACTTCGCAAGGTTGGCCAGGCACACTATCTCAGTAAACACTCAATTGTCTCCCCTCTCCAACACACCAGAGTCCAGTTCTCTCCTCTGTGTTCTCGCATGTGCGATGCGAGAAATATTCCAAGAACTAAGTGGCTGGAGGGCTGATGCGCAGTGGATCTGGCATACGAAGTTCTCTGAATAAAAAAATCACATGAGTAATGGTCATGATACTCACTGAACGCTTGGTAGGTGCCAGGTGCTTATACTATTACATCCCTGTTTACAGATGGAAAAACTGAGGCCCAGAGAAGGGGAGTAGCTTCCTAAGTTCACACACCCGGAAAGCAGTGGCTCCAGGACTGGGCCCCCGACACTCAGACTCTGGAGCTATTAGTCTGTGCTGCTGTCTGAGTCACCTCTCACGGAGTCACAACTTCTCCACTTTGTTCAAATCCCTCATCCTGCCCCAAGTCCTCTTCCTTACCAAGAGCTAGTCTTTAGTGATTTCCCCTCTTTGCCGTACGTGCTCTCCTCAGTGGGTCATGTGCTCCTTGGGGGCAGTGACTGGGCTGTGGTGGCATATGCTCCCCACGCAGTACTGTGCCTACACCCCTGCACTGGCCCGCACCTGGATGTGGATGCACCCGGCTAAGCTGTGAGTCCGCGGTCTTTTGCATACTCTCCGAAAGGATGTGATTTCTTATGAACTCCAGTCTGGCAGTTACGAATTAGGTAGTATTTTCTTTCGGGGGCTGAATGGCAGAGAAGTTCAACATCTGGACTAAATAAAGTCCCTGGCCACCTCAGTTCAGCATAGTTTGACTGGAGTTTCTTGGGCCTCTACCCCTCTTAATGTTCATCAAGTATTTTTTGAGCGTCTACCATACGGTAGGCTTTGTGCTAGACAAGAGCCACAGATGAATCATAGTAATTCCTATGTGTCCAGGGGATGAGAGGCATAACAAATACATTAAAACACAGTGTGACAGAAGCCATGACAAGGGTTGGCCTTGGGTGCCGTGGGAGCCCAGAGCAGTCCCTAACCTGGACTAGGGTGGGAAGCAGCTAGCAGTTACACAAAGTGTAGTCAGCATCACGTGGGAGTTTGTTGGAAATGCAGATCTGTGGGACCCAGCCCAGATTTACCCAATCCGAAACTCTGGGCTGGAGTCCAGCAATCTGGACTTTTAAGAAGCTCTCCATTAGATTCTACCGCTTGATAAAGTTTGAGAAATACTGCCTTCGAGAATGGAAGACTCACAGACACACGCCAATTAGGTAAGAAGGCATATGCCAAATGAACACGCATAAAATAAAAGTGAGGTGGGGTGGTCCCTGTATCACCTCCATTCTAACTTGCACAGTCTACAAGACTTCTGTACACGTCTTCAAGTGAACCAGAATGGAGCACGTTCACCCTCAAGGTCACTTGCCTATAATATCCACAAAGAAGTGTGTGTACCTTTCACCTCCCCAGGCCAGGCAGATTCACAGAGCTGTCCCAGGCTGCTAGAAATTCTATGTCAATTACATCGTCGGTCGGTAAGTATTTTAAATGTTACAAACGTATTCACCTACGTGGGCTCATCACTGGGACAGGTTCTGTAAGGCACATACATATTACCTGCCATGAAGGCACATATGCCTGCATTGAGGCGGTACGCTTATCGTAACTGGGTCGTTCGGAATGTTTGGAATGCAGATAAATACTGTGGGAATATGGAGAAGATGGTAACTGATTTGGGCTGAGCCTGGGATAAGGCCCCAAGAAAGGGGAATTGAGCTGGGCTTGGAAACAGATGGAATTTGCAAGGCAGGTAAAAAGTAGCTCATCAGCATACACTGAACAGTCTGGAAACTGTCCAGACAAACAAAGGCACTCTGTAAACTCATGGGGAAGCTGACATAACAATAAAAATGACGGTGATGCTGAACATCACGGTCACAAATCTCCCCTACAAGGGCAATTTCAGGGCTGGGAAGCCCGAGGCTTATAGGATTTTCTTGAAAAAAAAAAAAAAAATCAAATAGGAAGAAATGTGAAAGAAAAAAAAAAAAAACACAACTATTAAGTGTTCCAAGGCTGGTGAGTCTTTTCAGGGGAATCTGCAGGGTTTCTGGAGAACGGTTTCCATATACCTGGCAAGGCGCTTCCCGCAAGTCTCCAGGTGACTGTGCAGGTTTATGAGCAGACCGCTGCCCGGGGTGGGGGTGACAGGCAAAGACCTCTGTGGTTCTGACACCGGCACAGCTCAGAACTACTCACTCATTTCTGCAGGAAAAGTCCCACAGTCTCTCTACAACGAACATAACCCACGAAGGCCCCTCCTTTGCGCACCAGCTCTCCTCCCAGTTCGACCTGGGCTCCTACCCGGGTGGGAGGGAGTTCACACTGAGGTTCGGCTTGCTGAAATTCTGAAATTTTGTCATACCCTAAGTTACACTGAAAGCCGAAAGTGTGAGGTTTGCAACCTGCACGGAGGTTTGGCAATGCTCAGTTACAGGTGGCCGTAAACTGGACGTCTCAAGAGAGCCGCCGGGCTGGGTGTCCCGCAGGGGAGGCTGGGAAAGGGGAGGTGAGCCGCACTTGGTGGGCAGTGAACTCACAACCCAGTGGATTCCCACCCGTCAAGCCCTAGGGAGACAGGGAGGGAATGGAGAGAGTGCTTCCACCAGAGCTGGGCAGAGTTTTGAGGCTGAAAGACAAGACCACACTTCACTTGATTGCGGATAGTCTGGACGTATCTCTTTCCAAGTATAGTCTTCGTAGTTACCCCCAGGAAGCCCCCCGATATTTTATTGGCAGATTAACATCCGAGCTTGCTGCTTCAAGTTCAAGAACCTTATATTTTGGATACAGTTTTCACGAAGCGTGTAGATTCGCGCAGCCGCAAACACACCTTTGTGTAGCAAAGCTCACCACCGGAGCTGGCAGGGGTGTGGGGGACGGCGAGAGGCACCGCTCTCCCGCCTGCCAGGCGTGATTTCGAGGTGCTGGCGGGCAGCAGAAGGCGATGGAACAGGGAAACTTCCTGTCATAGTCTTTCCTGCCCCTCTTCCCCTTTTTCCTCTTCCCAGCTCTCCACCTACTTTTCTTCTGTGTCATCTTCCTACACACTTTCTCGAAGAAATGCCACAGTCCAGTGAGTTATGTGGCAACGTGATGGATGAGGTCTGGAGATGAGCAGTGTGTGTGGAACTACACAGCGCCCCCCCCCCCCCCGGCAGAGCGAGGGCCGGCTGAACGGAGCAGCCCCGGGAAGAGCAGGTGGCAGATGGGGACCACCGCTGGCCCCCGCCCCGGCTGCTACGTTTCACCCTCTCCCCGTCCTGGTCTCCTGTGCGATCGGCACAAATTAGGGGTGCGGCAATCGTGGAAGACCTTTAATATTCTCACAACAACAGTCTGGGAAGCCCGGTGGCTCCGCGGTTAACATGGAACTCAGAAGGCACCTTTACCCACTGGTGAATCCCTGTTCCTTGCTGTTTTCAGATCACTAAAACAGGTGCTGTGTCAGCAGGAACCAAAGCTGTATGAGTCCAGGAGGCTCCTGACACTCTCCCCTACTACCTTCGGGAGGCACTACAACAAGCTTCTGCTTCTGTCCGCCTTCATTCTAGGTGGCTTTTCCCACGAATGTTCCCAAACTTTCTTCCTACTCACTTCCGATCGGCGTATCAGGTAGTGCGAAGCTGTATCTCGTGGGAGGCAGGAGAACTGTGATTAAGCCCCCTGGGTTTATTTGACTTTAAAATGATGTTGCTTGTACTCAAGTCATGTCTGTATGCTTCTGCATGCATCTCTTATTGCTGGTTTGGGGCGTACATGTGTCTTCTGGGCCATATTAGGAATAAAAACTTCTTTCTCCTTTTGGGATTCGAACCCATTTTGTTAATTGATCACTCTTCTCGATCTTACGTATTTCCTCCGGAGGGTGGACAAGCCTCATTTGGGTGTGGGCAGCTTGGTTCTGTGAGTCTGGATTTGGGGTCCACACAGAGAACAGGCTCTATATAAGTCCTTAGCCCACCGAGACGTCTGATCTCCCGTTCACAGCCCAGAACCCCACATAACGCATCTCGGTATTGTTCTTCTAAATTGTTCATGAAGCACACAGTTTGCCTTTCTCTTTAGAATGCAAATACCCTGGCAGTTGTGTTCCCTCTCCTGTTGAAGAACTCAGTCTCCTCTCTCTATGGTAACGACCACACATTATTGTTGGCTGTGTATCTCATCACTTACCACGTAGGCTTTGAGCGCCAACATTTTTAAAGGATCAGTGGATCTCGTGCCATCCCTAAATCCCAACCACATGGAAATCTTCCACATTTAAAAAGTCCTTAAACGGTAGATGGATTAACTAACGTGTGGTTAAAGAATATTCATCGCATACTGTCTGTGACAGAAAAAAAAAAAAAAAATTGAAGTCCCACGGTAGGAATGGATTAAATAAACTAGAGCACATCTGTGGCATGAAGTAGTAGATGGCCATCAAAAGTCACATTAAGAAAATACTTAACGTGGGGGAAAGGCTAATGGCTTATATGGGGAAAAGTGTAGGCTGTACGTGATATGCTACAAGCATGCTGAAAATGTATGCACGTGCACATAGACAAAGACGGGGAAATGTGAAGGAGTGGAAGTGTTTTTTTTTCTTTCTTTACAGTTTTCTGCATTTTCTAAATTTTTCACAAGGACAAAATGGTGCTTTTAAGATAGGAGCACTCATATACAGGCCTATGGGATCCCTACATCACCAGTCTTCCATTTTGAGCAACTGCTTTTGCTTCTACATCGGGGAGGATCATTCAGCCTTTAGGGGAAAGTACAGCAAAACCTTGGTGGGTGAGCATCATGTCTTCTGCAAGCATGCTTGTAATCCAGAGCACTCGTTTATCAAAGCGAATTTCAAGAACCATTGGCTCAGTTGTGATCTGGGGCGTTCGGCCACACGTACTATTCACACTGCGAGACATCGTTCGTTTATCAAGTTAAAATGTATGAGAAATGTTTGCTCGTCTTGGAGAACACTCGCAGAATAAGTTACTCGCAGGCCAAGGTTTTACGTACAACTGGTCTCCAAACTAGAAAACTGTTTTGTTTCAGATCTTGGTTTTAGCTATACCGGTCCCCCTGTCCATGTGAGGCCATTTTACATAGAGCTGAAACTTACGTCTCCTTTACCTATACTTCTCTAACCTGGCCTGGGCAAAGAAGGTGTTTCCATTTCTCTAAACCCAACGCATGGCCAAGCAGCTACTACCAACTCCAGTCTTGACAAAAAGGACAGACCACGTAGTCCCCAGCTCCACAACACATCATTGGTTGGCAGCGAGGAGCTTGTTAGGAAAACTTAATCACGTGTTTACTGGAAACAAGCACTGACCATGAAGCCAGCCTCTGCCTGTTTTTGATGTCTCGTCCTTCCTGCGGGCTCTGCACGGGCTGGAAAGTGGGTGTGGTACACAGCCTCTTCCAGGCCTCAGTCCCTCTCAAGGGTGCAGGGTTGGGATGTGTGTGGGTTTTATTATTATTATTATTATTATTTAATGTTTATTTATTTTTGAGACAGAGAGTGTGAGCCGGGAAGGGGAAGAGAAAGAGGGGGACAGAAGATCTGAAGCTGGCTCCGGGTTGACAGCAGAGAGCCCAGTGTGGGGCTCGAACTCACGGACTGTGAGATCATGACCTGAGCTGAGGTTGGACGCTCAACTGACTGAGCCACGCGGGTGCCCCAATGTGGGTTTTTTTTAGACGGAGTTATGGATTTTATGGCAACGGCAGGACACGTGGTTAATTCACAGCAGAAAACGTGGTAAGGCAGGCAGTATGGGGGCAGGAGGGTGTGGAGAGGGAAGCAGAGGTAGAGGATGGGGAAGGAAGCATCAGCAAGAGAAAAGCAGTAATGCTACAGGAGCTATAATTTGAGGAAAAGGCGAGTTCTGGATGTCAGCATTTGGTATGTGAGGACAGTAATATATTACAGAAAGGAAATTTTAGTCACGACAAGTCCACCTTCTTGATTTCAAACATCTACGGAGCGAGGGTGACCTCAGTCACCCAGAGACGTGGGTCCGTCTCTCCCCGGAGGAAGACAAAGTGGCTATCGGTTTTCCAGTTGAGCTTTCTAGGGGCCCTCGTGCTCCCTACGTACCCACATGTCATATATCTCATTCCTGTCAGATTCTCCTCTCCATGGAGCCAGTCCTTACGGTAAAGGTCTCATCTCCAGAGAGTTGCTGGAAACACGCAAGTAAATTACCTCAAGCCCATTATGCCCACTGTGATATTAACTTGATGGCAGAGAATAAGCCCTGACGGAATGAAACACAGGCCAAGCAAGTTTTGACAAGCGCAGGGCACAATGACAGGGGCTGAGCTCACCTGGGCTAAACCACGTCTACACGCCTCACTGACGGGTCTCCAGAACCCAGTGCGGCACCTGGCACGTGGAAGGCCGGGGTAATAACGATGCCTAACGCAGGCCGATGATGTCAACACCGTCAAGCAATGCTCACAATAACCCTAATGAGGCAGGTGTGATTATTACTTTTGTTTCCGGAGTGGAAAAAAAATGTAGGTGGAAGACACTCAAGGTCTCCTGGACAGGAAGAGGGGCTGCACCAAGATGGAAGCCAGGCCGCCTGGTGCCCGGGTCTATTCCAAAGCCCTATACTCTGCTGCCTCCCCCACAATGATGACTTCATTAACTGAGTGAAAAGGGGACGGCAGGACAGACTGGGGACTCTGTACAGGCTGAGGGTGGCGGGAAATGGTGAGAAGAGAGATCTCCAGGGCTGCAGGAACTGTGATGTCCGTCCGCAGTCTCACACCCAGTCCCGCCAGGCGCTGGCTCGCCAGGTCAGGGGCTCCGGTTGCCCTCACAGAGCCTGTGGAATGGGGTGTGGGAAGAGTGAGTCCTTTCTGTCTTGTCTACTCCCCTTCCGGTTCCAGGTTGGGGACCCCCGAGAGCAGGCGGCAGGTTGTATAGGGGGGGAAAGGACGGGACTGAGTTCACGTCTTTGCCTTTTAAGAATCTGAGCCTTTCCTGCAGGGTTTTTCTTTTTCTTTCCTGCCTTATCGAATACACCAGTATATAGTCTTCCCTCTTGGGCTCGCCTGCCTCAAGGATGTAAAGCCACGTCCCGAACCCGGGCAGAGGACGGACCCAGCACTTGTGGGGCTTCAGCCGTAGACGTCATTAAAATACACGGTTAACAATGGCTTTCTGCTGCGGTGTGCTCAACTTGAACAATGTTCTTCACCCAGCGTCTCTTCTATACACTCCCAACGTCTTTACTCTGACAGATTTAAAGACAACTCTGAGGATTTACTTCCTTACAGAGGCAGCGCGAAAAACCGCAAAGTGTTTCTCTCTTTTGTGTTTTTGTTTTATTGTCGGCTGGGAAGGGTGTTGTACTTCACAGCGGCAACCTCCAGCATCATGAATTAAGCCTCTTTACAGGTTGCAAATGATTTCTCCGACCCCAGTGTGTGAGCCTGGGTTGTGCAGCCAGAAGACGGGGGTGTCGCGGCTTTCGTATGGCAGAAATGAGGACGGGAGGAGTGGAAATTAATGGGAAACTTTTAGACAAAATTGTTTATACGCTGCAGGCTTCAGCTGCCACTTTACTTGATTTCTCCTACTTATTCCTAAATTTCTTTTTTTTTTTTTATAATTGTAATTGCATTCTTTTTGTGAATGTTTGTTTCTTTTTGAGAGAGAGAGACAGAGAGAGCATGAGTGGGGGAAAGGCAGAGACAGAGACACATACAGAATCTGAAGCAGGCTCCAGGCTCCAAGCCGTCACCATAGAGCCCCACGCCGGGCTCGAACTCAGCAACCACGAGATAATGACCTGAGCCGAAGTTGGATGTCTCATCGACTAAGCCACCTAGGTGCCCCTATTCCTGCACTTCTCTCACCCTGTCCCTTCCCCTCCATTTTCTTCCATTTTCTCACCAAACATCCACACGTAAGGATCACAGGTGGGGATAGCTCTGGGAGGAAGGTCATCAAAAATGATGCAAGATAAGGGCGGATTTTTCTTTTTCTTTTAGATTTTGGTATCTGTTATGCATTAATTACCAGGGACCAGGCTAGGTATTCAGAAGTTCTAGGGATTAGGAGATAGCTCAGAGACAGAGATAAAAGGAAAATTTATGGTTTGCCTTTTAGGAAAGAAAACTGGGGCCTGGAATAACTGAAATCTCTAAATGAACTATAATAAAGGCTAGTTTTAAACTTGAGTACACTTAGAAGGTTGGACTGCCCAGCCGTCATTAACATATCCAGTTCCAAACACAAGGAAAAGTCTATTTAAAATCAGTACTCTTGGAGAGCAAGGCCTTTGCCGGTGATCTCAGGTTCTGGCTCTAACGGGTTTAAATTGGACCTCAGAAAACTTTCCTCCTGAGCACAAGCTCGCAGGTCTTCAGATGGGGACCAGGGTAGGTCAGTTTGGGGACCTCGGTAATAGCAGACAAAGTGTTGGTCAGAGACTGTTGTTGGCTCAATAAAACATAAAAACAGTAAAAAAGGAAGAGTAACAGGTCAAATCTAAGTGTGGTTAACATCCCATAAGCTGGACAACGCTCGGGACTAAGGCAAGAGGGTTAGTAAATTGCAAGACGAGACATATTTGTTATGAGTCCCTTCAGGACCACTAATGGCTACCATAAGTGTCCATCTGTCACACGACATTCTAAATGCTAAACAATTCTGCAAGTCTGAAACTCCCTGCCAGACTCCATGACATGCCTATTAATATACAGTATCCCCCAGAAACAAATATGAAAGAGGCAGAACGAGATTTATGGGCATGTTAATTACAGCATTATTTATAATAGTAAAAAAATGGGAAGTTAAATGCCGAACACATAGGTCTGTGGTTCAATTATTTCCTATCTGCATTACACAGCCATTAAGAATCATGTCTTTGAGGAACATTTGGTGACAAGAAAAATACTTATGATATAATGAGAAATCAAAAATGTACAAAACTGAAGACACCATGATAATATTTATTTATGGCTTTTTCCCTCTGGTCATATATATGCACATGACTGGAAAAAACTAAAATAAAATATTAATAGTGGTTATCTCTGAGTAATGAGATGTTAAGTTATTTTTCTTCACCTCTGTATTTTTTTTCTATGATTTTCCAGTTTCATACAGACTACTTCTTTTATAATAAAATATATTGTTTTTAAAAAGCAACTGTCAACTCTCATAAGAATATCCAGCTAAGCCTGCACCAGTCCTGTATAATTATTATTAATAAATAATATGTAAAATTCCTGCCCATGTGACTAATTATAGAGGAAAAAAAAATCTATATGTCTTAGTCAATAACCTCTGTGCCAGAGGCTTTAAACCTCATGATCTGCATTAAAATTCATCTTGTCATTGGCACAAGAACAGACACTCAGGTCAATGGAACAGAATAGAGAACTCAGAAATGGACCCACAAACAGATGGCCAACTCATCTTTGACAAAGCAGGAAAGACTATCCAATGGAATAAAGACAGTCTCTTCAGCAAGTGGTGCTGGGAAAACTGGACAGCGACACGCAGAAGAATGAACTTGGACCACTTTCTTACACCATACACAAAAATAAACTCAAAATGGATGAAGGACCTAAGTGTAAGACAGGAAGTCATCAAAATCATAGAGGGGAAAGCAGGCAAAAACCTCTTTGATCTTGGCCACAGCAACTTATTACTCAACACGTCTCCGGAGGCAAGGAAAACAAAAGCAAAAATGAACTTACTGGGACCTCATCAAAATACAAAGCTTCTGCACAGTGAAGGAAGCAGTCAGAAAAACTAAAAGGCAACTGACAGAATGGGAGAAGATATTTGCAAACAACATATCAGATAAAGGGTTAGTGTCCAAAATCTATAAAGAACTTATCAAACTCAACACCCAAAAAAACAAATAATCCAGTGAAGAAATGGGCAAAAGACATGAATATACACTTCTCCAAAGAAGACATCCAGATGGCCAACTGACACATGAAAAAATGCTCAACATCACTCATCATCAGGGAAACACAAAACCACAATGAGATACCACCTCACACCTGTCAGAATGGCTCACATTAACAACTCAGGCAACAACAGATGTTGGCGAGGATGCGGAGAAAGAGGATCTCTTTTGCACTGCTGGCGGGAATGCAAACTGGTGCAGCCACTCTGGAAAACATTATGGAGGTTCCTCAAAAAACTAAAAATAGAACTACCCTATGACCCAGGAACTGCACTACTAGGCATTTATCCAAGGGATACAGGTGTGCTGTTTCGGAGGAACACATGCACCCCAATGTTGATAGCAGCACTATCAACAATAGCCAAAGTATGGAAAGAGCCCAAATGTCCATTGATGGATGAATGGATAAAGAAGATGTGGTGTAGGGGCGCCTGGGTGGCGCAGTCGGTTAAGCGTCCGACTTCAGCCAGGTCACGATCTCGCGGTCCGTGAGTTCGAGCCCCGCGTCGGGCTCTGGGCTGATGGCTCAGAGCCTGGAGCCTGTTTCCGATTCTGTGTCTCCCTCTCTCTCTGCCCCTCCCCCGTTCATGCTCTGTCTCTCTCTGTCCCAAAAATAAATAAACGTTGAAAAAAAAAAAAAAAAAAAAAAAAAAAAAGAAGATGTGGTGTATACACACACACACACACACACACACACACACACACACACACACAATGGAGTATTACTTGGCAATCAAAAAGAATGAAATTTTGCCATTTGCAACTATGTGGATGGAACTGGAGGGTATTACGCTAAGTGAAATTAGTCAGTCAGAAAAAGACAAATATCATATAACTTCACTCACATGAGGACTTTAAGAGACAAAACAGAGGAACATAAGGGAAGGGAAACAAAAATAATATAAAAACAGGGAGGGGGACAAAACTGAAGAGACTCTTAAATCTGGAGAACAAACAGAGGGTTACTGGAGGGGCTGTGGGAGGGGGGCTGGGCTAAATGGGTAAGGGGCATTAAAGAATCTATTCCTGAAATCATTGTTGCACTGTATGCTAACTAATTTGGATGTAAATTTAAAAAAAAATAATAAACAACAAAAACAACCATAAAAAATGCATCCTGTCAAAATTCTGCCTTCTATACCAACTACTATTTATGTGGCTAGGTGAAGAGAGGGAATTGATACGCTAAGCCAAGTGTTTATGTACCCTGAGCACTCTTACGGATGAGGAAGGTGAAAGTCAAATCACTTGCCCTGGTCACACGGCTATTCAGGGATCAAAATGAACCCAAACCTTCTCAATCTAGTTTGAAAGCCTGATGCCTTCTACCACCACAAGGCCGATGGAAACTTTAGAGGAGACAGAGACTTCATTTCCGACATTTAAAACGACCTTCACCCGATACTGTGCAAGCGCTTCTAATGTGTGGCCAAAATAACTTTTTTTTTTCATTCACATAACCCAGCGAAGGTAGTAGGGAACTGCCCAAAGGAGACAACATGACAGACAGAAAAGAGCAAGACCCGCGGATCATCCACCTGTTGGGAAAGCCCTAGAAGAATAGGCAGTGGTTATAGAAACTAGCCCAACCTTTGGCCCAGTGAGAGAGGGGGGCATGGAGGGGGGCACCGGCAAGTGCTGCTGGGCTCCATCATTCCACAAACCTCTCACCCACCCTTGGTCACAGTGCTGCCCCTCCCTCCTACTTGGCCTCAACCCTGTCTCTCAACAGCCACTGCTTCTGTCGACTTTTCTATTGTGGGCTTTTTCAGCCCACACCCTGGATTCTAGAGAGGTCTCTTTCAAAGCTAAAAACTTTCTTCTAGGAAGGATAAAAGACTTCAAAGATGACCTTCCACTTTTCTCATTGAATAATGAATGCCTTTTGACATTTCTCAAAACGAGAGGGACTAGATATTGTGTGAGGCCTGCCTTCACACGCATCGTCAATTTAATTCGGCCAACAGATGAGCTTATAATCATAACAGCCTCCTGCTCAGAACCTCACAATTACAAAGTGCCTCCTCCACATCCATTATCTCATTTGCTTCTCACCATAAGCCTCACAAGAAGGAAAGACAGGTAATATCATCCCCATTTTGTAGACCAGGAAATCGAGGCATCCTGCCACTTTGCCTTGTTGGATTTGACGGCGGCTTTCCTCAGGAGACACAGAGGGACTGACTCTGAGGGAGAAGCATGTGAAGGTTCTGGTCGAGAATGCGGCAGCAATGTGTCCCAGGAGGGCAGGACCCTGGAAAAAAGGCTCCATGGTAAGGCGGGTGTTTATGAAATACTGGCGTGGGAAGAGAAATATTTAGGTGGCAATGTTGCCTGTGGAGAGCTCTGTATGCATGGCTCCCTCCTCTGCTTTCTCAAACCTCTCCGTTCTCCAAAGCTAACCCAAATCCCACCGATCTGGGAAGCTGTTCTTGGTTGTCCACCACCGCGAGACCATCGTAGTGACGTCTCACATGCCTCAGCCCGTTATGACTTCATGACACATGTTTGAGGTAGGCATCGCCATCCATTTTACAAATAGGAAAATGAAACTCAGAAGTGCTGACCTGCCCCCAGTTGCCACAGTTAATAGGCAGCAAAGTCCAGATTTCAAACTACACCGCATCACAGCTGCCTCCCCTTGTGACACACTTTTCACATCCTGTCTGTCGCCCGTGTGCTCCCTCATCCCCAACTCAGTTACAAGTTCTCGGAGGGTAGACAGCAAGCCTTCTATTTTCTCTGTAACCACCCCCCCCCCAGCACGCAGTAGAGCTCTACGTACGCAGTCGACTCTCCATAAACGTCATACGTTAAATATCCGTTTTGCAGGAACAGTAGTTATTAAAGAGGGATTTTTTTGGTACTTTGGATGTCAGGCGTTCCACGGTATATAATTAAAACAAGAGTGAACATGAAGTGTATAATTTCTCCCAGCTCTAGCTTAATCAAGCATTCATTACCATGTCTGATTCTGCGTTATGTGAAAAGAACTGCTTAGTAAGCATTTTCTGTGATGACGATAATCAAATACGTACAGATATCAGAGAGATTTTTAAAAAGGCAAAAGCACAACCATCATACATAGGGAGAGACAATGATCTACATGGCATAATATTCCACCTGAGACTACAGAACTTCCAAGGCAGAGAGAACACCGGACTGATCTTGGGCAACTGGATACACAAGGAACCCTAAGAGAAAAAGTCTGTGCTAACTGGGATCTTGCACCATTACTCTTGTATCAAGAAGATGGATGCACCATGCTCCTGTTCTGGGTCAGAAACAAGACAGGCGTCGCTTTCAAGGGCTTTTCTGAGAGACGGGGTCTGCTCTGAAACCTCTCCGGCATAGCAATCATTTCATTACCATCTTCAGTGACCAGCAAACTCAATAAATACGCATGCAATACACAACTTAATACCCCCTGTTTGGTCTCATTCCATTTGCCCTCCCAACACGTCATTAGCGTATAGCTTTGAAAATACAAAGGACTCAAAGAAATTCACGGAGACGAGAATTTTTATGGTAGAGATTAGCTCAAGTACCTCTAAAACTGACATTTGATAACTTAAGCTAACAAGAGCGGTGCCTGTCTACCACACTTTACTGCCAAACCATTCAGAGTAATCTTAATAAACCACCGAGGGGCAGGACTTCTGATCTCCTTTGTGTCGTAAATAAAGTGCCACATACCTGTGGGCATTCAACCAACATCAAGCAACAAGAGCAAATACTGGGTCAGTGGTACCTACATTTGTGTCCTCATGGCTGTGGCCGTTGGTCTCGACCAATTCCTTGGTACCTTTTAACTGCAAATTTCAAGGAGAAACAAAACAAAACAAAAACCCCACATGAGTAAGCAAGCATGTCTGTTAAATATACATCATCCTGTTAACTCTGATTTATCCGGGGTTGCACTTTATAAAACTTCCAAGGAAAGAGAACCAAAAAAACCAGATGGAGCATATAATTCTAATGAGTCTTACTGAAACAAGCTTGAGACCAATATTTTAGAAAACTTGATGGCTGGCAAAAAATAAATGGGTCTTGGTCATTATTTTTTAAATAATAAGATCAGAAAGCAGTTCCATAGGCATAAAATGTATAAAATTGGTTCTTAAGAATAACAAATGATTTCATTTCCTAGTTGTATTGCTATTAATTTAAACCCTGCAGTGTTTGCAAGTTGCCACCAGCTGATGTTAGACTAATGATTACTCGTGAATGATGTATTTTCCGTTGTTTTAACATGCCACAGTGCTATTGGACATGTCCTCCTTGAGAACATATTTGAATGACTGGCATTGTTTCTGGAGGCCTAAACAAAAAGATGATTTTCTTCCTCTTCTTTTTTTTTTTTTTTTTTGCAAAGGAAGAATCGGGAAGACATCTCCTTGGTCACTGAGGCATTAGAAGAAAAGCTATTGCTCAAATGAGATTTTTAACAGTGAACACCTGAAAACACTACTCCCTCTACTCTCTCTGAAGGCTTAGCAATAATCAGTTATCTGGAGATTTCTGGAAACCTTTAATTGGCGTTTTATCAAAGCAGACATTGGGAGCCGAGAGCAAGGGCAAGGGGGGGCGGGTCTTACGGCCGTTACCAGCACTGCTTCCTGGCTTTTTAATGCTTAGGAAGCAGCCCCTGCTGGATCATCATTTTTTTTAAGCCTAAAATAAAATGGTGGGAAATAAATGCTGAAAGTCTGAAAGAAAATAAATGCACGTGCACCCGTGATGTGTCCGATCTGACACGCTGGTTCTTTCTGGCTATTTGTACATATTAAAATGAAAGCTTGTGTGTGTGTGTGTGTGTGTGTGTGTGTGTGTGTGTTTAGGCAATGTCAAACCGTCGGCAAGAAAGCCACACGCTGTCCGTGTCAAGAGAGGGGCTTTGTGAAAGGAAGGGGAACATGTAGAAACTGAGCCTGGGGCAGCCGACGATGGACCAGAGGCTCTTGGGCTCGTTTCCACGTGGCTCCCACTTGGGACAACAATTCCGCCCGCTGGTCTTCGGGGCTACGTCACGGGTGTTTCCGCACACAGCAATCGCGACGTGTTACGGACGTGAGAAGAAAAGGGTGCCAGCGCGATAGCCAGGCCATCCGTTACCAGAGGGCACGGGGGGACTGAACAAGACCCTCCGTGTTTTCCCGTCCGAAGGTTTTCTCGTTGCAGGTGTTCCTTATCGTCTTTCTCTTGGCTCACCGAAGGTCCCGCGGTTCGTGCTTCCGTCGGGTGGAGCGGGCCTAGCTCTGAAAGCTTTGTTATTTTGCAGCAGAAGGCAAAGACCCGCTCCACCTTTCCGTGTTTACCAGCACAGACGTGCCCACGGCTCTCCTCCCTTTTACGTGGACTCCGTGGTGCCACTCCACGCCCTCTTGTCTTGCCACACCCCCGGCTGGCTCCCGCCCCCCCCCCCCCCCCCCCCCCCGGTGCTCCCTGTCCACCGGTTCTGTTCCCTCCCCTGCTCTCATCTGCCAGAACCGCCACAGGCCAGCGCTCCCTCCTGCAGCGGGGGGCTAGCCACTGCCGTGCCCTCACCGGCCTCTCCCTGTCCTCCTCTCCTGGAGCTACTCGTTTCCTCCAGGTGGAGCAGAGGAGCGTCTCGTCTGAGGGTACCTGGGCTTGTGAACAAGCACCAGACGCTGCCACCGTGGCACAGGAGGCGAGGGGCGGGAGCCAAGGGGCCCAGGAGGGGCCCGGAGGAGCCACATCCTAGCAAACAAGGAGGGTCGGGGTCCTTCTGGGGAGCCTAGGGAATAACCCTGCCTTCCCTGAATGGGGATGGTAAGGGCCTTCCCTCACAACCTAGTCTTGCTTTTTAGGATTCCCATCACGTGGCATCACTTTAAATAGCAGAATACCAGGTCTTCAGAAAAAGGTGTATCTTTTCCTCTCGTGTGTGTGTGTGTGTGTGTGTGTGTGTGTGTGTGTGTGTGACAGCATCTAAGCCCGCGCAGCCATACTGTCCAGGAGCGATGCTATTTGTGTAGGCCTTATGTATGCAGGCACTGAAGAAGTGTTTACACACGTAGTTACTCTACATAAGTCCAAAGGAAGCCTTATCGGGCACTGTTCTTGGAAGTACACAGGTGCCTTTGCAAGTGTATGTCTGTCTGCGGCGTGGGGGTGGCTGCGAGGAGATGGAAGGAACACGGCCAATGCGCGCTCCCAACCGCAAGGATGACAGGGGCTCCGGGCTAGAGGATGTCACAAAATAGACTGCCGGTGGCTACGGCAGCCAAATGCACGTGGCTGCAGTGTGTCCCCGGCCTGCTCAGACACGTGTCCTTCTGATGCCTTTGTTTGAAAAGAGCCGTCCCGTTTAAATTAGTACAGCAGACTGAAACACGATTCCTTCCCGGTCCGATTTTCTAGCTCTTTAATGATTTTAGTTGTGCTGAATCTTCATGTTCCCTGTTTAAGTAATAAGATGGAAGTGTGAGGCTTCACCACTGCCTGTGCGTGCACTTTTTGCCCTCTAAAAGTGCATGCCGCAACAAGAACGTACCAGTGCTCTCTGCGAAACTCAGAATCTTTTTTTTTATGACTGGGGTTTAGACTTCAAGTCCAAAACACGCATACCTTAGAGGTGTTGTGGGTTTGGCTCCAGAAAATTGCAATAAAGTGAGTCAACTGACTTTTTTTTTTTTTTTTTGGCTTTCCAGTGAATAAAAAGTTACGTTTTCACTATCGTCAATTAAGTGGGCAATAGCATTATGTCGAAAGAGATCATGTACGTGAAGGATCTGAGTCATGTGGAGAAAGGACAAATCCATCCCTCCCCATCCCAGCAAATCGAGGAGAGAGGGGGTCAGAACAAAACGACAAGGCTCAGAGCTATGTCTGATCAGGAGCAAATATGGACCAAAACAGCCTCACGATGCTGATAGTCTCTTTGTAATGTAGAGGAGGAAAGCCCGGGTGACTCGGAGTCTCCTGGATGGCAGGTCGCTGCGAATTTTGTCAGTTTTCAGCTCAGTCTAATTTCTCCAAAATCACACAGTAGATTCAGCCTCAGTCTGCATTATTTTATCTGTACTAATCACATAATCATTAGGTTTTATATTCTCCTTCAAAGCTATAAAAGCTTATGAAGTATCCAACGTCTTCACTTCCTACTCACAAATCCCTTATACTGTTAGGGGAAACTAACCAAAACTACATTTTCCTGCCCCCAAACCATGAAAAACGAAAAATCACTTGTAAAGTGACTGAGTCACAGCTGACTATTCTCCCGACGTCACTTTTTTAGATACACCATTTCTGAAGTTATTTATATTATACAAATAACCTTCTCATCAGCCACTGTGGGTGTGAAATGTAAAACAAGCTAAATTTGATCCCCCCAAAGGGTTGGGGTTACGCTCTGTGATTTTCTCCCTCCCAGTTACCATTCATTACATTGCTGGCAGCAAGGAAGTCCAGAAAGAGGCAAGCATTTCAAGAGCTCTCCCGTGTAGGTGCTGGGCTTAGATTTCACTCAGATTTCACTCTGCAGCTGAGCAATCCATCTTACCCTGCTGTAAGACAATACTTTCAAATCCACTTATCAATGTCAGGCCACACTTCAGTATCAAAGAAAGCCAGGATGAAACGATCAGATTTACAAACTTCATATAAAAGGTTGGTTGCTCACTGTGGTTAGATAAGTGCCCTGATGCACAAACGGGGAAGGCTCTTTTTTTTAATGTCCCCGTGACTCAGTCGTTCTCAATTCAGATGTCTGCGTGAAAGCCATGGGTTATGCTAAACACATTTCCCTCACTCTTATCCTTAAGAGGAAGCTACCCGCTTGCTTGGGGATCTGTCTGTACCTCCGGTGGTTTAAAACTTTATCAAAATTCATTTGTCTTTTGGAATGAACTTTGACACACCGCTGGCAGGCTCAGGTGGTCTCCGCAGGTGCAAGAGCGAAAACGGGTTTTAGATTCTACAGAGTGAAGCTCCCAGGGGGTTTGAGAGGGTGCAGGCCGACTGTCCCACAGACTGACTTCGGGAAAGTCTGCACAGGTGTCTGATACGAGCGACGTGCACGTCAGCGTATGCACGAAGCAGAGATGTTGCGTTCACTTACTTGTTCCTGGAGGACTTTAAGTAATGCTTGCGTGTGCGACTGCTCTTCCTTTGCTTGTTCCAATTCCGACTTCTTGTTGTTTAACTCCTCCTGGATGGTCAGCAGTTGCTGTGAAAGTAAGAATAGTTAAGGTAAATAGAGTGATGGCCAGGAGATGGCAAGATATTAAAAATATCCATTCAAAACCTGAGAAGATTTTTCTTTTATGTCTTAAAGGCTTAATCCAGACTTCAGCTAACTTTTTCTTTTTTAAAGTTTATTTATTTATTTTGAGAGAGAGAGAGAGAGAGAGAGAGAGAGAGCGAGCATGGGAGGGGCAGAGAGAGAGGGAGAGAGAGAGAATTCCAAGCAGGCTCTGCACTGTCAGAACGGAGCCGGACTTGGGGCTTGAACTCACAAACCGTGAGATCGTGACCTGAGCCCAAACCAAGAGTTAGAGCTTAACTGACTGAGCCACCCAGGCGGCACGCCCCCACCACTTAGTGTAATGAGTATTGCAGGTTTTGACACATTATTAGGCCATTCGTGATACTGCTATGCAACGAAACGAATCTGTTCGAGGTATTTGCCAAGGCATCATCATAATCCTTCGAACAAACGCGCACTTGTCAACATGTAGAGAACAGTGTTAGCAGACAACATGTTTTGATAGACGAAGAAATGAAATAATCAAAAAAAAAATAAACCTGGATCTAATCCATCAACTTATCCACTGTTTCTTCATTTTCCATAGGACAGGAAAACCGGCCTTACAGTGGCTCCGTGAAGCCACCTCACCCAGTGGCTGGGACCACAAAAGATCCTTTTACTTTCTCTGTTATGACGGTGATGTTTTATTAGATCAGCAGGACTGAAGTCCAAACTGCAATCAATATATCAGCCGAGAAAACTGCTGATATAAGCTGTCAAAACACTAAGCTATGGCCGACGCTGCTATTTTTAAGCAGGGCCACTGAAGGGATTTCTGTAAGCCTTGCCTTGAGCCTTCCTCGCCCTATCAACTGTAACTCATGTTGAGGCTTACCTTGTCTGCCAAAAGCACGGGACGGCCCGGCACTAATTCTTTGGAACAGGGCTGTATGTGACTATATACGTGGGCTGCAAAATACATTCAAGAGCTTCCAAACAGGCCGTAGCAATGGCTGTGTCTGCTCAAAGCTTCTTAACAACAAAGGACTAGTCGGGAAAGACAGAGGAGCATTTTTTCTGCTACCGAACATAACAAATGCCGCACTAATGATCTGAAATGTTAGTGCATTCCTGCCACGAAGGTGGCTGTCTCCAACATCAAGGCTGCTTCTTTGGGGCCTTGACAAGCCGGCTGTGCGGCTGCTGGCCAGCTCTTAACTATCAAGGCCTGAATAAACACTGGCGCTGGATTTCTGATGCTTAAACCCACCAACTGGAAGGATTAAATTAAGTCTTTAAAACCTAGTTTTGGGGTGTGTTGGGGAGTAGGAAGCACTCAGAAAAACACACTCTGCTTTCCCTTGGGCTGGCTTGCCCTGTTCCCTCCTTTGGCACTGGATGTAAATTCAGGAACCGACTTTCGTGCCCCCTAGCGTAAGCGGCGATATCCTTGCAATACTCTAAAAACCCTATTTCACCACCAGCCTGTATCATAACGACACGTGAGGTAGTAGACATGTCCCACACCTGCTCCCTTAACACCTTGTGTGATTTAATTGTGCATCAGTTGATTGAAACACAGAAACCGGGGAGCCCGTATTGTCCTCTGGTACCATGACAAGTACCTAAAATGACTGCTTCCAAACATTGGGGGGTGACTCTGTTCCTTCATTGTCATTCATGACTGGCCCCAGAACAGCTCTCGGGGGAGCTGGTGTTCTGACTTTCGATGACGCCCGGTGAATTTTTACATATTAGACAAGTTTCAGGTCCGATCCTTAAACCTCCTTTAAAAATGAGCCAAAGGAAGGACAGGAAATCGTCTTCAAGAGTAGGTAGCTTAGGTTTGTTCCCTGCCACACTTGGGTTAGCAACGCTCAGAAACAACTCATGTCCAGCGGAAGGGCGTTGGCTGTGTTAGTGATGGTGCATCTGTTCAAGGAAAACTATGCAGCCGTTGAAAACGAAGTTGCACAAAGGTCTTCGGACGACACAGAAGAAGCTGCCAATACACTCTTCTCCCCACGAAGACTTCAGGTTACAAAAAGGTTTCATTATGGAGCCTACTTACGATTCTCTCTCTCTCTTCATCTACCCTGCCCTTGCTCACATGCGCTCTTTCTCAAAGAAATAATAATAATAAAAATAAATAAAAATAAAAAATGTTAATTATATAAGTATAGCCGACCTACAATGGTATATTAGTTTTAGGTATACAACATAGTGATCTGACAAATGTGTGCATTGCTCAGAGCTGACCTCAATAAGTGTGGTCACCATCTGTCACCACACAAAATTATTACGCTATTACTGACTCTATTCCCTAGGCTGTACTTTTCCCCTCTGTGGAATCACACTTTTAAAAATAAAATGTTTTCTCTCTCATCCCCACTTCCTCTTTATATGTAGGCAACCACTTTCAATGCTTTCCATCTTTGTTTGAATGTGTTTTTCTAAAATACATATTGTTGTTTTTTGAGCATGCATTTTTATGGGATGTTGTCGTATCTCTTGTTATTTACGTTTTTACTAGGGATTATTTTTTAAAGATCCATTCCTGTTAATATGTGTGCATCTCATCTGTTGCTCCTGATGGCTGTACAACAATCTCTGAGGTACATCCACCCGGTTATACCTAATCCACTCTCCCAGGAAAGCCACTCAGATTATCTCTAGCTCTCCTCACTCTATACAAGGTTGCAGTGGAACATGCGAGTGCATGGTAGCTTACGGACCTGCGGCAGAACTCCCTAGGCATTCCGCAGGGGAAATGCCGCTTCCTAGGGTGTACCCAAGATGCCAATTTGCCCAAGCTGCTGTGCCGAATGTCTGTACCAGTCCACCCACCCACCAGTGGGGTACGAGAGTCCCCGTGCCCCACGGCCACACTAACGCTTAGCATTACCCACCTGGTTTTCTACTATTTGTCAGATAGTTCTAATTGTTGTCTAATCATATAAAGGTTATTCACTGAAAATATGTTTGGGTACTTCTCTAAACCCCTTGTGATTTTTAAACCTCTCATCAGATGCTTGCTGGCTGCTGAGGCGTCCATTTATACTTCAAGGGCAGTGGTTCTTAATATGGGGAACTGATATTAAAATAGGACTGATTCTTGGGCCCTCAAGAAGACCAATTAACTCAGAATATCTAGGCAATGATACGTAAAAAAAAAAAAAATGCCTTAACAGAGAATTCTAATGTGTAACTGGGATAAAAGCCACTGTTTCTTTTAATGCTCATTTAAACCTCATTCTACTACACTGTGACTTCCATCTAGAGTACTCCACTCAAACTATTGTCACTGAATCACTGACGCTTTTCTACTGGCCGACTAGCATGCCGGGTTCTTTTCTCCTGCTCGGTACCTTCTCCAGGTGCTCTGTTCACACCCATGGCCTCAACTCCACATCTTACGTGCTTATGCCTTACAAGGGTGACTCTACAGTCTGTGCCTCATTCCTAAAACCCTGAAGTCCACCCCTCCCCTTTTATCACCTTGGGAACCTCCCTGCCCGGTCCTCTGCCTTTTCTCCCTCCCAGCCTCACTGTCATAGTTAAGGGAGCCCCTCTCCTCTCCTCTGGATCTGCTTGTCATTCACCTTGTACTCCTCACAGAACTGACCTCCTAAAAAATGAAAGTGCTCCCATGCTTAAACAATATGGTTGGCTCAGCATTTTTTCAGAGAACTAGAACAATAATACTAAAATTTGTATGGGACCACAAAAGACCTCAAAAAGCCATAGCTATCTTGATAAATAAGAATAAAGCTGGAGGTATCACAATTCCAGATTTCAGGATATACTACAAAGCCACAGTCATCAAAACAGAATGGTACTGGCACACACACACACACACAAACAGACACACAGATCAATGGAATGGAACAGAGAGCCCAGAAATAAACCTATATATATATATATATATATATATATATATATATACATACATATATATACATACATATATATGTATGTATATATATGGTCATATATATGGCCAATTAATCTACAACAAAGGAGGCAAGAATATGCAATGGGAAAAGACAGTCTCTTCAATAAATGGTGTTGGGAAAACTGGACAGCTACATGCAAAAGAATGAAACTGGACCACTTTCTTACACCACACACAAAAATAAACCCAAAATGAATTAGAGACCTAAATGTGAGACCTGACACCATAAAACTCCTAGAAGGAAAGGTAGGCAGTAATTTCTCTGGCATCAGCCATAGCAGTATTTTTTCTACATGTGTCTCCTAAGGCAAGAGAAACAAAAGCAAAAACAAACTATTGGGACTATACCAAAATAAAAAACTTTTGCACAGTGAAGGAGATCATTAACAAAACAAAAAAGCAACCTACTGAATGGGAGAAGATATTTGCAAATCACATATTTGACAAAGGGTTAACATCCGATATATATAAAGAACTTCTACAACTCAACACCAAAAAAAATGCTGTATGCCTGAAATTAATGTAACATTGCGTGTCAACTATACTTCAATAATAATAATAATTAAAAAATACTTTTGGTTCCCCAAACTCTACTGGAGAAAATCCAAAGCCCTGATCTCATCCTTCCCTGGATGTGTGAGGTCCTTTCATGTCTCTGTGACAAGATCATTACCCAGAGTTCTGCTTGGCAGGCTCCTACTCATTTTTAGGCCAACATCGAAAAGAATGTTTTTCGATGAGTACCACCCGTAGGATGACTTTATGCACTAGAAAACAGCCCCATCCCATAGGAAGACAAGACTCCTCACTAGGGCACATAGTTTGGTGGTGATGTGGGGGCTCGATTTAATTTCCACTTGCCCATCTGGCCTGGTGCCTTTACCCAGGGCAGAAGCTGCAGGACCATATGCAGTATCCTCGGGTTCTTCTGCAGTAAAGACCTCCTTCAATCACCCGAGCAAAGTTAATTGTCCGAACTGCTACACTCCCAAAGCATTTCATATGAAAGATTACCTTTCATAGGTATCTCAACGAGACTATACCCACCAATGGCAGGGTCAGTCGTCAGGTCGTCCCTGACACATAGTGTAGGTGCTGAATGAATGAATGAGTACAGAAATGAATGAATGCTTCCTCTGATTTCCCCACTGCTATGGGATTAAACCACGATCTAGTAAAACAAAACCAAACCAAAAACTGCACACACATAGACAAAAACCAAAACAACCACAATAACAAAAACTACCTGAGAATCTATCACCGTGTGATTTATTGTTCTAGACATATGGAGACATATGGATATATGGAACTTTCAGAGGAAAAGAACAGCTCGATTTAAGACATTTTAAGACATTTTGATTCATTACTCTGGCGGTTCCAGATAGCCTTCTTCATCTAATGGGGACTATTTCTTAAAAGGCTAAGGGAATCTACTCAATGAATGTATAATTCTATAACTTCTTCCCCATGTTCCACCAGAAACAGAACAAAACCACCACCGGAGGAAAAATACAATCAACATCCCAAGGCTGTTTTCTGCATTCTTCAAGATGAATGCTTTCTTTTGTTTACAAAGCATACACTCATGAGCCTAATATTTATGTATTCAAAGCAGTGGTGAGATGGTCCACAATTAGATAATTTAAGTCAGCCTTCCTGGTTCTTTTTCACTTGAAATTTATGAGACCGTATCATATCCTTTCTAGTTAGGATGTTCAAGTACTAACGTGCCTCAATTACAGAAGTTCGCAGGCAGCTAGAACTTAATCAGAAGAGTCTCTCGGTTGGACTGGCTGAGCTACAGCATAGTTTTAATTCAACATTGGACAGTATGACATTAAGCAGATGCACTATTCCAATTTTTGGTGGTTACAATGGAGGGTGTTCCAATTAGACAATTATCCATATGCCAATCAAGTGCAAATACTCTGGCAGACAATAACAGGTAAATACAGGCCGCACCTGACACATCTTGGTATTTCCAGGCCACTGATTTAATAGGATAATTTGTAATGCTCTTTGGGGATGTAGACTTCAGTGCGTAATGGGTCTTTCTCTCTGACAAATTCAAAGAGCATTACAAATGTTACTTGGAGCCCCAGAATAAGTGAGGTCACATCTCCATTTTTACAGATGGGCGAGTCGTAGGCACACAAAGGTTAAGCCATGTATCCAGGGCCACACTGTCTGGGAGAGACCTACCACTCGCACGTCTCAGTTTTCCTGCTTTAAACCGTGGGTCCTACCCTGGCAACCACACGGCACTGTCAGTTTAAAATGGAAATCAGGACATGCCAAAGTTAAAATCCTCCTAGCAACTTCTACCTAGGCATTCGCCATTTCCACTTAAAAGCAAGCCCGGTGGCAGACATGCTTTTGTGTGCGCTTCTGTGAACTCTGCAGTGGATTGAACTCTGCGTTAAAAACCGTAGCCCCTTCTTTGTCTTCTTTCCTTGAATTTTATAATTGTGCTACCAAGGTAAAGTTTTGATATGGCTAACAGATTACAGAAGGTTAGATTCGTGCATAAAAGTCTGGAGATATTTGAACCCACAGAGGGTCATCGATTTAAATTTAAATGTGGTTTTGCTCTTTCGACTCAGTTTTAATAAATGTTGTTCCATCTCCATAACTTTGCTCTACATTAGATGCCCTACTCAGTGGGATGTGCTTTTGAAGCCAGTCAAACACCGCCTAAGGAAATGAAGTCCAGGGACTTCCAAAGGCCATGGTAGACGCGACTGTGTCTAGACCGACCAATTGGGGCAGCCGGTTTCGTATCTAGGCTACGCCTGAGGGTATCCAGCATCGCCCTGTGAGTGCCCCTTGCCTCCAACCTGATTTCCCTGTATATTTTGGTCTGCGATCTGAACCTCACCTACGGCCAGCTCTGCCAGACACCTGGCACCTTGTCCTGCCATAAGGTGCCGGGATACATGCACTAATCCTTTCTTCCTTGGTGAGTTCCTGCTACCCAAACACAGCTTACTGTTCTCCTCCCCCCCCCCACCCCCACCCCGTACTCTCCACACCCTCCAACTTCTCTTTTTTTTTCAAAGGAGATAGAAATTTACTGACTGCGCCGCATGGGAGCAGCGGGCTGGACGGCAGCGGAGAGGCTGCCTGCCACCCTCCGCCCTCTCAATCCTGTTTTGGTTCTCACGCATTGCAGAACCACTTCGGAATGTCAGCCTTAGGTCCTGCTGATGAAGTCACCTGGGCCTGCTTTGCATCCACCTCTGTGAATCCCGGGCCAATCCCCGGTTGTTAGGGAAAGTCTGAGATGGGGAAAATCAAGTGCATATTACCATAATGCAAAAAGCAAGGCTGTGCCTAAAGGCAAACACATCTAACAGTGTTCTTGACAGAGGAGAGAAAGCTGGCTCAGGGGAAGGACAGTCATTTACCACCCGGTAGCAACAACTTTCACTTCTCTCCTTGGGAAGAAAAAAAAAAAAGATGGAATTGAACTAGCCTGAATTTTCTTGTCACACAAGGTGGTAAGACTCCTCAAGATCTATTCTAGTTTAAAATGTCATCCGCCTCCACCTGGGGATGAAACTGGTCTTCAATTTACGGCAAGGGACGAGGGTAACCAAGCCTGTGGCCTGTTTTATCAATCGCGGTGCCTTCCGCTCTGCCTCCAGCACGGTGACCCCTGGGGGAGAAACATCTCCGGGAGAGAGAGCTCCACCGTTCAGATGACTGATAACAGGAACACTGGATCATAGAAATGAAATTGTGCTCCGAGCCTAATATCCTATTACACCAGGCTATACATATTTAATTCCTTGGGTCTTTCCTCATAAATCAATTCCTTCAGGCCCTTAATCTCGTCAATATCTTTTCTGATATTGAATTTTAAATGCCATTCTCATTGCTAGGCAGAAAGGCAATCTCTTGCTCGTGATGGGATCAGGCGTCATTTACAGCCCAGAGACGCCTGGAGTGCTGCCCTATTCCCTGACCTGGCTGTCAAGATCCTAATGTCAGCCAGAGAACCAAACAGCCCAAACAGGCCCGACTGGGCTTGCCCTCTCTCATAGGTCAAGACCATGCACCCCAGGCTCGTGACCATCAGTACGCTAGAAGCCTGAGCCGTTCCTGGGAGGCTGGTGAGAAAGCAAGTGTTTTCAAGGGTTTGGGTCCTCCAGGGGATGCCTGAGACCCTGAGGCATGAGGCGCCCTGCCGCCCCACCCAGGCCAGGATGCTCTGGCAAGGGGGCCTTTCTCGGAACCTTCGAATAAGGGTCTGATGGAAGGACACACAGTGTGCACACATCTGAGCAAGATCTCGCAGGGCGTGGGCACAGGCCATGGATTCTCTAGACCAGGGGAAGTGCACAACCGCAGAGAGCAGGGGTGTTTCCGGGTTCCCAGGGGCTGGCCCATGATGCTGGGATTTCCCTTGCTGTAGAGAAAGAGAAAAGTCCACAGATTCGTGAGAAATTTGCAAAATTTCCAAAGGGAAGCAGGAGTGATAAATATTAAGGCTTCAAGAGTGACCAAGAGGTGGGGAAACACAGGGAAACACAGACATGCGGATTTGGGGGCCTAAGTCCGCAGGCGGCGGTGGGGGGGGCTATCAAGGGCCGAGCGCCGGGAGCCGTGTATCTCAGTGTAGGAAATAAACAGGTGCAACTGTACAAAATGTAACAATAAAAAAACGACCTAAAGGTCCATCCATTTATTATCACTGTGGCCCAGCAATTCTACATAGAAATCAATGATAAAATACTCCTTTCTGACAAAAACTCCTTTGTTGTCCTAAAATTGCTACAGTTATTGTTAGGATTTAGTATGTATGAAATCTTCAAATGAGCACATTTTCACTACTCAGCCTTTAACAAACGTACTCTGTGCAGAGTCTAAATTGGAAAATGTCCAGTTTCTGCTCCCACTCCCAACCCTCCCTGCCCTCCCCCCACCTCACAGCGGGGTCTCTGCGCCACACACTGGCTTCAGAATCTATTGAGCCTGTTCTGGACACAGTGTCTCCAATCCCATTAGGGGTACAGGCATCCCTACATTGATACAGTAGATCTGAAATCAACAGAGGTAGCACAGGCTATTACAAAGACTAACAGGTAGGACCTGAACTACTTCAGTTCATTGTACCGGATCCAGGAAAGAATTTTTATGTTTAAAATTTAAGCTGTAAAACACGGTGAGAACCATGAGTGGTATTTATTTTTGCACTAAACTGCAACCTTTAGGTCCTATGTTAAGTATTCTTACTGAATTTTCAGTGTTTTAGAAATTGAAAAGCATTCTTTTTATTGTATTTCTTTTTATTGTATTTCTTTTTTCATTTATTTTTGAGAGAGGAGAGACAGAGAGAGAGAGAGAGAGAGAGAGAGAGAGAGAGAGAGAATGTGAGTGTGAGTGGGGGGAGGGTCAGAGAGAGAGGGAGAGAGACAATCCCAAGCAGGCCCCACCACTGTAAACACAGAGCTGGATAGGGGGCTTGATCTCAGGAATCATGAGATCATGACCTGGGCCAAAATCAAGAGTTGGACGCTTAACCAACTGAGCCACCCACGTGCCCTGAAATGCATTATTTTTAAATTGTTTGCTTTAAAACTAAAGGACAAAGAAAATATTACATCAGTGGTACAACTAATAGTTTCCTGAACTATACCTTTTTCATTTGGTTTTATTAAAACTCACTTATTTACTGGACAATTATTTACATACTATTGTCTGTACCGTAATCCAAGTTCAAACTGTTAGATTAAAACAAACCAACAACCTACTGACTAGATGGTTGTGATTTTTTTCCCCTTACACTGCACCATTTTAATTTTTGGGTTTTTTTTTTTACAGGCATAATTATATGTGAAAATCAACAGGAATGTCACTGTCTGTGTTTCCTTCCTGGTTGTTATTATTCACTTTATGTTATGATTACTACTGAAAATAATTTTGTCATTTAGAGGAGGATGTTTAGGAAAGGATCTTCTCTGAGTGTCAAATTATACTAGTCTCCCCCCCACCCCGGCAGGCAGCCCAGCGCCTGGGCAGGAGAGGGAGATCATGACCCTGGCCTGCTGGGTTTGGGGGGTGAGGGGGTGGTGGGAAGGACAGGTTTTGTCAGAGGTGGTTTTAGAGACCATTTCTTTCACTTGAATATCCTCCTAGGAGGGACTTGTATTAAAAACAGATACTTTTTAGTTTTCTAATCCAAAGAGGTTACTGGTCATAATACCTTATATCCTGATAAAGCAACATTAGTATGAAAAACAAACATGCATATTTCCAAATACTGGTGAAAAGGCAAAAAATAAGCCACTAGTTAGCATTTCAAAGGCTAGCATGGTTAGCTTTCTTGCTGACTTGCTGTGTGGCCTGCAAAACACTTTACTGCTTCTGGTCTCCTCTTTTCTCTCACAACTGTGGCATGAGGAATAATTTATGATTTGAAAAACAACGCATCAATTAATTTCTTGAATACTGAATACAGGAAAAGCCGAGGCGAAAGTGGTTTGGCAGGCCCTGAAACCCATTTTCCTTTCTTCAAATGATTTTTCTTTTTTCATAGTGTAATTTGCAGGCTCATTTCAGCTTTCTGGTTTTCACTTTCTTCACATGTTAAAGATAACCATACTCACCAGTGGGGTACTGTGGAACTAAAGAACATCCATTAAGTATGTGAGGCTCCTTGAATGGCAAAGGGCGCCAAGTTAAATCAAAGTGCTATTCTTATCTTCTTTGCAAGAGTGGAGACGCTAAGACCCAGCAAGGTCAAGTGACTTTTAGCTTACTGTGAGTGGACTGGGCGGGCCGTTCTGGGGATTAGTATTCTAAGAGAAAGGGCTGTGGTTCAGCCCCACCCCGGCCAGGCTGGTTACCCACCTTCAGCCAATTTTCAAAATGCAGGGCCAGCCAACTCGAATTAACACCATTCATGCAATTCACAAGAGAAGGCATCAAATGCTTTGCTGAAGTAGGAGTATATGTCAGTGATATTCTCTCCATTGCCTTTGCTGGCAATTCCACTGCAAATGATAATCCAATTTGCTGGGATTTTATTTATGCCTATCACTTTTTTTTTTTTTCCAGTTATATGAGGTGGTCATCACCCCAGTCTCTGGGCACATGTACAGCTGTTAATGTAGAAATTTAAAATATTAGCATGCTTTCCTGCCAGATTGGCCCATTCACTTCAAACAAGAACTTGATTGAACAGCTGGGTCTTGCACCGTGCTCTAAAGGCCAATAGAGATTTGTTCCTTCTTTGCAGGGTTTATAACCGAGTCATGGTCAGAGCTTATGGCTAGAAAACCCTTTATGGGTGACTTTTGACCAAAGTCCTGTGCCCATCTTTGGAGGTGGCTTATCCAAAGTGATCTGGGCCTCATTCAGTTTAGCTCCTGGGAAGCCAAGCCATGCTCATTCTAGATGCATTAACATCAGGTATTACCATCATCACTGACCTCCTCGATGGCAGTTTTAGGAAAGCAGCTTTGGACTTAATGGTTATGGGATAAGAACGTGTGTTGGGGTCTTGAGAGCTTTAACTTGAATCATAATGGTGAGAAAGTTGTAACGATCTAGCATGTTCTGCAGAAAAATGAAGTGAGAGAACATGGCTGCGAGTTCTATCCCTGTATCAGCGCTAGACGCCTAAGGATGGGAAACTTTCTCTGCTGTGGGTCTAGAAGGCCTTCACCGCCTCTATGACTTACCACCCCGATTAACCACTGAACTTGAGGGAAGCTAATTCAATGATTGCAACTTTCCCATGTCTTCCTTGTTAACACAAGTTATCATTTCTTTATAGTAGGAGACTAGGACATCTAGGGGCAGGATGAGAAGGAGGGATAGCCCTTGAACTTAGCACTTGGGATCTTCAGAAGCCACTGGGACAAGATCTGCAAATAAAAAGGCATATTCATCTATGACAGAAGAGGTGTGAGGCGGGGAAGGCGGCTTCCTCCCCCCAAAGTCTCCAAGTTATTTCAATACACTGAATCTGGTCTGGAAGCCCATGTGTTAGGAGTCTCATTGTAACTAGAACCTTCGGAGATCTCCAAGTTTTCCCTGTTCCCTATTTCCAGGGCCAAGCCCAAGGTAGACAGCTGCAGGCACAGGGAAGAGCAGGTTCCCTCAGGGGCTTTAACCACCGCAGGTGGACCCTATGACAGCTACTCAGCCCCTGGACTATCTCAGGTTTTCTCTGTCTCTGAACCGCAGACCATCTTTAAGGGAAAAACAACAGCAGCAGCAGCAACAATAAAAAGCCTCAGCAAATACTGTCACTGTGAAGGACGCCCCCTACTCTTAATACCTGGGCTGAATTCTATCTGGTAAAATAAAATGCGACACCAGCCATCTTGCATAGACCTCAAAAGTGCAGACAGAAAAATTACCATTTTAAACCAATCTTCTCTGCTCTGGAAACATTAAATATAGGAAGCATTAAAGAAGTGAGCGGAATTACTGAGACCCTTTACAATAAATGGTGTCAGCATGGCCATGAATGATAACAGCAAAAAAGGCTCCCAAGGTATAAAAATTAACAGAAATTAGAGCTGTGGCTTTATACTTAATATCGATCTACCCTGTGAAGTGTTTCTCCAGCCTTAGCAATCCCCTCATTCAAGACCAGTGACTGCATGCGCTTTAAGATTACGGGTGGAAGGAAGTCTACCCATGTACCTTTAATGACAATTTCAATCCCAGGTTTTGCTGAAGTCAGCTAGACGACCCCTCCTGACAATGATGCCACAGAAAAGATCATCATCCATGATAAATGGCTAGTTAAGCGTGCATTCTAGAAACATGGGATAACGCCCAGGTTAGTGTTAATGACTTTTAATTTTTCAAAAGGAAAGAATAGGGAAACCACATTTTTAGGGTCTGCTGGCAGACTTTGTGCAGTAACCATTTTTGCTTCCAGACGACAATTTGAAAATGTAAATTATGATAGAAAGCAAGTCACACAAAGCAGTTCCTTTCTAGTCCAAGTAATTTTGTCAAGATGAAAAAAGATCGTGTCAGGATTACTCTGGGAGAGTTAAAAAATAATCACTTGTTTTGCCACTGAGTTCACTGTGGATGATCCTCAACCAGATAAGAACGTTCTCTTTTAATGCAAGTTGTTAAAACCTTCCTTTTCCCTTTGGCTATTTTAGTTGTAAATCACGGGTGGATATTCTGTAGCTATTAGACTGATTATTCTAGTTTAATCCTGTTAATGAGATATGTTGCGTTAATGGCTTTCTGTAATGTTGAACTAACCTTGAATTCCTGGGATAAATCCAATAGGGTGGTTTATAAAATACCAGATTAAGTTAGCTTTTTAAAAAGAATTTTAAATCTATGTTCCTAAGTGAGACTGACTTATAACCTCCTCCCCCTGCAACTTTTTTTTTTTTTTTTTTTTTTTTTTTTACCATCCTTGCCCCTTTTTGGTATCAAGTACCTTTGCCTTATGAATTAGTTGCGATGTGTTTCCTTCTTTTCTATTTTCTGAAGAAGTTTATAAAAGAGAGTGTTTGGTAGAACTTGACCCTAAAGCCATTTTGGGTCTGTTGCTTTAATGTTAAGATTTTAATGATTTTTACTGATATGGTTCAGGCTTTCATTTTTTCCCGATTTAATTTTGATAAGGTATGTTTTTTCCTCCTGGAATTTATATCACTTCAGTTTAAAATTTTATCATTTCTGATTTTCTCACATCTCTTTAATCTGCCACATATGCAGTTATACCTCATTTTAATTTTTAGTATTGTTTATCTGGTCCTTCTCTCTCTCTCTCTCTCTTTTTTTGCAATCACTGTTACCAAAGGTTTTCCATTTTTATTAGTCTTTTCAAATAAACAGCATTTAGCTTTGTTGATCTTCTCTATTGTATGGCTGTTTGCTATTTTAGTCATTTCTATATTTTTATCATCCTTCTTTGTGTTTATATTTTTTAGTAAGAGTTGGATGCTTACTCCTGTTTCTACTTTTCTTTCTTGTCAAAACATACATTTAAAGTGTGGGTTCCCGGGTGGCTCAGTCGGTTAAGTGTCCGACTTCAGCTCAGGTCTGATCTCACAGTTCTTGAGTTTGAGCCCCATATCAGGCTCTGTGCTGACAGCTCAGAGCCTGGAGTCTGCTTCGGATTCTGTCTCCCTCTCTCTCTGCCCCTCCCCCCTCTCATGCTCTCTCTCTTTCTCTCTCTCAAAAATAAATACACATTAAAAAAATAATAAAAATTTTAATTTTCCTCTAGGTTCTGTTTTAGCTGCATCCCAGAAGTTGTTGCTATGTTGTAATTTAACTATCAATTACTTGTGGGTATTTTAAAATTACATTTCTGATTTCATTGGATTTGTGGGTTTAGATGTGTGCCTTGAAATTTCCAAATGCATAAGACTTATTTTAGTTATCTTTAGTGACACGGATTCCTTAACAATTGTGCTTTGGTCAGAAGATGCGAGAGTGCTCCTTCGAAATTTGCAGAGATTTGCTTTAAGATGTAGCATAAGATTATTTTTTGTAGGGGCGCCTGGGTGGCACAGTAGGTTAAGTGTCCGACTTCAGCCAGGTCATGATCTCGCGGTCCGTGAGTTCGAGCCCCGCGTCGGGCTCTGGGCTGATGGCTCAGAGCTTGGAGCCTGTTTCAGATTCTGTGTCTCCCTCTCTCTCTGCCCCTCCCCCGTTCATGCTCTGTCTCTCTCTGTCCCAAAAATAAATAAACATTGAAAAAAAAAAGATTATTTTTTGTACATGTTCCAGGTATATGTGAAAGGCACAGTTTTCCATTTACGTCCTATCAAACTTACGGGGGCTGAGTTGTGCGGAAAGTCTTGGTAGACTACAAACACTGGAAGGAACAGCAGCAGGAAGGGAGTGGCAGAGCTGCTTAGAAAATTGTCCTTTATTTCCTGACATAGTTTAGGGTCTTTCCACTAAAGAGCGAGGTGGGCATGTTCCCTGTTGTCCTTTCAGTCTCAATTTGTCACATAATGTCACTCTCAATATGAGGAAAAAGCATTAGAAAGCAATTTTAAGCACTGTACTGCCTGCTTTGGAGGCCTCTTCCCTGTGGTTTCTGATCCCTGGTTCCTTGATAAGCATGGAATGAATAAATAAGAATATCGTTTCCTAGGGCCCACTAAAAGCCGTTAGAGCATTCTGGCGGTAGAAGGGTGTGGTGTGCACGGAAACATTTGTGACCACACACACACCCAGTCAGCAGGATGGAAACTCTGCACTCACTCCCCGAGCGGACATTCTCTGGGAGCCCCGAGGGAGCCTCACTGGCTGCACTAGAGGAGATGATGGGCCAGCAAGTTCCCTGGGACCCGAGAGATCAGGGAGCAGGGAGCATGCATGACCTCTAAAGACAGGAGGACTCCATGAAGCCTTCTATTTCAACACAGACTTCTCAGAAAGCCAGTTCCATTCAGTCAGGGAGAGAGGATTATTACTTGTTTGGGCATGTGTAGGGAAAAGCAGCAGAGATTAGGACGCAGGGAAGCTGGCTGAGAGTTTTCCGTCACGGAATAAATTGTGTGCGGTGACCCAACAATTTGTTCTTTTCTTCACTCGTTTATTCAGATAGTTGTCGGATATGAAGTACTGTGTTAGCCCTGAGAGACTGGTCTTAGGTGCTCACATTAGTTTCAACTGCGATGTCAGAAGAAAAAAGGAACGAACACTTAGTTAACCTGGTGGGGGAAAATAACCCCTGTGCCTCAACTCACTTTTCAGGGGGATGGGAGACGGATACAAAGGAATGCAAAGGACAAGTTTCTCAGAATGCGGGGACGTAGGGGGAGATGGAGTGAGGACCTGAGGACCAGAAACTGGGAGCCTGGGGCAGCAGAGGTGAAAGAATGGTGGTGGGGTGCTTAGCGCAGTGACTGGACCTCTCCATTTCTTCCAAGCAGGAAGTAATGCTGGAATAGGGGCTTGCTAACACCCTTCCTGTTTTTTTTAATTTTTTTTTTTAATTTTTTTTTTTTAACGTTTATTTATTTTTGAGACAGAGAGAGACACAGCATGAACGGGGGAGGGGCAGAGAGAGAGGGAAACACAGAATCGGAAGCAGGCTCCAGGCTCCGAGCCATCAGCCCAGAGCCCGACGCGGGGCTCGAACTCGCGGACCGCAAGATCGTGACCTGGCTGAAGTCGGACGCCTAACCGACTGCGCCACCCAGGCGCCCCGGTTTTTTTAATTTTTAATGTTTATTTTTTGAGAGAGAGAGAGAGAAAGAGAGGAATAGAGAGAGGGAGGGGCAGAGAGAGGGAGACACAGAATCTGAAGCAGGCTCCAAGCTCCGAGCTGTCAGCAAAGAGCCCATCGTGGGGCTTGAACTCACAAACCGTGAGATCATGATCTGAGTCAAAGTCGGATGCTCAACCGACTGGGCCACCCAGGCGCCCCACCCTTCCTGGTTTTAATATTCTGTATTTTGTGGTTGTCTGGCTGTAACAACCTTGGTAAAACCGAGCCCATATCCAGTCCAGATTTTGTACGTAAAGCAGAATTCCCATTATCATCTCATTCTACCTTGCTGTTTTACTGTGCGTGGACCCCACAGACAAAACAAAGCATGGGTTTTTCATGAGAAATGGCCAGCAGACTGTGGACTTAAAAGGAAGCAGGTCCGTCACCAGCTGGACAGAAAAGCTGACTGCAAAGACCAGCCTAATCGTCTAGGACCCGAGGGCCTATAGGGGCAGGGTGAGACCTGGGAGTGCCCTTCAATGACCTGGTGGTTCTCTGAAATCAATCTGAGCTCATATGCTCAGATGTGGAGTAGTGAGACTACATTATAACCCCCTCTTTTCCTTCCCCCCACATGATAAACGGGAGGATTACTGGGGGGAAGATTATATTGTAAAGAGAAACTCAGCACTATAGCTTTTTTTTATGGACTTTACAGTTAGAGGTCATTACCAAAACCCTCCTGAAATCAATTGTGAGTCGCACAATTTAAGAACTACAAACCACGGGCGGCGAAATACCCACCCAGGAGGAAAGAAGACAAGGTGCCCAGAGAATTAGTGAAGGACAAACCTGCAGAGTAACCTCTGTGTGTGAATGATCACAGACTGTCACGCACTGGCTCAGGAAAGGACTTACTCAGGGAAGAATGTAAATCACGGGTGAAAACACACACCTCTAATACGGCGAATGAGAGTCCCCGAGCTTGCTAATGGAACTCCTCTGACTGGAATACCTGAGTAATACCCGGCTTAAGACGGATTAAGGTGGCGGTGGTGGAGGAGGACATGAAAGGTGGAGCGTGTATGCACGGGGGAGGACGGCAGAATAAATTGAGAGAACAGAAGGAAGGAGAAGGAAAGTGATAATAAAGCTTTGAAAAGTCACTCTGCTCTCAAGCACTACCTGTAGCACCCCTTTCTCGGAGACCTACAGCCGAGTTCGAATATACTGTCTCCTTTTCTATCTTCCCAGTACGGCCAGAAAATAAAGGTGTCGTGGCTGTTTCCTAAGTGTGTGTTGTGAGACAGAGACAGAGAGAAAGATGGAGGTAGGGAGGAAGAGAGAGACAGAGAGAGGAGGCAGGCACAGAGACACCCAGAAAGCACTGAAACAGAGATCAGTACCCAACCGAGGAGTGTGCACAAAACAAGCAATTCAGGAGGCAGGGTCTTTCCAGAGATCGACTGAATGAAATGGGTGGTCTATAAAGTGAGGGCCAGATTGGGCACTAACTTTGTTTACGTTTCCCTTGATGACTATTCGGGGTGCTTTGTTAAACAGAGGAGAAAACATAGTCTTTAACTAACCATCTAGCATCTTGGAACTGAATTCCCAATTTCACACTTTGGTTACAATTCCAGAAAGGCGGACTGACTCAATGTGGCTATTCCACCGGTCAGTTTTGGGAAAGGATTAACACTGTGTGTGTGTGTGTGTGTGTGTGTGTGTGTGTGTGTGTGCGCGCATGCGTGTGCATGCATGGGCATGCATTAGAGAGAAAGAACGTAGGAGAAACGTAAATGTTAAAAAGGGCAGTATCCGGGTGGTGAAACTAGGAGCGATTTCTGTCTCCTGTAGATGCTTCTTTTATGTTTCCAAGTTTTCTGCATTGAGTGTATATTCTTTTGGGAAAAGGAAAATAAAACAAAAATTAGAATGACAAACCTAGACCCAGAAAAATGGGAATGCCCCCCCACGTTTGTCTTCCTCGCTCTTTATTCTCCTCTCAGATAAAGAGGAATTTTTCCCTCTGACTCAGTCTCCTTGCTTCTTTGTTTGCACGTTACATTGTTGCTTCTACTACAGTTCTCCCCTTTCCTCTCCACTGGGCTCATGCTCATTTCCAAGGAGGAGATGGGCTGGTCTTGCAGCCCGTATGTTTCCTCTCCTAACTAGCTGCATGGAGAAAGCCTTGGGGCATGGCTCTCTCCCAGTGGGGCCCAATTTGAGAGCCGGATAATTACGCCAACTTGCCCGGGAGCGGGTCACCTGCTGTATACAGGCGGCAGTGTGTGCTGGCCCGAGTTCGGGGCGCCACGGGGACGAGGCCGCTTCTTTGTGTTGGCGGACTACAGAGAAAAGAAGTCAAGGCCAGACCACAAGGATTCATTTTAGCGTCGGTGGCTGGCGGGGAGAGACGACAACGGTCAAACAGAGCGAAAGGCCAGCATGTGTCTGCCGCAAAAGCCCATTTTGATTTACTACGTTTAAGAAAAGATCCATTTCACTATAAATCTGGCACTCTTGATGTGATATGGCCTTGAAGTCAGGAGGCAATTTCCAAAAGAGGTGGTGGAAGGGAGGGTCGTTCAAAGGTCATCCAAGGACTGCAGCTGACAGTGTTGGGAAAAGGGGAGTTGCTTTATCCTGGGAAAGGCTGCAGATGCAGTATCTCCCGTTGCAGATGTTGGGGAAAAGCAGTTACAAGGTAGAAGCCAAACGATTTTAATGGTCTGCAGGGCAATGCCATTATTTCTACCCCCGGCTCCTACATCGATTTCTCTGCTAGCCTCATTATTTTTAGAAGGGATGATTACTAATGAGGATGCATTTGATGATCACATTAATTAATGGAAGAGCTGGATAACTAATTATGAGATGAAGCCTCCCATAGTTAAGTTTTATTAGGGCTTCTTTTTCCCTTCCGCGAAGTGAAGAGATTTATTTTTGCAGTTCAAATTTAAGAAATAACAGCCGCATGTTTGTTATTTTCTTTTTGCCAGCTCTGACTCTGCTGATGCGAAGCCCAAATGAGGGGCTGTGGCAGAGGCAGAAAACAGGCAGCGGGTTCTTGCCAGTAATATCGCTAGCAATCAACAAGCACAGCAAGGGCACAGCCCACTGGTCTTCGGCTCCCCTGACCACTGCAGTTCTGGAGCGCCACTTCTAGAATATACTGTAGAAGGTTCTGGAGTAACAGACCGAACATGGGGGCTGTGGTCAGACGGACCTGGGTTGGCACTTTGACTCTGCCAGGAACAGGCTATACTCTGGACGAGTCACTTGACATGTCTAGGTCTCAGTTTCCTCCCTGAGACACTGAGATAAGCACTGGCAATTCAAATGCTCCTGAACTGTGAGCACTGAGTATACTGACGTGAATTAACCGTGGGGAGGGGCCCTCTCAGAGAAGGGGTGTGGGAGCAAGGCCACCCTGCTGTTAGGAAACTCGGATGTGTCCAGACGTGCCCTGCACATCCTGGGTCTTCCCTTAACCCTCTACAATTCTTCACATTTTCGCTAGAAATGGGGCGATCACACTTTGTAAAATAGCCATCCCAAATGCGTTCACATACATGATCTCATTTTATTCCAACAGACCCGCGGCAGCACCCACGGTCCCCATGAAGCACCTGAGGTTCCGAGGGGCTGACTGATGCAAAGTTGTACAGAAAAGAGTCAGGCTGGAGCCAGCTTTTCCTTCTGCTGGTTCAGTGTTTTTATTTCCTGGTGCAAGAGCTTGGCATGGCTCGGCTAGCTTATCTCCTCATCTTATGGTCTCGGTCCAAAGAAAACAGCAGGATACCCTGGGACCCAACCTTGTGTGAAACTGCTAAAAAAAACCCCCCAAAAAACAAAAAAAAACCACCCCAAAAAACAAACTTGGGGTGGTTTCCTCTCCCTTATCTTTGCTTTTAATTTTTGTATCTTGCCCCCAGTCAAACGGGAATGTGCTTTTAAAACTTCCAGACCCCTGTGCACGTGTCAGGTATGATCATTTCAAACCGGTAGGGCTTCGTGATGGAAGGTGCTGGGCCAAGAATCGGAGAATCGGTTTCTATTTCTGGTTCCAAATGTACCTAACAACACTCCAGGAGTCTCACACCCAAGTGGGATACGTACCCTCTTCGGATGTGCCAGGATACGGCCTGCAAATGTTAGAAAATACACACGCCGCCAGCGGGAACTCTCCAAATGACTTAACCGCCTAATGAAAGGTGCCAGTGAGTTATGAATGAGGATTATCATCAGTGTCTCACGGGCTGCTATTACAATGCGTCACCCCAAGGTACCTGGCTGAGGAATGGGTACAAAATGAAACTATAAACTCTGGGATAGTTAAGTAAAAAGAAAGGAAGACAATAATGGACCCCAAATATGGCTGTGGTGAACCATTATGTCCGGTCCTCAAAACTTTGTAAAGCCACATCATCTGAGAGATGTGTATGTTTCTTAAGTTTATTCTTTTTTTTTTAATGCTTTACTTATTTTTGAGAGAGAGAGAGTCCGAGAGACAGAGACAGAGCATGAGCAGGGGAGGGGCAGAGTGAGAGGGAGACTCAGAATCTGAAGCAGACTCCAGGCTCTGGGCTCACAGCACAGAGCCCAATGTGGGGCTCGAACCCATGAACCGTGAGATCATGACCTGAGCCAAAGTCAGATGTTTAACCAACTGAGCCACCCAGGCACCCCAATGTTTATTTATTTTTGAGAGAGAGAGTCAGAGCACGAGCGGGGGAGAGGTAGAGAGAGAGGGAGACACAGAATCTGAAGCAGGCTCCAGGCTCTGGGCTGTCAGCACAAAATCTGAGCTGAAGTTGGACGCTTAACCAACTGAGTCACCCAGGTGCCCCTAAGTTTTCTTATTCTAGTCAGAGGTGAAAGACTTTTAATGTGAATGTGGGCCATGTCTTATGCATTGTTTTCTATTCAGAAAGAAAAAAAAAACATCGTTTAGGAAGTTGAAATAGAATCAAATAAACACAGGCTGTGTCTCCGCTGCCCTTACCTTGTATAGATTCCAGATGTGTGTGTGTGTGTGTGTGTGTGTGTGTGTGTGTGTACTTATGCACACACATATTTTTTGAACTTTTTAAGATTAAAGGTTTTACTAATTACACATGAAAGTCTAAAAGAAAGCCTCTTTCTCTACACTGTAATAATGTGATTTTCTTTTTTCTTTTTTTTTTTAAATAATGCGATTTTCTTGCCCTGTCCAGTGATACTGAATTATTTTCTGTACTGATGCTTCATATATTAAAGATATTATGATAATGTTGTTATGTGCTTCTTCCAGAATGAGTACACAGCCAGATCGTGATGTATGTGTGATTTCTTCCTTCTAACTGTCATTTTTGAGGTTCATGAACCCTACTTAGAAGGAAATCCTCACAATACATTGCAACTTAAATTCCAAACTAATCAATCCTTAGTTCATTTACCTAAATATTTCACAAAAGCTCTTAAAATGTAATTTGTCATTTACAAGAATGTTGAATTTCTTCCTTTAGAAAAATGTCTTTTTCCATTTCCTTATTCTTCTATGTGTTTGTGTCGTTTTCCTTATTTTTTGTAACTACATTAGAAGAACTGTTCTCCCCACTGTGTCTTCCGTGACCTCTGCACATCCTTCCCACCTTCCACCTGGAACAGCTTTTATTCCTCTACTCTGTGCGCATCCATTTGAGCTGAGGCTTGCCCCCTCCACACCATTAGCATTCCCGCCCCCCCCCCCTGCCCCCGCAATTCCCTGCCTCTTCTACTCTTCTAGGGCAAACAACCAAAGCAGAGTGGACAAAAAGTTAACCATTTCTCTAGCATTATTACAGATTTCAGCCTCTTCATGTCGCCTTCTCCTGACTACATGCCTTCCTTTCCTTCACCCTAAAACCCTTCTAATTTGTGCATCTGCCTCCCAATCCTGAAGCAGCTGTCTTTACTCTAAAACATGCTGCCTTCAGTCCCCATGTCCTTTCCTCTTAGACGTCTATACAATGTGCTTGCTGTCCTTCCTTTCCCTATGGATTTCTGGACAGCCAGAATCATTTGCGACACTCTTCTCCTGCCTCCTTCACTGGCCCGCACGTTAATCAAGAATTCATTCGAGGACTGGATTAAGGTTAAAAGCCCCTGAAACACGTTCTTGTTCAAGATGTCAGACACAGTACATGTTTATCTGCTTTTTGGGTTTTCTTCCTCCAGAAACTCAATTAAGATGGCTGTCAGTGAATAAACTTAAAAGAGCAAAGAGAATGGGACGGGAGTTCCAGGGAATTCTCAGGTATGGGAGATTCTGGCATCTGTGGGATCCCCAACTGTCCCGAAAGTGAAGCCTGGTGGTGAGCAGTGAGTGCCCCACTGTGTGGGAGGAGACTTGGCCTGGGAGGAGAGCGGAAGAGAGCTGGACACAGCAGCCAGCAGACCCGCCCCCATAGCTCCTGGGGCAGTAATCCCTTCCCTCCCAGAGAGAAGCACCCCAGCGAACATCACCCCGCGAAAAGGAACCTGTAGCAGCCAAGAGACAGATTGAGACACAAAAGCAAACACCCAATCCTGGAATAAATAGAAACGACTCAGGAACAAAAAGAATTTTGAGCGTTCTAATTAGTATTCTCAAAGAGATCTGAGAAGATACTGAAACCAAAAAAAAAAAAAAAAAAAAAAAAATTTGCATGAAAAGACAGTAATCGAAGAAGAAAAAGAACATTTGGAAATAAAATAACCTGATGATCAAATAGAAACTTCAGAGGAAAGGATAAAAGGCACGGTTTAAACAGATAACATGAGAAGAACGATAATACACACATAGCATGAGCCTAGGAAGGTCCATTATCTGACTGGTGGGCATTTCAGAAAGAAAATAAAAACAGAAAACAAAAGTGGAAAATTATCAAGGAAACAGAGAAACTCCTGTTGCAAAGTCCTGCTACATCTGTCTGTGTTCTTTACCTATAGAACCTCTCCCAAGTTGTTCACAGAAACACCGTTTGAAGTTCACTGGAAGCAATGGGCCTGATGGGCTTTCGAGGATTCTTATAATTTTTAAGGGGCAGGTTTTTTATTTTCCAGAAAAAAATTTTTTTAAAGCCTCTAAAAATTTTCCTGGATACAGCTCACTTCGCCTGTCTTTCCCTGAAATTTCTGATGGTCAGAAACACGACCTACGGCACAATCCTGCTGCCGTGATGATCATCCTGGCTTTGACAGGAACACGTGACACTTCACTGCACGTGAACTTGGGAGAGGAAATGAGCACACACTTTTCATTATCTCTTCTAAAAAGTACTTACTAAGCAATTGAACGGTTTTAGAGAAGATTTCAGAAGAGATGCTTAAGTGGTCAGACGCACTCGCTGATGTCATTTCAACACACTTTCATTTCTTTCTTAATATCTATCCCAAAGACCAACGCTTGACCAACCTTTGGCAAAACTAGCTGGGGTTGCTGTATGTTTCAGGGAAATAGCAGTATTATATTTGTCTGTCTCCTTCTGTAAAATTGGTCTAGATTGGTGAGGTTTTGTAAGACAGATACAGAAAAACCATACATATGTTCCCTTTTAAGCCCAGGGGGGAAAACGCTTGTTACTTAATTTCTAAGATGCTGTTGATCATGATAATCCTCTTATCCCAAATTTTGTCCTGTCTTGCTCAAAGTTGTCAAGACAGCCAGCCTTGGTCTTTACTAATGTCAAGCCAAGACTGTTAGAAAGCCACTGCTCTACATGGGCCAATGGTTTACTGGCCTAAAGGCAGTTGGTCTTCAGATGACATTTGCTAACACTATTAAAAAGCATTGGCTCAAAGTATTTACGAGGGACCCTTCTGACATAATCATCATCAGTCACACACAGTTTTACGATCAGCAGCTTATAATGGGATCCTGTTGTTATGTGAATATTTAGCAGTCCTGTCAATATGATTTACACAAGGCTTCGAAAGGAATTGATTTTTAAATTGGTTATTTAAAATTACGACATATTGACCTATCCTCATGAATGAAAATACAAGTATTGCTTAAATTCAAGTGTGATTAAAACCGGAATGAGATGCCATTCTACACTTACTATATATAGGGGCTAAAAAAAGACAAGTGAAACAAAACAGGCTGATCATATCACGTGCTGACCGACAAGGACACGAAACAACTGGAATTCTCCTGCATCCCATGGGAATGCATGATGGTATAGACACTTTGGGCAACATTCCAGCAGTTTCTTAGTTAAACACACTTACCATATGAACTAGCAATCCTAGTCCTAGGTTTTTACCCAACTGAAATGAAAACTTACGTCCCAACAAAAAGTCTGTAAGTGAATGTTGCCAGCACATTTGTTCATATTAGCCCCAAAGAGGAAACCATCCAAATGTCTGTTAGCTGGTGACCAAATGAACAAATTATAGCTCTTCCTTACATTGGGATACTATCCAGCATAAAGAGGAATGAACTCTTGATATATACAGCAACAGGGAGGAATCTCAAATTCATTACGCTAACTGAAAGAAGCGAGACTCAACGGTTGCATTCTATGCAATTCTACTTATATGACACTCTGGAAAATGCAAAACTCTGACGGGTAGAAAAAAAAGATCTGTGGTTGCTCGGAGTTGGGTTGACTAAAAAGAAACACAAAGGAATTTCTGGAGGGTGACAGGACAATCCTATATTGATTGTGGTCTTGGTCACATGAGTGTATCTATCGATTTGTCAAAACTCATAGAACTGTAGCCCTAAAGAGAGTATTTTTATTGTATGTAAATTTTGCCTCGATAAATTCAGGGATAACTGGAAGATAAATGAGAGTTTGCGATAGGTACATTCTTTCCTTGTATACTTAAAAATACAAATGAAAGCCAACCAGCTCACTACTCTTATGGCAGAGACAAGTTAACTTCACTGCCAGCTTAAGATCAGGTAAAGGGTACGGTGTTACCATGGATACAAACTATTATTTCCTTTTGTGTGAAGTCTCTAATATTAAATCGTGACTCACACGTAATGTCGGGGGTAGACTCAGAAACAACCAAAGTCACCCAAGGGTTTTCAGCCTTAGGACCCCTGCCCATGATGTTTTCTCCATGAACGTAAGAGAAACTATAATGTCGGTGAAAATATCTTTAAGGGATTAAAAGAAGAAAGGGTAAAACTGCTTCGCTAAACTTGAGGGCATTTCTAAAAATGGTATGCTAGGTCTGAGGCTGTTAAGACTTTATTTTCTTCTGTTTGTTACAGAAATAATTTCCCGTAGATCAACCGCTAACACAACGGCATGTGGGAGGCTAACCTCTCCTTCAGCTGTTGACTTGCCCGTGAGATCATGATTTTCTAATTAATAAAGTGGAGAGGGGGCAGACTGAGTAAATTTTAAAATCAGCAGAATTCTTTGCGGTAGGGCTCAAATTAGCAAGTTGTGGTAACTTATGCAAAATGATGTTAAGGTAGAGGTTGACTCTTAAAGAGCACACATATTTTGGAACTCTGTATTAAAGACGTGTTGCCACAGAGACTGCCACACATCTACCTAATAACCACTGAAAATTAAAGTCATAGCCACTGCCACTGAGTGAGCGCTTCCCATGTGCTAGTAAGAGCTATGAATACTTGCAGGATGTCAGCTCCCACCGTCTGCCTTGCTATTTATGGTCCAAGAATCCCGAATGATCCAGAGTTCCCCACAGGTTCCATGGTAGTTCTTGTCCCTGTACTCTTGTCCATTACTCTTACGTTCAACAAATACGTATTTATCTAGGGGCGCCGGGGTGGCTCAGTTGGTTAAGCATCTGACTCGATCTCAGCTCAGGTCTTGATCTCAGGGTCATGAGTTCAAGCCCCACGTTGGGCTCCACCTGGGTGTGAAGCCTACTTAAAAAAAAAAAAAAATATATATATATATATATATATGTGTGTACATATATATATATACACACATGTATACATATATATGTACATATATATATATACATGGGTATATATATATATGTATGTATATGTGTATGTGTATATATATATATCTATATATATATCTATATCTATATATAATATAGCTACCATGTGTCTATTAATGATTGAATTGTTTCCATTCAAAATTTATATGTTGAAACCTTAGCCCCCTGTACCTCAGAAAATGGCATTTGGAAACAGAGTCATTAGAGGTATGATTCGGTAAGATGAGGTCATAGTGGAATAGCATGGGCCCCTCAGTCCTATACAAATTGTATCATTATCAAAAGCAGAAATTTGGACACTGATACACACAGGGAGGATGCTATATGAAGATGAAGGCAGAGATTAGGGTGATGCTTCTACAAGGCACGGAACACCAAGGATTGTAGGGAAACCACCAGAAGTTTGGGGAAGTTCTGGAATAGATTCTCCCTCACAGCCCTCAGAAGGAACCTCTCCTGCTGACACCTTGATCTTGCACTTCTAACCTCTAGAACCATGAGACAATACATTTCTGCTATTTGGGGCATCTGGGTGGCTCAGTCGGTTAAGCATCCAACTCCTGGGCTCAGCCTAGATTGTGTTCTCGCGTTCGCGAGTTCAAGCCCCACGTTGGGCTTGGTGCTGACAGTACAAAGCCTGCTTGGGATTCTCTCTCTCTCTCCCTCTCTCTCTTCCCCTCCCCCACTTGTTCTCTCTCTCTCTCTCTCTCTCTCAATAAACATTAAAAAATTAAAAAAAAATTTCTGCTATCTAAAGCAAATCGTACCAAAACCAAAACCAAATCCCACAAAACAAAACTATTTTAAAGTACATTTCCTACTGACAAGGAAATTCTGCAAATGGGTGAGAAGCCACAATAACCAAACACCTCTCTCAAGGGGCTGCAGCTTCGCAGTCCCTGATGCTGACTCCCGGGCATCCTTCTCCCCGACGGCCGAGCTCACCCTCACCTCCTCAGATTTCCTTCATATTTGAATCTCTGATTGCCTTAACCGTTCCATCAACTTAAAAAAAAAATTTAATGTTTATTTATTTTTGAGAGAGAGAGCATGAGTGGGAAAGAGGCAGAGAGAAAGAGAGAGAGAGAGAGAGAGAGAGAGAGAGAGAGAGAGGATCAGAAGCAGGCTCCAGGCTCTGAGCTGTCAGAACAGAGCCTGATGCAGGACTTGAACACATGGACCATGAGATCATGACCTGGGCCGAAGTTGGACACTTAACCGACTGCGCCACCTAGGCGTCCCCAGTTCCGTCAACTTTTCAAGCAACTGGGGTAATCTTTACTGGAGGAAAAGTGGGCCCACTGCATGAGGCATGAGATGGTAACTGTGGCCTGGGTCTGGCCTCATGGTCTTTGGGGAAATTGACAGACAGACTCTCCTCCCGGCAGGGGCGCCGACACACAGCCCATGTTGGGGCATATGGACAACCCCGGGAGCCTCGCACAGCAGCTGTTACACCAATTTCCAAGTGCGGGGACCTGAGCGGCAACTGTAATGACATTTTCCTGGCTGGCTCTGACCTCTGAATCGCACTGATTTGTCTAACACACACTGTGAACACCAACCAGTTAGGACTCAAAGCCAAGACTCAAAAACCGCTTTAAAATGGCAGGAGATATTTAAGACATAATTTCTGTGAGTTGGTCATTAACTTGCTTCTATCCCAATCTGTACATCTTTTTTTTTTTTTTTTTATAATCCTTTCCTCTCAATTATTTTTCCCTGCTTGGCTAATGTTTCTGTAGCAGTTACCTCTAATCATTAAGACACTTTTGTAGGCAATCCATGCTCCTGAGCTTGGAGAGCAGTCCATATGGATAGGGGCATTAAAACAATATTCTTCTTACTCTACATTTTAGTGTCCCATCATTCTATTTCCATTCCCCTTGTTTAAATAAAAACACATTTTTTTCCCCCAGAAAAGAGTGGTTAGGTTTGTACGTTCAGAGGGGTGATATAAAATACCGTGTGTGATGACAATTTATGCTGTATCATTACAAGAGCCTCGAAGGCTCAAACGCCGTTAAGTGATGCTTTCAGATATCAATCCGGCTATGAGTCTTTGGTTCTATTTCCCGACTGCTGAGGCCTCCCCTCCCCTCAAGCCCTCATCCCAGCAGTCCAAGTTCCTTCTCCTTCCTCCAACGCCCCACAGCTCCTGTCTCTTCCTGACAGTTCCCACAGACACATCTTTAACTTCAGTGCATGAGGCTGAGGTCTGGCACCCTTCACAAAGGCATAGATACCAGCCTGTTTTTGAAGTTGCCCGTACCCCCCATTCTGGAACTTCATCTTTTCCAGCAATAAACGTGTCTTAAGTATGTACAGTGTGTTCATGAAACCTGACTAGACCTTAAGGATGATCCAAAAGAAGTGAAACCAACCCAGAGTTTACACGTACACCGAGCTTGCAAACAAGCTCACCATGCTTCTGGAAATCTGCTGGCGTGCTTTTAACTTAAAAGTTCTCAGGTGGTGGGGCGCCTGGGTGGCCCAGACGGTGAAGGGTCCAAGTCCTGATTTCCACGCAGGTCATGACCTCACGGTTCCTGAGTTCGAGCCCCGCGTGGGGCTCTGCACGGACAGCACCGAGCCTGCTTGGGATCCTCTCGTTCCCTTCTCTCTCTCTCTCTCTCTCTCTCTCTGCCCCTCTCCCGCTCATCCACAGGCGTGCATGCTCTCGCTCTTTCAAAATAAATAAATAACCGTAAAGAAATGTCCTCAGATGCTAAAACCCTTGCGTCGTGATCCACGAGGATTTTCTGACCCTTTTCCACGCGGCTCACCTCCCCCTACAAACCTTCCGACCTCCCAGATTCTCTTCCTTAGCTTCCTGCCTCGCGGGTGTTCTTCTCTAGCCTGATTTTTTTCTGCAGACTCTGCCCTTCTGCAGTCACCGGCACTTTCCCTTCCTGGCTAGCTTGGCGCTTGTCCTCTCTTCTCCTTCACCTTTCCCGCCAAATGGCTCCCGTCTCACGTCCGCGGAACGCACGCACCCCTTGCCCTCGCGGAAAAAAAAGAAAAGTCTGGGCCCAGGTACCTGCTGCATGCCCTGCATGGTCTGTTGCAGGAACTGGAGCTGCTGGTCCTTGGTGACGTTGTCCTCCGTTCGGAAAAGCTGCTCTTTCTCCTGTTTCAGCAGCTCCACTTCGTTCCTGTAGGCGTCCAGCTGCCAGCGCAGACTGTCGTTCTCCTCTTTCAGAGCGTAGGCCTGAGCAGCCAGGGCTGGAAGGCAAACACACAGCACAAGTTCAGCTCCGTCACCTTCCGGTGACGGGGGCGGGGCTTAGACCGGGGCGGGGGGAGGGGGGGGCTTTCGCGGGATGGGGCGTCTCTCACCCAAATTCTTACCGTTCACACCAGCTCAGAAACAAACCCCAAATGCCTGGCCCCGGGGCTCTTTGATTCCCGGCTGGTGAGCATCACTTCTTTGGGAATTTTTATCGATTCCATTTGTCCTGTCTGATGGAGGCATGCTTCTTGTGGGCCCAGGGGTAACTCCTCCCCAGTGCGGGCCTCTCAGCCTCTCCCCCAGTCCGAGGCACCCTCCGCAAGCGGGAACGTGCTGCTAGGTGGGGACAGCACGGGGGCCACTTTCTTTCACCGAATCAGCCTTTCCACAGGTTGAGGCCTGCAGCCACATCCCAGGGGACAGAGGGATCGACACGGACGTCATTCCTCCCCGCACGGCCGCTGGGACAAATCGCACGGATTGCTCGCCCCCTCTTTATCAGGACGGTAGGCTGGCTCCGTATGCTTCACCAGCAGATTAAAACCCTGCTCCCTGCAAGGCCGTGACCCTCCTTCCCGAAACCGAAAACTCTCCATGTGTGGATTCGGATCTTACTCACGTCTCCATCCTACCGAGAAACCGAGACCGTTAACAGAAACGGCAGAGACTGAAAACAGAAGAGTGGGTGGCACAAAGCAACACGGGATGGTTTCCAGCTTCCCGGCTGGGGTCTCTCCCCTGATACTAACCGCCGGCGGAGCACCCAGCACGTGAGACACCGGACCCGACGATTCGCACGGATTCATCACTTCATCCCCCCTCAGGCCTAGAATGTCGGTTAGGCTGCTCTTAATCCCATTCTTTACAGAGGACAAAAACGAGGCACAGAGAAGCTAGAGAACTTGTCTCGCCCCACAAAGGAAGTATCGTAAACAGTCTTCAAACCTAGTCCTCAAGTCGCTGGGCTTTTTGCCCGTCCAGATGCGTTTAGTTCTCATCAGACCTTTTGAACCCCCTCGCGACTTCTCTCCCCCTCCACTCTCCCACCAGTTGCCCACACTTTCTTCCCCCTCCCACAGAAAATGCATTCTCTACTCTTGTAAGCAAGAGAAAAGTGAAGGAGAGATTTCAAAACTTATCAGAAAGTTCTTCAAAGAAGTGACTTCCGGTTTGTAAGGGCATGACGTGAGGCCTATTGGCCAGCAGGTTCTCAGTACGGGCTCATTTCCACCCCCTCCCCCAACCAGTGCCAATCAGAGACCACTGGGGGTCAGCCTCTTGGATGTTCTACCTTCACATTACAGTATGCAGATAATAGATCTTTACAGAAGTGCTCTGAGACCCCAGTGAATTCTCTCCTCAAATATCAAACCTCAAATTATGTTAATAATAGTTTTATAGTTGAGTGGTTTATAGTATTCTGCTTTGCAAAATGATTATGTATAGTACACATGGAAATACTAATCAAATAGAACATGCAATTAACCAGAAAATTCCCTACCTCAAACCATTAGGGATCAATTAGTCAACACGCAGTTACTGCATACATACTCTGTGCCCAGGCCTGCCTGGGCATCCTGGATCACAGAAGGAGGAGCCAGAATATGTCTTCTCTCAGGCAGCTTAGAAGATCAGAGAAACTGATACATTTGAAAAGAAACAAATACGTTCAAGGGAAGAGAGAACAGCCTGTCGGCTGGCATATAGTAGGCATGTGATGAATGCTGGTTGAATGAACAAATAAATGAGCAACTTAGTGTCGAGGGAATTCATCCCGTTGGGGCTCAGAGAAGAGAAAGGAAGATGCGGACCAGAATGATAAAAGAGGGCCTGGAAGGCTCAAGAACTGGGGAAGGATGTCTGAGTCTGGACAGGGCAAGAGCATAAGCAAAAGTTCAGGGAAGAGAATTTAAGGGAGACCACTTGGGGCAGGAAGGAGGGAAGCTTGACCAAAAAGGCACATGTCGGTCTGGAGGCAGTGAGGGAAAGGCGGGCTGTGTCACAGGATGAGAGGGGATGGAACTCAGAAGTCACGCTAGAGAGTGAGATTCAGTGGGGCAGCTGATGGAGAACCATGCCAGGTGCCCGGGCAGCGGAAGGACACAAGGGAATTGGTGATTGAGTAAGATTAGTTTGGCACTGGTGCGTGGAATGAACTAGAGGCTGCAGGGAATGAGTGAAGGAAATTTCATTTGGTGTCTATGTGTGTGCAAAACCAAGGAGCAGCCAATTTTACAGTTTTAGGGGACGTACTAATAAAATCGGAAACGACCCAGGGTGTAGCCAGGAGCATGAGCTAGTGTTTTCTAACATCACACTGCCCAACTCCAGATCTTGTCCACACCCCATGACACCAACTCCTGACAACTCAGTTTACCAATCCACAAGGAAATGGTTATGAGGCATCATTTGAGAGGGATGCTGTAATAGGGCAAAATTACAGAAAATGCAAATGATGAAAAAAATGTTGGCACCACATAAGCACATTACTACATTTAGTAGCATTCAAAGACACTTAAGTCATTTCCTTAGGAAGCTCTATTTGGCCCTTTTTCAATTTAGAGTGGCATTTTTATTATCATAACTGATAGCAGGTGTTTGTGAAGAAATCGATTAGTATGCAGGGATGGAAATTACATTTTCCAAATGAATTGCATAGTCTGCAAGATACGCTGAAATCTGTGTAGCAAAATGCAAGCAGTTATAAAGCATGTGCCAGCAACATTATTTAAATAAATTATCTGAACATAAATACATATAGGAGAGTGCACCATCCATTACTTCACGGGCTCTCTTAGAAGCCTGTGTAACGGCAGTGCTGACAGTTATTCTTGGCTGAGCCGAGTGGCCACTATTCTTGCCAAGGAAGAGACAATGCTGCTTGCATTTCTGGAATAGGAATGTGATATCATTATATACATATACATATACATATACATATACATATACATATACATATACACATACATATACATACATATGTATATACATATACATATATACATACATATATATACATATACATACATATACGTATATATATGTATATGTATGTATATGTATATGTATGTATATATATATATATGTATATATATACATATACATATATATGTATATGTGTGTGTATATATATATAATTTTTTTTAAAAAGCAGCTGTAACTCTCCTCCCTCCACCCCAAATCAATACCATAGCCAATCCCATCAACGTTTTTATAACTGAGGCATATAACTAATTTACATTCCTGATTAAATGATTTCAAGCTTGATAGTTGCAAAAAAAAAATGGTTACTCATGTGGCAGCCAAGTGGTTATTTCTACAGGGTGAGAAATTGTATATTGACTCCACTTAACTTCAGGCCACCTGTTTGTAAACACTGTTAAGTGTCATGGGCAGCCCTGAATGCACCCCTCACATGAGGCTTCTGGGAACATTATGTTCCTTGAGCCCGGAAAGAAACAAAGTCCTGATAATTCCTAGCGTAATATCATTTTTTCAGGATATTAAAAATTCAGAAACTTGACCAAGTTCCATTCTTTCATTGCTCTCCCTTTGTCTTTACTCTTTAGCTCTTTCCAGGACACTGTATTAAATGAAACAGTCTTGAAAAATGTGTAATCAAGCTTCCATGATAAAATTTACCCTTGAGAGACTGCATAACAAATTCACCATTCAAATAAGCGTAAGGATTAAAAATAACCTACAGTGTGTGTCTTTTTGTAAGATTCCCTGAGGAGTGTACTATGTTCCGATAAATGGAATATTTAGCTAAGAGCCACCACCTGTGGATTACCCATTTGCAATAATTAACACAAAAAGAATACAATGAGCCTTCAAATGTAAACTACTCTTCTGAATCCAATGAAATCTTCCTTTGGTGATTCTAGTGGCACCTGAATCCAGTGGTGCCTCTGGATTATCAGTAATTCACTCACAACCAACCAGATTATTGAGAAGATGGGGCATCCAAAGGGGAAGGGCAGTGCAGTTGTTCCGACCCTAGAAAAATTGTTCCCGCGATTTTCTGATTGGATCAAAAATGAAACAGCAACAGAAGAAAAACTTTGCCAAGCAAGATTAAATTACATTTCAAAAATTAGCACTAGACTACTAAAATTACCAAAGTGACGTCAGCGTAGGAAAATTGATCCAAAGATTAAATTGTACCGCTGAAAAGGAGGTTTAAAGGGATTACAGCAGCTTGCTTTACCCTTTACGAAATTCCATACAAACCATTATCCTTTATATTAATTATGGCCAAAGTGACCTCTTCCTGTCTCCTGTATTACTTACTGTGTTTCCATGGGAACAGAGAGTGGCAGGCTTAACTTCTTTAAGTAAATAATCTGGGGAAAGCCTTGAAATCTCTCTCTTACCAGCCGGAGCCGGCCTCAGAAAAATAATTAGCCCTATATGAAGAATGTAAGTTATTTTGGGTTATGTCCCGGTAAGCTGACGGTATGTTAATATCTTTTTTCCTGCTCAGGCAAGATGTAACTAAATTAATAAAACACTTTAACATATTATTCCTAACAATATCTGGATGTCTCAAGAACTGTTCGTCTTTGTGTCTTTGGGGAACTCCGTGTTTAACATTCTCCCTCCACTCTGCCAGATGCAGACGTGGAATGCCAGGAGAGGGCTGCTGAACTGTGTGTTTCTTTCCCCCACACGAGAAGCCCTTCTCAAGGATTCATCAGCTGCTGCCCAGATGGGCGGCTGTGCTGACAGAGTCAGAACACGGGATGATATGGACAGGTCCAAGGCCTGGAAGACACCCCCACGATATCGGTCACCTTCCAGCCCCCCTGGGCTAGTGACTTAGCTACTGGCCAGGCCCCATCTGCCTCTCCCCAAGCCTCTCCTTGCAGGCTGCCTGGCTGGGGGGGGGGGCGGGGGGGAGGGGGGTTGCCCTTCTGTGGCAGAGACAGCATGCGGTGCACCCAAACTCATGCTTTTCTTTGCTCAGTGCAGCGTTGCTCCTGACAGGTGACTGTCCCAGAGGCTGGGGCTCACCAGCGGGGCATGAGGGAGCGAGGGGTGTCTTCTGAATAATGTCTCTTCCCGCTGCTGGAATGGGCCTGGGTCTCTAACTCACCACACATAGGAAAGGTGCCCGGAGACCGACAGTGTCTGCTTAGGGACTCTTCTGTGCTCAAGAATAAACTTTTCGAGGGCGCCCGGGTGGTCAGTCGGTTAAGCGTCCAACTCTTGATCTCAGCTCAGGTCACGATCTCACGGTTTGTAAGTTCAAGCCCCGCGTCGGGCTCTGTGCTGATGGCGTGGAGCCTGCTAGGGATTCTCTCTTTCCCTCTCTCCCTGCTTCCCCTCCACGTATGCGCGCGCGCTCTCTCAAGATAAACAAATACATACAAAAATGAAAAAAAAAGAATAAGCTTTTTCTTGTCGCTGGGAAGCCCCTGAAAATGTGGGCCTTATTTATAAACTAGCTGGTGTTCCTGTAAGCCAGTATTTCCCCCAGTAACGGCCTCCGTCCAGGTTCTCAGGTGGCGGTGGTGCTGACGGGGCCGCGAGCACGCTCTGAGAAATGCTGCTCAGACCATCGCTCGTTCTGTCACCTGGTTCCTGAATTGGGGCTACGGTTGGCTTGTTTGGACAAATCCTTCTGGAGGTTCTCAGGTGGCGGTGGTGCTGACGGGGCCGCGAGCACGCTCTGAGAAATGCTGCTCAGACCATCGCTCGTTCTGTCACCTGGTTCCTGAATTGGGGCTACGGTTGGCTTGTTTGGACAAATCCTTCTGGAGGAAGCTCCATGCCCTGCACCTTTGAGGGCAGTCCTGCCCCAGCCACATCCCAATGCCCTGAGCACCTCCTTTCGGAGTGAGGGTGAGAGTTCACCCTTCCCCATCTCCCCCAAATAAAAAGCAGCAGTAGGAATAGTGGTGGTAACAGCTAACAATTTCTAACATGCCAGGTACCGTGCGAGGCATGTGACTTGCACAATCTCCTTGCAGCGTCCAAAAACACGATATAGTGAGTATGATCGCAGCTTCTATTTTACAGGTGATGGAGCTGGGTTTGAGAGATGCAGGGGTTGGAGGCGCAGGCTTTCCACCCAGTTTATCTCCCGTCCTTGACATAATGCCATTGGGGTAGCCTGGGCGCAGATAAGTGCTGCAGCCGGAGAGGGAAGGAACCAAGGACACCACGAGAGTGGCAAATTTGTTGCTAAAACAGAAAACGGCTTCCACTTGTGGCACTGTTTGGGGAGCGTTCTGCTTGAGGCCCTATTTTAACACAGACACACAAGTCTCTTCTGCAGGAGAATCTTGGGAATGAGCCAGAGGGAAGGACCCGTCTGGCCCCCTTTGGACAGTCTTGACGCCTGACTCAGACCACTTAGGGATCCTCCTTCTGCCCCCCGTATCTCTCTCCTCTGAAATGGCCACACTGATAGTCACGAACTGCCGAGCTCCTGAGCCGCAGTTGGTTAATAAGGCTCCATTGGGACAGCTGTGTCCAGGGATGCCTGGGTGGCTCAGTTGGTTTTTGGGTGTCTGACTTCAGCTCAGGTCCTGATCTCACAGTCCGTGAGTTTGAGCCCCACGTCGGGCTCTGTGCTGACAGCTCGGAGCCTGGAGCCTGCTTTGGATTCTGTGTCTCCCTCTCTCTCTGCCCCTCCTCCACTCACACTCTGCCTCACTCTCAAGAATAAATAAACATTAAAAAAAATATATATTTATTTAAAAATAATATATATAATATATAAATATATTATATATAATATATAAATATATATATTATAAAATATAAATATATATTATATATAAATGTATTATAAATATAATATATATTATAATAATATATATATTTATAAAATATTATATATATAAAAACATATATTTATATTTATATATATTTATAATATATATTTATATATAATGTAAATATAAAATATATAATATATTATATATTATATATTATTATATATTATATTATTATATTATTATATATATTAATATATTATATATTATATATATTATATATATAATATATTTATATATTATATATATATAAGATATATATGCCTCCCCCTCCCCCAACCCTCTGACCTCACCTGTGTGGTTGCTCTGTCATGTGCCTTCAGTTACAGTAAAGGCAATGGAAAAACCTCTCTTCCCACCGAGTCCCGTCCCCAAGATGTCCTCTGAACAGGCCAAGGAAAGCCCAAGACAAGACCCGGGCCTGCCCTCAGCTGACCAGGGGAAGGAAGGCCTGGGGTCCTTGGGCTGCTACCATGTCGGTGCCTCCCAGTGTCCAGACACAGAGCTGAAGGGCATCTTGGCCCCGCTGCCCAGCCAGGCTCCTGCTAGACAGCCTCCTACGGTCCCAACAAACTGTAATCGATCTGTTTCTCAGTCACACCCGTATCACCGCGGAAGCAGCAATCTTCCTCAAATTGCTCACGGAAATTCCTTCTGCTACATTTTTGCAGGATTATTATTATTACAACTTAGCATTGACATAACATTTTATATTTGCAGTGTGCATTATAGCCTGCACATTAGCTATTATTAGGGAGAGCTAAACAGAAGCACAATGCGGTGTCTATTTCCATCTTTGTGTGAGGCCGGTGGAATAAGGGTAATTTGCAGAGTGCAGGTAAGCTAGATCCTGTTATTATAATGGCTTAAATGCGAGTCTAGAGGCACAACCCACAGCTGGCGACTCAGGAAACCCCCCCCCCCCCCGTCTGTCTCCCCTTCCACACAGCTCATCCTCACCAAGGGGTCTGCGCCCCGGAGCAGCGGCCACAAGGTGCTGCGGGGTGCAGACACCACGGAGAATTCACATCATGCCTTCCTGCTTTGCCACCGACCTTATTCTCCTCTGATACCGCCCCCAGCTGCCCCCATCGTCCCCAGGGCAAAATGAGGGGAGAGGCTTGCCCACTCCTTTCAACAGCAGGATAAGCCTGCAATTTAAAGTACTGTTGAAGGATGCTGGGTGGGGGTGAGGGACGCCTTTCGAGGCCTCAGGCGAGCACAGACCAAGACCCAGCAGTCTCCGGGAGAAGGTGGCCAGACTGCCAGGGCAGGATGAGGGGGAAGGAGGGGAGAGGGGATTGGGTTGTTGGAGCCCCAAACCCAGGCAGCAGGGCTACCGAGAGGGGCATTTCTCCCCTCAACTCCACCTCCCCCCCCGCCCCCCTTTACTTTTTTTGATCAGATGTCAGTTTTCTTTTTCATTTTCAATGTTGACCTCCACGATTCAGGACTACCTCTTTTCTACCTTCTGAAGGCTTTAGAGATTCCTTTTCAGAGCAGTCAGACTCAGACCAAGATAAATCTCACAAGGACACAGGTTTCGGGGGCGTGGGAACGCCTCCCCCAGCCTTGGCCGCCACCCTCGCACACAGAGCGCCCCCCTTGGGTACAGCTCTGCACCACTGGCTTTTAGCTCTGGGCCGCTGCACCCTACGTAGCGGTTGGTCTTGTCCAACCAGAGAAGCCTGAAACACAACCTCTCCCCTGAAGGAATTCCTCGTCTCATTTCTCATTTCCTCACCTGCCTGCGGCGTAAGGACCTCACCTCCTTCCCCCACTAACTTGCGGATTCCTTGGTCATTTCTCATTTCCTTCAAGACACCTTCCCCTCAAGAAGTGGGGATTTCCATGGGGCACCTGGGTGGCACAGTCGGTTAAGCGTCCGACTTCAGCCAGGTCATGATCTCGCGGTCCGTGAGTTCGAGCCCCGCGTCAGGCTCTGGGCTGATGGCTCGGAGCCTGGAGCCTGTTTCCGATTCTGTGTCTCCCTCTCTCTCTGCCCCTCCCCCGTTCATGCTCTGTCTCTCTCTGTCCCAAAAATAAATAAACGTTGAAAAAAAAAATTAAAAAAAAAAAAAAAAAGAAGTGGGGATTTCCTGCTCCTACTAACACCTCCCCCCCCCCCCCCCCCCACACACACACACACACTCTTGAACTGGTGGTTTCCACCACATAAAACACATCCACACTCAGAAATGTGAAGAGAGGCTCAGCCCGAACCTCAACATTCTCAGATGTAGGCACCATCTTTTGCAAGGAATAGCAACTTTTCCCGCAGTTTTTTTTTTTTTTTTTTTTTTTTAAATCTCAGCACATCACATACTTGGGGCAACAAAGAGGAGTTGCACAGAAAACGCTTTTCTCCCCTCAGTTTTTGTGCTTTATAGAAACGTTAACTATCCAGTCTACTAAGAAAGAACCAAGACTTTGCTCTCAAGCTTTTTGGGGGGGGTGGGGGAGTGGGGGGGGGGAAGTGGTGGGTGGGGACTGTGCTTGGGCTGCCTGTGAAGTCTCATCCTCTCCACTCTCCTGGTCACCAGTGTGGAGACTGACTGATGTGTACGTATTTGTGCCTGACATTAGGGCAGAAAGAATTCCTGTCGTCTCTAAGTACGTAACCACAGTAGAATGACACTGGTATGAATAACTGAGGCCAGTATTCCTCCAAGTTTCCTCCACCCGCAGCCCTCATTTGTTCCACTTTGGTCTCTTAAATGGGAATTCTTGGAGCCATCCCGTCCCAGACCCTCTGAATCTGAGGGTCTGGAATGGGGTCTGAGGACGTGCCTTTCAACAACCATACGGGGTGGGCTGAATGCACGCCAAAGTTTTAGAACCGCTTCCCTGGCCTGTAGGGACCGGATCCCCGTTCCTTCGTAACTTTCTTCCAGTCTTACATTTCTTTCGTCATTTTTTTTTTGACACCTGCTTTCTCTCAGCCTTTTCTGGCCGCTTTTCTGTTCTTAAAAGGAACTTCTCATCTCCAGCTTTTACCCTCCAACATGGCCGCCGAGGCCTCTCCGCCATCTGCCTTGCCTTCTCGCATTTCATCAATCTATCCACCTGTTCCTCTCTGAACGCTACTTACTGCCTCTCCCGTGATGATATTGTGACTGAATGCTTTCATAAATCCTCCAGGCAGTGGCTCCAAAACACATTTTTCTGATCTACTGGATGTTGTTGCGTATTAGTTTTCTTTGCAGCCATATTTCTGGAGAAAGTGCCTGCTGCAGCAGGTCCGGGGCTTGCGCCCCGGAGAGGCCCAGCCCAACCTCTGTGCCCGGTGGGAACTAATGACCCTTGGCCAGGGGTCCTGACACCAGCTTCTTACTGAGGAGAGGGGGCCCATCCCTGCTTGTCTCTAACCACTGATGGATGAGAGAACAGTTCCTGGCTATTCTCCTAGAGTCTGAGAAAAGCAGAGACTCTGTACTTGGCCTTCCCCACGTTTTTCTGCATCAGACTACCCTCATTTTTTTTTCCTTCCTCCCAAACAACCTTTTTCCGATTATCCAGAGGATGCTTCACATGTTCCTCACGCAGCTATGACGAGGCGGGGTGGGGGGGGGGGTTCTCCACCTGTGTCATGGATGCCATACTTAAACCAAGAAACTAGCTCCCTTTCATTTCTTCTTTCTTTGGTCCTTGGTGATTTGCCATGTCAGTCACTTCCTTTCCCCTAAACATTTTTATCTTTTACTTCATTTTCTTACCTTAAAATTTGTTATGCTTATTTATTGTTTGAGAGAGAGAGAGAGAGCGAGAGAGCGAGCAAGCCAGGGAGGGGCAGAGAGAGGGACGGAAAGAAATCCCAAGCGGGCTCCGCGCTGTCAGCCCAGAGCCCAACTTGGGGTTCAAACTCACAAACTGTGAGATCATGGCCAGAGCTGAAACCGAGTGTCGGACACTTAACCGACAGAGCTGCCCCGGTGCCCCCCACCTTTTACTTCATGTTCATTTTCTTCTCATCCTTTATTACCTTACCTCAACCTGTTTCTTCGCCCCGTTCTTTCTACCTATTATTTTTTTTTTTAATTTTTTTTTTCAACGTTTATTTATTTTTGGGACAGAGAGAGAGCATGAACGGGGGAGGGGCAGAGAGAGAGGGACACACAGAATCGGAAACAGGCTCCAGGCTCTGAGCCATCAGCCCAGAGCCCGACGCGGGGCTCGAACTCCCGGACCGCGAGATGGTGACCTGGCTGAAGTCGGACGCCCAACCGACTGCGCCACCCAAGCGCCCCAATCTTTCTACCTATTATTGACGGACATCAGGCCCCATGTCATGTACGGGTGGTTTTCAAGCCTTTGTGCGGCAGAAATACCTGAGGACTATTTTATAACTCACGTGAGTGGGCATTAACTCCCAGCCGTTGCCAGGAAAGCTTCCCAGCTCTTTCTCACGCGGAGCCAGGGCTGTGAGTCACTCATCTACGCCTTCTGTCACTGCTCACCGGTATCAGTCTTCCACGTTGCCATAGTACCAGGTATTTGCAAAGGGCCGTGGAGCCCCTTCCTTGGCCATTTCTTACAACCTCAAGTAAACTCTCTTAGGATGAGCCTCACGTTACTATCGAGAAGGCTGGGGCTTGGAAGCGACACATTGTTTGCCAAGTCACTCCGGAAACAAAACTCAGCTACTTCCAGAGGCCTCGAACTTCATCGGGCTCAAAGTTATTTCTTGATTATGTTCAGTGTCTCTAAACGCTTCCAGGAACACCGGTTCTCACTCATCTATCCACTTCCTTAGAGCCTTTCTAATGATCTTGCCACCCAAAGGACCCCCCCTCATCAAATGAGTGTCAGGGTGAACTTGGCCTTCCTTAGGCCCAGAGAATAGGAAGGAAGGAAATGTGGAAGGAAGCCTTCCAAAACCGTATTTTCAGAACCCTTGATTTCCCCTCCCTTAAGATGGCTCTAGTTCACATTCTTCAACGGGACACATCTTCTCATTACTGCTTTCACCCCCAGAGCTTGAGTGCTACAAAAGCCTGCTTCAACAAACCCCACATTCATCTTCCCCGAGTCCTTGGGCAGGGAAAAGTGCACGGATTTTAAAAACTGTCTAGATGGCTAAATTATAGCAATTTTTCTCTGGGAGAGAGTTGTTCAGATATTAAAACCTTCTATGTACTGAGTGTGATAATCTTTCTCACATTCCCACAAAAAAAAAAAAAAAAAGAGCAGTTTTTGCTTTGCTCATTAAAATGATTTGTTTTTGGTTTTTGATGAGTGTAATTTCTCAGGTAGCAATGTTTCATTCTTACTAGCAACTCCTTAAAAACCCTCTGCAAGTGCGGAAGCCCCAGTTAAGCACTATTAATCAAATGCTAAGTGCTTTTAAACAGCTCTACCCCTTTTTTTCTAATTGAGAAAAAGAGCTGTTTGGGCAAGTTTATGGGGTGACCTTGATTGAATTAAAGAGGTCAGGGATGGAACAGACTTCAAACTCATATTCAATGATTTTAAAGAAATGACTTCCCTCCAATTAAGCAGGAATTAGCATGAAATATTTTGTTTCAGAAAGGTTAAAGGAATTCCTCTGAGAAACCAGCTCTCTTGTTGCCTGTTCTTTATTGAACACGAGAGAGAAGGCGCCACGGCTAGTTTCGGAGAAAGTGCTTTGTTAACATGGTGCTGATGAGCTGGCATCGATTATAACATTCCTTAGAGTCACAAATGCTGTATCAAAGGGGCAAAAAGTCCAATTTAAGTTTTAATTTCTGTTTCGAAAGCCCAAAGACCCAACAACTTCCAATGACTAAGAAAAATCAAGTTACATTTTCCATCTGCGTTAATTTCAACCTAGTTCTAGGGGCAAAGTTTCACATATTACTTTATTTCTTTGGTGTTCCTCATTTCAGTTCTAGCCCTAACCTTGACATAGTCTTCCACCTTTTATTTTTTTTTTTTAAATTTTTTTTTCAACATTTATTTATTTTTGGGACAGAGAGAGACAGAGCATGAATGGGGGAGGGGCAGAGAGAGAGGGAGACACAGAATCGGAAACAGCCTCCAGGCTCCGAGCCATCAGCCCAGAGCCCGACGCGGGGCTCGAACCCACGGACCGCGAGATCGTGACCTGGCTGAAGTCGGACGCTTAACCGACTGCGCCACCCAGGCGCCCCGAGTCTCCCACCTTTTAATGGCCTGAAGGGACAGGTTCTTCTCCCTGCTCTAAATAGTAACACACAGAGTTTGTGATACCGAGTTATGGAAGCAGGATTGTCCAGAGGAAGGGGAGGGGACCAGACATGTCGGTGGAGGTTTGGGGACTACAGGGCATTGTTTTTGAGGAGCGTTAGTCCTGAGAAGAACACTGGCCGCGCTCTTTTACGTCCCTGCTCCTGCCAACTTCAGAGAGGCGTGGAGACACGGATTACGCACAGGAGGGTGGCAGAGGGGGTACTACAGAGGGCAAGAAGGGACTTGAAGGGCACACTCCTCTTCTGAGATTTGGGGCAAGTTAGTAAACCTCCATTAGAGCTCAGGATCCTCATCTGAAAAACATGGTCAGTCCTGGGAGGATTAAACAGATAATAGTTGTGGGGTTTTTGTTGTTGTTGTTGTTGTTGTTTTTATTTTTTGGAGGGAGGGGGGTCCCAAACTGAAAAAAAAAGCCCTTCAACAGATTAGAAATTAGTTCTTCCTAGTTTTAATTTCCTATCCCTTCATTTCACAAACTCTTGTCCTTGTACCGTGCAACGCCACATGCTGGCCATTCAGAAAGGAAAAGATCTCAAACTAGTCTTTAAGGAACACACGGGGTGGAAGGTCCGCCCGTGTCATGTTTTTACTCTTCTTTGCTTGCAACAAAATACAGCTTTCTCCAGGGAGAAGATGGAGTTCAGATGCACAGATTTATACAACCTCTTTTCAGGTAATCTCAGCTCCCACCGTTCCTTAGGTCAGGGTGTACCTGCTCGCATGGGCTATAACTCCTGACGGTCCAGGGGGCCGTGAGCCAGTGCTATTCCAAGAAAGGAGAACTCTGATGATGTGCTGCTAGGATTCTTCACAGCACACAAGCAACGCTCTCAGATCAAAGACCGAGTCTCGATTAGCCTTACAAGACTCTGTGTGCTAATTTCTCTCCTTAATCTGGTACTTCGAGACAAGTGGTCTCATGGTCCCGTACACGGCATTAAGAATTCTGTGAATATTTGTTTTAATTTTATCACCGCTTTGTAGTATGACATTGCTTGGCACATTGCATGGTGGCAAAGAGCTAAGGACAGAGAAATGGATAACTTTAGGGTGCTCGGGTCACATAAACTATCCTAGAAAAACGTGGGATGGCAGGTGGAGACAATTCCTGAGAAACGGACTGGTAAATCACTGAAAGAAGAGTAACCTACCTCTACAAGATTTGCCAAATACGTGTTGTCACTGAAGTTGTGTCTGAACGCTTGTAATTACAAAAACCCGAAACTTGCAGAATTTATCTGACATTCCAACTAATTACTGTTAGGGGGGAAACAACAACAACAACAATAACAACAACACATTTTTCTCATTAAATTAAAACATGGGATGGGCAGGGAGAGGGCATAATACTTGTAAGATCTCTCCTGGGTCAAAACTTCCCTGAGTCTGTGCATCTCAATAGGATTGGTATTATCGTAGATGCTGTCCCTCTGATCTTTAAGACTTATTGAGAGGTACATCTCATAAAAAAAAAAGCCCCAGGAACAATGAAACAGGGACAGCACTACAATAAGTCCTGAAATTAGATGGTCAACAAACTGGTGATCTTCTCATCTGCTCTCCCAGACCCTAGGGATGCAAAGGAAATATGGGATGAGATGGGAAATAAAAGGGCTAATATTGTGGTTCAGATCATTCCAGACCGACCGTCAAGTCTGTGCCTGTGTTTTGAGAAGTACCTTGATTTTTCTCTTTACTTTTCTGGAGAGCTGGGGAGTGGAAGACACGAGTTGTGACAGGGTGTAGGGTTTGCCAAAGGAAATGCGTGATGGCACGGCTCTTTCCCCGTGCACTTTACCTCTTCAAAGGATTTCTTCTTCTTGCCTAAAGCCATAGAACAGATTGCTTTTGAGGAAATAAATATCACTCAACTAGAAAAGAGACTGTGCCAATTTCCTGAGTATTTTTAAAAACTGGCATTTCTGTTGGAATGGGCCTAAAAACAGTTTGCTGGATGCACTGCCGATGTTGAGGTCAACCTCTTTCTAGTCAAAAATACAGAAAATAATGGGGAGACTAAACACGAGCCCCAGTCAGCTTTGTCTGGATTAACATTTTAAGGTAATACACTCTCCAGTCTACCTTTGCCTCCAAATGGCATCATGGCGCCACGCACGTCACAGGCTTTCAAAATCCTTGGTTGATTTTATTTGGTTACAGCCTCTTATGAAGCCACTTAAAGCATTTGGGGGAGATTCTGGAGCTTTTCTCCCATCAAATTTAGTGGTGCCTTGTGAAGGTCATTAACCAGGCAAGAAGGAAAGTAGCACTGAGCTCTAGACTGTCCACTTGCTATCTTGGGGAACTAACATAACTTCTCAACACGTGACTGCATCTTCCTGTCTGTGAAAACAGGAAGTGGTTGTGCAAGGTGATTTCTAAGGGTCTCTTCCACATCTGAAGAGACTCATCATTGCCATTCCCGGCGGGTAAGAATTCAACAGCAGCATTCAAAAGCAGAATTCAACAGAATTCAACAGCACATGTCTGCCCGGTTTAGAACTTGAATTATTTCTTGACTCTTAATCTAAGAGCTATACAAATATGATCAGTCCTTGAAACAGGAAATTGTAAGACCATGGGGTCTGGAAATTAAATGTGGAAATTCCCTGATGTAAAGCAAAAGGAGGCAACTCAATAAATTTCCATTTTCTGACACTGGTTACTGCTTTTAATTTTCTTGTTTGACTGGAAATGGCTAGGTATTCCTCAATCAATGTGAATGTTATCACACGTTCTCCGAGGTAATTTAAAAATTAATACTTACTACTTACTAGTTTCATTATTAAAATAATACATGTATATACTGTGGACATTTCTGAGATGCAAAGAGAAGAAAACAAAAATCACCTATAATCACACCGCCCAGAAATAATCGCTGAATATTTTGACCCATATCCTTACGTATTTTCCCTAACATACAAATTATGAATGGAACACATATACAAACCACATGATCCGTACATTGATTTGTAACTGGTTTTATCACTTAGCAATACACTGAGAATCTCTCGCGCCATTATATAGTCTTCCAGAATATGATCTTTCTCAAGGCTGTTTATGGATATATAATTAATTAACCAATATCCCAGTGTTAGATATTTACGTGTTTCTAAAGTGATTCGATAACTGAAAATTTAGGTAACTGCATTAAGTGTCAATGGCCCATTTGCCTTAAGTGGAAAGCAAGGGCCTCTGGGACACAGCGGGCGGCTCTGGAAGTCACAGTGGGCTCATTAAGAACCTGCAACACCCTACCCGAAGCACTATGATGAATACACTCTATCTTGCCACTTCTGCTCTAGAAATGATTCTCCCTACTTCTCTGCTACTGACGGGGAGTCTAAAATAAAGTTCCCTTTCCCTAGCCTCTTCCCAGAAGGCTTCACACACTGTGTCCTGAAAACTGGGGGAAAGAGTGGCTGAGCCCTTAGTCCCTCTCTGGTATCAAGGACGTTCACCCAAATAAAAGAGTTTCTAAGCCACTTGGACATGGGAGAGCTCACTATAATAATAATTTTCAAACTTGCTATAAACTTCAAAGTCCAGGGATTCTAAGTATAAGCATCATATCACGCAGGGGGAATTTCCAAGACAGGAAGAAAGTAATTACTTCTTTCAATTACTTTTTTCAGTAGCTATGTGGCACTCCGCTGTGCACGGATACCCGGAATTCTATAGGACTTTGTCTTGTCCTCACTTATCTTATTTATACAGTAGTCTTAGTATCGTCAGGTCTCTGATTAGTGAAGCTTATGGGCGACAGTGTTAGCAGTCAAGGTACAATAACTGTGTCACCAACTGTGTTTTGATGCACAAAGCAGAATGAACACACGGAAGAATTAGGACAATGATGTTCATAAACAGTACATCAGTGCTAAGAAGTTGGTAATAGCATATGTTTTAATATAGTCTGGTATTGATTCTTTTGGCCAATGTCCCACCTTAACAGTGTTATAGTCACATTTTAAGATTTTAGATGGAGAGGTACAGAAGAAAATCAATAGATACTATCTTTCCACTACCAACCAGCCACATATCTATAGCCTCTCTGCCACACTCACATTTAAGAGATCTAAAAGATGCTTTGGGGACGGCTGGTCCGGTTATCAGGCTTCTAATAACCTCAGGAATCCACTCTGACTACCTCAAGGATTATAGCTCCAACTCCCAGCGATTCACGAAAAAAGAGCCTATGATCCAGAAGAGACACATGCTCATTTTCTAGTTTTCTATTTCATTAACGTATAAAAAGGAAGCTGAAAAAAAACCCTCACTTGTTACGCAAGAACTGTCTGGAAACAAAATCATACAGAACTCTTGTTTCCGAACCCTAAAAACATACAGCAAAGTGCTTATGTCGGGAAGCTGTGGAGAAGAAAACAGATGAGGAGCGAAACGATCTTTTGTAGTATTAAAACTAACAGGTTTCTTCTTTCCTTATTCTTAATCAATAGATTTTCCAAAATGACCAAGCATTACCTTTACATGAAAACCAGCTTTTATTTTTACAACGGGACATGCTGCTGGAGGGCAATGAGCTGATCTACTAAAAGTATTTTCTATAAGCACCAACTAGAATCACTCGATTCTAACCGACACTTGACAAAAGTCAGTGTCGAAGAGGATAATCCTTATTTCATAATCAGAAATCCCCACTTATTGTTTACAAGCGAAAAGGAACAATTAGGAATAAACACTACTAAGGAATTCTTCCTTACGCTTAGGAAAGAAAAACAAAACTTCTAAACTTACCCAGATCCTGTCATCTAAACTCCCTCAAAAATATTCTGAGTTTTTTCCAGAAGTTGTGCAAACCACACTTAAATCCCAACAACACTGTGTTAATTTTGCTCAAATGCAAGCTGAAAACATATTTTGACATCCTGTCAGAAGGAGATACTAAGAGTGTCGATAAAATGACACTAAAATAAATGTAAATTTAGACTGCGGTTACAAGGGGCTGCCTGAGTCTGGGAAGATGTTAGGTTGCTATAGTATTTTCCATAGCAACTTTGCGTCTTATTACATAAATATTCCCTCAGTGTCCTTACAGCCTACTAAGAAAACTGGATTAAATCTACTCTCCTATGTAATGATCCCACCTCAAACCTTATCAGAATGAAATGCCCAGAAAGCATAATAAACCGTAATCTAGATCATGGCGCTTTGGCAGGTGCGAGGCGTCAGGGGACCACGGGCTGTGCGTGAGTAGCTGTGCTGTGACCTCATCCCGTGCACGGGCCACTTGTCTACGCTCTTCTCGGGTCAAGGTCTCTGCAGTTCTCCCTTTCTGAGGATGGGCTGTTAACTTCCTCCCTTTTCTCCTCTGATGTCACCAAGCCCCCGGGGCCTCCCGTCACTAGGCAGGAAGCTAGGGTTTCACAGAGCCTCAGCCTGTTCTGCAAAAGCAGCTGGGACCCTGTGCTGGGCTGTCACAGCAGGAAACCGGTTCCAAGCCAGTGTTGACCAGGAATACAAACTGTTCGAGATCCTCAGCGAGGGCTCAACTGGGTTTTGTGGGGGTGCAGCACAGTTGCAGGGTTAGAGTATCTGACAAAATCTGCGGTCTCCTAGACACAACGCAATTTCAGCAGAACCAATCAATTTTTACACTAAATGCACGATTATGGAGAATGTGTGCATATGTGAGAGAGATGTCAGGAATATGGCATTATCAGGTACTACACAAAAATAAGATTAATAAGGGGCTAAGCTTAAAAAGAGCTGAGGCTCCAAATGTTACTTTGTAGGACAGATAAACACAGTCTGGTTGGACCAGAGTGCTTCCATGACCAAGGAATCCTATGCTAGAGGATCAATTTAATAGCATCCGTCTCTTGCATTTAAAAGGTAAGGCAATTTACAAAAATAATTATTTCATGTCCTTTATGAAAGGGAAGCTGTAAGCGCACACGAGATGAGGGAACTGAAAATTCTACCTGAAATAAGCATTGGCTTGACTTCCTTTGGTAAGATTAGCAAGATTTGAAAAAGGACGGGGTGGGAGGGTAGCAAAAGCCTTGGCTCCTTGAGACTGAAGCTCTATTTCCAGAGTTCAGAAATGAAGCAGCCTGCTCAGCCCACATCAGAAGGTGCATTTCATCATCTTTCAGCCATATTAGTTTTAATTAATCACATTTCTTTGTTTGGCCCTTGGATTCCCAGAAGACATTCTTCTGTGGATGAAAACAAGACGCTCGTCTTCAATTCAGTGGTCGCGGATGGACACACACCGCCGCTGTTTCTCCTTCGGGCTGTCATCACATGTGAACACAAAAGTCTGCGAACACATTGTTCTTCCTTGCTTCCTCTCACCACTGGTGCACCTGCCTTGGGGGTCTGCTGGTGCAGGGATCTCAGCGTGGCTGTGGCCTCACTGGGTCAATTCACTTTTCACTTCTGAGTGCTCTCGTCCCTCTGCGGAGTTCTGAGCAACTCCTGAGTGAGCCTGCTTAGATCACATGCAGTGTTTCCTAAAAGCTTCTACTAGCTGTCAGTGACGTGGCCCCCTTCGGCTGGCCCCCTGCAGGATCCTTCTCTGGAATCCTTCCTTCTGTGCCCAGGCTGGTGCTGGGGGGGGTAGCACTAATCCTTTTCTCAGGCTTGTGACGAACTGTAATCTGTCGGGCATCCTAAATGTCTTTCAAAAGCACTCTCCTGTAGGAATTAATCAGGAAAAACACTAAGGCAGTCCTGGTGTTCAAAGAGATCAAGGGAATAGCCAGAGAGAGCGCCTTCTTGTTGTTAATTTCTTTAACCTCAAGCTGCCAGCTACATATGAAACTATTCAGACACACTGAATACTGCTAGGTCCAACTGAATTTGATTGTGAGTCTTTAATTTGATTCAATTAGCTGAAAGATTTTCGGAATCCTTGCTGGATGTGTTATTGAAATTAAAAGAATAAATCTGTACCTACATGTGGAAAGTTTCCATGGCAAATCGACAACTAGAAAACACCTTTTGTAATTAAAAGACTATTTGCTCCTATGAAGAGCTCAGAGATTAAATGAGGTGTAATTACAATCCAAGAACATTTGTTTGCGCATTATGAAATGTTTTAAGGGTTGTCTATTAAGGAAGGACATTTTAGTTTTATCCTTCTGAAATTTGTCTTCAATGTACAATCTACACTCATCAGATACTGGATGAGGTGCAAACACTGGATAGAGGTATTTATTTTGGTTTACATCAAATTTACGGCAATGGCTTTCGAACATGTTTGGCATTAGGATTTTAGGCATTTAGTCACTGTACTTTTTAACTTAAAATGTATATTTCTTCTCTTCAAAAAGCACCTCACACTCTTTTTTTTTTAATTTTTATTTTCAACGTTTATTTATTTTTGGGACAGAGAGAGACAGAGCATGAACGGGGGAGGGGCAGAGAGAGAGGGAGACACAGAATCGGAAACAGGCTCCAGGCTCTGAGCCATCAGCCCAGAGCCTGATGCCGGGCTCGAACTCACGTACCGCGAGATCGTGACCTGGCTGAAATCGGACGCTTAACCGACTGTGCCACCCAGGCGCCCCAAAAAGCACCTCACACTCTTGAGGGCGGGGTAAACTGTGCCTAGTCCTCTCCATACTGCCCCCCCACCCCCACACCAGGTCCACAGTGTCTGGAGAAGAAGGGCTTGACAAATATTTGTTGATAATTAGAATGATGCTGAGTGTCCACTCTCCGGGCCACGGCCTCTTCAGCACGTGGCACTGGATTTTGAACGCATCAAAGTTGTGAACATTTTGAGAAATGAATCATCGTCGTTTGAGTAAGCTTCTTAAGGCTTTCCGTTTAAATTTAGAGCAAATGTTCTCAGGGTTACCACGTTCCCATCAACTTCCGGGACAAAGGCATCAAAAACAAAGACCAGAAGAGGGGGCATGTGCAATTGAAGTCAACACAATGCACTTACTTGGTGAAAGGCCCAGAGCCGGGTGCCCTAGGTGACGACGACAAGCGGAGGTCAGAGTTACTGAGCACTTACTATGTGCTCAACGCTGTCGGTACGGTCGGGAGGGCTTTCTACGCACCGACTCCACAGTACTATGGCTAACTGAGTGCTGCCACACGAGGCCTTACGCTCTGGACAGACTTCCTCTTTTCTTCCCTTTGTTCCCTGTGGCGCTCCTGCCCCACCCCTACTGCCAACCTGGAGGAAGGAGGAGGAAGCAGCAGCAATGGATATGGCTTTTAAAGTGGGGCTTAATTCCCGTAAAAGGCAGACGATGCAGCAGTAAATTTGAATTTTTATCAGAAATCATCTTCGCAGGCTTTGGAGCCGGATGCCAATCTTCTTGAATGAATGCTTCAATAAATCTGTCTTGATTTTCAAATTTATTAACAAAACTCATTTTCATTTTTATCAGCATCTTAGTTTTGCTCCAGCAGCTCTGTTTCCCCTTTAGGAGGTAACTGATAAGGAGGAACAGTGAACTGCCTGCCCAGCATCATATGGCAGTTATAGCAGGACTGGGGAACCCTAGCCAACGACACGTTGTAAGTCATTACAGGTGGTAAAAAGCAAAAGTACAATGAAATATTCTGCACAGCCAGAAGAGCAGAGATATGCCAAAAACACTGATTTAGAAAAAAAAAAATTAAACCCAAGATATAAGCCCAAACATAATAAATTGTATCCTTTCTAGAAACCAAGGAAAGTCAATTCTCTCCGTCTCCCCTTCAGAAATAAAATCTGTGCAGGTTGGCGTGGGCTCCAGGAGGAGGTGAGGAGCAGAGAGGTCCTGGTGCATCGGCCTCACGCAACCCGGCAGGTGAGCCTCTCCACAGTCCTCTTGGACAGGAGGAGGCTCCACGAAGGATGCCCTCCTCTGGAATTTCCAAGAAGTCTTGGGTCACCCACCGCCCAGGAGGTTGGAGGCAGAAGCTCCCTGTTTTCGGCAGAAAGCAAAAGGGCAAGGGATTCTTTAAAGAATAGAAAGATTTACTGCTAGGTCAGCCCTTAGCAACTTCCATCAGTGAACTGAGCCCTTTGAGACACCTGCTCCTGGGTGACTGACAGATGCAAATTTGCACCTGCAATGAATGCAGAGAGTCTCGGATGACACCACTGAAAGGTGTGTTTTCCTGCGGCTCCTGGGCCTGGATCCCTCCCCTCCCAGCAGCAGTTTGCAGGGATCCTGTCTGAAGCTTGGTCAAAAGACCAGATGGGAATTCTTGCTGTCAGGCTGTGTCCCTGAATACGCTGGGCTGAAAGGCAAACAGCTGCTAGCCTTTTGGCAGGATCTGCGGGGCCCAGAGGAATAAAAAAGGTTAGTTGCTTTCCTTTTCCGATAATCAGTCCTGCGCTTTCCCCATAAACCACACGCCGCGTCCTCGGGTCCATCTCATTCTGAAAAGCACGAAAAAGACTTTGAACTCCTGGGGACCTGGCATCTGAACTCCAGTTTTTCCATCTCTCCCACCAGCACTCGTACAGATCATGCTCTGTGTTGTGTGCATTCATTGCGCTGGCCAAGGAAAAGCCTGCAGAACTGAAAAGTTCAGGTCCTGCTTCAGGCTCTTATTAGATGCCTGGGGGAAAAAAACCAACAGAGATCTAGCTAGAAGGCTCTTCAGGGAAGCTGCCAGAGAGACTCGCGCATCTCAGCCTAGGGAAGGGAGCTTTGAATTCTTCTGCAGCGGAACTGTGGGTCTATGCTTGCTGTCACGGTCTAGAAGACTTCCCACTGGAGCCTACTGCCTGAGTCATTATTATTCTTGTCCTATTCTGAGCAAACTATGAAATTATACACATTCCTCATTTGGGAAGTTGACGACTTGTTTAAAAAGAAATGTCGCCCCAAAATTAAAAAAAAAAAAAGCCACGGGTTCAAATAAGAATTTCTGATTGATTTCTTTTCTTCTACACCTACCGTATAAGAATGTTAAGGATCCAAGTTTCATGTAAACTTGCCCCTCATCTAGAAACTTCAAAAATGATGAAGGCTTTATTGAGAAAAGAAAATTATTTATTTATTTACCAGCAGAGCTCATTAAATGTAAGAAGTTCACACTAAAACTTGCTCTTTGCTTTTTGATATACGCAGGCTTCCGGGACAGAAATTGCCATCCTCAAATAAATAAGTCCAAGCCCAATAATCAGTCCTGAGAAATCTCATTTCCACGTAACAAGAGACGTACACTGACACATAAATGCTAGGTTCATTTCTCAGACAAAAGATACATGGCTTCAAAAACTAGTGGCACGGTGCCTTCTTTTCTGCTAAGCTTCTGAAAGATTTAAATGAGTGGCATTTGAGGATGAAAGGGAAATTTTCTAAGGCAGTGGTCCTGAAAGTTTAGCGCGCCTCAGAATTCCCTGGAGAATTTAAATCGCAGATTTCTGGATCTCACATCCCCACCCCTGCCTCCTAGAGTTCCTGATTCCTTGGGGATGGAGCAGGGTCCAAGAATTTACATTTCAAACAAATTCCTCGGAGGCGCCTGATGGTGCTGGACTGGGGACCACACTTGAAAGAACCACTGTGCTAGGGAAATTGAACTCCCTCCTACGTATGCCTAAAAGAAAAGGATTTTCTGGTGATCATCATTCATGGCCCTGGCCCTCGCTGAACCCCGGAGAAAGGGAGCACTCTGACCACTTTGCAATCTTGATGGCCTGAGTATTGGAGTCTTGGTTTTGGCTTCTACGGACACACTAGCAAAGATCCTCTGTTCCTGGCCACTTGATTCTGTCAAAGAGCCTGAGGTGGGTGAGTAATTTATTCACTGGTACGTCGAAGGAGACAGGTCAAATCCATGCTATTCCTCTTTCTTTTTTGGAAATGGTGGCAGTTGTGGTCCTTCCCAGGCCCTTGAGACAACACGCTTCCCCTCGGACGAGCAAGCAATCTCCCTTGGTGTCTCCCATATCTGATTGAGCATCTTTCTTGCCTGTAATGCCAAGAGATTTGCATCTAATTCGGGGAGAGAGTTTTCAATCAGCATCTGAGTGTAGGCGGAGCACGAAAAGCAAGGTTCTCTCTAAGCTTCTCTCCTTTTTCCAACTCAGGAGTGATGCCCCTTTCTTGGTACCACATGAGGCCACCGCTTTGATTACAGGTTAGGGAACGTTTATTGGAAAAATGTCTAATTCTCCAGCACATTGGCTCAGAGGCTAGAAAGCTTCTTTAGGGATTAAACAATTCCCATGTAAGAGGCACACAGACTGAGACCAAATTTTATCTGTATCTCAGCATCAGCGGTGGCTGCCACCCTCTGGAAAAGGATTTTTATGGGAATAGGCAAATATCCCTGAAGAAAGTGCAACAGCCCCAGATATATGGACACAGAAACAAGTGGACCAATTGAAATCACCGTGTTCCGCAGAAGGAGTTTAAAGTTCTATTAATAAAAGGCAGAGTCACTCAAAGATGAAACTTTAGTATAACTCAAATAAAAGTGAGTTATGCGGCCATTTCCTAGTACATACGCCCCATGTGAGATCTGGAAGATCATTAGGATGCCTCACAGGTGTGTGGCAGTCCCCAGCCTTACCTGATTCATCGACTCTCATTTTTTTAGTCGGGCTGTCACAATTCTCATCATCTGACATTTCCATTTCTTCTTCGCGGCGGATACCCATAAGCTGCTCGCTTTGAGCGTTCCGGAGCTCCTGAAAGTAGAATGTACGAGGATGTTAGAGTCACGCACACATGTCAACCTACCTTTCCTCAATGGTCTTTTGGTGTACTGGGATGCCCATACGAACGCTTAGAATCTGAAGCTTTTACGCCTCCCAACCACTGCCCTGCGTCATCTAGAATGAAGGTCTGAGCGTATGGGGAGCGGAAAGATCCAGGGATAAAGACTAGTCAAGGGGCCTTCGGCAAATTATTTAATCTCTTGAGTCTCAATTTCCTCATCTGCCAAAAAAGGGGATGATAACATCACCTAGGAGGATTCCACAGAAATGCCCATCGTCATGACTGGCACAGCGGTGGCTCAGAGCTAACGATAAGATACGTGCACGGTGGCATTTATGAAAGGCCTGGTCGACCACCGTGTCAATTCACGAATGTTTCCTCATCTCTCTTGACCTTGATTTACTTATTGGAATTCTGTTGATGATAATAGTTTTGAGGAGGAAATAAGTGAATGCCTATAAAGCTCCTTACTGTCGTGCCAAACGCTTGGTTTGCTAAGTTGATAATGTGGACAACTACTACCCTTCACGCAAAACGGTGCCCCTGCATGTGTGTATGTGCCTGTGCGTGATCACACACGCACACACACACATACACACACTCACTATTCAGGTATCCAAATGGCACATTTCAAAAGATGCTGGAGGACCAATGAAAACAGATACCTTTTTGGCGTTTCACATTATCATGTAGGGGTTTAGTGTTTCTGTTGTGTTGGTTGTTTTGACATCACTTAAAGATCTTAGGATCATGTCTTACTTTCTCTACTTACTAGAGGAGTGACTGCAGTCAAAGGCATTTACTTTCTTTGAGTCTTTGTCTCCTCACATTTTATAAAACGGGCAACAGTAATACAAGGCTGCTTGAATGCAAGAGTATATGTGAAAGCACGCCGTAAAAAGGAAAGAATCAAAACACATTTCTGATGTGTTTTCAGGCACTACCTTGCCTAGAAGTCAGGACACTACAATTGTTTATGGTAAGTAATTCTATTATTTTGTACTAAGCTGAATAGCCTATGTTCGTGAATCCTTACCAATTCTATTCTCTTACATGTACTGTCCTCAAAACAACAATGAAATGACTGCATTATTCTTTCCCCCCCATTGAAATTGAAGTCTCTAAATAAAAACCACATAGTTAAGATAGTTTTGCTTTATCATGAACCTATGAATAACAATAAAAATAAATTATAACGCCTAATGTATTAATGGCACGATTTTAAACAAATTTCTAGTGCCCATTTGATGGATGTGATATTTTATTGTGTGATAGGTTCTCTGATTTCTCCTCTCCTCCTGAGCTCACAGATTGTAAGTTTGGTAGTAGGGCAGAAAAAAAGGAAATTATTTACCGCTAACAGTATTTGCATGGTCAGCTCTGAGCCCTGGGAATCACCACTGCAAAGGACAGGGAAACGGGAGGGGGCAGAGCGTCAAGGTTCCTGGGAAAGGGATACCCATCACAGGGAGTCTTCAGAGGTCACCGGGGTGATGGGCAATGCCTCCTCACTTGGCCATGACCCCCAGTAGAAAGAGGCACCAATTCCACCTTAAATAACACCAGTGGGTCTTGGAGGCATATGTCACATGTGATTAGTGGGGAAGCGTTTAGGTTGTGTACAGCTGATTTTTCCGCGGACAAAGAACCCGGCTCCCAAAGAGGTGGTTTGAAAATACTTGAAACAAGGAAAAGTCAGGTGGAAAGAATAAATGAGGCCGAAAGGGCCTGTGGTTTAGTCCCTACAATTAATGACAGATTGTCATACTGTAGCGGTTCTTGCGGGGAAGGGTGTTGGCAAGAAAAAAAAAATTGGGGAGGGGAAAAAAAACCTGAGGGTGTTTCCACAGGGTGCCCCTGGTTCAGCAGTAAATCACTAGTGCACTCTCATAAATCTGTAAAGGTGTTGCAGATAATTAACAGATGCTGTACATGGGAACGCAGAAAAAATCAAGCCAATTATCAAGCTTCTACGCAACAGAGAAATCATCCACAATGTTAAATTACCAACTGGTATTTAATCAATTAAGCGACATGGAGGGGAGAAAATCAAAGGTAATTTAGAATTCTATTTCCTAGTATATCAAAAGAGGTGGGAGGAGTGGCAGGGAGGCGCAAAGCCCCTCTGCGGGAGCACCTTTCAGGACTGCGTGCATCCATGTCTGCCTCTCTGTGTGTACTGAGCGAAGCAAGCGGTCTTCCTTGGAACAAAGCTGGAAGTCTTTGTGTGCCCTGCTCAGTAGCAGGACCATCAGGGAGGCAGGGCTGGGGGTGGGAGTGGGCAGGGGGAGCAGGCATGTGGGAAGCGTGATTTGGATCAATAACCGATATTTGCTAACACTCACGTAGTAATGACAGCCTTTTCATGCCCAGATTATTTAGCGTCATGTTGCTTGTCTTTCTCTTAACGTTTCTGTTAGTCATGTGTGGTTTTTATGTGAAGGAAAAGAATGTACACAGATGTATACGTGAACAATTCATAGACTAGTCACTCCCAAATCTGAATCATAGTTTATGGATTTCAATTTGTGTTTGCATAGCCCTCAATCTGTCTGTTTCATCACAAACGAGGACTCTCTCCTCCCGAAAATCAGCCTTGACTCAGCTCGCGATTCAGTGTCTGGACGAGCAGCAGGTAAGCGCCCTTTGTTTTTCTGGCTCCTGAAAAATTAAAGAGAAAGCCCACTTCCTCCTTACTCAAAATCCTGAACAGAGGAAGGGAACTACATCAGTCACCAGCCACCTTCTTAAGTCTTTGTGAAGAAAACAAAAAATGGCCTTCTTAACAATAAATCGCACCAGCATGTTAAGTGTCCCATTATTGTGAAGTCATTCAGGATTGGCCATAATAACAGTGATAATAAAGAATTCATTTGGTATTCATGTGGATGTTAGATCTCGTGCCATTGGTATTTAGCTGTAATTTAGCATTAGTTAATGGGCACTTAAAATGCTACCCAAATGATTGATATCATAGTGCTTGGTGGTTCCTCAAACTCTACAGAAAACACTTATTTTACAAGTGTGAGCCCAAATCGTTGCATAAACCAACCTTACCTTCTAGAAGTTTTGAGATTTTGAAAGAGGGGAGTATCATTTAGAGAACTTTAGTGCTAACATGCTAGTGATAGAGAGGCATCCACATGGAAAACATTCTCTCGTTAAAAAAAGCAGCAGCAGCAGAAGAAGCAAAGATAGCATACTTACTTTTAAATTACAGGTTCAAAGCGTACGCTACACTGTGGAGTTAAAAAGAACAGCTGGACGACCAATGACTAATGACACATTCTGATCCTTCTAGGTGGTGAGAAAGGTCAAGTTCTGGCCTCTTTCCTTGGGGTAGATACTCACACGTCAAGCACTGATGCGGAAGGGTGGACCTGGCTAGCCTAGACATTCACTCCCCTGGGGAAAGGTGCCCTGGGGAGACCGGCTATATAATTGGCCGGCCAGCATAGGGCACTAAGGCATCGTTTACAAAGAGAAGGCACAGAAGAAAGGCATGCTAGCCATTTCTAGCCCAAAGAGCAAACCATCACCATCAGTTGCAGAACACTGAAAAAAAAAACCCAACCCTCTGTATTTATTTAAAAGCTAGTCTTGGGGTGCCTGGGTGGCGCAGTCGGTTAAGCGTCCGACTTCAGCTCAGGTCACGATCTCGCGGTCCGTGAGTTCGAGCCCCGCGTCAGGCTCTGGGCTGATGGCTCGGAGCCTGGAGCCTGTTTCCGATTCTGTGTCTCCCTCTCTCTCTGCCCCTCCCCGTTCATGCTCTGTCTCTCTCTGTCCCAAAAATAAATAAACGTTGAAAAAAAAATTTAAAAAAAATAAAAGCTAGTCTTCTGTTTTACATTACACCTTTCTTCAGAATACGCAAGCAACACGTCTTGGCTTTTTTTCCGAGCTCTTTGCTATCAATGGCAGAGATGCCTTTCTTCCTTTGCAGGGGGAGAAAAGCACTCTGTTTTCTAAGCATTAAGTCAGCTGCTTTTCTGGATAAGGCACACATCTGAGCTGGATTTAGAGCTGACAATGCGACAGGACAATGGCAGGACAGCTGCCCGCTATGACAAAAACCGAAATGGCTGCAGCCACACTATTCTCTGCCAATCCAGCTGTGTGATGGTGGTTAAAAAGTAATAATAAAATCACCAACCTCAGAATGCTTTCGCCAAATGTCTATGTTCTTGCGCTGAGCTTTCGAGAAATGGTCCCAAGCTTTTTGTCTGGTAGAAGCGTTGAAAACGGCCACAATCTGCTCAACTTTGGTGAACAAGGAAGTCAAACAAGACAAGTAATTTATGTTGTGATCACTATAGGGAAGCAAAGCAAAGACACTAGGAGTCTATGGATGATGTCATAGTAGAAATAACATCATCGATATCCATCCAATTTGTGCCTTTTTGTACTTACATTTTAGCAAGGCTGGGGATGTCTCCCTTCAAGTCTGTCTCCACAACTTTAGGTTAAAACAAATTCTAAAATACAACTGGGTAGAGCTCATGGGCATCCGCTTCCAAGATTCTGCAGCTTTCATTTAAAACCGTGACTTGGTATGTCTACATACCTAGATCTATGGATATAGATCTAGTGTTGGCATACAGATGCCTGGGTTGGGGGCTTAGAAGTGAAGCCGGGGCGAGGCGGCTGAATGAGGGAGAGCCAGACATACATCTTTTTCTCTTTTGGTCTCCATCTCAAGGACTCAACTGCAGTCCTCTGAAGACATTACCGGGTCCAAGTTCCAAGCTGGGGCAACGAATAGGTGTTTCATATCACCCCTCAATCTCAAGGGCCGTTTTTACTCCTTGGCTCCTTTCTCCCCTCTACCCACCCACCCCCACCCTGCACCCTCTGCAGCCAGCCCTCCAGCCCTCTGGCAGGGAACAGGAGCAATGGTCTCCACCTCAAGACAGACCAAGGCTCACCCAACCAGCCGCACAGGCATGCAGATCTCATTTCAACACGGCCTGACGTCCTGCTCCCTAGTAGTTCATCAAGACCACATACCATTCTGTTCTGCCATTTTCACTTTCCTAAGGCTGCCCTCCCACACCCCATGAAGTTCTAACTCTCTCACTTTGGCTTCATTTAGCATTTTTTTGGTTCCCAGGCAAAGTCCTATTGGAATGATAAACGTGTGGGGCCCTGAACAAAGCTAGATAGCTATTAGGGGTGGGGCCAACCAACTGCAGATCCAATCTTTCTTAAACAGTTATCGATCTAGTAAGCATGGGATTAAGGAAGTTATAGCGCTGAATTAACCATATGATTAAACCTGAATTTCTGAATATTTAGTTAGGAAGGCCCAGTTAGAATTACCTTCTCATGGATGCTAAAACTCTAACATAAATCCTTCTTAAGTGATTCCCAAGGCTCTATTATAAAAAAAAGGGCATCAAAGCTCTTCCAAATCTTCCAGGTGTCCAAAGTATGGCAAAGAGTAATGGAGTAATCCCCACAGAACAACACCTGGTGCCACAACTTAAAAAATTGTCACACAGAATAAGTAAGTATATGATGGAGCAGAGAAAGAAAGTAGACGCTGTTCACTTACCACATTGTCAATATCTTCCAACGCTCATGAGCAACCACTTCCCAATCAATGGGTAATTTTCACAGAGGCTTTTATGTCCCCCTTTTCTCTCGAGAGAGAATCCCAACTCCAAATCTCCTTCTTTACCAAATTTTATCATCACGTCACATGATGAACTTGGTGCACTCAACTTTACCAGGAGGAGGTGCTATCACCTTAGCTCACGTTCGCCAGGGGCGCATGCGGCTCCCTTCCCCGACCTCGTCTGGAGGAAGTCACGCTGCCAGACTAGCCACACTGTGCTGCTCTAGGTGCTGACTTTCGCCTGACCGCCACCTCCCCGGGCTCTGCTTGGCTCCACTGCAGCATGGCAGGTGGAGAGGAGCTGGTTCAGCCTCACTGCCTGGGCTTCCTGTTGTTTTGTCTGCATGTGGGCTGAGGTCGTGGGGGAATTTCAGCTTCCTTTTGCTTGGGCAACACAGAGTAGTCAGCCCAATCTGCAGTGGTGAAATGCACCATCAGGCGAGATTTCAGGGGTGGGAATCATGGGACTGTTAAAAGAGTATATGACCCCACAGAGTAGAGCTGTTTAAGAGGCATCATTTAGAGGAGTGAGAACAGAGGGGCACCTGAGTGGCTCGGTCGATTGAGCATCCGACTCTTGATTTCAGCCCAGGTCATGATCCCAGGGTCATGGGATCGAGCCCCACATTGGGCTCCACGATGAATGTGGAGCCTGCTTAGGATTCTTTCTCTGCCCCTCCCTGTGCTTGCACTCTCTCTCTAAATAAATAAACATGAAAGAAAGAAAGAAGAAAGAAAGAAAAGAAAGAAAAGAAAGAAAGAAAGAAAAGAAAGAAAGAAAAGAAAGAAAGAAAAGAAAAGAAAGAAAGAAAGAAAGAAAGAAAGAAAGAAAGAAAGAAAGAAAGAAAAGAACTGTGTTATCCAGAGGGGAAGGGGCAGTAAGGGTTGAGGCCAAGTATTTTGGTGGTGATAGTCAAAATTCTGCCATGAATCAAGAAAGGCTGTTAATAAAGGGGATACACTAGAGAGAAAATGATCACATATGTGTGTATAGAGTAGGGGGAAGGTAAGAGAGGCCAGCAATACCCATGGAAGCATAAAGAAGGGAAAACGCTTAGAAGACAGACCCAATGGCTGAATACTGCACAGGTTCAAGGGTAAAAATAGATCCTCTAATATCTACTCAAGCCATGTACCACTGCAGATATTTCCTATTTGAGGCTAAGTATCTCAGTTATCTAGAACATGTTGTTACCATATCCCGGGGCATACGTTCAATTCATTCATCCACCCATTCATTTATTCAGCAAACATCTGAGATCCTCTAGTTACCTACCAAGCACTTCACTGATTGCTAGAAATATATGATTAAGACAGCCCTTGCCCCTGATGGGATCAGTCTCTAGGGAGAGAGGAAGATAAGCAGATAATTATCCTATGCAAGAGCGGTATGGATGACGGTACGGGGACATAGTAAGTAACCGGGGCCACAGTAACTAACCCGGTAGGTACAGTCAGGGAACACCCCCAAAGGAGACAACATTGTCACAAGGTCTTACACGATGAGTCAATGCTTGCTCCTCACTTCAAAGGCTAGGGCGAGTGCTAAGTGAGGATGGGTCAAGAAGGACAGTGGATGCTAAGCCAGGTGGTGAACTTTACACTGTAACCTGAGGAGGCATATCTGAGTAGGGTTTGTTTGGGAGAAATGACGAAGGCTTGAGTGAAGGCAGAACAGTGAAACAGAGGCAGGAGCAAGGAGTCATATGATGGGGCAAGCTGATTGGACAGGTGGCTGAATTGCTATGAGGAAGGAGGGGGGAGACTTGCATGCCTCAGGCTTGGGAGACACCTCAGCAACCAGGAGGACAAGCCCAGGGGGAGGTGGGAGAGAGAACATAAGGGACCTGCTTGGAACACACTGAATTTGACATGCCTGAAGGTCATCCAGATGGAGCTGAAATACAGGTGGGGGGTTCAGAAAGAAGTCACGACTCAGAGACGCGTCTTAAATTTTCTCAATTTAATGCAATTTCATGCAGTTGTATTCTTTTCAATGGGGTAACTGATTAAAAGCAAAACTAAATGTGACGAACTCTATACTTCTTAATAAGTTTTGTACTTTCTCTGCAAATAATACCAAATAGTAAAGAACCCCCCCCCCCCGCCCCAAATAAAAATAAAAAAAACCTTGTAACTCCGATTAGGTTTGAAAAACGCTCTCAAGGTTTCTCCATGGCTCAGTTTCCTTCCCTCATTTCTGCAGAGACCGCCCGGGAACCAGCCATATGTCTTGCAAATGAAAGTTCTTGGGCACACGAAAGGACTCGGAAAGAGTGCTTGGATCAGCAGGAATCCATCATCATTAGGGAAAAACCACCTCAAAGAGTAGGGCTTAATGAATGTGATTCAAAGGCAGCAGATTTGCAAAATCATAAATCAGGATGACCGCTGGTACTGGTGTCCCAGGTAAAGACCAGACCCTCTTCGTCGTCTCCAGCACGGAACGCAAAGAGCAAGCTGACTGCCACTCAACACCCACCCCCCCACCCCCAGTGTAATTAATACTACGGGTCCTCTGCCCAATAAAACTGCAAGTAGTTACTCACTAAACTCAATCTTTAAAGTTCTACCTAAAAGCTCAGAGACGACATAAACCGTAAACAAGGCGGCCCTGGCATTTGTTCCAAAAAGCAGCTTACAGAAGAACAAATTCAAATCACCCCAGCCCATGCCTTTGCCACCCTAGTGGGCCAGCGACTTCTGGTTCTAAGGCCAAATGTGAGCCTGGGTCAGGTATACGCTCAAACATTTTGGAAGTACTATCAACAGAAAGAGCTCAGTCAGAAAATTTCTTTTCTTCTTTCTTTCTTTTCTTTCTTTCTTTCTTTCTTTCTTTCTTTCTTTAAAATTTTTTTGAACTTTATTTATTTTGAGAGACAGAGAGAGCAGAGGAGGGGCAGAGAGAGAGGGGGGGGAGAGAGAGAATCCCAGGCAGGCTCCATGTTGTCAGGGTGGAGCCCGATATGGGGCTTGAACTCACGAACCGTGAGATCATGACCCGAGCCGAAACCAAGAGTCAGACACTCAACTGACTGAGCCACCCAGGCGCCCCCAGAAAATTTAAATCTATCCTTCACACCTTGCACATCTATCCACCCCCCTCCACCCACCATCAAATTCTATGCTTCAAGTGTTTTGCCTAAATTAGGGTTTTGGAGAATCATGAAAAACTCAAAAGTGCTTTCTCATAATTGTGCTTGAGTGTCAGTCTTCGATGTCATAAAGGAGTCCCTGACATATATCCAGCAGGTATAAGTGAACTTATAAGGAAGGATAAACAGAGCTTTGATCAAATCGCTAATCATTCTTTGCAGCTGCAAACCCCTTGTTAAAAGATTAGAAATTGCAAGCGTTTATTTGAGCAAAAATCAATCAAATTAGGCAGTGCCGAATGGTAAGAGCCCTCCACTGACTGGCAGGAGCCGGGAACAGGCCACAGGCTTTCACAGGAAAAAGGCGGAAGCAAAGCAAAGCAAAGCAATCGTGGATCGGTCACAGCTTAAAATCTAGTTGCCTGCCTGCGATTGGTTGTCCTTAGGTTTCAGTTTTGTACCTTTTAGGCATTTATAGGCTTGGATTTGGGTTCGCTGATGGACACCACCACGACATCAGGGCCCCCTCCGTCTGGTGTTCCCCTTGTTTATGGAAGAATTTAACATCCCAGTAGTGATTATTCATTATCTTGTATGTGTGCACATAAAGAGGCACTACACGAGCATCACACGCACACGCATGTATATATTCTTCAGAATTAAAAGAATCCGTAAGACTAAGTAATGTAACAACTTTTTTTTTTTTTTTTTTTTTTTTTAGTACTGTCCCCTACCTCAAAATGTTTGGCCATCTGCTGAATTCAGAGCACACTTCTCACCTGATAGAAATCATGACACGTTATCTTTAGAAGCACTCGTGTTCAGTTTTCGGGAAGGTAAGCTCGGCACGGGACATCCATTCACCCAGAAACAGGCCACATTTAAACAAGCTCTCTGGGAGGGAGCAGAGTGCCAGGCACAAAACCTCAGATTTCCAGGCTGCACGAGGCTCCTGAATTCTGAGTTCCGGGGCGGAAAGGCCTCGGAAGCAAGGCAGACGGAGGTTAGGCTCCTCCAAGGAGCACAAGCCCAGACCTTTCTCTTCCTTGTCCCCTGACTACCTACTTCCTCAGTCCTTCATGTTGTGTTCCAGCTAAATAGCTGTGAAACAGCCTTCAATCCATTTATTTAGTGTTGCAAATGTCTGGAGATGCTAAGTCCTTATAGGCAGTAGCTTTGCCTAAATAGAGCACCTCAAACAAATCTTCAAGCTCAATTTTTTGTTTTTCTTTTTTTTGTTTTAAAAAATTTTTTTTTCAACGTTTATTTATTTTTGGGACAGAGAGAGACAGAGCATGAACGGGGGAGGGGCAGAGAGAGAGGGAGACACAGAATCGGAAACAGGCTCCAGGCTCTGAGCCATCAGTCCAGAGCCTGATGCGGGGCTCGAACTCCCGGACCTCGAGATCGTGACCTGGCTGAAGTCAGACGCTCAACCGGCTGCGCCACCCAGGCGCCCTCAATTTTTTGTTTTTAATGTTATCTGGGCTCATCATAGAGCCTGACTCTGTAGGGTTCAGAGGAAATTTGATTTTCCTTTAAGGGATAACATCTTTTCCATATCCTCTATGAAGAGCTCATAAAAGATGTTCTAAGGCACGTAACAAATGAAATAGTTGACTTCCCCCACCCTGGCTGGTTCCTGTTGCTTTGAAATACTAAAAGCTAGGGTAGAATTGATGAGTCTGGGCTCTGGACTGAAAAATTACAACAGAGGGAATGTAGTAAGTGATTCGGGCTCTCAGGACACCCACAAGAGCAAGACAAAGCCAGAGGGAGGAGCAGTTAGTGTCGGACACAGACAGGGGAAGATGCTAGAAGAGATTCCCAGAGAGATTCCTGCCTACTCAGTCTGGGTCCTGAGCACACAGGAGCCTGCCAGTCAGTCTGGCAGGAAGCCCAGGAAATAGAGAATTAACACGGTCAAACCCATCTATTAGGGAGGCATGGACTGGAATTTCAAGTTGAGGAGGAAAAAGGGCATTCTGGGGTTTTCTCCTGAGATGAAGAAAAAGAGCATTGCTGCGTGACACCGTGAATCCATTACAGCGTGTTAAACCCGAGGCCACGACACCACGGGCGGGCATCACCTTTCTTAACATCCTGGCTAGATGAGGCCGGATGTTTAGTTCTTTGGGGGAATGTGGACGGAGACAGAGAGAAAGTGGCGATCAAATTATATATATATATATATATATATATATATATATATATATATATGTATACATATGTATATACATACGTATATATATGTATACATATGTATATACATACGTATATATATGTATACATATGTATACGTATATATATATACGTATATATGTATATACGTATGTATATACATATACATGTATATACGTATGTATATACATATATATACATATGTATACATATATACGTATATATATGTTTATATGTATACATATATATATACGTATATATATATATACATATATGTATATATATATATATATAAAGAAATAGGATGCTTTTAGCAAATTTCAAGCAAGCACGGAATGGTGACATTATTCAAATAAATGGTAAGATATTAGGTGGGCGGTGACTTCTTAAGCTTTGTATAAATCCCAATACATTTCAGGAACTGGAGGTCCCCTTATTAATACATATATTCAAATATTCTGAGAAGTATCAAAACAAAAATCTCTGAGAATATTATAATTTTAATGGTTCCTTACAACACGCAGCATTTATTAGGCTTTTAAAATCCAATAAATCCCCCTGCCCAGATTAGCCCTATTGACCTGATAAAAGTGATAGATGTATTCAAGAAAAAAGGAATAAAATGAAAAGTAAAAGGTTACCTTCCCATCCTGGCTGCCTCCCATCCAGTTTCTCTCTTTAAAGGTAACCACTCTTAACAGATTCTGGCATCTCCATCCAGGGAAAAATCTTACGCATGCAGTAGATAGACTGTGTCTATCCTTTTTTTTTTAATTACAAAAAGCATAACCTTTCTTCACTTACACAAAAGTGCTGACATTGTATATACTGTGCTGAAACTCGCTCTCACTTAACATATCTTGGAAATCTATTCATATGCATGTTAAAGGCACTTCATTTCACCGGCTTCCCTTTTTTACGCTTCGCAGGTATTTTGCACCTTTTACAGATTGAAGGCTTGTGGCAACCCTGTGTGGAGCAAGTCCATCAACATCATTTTTCCAACAGCATCCGTTCGCTTCATGTCTCCGTGCCACGTTTTGGTCATTCTCGGTAATTCGTTGCAATACTGCAACCTCCTCATCATTATTGCACTTGTTACGATGACCATTGAAATTGCTTTGGGGCACTGCGAACCACACCCATATAAGATGGCAAACTTAATCGATAGATGTGAGTGTTCTGATTGCTCCGTTGACTGGCTCTCCCCCCATCTCTCTCCCTCTCCTCAGGCTCCCTGTTCCCTGAGACACACCAAAGTTGAAATTGGGCCAGCGAATAACCCTATGATGGCTTCTAAGTGTGCGAGTGAAAGGAAGATCCAATCGATGTGGTAAGCTTCATTGTCGTCTTATTATAGGAAACTGCCACAACCAGCCCAGCCTTCAGCAGACACCACACTGATCAGTCAGCGGCCACCAACAGCAGACAAGATCCTCTGCCAGCAAAGAGATTACAGCTCTCTGAAAACTCAGGTGATGGTTAGCACTTTTTAGCTACAAAGCATTTTTAATTTAAGGTATGTACATTTTTTTAGACACGATGCTATTGGACGCTTAATAGACTCCAGTGCAGTGTCAATATACAATATACCTGTTATATACACTGGGAGCCCAAAATATTCATTTGATTCACTTTATTGCAATACTCACTTTATTGTGGTGGTCTGGCGCTGAACTCGCAATAGTTTGGGGGTATTCCTTCGTTAATCAGGTTGTAATGAACATCCTCAGACATGTCTTTGGGCTTTTTAAAATAATGTTTTAAGCTTGTTGATTTTGAGAGCGAGAAAATGTGAGCAGGGGAGGGGCAGAGAGAAAGGGAAAGAGAGGGCGAGAGAGAGAATCCCAAGCAGGCTCCACACTGTCAGCATGGAGCCCGACAGGGAGATCCAACTCATGAACCGTGAGATCATGGCCTGAGCTGAAACCAAGAGTTGGATGCTTAACCGACTGAGGCATGCGGGTGCTCCTGGACATTTTTATACAAATGTCTTTATAAGAAATTCTTGCCAGTGGAAAAGATAAAAGAGTATCTGAATTAAAAAAAAAAAATTTGTTTAACGTTTATTTTTGAGAGAGACAGAGACAGACCGCCAGAGAGGGAGACACAGAATCCAAGCAGGCTCCAGGCTCCGAGCTGTCAGCACAGAGCCCGACGTGGGGCTCAAACCCACGAACTGTGAGATTGTGCCCCGACCTGAAGTTGGATGCTTAACTGACTGAGCCCAAGAGTGTCTGAATTTTAAATTTTTGAGAGCTATTGCCAAATTGCACTTTAATTTCATGCCCACTAAGTTTTGTTTTTCAGATTAACTGGAAGTTTGTACCTTTTGACCCCATCTCCCCATTTCCTGTACCTCCACCCTCTGCCTCTGGCAACCACCGATCTAGTGGACTGTTTTAACAAGCTTTCCAGGTCACTCCAACGAGTGCTGAAGTTTGAGAACCTCTCCTTTAACATCTCAAAATAAATAAACTAATAAAACATGATCTCCTTTAAACTTCCCAGCGATCCTCTGGGGCTGGTGCTTCCATTATGCCCGTGTCACAGATGAAGAAACAGATTCGCAGAGAGGGCTAGACACTTGTCCGAGGTCGCATACTTAGCAAATGGTGAAATTCAAAAGGGACCCATGATTCTAATCCCCTCTCTCTCTGCAGACAGGGAACGGAGGCCCTGAAGGGGCTTCCCTAGGGAGCGGAATTGCATTCACCTAACTCCAAATTACACACATCCAACCCCTTGAACAATGCAGGGATGAGGGCCACTGACCTTCCCCCGGTCAAAAATCATGCGTAACTCTTGCCTCCCCCAAAACTTACTAGCCTCCTGTTTACCGGAAGCCTTACTGATAGCAAAACGGCTGATTGACACATATTTGGTCTGTCATATGTGGTACATCCTGTATTCTTAACAATAAAGGAGGCTGGAGAAAATACAGAGTCCTAATGTACTGCATTGAAAACATCTGTGCAACAGCTCAGGTCAAACCCATGTTGTTCCAGGGTCAAGCGCATTTATAAACGTTTGTATATGTATTTACACTTATGGGCCAGAGTCTTCTGAGCATGGTGGAGTGTAACATCCAGACACCGTACTAGGGGCTGCAGATCCAAAGATCTTTCTGGTTCTCGTAGCCCTGGGGGGAGACAGCCGTACACATGATTGAGTCATGGTGGGAGAAGCAGCTTGCAGAGAGCATCTAAGGAGGCAGGAAAGGCTCCAATGACCCTTGGTCCATTAGGTAGGTAGAATTTTCTAGAACCCAGGAGCCAAATATTTGAGATTGTTATGGGGCAGGAAGCTGACGGACCGTTTTCCAAAAGTGTCCCGAGGAATCCGAGAGACGGAGAAGCGTAATCAGCACCTGGAAAAGGCCCATTTCTTGCGTGTCTACCAGACGGGAAGGGGCTTCGCTCAGTGTGTGCCCTTAGCACCGGGTCATCTAAAATCCACTCTGCCCTACTTTTGTTCATCACTGTTGCTGAATCCCACGCCTCAGCAGAGGAAACCTGAGGAGGTGGGGCCGGCTGAGGGAGTGCTTTTAGGAATGCAACACCGTGGGGAGGCACAGGAGTGGGGAGGGAGAGCCAGGGAGCCCTTGTTGTTGGCAAAGTCTTAGTTCCACCACTAAGTGGCTGTGTGGGCTGAAGAGAGCCTCTGTGTTTGAGGCCCCAGGCAAAGGGGGATGGACTATAGTCCTTTCTTTTCTGTTTTAAATTTATGTATTTATTTAAGTAATCTGTACACCCAATGTGGGGGTTTGAACCCATAACCCCCAGATCAAGAATCACACGCTCTTCCAACTGAGCCAGCCAGGCGCCCCTGGACTAGTTATTTCTAAATATCCTCTCTAGCTCTGTGATCCTACAGAAGACGGTTCAGCAAGCTTTCTCCGCAAAGAAATAGTAAATATTTTTGGCCTCGTGGATCATACATCTACCCTGCCGGAGAAGGAGTGCGCAAACCCTAAGCAGTTTATGTCCTTAATAAATAGAAGTCCTCTCACTTTGTGGCTACTGTTTCATGATCCGCCCCGGGCACAGTTTTCCTTTGTTTGAGCCTGGACACCAGCTTGGGACTTCTTTCTCGGTTGCACATAAAAGTCCAGAACACGTCATCTCTGCCTTAAAGTGACTTTACAGACACCTCACTCTTCCTCGGATCTAGTTTGAAAGGTTTAGCCGAGTCTTGGCTTTAAAAAGTTTTTGTGGGGGAAAAAAAAAATGGTTGCATGTGGATTCTTTCCAAAGCAGCTCAGAGACTTTTTCCCTCATAGTCTGTTCCCCTCCTGCCCCACCCCCTACCCATGACCACTCCCCACCCCTCCTCCTTACACTTAGTCGAGGCTTCCTTTCCAGTCCCTACAACTGGGCTCATATCAAGATAGCAGGGCTTCACCTCTAGCTTCTGGAATTTCTATCTTTCCTGAATTGCTCTGCGTTACTTAGCACATCCTACGTTAGCTCTTAAAATCTAGCCTTCCATGGCTCCTCATTGGTCCAGAGGGTAAGGCTTAATTTCTGTCTCTCATTTCGCTACCAGTTAAAAAAAAAAATCATGTTAACATTGTAGTGGTATTACTTGGCTCAGTAGATATGTTTTCAGTGAGACTGAGAGACGCCAGAAAAGGCTCAACACTCAGATCTGGCAGGCTTCCAGCATCCTCTGCTATCAGCTTTGGTATCCTGTGAAACAGAAAATTCTGGGCTCATTCTTGATTTGAAAGTTTTTATTAAAAAAATATTTTCACGGGGCGCCTGGGTGGCGCAGTCGGTTGAGCATCCGACTTTGGCTCAGTTCATGATCTCACAGTGCGTGAGTTCGAGACTCACATCACAAACCCGCGGTTCATGAGTTTGAACCCTGCATCAGGCTCTGTGCTGACAGCTCAGAGCCTGGAGCCTGCTTCGGGTTCTGTGTCTCCCTCTCTCTGCCCCTCCCCTGCTCATGCTCTCTCTCTCAAAAGTAAATAAACTTAAAAAAAATTTTTTTTAATGTCTTCTCTGGACATTTATTCCCTGAGCGCAAATAGATACTTTTTTTTTTTTTTAATGAAAATAACGTTTCCAGCACTTAAAGCATTGGCAAATATAGTCATCAGTATGATTTTGAGGAGAAACAGAAAACCTGTCGAGTTGCTAAAGCAGTTATGGGGAATTTTTTTCTCCTGGATGAACGCTAGCAATGACGACCACAGACACGGAAAACATTTTAACACTTCATAAAATTCTTTTCCGACAGCGGGAACATAGAAGCCAAATTTCCCTTGGCAGAAATTAAAAAAAAAAAAAAAAAAAAAAAAAAAAGGTTTAGCCGAGATGTTCCTAAGAAGTGAAGGGTTTCAGAAAGAGCTTTTCAGGCAGAAGAAACGTGGATGGTGACACCATCCAGAAAGAGGGGTCGTGGTCCATGGAAGACCAGAAACCCCTCCTATTTCACTCAGGTGCTTAGTGCCCTGCCTGGTATGTAACAGGGACCGGTGAATACTTGTGGATGAATCGCATCATTCATTCAAACACCTGAGGTGTTGCGGTTTTAGTCAAGAAAACAGATGAGAGTGGCCAGGGAAGGCGCCGCCTCTCTGACCAGAATCCTGCCCTGTCTATGGTCTGCCCCACCCCCGGGTGCATGCTGCCCACGCACTCTTAGGGTTGAAATGGGGCTTGAAACCCGCAGTGCTGCGTGCAGACACAACGTCCCCCCAGTGAGGCAGAAAGGGGGCACATGCATGGAGGGATATGTGACCTACTGTTCTGTGCTCAGCTCAGGAGCCTTGGCATCCTGGCTGGGTCCTGGCAGATGCTTGCTCTGTGTAGATATTAAGAAAAAAAAAAAAAAGGATCAAAGTCAATGATACGATAAGGACTGCTGGGTTTTCACAATGAAAATGGAACTGAGGGGACTGTCTGGTCAAGCCCTTTCACTATAGAGTAGACGAGAAAACCAAGACTCAAGAGGCTGAACTGACTTTCTGAAAGTCACCTGGCTAATTGATGGTCGAGCTCGGCTTAGAACGAGGATCTCTTCATGCTACGTCAAAAGCCTCTCCCCTGTCTGCTGTTTTCAAGGTCTAAGATGAGGGTGACGCCATTTCCTATCATAAATATATAAAGCAAATTTGCATGGTAATTCTAACCTCTCCGGCTTCCAGGTTGAAGTGATGTAAGAGGACCGTAATACCACCTGCGGCACGATTCTCAACAGAAGTATATTCTGCGTATGCTACTTGAAGGAGGATGGCATATGAGAGCCAAGTCCACTGGGATCATGGCGTATTCAAACACCCCAACATTTAGAATGTGTTCTGCAGGTTTTAGGTTCCAGGCCAATTTCCAATGCCGCCCTCATTTCCGTCTATGGTCTTTGATCAACAGCTGATGGTTGTACTGAGGTCTTCGATACGCTTAGAGCCCGGGGGTGATGTTCCCTGGGGAGGTGGGGAAGGCGAAGAGTAAACGGCCTCTGTTTCTGTTTAGTCTAAAATCTTACTAGAAGAAAAAAACCCGAAAACCCCCAAACCTGCCGCACAGAAAATAACTAGAAAGGAATGAGATATTCAAGTGCTGCAGAAGGCAGGAGACGGGGACAGGGGGTGTGGGTTACACGAGGAGGAAGTGTGACAGACGCGGGGTTCCAGTTCTGGCACGGGGCCGAGGGAAATACCTGAGGCGAGGGACGTAGCGTAGGCACCAGTGTGGAGGGGGGAGGAGGGCAGGGCTAGAGGCAAAGGCTGCATTTTGTAACCAGACCGCGGCATTTGTATTCCATGTGGAGCCAACACAGAAGGTCACTGAACGCTTCTTCAACTCCACCTGTGTAAGCTATAAATTTACAGCTATAATATCCTCCTCTGATCATTTTCGCTGTTCATGGAAGCATCCCTACCCACGATGACCGAGAGCAATCTGGACAATGAGAATGAGCCAAGCGTCTTGGGTTCTAGTCTGCCCCCAAATTGCTGAATGACCAAGGCCTATCGCGTCTGCTCTGGGATCTCAGTTTCCTCCTCTATAAAATGAGAGGGTTTGAGCCAATGGGTCTCTGACATCCTCCAAGTTCTGCTTTGCAGTCCCGCTCATTATATTTATGGCACGTATCCTTAAATTAATATTAATAAACCCTTCTCCACTGCCGTCTGCTTTCCCAATTGCCTTTCCCCCACGTTGCTCCCTTCCTCCTCTTCTCTCTTACTGGGAAGCTTGTTGGGGAAGTACCAAAGTGGGAATATCATGGAGTGTTTAAATTTTCATTAGACGTGTGTGTGTTGTAACAAGGCATGCACAATTGATCATCTTGGCATGCATATTAATAATTGAATGCTGTGGTACATGCTTCCTGAACTTTACAAACAGCTCCTCTCTGAGCTTCGAATTGACAAGCTTTACTCATAACTGCAAAACTGGAAATGGGCAGGCCTATGGAATATACATTTTTGAAGGGCAAAGAAGACCAAAACCCCAAAGTCTCTCAGTCGGAAAAACTGGGGAGGTTTCTGCCACACGGACAGGCTAAGAAATGACATAAACATGAGTCAAGGATGACATAAGGGTGAAATGTCCTAAGAGTGAAATGAGTCACCTGTGCTGATGTTTTTTTTTCTTTTGTTTCTATATCCAGCAGATGAGATCTACCCAGCTGGCCCGGAAAAGACGAGAGAGCTCCAGCTGCCACACTGGGATAGATGGCATCCTCAACTAACTTCTTTCGTAACTGCACATCCATGGTCAGAAGTGAAAAAGGATCCCAAACGAAAGTGAATGGATGCTGAACTCCCCAAACTCTTGGTTGGGTCAGGTGCTGCCCCTTGAGGCCTGAAGCCAAGGTTCAGATGGAAACAATGCCTACTGGATTAGATTTAATAGCTGGTCCTGGGGTGAAGGCCAGAGATAGGAGTGGGGTGAGAACCTGAACAAATGTCCGCATAACGGAAAACCAACAGGGCTAGGAGGTAACTCCCGGACCTCGATGTAAATCTTGAAATAAATCACAACTTTCTCTTTATGTGATTCTTCGTGGCTCTTGATTTCTTTTCCCCTTTCGAGCAAATGCTACCTGCTCGAATACGAAAGCCAGGAAAGTATGACTAGCAAAGTGAGGAGATGGGTGCCTCTTATCCAGTTTAAAGGACTAACACTTAATGAAATTTTCCTTCTCCTATTTCCAGTAAAATCTATGCAGGGAGCCAACCTTTTGCCATGCTTGGAGCTTTGCAGAAATGTGCCTGGACTTCCCGGAAGTTGTTAAATGAGCCCTCCCTTCAGGACACCAGGCCAGCCCCACCTGCTGTGATAAGCCAGTTCATCAATGTACCTGCTTTTCCTATGGCCTCAGAACAATTTCCCGACACTCGTGGCTTTCCAACAGAAAGGCCGCCATGGAATGCCGTGGAGAAGGGCACCGGCACCGTGGAGATCTTTCACATGGGAGGGTGCACTCATGCTAACTGCCAAACGACGAGATTTCCAGCCACTCGGGGGAAAGAAAACTGAGCTGCCATTCCTGAATTTTGGGGCTAAACAATCATGATCTAATTCGAAATGGGAAGGGCAGGATGTGATTCCTGGCGTGTTTTCCGGGAAGTATTCGTGCAGGTAAACGGGAGTATGGCTGGTTCTGCTTTTGGCAAATGCAAGCAAGCGTGTCAATCCATGTGGACTTCCGCCGTCATTATGTCAGAAGCAGCCCCCTGTACGGACACCGACCCCCGTCCCACCACGCCGAACCGCGTGGGGGTAAGCGGAGAAAACGTGGTTGAGACAAACGTAACTGCCCCAGACACGAAACGAGATGTGTTTAACCTTCAGAGGGTGATGAAATGTGCACACACCTAGCAGCTTGGCCACGTTGCTGCTACTATTTGCGTGATGACAGGTAGGCTTCAGCTCCCCTGTGCGTCTGGGGGGTAGTCATCTTTGCAAAAGCACACGGGAAAGAGTGGAAAAGTCTGAGGCTGTTCACTGGGACGTGCAATCTTCCTGTTCTACCCTAGAGCCTTGATTCCAGCTCCGGCTCCCCTCTAAGGTCTCTCCCACCTTCAAGGTGTCCTGACGGGTCTCAGCCATCAGGGCCCGCGAAGGCCCCTCAGGTCCGCCATGGCCGGGATGGGCACCACGGAGACAGCACTGTGGGCTGGTGGCGTCCGCTGGGACTTTCCAGTCTCTGCTGGCTGCTGAAATACTTCCCCAGAATTAAAGTCCGGGGCTGAGGGTAGGGGGGTGTCTCTCACGGACAGGTTGTGGGACAGGTAGGACTGAGGAATGCCAACATGAATTCTTCTGCTGACTCTTCCACGCAAATACCCCCCCAGCCTGCTCCGGGGGGTCCGGTAAAGTACAGCAGTTCCCGCCGAATGCACAGCTACTGGGCTTCTCGATCTGTGTGATTATGCCTGCGGAGTCGAGGCCCGGGACCCCCGGACTGCGCTGCTACTGATACCAAACTACTCTCCAAGGTCCCCGGGAACTTCTGAACGGTTTCAGGCTTCCTTCCTGCTGCCCTTCCCATTACTCACGCACTCACTTACTCATCATCCTGTTCCTATGTTCCAGACACTTGGGGTGCGTGGAAGACTAATCAGCAAAAGCCGACGAATTATCACACCACTGCACATTTGCTAAGTGCTCTGGAGGACCTTGAACTCGCAGTGGGTGGTGAGCCTATGGGGGAGGGGGTGTGTTGAAAGGCCTCTCTGAAGGGTGGGCTCTCAGCCAAGACCTAAAGGATGGGAAGGATTCACGCATGTGGGGTGGGGGGAAGTGCAAGTCAGACAGAGGGACAGAGGTGCAAAGGCTCTGGGGTGGGAGTTGGTTCTGAAGGGCTCAGCAGGAGGGAGGCCCATGGGGAGGACGCGTGGAGAGTCAAGGGAAGACGGAGCTGAAGAGGCAGGTGTGGAGAGCCCGCAGGCTGCGGAGGGAATATTATTCGTGCAATGGGAAGCTACTCAAGGGGCTGAAGTGGGGAGATACGATGTGAATCCCACTAGGCAACGTGTGAAAAACAGATCGGACAGGAGTAAAAGTGGGATGGGAGGGGCCGCGTATGGCAGGAACTGCAAAATGCCTCTGGGCCGCCATCCACCTCCCCCCCCCCCCCCCTTCTTTACTCTGAGACCTCCGGTTTTATTCTGGGGAGCAATGGGTCCCGTCAGAAAAGCATATTTCCCATTTTCCTTGTAGCTAGGCACCAACACGTGTAATAATTCTGCACAACGAGACAGAAACGGAAGGCTGTTGGGGTTCTTTGGGCAAGTTTTGCTGTCTCGCTCTGAAGGTGCCACCCTGTCCTCTTTCTTTTCTTTCCCCTTCTTTTTATCTTGCGTGATTTGAGCCTGTAAAAAAAGACATGACGGGGGCCTCCTCCTTCTCCCTCCTTCCTTCTTCCCTTCCCCCTCTTCCCCTCCTCCCTTCCTCCTCCTCCTGCCTCTTCTTCTTCTCCCTCCTCCCCTCCCCTTACTTCCCTCCTCCTCCCTCTCCTCCCCCTCCTGGCTGTGCAGTGTGGGAAGAGTTCTTCAGGCCTGCTTGTGGCCAGATGCTTGCTCATCCAGAGGTCCCACAGTAGGAAGCGCATTGTTGCAACAGACCTCAACCTCATGGTCCAATGCAGCCTCGATTTATCAGGAATATAGTGCTGATGTTTGGATCCCCCAGCCTAGGCCAGCTCACCCCTGGGTAATGTTAGGCACGTGGCGTGGCATTCTTCCAGCCACAGGATCTGGGCCTCTTTTTAACACATGCTTCTTCCCACGGGTATTGCCAAAGAACACCAACCTTCCCTATTCTAATGCGTGGTTCCCTTCCTACTTCGCTGTTGGAGTCAAGGGTTGAGTCTTCCCTGCCAGGTGGGACAGTGAAGTCACGGGAACGAAAATATATTATGAAATTGATGCTGGTGAGCAAGAGGTACCCGGAATATCCCAGTGTTCAGGCACCTGGTTTGCCGTCACTCTGCAGGGGCTGTGTTTTTAAGAGTCGAGTGGCCTTTCCCTCTCTTCCTTTTCTCCATTACCAATCCAGCCTTACCTCCCCTCCACCTGCTAATCCATGCTGCACGGCCCTCCTTTTAAAGGGGGCATCGAGGGGCGCCTGGGTGGCGCAGTCGGTTAAGCGTCCGACTTCAGCTCAGGTCACAATCTCGCGGTCCGTGAGTTCGAGCCCCGCGTCGGGCTCTGGGCTGATGGCTCGGAGCCTGGAGCCGGTTTCCGATTCTGTGTCTCCCTCTCTCTCTGCCCCTCCCCCGTTCATGCTCTGTCTCTCTCTGTCCCAAAAATAAATAAACGTTGAAAAAAAAAATTTAAAGGGGGCATCGATATTAGTGTTTCTCACCCTATCCCTAGTAACCCTAACTTCAGAACTGCTGGACCGACACGGTCACGTGAAGAAGGGTCATCCCTCAGAGTAGGAATCACGAGAAGGTGGTCTGAGAATGGTCTGAGGAGACAGCACTTCTGCTCTTTCCCATTCCTTTTCTATAAAGACAGGTGTCCCGGGTTGATCTCCCACTGGATATCTGGTCACCTATCAGAGTTCACGTTTGAGGGTTTCTTACGTATTTTAATGCTGCCGCGAACAAGGCCTGACAACAGAGTCATAGAAAACCCTTTTCCACTCGAGAGCCTGGTTTTTCACGCCCCTCTCTCTTCTCATCCGAACAGATACATTATCCCTTGGGTTTGCACCGATGAAAGAGGCGCTCGACATTTTGGCACGTTATATCATTGAAAATAATACTTGTTCTCAGAATGAATATGTAAATCGCATATAGCCCCGTCCCACATGGCACCCTGCACCTGGTATGGGATGGAGAACGGCATTGTTACAGTGTCATTCGGTGGCTTTTACTGGCCCGGGGAACATCCGCAACTGTAATGCATTATGCCACTGTGACGTTAACTACAGACACAGACAGAGTGCCCATAAAAAAAATATACGCCCTTTTTTTTTTGAATAGAGCCCTGGGTAATTACCCCGACTATTGTTCTATGAGCAAGCCCATTTAGACCCCTTCATCAATTTAGGGTCTGGACGTGAAAAATCACCAGCATTAAGCGGTTAAGGCAGTCTGCTTTCCAGATGAAGAAAGGACAAAAAACAATAATACTGCAGAAAACCCTCCTCTACTCCTGAGTTGCCCACGTCGACAGCCAGAGCTCACCTCAAATAAAGGATCCTGGGGAGGAGTTTTTCTGATGATACCTTCATCCTAAACAGAGCTCAAGGACAATGTGTTCGGGGTCTGCTTCCTACTGTCCCAGCCCTGGGAGGACACACAGGTCTGTGGGGACGGCCCCCAGGTAAAGGGTGGCCACCCTGCAGGTGTGCTGTGAGCTGCGGTGGGTCCAGCAGGCACAGAAGCATCTGGTGCCCTGCCCCGGTGGCCGGGTTTGGTGTTCTGAGGAAAAGCTACAGAAATGTTGCTCACCTTGAGAAGTAAGCTCTCAGGGCGGGGTCCGTGTTCCTCCAAGTTGCCACAGAACATGAAATCGGTTATGAGGTGTGCCATTTGATATGGAGTAAAATGGGAAATTATTGATCTACTTACCCCCACATGAAAACAAAAACTAAATGAATACAAAAGAAAAGGCAAAACCACAGCAAAACAGATGGCCCCCCCCCAATTTTACTTACATTGGGTGAGGATTCCAGTTAAGGCATTTTTAAAATTCTCCTTGGCTTCTTCCATCTCCTGCTCATGGGTGGCTTTTTCGTTCATCAGCCGGCGGACGTGGCTATTGGCTGACTGCACCATGGAATAGAACTGGTTGGCAGAACGCCGATTAACTTCCCCTCGCTCAATCCAGGAGAGTAGCACTGTGATAGCCTCTGAAAACTTGCTATCATCTGGAAATGGAAAACCACCAAGTACAAATCATGCCAAGGCAAGGACACGTACTTTACCCGGGTTCTTCTCAAAAGACAGAACATGGACCATCTTAACGGATACATCTTTGGAACTTGACAAATTAGCTTCCCTAAGGCTAACCGTGCTAGCGTTTCTTAGCCTTCCCTTTCACATCTGACTCTATGGTGTCACAGAGCCATCCAAGAAATACTTGGTAGCTCACTCTCTCATCTACCAACCCGGTGAGCTTAGCTTTAGATCTGTTCTGGGCATTCTTGGTAACATGGCGCACCAAATCCTGATTTCTCTTTCTCAAGAGTGGCTCAGAAAACTGTCATTAACCTGTTGGGGCCCTACTGCATTTTTCAAGATTCTCTTATCAGATCTATTATACAGTGAAACTAGTTGTATGACTTAGATTCAGCTGAGTTAGTGGCAAAATACGGATGACAGATTAGACTATTTTAAAACCGGATGTAACGGAAGATATTGTTCCCAAAGTGGTTGTAGGAATTAGTTCTTTTTCTGCTCCAGTTCAAAACTAGTTTCGCTTTACATTTAATAGAACAGCCTCGATTCAGCTGAAAAGCAAAACATTTCCTTGTTTTCAACAAAAGAGGGCTTGTTCCCTGAGTGGTCAGTGTTCTCTGTGGAAGCCATCTGGAAGCCTACTAGAGTCCACGTGAACTTGGTTCGAGGTATGTGTGTGTTGTGGAGGGGGTGGGGTGCACGGAGTGGGCAATGAGGTTCCACCTGTAAATAAATGATAAAGTTTATCTGAAAGAAAACAAGTAAACTTGCCTGTTTGGGAATGGTTACTGGAACAGACCTGTGTTGTATGGCTTAGAAGTAGAAAAAAAAAGCAAGTCTGAAGGTAATTAAGTTAATTAGAACTGGAAGCTGTATGTCAATTATCACAACATTAATCGATCCTACTGCTGAAGGCTCACTGCGTACTTCCCAGGCAAACTGGAGGGGAGAAGTCTTGCACCTGAATTTTTCTACCCTTGGAACATGTGACTTAAGGAAAATATCCTACATTTTTCCAGAAAACGAGGTAGACTCTGAATTCTAAAAATTGGGAGCAAAATTACACTGGGCGATTCAGATTCTTACGAATTTATTTGGTAAATACTGAGTGCCTATTATGTTCCCTCTCCTGGAGGAACATCAAAAACCTCCTTATGCGTTGTGTGTGTGTGTTTGTGTGTGCATTTATTTCCTATGTTATATATTGTGTATATATGCATACAAACACATATACATATATACCCCCCAGATGACTGGACGGAGCGTGATTCATGTTTGGTAAAGGAGTTCTATTTTATCTCATTCACCAGATGTTCTTTAATCAACCACTGCTGTTGGCATGTTAGACAGCATACAAAGCCTTCGTTCGTGGGGGTGATTTGTGAATTTCATAGTGCGCCGTAGAAACACCATTAGTACCTTTTCTGCCAGAGTCCCTCTCCCAGACGGGGGCACAACTTCCTTGCTGTGGCTGTTGCTTGCCCAGAGGTACGCACCCGGAACAAAGGCAGGGTCAGCCTGACCCAGGGTGCGTGGAGCGTGCTCTTTTTCCATGGTGGAAGTAGCGATCGGACACACGCTACCCATCAGCACCCACCGAGGCCCTCTCCCCCTGAGGCGGAGGCAGTCTGGGGTTGGGGATCAAAGCCTTTTTTCAGGGCAAACCTGCCCCCCTCTGCCCTCACACTTGGGCCAGAGGAGAGAACTGGCCCACTGGGCACCCTGCGAGGGAAAGACGCCCTTCCTCGAAAATCTCCACGCACAGGCACAGAACACACGCGTGCAGTCTCACAGCTGGCTCATCCAATTTTGTTAACTCCGGAATTTCAGGCTGAGCTCAACCCTCGGTGAACTCCAGCTGCAGTGGTTTCTTATCTCATTTCATGGACCGGAGCGGCTTGTGTAAGATAAAATCCATCATACAACTTAACATTACGTTCAGCCCATGGAGAGGCCCATAATTTAGCATTATGTTTGTGAGAGGCCCACTGTGACCGTTACAGTCAGAATAAATTTTGCCTCCCGCGCATACTCGCTACCTCTCTCCCCGCCAATAGATGTTAGGAGAATGGACCTCCCAAAAGACAGCATGAATAAACCTAACACTTTTAAGAAGTCTTTTTTTCCTCCCCTCTTAAAAAATAACAACAAAAAAGAAAACACTGACTTCATGTACCATTTTTCGCCTTTCCTGGGACTTTTATCTGTATATAACACAGAGGGGAAAAAAAAACCCTCTAAGATTTTGTTGTCAACCTTACAAGGAGATAGAACATCCCCGTTCCATCTGTCTTTCCCTCCTGTTACTGGTTGTTCTTCCTTCTCTTGCTTGTGGTAACTCAGTTCATAAATACACTAATTTACTGTCAGGGAGAACACACTTAAAATTTAAAAATGTGTGCTTGCTCAAATGGCCTGAAAACCAAACTTTATTTTTCTTCCTGTCTAGGACGGAGGGCATAAGTTCACCAGCAGATCAGAGTTAATTGATAGTTTTCAGAAAGAGAAACAGCAGTTTTAGGACTGGGCAATTGAAAATATACAATTTAAAAAGTAAGCAGGGGGGGCACCTGGGTGGCTCAGTCGGTTGAGCGTCCGACTTCAGCTCAGGTCACGATCTCACGGTTCGTGAGTTCGAGCCCCGCATCAGGCTCTGGGCTGATGGCTCAGAGCCTGGAGCCTGCTTCCGATTCTGTGTCTCCCTCTCTCTCTGCCCCTCCCCCATTCATGCTCTGTCTCTCTCTGTCTCAAAAATAAATAAACATTAAAAAAAATTTAAAAAAAGTAAGCAGGGAAGAGATTTGCTCACATTTTAACAAGTGTTAAAAAATATGTAGCACAAGTCAATAGCACGCAAAATTCCATTAGTTTAGCTTAAAAGATGTATGTAGTTTCGAGGACTCCCAATTTCATCCTCATTTCTGAACTTTCTGAAACTTCCAGGCCAATATATAATTGATGTACTGACATGCAAATTAAATGTGAAAACATTAGTTAAGGCACAATCGGTAAGTTCGGTCAGTATCTGTTGCTACGTAAGAAGTGACTTTATATTAATTAAGACTAACTCAGCAACGCACTCTGAATGGCTACAGAAGTGTATTGGGAGCGGTCATTTTCAATACCCAACTGTAAGTTCAATTTTGGATTCAGTGGAAAGATCACTGAGAAAACAGAAAACAATATAAACTAATTTAAACAGGATTTAGATGGCAGCATTATTAAAGCTATTCATGTGAAAAGAAATTAACACTGCTCATAAAAATCACATCAAAGATGCATTTACAAAAATTCCAAATACTTCCTGTGAACATGCTCAGGCATAACTCTGAACACGGGTGCAGTTTAGAAACTAGAATGGGCAGACGTGCCTTTTTCCACAGCAAGAGCTGGGAAAACTGCCGTATTAACGGGCGAATATGGACCATTGGCTCCTTAAAAATCGTGCAGTGTTTTCTAACCAGGGTCCTTACCACGTCCCACCTGGGTTACCGCACATGTCTGCTCCATGGCTTTTCTTGATTTGCATTTTCCCCTTCATCCCCCGTTCCCTTACCATTCTCCTCTTTGGGGAGCACCATGGCCACGCCTCCCTGCCTTCCCATGCTCTGTGTGCTCATTCCAGGAGCCTTCACGTTTCTGGACACCTGGATAACTGTTACGTTTCCCTCAAGATTCAGCCTCAGTGTCTTTCATCAAAACAGCTTTTCTGTAAACCTACCAGGAATTGGGGCGTCCATGTGGTACGTGCTACGTTTTCACAATTCCCTCCACATCCTTCTACTAAAACATCAGTCACTCTGTATAGTCAATGGTTGGCTTATGGATCTGCCTCCAGTTTTGAAGGGCTAACGTGAGAATGAAACGTCTAAAACATACTGCAATCTTCTAGTCACTCTGAGTTTTTCGCTTGGCAATTTATCTATATTTGGTTACACTATTTCTAATAGACTTGCAGTGATTCTCGCTAGAGAGCCACAAATTCAATGGTCAGAAGTTCGGAAACATCAGTTAGTAATCAACATTTTTTTAAAGCTTATTTATTTTGAGAGAGAGAGAGAGAGAGAGAGAGCGAGAGAGAGCGAGAGCGAGCACTGTCATTGCAGAGTCAGATGCGGGGCTTGAAATCTGAAACTGTGAGATCATGACCTGAGCCTAAGCCACACGCTTAACTGACTGAGCCACCCAGGCGCCCCAGTAATAAACATTTTAATTTCATGTTAAAGAGTGTTTTCACATTGTCTCCCAGAGATAAATGTTCTCTGGCACTTAGGCTAGCTGGTCCTTTTATCCTTCAGGCCTCTGAGGTCATCGCCACTGGCAATGAAAGTTAAGAATGATGTCAGATAATCACAGAGAAGCAGAGCCTTCTGCAGAAAGGCGCTAACCAGCTTATCAAATGACTCAAAAATCTTTTTGAAAGCATTTTTAATTCTGGGAAGATAATGATTGTTTTTAGTTTTGTGAGGAATAAATAATATTGTAATGACTATTATCCCTTTACTGTCACTACCTGAATCCCATACCCATCTCATTTTGTTTTCTGGCTCCTTCAGACTTCATCAACCTCCTTCTCTGTCCCTCTCTTCCATGTTTATTGAGCACCTGTGACATAGGAGGCACTTCAAAAACTGCATATGGGATAAATCTTCGCCATTCAAAGACTAAGCTTGAGCCTCATTTGGGAGCTCCTTGAAAATGCAGACTCACCCTGACTCAGGCTTCCTGATTCAGAATCTCCTACTCTAAGCGATTAAAATGCACATTAAAGTTTTGGAAGCACTGGAAGAAATCAGTCAATGAAAACCAGGGAAACTGGCTGGGAGCTCATCTATGTTAAAAGATCATGAGACCTTGACATGGAAAGTGGCACTTGAGATAGTGGAGGTTACTGAAAGGGTTTGATGTGATTCTTCTGAGCTCTGTGAATCCCTGTCCCTAACCTCCCTGCCCCCATTTAAAGAACAGGTGCTTAAACATCCGTCATCCCTGTCCCAGAAAAGAAACTGTGAAAAAAATGTCAAAGACTTGGAAATGGGCATAGAGACTACTGCAGATCTTTGTAGCGGAATCCTGGGCATGGCCCAGAAGACCCTCTCCATCGCCCCCCAGCCCCCGGAATTATCTGATTCTATAGGGGAATGAATCTTTAATTGCCTTTGACTAGGCTATCTTACAAGCCTTTAGGGACAGAACATAGATTGTGGAGAGCTGATAACAATGCAAATAATTCTCCATAACAACACAGATGAACTATCGTCCAGTAGAAAATACCAATCATTATAAAGCACATTTTCTTTTGAACCAGTTTTAACGCCTTACTGATTCTCTCATTAATGAATGAGTCAAACAAAATCATAGGCACGTGTCAATTTTATATTTGTAAGTTATGGTTCCACTGCCAGAGCATGCTTTAGCCACCTTTGAACTGTAGCTCCTCAAAGGCCAGGTCCGTGCTATAGTTGCATGTGTAACTCTAGGACAAGGACACAGAGCCCAGGACTCAGCAGGTGGGAACGTGGTGAACTTCAATCAAAGTGACAAACCGATAATCAAGGGGGAAAAGGCCTCAAACTGGTAAGCAGGTTTTTTTTTCCCCCTTTGTGTGCAGAGGGAGATCTGGCCTTGATTTTCAGAACAATAGGGAGGATGAGAGCCAGGCCATGAGCACTGAATATGAAAACTTAGGCGGGCTGTAGTACCCTTATTTATGGCTGGGTCTATAAAGGAATAACAGGAGAGGAGATCAGTGTTTGAATAACACATCCCAAGAATGAGATAAAAGGAAGATGTACTACAACACATTTTTTTCCTCCAAAAATGGGGATATAGACACACGTACACACACACACACACACACACACACACACACACACACACACAGTGAATGCTGTCACTGATTTCTGGCGTTTATGATAGCTGGAAATAGCTCACAGTGTGGAGTCACATAGTGATCCAAGCAGAATGGGGATTCCAGGATGGCCCAAGCACTCCTACTACAATAGTCCTAAAACGTCCCTCAAGCCTGGACATCTCTAAGCAAGTCTCCATTCTTCTGGCTACTCAATTAACCATTAAAAGGGGTGTTACCTTATCTATCCCCCAAATCACAGATAGCAGGAGAGGCGAGACAAATGGTTAATGCACTCCTCTCCCTTCAACACGCACACACACACACACACACACACACACACACACAATCTCCCCCAATTACTCAGTACCTGTAAAAATGAAAAAAATTAAGGGAGGGGGTGGCAATATGAAAATGCACTGATTATTCCTGCTTTGGGGTCATGCAAAACGTTTCTAGGTGAAACGGCCTGTCTTGCCTCTGTGAAGGTCAGTGACGCCCACGGAAGTGATTCTCCAACAGCCTCCTGTGCTTATTTCCCTTGCCCTAAGACGGAAGCCTGGCTTTTAGCTAATGGAACTTCCACTTGGCTTAGAGCATTATTGATTTTTACTTTCTTGGAACCATAAATATTGACAACCGCCGCAGCAAAATGCCGGCAGCCCTCCCTCCCCCTGTCCCTCTGGCAGGCTGACACTGGGCCATTCTGTATGCAAATCAGAGCCTAGCCCTCCGGAAATTATGAATGCGGATCCCAGGAGAACTGAATTCCTGAGGACACATCAGGGGATCCCAAGGGCACTGCTTCAAAGCTTTGTCAAAACTCCACCTGATGGCACAGAGAAACTCTTCATTTCATCGCATAATGAAAGATTATGCGAAGCTTTCCAAAGGGGGGAAAAGTACACAAAAACTTTTAAATGCTCTTGCCAGGAGAAATCTCCAGTGAATGAGGATATCATCTTTCTCACCGTCTAATCAATCTCTTCCTTCCCCCATCCAAACACAGGGTTCCTCCAGGGGTGGATGGTCTGTGTTAGACACACTGAAATTCATTATCTCATCTGCCTGGTGCTACTGTTTCCAATAAAGTGTAATTATGGTGTTATTGAGCTCCTGCTCACTTTCTCAAAGCCATGCTATAAACTTTGGGTCTGTGAGCAGTTACTTCCCAGTCAGTCTTCATTAAGTTGAATTGTCTCAGAACAATGTCTATTTAATCAGCAGGGTGCCCGCTAATTTTCTTTTTTAGAATTTGTATTAACGCAACAGACGCTGCCTTAGACACTACACAATTACAACTCGAAGTTTCCTCCGCCTTCAAGAAGGCCCCGTGGCCACAGAATCTGGGGTTAGCTGGTTTCAGAAGGTCTGCCCCCTCGCCCTGTCACTGTCCAGTTGGGTCCCGAGTCACTCCTGGGAAGGCACGGGGCACTTCTCACACACGACAGTGGGAAGTATACGGTGCTTTGTAATTGCCTCTATCATCCCAGAAGCCTAAACGCTGTGAAGTAGAGGCTTGCATGCTGTTGTCTTCCCTGCGGTGCTTAGCAAGGTCCCAGATATATGGTAAAGAGCCCCACAAGTGGGATGATGGCTGCCTGCACATTTCCGATCACGCCCGGTGGCACCACTGCCCAGAAATGCAACATACTCAAGAGATCCAAATAGCTGAGGGAGAGAGAAAGGAATTAAGCATTTACTATGTGCATTGTTTTAACCCTAGGCAGGATGCAGTGGAGGGCCTTGTGGGTCATACATAGGGTTGGCTTGTACAGATGTTGCTAGATAAAGCTGATTTTCCAAAAGGAAACTGCAAGAATAAACAAGTACAATGTAAAATGGGGGAAAATGGAATAAACCTGAGAGAGTATGATTTCTCAGTGGAGGGGAAAAAAAAATCAAATCCAATTAGGTATTTTCAGATTGCATTTCCATTTTCTTTTTTATCCAGGCTTCTTTACCTTGGGTTTTGACTGCATTTTTTTTTTTTTTTTTATCCCTACATCAATGAAATCATCTTCAGGGCAGCAGTTTCCTTGGCTCCTCCTGTCTGGCTTTGCAGCGTTATAAGGAGCATGGAGTGGATTTCCTCTCCGAGGCAGCCAATTTCCTAGGCAATTAAATGCTGTTTATATTCCAAACTCTGTGCTTGGGTTGAAATTGTCAAGCTTGATATTACCTGACTGTTGCCTGAGATGTATCCCCAGCTAGTTCATTCTACTGTAACTGCCATCTATTAAATTTTCCAATCTGTTCTCTCAAGGGATCACACAGTACTTGGCAAAGGTGCAGCTTCGAAATTCTGCAAATTATACTCATCTATATAAATATATATTTTTGAAATGGCAAAGCTTGCAAATTACTTCACCAAATTGACATCCCAATCTGTGATCCTCCAGCAGGGAAGGCAATGCCACGTTCCTCTTACATGCACAGACATTTCCGTGCGGGTTTCTTAAAAAGAACAGGGGGATGCCAGACTTCTGTGAAACTCCTCCAAGAGGTCACAGAACCAAGGTGCTAGTTTTTGTCACGTCTAGGTGTAGCGCGTAGGCCGATAATACACAATGTACAGGATATTAAAGAAAAAAACCCAATTTGTTCCCAAATCCACATTCCCGGCTGAGGATGTTGTTCTTTCTCCTCCTGGCCACTCCCTGTGATTTGTAGCCTGAATGGAAAGAGGAGATGATGCCTGTATTTGCACTGTGTATGCTTTTTGTTGAAGGGACAATGGCCTATGTGTTTACGTCTGTAAGACAGGCCCTTTCAGAGCAGCACAACAAGCAAGACTGGCCTGGTAGTCACAGTGGGGCATTTCAGTCACAATTGCAGCTGATTAGGGGTTCTCAAGGCCGGACCGGGTGGAAAACGGCTAGAAGCAGAAGTCCGTTTCAAAACAATTCTCGGGGTGCCTGGGTGACTCAGTCGGTTAAGCGTCTGGCTCTTGATTTGGGCTCGGGTCATGATCTCACAGTTCGTGAGTTCGAGCCCCACGTTGGGCTCTGTGCTGCAGTGCAGAGCCTGCTTGGGATTCTCTCTCTCTCTCTTTGTTCCTCCCCCACTCACTGTCTTTCTCTCAAAATAAATAAAGTTTAGAAGAAATAAAAGAATTCTCTTTTAAAGAAATATAGAATGTCAACCTCCTATCCTCCTAAAATAGGTTTGGGGCAGCTTTCATACATTTCATTTAATGAAAACATCCAATCCACTTTACACATTCCCAGCAATATACTAGCTATGCTCTAAAACACTCCAAGCGATCAATCACATCTCTCTTCCCATGAGAAATCTTTAATGGCCTCTCCGCTGCTTAAGGAACAAAACCCAAATCCAGCGGCAGCCTTCAGGGCTCTGCCCGCTGGCCCCCAACTGCTCTTCCCACTTCACCTCGCTCTAGAAACTGCCATGCAGCTCTCGTGTACCCTGGGACAGGTGACGTGCCTTTCTCCTCCTGGGCCAAATTCCTCTCTGCTTCCTTGTGTCTTTTCTCCTGGGGCTCCAGCCTCTGACCAGGATGTATTTAGGCCCTTTTTCTCCTGGGGGGCAGGGGGGGACCCTTGTTTCTCCCGCGCAGTTCTCCTCTGTGACGATTTTCTTGATATACCTTCCTTGACACTCGCCCCTGTGTTCCCAAAGCACGTTGCTCATACATCGGTTGGCAATCATGCCATTGGCTTTGGACTTGAGTTAATCGCTTACTTGAGACACCTACATGCGGCCAGCGACTGCAACCTGCCTTCTCTCCTTAAAACCCGACACGCCCAACGGCCTGAGGAAGGTCTGACCGTCACTGTCACTTGCCTGTAAAATGCAGATGCGGCTCAGATGATACAACTCTGATGGGTGATGGAAGGGAATTCACGCATACACGTGGTCCTGACTTAAAATTCCGGCCCCTCCCCAATCATCTGTAGTTCCCTGGGGCAGGTACTAAAGCCCCCATTTGTCTTTATTCCCCCACGGCATCAAACACGTGAGAGGAGCACAGCAAATGTTAAAGAAGTGACATACACTAGTGCCCCCTGCCCCCAATTATTCCATAGGTGTTAGCAGTGACCCTTCAACTCCATCTCTGAAGGCAGGGATCCCGACCACGGGAGGGGACCCTAGCCTAGCTCATTCGTCACAGGTGGGAAGGCAGGAGCCACCTCTGGGCCTTCTGCGTGCGACTCCTCTCCCCTCCTTCCGTGAGTCGTGCTGAGTGACAACACACACCTGCACGGAGGCCACAGGCGGGAAGAGGCAGGGCTCTGTCCCAGGCGGCAGGGGGAAGCCTCAAGGGTGACCTCGCCTGCAGGAAATCAGCAGGTGTAGGGGCGGAGACGCCGGGGGTGCTTGGGGATCACAGGGCTCCTCCGTCAGTCAGCGGGCAGGGGCTACTGCCCGAGCAGGCCCAGGTCGGCGGCCTCCTACCTTTCAGCTTGTCGGCCAGCAGGGCGGCCTCGTGCTCCGAGTAGTGCATGATCGCGGGCGGCGAGGGCGGCCGCAGCCGGTCCTCCTCCAGCTTGCGCCGGTGCCGCTCCTCGCGTGCGCGCATCCTCTGCTTGCATTCCCATTCGTAGAAGTCGTCCCTGGCCTGGGCGAAGTCCACGTGGAGGCGGCCCGAGTCCTTCTTGTCCGTGCTAGACCCTAATCGCATCCGGTAACCTGAAAGCAACGGAAAGGCCGGTCCCGTCACAAGGTCACCAGCACGATGAGGGCAAAGCGTCGCCCAGGCCCTCAGCGAGGGCGCGATACGGGTGCTTTCGCCTCGTTCTCTGCCCATAGCAAGGGCGCTCTGCCCGTAGCAGGTGGGAAGCAGTTACCCTTCTCCCCAGCGATCAGGAAGCACGGCCAAGTTCAGCTTATCAGGGATTTGGGGATAAACCCCCTCCTGGGAGGCGTCTCAGAGGGTCACCTACCCATCTTGCAAGCCACTGTTACTAAGAGGATGACCTCAAGAACCAGGGCACTTACAGTAACTCCTTCTTCCCTCTGGCTTCCAGGAAGCTCCGCAACAAATTTGGCACGTAGCGTTCTCCCTCCCGGCTCCCCGATTTTATGGCTTTGTTTTTTTTCTATTTTTGATTTACGGTAACTCCATTGCGTAAGTGCTCTTAAATTCTTTTTAGAAAAAGGTGGAGCAGGAGTAAATAAAGAATATCTGTGATATTTAAAAAGATCCACAAAGTAAATTCCGCAGCACCTCACTCACATGTTACCGCTTCATTCCCCTAGAAAATGCTGCTCAATTCTCTCTCAGCAGCTGCAGAAGCCACAATCACCAAGGCAATTTTGCAATGCTGTTTTATTTCCACTTATCCTCTGGGGCACGCGGGAGAATATTTTACCTTCAATCAAGAGGCCTTGCTGCTGCCTTCCTTACAGCCCTGCACTACCTCATCTGGCACGCAGCACTGCACAAATTGTCCACGCGATCTTTGAAGGCCACGGGAGCCCGCGCAAGAACGCAGAGCTAGACCAAAAACAGGGGCCTGGAAATCTTTGGGGGATTTGCGGTGAGCTACCCAACTTACAAGCAGATGATGTGCAGACACTCGATCTGAGACATCAACGCAAAGAGAACTGAAACCAGACAGCTAGCCTAACTTCAAATGAAGGAAGACTTGGCTTTGAGGCTGCTCTTCAGTTTGGGGCACTCAGATTTTAAAAACATAAATTCAGGTCCCAGCAGGATCACAGCGGTTGGGGCTGCCAGAGGAGACAGCAAAGTGAGCACTTTTGCTGTGTAAGGGGCTTTGCAAACGAGACACCACTGTGAAATGCCAGGCTGCCCTGCGCTGATGTTCAAGATCTCTACGGTGGATTTCAATGGATTATCTTGGCATTTGGGTTGGAGCTCAGCTGAAAATCCCTGTAGAGGCTGACTTCTCCCCCGTAGGGCACTTCACACCTTTGAGAAGTTGCAAACACAAAACAGATCTCACATCTGATTCCTGTTGTGCCCTTCTCCCACCTAGGTTCAAATGGTGTTCTCTAAAAATGGGAAGACGTAACAATACCTACGACACACGTAAACATCCCGTCATAGATGAGCAGAATTCATGCTAAAACAGAGTGTATCTTGGTGCTGGGCCATAGCGACGTAACAAGTCGGCAGGCCATGGTGATATATACATAACAGCTGAGCGGGTGGCACCACCTGAGACTGGCTAGCAGTCCCCACTGGCCAAGGGACTTTCTCCTGCCCGTGTCCAGAGCATCGCTTTTCAGATATTTCTGTTCCAAAATGTACCCTCTCTTTCACCGACACATCATCATTAAGGCCTTAAAAAGAGATCCTGATGAGGCTGAGCCTAAAATTAGCTTGGCCTTCAAATGTGAACACGGTCCTAAAATTAGGCCTTCCAGCTGGGCACGGGCTTGCAGGAGCTTGCACACGGGAGGGGCAGCCTTCTGCCCCCACACCCCCCACCCCTCCAAATAAGCAGCCTTCCAGATCCTCTCCGGACTGATGTGCAACCTTCCTAGGGCGATGGAGGTAAAGCTGGGAGACCCCTGTGCCCCCAGGCAGGGAAGCTGGAGGGGAGGCCTTAGCTGTGGGCTCTCCCTGCCGCAAAGGGGCAGACCAAGGAGCAATCAGGTGCCCGGCTAAGCAGCAGGACCAGGGTCCAAGTGGGGCAAAGCCTAGCGTCAAGGAATCAATAGAGAAATACCTTCCACGTGCCTAAATTTGGGCCTGTTCATCTTTGGCGACGTCTCAAGGCGCTTCTGACTGGGTCTAAACATTGTGTTATGTTGGCGTTGAAAAGCACTTTTGATCTACTCTAACCCTCTCATTTAATCAGGTGGGGTAAAGTAATACTTTTATTGGTAGAGCTGTGATTAGGACCCGGCTTCCTGAGGCAGGGTCCGTGAGAAATAAGGATCCGTGTTTCTTTTATCATCTTCAAGATATTTGTGTTAAAAACAACCATTTCCTGGATGGTTCCTATTGTTGTTGGTGCCCTGCTAAGCACTTAATATCCATTATGTTGATTCGTTCCTCATAATAATCCTATAAGTTAGTACTGTTGCTGCCTCAGTTTTGCAGATGAGAAAATGGAAGCCAGGGAGAGGTATTCTAGCCCGAGGCACGTGAGACCCGTGAGACCCATCGCCAGGCATGCTGGTGACAGAGCCACCACCTGTGTGTGTAACAAGAGTACTCTGATGCTGTGGCCCAAGAAGATATGGGAAGCAAAACACGTAGCTGTTTGTGCGCTGTAAAATATTTTCCTCTGTGTTTCGTCTTCCATCTCCTTTAGAAGGCTTTCAGAGTTTTCCCCCACTTTGTTAGGTTTTCTTGGAATAAGGGTTTTAAAGTCCTCCACATCTCTACGCCAGCTCTACTCCGCAAAGTCACAGCAGTGTCGGAATAACCCCGAGGCGGCTGGGGTTCGCAAGAGTGTTCCGTGGGGGGGGAAGGGAGCTGCCTGCAGAAATTAAGCCTGGCAGGGGCGTTCAGGTTATTTTTTCCCCCATTCTTTTCTCACCTTCCCTCATGAGCTTTGCCTCCGGAACGGGGAGGTGGTGTGCAGAGTGATGGATGGGAAACATGCGAGATGGAGAGTGTGAGGGAACATCAGGGAGCTGAATCTAAGCGCACAGCTTTCTAAAGCCACATACCAATACGAGATGCGTAGTTCTTGGGTTTGGTAAAGGCCCGGATGACAGACTCCCTACAGTGGCTCCAACAGCCACAGAGCGATAGGCGGCACTGGGTCTAATTTCAGCATCTGTAAAAATCTCCCCTATGAGCTGGCACCAAGGCAGCAGATATCACGGGGCAGCCTTCACCAATCTAAGTGCACTGGCAATTGGGCAATGATATCGGGCCTTCCCCTAAAGTGGCAATGACATCAGGCTGCTTCCTGCGAGGAACTGATCTTGACCTGCTACCCTGGGGGTCTAGAAAGTGAGCCACTTCCGGAAAACTGAAATTGTGCCGAGAGCATACTTTATTCCTCCCGGGAATGGCATCCAATAATAATAATGGCCCTCAGTCTTCATAATATTGCTTTTCATCTAATAAGCACTTGAGAACATTAATTAGAACCTCAGTGGAATTCCTAAAGACTGGTGTTGGGCAACCCTTCGTGCAGCGAGGAACGCTCACAGACTTAGCATAGAGATTCTGGCAGCCAAGGAAAAGGCAGAGTTCCTCCTTTTCCAGCCCCTAACTGTGAGGACTTTATTGTACATTAAGGCAAAAGGGAATAAGCTCATATTAACATCACAAAACGTAACAAAATGCTGAGAAAACCCCCGATGTAATGCAAAGTACCGGAAAGGTAAATGGCTTTATCAACCATGAATTCCTCTGCAAAGCGAATGTGACAGAAATTCTTCTTGCTTTTCCGAATCGCTGTAATATCACCGCACTGCTCAAAGACTTCTTGAATAATTTCCTCAGTAGCGTTTTCTGGTAATCCCCCGACAAACACGGTCTTACACCCAGGAGGTCGTTCTCTTGTGGAAGGAGGTGGAAGATCTATTAATCACAACAAAACAGAGGGGTTTTGACTTTTATTTCTTTGCCCTCTTCCTGGCTCACCTGGTGAAAGTGACACTTGAAGAGTAACTGTGTCCATTCTGAGGAAGGATAGATTTCTACACCGACCTACACGGCTGGCAGGCTGCCTTGTTTTCACCTCCTCTCCCCTCCCCAACCTTAACTTTCTGTGTTCCTTTCTACACAGACTGGCTATGCTTGTCCGTGAACAGAGATAATGCAAGTGTTAGCATAATTTCATTTCTCCTTCATAATACAGAAGCCCAGAAAACGGGGGGGAAAAAAACCTCACAAAGGACAAAGCATGATGAAATGACAACATGATGGAAAACTTGGGCTTGTTATCGGCTTTGTCTCCTTGCGGGATAATGGATCAGCAAGGCAGAAAACTGGGAACACAACCCGAAAGCAGTACTTGCTGGGCCGGGGAAACACCAAACATCGGGCCTGAAAAACCACTTTTTTAAAAAAAAATTATTATTCACATTTAAATGAGCAAATGATTACATTGGGGGAAGGCTGTAGGAAAAGATAAAACCTATACTGTCACAACATTTTACCTAGTTTACATGTAGATTACTAAAGCAATCTCCTGAAAAGTCCACTTCAAAAAGGCAACACTGATTAATATGAATAAAAAAAAATTCTAGCTATTTAAGCCCATAAACTTAGTATCTGAGCCTAAATTAAAAAAAAAAATCTGGCTCATTTATGTCATCGAATGTATGTTTCCTTCAAGCAAATGTAATTTGGCCCAGAAACTCTGAGATGCAGCCTCCCCCCAAAATTGCAAACTGCTAAATTAATTCAATATTGCATCTAGCAAAGCACATTTCGGAGTTTTTCTCCTACATTTGTGACGATGGATGGAAATGCTCACATATTTCACACTATGTTTTGCAGCAAATGCTAGATGTCATTGCATGCAAAAAGATTCTTAATGCTGGATATATATCCCCAAATCACACATACTGCCTTCAGGTGTCAGTTCAGCTCCTGGATACAACACATGGACATATCCCCATCCATTTGGGCTAATCTAGAGACAAAGGCCTCATGGAGAATGGACCTCCACTTTGTGCCTGCGTGTGGAAGAATTCTGAGTCAGATCTGAAAGTGAATACAATGCTACATGAAAGAAAGAAAGAAGGAAAGAAAGAAAGAGAGAAAGAAAGAAAGAAAGAAAGAAAGAAAGAAAGAAAGAAAGAAAGAAAAGAGAGAGAGAGAAAGAGAAAGAAAGAAAGAAAGAAAGAAAGAAAGAAAGAAAGAAAGAAAAGAGAAAGAGAGAAAGAAAGAAAGAAAGAAAGAGAAAGAAAGAAGGAAAGAAAAAGAAAGAGAGAGAAAAAAGGAAAGAAAGAAAGAAAAGAAAGAGAAAGAAAGAGAGAGAAAGAAAGAAAGAAGGAAGGGAAAGAAAGAACGAAAGAACAAACAAAAGAAAGAAAGAAAGAAAGAGAAAGAAAGAAAGAAGAGAAAGAAGTTTAAATTGATGAGTATCTTTCACAGGCAACACTTACTTGGATTTTGAGGGAAAAGAGTACAACTTTTGCAGTGGATTATTTCTTTGACGACAGCCACTTCTGTTGGTGGTGGCGGTGGTACCAGCCCCAGGCCTGGAATCATCGGGTTAATGGGGGTGATCCCAGTCATCATGTTGAGGCCTGGATCAAAGCCTGGAACACAGATTGAGTCTGAAAAGTACACAAGATAACATTTTGGCTGGAGGATCTGAAATCAATTTTCATTGTTGTTTTTGCTGTTTGCTTGCAAAGATTATTCGGCTTTATGCTTTCTATTTTTTTTTTTTTTTTTTTTTTTTTTAGGAATGTCTCCTGAAGATGTAGCATTATAGAAAGCTATTCCAGAAAGCTAAAGAGAAAATAAAAGATGAACTTAAAGCTACATGAAAAGAAAATCATATTACTTAAGATATTAACATGGCAGAACAGAACACAGCCTATTAAAGTGGAAAACCACGCACCATGAAGCTCTGCAGTTATTGTGAATGTGATGTTCTGTTTCTTAACAGCAGTGTATTGTTTACACTGCCTTATGACCCAGAATGTGGGAAGAATACCATTTAACATTGAAGTGCCCTGTGAATCTAATTGTCAATCTGGTTTTATCAAAAGAGCCTTCTTACCCGAGTGACCTAGATTTAGAAAAGTTCAATTTAAATGTGCATACTTTATAACGATACACTCAGGTCCAACCTAACCTATTTCCCCCAGGAAACAAAAAACAACGAGTGATTATAATTACCATGGCTGGGTTATATACATGAGGCACAAAATTAGCTTTACATTTCTGGATTCCATTGGATAATCACACTTTCTTCCTCTAATTCAATCAACAAATAATTGACCAACCCTTCTGAAATCGTTATGCCCTGTATTAAAACAACAAATTTACGCCCTGTATAAAAAAAAAAATGAAAGGGGGCAAAAGGAATGGGTTTTCCAATATAAGCAATGAGTTGTTTTTTGGTGGTGTTGTTTTGTGTGTGTGTGTGTGTGTGTGTGTGTGTGTGTGTGCGCGTGCGGTAATGAAACAAGTAACGGCAAAGATGATATACAGGGATTTTCTTATCCTAAATAAGTAAGATTTAAGATAAGTAATAAGCAGGGACTGTTACAATAATGTACTGAGTGCCTAAAAGTAGCTGCAAGGGGATCCTTCTCCTGAGAGTTTTTCTGTTTGCAGAAAGCAGACAGTCTCCCTGGGAGCGTGATGATGTTCCAGGTAGACACCCAGGAGCACAGATCACCGGCAGTAGTCATGGTGACCCTCCACTACTCCTCAGCCGTGAAACTCTCCTATCTCTTCTCCCTCGTCGTCCTAGATCATTCCCATTCCTCCCTCCTGGCCCTTCTGACCCTGGAAAGCCCCTGCCTTAGTGGCATGGCCTCACCCTTTGCTTACCTGTGCCGAAAGGTCCAGCAAGCCCAGAGGCAGATGAAGTGACAGTCACGCCCTCTGTTTACTAAGCTACTCCAGCGCATAGAAACCACCAGCAAAACCTTTTCCTTTCTGGGAAAAGGTTTGTCATAGCTTTCCTGCAGCTACCCTGGATACTTCCACTCTCTTTCTGGGTTGAACAGCATAAGCAGGGTGATCCCGATCTATAACCCCAGGAGGACTGCTGTCCCATTTCTTAGGAGATCCATCTAACTTGGCAATGTGCCAGCACGACTTCAATAAAATGAGCGTTCTTTTCTCGTTGTGCTTTGGTTTAAAAAAAAAAAAAAGGTCCTAAGTCTAAATGCCAAATGAGCATTCTTGTTCGGAGGAGTCGTCTTGACATCCTAGGTACTTCTTCTGTAATTATGGTTTTTAGTTTCTTCATCTGTAACATGGGATGGTTTGGCTGAATAATCTCTTAGAGCAGTAGTAGGGATTCTGCGCTGACACCGCTCAAAACAAGTGATACACAAAAGACACAAAGGCTTGGAAGTGACAGAGACAAGACTGGGACTTTGGTTAGTCATTTGAAGTCCTCATGAAGTTTCCCAGGTCTTTTTTCTCATTTCACAGACAAAGAAATTGAGGCTTAAAGCAGTTAAGTGAAATCCCCAACACCACAAAGCAAACAAAAGGCAGAGTCCGCACAGGGGCCCGTAGGTCTCTGGCTCTGTATTTAAATGCGTCTCTTGACTATTTCAAAGTTTCCATTCGAACGAACCGACTTGATCTTTCACCTGATCTATGTCACTACTGAACATTCACTCCTCTCTTTAAAAAAGTTAAGACGTATCCTTCCGTCCCAGATGCCAAGTCTGAAGGGGAAGTTCCCGAGCAGAATGGCTTTCAGTGTCCCATCTTAAGCAATTTGCTTGCAAGGACTTCAGTGATGATGATCACTGAAACAACAGATTGCCTTTCAAGGTGAATATATTAGAAATCGAAATATTGGCATGCATATGCTTTTATTTAATCTCATTCTGTACATAAGGTTCGTCTGTTTCATTCCTGGCCTGGCCCTCTCTGTTGTTTGCCAACACAGGGTGATTTAAGGCTGAAACGGCTCAGGACAGCAAACCCTGTGAATTGTAATAACCAGATGTTTCTCACAAATGAGATGTGAAGCCCGGCGCTTGTGTTCTCTTTAGTCGTAACGCACTTCTGTTTTCTTTTGGGAGGCCAGATAAATAAATGGGGACAAAAGACACTGCTCTTGAGCAAAGTATTTTAATATAGAGCAAGCGTTACTTTGCTTTTTCTGAGACATCAATATGAAGAGACTCTGAGGTTTAATGAAATCTGCATGGTGAGTACAGTAGCTTGAAAAGGGCTTAGAAAGGAATTAACACTTAAATTATGTTGGACCTCAAAGGATCGGAGATTCAGTATTTGAGAGGAGGAAGTAGGGAAGGATTAGACCTTTTTTTTAAAATTTTTTTAAATAAGAACCCATTACTTGTTAACAATATACGAACAGATGGAAATTGTTTTCTCAAATGGCACAGGAACCTATTCTGTACTAACTCATTAAAGGAAACGCTCAATTTTGGGGGAGTCGGAGAAAGACCGATGCACAGGAAGACAAAGGTGAAGAGAGAATTCAAGCTCTAAGAGGCAGTTCCTTGTCTTGCCTAGAAAAGGTACCCCTGTGAACTTCAGAGATAATGAGTTATAATTCCACTCACGGAAAAGAGGAAGAAGGCTTAACTTGCAGCACGAAAGAATCCAATTAAGTAGAGAGTAGAACTTTCTTTCAGAAACCGTACTTAAACAAGAGGAAGGGCTATTTGTTTCAAAGACGGCAGCCCTGTCCGGCTTCTCCTTGGAAGGAGGCCAAGCCAAGCAAGCAGGTGCTAAGGCCAAAGCTGAGCCAACGATTCTCTCTGGTTGTCTTCTCCCAACCGGACAAGACAAAAGCAGGAACACAAGTCCTGCTTACCGATCCATACACAGCCCAGTGAGTGTTTCATCAATTGGGCAAGCATTTTTTCAGAGGGGAGGTTAGGGTCTTGTATTCAGGCACGACAGTTTCTTTCTTTCACTCATTCATTTGGCACTTACTGGGCACCTACCGCTGCAAGGATCTGGCGTCGCGAACTGTAATATGTCCCCCGCTTGGGGAAATCACATGTTTAAGGAGAACATGAAAGATGGGCACCAAACTCAGCAGAAGAGTTGAGAAAACCGAGGCTCAGAGGTCAGCCCAGGAAGGGGCCCGCTGGGGAGAGCCTGATGGGCCTGGGGAATTCCAAACAACTGTCCGTGCTACAGCACGGTCCGCATGCGACAGTGTGACCCCAGTGTCCCGAGGGGCCGCGGGAGTCAGATTAGATGAGACCGCATCTTGCTGTTCGAGCCAGTACATTCTGGCTTTATTCTCCCTGGGACGGCGGCCACCAAAGGTCGGACGTGCGCTTTCTAGGCCGAGGCCCCCTGCCGGCTGTGCTGCCCGCCGACCCCTCCTTCTCAATTTGTCTGCTGCCCCTAGCAGTGGCCAGCCCCCTTTCCCATCAGTGCCTCACTGATGTCTACCTATTTGAAATGAGAACTAGACCTCCCTCGAAAGAAAGGCCATCGAGGCCTATCTCTGTCAAGGCCGGACCGAACTAGGTTAGGTGTGGGTGTGCATGCATGCTGGGCTGAGCTGAGGCTCGGGGGACACAGGTGCACTGTCTGTGCCAGGAACAAGTGTGGCCCAGAAGGCAGGGCACAGCGTTCCAAGAGAATAATATGAAAAAAGAGGCAGGAGTCAGGCTAGCCAAAGGTTAGCATTAGGTCTAGTCCTGGGCAGAGATCATGAGCAGCAGACAAAACACGAGACCAGGCAGGCCAGCTTTGCCAGGGGATGCCGCTGGCAGGTCACGGGGCCTGAACCACCCTGATCCACGTTCTGACTCCATCCGGGTAGAGGTGCGGTAACAACGTGTCGGGGTCACGGGCTGAGAGAAACCGACGGGGAGGTTACGTGGGCTGGATCCCAGGCTGGAGAAGCAAGACAGACACCAGAAGCAAGGCCTAGGGATTGTGAAAGGAGGCAGACACGCCAGGCATCAGTCCTGGGGCCTGGGTCACAGCCCGGCCAGTGTCAAAGCCAGCTGGATGCTGAGTCTTGGAAGGCAGGGCCCCAGGGGCCTCCTTCCTCGTACCTGAGGCCCAGACGGGACCTCAAGTCCAGGGAGGTGCCAAGCTTGTGGGGGCCGGGCCGAGAGACAGGCTGGAGGGGCTCTGGCACACGAGCAGAAACTCCTGTCCTTTCTTCAGAGGACTTATTGTCTCAAAATATGATCCCTTCTCACTCGACAGAGAAACTACGTAGTACGTGAGGACATTCTGTTTATTGGGCATTTAGGATACATGATGGACACTGTTTCTCATGATAGTTTCTCGTTGCAATTGACAGGACCTACTCTTCTACAATGTCTGTTAAACTCAGACTGTTAAAGGAATGCTTGTTTCTTTTCTTTTTTTAATGTTTATTGATTTTTGAGAGAGAGAGAGAGAGAAAGAGTGAGTGGGGGAGGGGCAGAGAGAGAGGGAGACACAGAATCCGAAGCAGGTTCCAGGCCCTGGGCTGACAGCACATAGCCTGACGTGGGGCTCGAACTCACAGACCACGAGATCATGACCTGAGCTGATGTCGGACGCTTAACCGACTGAGCCACCCAGGCGTTCTGGGAATGTTTTTTTTTTTTTTTTTTCATTACATGTCCTCCTTTTCTCCAATATTCTTGAAAACTCATGATCAACACAGGAAACCAGTTTTTAAAAAGGTAAACTCGAGCTGGAAGGACGTGGGCACAGCTGAGTCAGCTAAGGCTGACTGATCCCTTAGCCTCTCTGGGCTTCAGGGTCTTCTGCAGATAAACGTGAACATGAACCAGAGATTCCACCTCCACAGAATGGGAGCATCGGAGAGGACAGCCTGTGTGAAGGCAGGATATCAGCGTGTCAGGAGCCCAAATCTGCAATCAAATGTCCCTGTGGTCAGGCCCTGGGTCTTTCCTGAGGCTACACAACCTCGGGAAGGTTAACCTTCCTAAGCCTCATTTATAATATCTGAAAAATGGGGATAATCATGTCATAAATCATAAATCATATCATATCAAATCATATCATAAATTTTAATCCTCTTGAGAGGATTAAATGGGATTTAAAAAAAATCTGAAGTGTTTAACGTAACGTCTGGCACATGGTAAGTGTGTAACAAATGGTCGCACTTATAGGCAATGTTATAAATATGTATTTTATGTATAATAATAGTTACGTAAGCTGCTATAAACATGTTATTAATATTGTATACACATAAAGGGTCATGACGGTGATGGCGAAGTATTTGTTTTGACAAACATTTGAGCGCCTTGTAAATGCTGGCTGCTCTGGTAGGTACTTCGCCTGTAAAGATAATACAGGAATCCTTCCTCCCACGAAGTGACAGTCCGGCGGCAGAAACAACTAAACAGAAAATGACAATAGAGTATGACAACTGTTGTGAGACATTTAAATAGGGGGTGCTATGGAAACACAGAGAAGGGGGGGCGCAGAAACCATACTGGGATATGGGCGTTATGGCTTGAATTGTGTCTCCCTGAACAGGTATGTTGAAGTCTCAACTCCCCTGGTCCCTGTGAATGTAACTTTATTTAGAAATAGGGTCTTTGCTGATGTAATCAAGTTAAGATAATGTCATACTCAATTAGGGTGGGCTCTATCTATTATGACCGATGTCCTCACGAGGACAGAAGGGACACAGGCATACAGAGGATGCCACGTGACTATGGAGGCAGAGATTCAGTTATGTCGTGGCAAGCCAAGGAACTGCTATCAAAAACCAGAAACTAGGAGAAAGGCACGGAAACAGATTCTTCCCTGGTTCCTTCCCAGAGAGAGGATGGCTATGCCGACACTTTGATTTCTGACTTCTTGCCTCCAGAACTGAGGGAATGATGTTTCTGTTTTAAGCCATCCCGGGTTGTGGTACTTTCTTACGGCAGTTCTGGGAAACTAATACGGGGGATGGGTCATGGGAGGGATGCTGGAGTGGGGGACAGCTGACCTGAGTCTCAAGGGCATGACTTCTATGGGCATGTAGAAAAGGTATTCTCAAAATATATTTATGAGGATCATAAATACAAAAGATATTTCTGAATGTTCTCTTAGAAGAAATGTTCAAAACCAGTCCCCTGGAGGCAGAATTGCTCTTATGTTTTCCCTTTGTGGGGAAAAAAAAAAAAACACAAAAAAAAAAAACCAAAAAAAAACCAACCCTGAAGATGGCCACGTATTTATTAAGAACAAATCAACCCCACAGATGATAAGTTCACATAACGGTGTACTTTATAAGATAAGTGAATGCCTACAAGCGGAATCTAAGAAAGCAACATTGAAAATGCTTTTGTGATCTTTCCAAAGAGTTCCAAAGGTGGTGAGATATGTTTTCTATTTACACCCAAGATGTACACCCAAAGTGAGCTCCTGGAGCCTTGCTGTGCTCACGTTGTAAACAAAGGCCTCGTTCCATAAATAAAACCCTCTGTCTCCTTTGACTGCAGATAGAATGCTGGCAGAACAGAGGAATGCAGCCGTCAACGGCTATTTTAAGTACTGTTGACTTGAGTGAGGAGATCTGTGTCCATATTTGAAACTATAACACAAGTGAAGAGAATTTCAAAATTTGCACCAAAATTGGTTCAGGGAAGCAACGACTGCCGAACGAAGTCTGTCAGATCTTTCCTGTGCGTGGAGCCTGCACCCAAAAACCAAATTTGGAGTGAGCAGGAGGTAAAAGCCTATCAAAGGTTCTGTGAAGGTCACTCACGCTGGGGGCTGGGCGATTTGAATCTGGTGCCAGAGCTCAGTACAGAGGCCTCACCTGTCACACTCGGAGTAAGACGTTCTGTCCCCTGGACCTGCTAGCACCCACTCTTCAGTCACTGAGGCACATGCCCAGCTGAGGCATGAAAACCGTGCTGGCATATGCCAGGCAGGTGTGCAGCGGTTCACTCTGACCAGGAAGCAAAGGATGCTGGGCCTCACCACAGTGAATTTTCAAAGCTGCAAGAGATCTGGGTATTTCCTAGTCCTACCCTCTTGATTTCGTGATGAGAAAACCGAGGCTCAGACAGGTGAAGTGACTTGCCCAAAGGGACACAGCCAGTTAAGAGAGGAATTGAAATTAGGACCCGGAGTCCCTGCTGCTTCACCAGTGTGCATCTGAGTTCCCCAGTGTCTGTCCACCCTGCCGTCCCTAAGACGCAGCTACTGACAGGATGTTCACGACTTCCCAAGACTGTGCATTCCACTACTAACGGTTTCACGGTGAGAAGTTTACCTGTCTCGTATGTTGCCTCGGGACCTGATATCCCGGAGTAACTCCATTGTCTTTATTCTGCTCTCCTGGGCTGTCGTCACAAGTCTGCTCCCCTGTCCTCCTGCTGCTGGTCAAATCCACGAAGAAAGCTCATAGGAGCACCCGCCGGGCCCCAGGGACCCTGCTCCCCTTAGCCTCTCCACAGGTGACTTCCTCTAAAACCCACCCTTTCTGAGTCTAGGGGGTTAGTCCCAGAAATAGGCCCCAATAGAAGCTGACCTAGAGGACTGGCAGGGATTTCGACCCTTCTTAATTCTGAAGTCTATGCTTTCGGCTGACTTGGTACATTATGATTAAAAAGCAACGGTCGTGTTTGAATGCTTGCTTTGTGCCAGGCCTCTGTGGAAGGCTTCACGTCATCTCACGGCACGAGACTTTTGACAGTCCCATCACGGAGCTGACATGCATCAACTAACCTCACTCAACTAGAACACGGGTGTTGTGTCTCTGCAGGATGCCGTTATGCAACTTTGCAGTTGATGTTTTAAAACTAAATACAAGAGTTTGCATTTTTCATTGGATTTTCCAAAATCTTTTTTTTTTAATTTTTTAATGTTTATTTATTTTTGAGAGAAAGAGAAAGAGCGTGAGCACGCGAGGGGCAGAGAGAGAGGGAGACACAGAATCTACAGCAGGTTCCAGGCTCTGAGCTGTCAGCACAGAGCCCAACACAGAGCTCGGACTCATGAACCGTGAGATCACTACCTGAGCCAAAGTTGGAATGCTTAACTGACTGAGCCACCCAGGTGGCCCCCCCCCCCCCCCCCCCCCCGCCAAAACCTTGCTTCTTAGGTTCTCCTCCCATCTCGAATTTTCCCTCCCGGCCCTCAAAATCTATACAATGGCAAGACAGCTCCTTCTTAAAGTTCCCACCCCGTCTAATTTCTCCTTGCAGGTCAGACTCGGCCAGGGAAGACCCTCTTAGACATATCTGCATAGACTCCTTCCCCCTAACATTTACTTCTCCTGAACTCAAGTCATTGATTCCCAGTTCTGAGGAGCAATGCCAAATTCTCACTGTGCATGGGGTCGCTCTTAATTCCTTGCATTATAAGCTCTTGCTAAGTTATTTTCTCTGCTCTGTGGCCTGCTGGCACCCTCCATGCTTCTTTTTATACGTGTCAAAACGCACCCTGATTACAGCGTCCAGACCTTCCTTCCGACCCCATCTCCATTGCACACGCCTGGATGGAGTAAATAGCTTCAGGACTTGCCTCTTTCTTTTGTTTGTTTGTTTCTTTGTTTGTTTTGAGAGAGAGAGAGAGAGAGAGAGAGAGAGAGAGAGAGAGAGAGAGAGGAAGCATGCACAAGCAGGGAAGGGGCAGAGAGAGAGGGAGAGAGAGAATCCCAAGCAGGCTTCTCACTGTCAGTGCAGAGCCCAACACGGGGCTTGAACTCATCAACTGTGAGATCATGACCTGAGCCGGAATCAAGAGCCAGACACTTAACTGACTGAGCCATCCAGGTGCCCCCTTGCCTATTTCTTTTAACGGCAATTCCCCTTCCTCTCAGTTCCTAGTTTAAAACCTTGGTAGCAACCACATGTGGTCACATGCCAGAACCTTTTAGACAGACTTCCCTTTGAAAGGCTTTTCCCACATCATCGTTTTTTGTTCCCACTGCTATATAGGTGCCTATCAGTTCTCATCTGGAAGATTGCAAAAGCCGCTGTGTATGCCCAGAGGCTGTGCCTTCTGTATCTTCTTCCTTCCCCCCACGCCCTTCTTACACCCCTGAACCTGGATCAGCCAGTCATGCCCACGGGAGACCCACGGGAGACCCACGGGAATAGGCCGTTAATTGGGGCTTCCAAATTACTTCTTTCAAACTTCTTTTCACATCCCCATCTCATTAGCTGATGATTAATTTTCTCTCTGTACGACGTTATGTGACTTTGTACAGCAGGACTGTTACATAATGGTAGGAAAAAAAGGCCTGAATAAGCTATTGGTGTTCTGTGCTTTGAACCAACTGACAGACTTATGGCACAGAGGCAGAACGGAGAGGCAAAACGCTATGGAGTCCTGGAAAATGTTTTTGAATATTCAGTCAAGCATGTAAGAGGCACTCTTTAATTCTTAAGTATTTATCCATCCATCTATCTATCTACCTATCTATCTAGCTTTTTAAGGATGGGGACCCTCTGAGTATATAGGGAAAGACTAAATAATTTATGTCAACACATTTCTTTCTGGCATTCAATGCCTTCTCGCTCTGTTCTTCTCTGAAGTCCGGTAATAGCCCGGCGTCATATTGATATAGAGACCTCTGCAGTCAGCGGTCGTGACAGCGGGGGTGGTATTTCATGGCATGTAAACGTCTTCACAGATCTTCCCTTGGAAACCTGCATCTTCCCAAGATAATATGCAAGGGCTAACCTTTTGATTTTATTTATCCGCCTTAGTTTCAGTTTACAAAGGCATCCGGGAGATAGGTAACATCTCATAAATTTAAACAAGAACAAAGGAAAACTTATTCAATATTTAGCTTCAAAGAAAACATTCACATCATATTATTTTAAACAATTTATGTAGGTTTCAATTTAAACTTACTGCTTGAAGGGATTGAAGCAACCCAGAGTTGGTCTCTTTAAATGAGATCAGCATATAGCCCTCGGCTGGGGGAGAAAATAGAGCCTCTTTTGAAAGCAAACACACCATGAACACTCCTAAAGGAAACTTCCGAGTCGTGTGTTGTTTGAAAATCACAGACTGATCTAATATTAATTTAATTTTCCTACTCGACTGCGTGGGCCAGGACAATAGGCTGCGAAGACATAAGAGTGGAAGATGGAAAGAAAAGGGCAATCCAAGGGCCAGGCGGCAACGGAGGGAGGGGCCACCCGAGCCCTGGGCTCAAGAACAGGCTCACGCCCTCCTGCCCTGACTCCCAGCCTCCTTACACCGCAGATCTTAATGTGCGAAAAGGTAAAAGATAATATTTACATCGACAGGCTTGTTGCGAGGAGTGAGTGAGTTAAAATATATAAAGGGGTTAAAACAGTGCCTGGTAGAGGAAGCCCTCCATACATATTAGCCACCATTTAAAATATTTAATGTATTTGTTTAATTATATTGCATTCAATCTTTAATGATAAATATATTTGCGTGCGTGCCTTTCTGCATGTGCATACTACACAGTATAGCTCAGACGACACTGCCTTGGTGTCCTTTCGAAGAGGCGGTGCCGTATAGTCTTGCCATCGGAGGAATTTCTCCGACAGTTTGTTGTTTGTTGTTGTTGTCCCCTCTACCCCCAAAGGCCCAAGATGTTTGTCAGTGCCTGGAAATGAGAATTATAGAGTACAGAGCTATTTCCTCTCTGCTTTTTCTGCCAAGAAGATTAGCTTTTTGTACCCAAATTCACCAACTGGGCTCATTCATATGTTTGGCATATCATTCTCCCTAAACTTAGCTTTTCCATTGAAATACTATTTTATTCATCTAAATGAATATGCCTATGTTATTAAGTTTCTTTACACACACACACACACGCGCGCGCGCACACACACAAACACACACACACACACACACACACACACACACACACACACACACACACATCTTTTTAATAAATTTAAGTCAAGCAGCACCAGACTTTAAAAATACTGTTACATCCAAGGCTCTGGCTAGATGGAGTTATGCACATGTTGATATGCATTTTAATTTAGAAAGTGTTGGGGCGCCTGGATGGGTTAGTCAGTTAAGCATCCAACTTGGGCTCAAGTCATGATCTCACGGTTCGCCCCACATGGGGCTGTATGTTGCTGACAGCTGGGAGCCTGGAGCCTGCTTCAGATTCTGTGCCTCCCTCTCCCTCTGCCCCTCCCCTGCTCATGTCCTATGTCTCTCTCTTTAATAAATAAATAAACATTAAAAAAAAAAAGAAAGCATCAATGCCAAGTCATAGTCTCTGATAGCCTGCCATTTCTGACAAACACCTTGAGTAATTTTTCAGAGAAGTAAACTAAAGTGGAATGGTTTAAGTACTAGATTGCCATTTAAAACTAATTCAGCCTTCCGGGCTGAGGGTAGCATACCTTGAGAAGTATTTCTCAGCACCTTGTCTGCTAGTGTTTCCCTTTACAGTGTGGACCCCTCAATATTAAAAACTCAGAGAACTCATTTCTCACATGAAAAACATACCCCAAACATGCCCCCTGGAGAGTTCAAGGTTGAAAGCACAGACCATTACCCAGATTTGCATTTGAAGTTCATCATTTTCTGTCTAGTTGTAAATTCAAAGAATGTTTTTGTTCTTCATTCAGGGCTCTACCTCTCATTCCCATCCCCAGAGGCACCCTTTATGCAACCTTTATGCAACACCCTTTATGTTACCTTTATGCAACACCGTACTTTCGAAGTCCTTTTTCAATCATTTAATAAGCTAGTTTTCATTACATCTCTCCAAGGCTTCCCCCCGCCCTTTACACACGAATGAGGAAGTGGAGGTCAGGGAGACTAAAGACATTTGTCGGCAACATCACTGGAATGGGGGGAGAAGCAAACTGTGGTCCAGGCTGTACTGGCTGTGATGAGAGTCTAGCTGTGTGAGGTCTCCAGGCGTGCACAGAGCAGAAGGACAGAGCCAGGATGCACCCCATCTGGCCTTCCGTCCCATCCACAGGAGGTTCCTCATCTCACATGTAAGGCCAAAACCTTCCGTGCCTACCTCATTGTTATTATGGAGGCCCAATTATATGATGGGCATTTATAAGCCAGTGATTCACAAACAAGGAAATCAATACACAAATGTAAATTATAGTTAAGATTTTTCCTCTTTCAAAGGCCTCTGGGGCTCCACGATGATGCTAAGTGCTTATTTTGTGCAGGAAGAGAATTCAATATATTATCCCATATATTATTGTGCTTTAGAGTATACACAAACATGGCAGGAGGGAGGAGAAGGGAGGGAGGGAGAAGGACAGGGAGGATGTGTGTGTGTGTGTGTGTGTGTGTGTGTGTGTGTGTGTGTCTCGGCGTGTGTGAGTGCGTGTGGTCCTTGCTCTTCGTGCTGTAACCCATGGACTCGGTAGAACTCTGCCGTTTCCACGTTAGGGGCATCCCCTAAGTTTTACAGCTGAAAAAATTGAGGATCTGAGCGGCATACTGCCCTCTCCTGCATCCCCCTGATGAATGTGCTCATTGAACATTATTCATCGTCTACAAGGTTGCTAAGCAATGTGCTAGATGCAGGGGGCGCAGAGGTAAGTCAGGACCCCTGGTCTAAGGTGCCCAGTGCGCTGTGACACAGACACACGGGTACACAGCCGCATTAGAAAGTGGCAGCGAAATTAGGGAGGCATACACAGCACCTGTGCTATCATCCTGAAAAGAGCCTGTCCACGCTCTGAATTACAAGTGGCCTTCCTCGTTGCAAGTATCTATCTAGCTGAGCCACCGCGTCCTCAAACCCAAGCACAGAGCACTCTGTAAATACGTACCCAAGTCAGACAGCAGCTGTCCCTCGGGACGGGGGCCACACTTTCAAGAGCAGTCATTTTCACTGCATTTATCAAATGACGCTTTGAGGGCAGAGGACTGCCGGGTGTTTTATTTATCTTCCTTTGGCTATATCATTATATATTTTTCTCCTCTTCTTAATACTGAGGGCAGTCGGGATCAGCAGACTTTCTTCAGGCTGAGTTTACATCAAAAGTGCCCCTGGTGCGGAGGACTGAGGTTACAAAGTATAGATTTGTCGGAGACAGAGTCCAAGGCCTCCCTAATCTGTATCTGCTTGTCGTCACAGGAATGTTCGGGGAATTTGCATTTGTCAGGAAAGCCAGAATAGAAATGTTAGTTAGCTGGGGCTTTCGTACCCTTATTCAATTTTCCATATTATTTTTTACGGTAAGAATACCAGATCATCACATTTTTTTTTTCTTTCAAATACATTTGGTAAGTCAGTCAAAAGAATTTGGAAACCTTATCGCAGGTATTTAACTTCCTTCCATCACAGCGACGGGACGGAGGCACGAGGGACAAGAATAATCTCAAGCATAAAGTGTTTGTTGAACAAACAGAGCTAAGTTCTACCAAAATAAAATAGAATAAACTGGAAGGAGGTATCAAGTGTGTCTCAGGAGGATTTATCCTGGGGCCTTTTCTGCTCAATATCTTCATTCCATGTTTTGAACAAAGAACTCAATGACACGTCCATCAAAAATACTGTCTGTCATCAACAGGCTCTTGTGCTCAGGTGTGCAGTAGGTGCTGGGGATACAAAAAGCTTGAAGACAAATGTTTGAGCTTTGTGTGCTTCCAGAAAGACAGAAACTTTCAGAGAAAATGAAAGTGACAAAAAAATATCTTTGGGGCACCTGGGTGGCTCAGTCGGTTGGGCGTATGACTTCGGCTCAGGTCATGAGCTCACGGTTCGTGGGTTTGAGGCCCGCATCGGGCTCTGTGCTGACAGCTCAGAGCCTGGAGCCTGCTTTGGATTCTGTGTCTCCCTCTCTCTCTCTTCCCCTCCCCTGCTCTCTCGCTCTCTCTCTCAAAAATAAATAAACATTAAAAAGAAAATTAAAAAAGTATTTTCATTTGTTGAAAAGTACCCTAAAAGAAAATGAAAAGGCAGACCATCGGTGTAGAGCTCATGCCTGACATGCTCTCACAGTGGATTATGGAGAATGAGTCATATGTGTCAGAGGTAAATCCTAATTCCTGAGGAGGATGCCAGAGAAATCCAGTCCTACAAAAGCATCCCTCATGCTGTCCCCCCTTTGCCACCGTTTGTCAAGGGGCTGTGGTAGGACAGCTGTGGAGTGTCATCACCTTAAGAAGCAGAGAGGTCTCAGACCAACTCCTGCCACTCCCTTCTAACTGAATTCAGGTACCTGTCCCCCTGCCGTCACCCTCTCCACAACGGGCTGGGGCTGACGTGCCTTGCGCTGCCCTCTCCTGTGGCTGGGTACAAGCTCCCGTGGACTGACTTCGTACCACCCCAACAGGGAGGTTTCTTTCACTCGAAAGATCACTACGCCCACTCTCCCTTCCGTGGCTGCCTCACAGTTGCGTCTTTTGGATCCCCTCCCCCACAGGCAAAGCTTGGGGGGATGGTCCTTTCTTTCTCCTGGGTGAATGGCCCTCTGAGTAAAACTCTACTGTTGGTAGAGCACCCAGGGATCCGAATGGATCATGGAGGAAGGTTTGGGAAGGGGAGCGGTTCTCATGTTTACGGAGTATTCTGGGTGCCAGGCAAGATGCCAGGCACCTGCCCATACATTACCCTACGTTGCCTTCACTATAATAGTGCAGAGAAAATTAGGGAATGGAGGAGTTTTAAGTGGTCAGCTGGAAATGTCAGAGTCAGGACTCAAATCCAGGTGGGTCTTACTGCAAAGGTCTTGCTGGCTTGCCAGGGCCATCAGTGACAAAACCCTGAGCTGGATGGATTATGGGTTTCAGCACTACACGGGACTGACCTTCAGCCGGTAAACACCAGTATGGACACATCACTGTTTAAGCCCAGCATCTATCTGTTCTGTTTGGTCAGTGCCCAGGACCTAGCCGTGGTTAAATATTTGGGTATCATTGTTGCCCTTATCGAAATGGAATATGTGGCAAGTAACAAATGTTTGACTTCTACCTCTGGCAAGGAAAGAGTCACAGACACAGGATATACTCTCCCACCTGAAACAACTAAAAACCTAGATAAAATGTGTGCAACAAGGTTTTCAGCTATGGGATCTCATGCAGCGCAAGATACTGAGTCCTGAGAGTAGAGAAACAAACAAAGTGAGCCATATGATTGCCTGGCCGAGAGAGATTCCTGCCAAAAGAGAGTTTCAGGCTATGGCCCAGGGAGGGGGAACCCCAGAGGCGCCCAGAAGTCTCCCTGATTAAAGATAGAGCTGGTAGTTTGAGAAGGCCAAGGTCACAGGGGTTTGCAGGGTGGAGTACCTGAGAGAACTGCACACACACACATGCATACGGACACATGGGCGCGCACACGTGCGCGCACAAACACACACGCACAGCTCGGAGATTTAAAGCAGGCCCGTCTTGAGTCTTCAGCCGAGAGCCAATCAGTGTATGCATGTGGGGCAACTACTCAAGGCTGGAGAAGAACCGCCCAAAGGATTCCAGGAATAATCCATAGAGAACACAAAAGAAGAGTTCATGTTCCCTTCAGCTAGAGTAGAAAAGCCTCAGAATTCATGAGGTATTGTGTAGAATACTCAGAAAGGTACTGTCCCAGGAGTAGGGCAAAATTAGCCCTAACAAAACTTAAAAGGCAAGTCTCGAAAGGCTCAAACTGTTTCCAATAAATTTAAATCTGTCCTATAATAAACCTCAAGGACTTTTTAGGAATGCAAAAATATCCAGCACCTAAGAAGGTGAAATTCACCACGTCTGGCAACCATGGAAAAATTACCAGGTGTGCTGGGCTAACCCCTAAACCTGTGAATATGTTATTTGTGTGGCTAAGGGGAATTAAGGCTAAAGACAGCATCAAGGCTGCTAATCAGCTGACCTTAAGATAAAGATAAAGAGACTATCCTGGCTTATTCCATGGAGCCCAACAGAATCACAAGAGTCCTTAAAAGGGGATGAGAGAGGCAGAAGAGAAAGTTAGAGTGATTTAATGTGAGAGTCATTGCTGGATTTGAAGATGGAAGGAGACCACAAGTCGTGGGATACGGGCAGTGTCTAGAAGTTAGAAAAGGCCAGGAAACAGACAGAATATGGAGCCTGGAGCCTCTAGAAAGGAATACAGTCCTCATGACCCCTTGACTAAGACCAGGGAGGCTTTCTAACCTACAGAACTGTAAGATAATAAATTTGTTTTTAAGTCACTAAGTTTGTGGTTACTAGTTACAGCAGTATAATAATAATAATAATAATAATAATAATAATAATAATAAATGAACTAACAAATAAATAAAATACACCAGGAATACAAGGAGCAGGAAAAAAATGACCCATAATAAGGAAAAAAAATAAATCAATAGAAAGAAAACATAAATGACACAGATGACAGAATTAGTGGACAAAGATATTAAGATGGTTATCACTGTTCCATATATTCAAGAATGTAGTGTTAAAAAGATACATGGAAGTCTTGAACAGAACGTCCAGAGATGAGAGCTAAAATGTATGAGGTGAAAATATACTGCATGAAATTAACAGATTAGACATTGAATTGAAAAGTTAGTGATTGTGCAGACACAGCAATAGAAACTATCTGAAATAAAACACAGGGATAAGAAGTGACAACAAGAAGAACAACAACAACAAAATGAACCCAGCATAAGAAAGAGCTGTAGGAGGGGCGCCTGGGTGGCTCAGTCGGTTAAGCGGCTGACTTCGGCTCAGGTCACGATCTCACAGTCCGTGAGTTCGAGCCCCGCGTCGGGCTCTGTGCTGACCGCTCAGAGCCTGGAGCCTGTTTCCGATTCTGTGTCTCCCTCTCTCTCTGACCCTCCCCCATTCATGCTCTGTCTCTCTCTGTCTCAAAAATAAATAAACGTTAAAAAAAAATTAAAAAAAAAGAAAGAGCTGTAGGAAAACTGTCATCAGCCTAATATACTTGTAATTAAATTCCCTGAAGAAAAGAGATGGGGTCAGAAAAATATTTGAAGAAATGATGGCTGAAGATCATCCAAATTGGGTGAAACTATAAACTCACAGATGCAAGGAGTTCAACGATATGAGGTACAACAGATACAAAGAGAAGTATACCAGGACGTAGCATAATAAGTTACTTAAAATCAGTGATAGGGACAACTTCCCAAAAGCATCCAGAGGAAGAAGATGTGTTATGTACAAAGGAAAAAAGGTAACAATGAAAGCATATTTTGTGCTGAAAACAATGCAAGCCAAAAGACATTGGAGTGACTGTTATTAAGAACTGAAATTAGGGGCGCCTGGGTGGCACAGTCGGTTAAGCGTCCGACTTCAGCCAGGTCACGATCTTGCAGTCCGTGAGTTCGAGCCCCGCGTCAGGCTCTGGGCTGATGGCTCAGAGCCTGGAGCCTGTTTCCGATTCTGTGTCTCCCTCTCTCTCTGCCCCTCCCCTGTTCATGCTCTGTCTCTCTCTGTCCCAAAAATAAATAAATGTTGAAAAAAAAATTTAAAAAAAAAAAAAAAAAAAAAGAACTGAAATTAAAAAATATGTCAACCTAGAGTTCTATATCCAGTGAAGATGTCCAATAGTGCAAACAACATAAAGAATTTTTCAGACAGAAACGAAAAAAATCAATCACCAGCAGATCCACACTGTAAGAAATATTAAAGGCAGCCCTTTAGGCAAAGAAAAATGATATGAAGTACAAATCTTAATCTACACAAAGGAGTGAAGAACATTGGAAATGTGTGGTTCAACATAAAAGACTTTTCATTATTTATTTAAGAGACAATTGGCAGAAAAAATCAAATATGCTAACAATGTATTTTGTCTTTTTAATGTATGTATACAATGTATGACAGCAAATAACATAGGACAAGGAGGGTGGAAGTAAAATTATACTGTTTATGGTTCTTATACTATACGTGAAGTGGTAAAGCCAACAAAAGAGATATAATCAAAATCCTACAAGATAATTCAACATAAGGCACAAAAATAGAAAAGATAGAATAAAGAACAGAATAGACAAATAAAATCAATTAATAAGATTTATTAAAACAAGTGCCCAATCATACTGACAATCATATTAAATATAAGTAAGACCCCAATTAAAAGGCAAAACCCTGTTAGATTGGATTAAAAAAATTAAGACCTAACTACATGCTGCCTATAAGAGACCTACTTTATTTTATAAGTTTTAAATCCAGTATAGTTAACATACTGGAATTAGTTTTATATTAGTTTCAGGTGTACAATACAGTAATTCAATAATTCTATATATTACTTGGTACTCATAAAGATCCTCCTCACCTATTTCACCCACTCCCACCCACCCCAATCCCTCTGGTAGCCATCTGTTTGTTCTGTGTGGTTAAGAGACTGTTATTTGGTTTGTCTCCTTTTTTCTTTGTTCCTTTGTTTTGTTTCTTAACTTCCACATATGAATGAAATCATATGGTATTTGTCTTTCTCTGACTTATTTCATCAAGAGAACATAACAACCCCAACCATTCATGCACTGAAGACTTCAAAATACATGAAGTAATACTGTGGATCTTGAGAAACTTAACAGAAGACCATGGGTGAGGAGAAGGGGGAAAAAAAAGCTACAGAGAGGGAGGGAGGCAAACCATAAGAGAGTCTTAAGGACTGAGAACAAACTAAGGGGTAGATGGGAGGGTGGGGCAGAGGGGGAAGCAGGTGATGGGCAGGGAGGAGGGCACTTGTTGGGGTGAGCACTGGGTGTTGTATGGAAACCAGTTTGACAATAAATTATATTAAAACAAAACCAAAACCAAAATGCATGAAGTAAAAAGTGGGGGCACAGAAAGGGAAAAGAGACAAATCCACAACACCGGAGATGTCGATAACCCTTCTCAATATCTGCCAGGACAAGCAGACAAAAAATCAATAAGGATATAGAAAACTTAAATAACACTATCAACCGTTTTGACCTAAACTAACGCTTACAGAACGCTTCACCCAGCAGTAGCAGAAAACACATTCTTTTCAAGTGTATGTAGTACATCTATCAAGACAGGCCATATTCGAGGCCTCAAGCAAACTTCAGGAAATTACAAAGATACAAATCATAAAAAGTGCAGAGTATATTCTTGGGCCAGAGCGGGATTAAATTAGAAAAAAATGACAGAAGGACATGTGGAAAGTCACCAAATATTTAGAAACTAAATTAACATATTTCTGAACAACCTTCAAGGAAGAAATCAAAAGGGGAATTAGAAAGTATTTTGAACTGGGGCGCCTGGGTGGTGTAGTCGGTTAAGCGTCTGACTTCAGCCGGGTCACGATCTCGCGGTCCGGGAGTTCGAGCCCCGCGTCAGGCTCTGGGCTGATGGCTCAGAGCCTGGAGCCTGTTTCCGATTCTGTGTCTCCCTCTCTCTCTCTGCCCCTCCCCCGTTCATGCTCTGTCTCTCTCTGTCCCAAAAATAAATAAACGTTGAAAAAAAAAATTTTAAAAATGAAAAAAAAAGTATTTTGAACTAAATGAGAATAAAAACAGCATATTGCAACTCATAGGATATGGCTAAAGCAGTACTCAGAAGGAAATTTATGGCACTAAATAAATGCCTATATTAGAAAAGAGTCTCAAATCAATGACTCTGGATCCACTTTTTAAAAAAAATGGAAAAAGAAGAGCAAATTAAGTCTAATATAGGCAGAAAAGGAAATAGTAAAGATAAGAGCAAGAATCAATGAAATATAAAACAGAAAAATTATAGAGAAAATCTGTGAAACCAAATGTCAGATATTTGTGAAGATCAATAAAACAGATAAACCGCCAGTCAGCCTTCGGAAGGAGAAGGGAGAAGGACACAAAATACCAAGAGGGGGCGTGATAGAGGGTAATGTAACTACAGGGCCCATACCAATTATAGGTATAAAGAAACACCGTGAACACATTTATGTCAATACATTTGACAACTTAAATGATGGGACAGATTCCCTGAAAGACTCAAATTACCAATGGTCACAAAAGGAAAAAAACAAATAATCTATGTAGCCCCTATTAAAGAAACAGGATTTGTAGTTAAAAGCATTTTCACAAAGAAATTTCAATCCCAGAAGACTGAACTGGGGAACTCTGCCCTAGTAGAAATTAAATATTAAAGAAAAAAAAACCCCAGCAATTCTAGTATACAAACTCTTCCAGAATTTTGAAGACGAGGGACTACTTCCCAAATGATTTTATGAGGCCAGCATTACCCTGATACGAAGACCGGAAAGAGACATTCAGAGAAAATTATAGACAATATCTGTCATTAGCTTCAATGCAAAATTTTAGCAAATTGAATCTAATGATCTACATAAAGGACAATACATCATGACTAAATAGAATTCATCCCAGGAATGCAAGATTGGTTTCAATAAAAAAGTCAATCAATGTAATTTGCCAAAGTGGCGGACTGAAAAAGAAAAAAAAAAAAACAACAAAACAAAAACCTGTGATCATCTCCACAGATGCAGAAAAAGCATTTTAAAAAATCCAATATCCATTCTCTTAGAAATCTAAAATTTGAAGGAAACTTCCTTAACCTAATAAAGATGATGTACTGGTGTCCTCATATTTAATTGTATTTCCCTTATAAGATTAGGAACAGGCCAAGGGTAATCTCTTTCACTAGTTCCCTTTAACTGTTAATGCACATGACAACATGGGTGGCTTTTAGAATAATTACACTGAGTGAAAGAAGTCAGATATTGACAGGGCACCTGAATGGCTCAGCTGATTGGGTGTCCGACTTCTGCTCAGGTCATGATCTCACAGTTTGTGGGTTCAAGCCCCACGTCAGGCTCTGTACTGACAGCTCAGAGCCCAGAGCCTGCTTCGGATTCTGTGTCTCCCCCTCTCTCTGCCCCTCCCCTGCTTGTGCTCTCTCTCTCTTGTCTCTCTCTGTCTCTCAAAAATAAATGTTTAAAAAAAAATAAAAAAATATGTACACTTTAGTGTATGTCAATTATACTTTATTAAAGCTACAAAAAACCAACAGATTTTCAGGTAATTTTCAGCACTGTTAAGGTAAATCTATCCAAAGTCTCAGTCTCAACCAGGGAATGAATTACAGGAGGGTATGGCTGTTCTTCCTGAGGCGAATTTAAAAATACTCGTTGTGCGTATATAAAGCTATTTAGTCTCCCAACAAGAGCCTTGAAAGATCCTGATTTAAACAAACAGCCAATTTTATAATCTCAGAAGTCAAGAAGAAGCAGATTGGGGGGATTATACACGAAGTGAGCAAAATTTGGTAAGAAACATGGCTCCAGACCTCAAAGAGTTGTGAAAATGATTTGGCAGGGTGAGATTAATTCTCACTCCTAACTCAATCCAAGAGAGAAAAAGGTTCCCAGGCAACATAAAAATCTTGCAGGGTTTTAGATGTCACTGTATGTTTGAATTTACTCCACAGAAATTCTCCCAACTTGTTCAATTTCAAGACTTCTCCTTGGAGCTATGAGCAGAATAAGAAAAACACAGATGGCTCAACCTCACCATAATAATGATTCAAGGCAAGCAAAGCCTAAGCTGTTTGTATTTCAGATTAAAATAGAATCGAGAGAAACATCATTATCTCGGGTGCTAAAAGGAGTATTAAGACAAAGCTAGTTCAGATATTGCTATTATTGCAATATTACTGTTTTAGGTTTGCAATCCATGGGAAATTCATATATCCTTCTATTGCTTCCGTTAGAAATGAGTATTTTAAATAAATTCTACATGCTTAATAAATAAGGTCTATTTATTTACTCAAAGGCGACAGACCCTATGGTGCTATCTACAAAGGCTTCCCTCCTGGTCTCCTGCTGCTCGTGTTTATAGGACTGCAATTACAGAAATGACACCATTACCATCCACAGGAATTCTGGCATTGTGGAGATTCTTTACTGAGGGAAGTACAAAGCTGGTTTGCTGTTAGCAGAATGCATAGATTTTGTTTGGCAGTGGCTCTGCTCCCTCTGGACACCATCCTGCGGGTTAATGACACTCCATTCTGAGCAGCCTCCTTCTCTCCTTCCAGCAGGTGTTTTCATGTCCTTCTGAGTTACCCATCCCAGGAGATGAAGGCTGACGCTCTAGGCAGGCAGTGTTGCAAAATGTGGGAGACTGATGGTTAGGGGAGCCAGGATGCTGGTGTTCCCATCCCGGCTGTACCCCTCACTATCAGTATGACCTAGAATAGACTCCTCAGCCTCTCGATGCCTTGGCGTGCTTATTTATAACAATAGCAGCTATGTGGTTGGATAAGGGTAGATGAGATAGAACTACAAGATGCTTAGGAAAAGGCGGGGGACACACACACAGTAAAGGTAAGCCTAATTATTACTATTAACACAGCTTTGCTGATGCAACAGCAACTGTAGAGGACAGAGGACAGCAGCACCTCCCAGCGGCCATGGCCAAGCACAAGAGGAACAAGAAATACAAGTGCTTCCTCCAGGGGGCGCCTGCGGGGCTCAGCTGGTTGAGCTTCAAACACTCTTGGTTTCAGCTCAGGTCATGATCTCCTGGTTCCATGGGTTCGAGCCCCACACCAGGCTCCGTGCTGAACAGCGCAGAGCCTGCGTGGGATTCTCTCTCCCAATCTCTCTCTGCCCCTCCCCGACTCATGCTGTCTCTGTCTCTCTCAAAATAAATCAACTTAAAAAAAAAAAAAAGTCCTTCCTCTGCTGATGCAGCAACATCTTCTGGGAGAGAGGACTGGACAAGACCACAATCTCAAAATATAATTACCTAATACCACCCCTTATTGAGTCCCTTCTGCATACAGTGCAATGTAAAAGGGGCATTGTACACATTATCCTATCAATTCCAACAACAACCCCATGAGGTAGATGATAGAATTCCCTTTTCTTCCACACAAGAAAACTGAGGCCCAAGAAGTTCAATAACTTGCTTTTGCTCACATGGCTGGTGAGAACATTTCTGCACAGCACAGTCTGGCTCTTAGCCCATGGTTTTTCCACTATGCCACGCAGCTCTTCAACCCCAAAAGTGGTGGTGTATTCTGAGCAAAGGCATTCAGGAGGAAAATACGTCTGTCGGGAGGTGGGGTTTCCAACAGTGCACAGGCTTTTTGAAATAATTAAAAGGAGGACCGTCGTAAGCATTGCCGGGTGAAACACAGTTTTCCCTGTCACTCCTGAACGCAGAGATAACAGTCATCACAGCTGGGTCTTCTCTGTGCGTCAGGAAAATATACTTGAAATGATATTCCAGTTTTTCTTGGGTGTTCCTTGGTCCCTTACCCGATACCATAATTCCAATTAGACTGCTCAGGGCTCACTTCCTCAGAAAAGGATATTATGTGGAGAGCGCAGAGAAATGAAACGTGTGGTATGTTAGCACCTGGCACCACAGGGTTAGAAGGGCCTGAGGCGTCCAGAGCTAGAGGAAGGTTTCCCTGCTTCCCAGATGGGAGGGAGAGATTCTCTGCTGCTTAAATGGGGACGCTCTTACAAACTACCCTATGACCCAGCAATAGCACTGCTAGGAATCCACCCAAAGGATACAGGAGTGCTGATGCATCGGGGCACACAGACCCCAATGCTTATAGCAGCACTTTCAACAATAGCCAAATGATGGAAAGAACCTAAATGTCCATCAACTGACGAATGGATAAAAGAAGATGTGGTTTATATATACAATGGAATACTAGTTGGCAATGAGAGAGAATGGAATCTGGCCATTTGCAGCAATGTGGATGGAACTGGAGGGTATTATGCTAAGTGAAATAAGCCAGGCAGAGAAAGATATGTTTTCACTCCTATGTGGATCTTGAGAAACTTGACAGAAGACCATGGGGGAAGGTAAGGGGGGGAAAAGAACGAAAGTTACAGAGAGGGAGGGAGGCAAACCCTAAAAGACTCTTAAGGACTGAGAACAAACTAAGGGTAGATGGGGGGTGGGGGAGAGGGGAAAGTAGATGATGGGCAGGGAGGAGGGCACTTGTTGGAATGAGCACTGGGTGTTGTATGGAAACCAATTTGACAATAAATAATGTTAAAAAAAAAGATTTGAAAAGATTCATTTCTATGAGGCTGCCTGGGTGGCCCTCGTTGGGTTTGGGCTCTGTGCTGACAGTGGAACACCTGCTTAAGATACTCTCTCTCCTTCTCCCCCTGCCCTTCCCCTGAGTGTGCACGCTCTCTCTCTCTCAGAAAAAGTTTGTTTCTCGGGAACCCTCTTGCACTGTTGGTGGGAATGCAAATTGGTGCAGCCGCTCTGGAAAGCACTGTGGAGGTTCCTCAGAAAATTAAAAATAGACCTACCCTATGACCCAGCAATAGCACTGCTAGGAATTTATCCAAGGGATACAGGAGTACTGATGCATAGGGCCACTTGTACCCCAATGTTCATAGCAGCACTCTCAACAATAGCCAAATTATGGAAACAGCCTAAATGTCCATCAACTGATGAATGGATAAAGAAATTGTGGTTTATATACACAATGGAATATTACGTGGCAATGAGAAAGAACGAAATATGGCCCTTTGTAGCAACGTGGATGGAACTGGAGAGTGTGATGCTAAGTGAAATAAGCCATACAGAGAAAGACAGATACCATATGGTTTCACTCTTATGTGGATCCTGAGAAACTTAACAGGAACCCATGGGGGAGGGGAAGGAAAAAAAAAAAAACAACAGGTTAGAGTGGGAGAGAGCCAAAGCATAAGAGACTCTTAAAAACTGAGAACAAACTGAGGGTTGATGGGGGGTGGGAGGGGGGAGAGGGTGGGTGATGGGTATTGAGGAGGGCACCTTTTGGGATGAGCACTGGGTGTTGTATGGAAACCAATTTGTCAATAAATTTCATATAAAAAAAATAAAGAAAAAAAATAAAATAAAAAAAATAAATAAAAAATAAAATAAAATAAAATCCACAAAAAAAAGTTTGTTTCTATACAACAAAGTCACAGAAAGTGAAATTAAGAAAGCAATTCCATTTACAATTGCACCAAAAAGAATAAAATACCAAGGAATAAACCTAACCAAGGAGATGTGAGACCTGTACTCTGAAAACTATAAAACACTGATGAAAGAAAGTGAAGATAACAAACAAATGGAAAGATATTCCATGTTCATGGATTGGAAGAACAAATATTGTTAAACTGTCAATATTACCCAAAGCAATCTAGAGACTCAACGTAATCTGTATCATAATACCAACAGCATTTTTCACAAAACTAGAACAAATAATACTAAAATTTGTATGGAACCACAAAAGACCTCAAAATGCCAAAGCAATCTTGAGAAAGAACACAGCTAGAAGTATAACAATTTCAGATATAAAGATATACTACAAAGTTGTAGTAGTCAAAACAGTAGGGAAATGGCACAAAAATAGACCGATCAATGGAACAGAAAAGAAAACCCAGAAATCAGCCTACGTTTGTATGGTCAATTAATCTGTGACAAAGGAGGCAAGAGTATACAATGGGTAAAAGTTTTTCAGTAATGGTGTTGGAAAAACTGGACAGCGTTATGTAAAATGATGAAACCAGACTATGTTCTAACACCATATACACAAAAAAAAACCTCAAAATGGATTAAAGATCTGAGTGTGAGACCCGAAACCACAAAAATCCTAGAAGAGAACCCAGGCAGTAATTTCCCTGACATTAGCCAAAGCAACATTTTTCTAGATATGTCTTCTAAGGCAAGGGAAAGCAAATGATTGGTTTCCCGAATAAATGATTATAATCCCAAATAAATGATTGGGACTACCTCAGAATAAAAAGCTATTTCACAGCAAAGGAAACCGTCAAGAAAACAAAAGACAACCTACTAAACAGGATAAGATATTTGCAAATGATATATCTGATAAGGAGTCAGTATCCAAACTTATATATGCAACTTATACGCCAACATACAACTTTTGCAACTCAACAATAACAACAACAAAAACAAACAATCTGATTTAAAAAATGGGCAGAGGGGCTGAATAGACATCTTTCCAAAGAAGACCTATAGATGGACAACAGACACATATGTGATAAGATGCTCAATGTCACTCATCATCAAGGAAATGTAAATCAAAACCATAACGAGATATCACCTCACACCTGTGAGAATGGCTAAAATAAAAAAAAAACACAAGGGGCGCCTGGGTGGCGCAGTCGGTTAAGCGTCCGACTTCAGCCAGGTCACGATCTCGCGGTCTGTGAGTTCGAGCCCTGCGTCGGGCTCTGGGCTGATGGCTCAGAGCCTGGAGCCTGTTTCCGATTCTGTGTCTCCCTCTCTCTCTGCCCCTCCCCCGTTCATGCTCTGTCTCTCTCTGTCCCAAAAATAAATAAACGTTGAAAAAAAAAAAAAAAACACAAGAAAAGAAATGTTGGTGAGAATGTAGAAAAAAAGGAACCCTTGTGCACCACTGGTGGGAATGTAAATTGGGATAGCCACTGTGGAAAACAGTATAGAAGTTCCTTACGAAATTAAAAATAGAAATACCAGGTGCCTGGATGGCTCAGTTGACTGAACGTCCAACTCTTGATTTCAGCTCAGGTCCTGATCTCACAGTTCATGAGGTCGAGCCCCACATCAGCCTCTGCACTGGCAGTGTGGATCCTGCTTGGGATTCTCTCTCTCCCTTTGCTCTTTCACTCTGTCTCTCTCTGCCCCACCCTCACCCTCAAAAATAAATAAATGTTTAAAAAAATTAAAAAATAAAAAAACTAGAAATACCATATGATCCTCAGGGCACCTGGGTGGCTCAGTTAGTTAAGCATCCAACCATAGCTCAGGTCATGATCTCACGGTTTGTGAGTTCGAGCCTGTGTGGGGCTCTGTGCTGACAGCTCAGAGCCTGGAGTCTGCTTCAGATTCTGTGTCTCCCTCTCTCTCTGCCCCTCCCCTGTTCACATTCTGTCTAGCTCTCTCAAAAATAAATAAACATTAAAAAATAATAAAAAAGAGAAGTATCATATGATCTAATAATTCCACAGATGGTAGCTATACTTTAGAACATAATATATATAAAATTGTCAACCCCTAAGTTGTACACCTGGAATTAATGTCACATTGTATATTGACTATACTCAAAAAAAAAAAAAAAAGATTTGAAAGTTTTAAATAAAAGCAAGATACTTTTCACCCATCTTATTAGCAAAGACTCAAAATGTAATAAATAATAGCAGTATTAGCAAGGATTTGAGGAACGGACCCACAATATGTGTAGCGAAGTCAATTATTTTGCATCCAAAGAATATTTACTGACATGAGAAACTGTCCTTTTCCCCTCCTGCTAAGGAAAAGTGATAAACCAAATTTTTAGAATCAAATATATTTGTTTATACATTTGCAGAAAAAGTGACTTGAATGAAATACATTGATATAAGTAGTGGTTATTTCTGAGCCTTCAAATTACAACATTTTCTTTCACCTTTAAGCTGTTATGTATTACGTTTTTTAAAATACTATTATGCTATTAAAGTTCTCTGTGCACTCCAAGTTCCTTTTTTCCCCTTTTAATTCTATCTTTGATGGTAAATGAATGAATCTGGATTCACATGACACATCTTTCCTCCTCATTACCAAAACATGATGATGATGTAAAAAATTTCTTTGTAGCAATGTTGTTGTTGTGTTCCCAAGGGGCTTATTTAAGATTGGACAGATAGGCCTAGGAAAAGTTAACTCTATACAAAGTAATTTTTAGAGCTATAAGTCCAGTTCAGCACTGGTAGACTATTCTATGATAAAAGAATGAAGAGAACAAAAATTACATTACTATATTAACATATTGTTTTTCCCAAGCAAATGGTATGCTTACAAGGTGTTTCCCATTCAGTAAGTCTATAACTGGGAAAAATTGATTGAAACTAATGTTTGCCAAAGAATAATATTAATAAATGACTTTTTATCACCCATTGTTGGCTTGGAGGTAAAATTTTTAGCTTTTTGTTTGGATAGTTAAAAAATTAGAAATAGGGGCACCTGGGTGGCTCAGTCAGTTAAGCGTCTGGCTCTTGATCCTGGCTCAGGTCAAGATCTCACACTTGGCGAGATCAAGTCCCACATCAGGCTCTGTGCTATTAGCATGGAGCTCGCTTGGGATTCTCTCTTTCTCCCTGCCCCTCCCCTGCTCTTGTTCTCTCTCAAAATATATATTAATAAATTTTTAAAAAATTAAAAAAAAATTACTTGTAGGCATTATAAATTAAATGGTAAAAGAACATGGCGTCTTGGTGATTTGTTTTGGGAAATGAACTTTGAAATTTCACTTCCTTTAGTAGAGAGAAGTTTTCCTAAGCTGTTCTTTTAAAATGTTTAGAACCGATTCTTAACTCACTGTAGTTTATTCTGCAAAGCAGCTTTTCACCATAAGCTTTCAAATTCCTAGTAGGAATTAGAGTTCAAAAAACAAAATGTGCTTTGATAACCTAAAATCTAGGAAAAGCTTTGTGAAACACCTTTAAAAACAGAATGTTAAAATGTAAACCCCAAGGGATTTAGAAGCAGGAGAAGGAAATCATATGAGGGTCTGAGACTCCTCTAAAGCTAGTGCTCCATTGATGCGTTTTCCTCCCGGCGCATATTTATTGTCTCCTGTATGCCAGGCATTGTTTTTAAGAACTGGAAGTATAACTTGGAGCAAGACAGACTAGCTGCCTACTGTCCTGGAAACTCGCCTCCTACTGGGACATAAACAAACCATAAGAAAGAAGTTACTTCCCGGGAGTGGGTAGGGGTGTAAGGGTTACCTGGGAGTGGGAAAGAAGGGGAGAAGCCATTTGGCAGGTCAAGGAAGGTCTCTGTGGAAATGTGACTTTTGATTTGAGTTTCTAGTAACAAGGAGCCAGGTTGTGGGAAGTGGGAAAGTCTAGGTAAGCAGGTTCTGGACAGGGGGATGGGTAGAGCAAAGCCCCAGGGGAAAGGACAACTTTAGTAAATTCCAGATGTAAAAAGAGGCCAATGTGAATGGAGCCTGGTGGGTGAGGGTTATGGTGAAGAGATATGATCAACAGCAGGGGACAAATCATGGTTTAGAACAATGTCCCAACGGCCTTTTCATCCCCACTATTCAACTAGATAATCACTATCTTTTATGCCTATTGACTTCCTGCCTGAGTGATCATACAGAAGTGTTTTAAGGTTAAAAAGAAAGATTTGAACACCTCTGTTAATAGCTTTAATTCTATTCTAACGACTAGAAGATATATAGACACACACATATACATACGTAAGCACATCTGTATACGTGATTATATAAGCACACATTTATAAACATATGTAATATAAAAATATATACACATATAAACATATACACACACATACACATACACATACACATACACATACACATACACATACACAACACAGATAGACCCATACATCCAGGTGCTTTTGAACATTTGACAAGGATTCATACCAGAGAATCAGTGGCTTAGAAGTCCCAGTACAGGGGGTAAAATTGAACATCCATGATTTGGAGGTACTTTACGCCGGGAAGGCAAAGTTAGCCACAGTTGCGTGGAAACTCTCCCCCAGCTGGAGAAGCTCGGTATGTCAGCGAAACCAGAGATTCTGGACAAAAGACGCATGAATGACACGAGCAGGTACATTCTGAAAATAGCAGCGCTGGAAAATGCTAACATTAGAGACAGAGTCAATAATAACAATGAAGGCTGCCAGGATTAAGTGGATCGGTGTCACTTAAGAGACATGACCTAAATAGAGGAGAAATTCAACCCACTGTGTGGGCATGCCTATGGTATTTTGTTTGAGGAGAAACTAATCTTGTTCACTGGAATATGCTAGAAGACTCATCAAGAAGAGACCATTAGGGAAAGGGACCTACAAAGGACAGCAGAATGGTGGAAAAACAATAATGTCTGCAAGCAAAGTATAATAATACATTTGGTCTGCCTGTTCTGTGTTCTAGGAACACAGTGTTCCTAGTGTGTGGAAAGGCTACAGTGCTTCTTACTCTCCGTTATCTTTTGGAGTAAAATCTCTTTGACAAGGGGTTGAGTTCAACACAGCTGCTAATGTTAATTATGCACCTATGTGTGGCCAGCACTGCTCTGGGAAGTGTCTACTTACAGAGTAAAAACCTGAAGAGAAAAGGCATTGCGTTAACATCACCTTACCGGTGGAGTGTATCCATTTTACAAACTCTTAGAAGCAAAGCAAATAATGGAAACAAATTGACTATAGCTCAGGGTCAAACCATATGGTAAGAGCAGTAATTGCCTTGGGGTGGGTGGGAAGGGGCAATCAGGGAAGGCTATTTGAATGACCTGGGAATTGAGGTGCCCTCAAAGAAGCTGGAAGAATTTAGATAGGCGGGGAGGTAGGGGAAGGTGTTTCCGAATCATTAACAGCTCAGCAAGAGCAGTTCAATCTGATCCAACTGTGGGCCTGGAAATATTGCCTAATTATTAACCAGCAGGTGAAAGAACAGAAAATAAACCTCTGGTGTCACTGCCAGGCTTCCATCTGGCTACAGCCCCATCGGGAGGCCCTTTAAATGATGGTTCCCGGGCAATAAAAAGGCAACCTCTTTCGCTTGTCCTAAATTAGCAAAAATAATTTCAGTAACACCCAGAGTCAGCAAGGATGCTAAAACAAAAACATTTAGGCATCTCTGAATATATATTGTATATATAAATATATATTCAATATAAATTGTGAAACCCTTTTGCAAAGTAATTTTGTGATGTCTCAAGAGCAACTGAAATGGCCCTATTGTCTGTTGACTGGAAAATGATCCTGAAGAAATATTCCAAATGGGAAATAAAGAATCAGAGATACTCAACAGCGGAGTCATTCATACAGTTTGAAAACATCCCAAAGACTCCCCAACAGGGTCCTCAAAGCGATGCAAAGAGATGTGTGACGTCATTTCTCACCCATGGAGGTAGTAAAGATTCAACTGATTTAAAAATACCCACTATCGGTGTGAGTTGTAATGTGGGTTCAGCTTTTGTAGAAGACAACTTGGCACTGTCAAAACGTTAAATATACAATTCCTCTGAGTCCGTTCTAGAAACTCAGAGATGCAAATGGTCAGATAATTAAAGTGTATAACGGACTTCACTCATCCCAAGGCATCTCCTACTCTCCCGTTTTAAATTTCATAATACACAAGCCACTCGATCCTTGAAAAAAAAGGATAGTGAAATGGATATTACTGGTAGGCCCATCTTCTAACACAGAACCTAAAGGTCACAGAGATTAAGGGATTTACCCTTACTGGCACTAAGTTCAGATACCCAGCAAGGAGAAGTCAAATGTTTTACTAGTTTTCCCCAGTGAAAATGGTGGGAATTTCACCAGGCTAAGTATAGTCATCTTGTTTATGTGCAAATACCTCTTTGTTCAGGCGTGGAACTGTATTTCATGGAAGCAAACCACTAGGGTCTGGGGAAGTAATGGCTGGGCTGGCCTATTCTTTCCTGCGGGATTACAAATAACACTGCATGCACTACATTTGGAAGTGGGATGGTGGAGAGGGGAAGGAGAGAGGGTGGAGAGACAGAAATGATTTGTTGGTCCTCTGACCTAGCATGTGACCTAGCAAGAACAAGCAAAAATAACTTGTATGCAAATATAAGATGCAGCGTGAATGCTTCAAAGGAGGTGAGGACTGTGAGAGATCTATTATTCACAAGTATTGCATGTACTCGGACAGCAGGTTCAAACAGGGAAGTGAGGCATTATTATTTCACAGCAGGAGAAATAATAACTCTTGTCATTTCCAAAAGCCGTGTGAACTGCAATGGGCCTCACAATAATCCATTGATTAGCCAAAGTAAATATTTAGAATGAGTTACAGCACAAAGATAGGAAGTCAAGGTAAATAAATGAGCTTTAGACATGGAAACTTAACTCTTCAGAGGGGAGATTACTCAGAAGAGAGAAGTGGTGTCGAACCAGATGGCTGTGTCCAATGCTCTCTTCTGTGGGCACACGTAATCGTTCTCTTATTTATCGAGGAAAACGTCTGTAAAAATTCAGGAATTATATACAAAATTTTGGCAAGGACAAGACTGTGTCAATCAATAGTGTATTTCATTTTGTGTTTTAAGACCCTCCCTCTCGGTGGCTCGTTATTTGATCCTAGACCCAAGGTTCACTATTTTTTTGCACTTTAGTGTCACGACCTTTAATATGCAAAGGAAAGCTCTACCCAAATCAGGAGGTTTGGGATTCTTCCTTTACGTTCACATGACATCTCCAAAGACTTCTTCCTATCGAAGGGTCTGCTTCCAAAAGTGTATCATCGTCCCAGTTTGTCTTAAATTTTCTCTTGAGCCCATATTCCCAAGTACCTCTCAATTTACCTGCTCCCTTTCTAGACAAACATCTTCGAAGAGCTGACCCTACCAGATGTTTCTGCCTTTCATCTGTCGTTATTCTTTTCCTTCCTTTCCCCCTTTTTTCAAGGGGGTTAAGTAGTTGGTCCAAATTTAAATATGAAACAAAAATGACAAATAGTGACTCCATTAATATCATGGAGGTAGTATTACTTAGAATAATCTATTTTCTTTGTGTAGCCCTGTTTAGCTTTTCAAAGGGTCTCCCTAAGCACCATCTCACTTGATCCTTATAAGATATCATTCAATCTTTAACTCCCAGACCTGGTTTCTGCCTCCACAACTCTACCCAAATGATCTCCCTCACTATAGTCTTTTCACTTGACCTCTCAGAAGCAATCAATCTTTCTACGATGTGGCCAAGATACTGGCTCATACGATATTGCGCATTTCTGTTTTCCTTCTAATTTTCTGGCTGTTCCTTCTTTTCAAGCCCCTTATGGCTTCTTCCCAAACTTTATTTTTTATTTTTTTTAATTTAAAAAATTTAATGTTTATTTATTTTTGCGAGAGAGAGAGAGAGAACAGAACACGAGCAGGAGAGGGGCAGAGAGAGACGGAGACACAGAATCGGAAGCGGGCTCCAGGCTCTGAGCTGTCAGCACAGAGCCCGACGTGGGGCTCGAACCTGCCAACCACAAGATCATGACCTGAGTTAAAGTCGGACGCTTAACTGACTGAGTCACCCAGGCGCCCCCATCTTCTTCCTGAATTTCAAATTCAAAACCTGCTCTTACACCTGCCTCCCTGTCTTATCTTTATGCCACTTCCCTCATATACATGGTGTAGAACACAGACCATGTTCTACATGTGGACAAACACAGATACGTGTGTTTGTAGAAGTCTGGCACACAAGTGCCAGGCATGAATATCTGCCTCCTTCACATCACCACTTAGATTGCTCGCAGGAGCACAAACCCCAGACGCGTAGATCTGACTGTGATACTCCCCATATCTGCTCTTCCTGTGTGGCTCATTTCGGGAAATGCCGCCGCCATCTACCCAGCTGTGCCAAACCCGGAAACTTGCGATTCAACTTGATTCTCCCTTCTCTCTCCTTCCTCTCTCATCTAATCAGGAAGTCCTGAGGCCTCAACCTCAAAAATATGTCACAGATATGTCCTCCTCTCTTCGACCTCACTACCATCCTCCTCCTTGAAGCCACACTGGAGTCAGCGCCCAGACTTGCATTGCCCTCTTTGATGACTCCATTGTTTCCACTTCCATCCCATCTCAGGTCCATTCTCTCTTAACATTCAAATTCAACCATGGGATCCCTCTGTTGGGTGAGCGAGTGAACGTGTGACCTTCGGTTCATCTTAGAATTAAGTCCAAATTCTTTCTCAGGGCCTCAAACCCCATCTTCAAACACCTCTCACACCAGTCTCCATCCCATCCGCTAAACTGGCCCTGCAGTAGTTCTTCAAGCAAGTCAAACCCCTCCTGCCTTTAGCACCCTCTCAGACACTCTTCCTTCCCCTCTTTTCCAGAGCTGGCTCCTTCTCACCCTCAGCCATCTGAGCTGGGGTTTTGTCTCCAGAGGAAAACTTCTTCTGATTGTACTAAGATCCATGGTGGGTCCCCCCCGTGTTCTCTACCATTGTGGTATCCTACTAGTCCCTCATAGTAATTGTTACAATTTACAATATATATGTATTAAGGTGTTTATTATCTTTCTCCGCTGTCAGAGTATGACCTCCACGAGATAGAAATAACTTTAGTTCTCACAGTGAAAGGTGACCAACAAGTATGGAAGGAAAGAAGGAAAGGAATAAAGGAGAACAGAGAAAAGAGAGGGAGAAAGGAGGGAAGGAAGGAAGGGAAGAAAGAATGGATGGATGGATGGATGGATGGATGGCGGGTGGATAAACAGACCTTAAGGAAAGGATGAATGCGCATGGTCTCAAAGGGAAAAGAGAGTAACAAGAATGAGAAACGAAACAAAGAAAAGTTAAGGAGACTGATTCTAAATGTGAAGAAATGAGCGTGCTTCATTAATTTTACCAATATGTCGGTTGCCGTGTGAAATTATTAATAGGCTTTTCCTTCAAAGTACAGAGTTCTTCCAGAAAATGATAAAACTGTTAACTCTTCTGCATAAGCAGCCAAGGTTAGAGTTTAGTTGTCTTCCCTTATAACCAGTCAATTTCCTTCAATGAAAAGTATGAGGGCACTCCTAAACTTGGCATGTTCTTCGCCATGCATGGAAGGGGATAGGCAAGAGACCCTGAGGTCTTCCTCTCAAGCCTATCAAAACTGGAGGAAACAGTCAAGATACATTGTTCCGTAGAACTTAACTAGACCTTCTGCAGACCTTTATCTCCTCATCCATAAAATGAAAGATCAGGGGTAGCAGAAAGTCTCCTTCACGTTCTACTGGTGTCGGCTGTTTGGGGCGCCATGCTGGGATATAAGGACATAGCCTACTACGGTAGGAAAGAAGGCTGATAATCACGTTAGCAACGTCTGCCATGAGCACGGGAACTGTGTAAGACACACCTGCCACTGTAGAGCAAATTATTAAGGTTTAAATGAAATAGCCTATCTGAAATCTCTCAGAAAAATTACACACTAAATATCAGAATGATAGGCTACTATTCAAGACCTTTCTAACTGCCAAATCTTATTTCTACTGAGTTGGTGTTATCATCTTCCCATGTAACGGATGCCATATCATACCACATTTTTAATTATCCGTGTTTCAGTTATTTTGCCCCAAGTCTTGTTTTCAGGTTCTCGTGAACATGACGGGAATAAGCGTGGCCTTATTTACTTTTCCTTCCTAAGCATGCAGCCCAGCAGGAGGCTGTTTAAAACAGACCACTTAATTTACTCATTCAAAGAAGGACCCATCACACACTGACTTAGCAAAGCAAGGAACAGATGTTGCGCTGGCTCTTTTCCTCGGTTTGAGCACAGGCTCTGGGGAACAGCAAGAGCTTTGCAACGAGAGAGGTAGGTGAGCAAATGCACATTCCTGCATCCTTCCTCCTCTTATTTTTACGAAGTCCCCCGATTTTCTCGAAGGAACTATGAATTCACGAAGCAGATTTGGAATTACACGTAAAAACAAACAAGACCGCTCACTTAAGATCTCACATGGTCTTTGGCCCATTCCTTTACACTGACAGGAAGAGCAGATATGAAACGTCTCACATCCTTCCTGAGCTTGACTGAACTGAGACTCTCCGATTTCTAGCATCTACACTCTTGCTCAGCTTCCTGTTTGCCTTCGGTTACTGGTTATTCCGCAGATGCCACTGCTGCGTCAAAGGCCCTGACACTGGTAGGAGTATGTCTTGCCCTCTCTTGCAACTTGTTTCTTTAAAGCCTAGAAAGATTCAAGTTCCTTACGATGATTCTCCTACATGACTCGGGTGGCTACGTGTGTGATTAACTCTGCAGGTGCTCTCTGGATCCATTAAGGAACAAATACACAAACAAACAAACAAACAAACAAAAAACACCATCTCCACCAAAAAAGATCACCTTAATTATAGAGATACTCTTCCTGCGGTTCCTGTTCAAAGTTATTATCCTGCTTTATTTCCTCAAGATATTAACTGGATGCTAGTCACTTTAGCATTGCGCATATTAATGTCTCACATTCCTGATTTTTAGGGTTTTCCTGAATTACAGGATTTCAGAGCATTAAGGAACCCCAGACACCTTCCTTTGACAGTTGGGCATAGCAAGGCCCTCATAATCTGTGCGACTGGCCCATGGTCACGTGGCCACCGTGAGACAGAGCGGAGGAAGAGTAACACCAAGCCTCCAGGGCCCCGGAACTCTGTTTCCCATATGCTTCTCTTACACCGTTGTGCCCTTCCTGGTTTTCTCTGGCCAGTAAGGGCCTGTGACCCCCTGGGCTCCTTCCTCCTTCCTGCGACCCACAGCGCCTCTGGCCTGCCTCTCTCTTAGCCAAGTCCCAGTGAGGATGACATAGATATCCAGACAAGGATGAAATCATCGCCTTCCTCTATTATTTCTCTCAATTGCTTTTTTCCCCAACCCATGACTAGGCAGTATTTTCTCACAGCTGGGGATGAACAACTTCAAAAAGATGTTCTCAAATACACAGTTTCCGAGATAGAGGCCACGAAGTTTTGAAAATATAAAATGAGCATTTTTGAGTGATTGCACAGCTCATAAAAATGTCTCTGGTTAGAACCTCGTCAGCAATGATTCACTCTGTGTGAGGGTCCCCTGTGGAGGCTTTAGCTGCCTCACATTAGAGTGTTGAGGCTTATTTTTCCTGCTGAGATAGAATAAATGACTAGGAGGCATTAACTGATGGAGGTCACAAGAGTCCCATCCAGGAAGGGGAGGAATATTTCTTTAAAGACGCCCTTGTGGCTGGAAGACATAGCGAACTTGAAGACTATAGTATTTCTCCTTCCCCTTCAGAATAAAGTATCCCTTTGCCCCACAGGCATAAACTTTCCGAAGTAAAACTCCAAGGTCAAAACTGTGACTTCTGTGATAACAAGCAGATATCTCTGACGAAGAGGAAAGTGCAGTTTATTATAGCTCAAGGATATGTGTCTCAACGCCCAAGACATCTTCTTCAAGATAAAGCCTGATTTTATTTTATTCTGTTTTGTTTTATTTTTGTTTTTTTTTTTTTTTTAGAAATAAAGAGAGAGAGAGGGAGAGAGAACTCAAGTGGGGGAGAGGGGCAGTGGGGAGAGAGAGAGAAAGAGAGAGAGAATCCTAAGTAGGCTGGGTGCTCAGCACGGAGCCCATTGTGGTGCTCGATTCCACAACCCTGGGATCATGACCTAAGCTGAAATCAAGAGTCAGATGCTCAACCAACTGAGCCACCCAGGAGCCCCATCAAGATGAAGTCTGATTAAATGAGATTATGCACAGTGCTTGAGCATTGTAGATACTCAACATATGAGTTTTAAATTTGCATCTGCAGCTACCATTTAGGTACTTTTAGTCTCAGCTACTTTATAAAAACATTTTCAGTTGTAAAAACGACATTGTAGTTAAGACCACAGAAATTTAGTATCAAACAAGTTTCCCTGCTCATTTCTAGGCCAAATGGGGTATTTTCTTCTTCTCCCACCAACGTAGATCCCAAAGTCCTTCAAGGAGTTGTGTTCTCAAATTTTCATTTGTACTTTCCAGGGCCTCATGTTTCAGAAGGTCTGAAAGTGGCCCTAAAATCTACGTTTCAGGGAATAATGACACAGATGATCAGTGGAAAATACTTTGAGTAACACTCAAAGAATAATACTCAAATACTCATAGAGCTACAATTTATGGGTGTGTTCTGGGTGCCTCCACATGTCTTGTAGAGGAGAATGGTTGTCACTGCTCCTAGGACACAGGAAAATCAGGACAAGGGAACCAGTTTTTCACAGGGGCCAAATCTTCCTTTTTCAGTGCATTTCAATATGGAGTCATCCAAAGTCACTCTTTTCTCCTTCCCTGCTCCTCCCTAACTGCTGTCCAGTAAGGGGCAAGGTAGCTAACATATCTGGATCCCTACAGTATGGCCCATACTTTGTATCATCAGATGCTGGAAGCTAAAATTCTCTGATGTTGATACCATTATGTCTCTCTTTATAGACAAACAAACTCAGGGGGGTTAAATGTAATTTGCCCAAGGTGACATGGCCAAGGGAAAGAGCCTGGACTCAAACCCAAGACATCGGGCTCAAAGTCACCATCTGCCTCTTGCAGGGACAGTTCATCAGTTTGCAGGGAAAATAATTTTTCTTTTGCAAATACCATGGAAAGGGTCCCTATTTATGTTACTGGCTAATGCCCTTTTCTCCTTCACACCTTCTAACCCTTCCAACTCCCCGCTTGCCCTCATCAGCTCTTTCCATACGATCCACCCCCTTTCCAATGCTCTACCACAATCTTATAGGACTGTGTGTCCCAGCTCCCACCTGCTCTGCATTCTGTTATTCCCAAAGAGTGAATATTTAAGTTGACTCAAGCCCATCTAATCTGTGTTAACTGCTGAGTTTCTCAGTCATTTTTTTCCTTTGGGAAAACCTTCTTACTTGCCTTTAGACTGAAATGTATATAATCTCCCCATATTTATGATCATTTTTGGTTACTGACATTAGCTAGGGGCAGGTCACTTACCTGGTCTTATCCATAGCAGTCTACTTTATATTACCAAGCTATTCCTGGTTAAATGTTAGTACCAATTCCAGATCACCAGACCATAAGTCCTAAACTCATGAGGCTTAATGGAAATCTCTGGATTTATTATTATTTTTTATGTTTATTTATTTTAAGAGGGAGAAAGAGGATGTGCACATGAGTAGGGGAGGGGCAGAGAGAGAGAGGGAGAGAGAATCCCAAGTAGGCTCCGTGCTGTCAGCACAGAGCCCATCACCAGGCTTGATCTCACCAACTGTGAGATCATGACCTGAACTGAAATTGAGAGTTGGACACTTAGCCAACTAAGCCACACAGGTGCCCTGGAAATCTCTGGATTTTAAGTACCATGAAAAATGATGTGCATAAAAATTAAATAATTGCTATTTTAAAGTTTTAATGTGATACAAAAAAATCTCTATGATTCCTCCTCCTCCTCCCCCCCCCCCCCAACGATATATTTCCGCCTAAGATATTTGTAAGTGTAAAGAGAGTGCTGGCCTGAGACAAAAATCTAGGAAATCTTGCTTCAGTGATTTTTCTCCAAATTCTGATATAGTGGAAACAGCTTAGGTGGATAGACCTGTATTTCAATTCCAGCACTACCTCCCTCTAAGTGAATAACATGGGGTAAGTTAATTAACATCACCCAAGCTCAGTTCCCTTATCTATGAAATGGGGTTAATAATATTTAGCTAGCAGAGGATTAAATGAAGCTAGATGTTTACTGAATTTGGTACATATTAGGTGTTCAGGAATTGGTGGGTTTATTACCACCTTTTTCAGCATCCCTACAAAAGTCATTCATATCATAGCCAGAGATTTATGCTGTTTATGTCCCTAGGGCATGCGTGTGCGCACACGCGCACGCGCACACACACACACACACACACACACACACACACACTTTAAAAAGACTTTGTCTGAAAACTTCTGTTTCCAGCCAGGAAGAAGTAACAGCGATAGAATTTATTCTCCTGCTTGAAGCAACTTGAAAGTCAGACAAAATATATGAAATGACAGTTTTTGGGCAATGGACAACATCAAGTACAGAACAATGATTATTGAGAGAAGGGAGACAGGTACAGTAAAAGCTATGATTGTCCCCGTCTACTGTCTAGAAAGTTTCCAGGATTTAACTCAAGCACGAGAAACCCAAACAGAGGCAGAGGTATACCTTAGTTTCAGTGTTTGGGAGGCCAAGGCAGCTGGAAATTATAGGGAAGAGCACTGCAGAGAAAGGCCCTAACCAGAAAGATAGCTCTGAAAATCTTCAGAATGTTCCCTTCAAGTCTTTGGCTGAGTATTGATCAGGTCTGCGAAGGAGGTTCCAAGACTGAGGCAAAAACTGTGGGTAAGGAGCAGGTGGAACTGATTCTGAGGCTCACAAAAGGGCTGAGAACAGATCCAGTCTCTAGTAGCCAGAGAGGATAACTCTTAATATACCAGAGTAGTGTTTCTAGAAGTATCTTGCCTCAGAAGTGGCATAAATTGTCTTTAGTCTATCTGAAGACTGCTCCGGACCCACCTACCTAGGCGAAAAAGCAAGCCTTGAAAGGATGAAAGTATTTCTAAGGAACTTAATGGCATCTCAGAACAAATGTCCAAAATATTTAAGGAAATTAAAAAAAAAAATCCAGCACCTAACAAGGTAAAATTTACAATGTCTGGCATCCAACGAAAAATTACTAGGCATGCAAAGAAGCAGGAAAATATGATCTATCATGAGGACCAACAGAAAGACACTTAGAAAGATCACAGACAACAGAATTAGTACATAAGTGCACTAAAACAGCTATCATATACTCCATCCATATGTACAAGAAGGTCAATGAAAGCATAAGCATGATAAGGAGAGATGGGGAAGATACATTTTTTTTTTTAAAAAAAGAAGAAGAGAATAATCTGGAAAGATGATGCCCAATTACTCGAAAAATAAATCACAGATGTCAAATAAGGGGCTGATGGTCGTGGCTACCCTTCATCTCTAACCATGATTAAAAACATAAAAGCTATACTTTAGAACAGTCTAAGGACCAGGTAAAAGTAACTTTTCCAAAATGTATACATCTTTATGTGGTTATTTATATAAATGAATCCACCCAGACATGCATTCCACTACATGGTTACTGAGCACCCATCTCTGTATTTGATGATAGAGGAAAGACAAAGATGAAACATACGATTCTTGCCCATATAAATGTATAGCCTAGCACAGTCTATTAGATAAACGATAGCCTAGTTATATAAGTGCACAGTGTAATATATCTACCACTCAACAACATGGTGTGTAACACACAGTAAATGATAAGGCCCAGCCCAATAAAAGGAAACAAGGCGTAAATGAGAAGTCACTACACAATGATTCCATACTTACAAATAAAAGGGTTTGACATTAACTGAAAACAAAAATGCAATATATGCTAATGTGCCTGTATGTGTGTATGTGTGTGCACGCTGGATAGGAACATACAAATTAATTTTAATACAGGAATTTAACTGTTTGATCTTTCTTCCTGATTCCAGCTGCATTAGAATGTCTACTATGGGGGCAGGAGACAATCCGTTTTCCATTATGGAATGCAAATATTTCCCTTTAGCTCATGTTGCCGTTAAAGATACGAAAGCATCTCTATTCTAGGGGAAGAAAAGGAAACCAAGAAAATTAGGGAATGTGTGTGTTTGTGATGTATATGCACATCTTCATGTTGTATATTTGCATGTAATATGCATATAGTTACTATACCTATGCATATGTAAATACAGACAGTTCTTTAAAAATATTTTTCTCTAATTTTAGTCTAGAGGGTAAGAAAGTGACCAGTGTAGTTCAAAAGGCTGGTTGAGTTAGTTGGGTAGCACGTATACCAGGGTATGACAGACCAAATAAGGACTAAGCTAATCAAGAGATGGAAACTAGTATAAAATCAAAAAAATATATATTTGTTGTGGCATAGACAGGAAGAACAGAATTACACATTCATAATTCGGAAAAAGTCAATCTACAAAGCGAGTGGATTTATGTGCTTCATTGCATGGGGGAGAAAAATGACTACACTTCAAATGACTAGATCATGTTAGGCAAGCATTTGAAAAGGACTTTCATTTCAAGGCATCTCTAGTCAACAAAGATACACGTTGTTGTCACTTGTGGAGAGTGATTTGAGGACAAGCCTTGATTCGTTTTAAGCGATACTAATTACCTTATATAGCACACAGCACAGGAAGAAGCAAATATTTTTTGGAAACAATTTGCTACAAATTCGCTCATCTCCAGAAATACCGTAGACACACACGTCATGTACCGAGCACCGGGATGAGAGCCCTAGGACGGATGACAGCCATGTTTCCCCTCAGCACTTGAGGCACCCCTCAATGCCTGGCGGGTGGGAGGTGCTCGGTACTCTGGCCCCAAGTGCGTATATCCAGGCCGTCTACTTCATTCATCTCTTTCTGGACTTCCAGCAGTCTTTTGGATGTATGCCCACACACATCCCATTTTCATCTCCTTGCAAGAGCCAAGCTCCTCTTGCCCCAGGCCTTTGCACGGGGCATTTTATATAAACTTTTAGAATTCTCTCAGCTTCCCGGATTCCCCTTTTCTTCCCTCCTGCTACCTGGGAAGCTCGAATTCATCTTTGGGCCCTTAGCCTAAATATTCTTTGGAGGGACTTTTCTGAATAGCCGCTAATGCCTCCAAGCGAAGTTGGGCTCCCAATCCCTCTTACTGTAACACCCCACTGTTGTTGTCGTGAAACAGGCATTTACGCATCTGCTTCTTTAAAAAATATGAATGCTCCACAGGAATGTCGCCTGTCTATCATATAAACTGCTGTTTCTCTAGGGCCTTGTAAAATGTGTTGTACATTTTGAGCCTTCTGCAATACGGTAGGGGAATGAGGGGACATACCAATGTACTGTTCTAATGTCCTGGGGAAGAGAGGGTAGATAACTGTGGAATGTGCAACTGAGCTGTCAGGAATACATGTAATCGGGTACATAAATTGTGAAATCTAAGTCGAGGGCCCTCTTTGTTTTCTGATGTTTGATAATGAGAAATCTTCCGGCAAGATGGAAAATAAAAACAAAAGAAGACTCTGAGCATCATCGTTTAGAGAGCCTCGCTATTACACGCCAGGCTATCTGTATCCCCTTAATCATGCCCGTGTCAGGGAGTGCCGCCAGTAATGTGTGAAGGGACGAAAGAAAGGAAGTTTGCTGGCTTGAGTATTATTCTCCTCTTTTTTAAAAAAAATTTTTTTTAACTTTATTTTTGAGAGAGAGAGAGAGAGAGACAGAGCGTGAGCAGGGGAGGAACAGAGAGAGAAGGAGACCAGAATCCGAAGCAGGCTTCAGGCTCCGAACTGTTAGCACAGAGCCCGACGCGGGGCTTGAACCCACGAACTGCGAGATCACGACCTGAGCCAAAATTGGACGCTTAACCGACTGAGCCACCCAGCCGCCCCAAGTGTTAGCCTCATCTTAAAAACAAGTATGTAGGACGGTTTATCAACAGAAAGACCATCTGAGTGTCTCTGTAAACTGATGAGATGGTTTCAGGAATAGATTCTTAGATGACATTTTTTAAACCTCTGACTACCTCTCTAACTGCAAACCTTGGAGCCCACCAATGGATACGAATCCCGTGGGTCAAAAGAGAGGAAACAGAGGAAGTAGATACTTGGAGACTCAGTTGTAGGTTAGACCGATACCTGCATGAGCAGCTGAGGGCTTATGCATAATTTCACAGCAAAAGTATGACTGGGGGAGAAAGGAGTCAATGACCGTCCTTGTCCTATGACTGCCAAAGCCACATCCCTGTCTCCCCTTCTGTCATTAGCTCTAGACCCTCAGATCTAACTGCTCACCACACTTCATTTCCATGGGTTCTTCAAACTCAACACATGCAAAAAGAATCTTGCCATCTTCTGCAACCTGTTCTCTTCCAGCCTTCTGCGTCTCAGCACATGACCGTACCATTTTACACGATTTCCCAAACTGGAATCACTGCTGATGACTCCCCTAACATTCTGAGGACTCAGTCATCAATTCCTATTGTTTCTAGAATCAAATGTCTCATGGGTCCCTTCACTTCTCTCCATCTCCGCTTCCATGATTATTATTGTCATTATTACCTTGCATCTGCGTAACTGCTACGGTCCTTTGACCTCCCTGCCACCAACCATTCCACACTCCATCCATTCTCTCTAGGACTTACAATAGTTCTCCGTTAAAATGCAACTTTAATCGCACTAGTCCCTGCTTACCACTCTTCGGTGACATCCTATAGCACCCTTTATCTCCTCATGGCAGAGCCACTCATCATGTTGATTTCTATTAGCTTATTCACTCTTCTCTGTTTCTCCCGCTAGGCGCTGAAAGGTCTCTGTCTCCCTATTCCCAGCATTTGGCACAATGTCTGGATCAATAAATCCCAGTTAAGAGCAATGCTCCAGGAGATGAAAGGATTTAACACATGCCTCCTCATATCTGGGCATATTAAAGAGGATCAAGGTGTTCCTGGGAGGATTAACCAACCCAAGAAGGAAAGCGGAAAAAATATTCTGAGCCAGCAGAGAGGAATTAAAGCGAGTGGAAGCATCAGCGAATGGAAGAGGGGAAAGAGAGGACTGTAGCCCAACCTGGCCTCCCCATGAGTTTTAAAGTTGATCTCTTCTCCGAGTGGCAGTAACAGAAGCAGTGACGGTGAACTCAGAGCTTTTAAAGAAGAAACAGGTGCGAGCCAAGGGACAATCCGTGTTCACAGATACTTGTAAGAGGGAAGAAGTCTTTTACGGGCTCTAAGTTAATCCCTTATGATAAGGCGTGTGGCGCTGTCTTGGACAAAGTCTTTCCATAGCTAATAGGGACGTGCGATGCCTTTTCAGAACACGTATTTGAGATAACACAAATGGCATGTCAAGCCATTTGGGGTAAAAGATATCTACCAATCAAAGTCAACGACAGCTAAGGAGAGATACGCAGATGGGCTTTCTTTTGATAAACTGTCCTACGTACTTGTTTTTAAGAGGACAATAATACTCAAGCCAGCAAACTTCCTTTCTTTAGTCCCTTCACGTGTTACTGGTGGCACTCCCTGACACGGGCATGATTTAAGGGGATACAGACAGCCTGGCGTGTAATAGCGAGGCTCTCTAAACGATGATGCTCAGAGTCTTCTTTTGTTTTCGTTTTCCATCGTGTTGGAAGATTTTGAGATCAGGAAATAAAATTTCAAGAAGTTTAGAGAAAAGTAAGCTAGAAGCTCATGGCCAGAGAATACCCAGGAAATATGACCAACCCCCACGTAGTCCTGGGCAAGAAACTTAAAAACTGGGGACTCGGCTGCTGAGTTTTCAACTCTTCCAACTGATGATCATAACTTTGGAAAAGAAGCTGGGATATATAGGAAGGGAGCAGCTGGTCACACAGATGGTGTCAAAGCTCATGATCTGATATTCCGGATTTGGGCTGATGACACCCATGGCGGGGGCTCCTGGAAAGTGACAACACGGATCAGAGAAAACTGGGAAGAAGGCTTTAGGCAAACTCTTGACCACGAGGGAATTATTTGGAAACCGAGGTTAGGTAGTAACACTATTCAGTGAAAACACAACCCAAGCCGTGTGCCAGGTCATAGACAGGGTATCATAAACAGCATGGAGAGATGGATGGTAGTGGAAAAGGATGTCCCCAGCTGACGGCAGAAATCTGGTTTACATGGCTATTCTGGTGTCTCACGAGATGCCAAGAGATTTTTTTTTTTTAAGCTAAATTAAGTTTGGGGAAGCCCGCATGCTACATACTACTCTTTGAAAGTATACACTGGATATGAGCATAGTAAAGACTTTGAAGAAACTCACAAAGAAAGCAACCTACGTGTTTTATTTTATTTTAAGTTTATTTATTTTGAGAGGGAGAGGGGTGAAGAGGCAGAGACAGGGGAAAGGGCAGAGAGAGAGAATCCCAAGCAGGCTCCGCAGGGCCTGCACGGAGCCCAACGTGGGGTGGGGCTTGACCTCGGGGACTGTGAGATCATGACCTGAGCCTAAACCAAGAGTTCAATGCTCAACTGACTGAGCCACCCAGGTGCTCTGCAACCCACCTGTTTTCATTTTTTTTAATGTTTATTCAATTTTTTTTTTGAGAGAGAGAGAGACAGAGTGTGAGTGGGGGAGGGGCAAAGAGAGAGTGAAAGGGAGACACAGAATCTGAAGAAGGCTCCAGGCTCCAAGTTGTCAGCACAGAGCCCGACACAGGGCTCAAACCAATGAACCATGAGATCATGACCTGAGCCGAAGTCTGATACTTAAATGACTGAACCGCAATCAACCTATTTTAAACCCACAGTTTGCCTTGGCTATTAGGCCACATAAATACTTACATGACATCCACTTTACCTAACAACCCCAGGGCACTGGTGTTCTAACAGATCAGTTTAGAAAACCTAGATCTATATCAATGCACAAAGTGTTGAAATGCACAAAATTAAAAGTTCCACAAAACTAAAAGGAGGAGGAATAAAATAAACATGAAACAATAATATAAGGAGGTAAATATTATGCTATAGATAAACCAAGACATTGAAGTATGGGATTTAGGGCTGGAGTAAAACACCGTAATGGTATATTTTAGATAAAAGAAACTGATTCAATACGATGATCTTAAGCAGCACATGACAGGAAGAAGGTAGCCAGGCAAGTTCATGAGCATGGGGCTGGAATCATGGTGGGAACATGGGGGGGACGGTAGAGGGGAAGAAAATGGAAGAGCTGTAACTGTGGAAGCCACAATAACACATCAGAAAGGTGCAATGGGACAGTGGTGGGTGATCTGATTTCCCGGGAAAACTTTCTGATAAAAGCAGAGGATGTGAAAAATGTGTGCCTTCCTTCCTTTGCTGATAATTTTAATCTCTCAATAAACAGAAGTACTGGTGGAGAATGGGATTGGGTGTCAGTTCAGTTTTAACAAACATGGGAAGAGTAGTTGGTCATTTAGAAATATCAGAAACTTTGGGAGAAGGCCAAGTGCTTGTAAAATCCAGCCTCTCCATAATCCTGTCAGAGACATTTTAGAGGGGATTTCTTGGAAGGAAGGCTACACTAAATAATCTTTAAGCCCCTTCTGAGACAGTAAAGACTGCCTCTCACATTCCACAGGCACCCCGAAGAATTCCAGAGGCGGCTGCATGTGAACTGAGCAGGAAACAGCCGTCTGTGACTGCCTTGAAAGAAACAAAGCATTACCCATGCAGTCCCGTAAAAAGAGCATAAGAGATGTCATATAAATACTCCATGGAGCTGGAAGGACTGAGACAATGTGGTGCTGGAATAAAGATAGATCAGGGGTACAGAACAGATACTTCAAACATGGGATAGAAATATGCATAAGGATGGAATGTTTGATAAAAGATAAGAAAGATAGAAAGGTAAAAAAGATAAAAGTAAGCCAACGGAGGCCCCGAAAACTGGGAATACGTATCAACTTCTACGGTGGGACAAGCCTTTTCGTATTTAGAAATGGAATAAAGAACTCATAAAGGAAAAGTTAAACATATTTTTTTAATTTTTTTTTAACGTTTATCTATTTTTGGGACAGAGAGAGACAGAGCATGAACAGGGGAGGGGCAGAGAGAGAGGGAGACACAGAATCGGAAACAGGCTCCAGGCTCTGAGCCATCAGCCCAGAGCCTGACGCGGGGCTCGAACTCACGGACCGTGAGATCGTGACCTGAGCTGAAGTCGGACGCTTAACCGACTGTGCCACCCAGGCGCCCCAAACATATATTTTTTTTAAAAAAAAACAACATTAAGAGGCAAAAAAAAAAAACCAGACTATATAAGTGTTTTTAGGAAATATGAATTCCAAAGATTAAAATGCTTAATAATAAATAACCAAATGTAAACCAAAAAGGTTTGAGCTCTGTGTGATAAATGGATACAGTATGAAAGTAATCTATTTGCAAAAGAGGAAATACTAATAACAGAGGAGGTAAATAATTTACAAAGGGTAGATATAAAAAAAAATGAGGGCAAAATCTTAGGATGCCATCTTTACATATCAAATTAGCAAATGAATATTAAATACATACGCATATTTTGGAAATTAATCGCCCAGCATTTAACAAGAAACTTTCAAATGTTCATTTCTTGTGATCTGCTAGTTTTACATACAGGAGTCTATCCAAGGACAGTAATTCTAATTGCTGAAAAGCTCTATGCGTGGAAATGGTTCACATAATATTACCTGTTTTAAAAAATGAGCAAAAAAGGAAGGAAGGAATAAGAGTTAATAGTTAATGAATGCTTTCTACGTGTAGGTGCTATGTGGTTATCGCATGTAAACTATCATATTAAAATCTCGCAACAGTCCCATGAACTAGACATAATCACCATTTTACAAAAAAAGGTAACATGCTTCTCTATGTGCTTAAAGACATTAAATTCTCCAAACAAACTTGCCTTCTAAGAGTGAAACAATGGAAACAGCCTAAATGTAAACACTAGGCTGGTTAAATAAATTGGAGGTTTGTTTTCAGCGGATTATTTACACTTCTTACATATAAAACAATACAATGGAAAAACTAATTTAGGACAAGGTGTTAATAAAAATACACAATAGAGTATTTAATGTGATGAAAATGTTTCCGTGGAAAAAAGACTGGAAGAAACTGCAGGCACACTAAGTGAATAAAACAGAACGCGACCCTGAGAAAGTGCCAACAAACGGGGTCAGCGGGAGCCCCGAGGAACCACGTGAAGTACAGTTCACCTGGCAGAATGCAGAAATGACAAAGGGACACCCAGGAAGACCCTGAGAGGTTCGAAAACCGTTGAAGCAGTCTGGCTAGTACAGGAGATAGAGAACGTAATGCAGGGCAGATACGGTAAATCTTCTATAACGAGCAGGGGCTGTAATTCTTTTCATGGTAAGTTGCCGGGAAAATCATAAATTGGTCATGGTTAAAATGTCACAAGACTCAAAATCATAAAGAAAAAATAATGAATTATTGAGGTTGTGGCTTACTCTGGAAGTTACACAACATTTTCTGACACAAGTGGGAGGTGGAGACAAGAGCAATTTCTGCTAAATAAGCATTTCAATTAGGCAGTTGGGAAAATTTGGGTGGAAAAATGCAAATCTTTACTCTCGAGTTAGTAGATGGAAGTATCTGCCTGGGTAAGCTTTCGGGAAAAGGGGTCTGGATCAACGCATGTTCAGACCATAGAAAATGTCACTACTTGGCCAAAATGAACAAAGCAGGAGACTATAGATGCTGGAGAGGATGTAGAGAAACGGGAACCCTCTTGCACTATTGGTGGGAATGCAAATTGGTGCAGCCGCTCTGGAATACAGTGTGGAGGTTCCTCAGAAAATTAAAAATAGACCTACCCTATGACCCAGCAGTAGCACTGCTAGGAATTTACCCAAGGGATACAGGAGTACTGATGCATAGGGGCACTTGTACCCCAATGTTTATAGCAGCACTCTCAACAATAGCCAAATTGTGGAAAGAGCCTAAATGTCCATCAACTGATGAATGGATAAAGAAATTGTGGTTTATATACACAATGGAGTACTACGTGGCAATGAGAAAGAACGAAATATGGTCCTTTGTAGCCACGTGGATGGAACTGGAGAGTGTTATGCTAAGTGAAATAAGCCATACAGAGAAAGACAGATACCATATGGTTTCACTCTTATGTGGATCCTGAGAAACTTAACAGAAACCCATGGGGGAGGGGAAGGAAAAAAAAAGAGGTTAGAGTGGGAGAGAGCCAAAGCGTAAGAGACTCTTAAAAACTGAGAACAAACTGAGGGTTGATGGGGGGTGGGAGGGAGGGGAGGGTGGGTGATGGGTATTGAGGAGGGCACCTTTTGGGATGAGCACTGGGTTGTTGTATGGAAACCAATTTGACAATAAATTTCGTATGTTGAAAACAAAATTTCAAAAATGCAAAGAAAGCATGTGACAAAAAAAAAAAAAAAGAAAATGTCACTGCTGCACATATATACACAGCACGCACCAGACTAATCCTCAACTCAACGCGAGTTTTATACTTTGGAGAATTTCATAAATATCCTAAGAATACTGTTTTGTAACTCAGGATCTGACTCTCTTTTTTCTGTCTCCCACTTGTCGCTGTCTCCTGTCTTCTCCCCTGTTCTTTCTTGTTATATTAAAAAAAAAAAACCCATACGTATATATTCACATATATGTACGTGTGCATGTACATATATATATATATATATATATATGTACAGGTACACACACACATAAAACTTACTGTAACTAGTTTAGAATTTCCTATCTATGGCCACTATTGAAAAACAATAAAAACAACAACAAAAACAAACAAATGCTTGGTCACCTCAGCACAAAAGACACAGGTTTGTGGGGGCGGAAACTACCTCTCCAATGGGGGCTGCTTTCTACTTGGTGCATACCATCTACCCTCATCTGACTTGACGGGCAAAAGTGAATTGTTCCTCTGACGTAACAATGACCATAACATAATAACTGACTGTCACCTCTTCATTGGAAATTCTGGGAGGGCAGGGACCATGCCTGGTTTGTTTATAGCTGGAGCACCCACACCAGGACAGTAACTCAATAAATGTTTGTTGAATGAACGAAGGAGCGAATGAGTGGATACTGCAAGTTTTATGTATCTTTCTGGACAGCCCAAGTCCTACTCTTCTGAGAATATCCTCTCTTAGAGCCCCAGTGATTGACCCTTCTGGAAATTACTACATTATTGGCCCGTGTTACCACTTCGCACCTGATTCTACACATTATTCTAATCGCTGGGTTTTGTTGTTGTTGTTGTTGCTGTGCTTTGCAATTTAGGGAGACATGGTCCTCAGAAACACTTATGTATGTATATATCTGTTCTCTTCCCCGGAGTATTTGTTCCACAGCACACGGAAAGTCCTCAATAAAGATGTATTAAATTAAATGATGAAATCTTTTAAACGGCCTTCTACTTGGGGACATTTCTAAACATTTTCCCTATTGAATGCATCGTATTGTGATTCCAAAGAGTGACGGGAAAAATGTGGACTAGTGTCCGTTGAGTTGAATTTCTAGTTCTGCCACCGCAGTGCTGGAAAAGCCACCTGAATGCTGGCCCTCTGTTTCCCCGTCTTTGAAATGTGAACATTCGTAAGCAAACAAACAATATCCACCTGCCTCAAAAAGACGACTGTGGAATCAGATGGCATATTGTAGGTGAAGGAGTTTTGCAAATTACAAAGCAAACGTTAGCTCTTCTGTTTAGCAATTTAAAACATGAAATTGATATCGCAATGCCACCGATGATATATACTACACATGGCTTTTTCTGAGAATAGCTGGCGGGCAGGAGAGCAAGGTGACGAGGAAAAGAATCTCAAGCACAACCTGCCAGACAAATCCCAGTCATAAACATGCCCCATGTTGACTATGCTCGACACTTGCGTGTGGGTAGATTACTGGACACCTGTCACCAACACCCTTTGGTACTGCTGCGAAGTACCTTGAAATCCAAGCTTACCAGACACAAGCTGCTGTCCAGGCAACCCCACGGGAACCATGCCCAAGTTATTCATGGCGGTGGCCCAGGCTGTGGGATCGGTCACGGACATGTTGAGCTGGGTTGTGTCTATCGCTATACTCCCCAAACCATCAGCTGCTGCGGGGAAAAACAAACTGTGACTTCCAGTCAACAGGCAAAAGTGTTTGTTTTAAAGGAGATCACATTGCTAGAGATGCGAGACTTCACTTAGCACATTCCCCAACCACGCGAAAATAAAGCACTGTAATCTACAGCAATGTTTTCTCCAGACGTAAACATAAAGGGTTTCCAAATACATTCTGGGAGGAAACTTAATGACATGTAGTTTGTGTTACACACAGCATGCCATTAAGGAAGCACTCCTGGAAAAAAATGGAGGAACTGCTTCTTTCTCTTAGTGAGACAACGTGAGTTAAGTTCTAAGGTGGAGAGGCAGAACAGGACCACTCCTTTGGTAAGGGAAAAAAAAAGTCAATTGGTTCAGTAAACTAAAAATAAATGCCATCATCTATTTCTGAGTAGAATTTTGGAGCAGGCACACCTTCCAGCTATTTAACAGAATTTTTAAAAACAGTCGCCAAGCAGCGACTCAGTTCGGTCCTAACTGAATTTATCAGGGTTACCTTGTAACATACTCTTTCCTTTCTAAGCTTTTTGTATCATTCCATTATGGAAATGCAGGTGTCTGCTTAAGATGACTCTTCCAAAATATTTCTTATAAGTTCAGACTTTCGTCAAAACCAAATAAACAAATAAATAACATTAAAAACAAAGAGCACAGGGCCAGAAAAAAAAAAAAAAAACAACTCAGCAAAACATGTGAAATTTGACTTAATGAGTTTTGATGTATGCTAGTCCCATGGCCCCATTTCTTTAAGGATCCCAGGTTCCCGGTTCAATGCCTATTTTCACGGCCGGGCAAGCTCTTCCCCTAAGAACTCACAACGCCTTGTTTGTGTCCTGGGCGGGCCACTGACATTTACCTGCAGCCATCATCTGAGGAAGCTGCTGGGGACACCGGCTGATGCTTTCCACGCCACCTGCATCTACGACTGAACTATGAGCATCCTTGGGGGCAGGTGCGCTCTGATGGCTGAGTGCAGGTTCCCCACGGAGGTCATCGGATTCTGCAAAAGGGGAGAGGAGGGTGGTGAGAGATCACGACAGTTAGCCGAGGGAGCCTTTGAGGAAAACACTGTTGTCTGGGCAAAAACCAATGAACAACAAAGGACAACTTCCAGTCACAGACTGAGACTCAGGGAGGGGCCGCTTCCTGAGCCCCAGGCGGCCCAGCCGGTCCCTGCCTAGGTTTGCCCTGGGTGCGCTGGGCGGGCCAGCTGTCAGCTCACCTAGAGCCACGCTGCCTGAATAAGCAAGCAGCCCCTTGTGCAAGTGGCCAGGGCCTTCCTTGCCTCCTACTGAACAGACTTCACAGACGGGGCTTATCAGCCCCGGCACAGCCTCTTCCACTCACTACACATCAATGGAGAGGGCAGACTCGGGGCTAAATATGATTTTCTTTAAGTTAAAAAATTAATTGATGTTGTTATTTTGGAAGACGGTCGTCTGTGAAATGTATTCGGTGGGGGGGGGGGGGGGGGGTGGAAATGGAGGGCAGAGGAAGAGAAAAGCCAGGAGCTATTCTCCGTGAAGTTGGTAAAGGAGTGCGCCCAGATTACAATAGCCAGCAGAGGCAGAGGGAAAGAATAGTGCGCCTCTCATAAAAGAAGATGGAGAGGATGTTGGGGCAGCAAAGAGACACAGTTGTTTCTTTCATTTCTATGAAGATAAATTGAACAGGCCACAGTTTGTTGGGTCTGGGTTTTCCCTAGCCTCACAGCGCACACGCATGCGCGTGCACGCACACACGCACACACGCACACACACATACATCTATATGCATGTATTTTTGTTAAACTTTGCAAAGCACTCTTCTAGTAAAAACAAATAATAAAGCATTAAATAAAGCTGCAAAGGGAAGGGTCCCTCTATAGCCCGCTATTTATAAAATAACCTTCCCCCCCATCCTTAAAAATGCAAAAACATAGCATTCATACATACAGTGTTTTTCATGCACACGTATTTTAAGTGCACAGTCAGCAGTTCAAAACTGAAAGGCCAAACATACCGCTTACGTGTGGGATCTGCGAAGTTTGAATTTTAAGTGGATTTGATGTAATAGTTTAATTATTTCTTTTTATTTAGGTATAAACTTAGACGTTTTTCTAACCCATGTTTTTGCTATTGGGTATTTTAGAATTAGATGCGATGGTCTGTTTGTGTGTGTCTAGTTCACACTTTATAAGTTTAGTTCAAATGGAAGCTCAGATTTCAGTATTTCAAGGAGTAGGTGGGTGATAGCAAATTGTTTCCATAGTCTCCACAAACACCTAGCCCTCGACCGGAGGGGCACATGAGATGGTGGGGAATATTTTCCAATAGCTTGTTGGCAGATGATACATCATCATTCAATAGAAAACGATTCCAACTTTGAGAGCAAACTGCACTCAAGACAAATGCTTTATACCTTGCAATGAAACTCACCTACCCATGGGGCGCCTGGGCAATTCAGTCAGTTTAAGTGTCCGACTTTGGCTCAAGTCATGATCTTGCAATTCATGGGTTTGAGCCCCCCACATGGGGTTCTGTGCTGCCAGCTCAGAGCCTGGAGCCTGCTTCGGATTCTGTGTCTCCCTCTCTCTCTGCCCTTCCCCCACTCATGCTCTGTTTCTCTCTCAAAAATGAACACACATTAAAAAATTAAAAAAAAAAACCCAAAAACTCTACTACCCAAATGAATTGAGACCTTGTTCACTTGTGGTGAATCAATTATTCACCATGGCAATGGATGCCATCAGACAACGTTCTCACCATAGAAAATGAACTCAGTAACAAATACATAACAGATCTAAATGTCTGCCCTTTGGCTACCCACACACCAGCTATATTTCTATGATGAAACCTCACAGCACTTTCCCCTGTCTACCTCCAACCAGTTCAGATCACCACAGCAGAGTCCGGCTAGACTGTTCATTCTTTTGCTCAAATGGCCATGGAGTCGAGTTGTTTCAGATCGTTGCAAGGTCACCATTTGTCTTACTTATCTCCCTAAATGAAGTTTAGTTGGCTGGCTTCCTGCCAGCTTGGGTTCTCTCCAAATGGGCATTAATCACAACTTTCTGTCCAATGAGTCTGCAGTTCTGGAATATTACATCAAAGAACATCCCTTTACTTTGTAGGCTTTACAACTGGTATCTGACCTGCCATGTTTCCCCTTGCCTTTTTGCAACAGTATTTTAGGGATGCCGTTAGCTTTCCATGGCTCTATAACTGTCTGTTCCAAAGGTAGTTTTCTCCTCAGTGATTATAGTGTCACATGGGGACATCAAACGTCCCAGGGGCCCATAGTGCCCACCCACACTTTCATGCCCATCCTAAACTAATGCTGTTCCATTGGGAACAGTAATGAACTGTTACTGTGTCATACAACAAATAAAAAACAAACAAAAAAAGTCATTGCTTTGTTGGCAAGATGTAAGATGTAAACCTGAATTTATCCCCTAATGAGACTCTGTGACACTTAATTTATTACATGCCTTCAATCAACCAACCAATGGTTTCAATGTCATACAACTTCATGTAGCTGCCATGTACCTAGAATGGTGACTCCAAAGTAAGTTGTATCACCTCTTAGGCGTTTCCAAGAGTCTCAAGGAAGCCAGGCAATTTTTTAAAAAAATGTAAATTTCCTTGATGCTTGGAAGAAAGATGATATTTTAAATTAATTACTACCTAGTAATTTATGAATGGTTGCAAGAGTAATTTTTATACTCTCCTAACATCTATCGTTCTTATTGAATACCTGCCTCTTTACATGACTCAAAGCCATAATGCCTAATTTATCATTCAAATCCATTTCTCTGCCTTAGTCTTCTTATTTCTAAACTATAGAAAAGATTGATCATGTTAATGGTGTTTACTTACACGCAGAGATGTGGGGAGTTAAAAAATTATAGCTAATAAAGCACTTGGAATATAGTAGATGCTAATTATTATTATTTTATTTGGAAGTGTAGTGTTTCTATGAAGGTACCCTGGGATCTCAGTGTTCTACGGGATAATTATGTAATTAATTCTAAAACAGCGAGTAACACTTGATATTTCTAAAAGTAAGCACTGCCCTAGTTTTCTATGCCACACCTAAATTGTAGCAGAATATTTCTTTATTTTCCACAAATCCTTTATAAAATAATACAATGTGAATTAAAAGATGTATGAATTTTCTTCTCTAGGCTATTCTTCTGTTTATGCAACTATGAAAGCTTTCAAGAAACTGATGACGAATTGTGAAATTAGCAGTTTGAATTTACAGCTTTTAGCAAGACAAGATCATCACAAAACCAATCGGATGTACAAAATGCCAAGGTTAATGATATAGCACTGTCCAGGGTTCAGATGAAATCTAACCTGTTCTTTGTTAAGGTATATGCACGTGCAAAATCTCATACCCAATTTCGTAACTGTTCAACAGGATCGATTTATTCTCAGGATTTCACCGGGCTACATCAACAGGGCAAATAATTTTTGAAACTCACCAAGCCTATGAAAATACTATTTTCCCCCATTCCTCCCTCAAAAGAAACAAACAAACAGACAAACAGCACAGCTTTTCTCACTGTAAATAACACAACTCTTGCTAACCCTGTCCAACTTTCACGTGTCCCAAGGACACACACACACACACGCTATGAATAATAAAACCCATCTGTAACTGTCCACAAAGCATAGATTGCTATAAAATGGGGGTAGAGATGAGTTAAGTATTGAAATTTTATTTTTTAAAATTTAACAGAATGATTTTGTTTGATGTTAAAGTACATAATATATACTTATATGTTATTTATATGTAATAATTATATATAATTATACTATGTGTATACATTTATAAAATATATTTAAAACTATATATAAACTGTATGTGTATATATATATACACACACACATATGTTTTTCAAGTGAATTCAGTCATAGAAGAAAGGAAGGAAACTAAAAAGGAAAATAAAAAGAGAAAGAAGGAAATAATAAAGGAACAAAGGAATAAACTTCAGTTCCAGGGTCCAATTCCAAAGGCTGGAGGTTTGAAAACTAAAGAACACAAAAGGGGAAACTGTTGTTGGGAACTAGAACACAGACGAATTTAAAGTGTCAAAGAAAGACAATTTTTAAAAATGTTAGATCCTTCCAGATAAGCTTTTGGTGCACTTAACAAGTCATTCTTCACGATCTAAGATTCCACACCTCCCTGGCAACCAATGTGGGGCCATCATCAGGTTACCGGGATGCTCCCCTTTTGTGAGACTTCTTGCAGCTGTTCTTTGAATGAGCTGAAATCCATAAATAACAGCATCTCCAGACCCATTAAACAGTACATTAGTGTAATAAAGGCACATACGTACATATATGCTAAAGAAGTGATATCATTGGAAGAAAGGAAAAATTTCCATTTGGCACGTACTACAGAGGAAAGAAAGCAGGTCTGGCCGTTTCTCAAACACAAAATATCATTAAGGATCTGAGCTTGCATCCTCCATTTTTCCATTCTGTCTAGCAGCCAGTTTTAAACTACAAGTTGTCATTCTTCCATGTTAGGGAGGGAACGGTTACTGAATGGATGATAAGGTTTTACCCAAGACATGTCTGTCTTTGAAAAACTCAACATTGAGAAAGAGAGAGAGACAGACAAACAGAGGCAGAGACAGACAGAGAATATGAATGAGAGAGAAGGTTTCCTCTGAAATCATGAAATCAAACAAAATTACCAAATTTGCCAGAGACAACTCAACCAGCATGGGCATGAGAGGTAGATAAAGTCCTTGGACGCAAAGTAAAATACTGTTTGGCATTACATTTTTAAGTGTAGAGAAATGACAGAGGTAAAATTACTTTGTTTTCAGGAAATCGATTCTTTTAAAAAATATTACATTTTATATTTCTAAATTGAACAAAATAATAAAAGAGAAAGCTTGAGACCTTAGGGATAAAGTATTTCTTTTTCCGTTAAAGACAGAAAAAGAAATAGGACCAGATACTACTATGATAGTATGTAATTTCAAAGTCTGTATATAGGCAAGTTTTAAAATACAGGAGCTTCCACACTTAGATTATTTCAGCTTTTCTGAGAAGGGCAATATTATACCTGAAGGCTGTTTATGAAACATGTAATGGGTCAACTCATACCTCCCATTGATGGATATCCATCAACCACATACACAATATGTTGTCAGACGTTGTTTTCTACCTTCCAAAATACATCTAGCATAGGGAAAGTTATCATTGCTGACTCTGCTGCTGAGTGAATTATTAAAGGAAGCAATCTCATCCATAAACATAGGGCTGGATCCATTAAAACGAGAAGAGTCTCACTTTCAGCAAAGCTTTTTCTAACGCCCTGAGGATTCAGGACAACCACACCCAGGTTCATAGAACATCAAGGTTCAAACCCTAGAGTTCCTTAATTCCAGCTTCCCCCAGATGTGGAAGTCCCCAAAATGTTACTGGCAGGAAACTGTTTCAGCCTTAACAGTTCACACATTCACCCTTCAGCTGAGCCCTTGTGGGGAAAATAAGCCCTTGAACTCTGCTTCTGCAACCATGTGTGGCCCTGGGAAAGGGACTCTTCTGTCCCCTGAACGGGGATATTGAGGCGTAACTGCCAATCAAGTAAGTCTCAGACAAGTTTATGAAAGTAAATATGGACACATCAGAGAATTTGCATTTTCCCTCACCTGACAGGTTTGTTTTCTGTTTGCACTCTCTGTTCTCAAGTTCCCATTCAAACAGTCCTACTGAAGAGACAAAGTAAATACAATGCTATAACTACGCAGAAGCTTCGATTGAGATGGCAAAGATGTGGGCTGCAGAGAAAGAGCAACGCAGAGACCAGGGGAAAGAGTCCTTTTGGAAGACCTTTTGGAAGTTCTTTTGTAACACCTCCGAAATAGACTTTAGGTAGATTTCAGGCTTCGAAGATACATTCCTCAAAAGCGTGAGGTCTATAAACCATGGACACTGCCAATGATCAAAGAACAATTTTTAATGCATGTATAGTGTAGGTCACATGCTGGTCTTTTTGGCCACACTTACACACAGAAAGCAATTTCTGTGAACATTATTATCTTCTTATATAAGGGAAAGCAGACAGTATCATCCTATAATTTGTGCTCTGTTGTACTCAGTTTTTTCTTTATGTACTCATTTTATACCTTGACCCAACCATGAAAAACATATTAAGCTACAAAGTGGAACATTTTAATTGTAGTGAGTGAATAACTGACCCTTAAATGGCTGCAAACTCTGGTAAATGAATGATCTGTTTTCAAAAAAAAAAAAAAGAAAGCTTGATTAGAGCTCTTGAATCTATGGAAATCTACCTGCAATAAAATCCAGATCAGATCCTGACCAGCCTGAGCCAGTTGCCCATCCTGTTTAACATTTCTCCTAGTAGGGTCACAAACAATGTGTTGGTTACTCTTTAAACTAATGTGCTCTTAATGATGCCTTTGCAACACGACGGATGAAGTATTACCCTGCAGTCATGATTGCCCCAGGTATTCCAGACTCAGCAGGACACCCCGCCTCCAGTGGGGTGCCCTGGACCAGAGACCTTGTTTTCTGTTTCTCTAAATGACCACACACAGCCCTTGTTTATGGTCTGAAAGCAGTGAGTAGGATGGTGGGGGCCCTGGGTTCCTAGGGAGAGTCCTTTTCACTCCATGGGGAGTCATAGTTGGTATGGTTACCTCGTGAGGGTGGGCTAGTTGGAGCAAATGAATGTGCAGCAAGATATCCAACTGGAAAGTTCTAGGTTGAGCAGGGAGCATTCTGGGGAAATGGGTCAAAGCTTGGGTGCCATTGGCAGTGTTCACCGAGATTCAAACGGAGGTGCTCAGAAAGAGGAAGGCCTTCTGGGCCCGAAAATATTCAGGTTCCCAAGACGAGAGGTTGGGGGTGTACAGCAAGATGGGTCTAGCCTCTAGGGACATTCGTGACTCAGAATCTAATAGAAAGACTGTCTTAGTTCTTTCGTGGTGAAGGCTTTATGTTCTAACTGCTTTCGGAGGTCAGGATTATCCTCGGAGGTAAGGACTGACTGCACACAGTGATCTCAGCCAGGCTTCTGTGACACAGAAAGCTCCACGAAGCCTCTTGCCCCCAACAGGGGGGCGGGATAGATGCCAATGGGAAGGTTCCAGCGCTGAAAACAAGGCCGAAGGTCCCTGAAAAATGCTGCTGCCACAGCTGTAATTCCATCCTTGCTCTCTATCTTGGTTACAGATTTCCATACAAGGGTATAAATGCGCTACCCTCCACTCTATCTTCTCCCATTAACACCCCTTCTCGCTGTCAGTAGGAGGAGATACGTGCCTCGTAAGAATGTCATACAGAAATCCTCCCGTACAAGGGGATGGCATTTGGAGGACTAAGATCCTCAAATAGAATCTTTTCTCCTACTCCAGCCTTCCAGATCAACGACTCATCTGCCCCGGGAAAGTAGCCTGTTTTTCTAACTGTGGCTGTGTTATCAGTTAGGCACTGAAGGCACAGGGTGCACAATAATCTTGGAGAGCTGAAAACGTTTCATGTCAACATACAGTAAAACATGCATTACCAAAACCAAGTACTTACTTAATGAAACACCTAGAAATTTTGTATTATGACAACTTCTCTAATTATCAAATTTAATAGTCACACAGACATCATTAGAGTTGAAAATCACTCGCAAGTGGGGCTTTCTCATGTTGCAAAAAACTCCTGAGTCTGCATAATTATGCAGAAATCAGAGCTGGTTTTAAATGAGAGGAATAACTTGTAGGCAGATAACTTCAAAAGCAGAATTATAGCAATCCTGTCCAAAAGTCCTATAGACAAAATCATACTGCATGCCAGATACATTGAGTGCATTTTGTACGTTAAGTGCAGCATGGGGTGAGGCCTCCAAAAGCAAAGCCGAGCGGCGGCCATTCGAGTCTGCAAAAGTTTTAAATGGCTGTTCGGAGACGTTGTCTCCTTCCTGCCTACTACGTGTGAGATAAACAAAGCTAAATTTTCCCTTTACGTTTGCCAACCTCAGTTCAGGATTAAACGCCATCCCCAGTTACTTATTCACAGACGACTTACAAATTTATCGGGGGAAGGTAGGGGAGGGAGAAAAACTGACCCTAAAAAACAGATATGAGAGAAAAACATCTGGCCCGTGTTACTGAATGCAATTTCATGTTAGCTTAAAGTCATCATATTTACTTATGGTTTTATTATTTATAAAAAAGAAATTATGCGGAATGTGCTTTGTGGGAATTACAGAATATTGCGATTGCTACCACGGTTTATTATTTTCCCAGCAAGATGGCTTAAACCCAACCTAAACAAATATTTTAAATGAATCCCCACCAGCACTATCACATTTTTTTTCCCCTCTCTAGCCTTAATGAAAAAGATATCCTGCTCTTCAAGCTCTCTGATGTTCTTATTCGTGTGCAATTGTAAGTGTTATGGTTTATTATGAGATAATGTTTATTGTAAAATAATGACTCAGAAAATGCCCAGCACCCAGTGGTGGTAAAACAGTGCAGGGGACGTGAGGGCGTTTGAAAGTGGCAGCGGCTGCCAATGGCAAACATTCACCAGGCCTCGACCATTAATGCAATCAAAGTAATGACTTTATTACTTGCGTAATCAAGTAGACATGTGTTCACGTACTCGTCCAACATATCAACCTGCCACCATCTCTGCAACGCAGAGAGTATTGCTAATAACCTACAAACAAGGCAGACAGAGCAGAGACACATAATCACCATAAAACTAAATGCAGCGTCCTCTTCCTAACCAGAGACACCACCTTCATTCAAATACACTCCCCAAACCCTTGATGCCGTTCTACCAGCCGACGCAACTGGCCTTTCTCTCCGGTAGGGCGATCTGCAGCAGTGGAATGCAACGACACGGTTCTTTTCCATCCGAGAGTAAACTCCAGTATAGGTTAGGGAGACGGAAATAAATATTCCTGTAAGGACATTCTTATTTTCAAGGTATTACTATGAGCACTAATATTTGTAATGAGTTCAAAAAGCAAAGTCTGTAAAGTCAAGGGAGGATGTCATTCCCTCAGCCCTTCCTCTAGAGGCACCCACTGGGAAAAGAGCTTATGATCGAACAGGCCCACACCTTTGATCTTATGAAATATCAACCACAACCTATGAGATAGGTATCATTAGCAACTTTCTAGAAGCATGAAAAGGTTCAGGAAGTTAAGACTTTGGATCATTTACCCAAGGTTGCAAAGCTAATGAATGGCAGAACCCCACGATTTAGTTTGTTTTCGCCCGGGCCTATGTTGTTACAGATTTGGAGAACTGAGGTTTTCCCCAACAAAGAGCCAGACTAGGAATCCCTCCTTGGTTTGACCGACTTGGTTTGACAGAGAAGTCTGGGGTAAAGGGTTACTTCCATCACCCGGGGACACAGTCACTCAGCAGATCTTTATTAAATACTTGCTGAATGAAGGCAATGTGCTTGATATCAGGAATGTAATGGTGAGCAAGACACAGACCCAGTCTTCAAAGAGTTTGCAAATTAAAAAAAGCATTAGCTTGCAGTAGCGTCGCAAACTAGATACTTTTAGGAGCTTGCCTATCATAAGAAAACAACAACAACAATTAGATTCTGGATACAACTGTCCATTAGTGTATTGCTAGGCTTGCAATAAGGAAGGACGCTCACTAAGATTCCTCCCTTCACCCCTTCGGCCCTCTGCCGACCCCCACAAAAAAGGCAGGTAGGCTAAAACCAGGAATTGCTATGAGCAGTAGGTAAACATGAAGCCAGAGTTGCTCAAAGGGAAAATGCCAGGACCAGCATTGTGCCAGGACGGGGAGACCTTGCCATGCAAGGTAGAGCCATAGTCTGAGGATCCGCTGGTAATCAGGACCTGGAAGCTCTGTTGTCTTTGCATGGCCCTTCCCCAGTCCCCAGCAGCCATGTTGACCTCTGTACTTCAGTGACAAAAGTAGACTCAAATGTGAACAAATCAGAAATCACTGCTGGAAAACATCTCAAAGCCAATGCTTTATTGAGAAGCACATTTTTCCTAAAGTCAGAATGTTAACTGTGCATTTAGAGAAAAGGCGAATGGGGCACAGACACCTAAGATGTCTACCTACAGTTGATGTGTAGCCTTAGAGGTTAGGTTTCACCTGTGAGTAAGTCTCACAGATGTCTTGGCTCAAACTGGGCTTAACTTTGTCAAAATGCATATATTGAGGGTAAATCTGTGATCTGAGCTGAGGATTTGGTGCAAGCATCGTCACCACCAAAGATGCCCAGAACGGTTACCCCTGTGTGGGTAGCTCCTATGTGTCATTTCCAACCCACCATGCTTTTACTACCTAACGAAATACAATACTGACAGATAAGGATGGCAAGATGGAGAGGCTGGTCATGGCCATCTGAACTGGACGGCTGGGAGGTAAAGGAGGGTTACTATTCCTTTCCTTACCCCTTTGTGCCCACACCTCCTCTCGCCCTACTTCTCTTACCTCTACCTGACATGGTGTCTCTAACACAGGCCATCTTGGTACAGTGGCAGCTGGTGACAAGGCAGGCCAGGGGTTCAACTGTCCACCATGAACAAGAGCTACAGAAGCAGGAAGTGAAGGTCCTGCGTAGCTGGGTAAAGCCATGAGCTGAGTAAACCAGAAATCCCAACTTCTAATCCCTGGTCCAAGGGATCACCGACATATTGGAGGCGCTGGAGGCCCGAGGACCTATGTTACTGTGAGACATATGCTTGAATCAAAGTCCCGCCATGGGCTTACCGTCATCATCATCATCATCATCCTCATCATCACCCTTGTGGCAGTTACTTTTCAGCTCAGTAAGGATAGACCGCACCCCCGAGAACCCAGCTGGGGACTTCCCTCTTGCTCCAGCCTCTCCTGGAAAACTACACAGGGTAGCATCGTAGCAGAGCTCCTGCCACAAGTTCCCTGGGGCCCATTCCCTGAGCTTTCCCACCTTATGCCTTCAATTCTCATCTAGCAAGTTATTTCAGGGGCTAACACATAATGTCCTTCGGAAGAGCTGGAAGAAAGGACTCATCACTGGCAACGCTGTCAGATATTTTGGTAGTTAAAATCCAGATGCCTTCAGGCAGGTTCTCATAAAGGAATTCTCTCAATTTCAAAACAGCAGCAGAAACTCCACCAAGGGCAGCTTTGTGAACATGTCTTCACAGCTGCTATTCCCACCTCCCCCCACCGAAAAGTGCATATCCTGGTCTTTCTGTTTTTTCTACCAGTATTTTGGTTTTAATTCATTGCTGGTTCACGTGACACCCGAATAATAAATTAGGTGGCTTGACTCTGTATGTGGTAGGGGCTTGGGAGTACCATTGCTGTTTTGGTCTGTAAATTCCTGTGGTCCAGCAGATCAAACAGTGGGAAAAACTTGGAGTGGCATCTTAAACATTTTTTTTAACATTATTTTTGAGAGACAGAGCACGAGTGGGGAAGGGGCAAAGAGAGAGGGAGACAGAATCTGAAGCAGGCTCCGGGCTCTGAGCTGCCAGCAGAATCCGACGAGGGACTCGAACTCATGAACCGTGAGATCATGGCCTGAGCCGAAGTGGGACGCTTAACTGGCCGAGCCACCCAGGTGCCCCAAGCTTGTAGTGGCATCTTAATGTCCTAATCCAATAAAGGAAATTCAGAACGATGGCTGACAATGGCAGGGATATGTTATCTGTTGTTAGAACACACACCTGGGAACCAAGCAGATGCCCAGGCCATTTTAAGAAGGGCGGGAAAATTAAAGAGAAAATGTGAGTTAGTACTGAAAAGGTAACGCAGGCTAAAATAAAGGGTACAGTTGTATTCTTCCCGTCAGAGCTGAATGGAGCACAAGTTGTTTCTGAATTTGCAAGCTCCTTGCTGAGTTGGATTGCCAAAATAAGTTCACGTGAGGAGAAAAGGTGACTTCTAAGATAACACAATGGTTGTAAATGTAAATGAAATCCAGAAAAGTACATTTCCTCCATCCCATGTGATCACGGTTCTGTTATATGCAGTCAGGTATCTTATTTTATACTCTCCATTAGTATTCTTTTTTTTTTTTTAATTTTTTTTTCAACGTTTATTTATTTTTGGGGACGGAGAGAGACAGAGCATGAACGGGGGAGGGGCAGAGAGAGAGGGAGACACAGAATCGGAAACAGGCTCCAGGCTCTGAGCCATCAGCCCAGAGCCCGACGCGGGGCTCGAACTCCCGGACCGCGCGCGAGATCGTGACCTGGCTGAAGTCGGACGCTTAACCGACTGCGCCACCCAGGCGCCCCTCCACTAGTATTCTTGTACTTGTATATTCTTGACCCAAATCAATGAAAGCTTATAAAGTATAAACCAACAGGGCCTCAACACGGAGGCTAACCAAAGCATTGCCTGTCTTATCAGTTGCCTCCAACAGCACACACCATACTAACAAGTGGTCGTGTGTGGGACTTAGGTCTTGCCAATGTGGGTGGAGAGGTGCTCACCTATAGCAAGCTGCTGACTCCTCAGTTTCCTCCCTTTATCTGAGACGATCGCCCAGCTATTAGTTAATAGCACATTGAAAGTTTGCTGAGAGGGAGAGGTTGAAGTTAACAGAAGACTGCTGGCCCCTGTCCTTCTATTTTCATACACCGAAACAAAGTCAGGAATCTCAGCATCTTTGGTCAGGAGGTTTTTCTATTTATATTCATAATTTCTTTCTTTCCTTTCTTGTTTCTTGTTTTTCCTTTTCCTCGGAGATATGGGTGTTTTAAAATTCTGATCAGAATTGGCAGTGGGAAAAAGAGCTGGGGAAATAATGATACTCTAGTATTTCTGTGACACATTTACAAACCCTATGAATTTTTAACGAAGGAACAATGTCCACAATTAGATTTGAAATGAGGTTTTCTTTGTAGGCACGCTTATGGTAAGTGGAGTGTGAGTGGATTTTACTTTATATTCAGTAAACGATACCAAATGCAAAAAAACACCGCGATTTAATAGAAAATAAAAGCAAATTGTTGATTGTTCACGGGCCTTTTTTGCTTCTCCTAGATTTGCAGAAGCGTGGCAGTTTTTAAAACTGTATTTCATTTTATTTGAACACCAAGGAACTTGATGGCACAGAAAAAGTCATGACCTAACGCTGCTGTCCTTTTGTTATTGTATGGAGAAGTTTTTATTTGTCTGATTTGTTTTAAACTGTAAAAAAAAAATGTCTAAAACTTTAGGGAGAAAGGTATCACGCTTCCCCATTTACAAACTAATGATGTCAAATGAATATTAAAAAAATTAAGAGCGTAGAACATAAGGAAATAGACTGGGGTGATGGCTACTTAATTTGCATCTTGAGGCTAAAGCTTAACTCTCGTCTTCCCATGGCTCAGGTTTCTAGCGTCACAGAAACATACACAAACAGCTTCTATCACTGTTGGATGACACGCAAGGTGCTTCAGAATCTGCCTTCTGGTCACCTCTGCGAGCCCGTTTCCTACAGTGTCCCTTTTCCTGGGGCCCCCAGGACACAGACCTCGCTTACTTTTCTTGAGCCTTCCAAGCTGGATGCTCTCTCAGTGACGGTGTGCCTGTGGTTCCTCCAGATGCCTGCGCAACCACCTGCTCTCTCCCTTTAGTCCCCTCTCTGCTGAAATGTCACCCTCTGCAGACAGCCCTTCTTTGACCTACCTAAAACCAGTTCTTCCCTCCTTCTACCAGCCTTCTTTTTTTTTTTTTTTTTCTCTACAGGATTTCTCAGCAACTGAGGTTATAGTACATAATTATGTCTTGATCAGTTGGTCTTCCGTAAGGGCAGGCTGACTTAAAAAAAAAAATTGTTGGGGCGCCTGGGTGGCGCAGTCGGTTAAGCGTCCGACTTCAGCCAGGTCACTATCTCGCGGTCCGTGAGTTCGAGCCCCGCGTCGGGCTCTGGGCTGATGGCTCAGAGCCTGGAGCCTGTTTCCGATTCTGTGTCTCCCTCTCTCTCTGCCCCTCCCCCGTTCATGCTCTGTCTCTCTCTGTCCCAAAAATAAATAAACTTTGGAAAAAAAAATTGTTTTGGGCGTCTGGGGGTATAAGTCAGTTGAGCATCCAACTCTTGATTTTGATTTCATCTCTGGTCGTGATCCCAGGGTCATGGGACCAAGCCCTGTGTTGGGCTCTGCACTTGAACGTGGTGCCTGCTTGAGGTCCTCTCTCTCTCTCTCTCTCTCTCTCTCTCTCTCTCTCTCTCCTCTCTCTCTCTCTCTCTCTACTCTCTCTGCCCCTTTCCCTGTTTATACTCTCACTTTCTTACAAAAAAGAAAAGAAAAGAAAAAAAGGCACCTGGGTGGCTCAGCTGGTTAAGCGTTCGAATCCCACTCAGGTCATGATCTCACAGCTCAGGAGTTTGAGCATCGGGCTCTGTACTGACAGCTCAGAGCCTGGAGCTTTCTCCAGATTCTGCCTCTCTCTCCCTGTCTCTGTCCGTCTCAAAAATAAACATGAAAACAAATTTTTTTTTAAAGTTATGCTTTTTCTGCTAAGTCTCCGTCAGCCAATATAGCGCCTGGTACACGGGAGACACGCATCCTCCTTTCCCCCTACATAAATTCACTTAATAAATGTTATGAATGTGTTTGTGTACACACACACACACACACACACACACACACACACGTGCGCGCGCGCGCACCGTATTAACCATGTCTCTTATTTTCTGTGTTTCCCGATGCTTTGACATCCACAGCCTTGCTGGTACCGGAGGGACTGTCCCCTTCTGGGGCTAGCCAATTCCTAGAGACAGCAAACAACCCACCCGAAAGCACAGTCTTCAAATGCGAACCTATCAAACCAGAGCTCACGTACTCAAGCGTCTCCTTTTGCAAGGGGCTCACACACCATACCGCTCCCCCCACCCCTGCCCTAATCACCCCAGGGCCAGGGTCCAGACAACTAGAGCTAACCTCTGTACCCCAGGGCTTGCCGTAATTAATTCCCACTAGTCAATCCCAAACCTGCTTATGCCGCTTCACTCATTCCTTCCCTCAGAAACCACCAGAAAGCCTCTGGCTCACGTTTGCCTCTCGCTCCCTCAGCCTCCTGACTGATCTTGGTGCCCCCACTGTGTGGCCCAAGGGCTGTGTAGCATGCTCTCGAGGAGCTGCGAGGAACAAAATACCTTTTCACTGTAATCTTCTTGGCGTCACCAAACCTAAATAACGGCAAAGCCTACATTTTCTTTCTCTCTTTACTTACTTATTTTTAAGCTTACTTATCTATTTTGAGGGGGGCGGTGAGGGGCAGAGAGAGAGGGAGACAGAAAGAATCCCCAGCAGCCTCCACGCGGTCAGCACAGGGCCTGGCGTGTGGCTCGGGCTCGTGAACCACGAGATCATGACCTGAGCCGAGATCAAGAGTCCGACGCTTAACCGACGGAGCCCCCCAGGTGCCCCCAAAACCTACGTTTTACACATACGAATTCACTGAATGCCTCAAACAAATCAAGTTCACTGCATCATCAAGGAAAATGACAAAACCATCACCAGGGGTCGTGATTTCCCTGGGCTCATCGAGACATAAAATGACGGTGATGTTTTAAAGATTTGTATGTAATTTAGCTCTCGTCTTGGCCCTGAGATTAATTTATGGATCGTTTCAGTGGTCATTGTCGTTGGCTGCTACTTTGACCCTCAAGCTTTTTGTTTTATTCGTTTTGTTTTGTTTTAGATCTAAACGCCATTAGTAACTCAAGGGAACAGCCTCCTGCCTTGTACTTTTTGCCAGAGACAAATAATTAATGCTAGACACCGAATACCAATACATTGTCAATAAAACACACACGAGTTTATTGCCTTCGAATTCAAGGAAATAATAAGCCCTCCCCATAATTTGCTAAATCACAACAAGCTTAAAAGTAGCAAGGACACGTTTCCATGACTTGAAGCACTCAGTCAGCTTTTTGATGAACGTTAGGACACAGCTGCTCTCTTTTCGTTCCAGAAAAATGTAGTTCACGCTGTTCCGTGGCCCACTGGTCAGGTGCCTCGATGGCCTCTGCTGGAACACACCTCAGGCAGGGCTAAGCGGGGGCCTGATTGGCGTGGCAGCCGTAGAAACTGATCCTGGGAAACTGACCTTTGAGTCACCCTCGCAGTGAGCTCAGAGGAATGTGCTGGGTGGTTACCCGTTACTTGCCCCTGGTCGGGAGGAAAGCCTGAGGCTGGAGTCTTTAGCACTGTAGGGATAGGCCAGAAAGGCGGAAAGACAGCCACAGGAATGGCACAGGGAGCTTCTAGAATGAACTGAAGGGAGCCTAAGACCTGTCAGTTGCTGTCTTTGGCAGGAGGGCCCTCACTGGGATCTGATAGCCAGGGAAGCTTGCTCTCTGAGGGGAAAACCGCCACGGACCCTCCCGTCTACGCAGCTGTGTGCATGCGATCAAACTCATGCCTCCTGTACTTAGGTTACACAGCTCTGTCCAGCCCCCGCCGCCCTGCTGACACCCACACACTCCCTAATAGAAACACCTGACCCTGCTTAAGGGGTGAGTAATAATAAGAGAATAATTTTCAGAAAACTTCAAAAAGGCCTTAAGACTGTGTTCACGCTCTCCGAAAACGTGCCCTCCAAATACATGCAAGGATTAGGAATTTACGTCAAGGGAGACAGGAGTGCTCTCTCTAGGGCATCAGCTTTCCTTTCTCACCGGCGGCGCGCTGTGCCTCCTACATGCTGTCACTCAGGGTTGCAGGCCAGAGAACAATGTACTTCCTTTTCTTCTCTATGCATCCTTCCTTCCAGACAAACATCAAGGCCCACCTCCTCCATGAAACCTTACAAGATCAGCTCTCTTTTTTTTTTTTAATTTTTTTTTTAACGTTTATTTATTTTTGAGACAGAGAGAGACAGAGCATGAATGGGGGAGGGACAGAGAGAGGAAGACACAGAATCGGAAGCAGGCTCCAGGCTCTGAGCCATCAGCCCAGAGCCCGACGCGGGGCTCGAACTCACAGACCGCGAGATCGTGACCTGAGCTGAAGTCGGACGCTTAACCGACTGACCCACCCAGGCGCCCCTGATCAGCTCTCTTTTTTTAAGAAAGTGTATTCATTTATTTTGAGAGAAAGAGAGAGAGAGAGAGAGTAAGAGAATTCCAAGTAGACTCCACACTGTCCGTGCAGAGCCCAACACGGGGCTCTATCTCATGAACCATGAAATCATGACCCGGGCCGAAATCAAGAGTTAAAGGCTTAACCACCTAAGTCGCCTGGGTGGCCCACAAGATCAATTCTTTATAATTGCTTGTTCCCTCTAACTCAAGGGTGGTATGTCTGGGGGATTTAATGGGAGATGTGAAAACCATTATTTTAGTTTTCAATAGTCATGTTTACTTTTAGCCACATTAAATTGAGGTTTTGGTGGAGTAAAAAAAAATGGTCAAATATTGGAAGTTTCACCTAGTTCGATCTAATCCGTGTCAGGAAAAAAATGTATTAGAAGAAAACCATGTGACTTTGCTGATATTGCTGCTTAGGAAGAGGCTAAAATGGATACTTTACGGAGTCATGTATAAATCAGTATGTAAACAAATGTTCTGATGGTACAGATGTGGCAAAAAAAAAAACCACACACACTGATGTCCACTGTCCAACTGCAAAACCGGATTTTGACAACCAGTGCTCTCTGTGCCTCTCTGGCCATTCCACAAGCCCCAATTTTTTGTGGTTATTTTCTCTGTGTGTCTACGTGTTTGTGTTTTCTCTCCAACGTGTTTCCCAGATGTTTAAAGGCAGGGAGTAATCTGAATGATCGACCTCTTAGCATAGTACCTTGTACACAGCAGACAGACCTCTGCTACGGGTTTGTCTGGTCACTTAGCATGATCTCACCGGGAAACACCATTTGTTTTCCTTTTTTTAAGTAGGCGCTACGCTCCACATGGGGCTCTGAACTGACGGCTCTGAGATCCAGAGTCCCACGCTCCACTGGCTGAGCCAGCCAGGTGCCCTGTTTTTCTTTCTCGTTAGTCTAACTCTAGAAACCAGCGGGCCGTATTGTTCTGGCCAGAAAGCTTTGGACCCGTGGCAATTTCAAACTCGGGACTTTTAGCAGCATCGCACGTTAGAAACTACCAAGATGCGTTAAGAGGCAGGGTGGTCTTCTGGACGGAACATGGCCCGACCATCTGGACTTACTCCATTTAGCAACAGAATATGCGTAGCTTTCTCTGCTTCCCAATCCCAGGGCAATGCCACAAACAGGTGGGAGACGAGAGACTAAGGGAAGCCGCCTCCCCCTATGATAGGCTCTTGGCACCTGTCCTCTCTGCTCAGCTACCAACCACTGCAACCAGCATCAAATTCAGCTAAATACCGTCCTTTAAAAAAGGACGCTTCAGTCTTTTGAAATGTGTGGGGATAATTATGACTCACATGTTTCAAAACATTAACTAATGTCACTCGTACAACCTATATACTTCACTTCTTTTTAAAAACACACAAAATATTACATGCAATTCGTATTCTGAAAGGTCTTGTCACCTGTGCTTCTTTCTAATACAGTGGTTGAGGAAAATTTGTGCCTACTAACCACCCTTATTTCCATTTACAAAACGCTATGTCTCCATGATACCTAGGAGGTCAGTCATCAGAGGTTGCAACAATATTTTTTAAAAGAATTATTATAGAAATGTGCGGTGCAGTCACTAGATGCTGCAACCAATGATTACTGTAGAAATGTGCGGTGCGGAGAGAGGAAAGAGGAAAGATGTTACTTTTACCTGGAGGGTTAAGAAAGTACGAGAGAGAAGCAAACTACAGGCTGAGTCTTGAGGGATAAAAAATACCTCGATAGGAAGAGAGAGGGGGAAAGCGGCAGCTCAGGAAGGAAATGATAAACCCAAATGTGTGAAATCAAGAGTGGGTGGAGGCCACTGAGCGGACGAGCTGCGTCTCTCCTCACGACCTTACATTTAAGTGGAGTTATTCAGATGCTCTTGGTCTCCGTATCTGTGTAGTGACAATGCTAGTTTGCACGCCCTAAAATGTTGCTTGGAGAAAGATGCCAAGGAAGTTTTAAAGTCATGCTTCCTAAGTAAAATGTTTTCCTACATAAAGATGCTAGTGTATCAACCAGAAAACTAAAGTAAGTTTTGCAAAAGACTAAAGAAATCAGGAAGGTCTTGAGACTATAAATACACATTTACTCACCAACTCACGAAATACTAAAACTCAGGTTTCACTGCTCAAAGCGCAATAAAAGACATCATTTTACTAGAAAGAAAATAAAGCACATTTTTATAGCATAGAAAGTAATCTGAAAATTCATTAGACAAGAGGCCAAAAAATATATGAAATACATACTTTAAGAGCGTTTTAAATAAAGTCATGGAGCGTAGATTTATAATGATTTAACTAAACCATGTTAAGAATGGCAGGATTCTGTTCACAACCTTTGAGGACAGGAAGAACCGTATAATAGCCTTAATAGGGATCAGTTGCAAAAAAGAAAGTCTCAATAACAACACGAAGATGACTGAACTCTTAGAAGAAAGTTACTATACAAGCCTGGTGTTCATAATAGTGAGGATAGAGAACATGAATTCCAATCGGATCCATGCCATTGACTTGTGAAAAACATTTTAAAAGTTCAGCGAAAAGGTAAGTATGCTATGAACACAGAGGTATCAACTCTAATAGAAAGGAGATTCTGAAAAATAAAATTTTGATCATATAACTCTATAGTCATAATCTTAGAAGGAAAGGGGATACCGCTACAGAAATTGCTGTGTCTTTCCAAGAACTGCTCTGATGAGTTCTGATTCTACAGAAATAGAAATAAATGGAAACAATGACACAAAAGTAAAGACCATCACAGAAGTGGGAAGAAGTCTCAGAAGAATGCAGGAGAGGCCTATACCCAGCAGGAATGAAATTGAACATTTTGAAAAAATACCAAAGGTAGTACATAGAACATATTTAAGCATATGTGAAGAGGGGGACAAGGACAAATAGAAATGCTTTTGGGGAAGGCCATTAAAAATGTACAACAAAGATGAAAGAACTGTTCAGTTCCCGTTTTGTGGGTCTCCCTCAGCAAGCAAAAAACCCCCATTCATTGGAAAGCGTATAATAAACCACACGGGCGTGGAATTTCAGCCCAGGCGGTAGGGGCAGTGGGGAGAGGAGGGACACTAGAGACGCCATCAGATAATCTCAGAACAAGAAGCACGTGTGAGGCTGAATCCTGGAACCTACATGATACGATACTAGGTTAGATGCCACCCACTTTCCTTCCCTGTAAATCTGAGTTTGCAACTTTATTAAGCTTAGGTCAATTGACCTTGAGAACTTAGTGCAATATTGAAACTGCTCATAACAACTACTAGAATTCCAAAGAGTTGGTGTCAGTTTTGGAATGACCACTTACTATGTGACTTGGGGGAAAAAAAGAGAAAGGTTGAGGGTAATCTTCACATGTTAGAAGGAAAGGGAATACAGAAAGTGGATCAGATTAGTTAAGTGATACACCAAAGGATGGACTGAATACAAACAGGAAGGGATATGGCAAACCCATTTCAGGTTCATTCATTCTTTTCCCCACTGACTCAGTGAATATTTACTTAACTCCTATTGTGTCTCACGGGTTTAAGTTCTAGGTAAACAAAAATCTCAGGCCAAAGAAGACTGGCCTGGTCAGATAGGGCAATATATAAGTATGTATGTAGACAAATGCGTACTTTAATTAAAACATGGGTTAAAATAGAGGACAGAGAGGAAGAACCAACCAACTCTCCCAGTGGGAGTGATTTTGGATTTTCTCTATGGATGACTGAAGGTGAAAACTGGAGGGATAGTAACAAGAAACAAAAAGTGTTTCAGGCATCAACAACACTATGAGCAAAGACACTCAAGTGAAGAGAACACTGCATGTACGGAAATGAGTGTTTTTGTTTGACTACAGCTTAAGCGGCAAATGGCGGGGAGTGAAGTTGAAAATATAGGTGGGGGAATGATAGGGAGTTTGATGTCCATAGGCAATGGGGCCCTAATAGAGTATTTTAAATTGGGAGTGACAGGATCAAATGATAATTCTTAGAGTGATGTAAAAGGTAAGCTCACGGGGAGAGAAGCTTGAAGAGGTTAACCTATTCTGATATAATTACTAGGGACCAGGCCAGATACAACAGTGGCAGAGGAGATAGAGAGTGAGAGTAGATTAGATACATTTCTGCAGACAGAGAGACAGGACTCGGCGGGCAATTGGAATACGGAGGTGATGGTGCAAGAAGGTAATATTCAAAAACTATTCCCAGGTTTCTGGTTGGTGGATAAAAACAGGGGATTTCTGAGGCACAAGAGCAGTTAAATATTAGTTCAGCTCCAAAGGAGGAAATTGTGAGCTTTCTATAGAGTAATCAATTGTTTCCATTATTGAACTTCTATATCCAAGCATGCTGTCCCCCAGGCAGATATCGGATTCTCCTGATAGCAACGGTGCTAGCCTCCGTGTTTGGCACACAGTGATTCTTGGCCTTTGAAGGACATTGGAGTCACTCGAGGAGGTCTTTGTAAATATATCTGGACTCCACCCTCAGATTTTTAAACCTTCAGCGCATCTGATGTGAGGTTCCAGGCATTTTTAAAAACATCTCCAAAGGAGATTCTGATGTGCATCAAAATTTGACAGCCAATATAGGATACAGTCAATAAGTAACTGATGAATTAATTAGAAGAAGGAAGGAGGGCGGGGAGGCTTTCTGAAGTTTTTGAAGAAGCAGCTGGTTGGCCTACACTCAACTGTACGGTGTTGATAGGAAAGTCTGCAACGTGACCTTTCATATTTTCCAATCTTAAGGATTCACGGATGTGATGCTATGGTGTCCCTGGCTTCAAGTCTTGAAGAGACAGCACTGGCTCAGGGATCACTGGTCTGCCTCAATGGATCCTTCTCACATCTCTTGTGTTATTAGCGGCCATCCTGACTTCTAGCAACACATTCTTTAACTTTGTAACATTTTATGTATTTGCCCCAATGCCTGCCTCTTCTCCTAGACTGGAGATCCATGAAGGCAGGCATGCTGTTTCTTTTGCCCACTATTGTGCACCCAGCATTTACCTGGAAAAACACAGGTTATTGAGTAAATAAATGAGCAATGAACCAAATTTTTCTTACGAAAAATTTTAGGCTACATCGTGTCACTTTCAATATGCCTACAGATACAGACCTGTCCATGAGTGTATTATAGACCCAGAAAGCAGTTTCAGAAATGATAAGAACACACACAGCTACAGACATTTTAAGATTGTTTTTTTACCTCAAGAAAACATTTTGCTTCCAAAACTTCAGTATTATATAACACAGCTCCTTATATAAAATAAATCAAATTTAAAATACGGAATAAATATCTAAAAGGATGAAACAGGCCCAAGTATTGAAGCTGAGAAGTATAATTTAGACCGTGGTCCTGTTTCTCATCTAGATCTAAGAAGCCTTAGCCTCAAGGTCTGATTAATCGGGGGCTTTCATATCCATTATGTGTTACGGGTCAAGTCCAACAATTCGGTACAAAACAAATACGTGAAGGACAGGATGGGGAATCCAAAGTTCATACTAGCAGAGCAGTAAAAGAAGGAGAAACAGGTGGCCAACGTGAAGATCCAGAAATGTTAAAACTCCCTACACCAATTGTGGTCAATACGCTTCTATACTTTTGAATAAACAGTGGCTGATGGTAGTTACAATTCAACTAACTCATGACATTTTTGGGCCATTTGACTGCCCTGGGGCTGAATGTGAGTCTTTTGTTTGTTTGCTTGCTTGTTTGCTGCACAAAAATGATCAAAATCAGAATTCTACTTTACCTACAATTTGCCAGGCACCTACTATCTGCTGTTACCTTCATTTATGTCAGCTCATCTAACTGTCACAACAGCAAACCAGAAATCAGAGTGACTGGAGATGTACGCCCGGAACTGGAATACTATAAAAAAGTGTCCATTAAAAAAAAAAAAATCGCTGAAGCATCATCTTGATCCAGGTGAAAATGTACATTCTAGGTATAGAAGCACAGTTTTATTAAAATACTAAATGTAAACCTCAATCATGAGAACAACAGAGCACTATATTTTGGCTAATGATATAATTTGGTTAGTTTACTAAGGAGAAAATAATATTGTTTCCATTGACGGTACGCAAAAGATATTAAAATCAGTAATAAGATATACTGACCTCATATGCCCTTTCATATGAGACACTGAGAAGGGCATAGCCCCTCTGTGGTATCCTTGCCCAAATTGTGTAACCTCAATTTAATCATAAGAGATCAGACAAACCCGTATCAAAGATATCCTGCCAATAACTAACCAGTACTCAAAAAGTGTCACGGTTTTGAAAGAAAAAGAAAAAAACGGCAGAACTGTCCTATTCATTTTTGATATTTTTGGTGTATTCAGAGCATCATTCTGAAGACCAGTTGGCAATACGTAGTATTGGATGCATAAATGTAGGCTTAAGAAACTGGAATAATTCCATATCGCATCAGGATATTAGCTACATTTTATGATGGAAATTGTTTTTATATTATTTGCAATTTTCCCTGAACAGTTATAATCAAAAGAGGATTCTCTGTTAACTACAGACTCTAGTTAACGGACTGAAAATTACCTTACACTGAGCTAAATTTACATGTCATTTCTTACAAAGGCTGTATGTCTTTCCAAATCAGTATCTGAGCTCAGATTATTAGAGTTTTGATGGTTATTTTCATTGCCCTAATAGGAAAGCGGATACACAAGAGAAGTGGAAAAAAAAAAAAAAAAAAGGCTGGGGGCGGGTGGAGATTGAAGGAAGGGGGAAGGAGGAAGGAAACACTACTCCCTTATATCACATTCATTAACCTGTGAATACTGCTAGATGCTCCGGGCTATAAGTGAGCAGCTTGTTTCTAAACAGATTTTAATTTTTAATCCAGTGGAATAGGTCAGGCGCAGGTCTCCCACCTGGAGGCCCTGGCCCAGAACCTACCTGCCCCAAGGCAGTATGGCCGGTCTGCTAGTAATGGTCTCCTTTGGGTAAATGCAATCTCCAGGCAGCCACGTGGCTTTGGGTGCTCTGATCCCAAGGACCAGTGATAAAAGTTGGATGAGATCTCACAGTAGGGTGGGTGTTTTCTCCTAAGATATTTTCTAGGAGTGAGAAAAGACATAGCCAATAAAAAACCTTTTTTTAAAGTAGGAGTAGGAAGGGGGAGATCTATGTTTGAAGTAAAATTCTAATAAAGATCAGCTTTACTACTTAATTAAAATTGGGTAGAGGCATCTATGTTGGCCCAAGTGCGATGTTCGCAAGACAAATACTCCGACCCGCTGAAGATCTCCTGGGGAATCAAACGTGTAAATGGAGGGGGAACTGAACAGAGCAGTCCCCAGGGCGTCCACACATGGGGCTAAAACAAGCAAAGATGAACAGAATCTGACTGATTCCCAAGCTCTTCACAGACCTCAGATTAGTGCAGCAGGTCTCAGCTGTCCGTGAAAATGAGAACGCATTTTAAAAGCTGCATTTGAATTTTAAAGGTACTCAACATTTCTGCATTGTTTACTGAGAAAGGTCAACACTCCCGGTGTTTTATTTATGCGCGGCAGAACCCCAGTCTACAAGCACTAGGTTTGCCACATGGCATTTGCTGAGAATGTGTTAAACACATGGTTCCAGAAGCTAGAATATTATTTTTCCAACCAGCGAGTGCATTATTAAAGAACTGTGCCCTCTGCTGTGAGACAGAACAGGAGGCAGTGGTGGCCCTGTGCTCTGAATGCAAAGGGACACCGACTGAGTCACTCCCTCTCAACTCTCACCGCTACAACATCAGACCCTCTTTTCAACTCCCTCGTGGCCCTATCAACTCTCACCACTACAACATCAGACCCTGTCTCTTTTCAACTCCCTTGTGGCCAATCTAGAAAAAAAAAAAAAGAAAAAAGAAAGAAAAATGGAAACATCTAAATAAAACTCATATAAAACCTCAGTGCTAAGCACAACATCTTTGGTTCTTTGGGCGACCAGCATCTCAATTTTGGATCTGCACAAACGTTCATTTGGATCTGTCCCCATTTCTTCCTGCAGATCAAAGGTATGATATACTGACTCCTTCCAATAAGATTTGTGTTAAAATCAGGAAACGCCCATGCAGGAAATTTTTTATTAACTGAACCTGAAATAATACATAATACATACCACTTTTATGAGAGTAAGAAAAGTTATTCACTGTAGTTAGAGTATCTGTTGTATAAATTTAAAATTTTCTCAGGAGTAAGTCCAGTGTTTTAAATAGACTATAGAAAAGCATGAAATTAATCCCAGATGAGTTGTGACTGGAATACAGGGGCGCCTTTATCATTCTAGGAAAAATACTTCTCTACAACAGGCAAATTCCCTGATAAATTCAGTAATTATCCTTTTTACGTAAATATTTTTCGCTTGGAAAAGAAATGTTCTCTTCAAACTATTCCCTTAGTGCATTTTTTATAGATAATTTGGTTTACATACATTAGATTTACATACAAATTATTCCAGTGTAGTCTTCTACGTAAAGCAAAGTGAATCTGTGACTAACATTCCTACCCTATTCTGACGTGGTAAGCAAATCAATGACCAGTATCCTCATGGGCGTAAGTACTGTATGCCTAGCTTTATATAACACTCTCCTCTTAAAAGAATATAAAAAAAACTTAACACTTTGGGAACTTCAGGAAATTTCAGAAGACTACGGGTTTTAAAGTACACTTTTATTTGATACATTTTCGTAAACCTCAGAATTCTTACGTGAAAAGAGTTGACGCTGAGGGCACCTGGGTGACTTAGTTGGTTAAGCGTCCGGCTTTGGATCTCGGTTCAGGTCACTGTCTCACGGTTCGGGAGTTTGAGCCCTGCGTCGGGCTTTGTGCTGGCAGCACGGAGCCTGCTTGGGATTCTCTCTCTCCCTCTCTCTCTCTCTCCACCCCTTCCCTGCTTGCTCTCTCTCAGAATCAATAAATAAACTTAAAAATCGTTTACAAGAGTTGATGCTGCCATAATTTCATCCAATCCCCTACATATGGATGAAGGTCATCCACTATCCTCTGAGCAGGTGACATGAGACAAATCAGGCACGGTCTGTAGTTCCTGCTATTCGAAGAGCCCACAGCTGGGCTGGCAGGACAGACACACAGATAAGTGGCTGTAATGTACTGGGACTGTCTTCCAGTGGTAGGAATAAAATGCTCTGGCAGTACAGAATAGAGAGTGAGGATTCTGGAAGGGGACATGGGGGTGGGGGGTGGGCAGAGGCTCAGCAGAGGAGATGACATTTGAGCTAGGTCTTAAAGGATGAGTAAGATTAGACCAGGCAGCGGACGAGAGCATTCCAAGTTGGAAGAAACAAATCAGCCCATACATGCCAAGTTTTAAAAATCAGACTTTTGCAAGTGTTTCACTTCAAAAAGAGTTAAGGTTGCAAAGCCTAACATGAAATGAGATCACAAACTGGATGGTTTCTTTCTCACCAGCCTGCCCTTCTCCCATGCGCCCTAGATGTTTAAGAAGTACGCGTAATAAGAGGCAGAGGACTGACGGTCGCTCGGCATGAACAGAGAAAGTGAGAATCTTTCCGTAACAGAAGCAAGACACAGAGCCAGCGCTATAGGCCTGTGAGGAGAGGTGCTACCACTGAAAAGAGAAAAGGTGTACTGCAATAATCATACCTTTTCGGTCTGCTAAAAATGCAAGTTCATCTCTTCAAGAAAGCGGGTCTGCTACATTTGATGAAATGGTAGGGTACAGAAGTCTCTAAAGAACTTATCAAACTCTCACACCCAAAAAAAAAAGAATCCAGTGAAGAAATGGGCAGGAGACATGAACAGACACCTTTCCAAAGAAGACATCCAGATGGCCAACCGACACATGAAAAGATGTTCAACATCACTCATCATCAGGGGAGTACAAATCAAAACCACAATGAGATATCCCCTCACACCTGTCAGAATGGCTAAAATGTACAACTCAGGAAACAACAGATCTTGGTGAGGATGTGGAGGAAGGGGAATACTTTTGCACTTGTTGGTGGGAATGCAAACTGGTGCAGCCACTCTGGAGAATAGTATGAATAGTATGAACAGCATGAAGGTTCCTCAAAAAATTAAAAATAGAACTACCCCATGACCCAGCAATTGCACTACAAGGTATTTATCCAAGGGATACAGATATGCTGTTTGGAGGGGGCACATACACCCCCATGTTTATAGCAGCAATATCAACAATAGCCAAGGTATGGAAAGAGCCCAAATGTCCATCGAATGATGAATGGATAAAGAAGATGTGGTATGTATGTACATACACACACACATACACACACAATGGAATATAACTTGGCAATCAGAAAGAATGAAATCTTGCCATTTGCAACAACACGGATGGGACTAGAGTGTATTATGCTAGGCGAAACAAGTCAGTTAAATAAAGACAAATATCATATGACTTTACTCATATGTGGAATTTAAGAAACAAAAGAGATGAACACAGGAGAAGGGAAGGAAAAATAAGATAAAAACAGAGAGGGAGGCAAACCATAAGAGGCTCTTAAATATAGAGAACTGAGGGTTGCTGGAGGGGTGTTAGGTGGGGGGGGGGATGGGCTAAATGGGTGATGGGCACTGGGAAGGGCACTTGGGATGAGCACTGGCTGTTTTGTATGTAAATGATGAATCGGGAATTCTACTCCTGAAACTAATACTACATTACATGTTGACTAACTTGAACTTATATAATGAAAACAAGGGTCTGTGAAGAAAAAAGCCTGCAAAGTGCTGTCACCTACAGGGTCTGTAAGAGTTCTGCTCTGTGCTAGGACCTATTGGCCAGCAGGGAGGAGAGTAAGGAGAAATGAAGAATTTCCTTTCAGTGATTTAGTCACACTGGCACCTTGAGCGGAGGTGAAGCCTTCACGTTTTGTATCATGTCCCTCTTCTGCACCAGAGGGGACAGTGAGGGGGGAGAGCAAGGTCGGGCAGACCTGGAGAGGGAAAGGAGTTCTGAGAAGTCCCCGTCATTAGCTGGGTTCTACACAACGGCGCCAAGTCCAGAGGATTCGAGTGCTCAAGGGAGAATGGCTGGTTAGTGGCCGAGAGATTAAGAAGAGGACAGGACTTTGCTGGGTTTTCAGAGGGCCCAGAAGCTAACTACACCAGAGTTTAAACACCTGAGGGAAATTTAGTTAGCTAGAACCTAAACACAATTGGTAACATTTTGCTTATTCCCATTTTAGGAAATGAAGCTAATTCATTCATATTTCACGTACGTGTGAGTGCGTGTGTGTGTGCACCTGTGTGTAACAGACAGAAGGGTTAAACACAAAAACTGTCTGGTTTGGGTTGTTTACTTTTCTATAAGTAGAGTCAAGTTGTAGGAAGAATATATTTAGGAAGACATGCGTTGGAGATGTCTTCTTTTATTCTTTATTATTCCCTATACAAACGAAGGCAGCTTCTGAGAGCTGAGACCCTGACTCCTTAGCCCCATGTGACCTTCATGCTTCCGCCCCAGGTGTGCAGGCTGTGAGACACGGTGCAGGGCTGCTGTGGGCTCACGAGGCGGGGCTTGGACTCTGGCTTCCAGTTTTGGGTCTGCTGCTAACTTACTGCATGAACATGGGCTGGTCACAGTTTTCGCAGGTAAAAAGGAAAAGCCAGCATTTGCATTTTCGATGCTTTTCACGGCTGTTTCCTCATCCAATGCTCTCTGATTCAGTAGCACGATATTATGTTATAGAAATGTTTTCATCCTCCTGGGTTTTATATATTCACATTGTAGAGCCGCTGTAATAATAACAATGCCCCATCTAGTGTCAAAACAGGGAATACTGGTACAGGAGTCCGCAGTGAGGACCAGAGCTTGAGGGTGCAGCGTGGCCGATGGCAGGAAGGCTGCCGGGTGGTCTTCGTTAGATCCCACTGACCCACCTTGGTGACATGGGACATTTTTGAAAAGACTTGGTTTTGCAACTTTGAGGTGTGATGTACAACACAAGCACAATGGGGCTTGTAGTAAGGGTGCACAGAATCATCTTTCCTATCATTTTTACTGGCAGCTACGGCCGTGGACACAGAAGAGCCTCGGGGGATGGCCATCAGAAGGCAGTACCTTCCTCATGGAAGACGAGAAGAGCTTCTGGGCGTGCCGTGCACCATCCAGCCACCTTCTGGCAGCTCGCTGAGATTTTCGCAGACCAAAATCTGGGAGCTTGGCAGGGTTTCAATGACTTCACCTTTCCCTTTTCATTTCTTTCTTTCCAAATGCTCCCACAAGGAAAGCACGTCTGATCATTAACATGCTCTTGGAACACCCCGGGTTGTGCATCATCCTGTCCCTCTTCTGACTCGGTACCATCTCACAGTAAAGACGGCGAGGGAGGGAACCGACACAAATACCGGGACGATGCACGTGTCATTTAAACCAACCATCCTCCTCCCCACGTGCTGAACCCTCCTGTGCATCTTTTTCTCCACGAAGTGCAGGGGCAATTTAGTTTTTACATCACCGTGTAAAAATCGCTTTGTTTTCTAACCTGCCTCCCTCTCAGACGCCAGGTCCGTTCAGCGGAATACTTGCGCTGTATCTACTGCGTGCCAGACGCTGTCTTAATGATGTCTGGGCTGAGAGAACATAATGAGCCCGAACGCAGAAATTCTCCATCATGCTGCCTCTCCTGCCCACAGCCCTGTGACCTAGATTACTAGAAGCACGTTTCACATCTTGTGACCAAGTTCTCAGCGGCAGAGGCTTTCCTTCTTGCTTATTATACTTAAGCCTGATTCTCTTGATGGTTGAACCCCTCCCAGCGATGCTTACCTTTCAGAATTCTCAAATACTGGCTGGGCTGGCAGCTGTAACAACTCACCTGCCCCGTTCACCGGCTTTGATCTCTTCTCACTAAACCGCTTGCTTCTCTGTGACCTCCGTCACTGGTCTGCCTTCAGTCCTTACCTTCCAGCCAGTCACTAGGACTTCTATGATTTACTAGCCCAATTCAGCTTCTGCCTCACCCTGCACCCTGGCTTGCCGGATTAATCTGCCCCCGCTGTGATCCACATTCCCAAACTCACTTGAGTCTAGGCTGTGCCAAATTGTCCTTAACGCCACAGCTCCATATTCCTGGTCTACGATCTTCACGCCCATCCTGAGAATGGTGTGTCCTTTGAGTGCATTCAGAGTGAGGATCTGTGTTCAGTCCCAGTGATCTCCATTCAGGTCTGGCAAGCTGTGGTAGCCTTGAGTACAACTACTACCTGCTAACCAGCACTCCAGAGGCTCAAATGGACAACTGGCCAAGGAGATTTGCCTCGGAGGGCTACTGGAAGACAGTGATCTTTGATAAATGCCGAAGAAAGAAGACATCTGGAATATTCTCTGAACATCAAGGCTGGTGCCTGGGGACTCAAAAACCTTCTGACAAGTTATGTAAAGACACCTTGAAAATAACAAGTGGTAAATGTTTGGAGTTATGAGTGGATACTGGAAGCTCCTTCAGGTTAAAGAATCTACCGATATCCCCAGGGTTCAGCACAGTGCCTGGCATATAGTGGAGTTGATAAGTATTTGTTGAATTAAAATCACTTCGTTGAGAAAAGTATGTCAAAGGCACTTTTGGGGGATGTCTAAATTTCCCAGGAATCTAGATGCAGTAGGACCTCTTAAGATGCCCAGAGAAAACTATCAGATCGGTTGGACCCCTCGATCTACAAGCTACAGAATTCTTCAGGCACTAGAGTCTGTGAATCTACACCAGGGGTAAGAACCACCACAAGAGAGGAGTAGGAACTCTTCGGTGACCTAATTTACATTTCTCTGCTAGGATCTTCTATACCTTCAGTTTTGGCCCGAGATGCAAGAGAGCCTTCCGGACGGCTACTTACTCGTAAGTAAAAGTAGGAAGCTGGGTTTGGCCATGCACCTCTGATGTCTGAAAACACCTATCAGCATGAAACAGCCAGCTACGGGCCCTCTAATGGAGCCCAACAGAGTTGCCAAAACAGCTGGATGGCAACGGGCCTCGAATGTAATGTTCTTAGTGAATGGTGGAAAGTTCGTGGTTTAGAACACTTAATTTTTTGTTGTAGTTGAAGCTCTCCAGAAGTGCAGGGCACACGATCCTTAGGTCATTCAAGGGTGCAAGATTTTCAAAGTATATTAGAATGTGTTAATGCTCACTTCACAGAAAATATAAAGCATCCATTTTTAAACTACGCAGAGCAATCAAAGCTTTTAATTGAGCAGAACAACACGCACACAGATATAGCAACGTTTAGTCCTCGCTGTCCCTTCTGACAGACATCTTCAGAGATAAATTTCCACAACGGATGCTTCAATTAAGACGGTAATATTTATTGAAAGGTAAACCATAAACGCATAGCCACTCGAAACACTATTGAACCAAAGTAATTTATACTACAGCTGGTGCACTGCATTTGAGCCCGGCTTTGATTTTATCAGCATTTGTCAATTAATCAACGTGAACCTTGTAAAACATGTTCTCTTATTAGCGGAAACAAGCAATTGCTTGCAGACTTTGAAGGAAAGGTCGTTTAATAATTTGCTAATTGTGCAAAGATAGATTTAAATTTAAAAAGAAAGGTAAACTCCCATTAGCACTGTGCATACGGTATGACTTTAACCTTGCTAACTTAAATGTGGCCAATGGGTCCATTTTTGTTTTTAACTGAATAGCAGAGAAAGATTAAGACAGGAAAAAAAAAAGTAACTTCAGGTTTTTAAATTTAAGAAACTATTTGTTGTCACTTCTGCCGATTCAAAAGAGTTGTTAGCCTTGAGGGTATGGTTATAAATAAATCAACTATATTTCCTTGGCAAAAAAAAAAAAAAAAAAAAGGAAAAAAAGGCAAAGCAAAAGAAACAGAAAATAAGAGCGATGCAGTGGCAATGTTCCGTTTCTTTCTTTCTTTCTTTCTTTCTTCTTCCTTCCTTCCTTCCTTCCTTCCTTCCTTCCTTCCTTCCTTCCTTCCTTCCTTCCTTCCTTCCCTTTCTTCCTTCCTTCCTTCCTTCCTTCCTTCCTTCCTTCCTTCCTTCCTTCCTTCCTTCCTTCCTTTTCTTTCTCTTTCTCTCTCTCTCTCTCTCTCTCTCTTTCTTTCATTCTATTTGCCTCCACTCATCCTTCATTCTGCTGGATGAGATGTCAGCTCCTGCTTCTAACTGCTGGTTCATTTTAAGTTCAGTAAGTGAGGAAGAACTGGAGTCCGGCTCTCTCCAGAAAATCCACGCCTGGGCACACTCCCCAACACCCTCCCACCCTCCCTGCCAGCAACCAAGAGAGTGCTTCAGTTTCCAGACCACCACCAAGGACTCTGTGGTCACCCACAGCACTCCATGAAGTTTCAAATGGGCAACATACCTCCGGGAGCAATTTCTACACTGGGGTCTGCAGGGCTGAATCGAGAAATCCGCACCATCTTAAAGGTGTAAGTAAGGCTGAAGAGGAAATGGCGCGCCTTGAGGCGTTTGTAGGCTAAGAATTTTGTATGGAGCTCAGAGGGACAACATTTGTGGAATGGATATGGGCCTTGCCAGACCCAGTCTGGGCAAACTGCTCTGCTGCAAAGCTCCTTTTATAAGAGTTAGGAGGCCCAGGTTGCTCTCTGCCTGCTCAAACTGGCTTATCAATCCATTCCATTCCATTCTGTTCTCTGTTCTAAATAAGTCATTATTTCAGGCACATTTCCCTAAGCAGATGCAAACACTCTTTTCCAGTGTGAGATTCCCTTGGGCAAATTAGGTTTCTTGGAAAAGGGTCAAGGAGCAATCGAACAAAATACCTGCTGAGAAACAAGCATGTGGTTTCAGGGGATGCCATCAGTCACGCAGGCCGCGAGTCAAATTTTAGGCGCTGCCTGGGCAGCAATGTTGAATTTGATAGGGTCAGTGATGGGGAGCAAATTTCTGATAGCTGCAGCCAAAGTATCTTTTTGTGGTCATAACCAACAGGTTTATTTTTTTCCAGTTTTATTGAGGTGGAATTGACAGAAAAAAATTGTACAAATTTAACATATTCATGCATGTTATATATATATATATATATTATATATATTTTATATATAGTGAAATGATTACCACAATAAAGTTAGTTACCACATCTATCACCTCACATAGTTACCTTTGTGTGTATGTGGTGAGGATTTAGATCTTATGGAAATAAAACGGAGAGTCATAAGATAATGGAAAATTTCCTCGTCGAATATTTCTAATTAAATGCTGCTAATCAAATTCCAATTTCTTAATTACACTGTAGTAAAACTTTTATAAGGAAAAAGTTGCCATCAAACTGCTGTCTTCTTTTCTCATCACCTTATCTGACAAATGTGGGATATTTCTGAAATAAATGCTCATTATTTTTTGTCTTGGAGTCATAGGGAGAAAAGTCCCTTTTATATTCTTTTAATATGTACTTTTATTAACTTCAGCTTCAGATAGCTCACTTTCATATATCAAGATTCTTTTCAAAATAGAAGCGATAAGAGGCAAACGCAAACGTGGGACGGAAAGCAGCTCGGGGACATACTAGCTGCTCCCCGGCACCAGTTCCTTCGACCTAAAACACATATACCATAGTTTGAAGCCACTACGAAAAATGAATGGATGTGGATGGCAGGTTTTCATTTGTTTCCCTGACGTTCTGTAAATAAGTTTGTGTGTTTCAATTCAAACGGTTCCATTATCTTGGAGGTCTTAATCATTTGTAACAGCAGTTTCCGAAGTGTTCAAAGCTTGTGCTTAAGGAGCATTATCGGCATTTAACGTAGTTATACTACCTTCAGCAGATTTACAACTTCGTTCATGGTTATCCTTGATCATCTTTATTTAGAAGTAAGTTCAGGCTGATGAGATGGCTTAAGCATCCTTTGATGTTTCAGCTTATTAGTCGGACCCTCAGAACATCTTGTTCTGCTGGCCACCCTCATACTCTTCAAATGGAACTACCATTGGCAAGGTGAAGAGGGGAACGGTGGCCAGTGGAACGAAAACGAGAAAACGCAATTAAAAATGGCAGCCTTGTTTTAAAATATACCCGAGGTATTTTGGTTTTATTCAGGTATGGGGAGGCCAACGTTTGAGGAGATGCTTGCCGGTGAAAAGACAGTCTGCTGTTTACTCTTCCCAGGAGGAGAGGGGCACACAGGGCCAAGGCAGACCATGCAGGGCCACTTCGGGAAGCACCAGGGTCAGTTGGAATAAGGGAATTGTTGGTCAGAGGGAATAAGGGGGGAGAGAGGGCAACAAACTCTTTTGTGTGGTTTCTGCAGGAAAGCAAAGTGGGTTCTGTGGTTTAGGGTTGGTTCTAAATTGTCCAGTACCTGGCCCCGGGGTGATTTAGGGCGGGGAGGGGGGGTGGGGGGGTAGGGGATAATGTTCTGGATTGCGTTTGAGAGCCTGATTAAAGGAGGCCTGTGGGGGGTGAGGATTTAGGATTGCTTGATCTGCATATCAAAAGGGTGTTCCTAGGCCAACTGTTTGATATCTGCAGGAATTAGCTAACCCTGCAAGGACAGGGCCTCCCCTAAGAACTTCAAGGCCCCAAGATGTCAAAGTATCATAAAATACAGAAAACAAGAAACATGATTAATGCAACTCTGTCTAAAACACTGCTATAAGAAGCATAAAAATAGAGCTTTGCAGACTCTACTGTGCATAATAATCACTAGGGTATTTTGTTAAGCTACATTCTGATTCATTAGATCAGGTTGGGTGTGAGACTTTGCATTCCTAATGCAAAGTGCTGCTGGGACCACACTTTGAGAAGTTAGGGATAATAATATCTCTAAAAGTCCTCCCTCTAGGTCACCTTCTGTGGAGAAAAGGGAAGGACTTAACATTTACTGAACCCTGCTGTGATCCAGACATTTCTAGGCACTGAATATTCAGACTTTATCTTGATTCATTGGGACAACATTTTCTGCTCACAGGAAAAATGATCCCAATTTTTTAAGTAACAGAACTGAGGCTCCAGGTGGTTCAGTAACCTGCCTTGGGTCACTTTGCTAAAAGGAAGAAGATATGAATGCATCTGACCTAAAAACTTTTTTTTTTGTCCCATCACAAGAGAAGTACAGATGGTACACGCTGATGGAAAATAAAAAGTCTCTGCTGGTAAAGGCTTCATAAAATATAAAGTCCATGGACTTGAATCACGGGACATTTACAACTTGACTTCTGAGAAGAGGGGAAATTCCAAACGGTGTTCATTACCTCAGGACCAGAAATAAATAAGTAAATAACTTATATTTTATTATAGCTATTTGAGAAATACTTCAAACGGGATTCTCTATTAAACTGGGGTTTTTAAGAAGTGTTGCACGTACATGGTAAGACATATGCAACAGAAGTTGGTCTTCCTCCCATGTGCCCTTAGTTCTATGACTCAGATATAACTACCGTTAAGTTTGTGTAGTGTTCTAGAAATTCTGTACAAATAATAACATTCTGTACAAATAATATACTTTTTTATACAAATTCATTCAGACAGTTATTTTAAGGCCCTGGGGGGAAGAGCAATAAATAAAACACATGAAAGCCCTCCCTCCAGGAGGGAATATAGACCATAAACAAACAAGGAAAACATATGGCACGTCAAATAGGGATAAATGCCAATGGAGAAAAAGTGGGAGGGGAGATGCTTACACTTATAAATGCAGTGGTTAAGGAAGACCTCGCTGAAAAGATGGTATCTGTGCAGTAAAGACATGAAGGAGGTCATCCTATTCCACACTGACTTTTCCCTTCAGCACCATATGTTAAAGCCCTCACCACATCGGAACTGAACAGGTCTACCTCATTCTCCTTAACGACTCCATTGTATTCCACTGTTTGCATCTATGAATGTTTTGGATGAATCCTGTTATGTAATTTGTTAAGATGATCCTTGAAGTGGTTATAAAAAGATCTGGGGAATGTGGTATAAAGCCTGATGAAGTAGAAAGGGGCTTAAGTTAGGTGTGAAAAACTGTGGATGCAAGTCCTAGTGGGCCACTGGCCCCAAGAGATCATGTTATCATTGAGTATTTCTAGAATGCCTTTTTTATGTTAGTGGTCTGGCCTCAAAAGAGGGTCTCCCTTTTCCTGTCACATCTTAGCCTCTGCTAGTGTCCATCAGGCACAGGGTGATGTCTAGAATCTTCTCTAGCTGGGGGTCAACGTGACACACTGCTCGCAATTTTCCTCAATGCTAGGCTACCTGTAATCCTTGTAGAGTCAAAGAAAAACACCCTCCAGGTGACACGTTTTATACATCCCCCACAAAGGAAGCATTAGCAAAAATTTTAGGGAGCAGTTAACCCCCTGGGCTCTGAACACAATCTTCCCCTTTAGGAGAAAGCTCATAAGCTTTCTTAAAACAAAAGCCAACAAAATCCCTACCTTCCAGTAATATTTATTTAGGTAGATGCAGATGTTTATGGGCCATATGACTGAACAGATTTCACATTTAATGAAAGATTAATTTATTCATTTAATTATTATCTGAGGCAGTACCTGGATTATGTCAGCACTCTGCCAAGCTCTGTAGGAGGAATAAATATCAGCGCAATATGGCTCCCGCCCTTGTCACCTTCTAGCCTTTGAACAAAGACAGGACAAGTAAAACAAAACAAAACCAAAGCAGGATTGTGGTAAGTGGTGCCAAAGACAATACGACGAGAATTAAAACGAAGGGGAGAATGCTATGATCCAGAGCCCCTCTAAGACCCTCAGAAAGGAATCGGAGCCAAGATCCAAAACAGGTAGGCAGAGGGTAGAACAAGGGAACTTTGGGAATGGGTGAGCGTGTGTGTGGATATGTGTGGGTGGAAGGGGAGCAAAGGCCCAGTGAAGGGAAATACAGGTGTTGTAAAGGTACCTTGCAGTGGCTCTGGAGAGCTTAAAAGCAGAGTGTGGGGCTCGGGGGACAGGCAATGCTGGTTGGAGTGAGAGCAGTCCAGGGTCCTAAAGCCCCTACGCTTTGTTATTAGATGTGGGATCAGTAAACTAGTTCTGAAAGATATCCAAAAAAAGCACCATCAACTCCTTCTTCTGTTTTTGTTGTTGCTTTTTTGATATATGGGGGGTGGAGGTGGGAGGGTGAGGTTGTACACTTGGGTTTTACAACCTCTGTTTCTGATTCAGGTAGTTTTTAAAACCAACTTAATACCTATCAAAATAATGTATGCCTACAGTTTAAAAAAGCAAATAGGGCTATTGTTGTACTTATAAAGGCCTATAACTAAAAACAGAAATCCCCTATGCCACCTGTCCCATCACCCCTTCCTGCTCCACAGACGAGACCACCTTTTTGTTTGTTTTTATTATGAAAGGTAGTTATTTGCCAGAATGAGCTTGCTATATAGGTAAGACTTTTGCCCCACCCCGTTAGTTACTCTCAGTTTGATAAATCTATGGGCTTGTCCAGAGGACAGAGGCTGACCAGTAACTAACCCATCACATCCCACAAGGAGGTTAAATCCTGTCATGGGAGAGAAAACTATTTTCAACTTCCAATTCAGATATTTAATTCCATATATTTATTTTTTAATTTTTTTTCAACGTTTTTATTTATTTTTGGGACAGAGAGAGACAGAGCATGAACGGGGGAGGGGCAGAGAGAGAGGGAGACACAGAATCGGAAACAGGCTCCAGGCTCTGAGCCATCAGCCCAGAGCCTGACGCGGGGCTCGAACTCCCGGACCGCGAGATCGTGACCTGGCTGAAGTCGGATGCTTAACCGACTGCGCCACCCAGGCGCCCCTTAATTCCATATATTTAAATAACATGCATATACTGGTATCTCTTAAATTGTCATTTAAGAAATGAAAAAAAAATTATCATCCTCCTTATCCCATCACTACCTCTTGACATGCTTCTTCCCCCAACCCTCCAGTGTGTTAAAGTATTAATTTGGGGCTAAATCAAAATTCTGTTTACAGAATTACAAAATGTGTTTATAAGGTTTACATTGTTAGGACTATATAATAATTGTTTACTACACATGTAGTGTAAGAATACACTTCCTATTTTGTTCAATATTTCGTTTTTCTTGGTGGCCTTTTTTTCTTTCTTTGTGTGTGTGTGTGTGTGTGTGTGTGTGTGTGTGTGTGTGTGCACCTATTACTGCTCCTGAACTTTTCAAAGGAACTTTAAAAGCCCTATTAAACCGTTTTGTTTTTGTTTTTGTTTTCATGATCAAAGCCATTAGTTTATCTGTCACATCTATTCTTCCCTCAAGGGGCCGCCCATCTAGACCATCTGGTCTAGCGCTTTCCCAGGCCAGCTGCCCACCTGTTGTCCTGGGGCTTCTTTTTAACACCATCTTGCGAAATCCCTGCGCCTCTCGCCTGTGTTGGGTCCCCCGTTTCCTGGATCCCATGGTTTCCTCTTTCTTGGTTTACATCCTCATTTTTGTAGAGCACATTCTCTAGTAGCTTCCTGAGAAAAGTACATGGGAGGTAAATTCGTTGAGACCTTCCTTGAGTGTCTGAAAATGTCTTAATTCTACTCTGGTGCTTGCTAGTTTAGCTTGTAATTGAATTCTAAGTAAAAAGTCATTTCCCTCAGAATTCTGAAGGCAGAATTGTCTTCTAGCTTCAACTATTGTGCCTGAGGAGTCTGGTGACATTGGTATTCCTGATCTGTTATATATGACCTGTCTTATTTCTCTGGAAGGTTTTGGAATCTTCTTTGTGATCCCTGATGTTCTAAAATCTCAGACTAAAGAATTTCAATGATTCTCTATCCATTCTTAGCCATTGTTCTGGACCCTTAAAATATGGAAATTCCTTATTGTTCCACTTGAAATTTTTCTTGCATTATTTTTTAAGACTTTTCTCCTCACCATTTTCTTCTGTTTTCTCTTTCTGGAACTCCTATGATAAAATGCTGAACCACATGGATGGATCCACTATATTTCCTACCTTCTTTTCCCTCTTCCCCTACTGACCGTTTTTGTCTGCTAAGCTACTTCCGAGAAAGTTTACTTGACTTTATCTTCTGCATCTCTGAATAAGTTTTTTTTTGTTCTGTTTTTTTTTTTCACTCCTTTATTTTTTATTTTATTTTTTTACTAAGTTTAATTTCTAGGAGCTCTTATTTTTGGACTGTTCCTTTTTTATAGGATACACTTTTTATTTCGTGTGCTCTCGTCTTTCTAAAGATACTTAGGTTTTTAAAAGTTTTTCTTCTACTTCTGAGTTATCTATATTTTCATTGAGTGGCTCCCAACTTCTTTCTCTGTTTTGATCTCTATATTTTATTCTATATTTTATGTTGGGAGCTATACTCAAATATCTGGTGACTCTATTTATATTTAAGGCTCACACACACACGTACATACATGTACACACACACACACACACACACACACACACACACACACACCTGGGAACATTGAGTCCCTAAAAGACTGACTAGAAGCCTCAAGTGGGGGCAGGGCATTTTTATTATCTGGAAGGCATCCTTGTGAGGTAGCCGGGTGAGGGATCCAGCTATTTTGATGAGGACTCCAGACGTCACTCAGATCATTTCTCAGGTTGTTCAGTTTCTCTAGATCAGAATCCTTCAAACTCTTGCCTAAAGAGCCTGTCCCTGGCTCTGGGTGCTCTGGAGCTATGCTCTGGAATAGTCCAGGAGGGTCTAACCTGCCATCTATGGAGTTTCATTTAATTCCCCTGGCTTCACCTCTCCATCCTGGGTCTTGCTTCCCTGAGTCCAGCACATCTCTGATTCACTTTAGCCCAAGACTATGCCTCAATCTTCCGGCACAAATGGAGAACTATAGTGACAATGTGATGCAGGCAGAGGAACACAGTCTCACAACTCCCTATATACTACCTTCCACCAATGACTGCTACCTATTCTGTAACTCCTGTGACCAATCCCCTTTTGTCTCATCTTCACACCCTTCCATGCCTCCCCAGGGCCCTGCAGAATGAATTTGCAGGCTTCTCTCAGTGTGCCTCAGTTCCCGCTCCTCCATCACTGTGCCATCTTCCCCAAATCTGCTGATATCTCTCATTTAACAGCATCTCCTCCTTGGTTTGGTCTCTCTTGCTCTCGTTCTCTGTTTTTCTTTCTGTAGTTTTTTTGATTTCAGGGAGATGTATGGAATAAAAAAGTATGAATGCACGTGTTCAATCTGATAGAATACAAGTTTCCGGTCTTAGAAATCTTCCTTGGGTTTTACATACTTACTATGTACTCTAATCTAATTTGTTTATCCAGAGAATTTTAGGTTACCCAGAATCAACTACTGACTACCAGCCAACTATTTTTAGGGAGGATGTTGCCAAAATAATTTTAATTCTCTATTATTTTCAAGGGAGTGTCATGCAAAGTGGGTTGAACTCCTCTACAAATTTATCTTTATGGTTCCAGAAGTTTGGACCAATTTGAGGCAGACACTACATCAATTTCTTAGTACGTAGGAAGAAAGGTAAGCAGGAAGGGATGAAAGGAAGGGGGGAGGAAGGGAGGGGTGGATAGAGTGGGGAAGGAAATAAAAGAAAGAGACATCAAGAAAAGGGTTTAAAAAAATAGCAAGATGACTGGCCCAAATAACTACTTTAAGAAAATCTAAGTTTATTAAGTAAGAAAAGAGACGGCAGAAAAGTCATCTGACTTTAAGATAACTCTCAACAATGATCACTCACTAGGAAGGCAGTCAACTGATGAAGTCACTAAATGTTTACCGTGAAACTCCATCTACTCATTCATTCATTCGTTCATTCAACAGCATGTACTCAAAATCCACATTAAAAAACATCATTATCCAGCAAAAACAGTCAACATAAGAAATTCTCACAATTATATGCCCACTATCTTCTAATTATGTTCTTGTCCTTTTATTGCCCTGAAAAGTATCTGGTTTTGGTTTAAGAATGCATGCATATATGTATGTACTGATGTATATTGTACATATTCCTTACCTCATTCCCCAAATAAATGTAAGGCAGTTTGCTGGTTATCCTTTTAATATATTATTTTTCTTGAGTACATTTCTTACAAATTTGTCTACCCAAAGTGATGTAATTCTCCGTATATGATGCCATACTCAGTTATGGACCAATAACTTTAAAAAAAAATAACTATGTTGTCAACAACGATGCTTCTAATGCAGCTGTGATCATATCTTTCAGCGTGGTCAGATTGAAGACTTTGTAGTCAGACTGACCTTGTTTTAAATCCTAACTCTTCCACTTGCTGAATCCATGACCTTCAGAAAGATAATAATCTCCCCAATAGGAAAACAGATAGAGTATTGTCTATTCTGCAGGTTTTTCTGAGGATTAAATCATATGATGCATCTCAAGAGCCTGAATATTGGAGGTGCCTGATAAATAAAAACTATTAAAATCAGAGCATCAGGAAAACCTTTCACTCTCTAGAAGTACATCTTTTCTAAGTGAATGGTTTTCGCTTCCATTCTTAGGGGTCACATCACTGGTAAGCTGGTCCATTGGAAGCAACTTGTGAGTTACTGAGGAGTGATGGGGATAAGTTCTTATACGTAATTAGGGAAACCAATATGAACGTGCGCGGGGGTGGGGGTGCGAACAGGAGGCCTGGAAAACAATTAAAGGAAATACTTGACTTTGGATCAGTTTCTTAACCTTTTATTTAACCTGCAAAATTGGGAGGCTGGATGGAGTTCCTCCAAATATTGATGATAAAGAGTTCTATGGTTAGATAGTTTTGGGAAATGTGTTTGTCTCATGCCCTCCCCCACTCGAGGTACCAGTTTGGTTTGGCTTTAGCTGGCATATTACAAACTTATTTGCCTACAGATCATCCTTACTTTTTTTTTTCAGGCACTACTTAACATATTTTGAGAAGGGCGAAGGGTTGACCTGCAACTTTCCATTCTATAATGTTTCTCTGCGTTTTAGGAACTCAGCTAAATGTTCTAGTTAAGGGGAAAAAAAGGGAAACAACATGTGTCAGAAGTTTTATTTATGGATGATTTCTTCTGAAGCAGCATATAACTTTTAGAGTGGGAGAAACGTCTATCATGACTTTGAGGGAATTAGACATTTCTAAGTTTGGTGAACATCTCATCTGCATGGTGCCATCAACATCTCTGACCAACAACACACTGACTGGACTTATGACAGTTCAGTGGATTTCATTTGGTTATAAAGACAGATTACTGGGACACATCTGGTAATTTTGGCAATCAGTGAATGAAATGAATCAACAGGGTAGTGATCGGACTGGCTGTTCAGTGATCAACATGACCTGAATGGAAATAACTGTGGGATAAGTTAATCCTTAGGCTGCAGGACTGTATCATGATACCAGAATAAAACCCACATGGGCATCCATGGTGAATAATTCTTAATGCTATAATTACAAATTAAACTGCTAAAGTTATTTGCTTCTAAAATACTTTCACTGTTTCTATCAACCTACCAACATTTACTTTTATCTGAAAGGAAAGGGCTGTGCTATATGTTGCTGCGAATAAACGGACGTAGAGCAGGAAAGAGGCCAAAGAACCTACCAGAAAACTATCCAGGAGCCAGATGCTCTGTCAGTCACTTTCCACCTAGCCTTCAGTAAGTCTTTGTTTTCTTCCTTGTAAAAATAACTATCCTCAAGGAGCTTATAGCTAAGTTGATTATATTTACAAATTTGAGATTTTCATTTAATGCCTTCTTACGTTACAAAATCATTCTTAATTTATCTACATAGCAGAGATAAAAGTGAATGAATATTTTGATGTTCTTTAATTAATTACATGAAATAAAGCCCCCTCCTTCATCTTAATTGCAGGAATTCTAACACAACCTGTTGCACTGTTTTCCCTTTTTTCTCTTGATATGTCTCTTTCCCCTCAAGGCTGCCAAGGTTTTCAAGTGTTCTAATTATTTCTCTTTCTATTAAGTACTCTGTCTCAAAAACATACTTTTCCTTCTTCTCAAAAGGAAATTTATCAAAAAACAACACTGGGGAATCCAAAGAATGAGTGTATTGGTGGTAAGGTGGCCAACGATCCTGGTTTGTCCAGTACTGATGGGTTTCTCCCTGTGTGGGGCTTTCTGGGCTAAAACTGGGTCAGTGTCTGATGAACCATGACAGTGGGTCACCTTGATTTGTAGCTTAAGAGATCTGGATGCGGCGTTGGATGCCTGCATCAGAAAGTTGCAATTTTAATCCCCCTATTAGAATTTCTCTTCTTTCGTTGCCAAACAGCTGTAGAAAGCAATCAGACACCAGATGGATGAATGAATTTAATGACCTTTAAGTTTCCTTTACACCAGTGGTTTTCAATTCTGGATTCTTACTAGAATCATCTGGTTAGCTTTTTAAAATGATGTTATTCCCTGATTTGGTCTGAAGGCGAATCCCAATCATCAGAATACGTGTTCAAATTTCCCCAGTGGATTCTTATGTCATCTCGGGCTAAAATCCACTACTTTCATACATTCTGGGTTTCAAACTACAGGTCTAGTAAGAGCCATTCAAAGAAAAGAGAAATCTCCTTTATGAGCTCTGACTTTTTAAATATTACATGCAAGTTTCCATTTCACATTTAAAACAAATGGGAACCCACAAACTGACCTTATAGTTATTCACCTAAGGATCGTGATATCTAAGTTGTTGTCTTACCATGTTTTCATTCTGACCAACAATCACCACCATCTATTGACTTTTTTTTTTTTTCCATAAGAAGCTGTATCAGGCCCTATGGGGCCACAGAGATTTAAAACTCAAGTTCTCTGTATGACACGTGAAACGTGACTAACTTATGGAGCCACCAACCTCAAGAGGAGATCAAAGAGGAAACGTCTATGGCCCAAGATGGCTGGAAGGGCAGCAGGTAGGGTTTAAACAAGGCCTTGAGGACGGGGTGCGGTTTTAGTTAGAAGGTCAGGAAAGGCATTCCAAGCAGGGAGAAAGACACTTTGGGGGTGGGTAAGAAGCAAATAATATAAATATAAATATAAATATAAATATAAATATAAATATAAATATAAATATAAATATAAATATAAATATAAATATAAATATAAATATAGCAAATATAAATATAAAATAATAAAAATAAAAATAAAATAATGCAAATACACCTACAAATGCTAGAATTCACATTCTGTGCAATGCAAACCATATCTGGGGATGCACAGAGCTCAATATGAGGCCAGCTGAGGAGCGAGGGGTCATAATTACCCAATCACTTTTTTGGTGGTGACCACCCGTGACACTGCAAAAGAGAATTGGACTGGCCGATGAAGTAGCTGGTTAAGGACAGGCATAAAGACAGGCTTGGAGAACAAGCCACTCACGAAACGGCAATAGCAGAAGTCCCTTCCCTCTCTCATGCTGGGCCCACTGAAGAGACCTAATTGCCCAGACATCAAGGCGGATGCTCCAGCAGTCATTGCTGAACTCTTGAGGTTCCCACTCTAGCCAAGCAAATGATTATTTAACATTGAAGGAATACAGTTAGAACAGAACTCAAGAAAAAGTTGTGCGCTAGTTGTCACGTTATATGATTACCAATCATTGGCTTTCAATTACTTTTATAATGCAAGGGTCTTTTTTCTGGATTTCAGAGTTAAAGCACTACTGTTCCATTTGTCTTTGCCTCCTAAAATAGTTAATTTTCCTATTTATTCCAATATCTGGTCTTCATGGAAGATATTAACTAAATGTCAATGAATGATCTGGGTATGCATCATCTGAGGAAGTCAGTTGGCAAAATTAACATTTAGAAGTAGGCACCACTGGTTATTTCACACATTATTAACTTATATTACAATTCAAATAAGCTTACAGCTGGCAAAAAAAAAATCTCTTCTGTAAAGTGATCTCAAACATAATAGGCTTAATCAGAGATAAATTAAATTAGGCAGCCATGCATACTACAGCATATTAATTCTGAGTAGTTATTAAATACATTTTCTGTTATCAGTGGTGTGAACAACATTATATGCAAACAAATTCTTCAAGAGGGTAGCAAATAAAGTTTATGTCTGGGATGCTACGTGCCTGACATTTTCTCATGCCTTCCTACACTGTTAAATAATCTTTCCTGCTAATGGTGGCACCAGGTTTAGTTCCCATAAACAAGTCAACTCCACTCCCAGACAATTAAAGCAAAAGAACAGCCGACAACACGGCCAGGGTGCTTTGGATTTTTCCAAAGGGAACTTTCTATGGCAATTTTTAAAAGAAGGCATTAGTGAGTCACAGCTCGAGTAAAACTGTCCAAAGTATAAGGTAGCGAATATTCATTACGTTAAAAAATGACGCATCTCATTCTGTGTTTTGGGTCACCTATGTTCCCTGAGAGTATTTAAAGAAGACAATTATTAAGGTTAAAGGCTATTTTGTAAAGACGATCCTACCATTCTTTCTTTCCTTAAATAGCAGCAATCTAAACCATCAACTAGCACTCAGATTTCAGAAGCTAGCAAACAGTGCTTTTGTGAAAGAAAAAGATACATCTAAGCTTTTGTACACACACACACACACACACACACACACACACACACACACCCTTCTCCTTGATATACCTCTGCCATATTATCTTGTTCTTTTATTAATCAATCAGGCCCTTTAATGCCTGTGTCCAGAAGCAATTGAAGTTACTAGGTATGACCACCCTCCCACCCCCAAGTCTGAGAAAGGCACTGGAGTTTCTTCGCGCTTTGCACATTTAAAACTCAATGTAAGGTGACAAGAACATTAAGCTGCCCAGTGAGCAAAATGTGAAACTAATCGCTATCTGTTCTTACCCGTGGGTACAGTAATTGGCAAATTAAAGTGCCTGAGGATAGCTGGCCCACCTGCATCAAAAAAGCATCACTTTAAAACAGCTAATGAAGATGAATGGACGCAGCCAGCTTTACTGACAACTCCTTCAAACACCAGAAGACTGAAAAGGCAACATGAGAAGCACCCATTTACTTTCCTGTAAAGTACACACCATGTAGAACTCTTGTTATTTAAAGGAGTAAAATCCAAAATAAAGGAGTAACATACAAACTCCTTCCATGTGTTTTATACACATAGGGGTTCAGCTGAGGCTATCCCTTGCTCCTCAAAACCCAATGCTTTGCGTTTTAAGCTGAAAAACTGGGTTCAAACTTGCCTACTAAAATGTTGAGTTTGTAGCTTTATGACAGCTAGATTCAAAGGCGTGCACATACCACCAAAAAAGGAAATAAGTTCGTTTTAATAACTTTGCTACTGTTCGTTCAGTCATCCATTTGTTTGATACGTACTGAACAACTACTGTGTCCGAGGCAAGAGATGAACGATGTCTCCTTAAGGAGCCTGTCAACCACTGGAGCCAAGATGCCTACACACAGCTAAGAGGGACTACATGTTATCGTAGAAATACTGCCAGAGCACCTCTCTCCCCTTCCAGACTTTGGAGGGGAGAAGACTCTTCCACTGAATTCTAGGATGACACAGAAGGCGCAGAATGGAGAGTTTCTGAGGCTGAACAAACTTGAGAAAAAACTAAGCTGAAAGAACAGCACAGGTAAAATCAACAAGAAGGTCATGGTCTGCTTGAAAAAAAAAAAGAAATTACCTTCACAATACATGAAGGAAATAAATACGGGAGGCAAGAGATCAACAGATGATGAAGATACCTATGAAGATAAGCAAGGGTGACAATATGAAGGGCACTGGAAGACATGTCAAGGAGTTTGGATTTCGTTCTGGAGGTGGTTGTTTGCAACGCTCGTGCCAGAAAACCTTAGAGTTAGGGAGGGGACGGAGGCAGACGGAGAAGGCATGGAGGGAGAGGGAGGCCAGGTAGTCAGGACCCTGGGTCCCGCAACTCTGTTTCAACCACAGAAGTTCTGCTAGTATCTGTTTTATATCAGGTCTTAGTTTTTTAAGGAACTTATAACATTTCAAATGGTTTTAGATTTACAGGAAAGTTGCCAAGGTGGTACAGAGTTCCCATAAATGTCTCACCTACTTTCTCCTAATATTAACATGTTATATTACCTTGGCACATGGTCATAACCGAGAAACACACACTGCATTCGGGCATCATGTCTCTTTATCCCTTGTACACACGCCTTGATGTGTAACAGTTTCTCAGTGTTTCCTTGTTACTCATGACCTTGACAGTCTTGAGAAACATTAGCCAGGTATTTTAGAGAAAGTCCTTCACTTTGCTTTTGTCTACTGTTTTCCTCACGACTAGACTAGGGCTCCAGGTTTTGGGAGGAACGCCAACAGAGGCGAGGTACATTTTTCATCATGTCCTATCAGGAGGCGTGTGATATCAACCAGGCTCACCACTTGCGACACTAACCTTAATCACTAGTGTTTACCAGGATTCTCCTCTGTAAAGTTACTGTGTTTCTCCTTCATACATGATCTTATTTGGAAGTCAGTCACTAAGTCCAGCCCCCACTGAAGGGTGAGAGTACACTCCCCTTCCTGGTGGGAGCCATATATGCCTATATTATGTGGAATTATTTTATAAGGAAGATTTGTCCCTTCTACTCCAATTGTTTACTTGTTCGATCATTTGCTTATATTAGGATGAACTCATATATATTCATTTTATACTTCCAATTGTGACCCACTAGCACGTTATCTATTTTGTTGCTCAAATTGTTCAAGCTTTGGCCATTGGGAGCTTTTTTAGGTCATCTCTTCTGTCCCTTTGACATACTCCCATTCTTTTGTTTTTTGAGCAGTTTATTGCTTTAGGGAATACCAAATGCTCCAGGCTTATACTGTATTTTTGCTGCCTCAGCCCTAGAATCAGACATTTCTCCCAACATTCACAGTTCCTTTCACTGGAGGATAACGTTCAGACACCATTTAGGAAACCAGTATTTGGGCATCAGTATGCTAGCCGCCACTGGGACAGCACTGCCCCCAGGCCCTGTTAGCAGAAAGAGCTAGGAAATTTATGTATACGTTCAAGCCCAGGTATTCACCTATAGCTACAATTGTTCCTGTATCTGTCCATCTGTATACATATTAGGCTAAACGTGAGTTCGTACTTGACATGTCCAACTCTAGTCCTGCACTAAAGGGTTCATTCTTTCCAGCCTTCCCTCCTTACTTATCTGCAAATGCCGCACAGAGAGAAATCTGGCTCTCACCATCTATTTATCTTTTGTTCATCTCTAGTATCTGAACCTTTTTTTTTTTTTGAAAACAGATTTCCATTCTTTAAAATAATAGGAAAAAAAGCCTAAAAATAAATATTGTAAGAGAAGGTCATTAAATTATTTCATGTATAAAAGTAACACAATTATATTTATATTTTTAGAAATGCTATCCTGAGATGAGGTAAGGATAAGTGTTTGGAAGGATGCTCCACGTCCTTCCACATGGGAAGGGCCTTCTCGCAGCGATGGAAATACAAAAGCAGGAATCAATTTGAGAGGGGTTTTAGAAGATTAATGCACAGAAGTGATTAAATGTGAGAAGTGAGACAGTGAAGTCAGACACGAATGAGGATTAAATAATTAGGAGCACGGTGTGCTTTTATCTGAGTTAGAAAATACACTGGGAAGAAATGGTTTGGGAAGGAAATAACTGAGTCTGGGGCATTTTAAGTGGAACATCCACGTGGACGTGCTTCGAAGGCATCCTGGAATACGGTTCTGGATTTGAAGAGAGTTATCCAAGATGTAGAAGTGAATTTCAGGGTCGTAAGCCCAATAAGGAAGATGGAAAACTTTGGGCCTGGATGAAAAGGCCAGGGATGCATGAAGAATAAGCAATAGATCAGGGGCAATAGCCTATCCAACGTTAATACTGACAGATACATGCTGAATTCTAAAACAAAGCATAGAAAACGAAAAGGACTTATGAATTATATAGTATATAGTGCTACATAAGTATAACAGCATTTTTTTTTATCATTATCATCACTGTAATTGTTCTGTTTTTACCAAATCATTTCAAGTTTTTCCGGGCACACAGGAAGACTATAATTCCCAGTAACCCTTGCATTTAGGTGCAAACATGTAACTGGTTCCACTCAAAGGAATGTCAGTTGCCACATGTAGCTCTAGTCCTGAGAAGCTTCTGCGGGATCCTCTACCTCATTGTCTATTTCACGGTCTATTTCATTGATACCGGGTGTAAGATAAAGTGAGAGATGCAAGACTAAAAGAGAAAAGCTATATGAGGCACTTAATGGATAAATAAAAAACTTTTGAAAAAATTAAACATCCATTTATTATAAAACACTAACCGACTAGGGACGGAAAATAACTTTTCCAATCTGATAAAAAGCATCACTGAAAATCCTACAGATAAAATCGTACTCGATTTTTAATACAATGAAAGAGTCCTCATAAAATCAGAAGCAAGGCAAGGATGCCCCATCTCACCACTTCTATGCAACACTGTCTAGGAGGCTTAAACCACTACAATAAAGTAAGAAAAAGAAATAGAGGATAAAAATTAGAAACAAACAAAACTGTCCCTATTTGCATAGTTTATATTAAAAAATCCAATGAAACCTACCAAACAATAATTATAACTAGTAAGTAAATTTATAACATCACAGGGCAGTCTTATTTTTATATTGAGATATAATTCACATACCACATTTCACCCTTTTTACGTGTACAGTTCAATGGTTTTTGTTATATTTACAAGATCGTGCACCTATTATCCTTTTCTAATTTCAGAACATTTTCATCACCCAGAAAGAAAACCTGTACCATTAGCACTAACTCCCTATCCCAAGTCCCTGATAACCACTACTCTCCCTCCTGTCTCCATGAAGTTGCCTACTCTGAACATTTCATATAAATAGAATTACATAATAGGCGGTCTTTTGTGTCTGACTTCTTCCCCTTGGCATTTTGTTTACCAAGTTCATCCACATGGTAGCATGTATCCATATCTCATTCCCTTTTTAAAATTTTTTTAAATGCTTATTTTTAAGAGAGAGAGAGAGAGAGAGAGAGAGAGAGAGAGAGAGCAGTGGAGGGGCAGAGAGAGAGGGAGACACAGAATCCAAAGCAGGCTCCAGGCTCCAAGCTGTCAGTACAGAGCCTTACACAAGGCTCTGACTCATGAACTGTGGGATCATAACCTGAGCTGAAGTGGGACGGTTAACCAACCGAACCACCCATGTGCCCTTATTTCATTCCCATTTTTGGCTGAATAATATTCCATTTCATGTATATCCATTCATTAGCTGTTTCCTATACTTAGCTGGTTTCCTATACATTAGCTGCTATACATTAGCTGGTTTCCTATACTTAGGGTTTTAGGAATTTACTGCTATGTACATTTGTGTACAAGTTTTTGTGTGAACACGTATTTTCAGTTCTCTTGGGTCTATACCTACGAGTAAAATTGCAAGGTCAAGTGGTAACTCTATGAATAACTTTTTGAGGAAATTCCAAGCTCTTCCAAAGTGGTTGCAGCATTTTACATTCCCGCCAAAATGAAAAATGGTTCCAAATCTCCACCTCCTCACCAACGCTTATTATCATCTGCCTTTTTTATTATAGTAATCCAAGTGGGTGTGGAGTGGTATTTTATTGTAGTTTTCATTTGTGTTTTCCTAATTACTAATGATGCTGAGCATCTTTTCGTGTACTTATTGATCATTTGTATATCTTCTCTGGAGAAATGTCTATTCAGCATTTTCCCTATTTTTAAATTGGAGTATTTGTCTGTTTATTGCTGAGTTGTAAGAGTTCTTTGTATATCCTCGGTTCTAGACCTTTACCATATATACAATTTGCACGTATGTTTTTTCCCACCTTGTAGGTTTTCTTTTCACTTTCTTTACAGTATCCTTAAATGTTTTTAATGTTGAGGAGGACCAATTTGTCTATTTTTTCCTTTTGTCGTTCATGCTTCTGATGTTGTATCTAAGAAACCACTGCCTAATCCAACGTCATGAAGATTTATAGTTACGTTTCCTTATAAATTTTTTATAGTTTCGGCTTTTACATTTAAGTCTTTGATTGATTTTGAGTTAATTTTTACGTATGCGGCGAGTAATGGTCCAAGTTCATTGTTTTGAATGTGAACATCTAGTCCCAGGACTGTTTGCTGAAAAGACTATTATCCCCCGACTGAGTTGTCTTGGCACCATTTCTGTAAATCAATTGACCATAGATGTATGGGTTTATTTCTGAACTCCCAATCTATTCCATTGATCCATCTGTCTATCCATCTGCCAGTACCACACAGTCTTCATTACTGTAGTTTTGTAGTAAGCTTTTAAATCTGGAGTGAGTCCTCCAACACTACTCTTTGGCAAGGTTGTTTTGGCTATTCTGCGTCTCTTGTATTTCATAGAAAGTTTGGAATCATCTTATACATTTCTTTTAAAAAGCCAGCTGAGATTTTTATGGGGATTGCTTTGAATCTGTAGATACAGTTGGGGAGTTCTGCCATCTTAACAACGTTAGGTCTTCGATGATCGTGTTGCGTCTCTCTAATGATTTAGGTCATCTTTGATTTCTTTTGACCATATTTTTCAGTGTTCACCGTCCACATCTTATGCTTCTTTTGTTATATTTATGCCAAAGCATTTTGGGTTTTTTTTAATGCCATTTTAAATGGAACTGTTTTATTTTTTCGATGGCTCATTGCTGGCGTAGAGAAATATAACTGATCTATCCTGCAGCCTTTCTGAACTCATTTATTAGCCCCAATAGTTTTGTGTATGTGTGAATTCCTTAGGATTTTCTCCATATAAGACTGTGCCATTTGTATACAGAGTTTATTTTATTCGTCCCTCCCTAATCCAGACATCCTTTATTTCTTTTCTTCTTGTATAACTGCCTTGGCTAAAACCTCCAGTATATTATTGAATAGAAGTATCAAGGGCAGGTATCTTTGTCTTGTCCCTCATCTTAGGTGGGAAACTTTTTCAGTCTTTCACCGGTAAGTATGATGTTAGCTGTGGGTTTTCATAGCTATCCTTTATCAGGCTGAGAAAGCTTCTTTATATTTCTAGTTTGTTGAATGTTTTTATCACGAAAGGTAGTTTGTTAAATGTTCTATGTCCGTTGAAATTATCATATCGTTTTTGCCCTTTTCTTCTATTAAAATGGTGTTCCACATTGGCTAACTTTTGAATGTTGTACTAACCTTGCATTCCCGGGATAAATCCCACTTGGCCATGGTGCGTAATCCTCTGTACGTGGTTTTTAATTTTATGTGCTAGTATTATGTTGAAGATTTTCATGTTTATATTCATAAAGCATATTGGTCTGTAGTTTTCTTATATTTTTCTGATTTTGGTATCAGGACAATACTATAATTATAGTTTTATGTATTCAAAGTAAGCAATTAGGAGATAAAAAATTAAATTTCACCTAAACTATTAAAAATACATAAAATTCTGAGGAATACAAAATAAGAGGCATAGAAGAATTTTACACTGAAAACTACAAAATGTTGTTGAGAAATGTTAAAGCAGACCTATATAAGTGGGGAAAGAATGTCTGTATGCTTATGGATTGGGAGGCTAGTGGTGATATTCAATTCTTCCCGAGTGGAGGCTTGGATTCAACATACTCCCAATGACAACGCCACTAAGCTGATCATTTTTAGAAACCGGCAAGCCAATTCTAAAACGTATGTAAAATTTCAGAAGAACTAGGAGATCGGAACCAATATTATGAAAGAAGAACAAAGATGGAAAGCATATACCATCTGCCTTGAAGACTTACTATAAAGCTCCCATAATCAGTATAGCGTGGTACTAGCATAGAGAGCAACAAAATAAATGGAAGAGAATAGAAAGGTCAGAAATAGAGGCACACTGATATGGTCACTTGATTTCTGAGAATAACATGAAGGCAGTCGTTCCATTAGGGAAAGGAAAGTCTTTTCAACAAACAAGACTAGAAGAATTTAATGTCATATACAGGAAATAATAAGCCCAACCCTGACCTCACATAATACACAAAAGTTCATTCAATACAGATCATAAATCTAAATATAAAACTAGAAAACTATTTAAAGAAGCCATAGATTTTTTTTTTTTTTTTTTTTTTTTTTTGCTTTGGGGATAAAGTTATTTTAGGATACAAGGAACAGTGTTCATAAAAGGAAAACAGTAATATTACAACCCCCCCCCCCAAATTAAAACTTCTGCTCATCAAAAGACATCATTAAGAGAATGAATAGGCACCGTTAAGAAATAGTTATAAAGCGCATATTTAAAAGATACCAACAACCCAATATTGAGACGGGAAAATAATTTAAAAAACGCTTTAATGTTTATTCATTTTGAGAGAGGGAGACAGAGCATGAGCAGGGATAGGGGCAGAGAGAAGGGGAGACCCAGAATGCAAACCAGGCTCCAGGCTCCGAGCTGTCAGCACAGAGCCCAACATGGGGCTCGAACATACAAACTGTGAGATCATGACCTGAGCCAAAGTCGGACGCTTAACTGACTGAGCCACTCAGACGCCCCTTTAATAAACATTTTATAAAGAAGATCTACGAATGGCTACTAAGCACACAAAGAAGGTTTCCACACGAGTTATCAAGTAAAACACGTATTAGATAACAAGGAAATACCACTAAAAACCCACCAGAGTGGCTAAAATTCAAAAGACTGACAATACCAAATGTTGTTGAGGATGTGGAACTAAAACTATCATTTGTTATTGGTGGGGATGTAAAATGGTGCAACTACTTTGGACAAAGACCTGGTAATTTCTTACAAAACTGAATATGCACTTAATGACCTAAACTTCCACTCTTAGATGTGGAACTAGTAGCAATGAAAGCCTATGTTGACAAAAAGCCTCGCTCAAGATTGTTCATAATAACTTCATTTATAATAGTCAAACCTGGAACAAGCATAGGTGTCCATCCAAGGAAGAATGGATAAACTGTGGTATATTCATATAACACGGTATCACTAAGCAGGAAATAGAAATGCCCCACTGATAAACTCCGGGACAGAGTCATCTCAGAAACATCAAACTGTGTGAAGGAAACCCGGCACAAAAGAGTACGTAGCGTATGATTCCGTTTCTATGAAGTTCTAGAACTCGAAGTAATTTACGCTGGGTGGTCGAAGAGGGCTGGGGATTTGTGGGGAAGGGGTAGGAGGGAATTTTCTGAGGTGATGTAGGTTTGAGCAGCACAAGGGTAGGCATTGTCAGAACTCATGAAAATGCAAACTTAGGATCTATGCATTTTATATAAACACATATTGTACCAAAAAAAAAAGAATTATAAAAAAATCATAAACTTTGAATTCTGGTAATGATATATAAGCCAAAGGATTGTGTGTGTGGGGGGGGGGGGAATGGTGCTGATGTCTAAAACTTACTTTAAAATGTGTCCCAAAAGAAGATGGGTTCATGGGTGGACAGAGGGATGGGATGAGAGTGGTGGAGATATGAGTGTTCACTGTAAATTTCTTTCAACTTTTCTGTACGGGTAAACATATTCATAGTAAAATGCTGCAAAACTATCTTTAAAAACGGAGTCTTTTGGGGCGCCTGGGTGGCGCAGTCGGTTAAGCGTCCGACTTCAGCCAGGTCACGATCTCGTGGTCCGTGAGTTCGAGCCCCGCGTCGGGCTCTGGGCTGATGGCTCAGAGCCTGGAGCCTGTTTCCGATTATGTGTCTCCCTCTCTCTCTCTGCCCCTCGCCCGTTCATGCTCTGTCTCTCTCTGTCCCAAAAATAAATAAACGTTGAATAAAAAAATTTAAAAAAAAAGAGTCTTTCATAATAAATAATAAATGAATTTTAAAAATCAAAAGAAGAAAGCCTCACCAAGCTTGTAAGATACTAGTCATGTGAATCTGGCAAGGTATTTAGATAGTCTACATCTAAATGTCCTTATGTATAAAATGTGAGTGATAAATAATATAAATAATACCTTCTATACAGGATCGTTAAAGGACTATACTTGATATATGTGAAAAACAGTCCCTGGCATAAAGAAGCACTGAGTAAATGTTTTAGGGACTATTTTCAGTGAGCATGGAGTGCCTGTGGCCATAAACCCACAAAAATAAAACGTCTCAGAAACAGAAGAGGAGGACAACGTTTGCACATTTTGTGAAAGCAATTGTTATATTTGCTGTGTAGATAAAATCAGATTCACTGTGATTTTTTTCCTATGCATAAATGTCATTTATTAGGACCTCAAAGTGAATGAGCTAGTAGAAAGGAAATACTATATTTTTGAAAACCCATAAAGCATATTTTTAGACATGGTATTTCCTTGACTTTCATTCCAGGAAAACACTAACACACGGCATGGAGCATGCTGGGCCCAGAAAAGAAAGCCTGCCAGATGCCACGGCAATAAATAGAGTGAGTCCTTGGAGAGGAAGCATAAAACGAGAACATGTAGCATTATGTCTCCCAAACCCTTCCCATCTGGTATTTGGCCCACTGAAGTCGTGGGGTTTTTGGAAATTCACCCTTGTAGGCCACCTTTAATTAATTTTCTTATTTATTTGTTCAGTAAACATTTCAATCACAGCCCACTCTGGGCAAAGTTCTCAGCATTGCCCTCTAGGACTTAATGAAAATGAAGCTGGGTGAGGTCATCTTAGAAACAAAAAGTTCTAAATGCAGTAAAGCTAAGAGGATAGTACTGTCTATACCTGCCACGTCCTTTTTCAACATTCACTTTAAAAATGCAATTTTAGCATTTTTAATCAACAGATTACGCTACTGCGTATTTTCATAAATGACAGAAATCCTCAGGAAGGAAGGTAGCAGAATTTATGTGGGTTATATCTTTGCTGAGAAGTGTATAAGTAAAATTACATTTTTATAAATTGTATTTTCTATCGTGTTTATAAATATTTTTATAAATGGATATTATAAACGCAAGTGGAATTTCTTAATGTGATATCTTTTACTAAACTGCAATTTAGTGATGTCTCTAAATAAGAAGAATGACCTCTAGAATACTGAAAGTTGTTTCATTTTATGACTGCTGTTTCTTGGGTTGTCAAATATACATACTTATGATAATTCCAAGAAAGTGTGATTAATCGATTTTTACCCAGGATTTTAAAACAACAAAGGAAATCCTTTTAAATGAAAGGAAAAGTACATTCCATTCCCTTAACTCATCTTTATTTTGGGATTACACTTTCTCTGCTAAAATTTAGGATGGAATTTCTAACAGGGATGGCATTGTTCAGTAAATAGCATTCCTTTGTGTGCGTGAAACATTTCGACTGAATAAAAATGGTCTCAGACGTTTTAATCTGGAAAACTTTTGCCTATAGTATTTATTCAAATGTTGTCCATATTTTCAGGAAAGAATTTAGAGAAATGACTTTCTCATAAAAATATGGCGTTCGCTTGTGTCTGTTTAAAAAGGAACTCCCTCTCCTACCTCCAGTGCTCCCACGCACACACACACACACACAAATCCTGTGCTATCAATAGAAGCTAAAGCTAAAGAAACACTGGCTGCATGCCAAATTCTGGGATAATAGGGAAGAGAAAGCTGGTAGGCAATCACCTCTCCCAGCCCTTATCTTTTTCTCCCACTTATCAGTCTGGGCTGGGGGGCTGCAAGGTCCATTCTCTGTGACCTCTTTCTTGACTGGAGACACAAGCTGTGAGTCAGGTGCCCTGTACTTTAATGTCTTACTATTCTTTCCCTTGAGTGAAACCTTACTGTTGAGGGGAAATAAAATGTTACACGTAAATGAAAAGACTCAGTCACTTGTAAATCACCTTCCTGGGTCTCACCACCAATACACCTGCAATTTTAAAACACCGGTTCAATTTAAATAGTAATAAATTTGTCAAAGAAGTATATTGAGACCTATATTCAAATAAAGCTTACCACTGACTTTAGGTTAATATACTGGTTTCTAAAATAATACAAATGGCGTAGAATGGTCAAGGGCCAAACTTCTGTTAATTCCTCCCAGTGTGGATCATCTTAGAATAAAATGATTAGGGGGAAGTTAGGGATTCATGAAGCAGGATGGAGAGGGTTTTGTTGTTAACAGTTGTTGAGGCTTTCACTAGCCAACAGCTTATACTACTGCATTTATATAACTGTCCTTGAGATTAAACATCATGTGATTCCAACAAGTGTGTTCTTTCTGGTTCACCCAGATTAGGGTGTTAATTTTGTCTCTTTCAAAAGCATCCTTGGACTTCTTTGTCCTTAATTATTCATGTCTATATCTCAGGTGGTAAGAGCACACTTGACATTTACAGATTTTCTGGGTTCCTAACACTTACCAGTTTTGTTTTCTGCCTAGACTTGTTAGCCTAATTTTGTCCTCAACACTTTTAGGAATAATGCATTATTTCCCCTTGCATTTTGCACAGTTGCTTATTGAGGAATCCAAATTTAGGTTTCAATTTACTCGAAATGAACTTGATGATCCTCTCATCTGAACCAAACTCCTGAGAGTTTTTTACTGTTTTCCCATTCCATTTCAAATTTTGACAGATACTTTCTCAAATTATATTTGAAAAACCTGCAATCCAACATCATGACCAGCTGTCTTTCTGCCAAGCCACTGATGGCCTTGCTATTCTTCTTTCTTTCCTTTTTTTTTTTTTTAATTCTATGGACTCTAATATAAAAGTAAAGGAAAATAAATATAAAGGGATGAGAGTAGGCCCATTACTACCAGGCACATTTCCTCATTTTCTTCTGCAACTCCCATCTTTGTGGTTGGGATCAGGGCAGAGCTGCCCCACTCCTGAGAGAGTGAGCCTGCAGAGGAAGGCGAGGAAGGCTACAGATTTGGTGATAATTTCAGTCGAGTCCCAGTACAACAACTTGGAGGCACACAGATGGACAGAGCAGACATTTTACTTCCTAAAGTAAAATCTGCCGAAATAAAGGATGTACGATTTACTGGAAATTCCACCACACTTATTAACAAACATGCCAAATGAGAACCCGAGGCCATCTGCAGATCTATGATTACAATGGATACTGATAAAAATCATAATTTAATGTTAGAAAATAGCACTAATGAGCTCATATTGGGAATATCTGGACTGCTAGAATAAGCCCTACTTAAAAACATATGTGGGTTAAGATCGAAAGCATTTCCCTGCTGATTCTAGACATACAGGGAAGTCCAAGTGTTATGGTGATGCCCAGCACAGTAGCTGTAAGTAATGTGAGCAAGAATTTCTGACAGAAACTCTATTTTCTGAAGACTTATACTCAGTTACAAAAGTCTGCTGAAAGCTAAACTCGGCCCAAATCTTAGCTTAGCAGAACTCCATCAAATACTACAAAAAATAAAGATCGAGGGGGAAAGAACCCTACAGACTTGACTTTCAGAAAAGACCAGGACATTGCTTGCAAGGGAGACCAAAGAAAATTCTCAATACTTATTAATCTTTTCATATAGAAAATTTCATTTGGCAAGTGGTAAGATAATTTACAGTATAATAATTCCCAGCATCTTGAAGGGAATAAATAATTAAACAGAGTGAGAATTGAACCCAGGAAAGGCTCTGCCAATTCTAGAAATAATTGCTTTCACTCTTGAATTTTTCAAAGTTGCATTTTTTTTTTTTAGTGGTGTCAGTTGGGGCAGCCCACAGTCATATACAAAAATATGATTGACCCCCCCAAAATAAAAGCTTTAATCTCTTAGAATAACAAAACAGAACAGAATATGAGAAGAGTGTAAACTCTTATATACACAGCTTTTAAATTTTTAAGGGAGTAGACCCTTGTTTTATAGCCCTGAACAATCTGGGAACCCGAAACAGAGACTTTAATTCTAATAACTCTCGAAAATTGATGCTCTCCGTTAACTCTGATCTTCCATTTGTTTTTAGACTTCAGTTTTCAATCATAGGAGGTGGAAATATGCTGAAGTTAAGTGTTCTAGTAAATGAAGGATGATTACTAGGAAGGCTAAAATACCTCCAAGTCAAATGACCACACAACCTCTACAAATATTTATTACTGTAACCTCTACAAATATTTATTACCTTGTTTATTCATTCAACCATTCAAAAAGATTTATTTAGTCTGCACTAGGTAAAACACTCACAAAACAACCCTAAAATCTGCTAAAAACAAGTACACATATATATTCCTTTGAGGAATTTTGATAGTGCCCTTTTTTTTGAAGACACCAGGCACTAAACAAATATTTAACTTTACATCTTGAAACTGTTAACATCATATCTAACTTTTTAAAATATCGAACACACATTTTTCTAATGTTGTTATGAAACCAAGAGACAAAAGGAAACGTTTGGTTGGTCGAATGGAAAAGGAAAGTCCTCCCAAAACTAGCTGACCTCCAAGATGATGCAAATACACTTTAAAATCTCTCTCTCATGGACACCAACTGCACCTCAGCGTCTAAGGGTTGGAAGTAATCCCTTCTTCCTTCTTGCATTCTCTCTTTGTCTTTGCTCTATTTCTTTTGTCTTTTCTCACTGTTTGGACACATTTAACACTTGTGTGAGATGGAAGCCACATTGAAAACTGCCCATCGGAAAAATCAGGAGGGAGGGATGAAGGCACATCTAACAGTAACAACAAAACAAAATAGAAAAGCTTGCTGACAAGAAGGAAGAAAAGGTTTTGTAGTATGTTTTTTTTTTTTTTTCAACGTTTATTTATTTTTGGGACAGAGAGAGACAGAGCATGAACGGGGGAGGGGCAGAGAGAGAGGGAGACACAGAATCGGAAACAGGCTCCAGGCTCTGAGCCATCAGCCCAGAGCCCGATGTGGGGCTCAAACTCACGGACCGCGAGATCGTGACCTGGCTGAAGTCAGACGCTTAACCGACTGCGCCACCCAGGTGCCCCTTTGTAGTATGTTTTAAAGAACAAATACTTCCCGGTACCTCTTCTGTGGAAGGCAGGATACAGCAACACCACGTGGTAAACCCGTGTGTCTACCGTGAATGATAAAATGGGTGCAGAAAGATGGTTGTCCAGACAAAAAGAAGGCTGGTAAATGTTCTTTTATGAGAAGGTAGATGTACTTTGTTTGGGAGACTACATGATAATTAACTACTAAGAATGAGCCAGATGTCCCTATATTAACAGATAATTAAAAAAATAATAACAATGTTGAAGGGTGCTTGGGTGACTCAGCCCGATGGGTCAAGTATCCCGCTCTTGGTTTTGGCTCAGGTCATGATCTCACGGTTTGTGAGTTCAAGCCCCAAGTCCAGCTCTGCACTGATAGCACAGAGCCTGATTGGGATTCTCTCTCTCCCTCTCTCTATGCCTCTCCCCCACTCATGTGCACCTTCCCCCAAAATAAGTATTTAAAAAATAAAAAAAATAATGTTGAAGAAAAACAAGTTGCAAAGGTATACATTCAGTATGATCTCACCCACGTAAACTTAAATAATATTCTATATAGATACATCTACAGACTTATAATAGTTATGGATATATATCTACATATTTTTATTTCCATAAACAGTATATATAATAAATATAATATGATATAATATAATATAATATAATATAATATAATATAAATGGAATAATATACAGCAATATTGTTATAGTTAATATTACTTCTGGGGATGGATGAATAGGAAGGATGTTGATTTTTTTTTTTTTTGCCTTAAAAAAAAAGAGATCCAAAGCAAATATAATAGTATCAACATATTAAAATATAGGGGTGGATACATAGGCCTCTTTACTTTCTATAGGTTTAAACTACTTCATAATAAAAATATAGTTTAAAAATTATGGTGTTTAAAAGAAAGATATTGTAGAAACTTAGGCTATTGGAATGAACTATTCCAAAAAAGAAAAAGAAAAAAAGAATGAACTATTCCAGTAAGTCCAATTTTCTTACTTTTGAGCCTAGAATATACAAGGCTGATTATTTTCCATCTTTAGCAAGAGGAACAATGGAGAGCTAATGTAGAAGAAAAGACTGTCCTTGATATGATAAGTCAGTGGCACTTTTGGCAAATGGATGATAATTTCCAGATGGAAGTGAATTATCTGAACATAATTATATTGAATCCTCTGGCTTTAAAAGAGTGTTTCAATCATACAGTATCCATGTAAGTCACTCTTTTCTTCCTTATGGGGTGTAAATGTGAGGTTTAAGGGATGGTTAATGGATGCCACATTTTCACTGCTGCTAAGAATGTATAATTAGAGGCTGGGTTTTAGAATAACAATTTGGACATTTAAAGTATTGATTAGCTGTTCAAGACCACAGTTGACTTTTTTTTTTTTTTTTTACCTCTCACAAAGACCCTTCCTTCCTTCCTTCCTTCCTTCCTTCCTTCCTTCCTTCCTTCCTTTCTTTTCCGAAACTGCCATTAAGCATTTTCTAATGTAATTCCAAGGAGCTCACGGGTACTGAAGTACTGGAGTGGGACGGAAACTTACAAACATTTTATTAACTTTGGATCACTTGCAATTATTAGAATTAATAGCAAAGAGCCAGAGAGGTTTTTGTTTTTGTTTTTTTTTAAATCATAGTGGTAAATAAGCCTGAAATGTTTCACTCGTGAGGCAACAGTCGTGAGATATATTGTTAAATATGAGGGGTGAAAATATATCACAGACACGAGTGGTATTACACAGCACACATTTTTCTGAAAAACGTAGTCTCCACGCAGGAGGATTAGATATATACCCACAATAAGAGGGCATATTGACCTATAATTTTCAATATTACATCCTTGTATTTTTTATTATATGCTATTTTTCAGCTACTAGAGGAACACGGTCTCATAAAGCTAATATTTATTCTTCCAGGTTTATAGAGCTAGTAGTGCATTTCAGGAAATGAGAAACTGAGAAGTCAAATATAACTTGGGGTCTTGTGCACAAAAGAAGACAGAACAGGAAAATCACCATGTTTAAAAAAACCTGGCTGAGGAACTCAGCCATAAAGCGTTAAATAATTAAATAACACAAGATAAGGGAAGCCTCAGATGTTATTTCTCTCTCCATGCATGTAAGCCTTTCTATAAACGATACATTTTATCACGTAGGATTCCTCATTTTACTAGAAAGCAGAGTCCTCTAGTCCAGGCCCCATTTTCATCTCTGTACTTATCACGTGTTATTTTGTAGACATTAAGGCAGGTATTAAGTATAATCTATTATAACAATCCAGATCTTCCTACTTGGCTGGCATTGTGTCTTCAAGTCATGAATTCTTCTTATTTTGTTAATAAGGAACCTCTGTAAATTCAATTACTTCTTAACATTAAATCAAAAAAGAAAAAATAGGAGGGAGGGAGAATTTTTCTTTGGAAAAGTACCTGTAGTTTGGTAAATGTCTCAAAAAATCAGAGCCTTAGCAACCTTCTGTGGGAGAAATGTCCCAAAGCTCCATTGTTTTCACGTTCTTTCAGTTTACAACTTTCCTTGGGACCTTGGAAGGATCCAGAAAGATAAACGTCATCAAGTCATTTCCCCATTCTCTGCTTGAAGAATGAAGTAGTCGCCACCAATAAGCAAGTGAGGGAGGAGAGAGAAATGCTGGTGGAGGGTAGGTGAAGCAAGGGATATTGGATTGAAGGGAGAGAGAGCTTCCGCTGCAATCAAGGGCCCTTTAAGCTCCCCCAAAACGGATCCTCGAATTTCTGAGGAAGCCCGTGACATAGAGTAGGGAGTTGAAAGTAGGGCACGTGGTGAAAAGGCAGTGAGGAAATATTCCTTTGTTATTTACCTGTTTTCAGTCTTCCCTCCTTTTACTCCTTCCTCAGTGACCGAGCTAATAATACCTTTGTAACATCAACCCTGCTAATACTCTGGGGTCCAGGTTCTGTCTTTTCCCTAAATCCTCAGAACTGTCCTCTCTTTGCTATTTTCCCGCACTGAGTTCCGATATTACCTTTCCCACATCCACGTTCCTGTATCAAATACCAGTGGTTTCCTTTAACACACCAAGCCAGAAATTCTGGTCTTCCGAAAGAGAATTCATAACTGCATGTTACTGTCTTTCTGGACTGCCGGGAAATAAAGGTAAGCCCAGAAGAGAAGCGTGATGGCGAGGGAAGAGAGTGTTCCCAGTGCTAAAAGTTGGGTTCCCCACCCTTTATCCAACTCTGCGGGTTTCAGCATCCTCAATTCCAGGTGAGGAGCTTGGAGTCTGGGCAGTCCCGGTCCTCTCTGCGGGCACATGTGAAGGAGCGCTGAATCTGGTTGTCACAGTGACTGGGTGCTATGGGAGCTACTGGTCGTTGGTCCCAGGAAACCAGGGCTGTTTAACCATTCTAGAACGCATGGGATAATCTGGCATCGTCAAGAACTGCCCCCACCTCGAAATGTCAATAATGGCCCCACTGACAGACACTGATAGATGATTTTTAATGCTCCTTCAATCAGTCTGGACTCTTAAACTTAAGCAGAGCATAGAGATCTTTAGACACTCAGAAAAGAACCGTAAGGCTACGCAAATTGCCGGATTATACAATTTCATAGAAGAAGTTCAACAAAGTGGGTTCATTTCTCCTGAAGAGAAAAAGGATCACTTGGCAACTGAATCTGTGATGATACAGGGGGCTCTGACCAGTAAGTTCTCTCCCTCCAGGGAAGAAGGAATGCACCATCATGCTAGGACATCCGGAATTACCTTGGCTTTTGTGACAATAGGGTTTCTAAGGAAGGAAAATCTATATTAGGTTTAAAAAGGAAAGTGGATTCCTAGGTTTGAAGGCAAATAGATTCTCATTAGTTTCAGACAGCTCAAGCCGGGTCTTGCTTACAGATGAGGGGAGAACATTTAGGTAACTTCTGAAGTCCTTTCTAGCACTTCCGTTTCTATGGATACACTTACTAGGTTTCTACACACTACGATTTGCTACCAAATTGACCGAATGGAAAGTTGAAGATGGGGGCACAACTTCCCATCCCTCTCCCCCCAGTACGTCCTGCGTGCCTCACACTTCAAAGTGCGTCGGTCATGAGGCCCAACAAAGAAGGGTGCAGAGGGAAAACGGGAATGTACCAGCACTGCAGTGAAATCTACTTTGGTTTCTCAGTAGAAATAAAAGAAATAAAAAGAAAACCCACAGGAAAGGGCCATTAGGGGAGAAAACATTTGTCACCCTGGACAGAATAGAAGTCCAACCAAATGAAATAAATGCCTGTGGAAAAAGACGGGTCGTTCTAGGGAAAGTACTCTGTTCCTTCTCCCTTGCTCTTCATTGAGTTTTTGTCCACTCAATGTACCAAGCTTTACCCTCTCCCCTGTTTATTTTTCCACCTATGAAAGATGCATGGATTGAATTCAGCCTTCGGGTAGGTCTTTGTTGGAAAGTACTTTCAAAATAAAAGTGTTTTACTTGGCACTATCTCAACAGCAAAACATGTACTTCCAAAATAAAACGCTTGCTTTGCGGGCAAGCTTTTTTTTATTGAGTAAACAACAATATTGTTTGCAATTTTTCAAGCTGTTAATATACACGTATTAAAGGCAACAACAACCCTGTTCTATCATTGTAAATCAGAGGGTGAGTACCCCTTGGTAGAGCTACATGAAAACTCTCTGGTCGCTGAGGCTTTAGAATTTAAAAGCTGTCATAATAATCATACTAGTTGATATTGACAGATGAGGTTTTGATTTTTAGTGTTTCAAAATAGAATGTATCCACAAGGCCTCTAACTAATTGATAGCACTTAACAAAATCTGATATATATAGACATTCACTATAAATTTATTAAATCTATTCCGTTAGAATTTATGGAACCCCAAAATAAAATTTGTTTGAAGCCCAAGTGGGGGATATTTTACTTCTAATATCCTTGTAACATTCTACAGAGTATACAATAATAAGTATGAGAAGTAGCATATCAAATTTCTTTTCATTTCTTTTATCTGTCTCCCAGTGAAATCAAGGGATTACAGTCTGTGCATATTCTACTTCCAGAGTTCTTATTACAATGGGGTAGGACTATTATCCTTTTTAAAAATATCCCTCAAAATTAATATCTTCACTAAGAGAAATTAGAAAAAAAATGAACACAAACCTTAAGACCTCCGGAGGATCAGAAGACAAATATGTTCTCTGAGGACTTGGTTGAAATAATGCACTCACAAAAGTCTTTTAAATGGAAGCTGTTCACAAAGGGAGTCCCATGGAAGACAGTGTGGCTTTGACATGCCAGGTGCTTCTGGAAGGAAAGAAAAAAGCGCACTATTAGGAAGTATCCGAGTGCTATTACTGCCAGTCCCGGCCATCATTGTATTAGCACCAATTGCTATTATTAATATAATGGTAGGAATTTCTGTAATCTTGTGTCCCCCAAATCTTATTTGCAAATGGCAGGGTAGGAAAGTAAGCTCTCAGCTCTGTATCTGAAAACTTTTAAAAGCCGGGAGTATTTTACGAACGCTTATTTTTCTCATTATCTAAGCAGGCTAGGATTGAAGAACTGTACATGGGGTATGAGGACAGAGGCAGCAACACCGGTATTTAAGGGGTTCCGACCAGCACAGCAAGGGCCTGCATACATACGGGCTCTTTAATTTGAACCACAGGCCTGCAACTGAGAGAGAACTGGCTCCATTTTATGGATGAGAAAACTAAAGCACAGACTCCTGATGCCGGGCTTAGAACCCAGGTCTGTAAAAGTCCAAAGGCTTCATGGCTCGCTCTTTTCCTCATTTGACTCTGTGGCCTATGTGATTTAGAAAATATATTTTTTTTAATTTTTATAATGTTTATTTATTTTTGAGAGAGAGAGACAGAGAGAGAGAGAGAGAGGGAGAGAGAGAGAGAGAGAGAGAGCATGAGCAGGGGAGGGGCAGAAAGGGGGAGACACAGAATCCAAAGCAGGCTCCAGGCTCTGAGCTGTCAGCACAGAGTCCAACCCGGGGCCTGAACTCGTGAACCACGAGTTCATGACCTGAGCCGAAGTTGCATGCCGAACAACCGACTGAACCACCCAGCTGCCCCTAGAAAAATATTTCACAAACAGAATTGACGAGAGAACAGACAATGCAGCAATTTATTAAATTAATTCAAATATCATTAAATTTAGGACATTTTCTTTCCTAATTTGCTTTAGTTTTATGTATGGTACTGTCTTAATTGAGTCACAGGAAATACAGACTCCCAGTTGTAAGCAGGGCAGCCTTTCTCCCATCTTCGATCTTGGGTTTTCTTGCTACAGATGGGAACGGAGGCCACACCTTCTGTGGTATCTCTGAGTGGTATTCCTGTGTCTCCTCATGGCTATATCCATCTTAATGGATGAAGGTGACTGGGAGGGCTGGGCAGGGCACCATCTAGATTTCCATCCTCAATTTGAGTCAAATGTCTACATGTTTCCAGTCTCTCTAGTGCCAACACAGCCCCTCGGCCTACCCTGCCCCCCCACTGGCTGGCCCAGCATCCCCTCTTACACGGTGTTTCGGGGTCACTGCCCACCAATAACAACTTCAAAATCTCCCTCGAAGTTCCAGCTTTTTTAAAATTTTTTTTCAACGTTTATTTATTTTTGGGACAGAGAGAGACAGAGCATGAACGGGGGAGGGGCAGAGAGAGAGGGAGACACAGAATCGGAAACAGGCTCCAGGCTCTGAGCCATCAGCCCAGAGCCTGACGCGGGGCTCGAACTCCCGGACCGCGAGATCGTGACCTGGCTGAAGTCGGACGCTTAACCGACTGCGCCACCCAGGCGCCCCGAAGTTCCAGCTTTTTATGCCACCGACTTCCGAGTATTGCGACTTTCAGCTCATGTCCACACCGCGTTTGGGGAGCTCCTCAGAAAAGCTTTGAGAATGGCGGAGCGAGAAGGTGACACATAACTTTAATAAGTTTGTGTTTTATTTTTATTTTTGGCAACAAAAGCTTAAGTCATGGATAAAGAAATAGGGAAAAGACGATTGATAGCATTTTCAGAGTTCTGTAGGACTGGAGCTTGGGATTGTTACATGGGGGGGGGGGGGGGGGGGAAGAAAAAAGAACAGAGCCAAACAGAGCCAGTTTATCTTTGCATAAAAGAAGGAAGAAGGGCTTGACAAAGAGCAGGGGGGGAGAGTATTGGGACCACGGGATCTAACCTAAATGACAGGAATGAAAATCAATAGAAACTCTTCTTAAGACCTCATATACTAGGGTTCTGTTTTCTTCACATCACTCGGAAGCAAAGTTTCAGGTTCTCTGCCTAAAGCTGCAGAACCTGGTTCCCATAAAATCCCGGGGGCGATTTTCAAGTATTCACTCAGCCACTATTGATTGCTCCATTTATTTATGAGGTGATCAATAAGTCAGAAAACTCCAAGAATATTGAAATGAGCAAGACAGTCCTCTTCTCAAGCCTGTTAACCTTCCTGGAAGGGGATATAAGTAGGATGTCAGAAATTATAAGAAGGGCATACGAATAAGCGTTTGAAAGAACGGGGTCTGGACCAGACTACCTAAGGTTGTTCCTGTTTCATTACTTACTAGCTGCGCGACCTGGGGCAAGGTATTTAACCCTTTACCCTCAGCTTTCTCATCCGCAAAATGCAGAAATGATGCACTTCCCGCGCAGGCTGTTGTGAGCATGAACACAGGTTATACGATCACCTATATAAAGCGTTAGGCAAAATGACCGGCACAGAGTTAAGAACCCATCGAACGTTAGGGAGAAGTAATACGACTGTACTGCCAGATAACAGACCGGCATGATGTCAGTGAGGCAAAAAGCGCTCCAGAGCTTTAGGAAGTTGGAGATCCTCTCTGTAGGGGATGAAGGGAATCAGCAAGGCTGCAGTGGGAAAGGTAGCATTCAAGATCAACCGTAACTAAACACGCACGAATGATTAGGCTTTTGTAGAAATCCTCTGAAGATAATTGAAAAGCTAGGAAATGAGCTACTTTAGGGAAAAAAATAGGCCCATGAAATTAGACATCATTTCCCAGGATTTGGTGTGAAAGTAGATATCTACCATAACAACACAGCCAGGGAATGATGCAAAGAAGAAAATATATGTATCGCTACGAACAAAGATATAATATCTCAGTGAACCCTGTTTTGTTCAACTGTAATCCAAAATGACACTATGGCTTTTAATGGAACTTGGCAAGCTCTAGGCATACCATTTTTAAACTTAGCTTCAAATTTAAATCATAGGGCTTGTGACTCAAATCTCCAATGTGACCTTTACAGGGCATTGTTCAGGAAAACATGCCTGTCGCTGTGCAGAGGAACCTTTTATTCTGGAAAGTATAATGAAAAGATGGACTGTATTGTTATAAGCACAGAGCCACAGAAGGACCGTGACTTGTGATTTTCTAGAAGCAGTGAAAACAAAGACTCTATTTGATTTTGCATCGTTCATTTCGAGATGTTGTCTTACCCTGTTAATGAACATTCCCGTTTCCTTCATATTCCGGACTTTATTCAATTCAAAAGAAGCTTAGCAAGAATCGCATCATTTATGGATTTAAAATGCAGTCCCTCTGAAGTCCCTTTTTAGGGGACTTACTGAGCCATCCTACTTTGTCCTTGCCGGACCCATATGCTATCGTACTAAACAGAAGAACTGAAAGCACATAAGGCTTGAATTCTCCCCCATCCTCCCTGCTTCCTGGCCCTGGAAGGTCTGGGTGAGGAGAGTGAATCTGCAAAACACCTAGTAGCATCTTTCCCTTTTCACCCTTCTTTATCCCTTCCACTGAATTAGGAAATCCCACCAACTTATCTTCCCATTCATCCAACTCACGATGTTATACTTCACGCACTACCATAAGCTCCTAGCTGGTTTTCCTTCTTGTAGCTCATCCTGAAAATAGTCAACAGATGAGTCATCCTCTCTGACTGGTCTATGGTGGTGATAAACAAATATCTGGAGAAGAAAACAAATGAATGACTACAGAAATGAAATAAAACCCAATTCTAATTATGTATATCCACTACTGAAGAACCTACAATCGTTTCCTATTTTCTCAAGCATCAGATCTAAGCTCCTCGTTAAGAAGAGATGTTCCCACCATCCTCTCTAACTTTAAAACAGGCTGTTTCTGACCTAAACCCTTGGGTCAAATAGAAATGGTTTGTTTATTATATTACAGTGAATCTCACCTAGGGGTACGTCCCAATCAGCCAAGTCTACTGAACTGGAATCAGCACGTGAATGGTATCACCATAGGCATTTTAAAAAATGCTCCACAGGTGATTCAGATCAGATGTACATCACTTGTTAAGAACCATACTTATTCATAGGCCCTTCTTATATCCCCTACTTATATCCCCTTCCAAGAAAGTTAACAGGCAGATTGCCCTCCTCTGCCGTCTCCTCTTCTGCGTACGAACCCATCTTTCACAGCACACTAGAGGCCTCCCCTTCAGTGACTCTCCCGAGGCCACAACAATATTTTATCCCTCTCCTGGCTTCTCATTATAGACTTAAAATATTTTAAACTAGAAAGATCTCCCATTGATTCTCTTGCTTGACTCTCTGCTAGTATCACACCCTTGTGTAATCTCCTTGTCCTCCCCACCTTGAGTGTGGGCTGGATTTAGTGACTTCTAGTGAACAGAATATGGCAAAGGTGATGGAAAGTGACATCTGTCTCGTGCTTTGACTCTGATGACAGCAGCTGCTTCATTGTGAACTGCCCAGTGGAATGACCCATTTGGTAAGGAACCGAGGGAAGTTTCCAGCTGATGACGAGCAAAGAACTGCTAAGGCCCTCAGTCCAACATGGGAGGAACTGAAACCTGCCAGCCACTGAATGAGCTTGGAAATGGATCCTCCCCCAATTGAGTAGGGTGTCCGTAGATCCTGCCCCAGGTGGGATGACTGTTGGGTGGCCCAACACCTTGACTAAAGATTGTGAGAAACTGTGAGCTGGAAGATTCCCCTAAGCCATGCCCCGATTCCTAATTGTGATGGTTAACATTATGTGTCAACTTGGGCAGGCCGCGGTATTCAGATGTTCGGTCCAAACATCAATCTGGATGTTGCTGCGAAGGTATTTTTTAGATAAAATTAACATTTAAATCAGTGGACATTGAATAAAGCAGATTACCCTCCATAATATGAAGGTTACTCTCCAACCAGCTGAAGACCTTAAAAGAAAACAGACTGAAGTATTCCAATGAAGAGGGAGTTCCGCTTGCGGACTGCCTTTGGACTTGAGCTGAAACATAACTCTTCTCTGGATCTCCAGCCTGCTGGCATGCTCTGAAGATTTTGGACCTGCCAGCCTCCATAATAGCATGAGCTAACTCCTTATAATACATCTCTCTCTCTTGATAAATAGACCTATAGATGTATATGTGCATAGGTATGTGTATATACGTATACAAGCATGCATCTACATGATATACACACTCTTGATTCTGCTCTTCTGGGGAACCTGCTAAGTTCCAGGATAATCTGCCAAACAACGATGATGCCTCCCCACTCTAGTACTTATCAGACTGAGTTATTATTACTTTTTAAATTCCTCTATCATCAGAGCCTTATAGCTCCCAGTACTAAGCCTGGTATATGGCAGGTATTCAATACGTATTTGTTAAATAAACTAATGAGTAAGTGATAAAGCTTCAGCAGCAGTGTCTTCATGTAACCACCCACTGCCAAAACAAAAACAAAAACAAAACCAAGGCAGCAATTCCCTAATTTATTGTCTGTAGTCACAGGCACCTTCAAAAAAGGTACAAATAAATATAAGAGTTGTAAGATGACATGCACATCCCTTCAAAGGTGAGCAAAGGAGTAGACATGAAAACGGTGACGTGTTTGGAGACTGGAGTGGAGGCTTTATGGAGTTGGAGAAGACCAGAGTGTGACCTCCAGAGGCGCAAATGTGAAATTTTGTAGCGTGGCTTAGAGCTCATGGCAGGGTTTTGTATCAGATGGATTTTGTCTCGGAGTGTGTGTTTCTGAAGATGAATGTGGCATCGGTGTTCAGAATAAGAGGAAAAAGGGGCAAGGCTACTGCTAAGAGAGTGAATTAGAGCCAGCAGTGAAAATACTGAGGAAGGGCTAGCCAGAAGAAAAAGGCAGGAAATGGAATTCCATCTAATTGATGGAATTTCTCCTATTCATACTAAGATAAAAGAAGAAGTGAAAGATTATAAGAATATTTTGAGCCAGGGCCTGGGGACAAGTGTAAGAACACTGACAAAATGTAGTGTTTTTCCAGAGGGGGAGCAGGCAAGTGTCTGCCTGCCTAGGGAGTGGAAGGCAATAATGAACTTGGCTTTGAGGTATGCTGAGTTTGAGAAATGTCACATTCCCTCCTATGTTTATGCATACTGAAAACCCAAGGTTTGATAAATCTTTCCCCAAAGATTAGTTCAGAATTTCAAAGACTAGGTCTTTATTTTTTTTCCAGCTGCGATATAATTTCCATACAGTAAAATGCACAGACCTTCAGTGTATATACTTCAATGAGCTGTGTCAAAGATATACTCCCAGGGAACCTGCATACCAGTTAAGATAAAGAGCATTTCCATCACCCTTGGAAATTCTTCTCCAGTTAAGTCCTCCCAGAAGGGGAGTCCTGATTTGTGTCACTATAGATAGTTCTGCCTATATGCGAAGTATATATACATAGAATCATAGAGCATATACTCTTTTTTGTCTGGTTTCTTTTGCTCAACATAATGATTATTGTTTATTCTTGTTGTGAAATGTATTGGTTAATTCATAAGAATTATTCCACTGTATAAATGTGGAGTATTCCCTTGTATAAAAACACCATAATTTGTTATCCATTCTCCTGTTGATGGACATTGAGGTTAATCCAGCGTTGGCCATCATACACAAAGCTATTATGAACAGTCCTTTTTTTTTTTTTTTAAGTTTATTCATTTCTTTCGAGAGAGAGAGAAAGCTGGGGAGGGGAAGAGAGAGAGGGAGAGAGAATCCCAAGAAGGCTCCGAGCTGTCAGCGCAGAGCCTGATGTGGGACTCGATCGGAGGAACCGTGAGATCATGACCTGAGCTGGAATGAAGAGTCTGATGCTTAACCAACCGAGCCACCCAGGCGCTCCTATTATGAACATTCTTATATAGGACTTTTTGTGGATATATCCTCTGTTTTTATTATGTAAATAGGGCATGAGTTCTGGGGCATAGAGCAGGTACATGTTTCAGTTTGAAAGGAACCACCAGTTTTCCAAAAATAGCTGTTCCTATTTTACCCTTCACCAGCACTGTATGAGAGTCTCTACATTCCCACGCCCTCGCTGGCATCTGGTCACAAGTGCTTTTATTTTTATCTATTCTAGTGGGCAAGAACTGGTACTTGAGTTTCCATTTCCCTTAGGGCTAATCATGTCATTATTACATCTTCAAATGTTTTTTGTCCATTGTAATAACTTTTGTGAAGGTTTTGTTCAAGTAATTTGTCCTTCAGGGGAAGGGTGTTCTTTGTCTTTCTAAATTAACTTGTAAAGTTTCTTCATATATTCTGGACTCAATTCCTGTGTCATACATACGTATTACAAATTGTTTTTCCAGTCTGTGGCTTCTCTGTTAACAATGTCTGTTCATAAGAAGGAGTTTTTTGTTTTGGTGAGGTCCACTTTGTCATTTGTTTTTCTATAGTGTTAGTGCTTTTGGTACCCTAAGATACAGTTGCCATATTTCTAAAGCACAGTGCTACATTTTTTTTCTAGAAGCTTTACAGTTTTTGCTTGTGTGTCAAAGCCTATGATATACCCTGAATTAATTTTTGTGTGAGGTAAGCATTAAGTTTCATTTTGTTTCAATACAGTTAATAAACTGCTCCAACATCATTTGTTGATAAGCCTTTCCTTTATCCTGCTAAATTGCTTTGGTGCCTTTGTTGAAAATCAATTAACTATATAATTGCTTATTTCCTGACAGTTGATTCTGTTCCATTGATCACTTGCCTATCCTTATCTAATACCATATTTTCTTAATTACTTTAAGAAGTCTTTTATAGAAGTCTTGAAATCAGGGAGTGCGGGTCCCCCAACACTGCAGTCTATCTTTCAAAAATGTTTGACTCAGTAAAAAAAAAAAAAAAAAAAAAAAAAAAGGAAAAATGTTTTCGTACTTTGAAGTCCTTGTATTTCCATATAAATTTTAGAAATTGTCAATTTATACCAAAAAAAATCAACAACAAAATCTTTTGAGACTATGTTATATCTGTACATAATTTTAGGAAAACCCAACATTTTAACAATTCTGAGTCTTCCATTCTGAAACATGATATATCTCTCCACTTATTTAAATCTTCTTGAATTTTTTATCAGAAATGTTTTATAATTTTTAGTGTACAGGTCTTATACTAGTTATTTAAATATATTACTACTTCACGGTTCGATACTATTATAATCAGTATTGTTTTAAACTCCATTTTCCAATTGTTTCTTGGTGTGTAGAAACAGAATTGGTATTTTATATTGAACTTGTATTCTGAGACCTTACTAAATTAAATCAATTTTTGCTAAGTTCAAATAGTCTTTTTAGGTTCCTTAGGATTTTATAGATACGCAATCATGCCGTTTGTAAATAGAGACAGTTTAATTACTTCTTCCTTTCAATCTGTAAGCTTTAAAAATGTCTTTTACTGGTTAACCCTATTGCATTGGGTAGGATCTCCAGGACAGTATTAAAATGAATTAGTGAGAGCAGACACCCATGTCTTCTTCCTGATTTAGGAGGAAAGCATTAATTGTTTCAACATTGTTGGTTGTAGATGTTTCATAGATGTCCTTTATCAGATTAAGGAAGATCCCTGTATTCATAGTTTTGCTGACACTTTTTATCATGATTAGGTGCTGAATTTTGTCAAATACTATTTCTGGATCGATCGATATAATCATATGATTTTTAAACTGTATGTATTTTTTTTAAATACTGATTAAAAATTTTTTTTTAAGTTTACTTATTTATTTTGAGAAAGAGAATGAGAGAGACAGAGAATCCCAAGCATGGCTCATGCATGGCTCGATCCCAAGAACCGTGAGATCATGACCTGAGCTAAATCGAGAGTTGGCTGCTTAACTTATTGAGCCACCCAGGTGCCCCAGTGGACTAATTTTTTAATGTTAAATGCATACTTGCATACTTGGAATAAATTCAATTTGGTCATGATATATCATTTTTAAATATATCACTGCATTCTATTTCTAATCGTGAATTAAATATTTTTGTGTCTAGGGGCGCCTGGGTGGCTCTGTTGATTGAGTGTCCGACTTCAGCTCAGGTCATGATCTCACAGTCCATGAGTTTGAGCCGCGCATCAGGCTCTGTGCTGACAGCTCAGAGCCTGGAGCCTGCTTCGGATTCTGTGTCTCCCTCTCTCTCTGCTCCTCCCCTGCTCATGTTCTGTCTCTCTCTGGCTCAAAAATAAATAAAAACATTTAAAAAAAAAAACTTAAAAATAAAATAAAAATAAATAAAAAATATTTTTGTGTCTATAGTCATAGGGATGTCAATGTGTACTTTTCTCTTATAGTGTTTCTTCTCAGGATTTAGTATTCAAGTTACACAGACCTCAGAAAATGACTTGGAAAGTGTAGTCTCTAACTCTATTTTCTCTACTTGCTTCAGATTTGTATTATTTCTTCTTTAAATGCTTGAAGGAATTCACTAGTGAACCCATCTGGATCTAAATTTTTCTTTGTGTGAAGGCTTTTAATTATTAATTCAATTTATTTAACAAATACAGAGCTATTGCTGTTTTCTATTTCTTCTTATATCAATGTTAGTAGATTTTATCTCACTAAACAAGAAATTTGTCCATTTCATCTAAGATGATTTTCTTTGTCTCTTACTGCTTCTCACATCATATAATAACAATTCCTGGACTCAGGTCTTTTTCTTTCCACTTTACTAAACCAAACGCATCTCTCCTGACTTATTTAGCTAAATGTTGTATTTTCCTTTTCTGTGAGCTTCTCTAAGCCCTTACTGTTTTAATCTTATACTGCCTTGGTTTTTCATTATCTTTCATTATTAAATCTCTGCAAATAGACTGCTTGAAGGCAGAAATTACATCTTTAACTTCATTGTCCTCCATAGCATCAAGCATGCTTGCTTAACATTAAATAAATATTTTGAGAGTACTGATTTGCCCACTCTGTGGGTTACTCTAAACATCTACTGTGGAAAAGCTTGGAGCATCTCATAATTCCAGGAAGCATGGAAGTGTTAAAAATAACGATAATAATGAAAACTATTTGGGGGCATGTCAAAAGGCAAAGTAGCCAACCTGAAAGAGTTTCCAATGGCCAAAACCGAACCGATTTGAGAAACAAAATAAATAATAATAACATTGGATTATGTAACTTAAAAATAAAATAAATACCTGTGAGTCCATAATGATATAAAAATAATTGAATAAATAAATAAATGGGAGGAAAGAGACAAGTCTTCTCGCAGAATTTCAGACAAAAATGTAGAAGGAAGGAGTCAAAACAGAAAATAATTGCAACACCCAGTAGTATTTGTTACAGGCCAGATTTAAGGATGAATACTAAAATTTTAGTGGGCAAAAACTTAAACAAGAACACGATAGTTATATAGCGTCTAAGAAGACCCCTAAAATATTAAAATCACTCTAGTCATTTTAACGTATGTCCAAAAGTCTTTGATACTCTTCTTTCTATTCAGGAGATGGAACTTAATTTCTCTCCCCTTGACTGTGTGCTAGCATTAGTGACCTGCTCTAAATAAATACAATATTGAAAAGAAAATAGTAACTGTGAAGGAATCTGGCAGACAGATCAAGTGATCAAGGTTCGTATCACCAGTAAAAGTCATGAAGATATCATGTACCTTTGAAATAATGAGAAGGGCACTTCACCTCTGTGGTATTGTTCCCTAGGATCCAAAAACCTAGTTCAATCATGACAAAACCTCAGGAAAAAACAAACTGAGGAAAATTCTACAAAATACCTAATACCCTTCAAAACTGTCAAGGTCTTGAAAAACTGGGAAAAACTGTGAAACTACCACAGATTGTTGGAAACTAAGGGGACGTAATCCCTGTGGTATTCTAGATGGGATCCTGGAACAGAGAAGGAAGAAATGAAAAACTAGTGAAGTCTAAATAAAGTATGGATTATAATTAATTGCACCGGACCAAGGTTAGTTCATTAGGTTTGATAAGTGTAGCAAGGTTACATAATCATAGCACAAGTACCATTAGGGGGATCTGGGTAAAGAGTATATAGAAACTCTCTGTGTTATCTTTCTTCTTTTTTTTTTTTTTAAATTAATATTTATTTATTTTTGACAGAGAGAGAGAGAGACAGAGTGCGAGTGAGGGAGGGGCAGAGAGAGCGAGAGAGAGACACAGAATCTAAAGCAGGTTCCAGGTTCTGAGCTGTCAGCATAGATCCCTACATGGGGCTCCAATACATGAGCCATGAGATCATGACCTGAGCTGAAGTCAGATGCGTAACTGACTGAGCCACCCACATGCCCCTCTGTATTATCTAATTCTTCGGTAAAAAATTAAAATTGTTTAAAAATGAAAAGGTTGTTTTCTTTTTAAACTTTTAAAAAGCATCTATTGTATCAGACCACACATTTATGTTTGGATTCACTGGAAGTCTGTGCTCCTTGTATTTATATTAATAATTGAATTTATGCTCCCTTTTGTGAAATATACAGTCTAGATTGGATTTAAAACTACACATCAACATTTTTAACAAATGGACTAAATAAGAGCAACTTATTATTAGTAACAACATTAATAAAAGCTATACCAATTACATCCAAGAAGACACAGGACACCATTAGGGAAGTAAATAATAAATGTAAATATCCAAAACCACTCTTCCTCCAAAAGTCAGTGAGATAATACAGATTCTCTTAGGAAACAAATACATAAGAGAAATTTATAGCTATCTTTTGGTGAAGTAGTACCACATTATTTTACATTTTAACTTTACAACTTTAAAAATATATGAAATTTATACTGGTCCTATAGGTTTCCAGGTCAAGATGGCAAACTGATCACATAATTTATCCCGTGCCTTTCTACGTTCCTATTAATATTAGAGTCAAGAAGCCAGATCCATACATCTATAAAACCAAAGAAAATAGGAATGGGTGAAAAAATTCAGAAAAATTCTAGATGATGGAATTGAACAGAGGACTAATAAAGCTGTAATCTAGATACATGTGGGAAGAGAGGATGATCCAAAGAATCCAGAAAGTTGGAGAATACTGCAGAGAAACAATCAGATTTCCAACAAACTCCCTAAAAAATAGGGTGCTAGACTATAATATCTCACAACAAAGAGTTTCCAGTAGGATTTTTATTCTTTTTTTAAAATTTTCATTCTTAAATATAACTAGATAAAAACTATTGAAAGACATTTGAAAAAAGTTGGAAAGATAAAAGAAAATATTTATAACAAACAGACAGAGAAAATGTCCTTTGAGGAAACCTGAATAATTTGGGGAACAGAAGAGAACTTTAAAATCTCTAAAAAATAAGATCAAGAGGGATGCCTGGGAGGCTCAGTTGGTTAAGCAGCTAGCTTTTGGCTCAAGTATGGTCTCAGGGTTCATGAGTTCAAGCTCCACATTGGGCTCTCCGCTGTCTGTGCAGAGCCCACTTTGGATCCTCTGTCTCCCTCTCTCTGCCCCTCCACACCCACACACATGTGTTCTCTCTCTCTCTCTCTCTCTCTCTCTCTCTCTCTCTCAAAAATAAATAAGCATTAAAAAAATTAAAAACAAACAAGAATAAGATTCTTCAAAAAAGGAACAAAAACTAAGGAAGAGTACTAGAAAATTAAATTCAAAAAATTTAGAAGTCAACATCAGGTAAGAAAATCAATTTGAATAAGCCTCTCAAAAATTTTTTAAATACCAGAAATGGAAAACAGAAAAGAAAACAGAAAAGATGTAGAAAATCTAACTAGAATGCCCAACTACTATGAATTCCAAAGAGAATTCCAAAGAAAAACAGAAGAGAGAAAATAATCAAAGAAATAATTTAAAAGAAATTCCCACAACTAAAGGTCACAACTTTTCAGAATGAAAAAGCCCTTCAAGAAGGTATATCAAGGAAAGAATCATAACCAGTTATTTATTAGTTACAGATCTTAAAGATAAGTGTCTGAAAATGGAAACAGGAAAAGTAACTTTCAAAGGACAAGAATCAGATTTCTTATCAGCAATACTGGATGCTAAAAAATAGAGCAATGTCTCCCAGTTCCTAAGGAAAATTATGTTTAACCTCTAATTCTTGATCTAGGCAAAACATTAATAAGTCATTTTCACACATGCAGAAATTCAGAATATTTACCTCCTACATTCTCTTTTCAGGAAGCATCCTAAGAAGGCTTTAGCAGCACATAGGATTAAAGTGAGAAAGAGGAAGACATACATCCAGGAAAGATCAGTGTCCAACAAGATGCCTAGGTAGCAAGTGCTCCACCATGGGACAGAGGGAGGTATTCGGATAAAGGGGGAATTCCAAAGATTTCATTCTACCTTCTGAGAGGCTGAAAGTACTTAATGGTAACATAATGGCATAAAATGCAAAGAAAAACAAAAGCAACTAGAAACTGTACAAAAACAAAAAGCTATACCAGATAAGGCAATGTAATCATAGCATACTACTTAGATGAGCAGTTGAGTGATACTTATATATTCATAATAATTTTGTATTCATTTTCAAGTTTTATAATCAACCTGCACACAAAACACTAAAGTCTTAACATGGTTAAAAATAGAAGATAAATGATGGGACACCTGGGTGGCTCAGTTGGTTGAGGGTCCGACTCTTGATTTTGGCTCAGGTCATGATCCCAGGGTTGTGGGATTCAGCCCCACATTGGGATCCACACTGAGCATGAGAGCCTATTTGGGATTACAGAAAATAATACAAATGATACCAACTTTAATAATGTAGAACTAACCACACAAATGAGAGACTGGAAGATATTAAAGGGAAAAGAAGTTGTGAAAGGGTAATATTCTCATCTTATAATGTAAGAAATCATTAGATACTCTCTATAGTTAAAAAGATAGAAATATAGAAATAAGCATATTATTGTAAAGTACATAGGTAACGAGAGAAGAATTGGAGTATTTTGAGAATCAGGACAATAGGGAGGTAGTGGTACAAATAAGCTAGATCTTTATCTATCATCATAGTAAGTCAACGGATCTTTTTGTGTCCTAAGACTCAATTTCCAAAGTTGATCCCCCCACATCAACGAACAATTCTCAGACACCAGCAACATGTCTAGTAATTGAATCAAATTGTGACACTATCTACCTGGAGATAGCACCAGATTCTATTAAGGGTTCTGTCCTACAATACTGCCTCCCCACTCTGACCAGTTCAGAGTGACAGTTGCAAGTTTGGGTTGTTACCTATGCTTCTGACCCTTCAGCTACAGACTAGAGGTTCTCATGATGGCTGCTTCCTTGGACTTCAGATGCCAGTCACAAGTCCTGACTGTCACCTGTATTTCCTTTTTTTAAAAATTCTTTTTAACATTTATTTATTTTAGAGACAGAGAGACAGAGCACAAGTGGGGGAGGGGCAGAGAGCAAGCCACAGACAGAATCTGAAACAGGCTCCAGGCTCTGAGCTGTCAGCACAGAGCCTGACATGGGGCTCAAACCCATGAACCGTAAGATCATGACCTGAGCTGAAGTCGGACGCTTAACCGACTGAGCCACCCAGGTACCCCGTCACCTGTATTTCTGACCAACTGCCTAAAACTCAGAGGTTTCCAAGACCTCCTCTTTGATTAGTTTACTAGAACTGCTCACAGAACTCGGTGAAACATTTTACTTACTAGATTATCAGCTCATCATTAAAGGATATGACTCAGGAATAGCCAGATGGAAGAGGTGAGAAGGCAAGGTATGGGGAAAGGGCAGGGAGCTTCCATGCTCTCTAAGTTGTGCCACTCTCCCTAACCTCCATGTATTCACCAACACGGAAGCCTTTGGAACCCTGCCCTTTGGATTTTTATGGAGGCTTCATTACATAGGCCTGAGTGATTAAATCATTAGCTATTGGCAATAGATTCAACCTCCAGACCCTCTTTCCTTCAGGAAATCAGGGGGTGCAACTGAGAGTTCCAACCTTCTATTCATGGTTGGGTCCCCTGGCGACCAGCCCCCATCCCTAGGTGCTTCCAAAATTCACCGCATCAACATAAACCCAGTTGTGGTAGAAAGGAGCTTATTAAGAATAACAAGACCCCCATTTCACCCTTATGGCTCTGAAGCAGACTTCAAAAACTCAGGAGAAGACCAAATATTATAACAAAAGATATTCCTATCGATCTTATCGCTCAGGAAATGCCAGGAGTTGTGGGAGCGGTAAGGCAGGAACTGTGGGCAAAGATCAAACACATATGAGAAATATATTCTGGTCACCTGAATGATGAAATATATATTTCTTATAAATCACGGTATTCAGCAGATAATACCTAAATTTGATAAATTGGGAAATGGTTGTTACACGCAAAGCAACACCACACACACTTGCACTCAATTTAGCCAATATTACATATCTAGAGCTTTAAAGGCACTAACAAAAATATAAACACAGAAACAGTTAAAAGAATTACAAGCTTTTCTCTGGGCAATGACTCTGGGGGTGGAATCCAGAACTATAGTTTTTCATTATAAGCCTACTCTATTTTTCAATTTTTAGAAGCAGATATGTGTATTTTATTGATGAAAATAAATGTGAAATATTTATTTGGAAATCACCCAACTAGACTATGTTTCATAGTGCAGACCTCAGCATGTAAATAAGCTCTTGGTATTTCAGAAATTAAAAGACAACATTTTTAAGCCTCCAATAGGAATGTCTGCTACAAATTCTACCCTGTGGCAGACAATATCACGGAAGTAATTTTAGAACACATGACAAAATAGCCTACTTTGGGTATAGTAAGTGTTAAGGAAATTAAAAAACTGTGGTTAAAATATGTGAGAAATAGATGAAGTGAGTAAATGCCTATCCTTCATAACTCTCCATGATGGTCCCTAACACATATTACAGAAAGGGGCACATTGGTCTTATTAGGTCACTAATACAACAATAGAAGACTGCTTAAATTGGAGCCATCCTGGACTATCTGGAGACTGTCATTTATTCCCTCTGAGATTTCCAGTAGGCAAGGTGACAACCTGCCCATCAGAATCAGCATCTGTGAGCCACATCCCCGGCTTTCATTTCTAGGACACAATACCTCCACCATTTAAACATGATGTAGCTCAAATGACTTTAGGCATACTCTGACACCACAGAATTTATGGCACCTGAAATTAGGGATGTACCTGATAGGGCATGAATTTGAGTTTTCTGGATATGACAACTACTGTGTGATATAGATTTGAAAAAAAGTAAAGTGAAGTCAGAAATTTTAAAAAGAGACAAATGTCAAAATAAGAAAGATTGTAGAGTCTGTGGATGGTATTCTCATTCATCTTCAAATTTCCTTTGCTCCATGTTTAAACATTTCAAATAAAGAGTTTTTCCAATGTCATTCGATACAGGCAAACATCTGAAATTCAACAGCCGACTTTAAATACTTCCCATCTTGTAGGAGCGTTAAAAATGAATGCTGGCTTGCTTTTCCTAAAGAAAAAAAAAAAATATGGGCTTCTATCCTCCCTTCCTGAATGAGAATTTTCCAGCCGTTGCTAACTTTCCAGATGTAAATTCTCAGAGTTGGACAGTCCTATATCTAAATACTCCTTTTTGGCAAAAATTAGGTCTCAGAAAAGTTCCCAAGTAGTAATAGACTTCAGATCTCTGTTGGAATTCATTACGGACAGAATTTATCTGTACATATATAGAGATGTAACTAGAAGAGGGAAGTCTCCATGATGTTTTTGTAATAGAATAACAATAAAAAAGTAAATAATCTATACATGTGATAAGACTGCCTTGCTGTGAATGAAATAAGAGCTTAAGGAGCCTTCAGATCGTGTCATGTGAGCTTTCATAAGCCTTCCAGAAACAGGAAAGGACGAGATTTTCCTACCCTGCCAGTCTGCTCTGTTGTTTCTGATGTATTTCACCCGTAGCAGCGGTTGTTACTTTTATAATTACTATGTAATCCTTTTAGGTGAAGTGCCACCACAGCACAGATGTTGTGTCATTTGCTACTACATTTCATAACCTAGAAGAGTATCTCACATAGCGTAGGTATCCTGCACAATTTTTAAATGAATAACCACCTCATAATTTTATCGTAAAAAGCAAAGGGACCAGGACAGATGAAAGTGCTTTGCAAAGTCTAAAACGTGGTAAGACGATAGTTATCGTTGCTGTTACTCAGCATAATCTACTTCCTTGTTGGGGCTGGCTCCTAAGAGCTCTAACAGCCATTCCCTGTGTTTCGGATCCTAATACTAGGCTACGTAATTAGACTCAGCGACAGGTGACAGGGAGAACAGCACAGTATTCAGGGTGAAAACCAAATGCCGCCTCTGCGACTCACTTATTGGCTGAATGACCTTGAGCAAGTTACTTAAACTCCATGCTTAGTTTGCTCATCTGTAAACCAGGAGATAACGGTGTCTAACTAATAGGGCCGTTGTGAGAATTAAACGGGCTACTGTATGTAACTCACTGGAAACAAGGCCTGGCGTACAGAAAGTTCTAAGAGGGCTGCTGGGGCTGATGTTACTGCTCCCACAGAGCAGGAAGTTCAGTAAGGTCCACACGGTGATTTGTTTTAAACTGCTTAATGCTGTACAAGTTGAAGGATAAACAGCATCCTTAACGCCGTACAAGTTTAAGGATAAATTTTGTGTCCTTGAATTTCTCTGAGTTTCAGCAGGATGCACTGTTCCTCTACATATCTAGCTCCCTAAAAAGCCGCAAGGAGCTACAGCTCAGTAAGTTATATGTTTGGGGGAAATATGGATATTAGCTGAGGCTTTTAATCAGAGAGGCAGCTTCAGGGTCTCCATCCACTCTTTACGGGGTTTTCAATGCGTTTTCACTTTCATGAGGCCTCTTCACGTGACCTGGACATGACAAGCTTCTTTAAACATGAAACAGTTTTCGTTTTGATTGAGATTTGCTTTAGAAACATTCTTAGCGTCGGTGAGCTAACGTATTTTCAGATACCGATTTCATTCAGAAGAGCTTAGTTTATTCTTATTGTACACATGATAGAGCTTATGAAGTTATATTTATATTGACTCTTTGTTCCATTAGTCTCGAAATCCAGATGCCAGTTCGCCTCAGTGTAAATCTATCAGATGGACCTGAACTTTTCTCGAGTATTTAAAAGGAAAGGCCCAAGACAAAATAACACGCCATTTCTGAACCATACTCTGTGCTCCGAGCAAGACCCTTCAGTTACAACTTCTAAATTAGGTCAAGGGGTTCTCCTGGGGGGCGGGGGAAAGTAGTTCGCCAGAGAAGTTCTAAAATTCCCAGAATAAAGCATAAAGCAATATGCCATCTCACTGATTCTTGTTTGTTCTTTTCCAGTGCTTTGGGAAATGTTAGACCATTGGTCTGCATCATTTCATCTCCTTGTAGGGGAAAAACCGTCAACAGCAGCTGTTGCTTCAGACTTCCATAATCTCTCAGGTTCGTTCTAAGAGATCCAAGAGGACATCGCCCCAAATTTCCTTTGCAGAGGTGATCATGCCATCACCCCAGCGTAAAGCTTACTAGCGTGTGTCTCTCTCTGTGTGTATATACGTATTTATGTATGTATATATAATGTACATGAGCTGTTACTGATTTATTTTTCATTTATTGCCTTCTAGAACCAGGGGTTGGGCTTTTCTATAACTAGTAGGTCTACAAATGGCTGCTGAGTTTTAAACCCTTACACACGATCAGTTACACAAAAACAAAAATCCTCCCAGGGTAACAGAGCCCAGAAAAGCTACTTCTAACTTGCTTTCCTTCTGACTATACGATGTACTTCTAATTACACAACACTGTGAGGCTCCCGTACCATCTTGCATATTTTCATCCAAAAATTCAAACCTATTTCATCCTGAGAACAAAAGCTGGCAAGAAGCACTCGAGTGATGAGTGAACAAAATGCAATAAAAAAGCAGCATACTGACATGGAAATGTCATGTGTGCTGCTAAATGGCACACAGCTCCAAAGTTTACCAAAATATTGTGAAACACTTTGCCAATGAGCATATAATTGACTGAAAGACTTGCCAGCACCATTCTAGAGATGTCTAACATACTATATAATAAAGAAGATCATTTACAAAAAAAAAAATTAAATGTTAGAATACATTTGTAAAGAGCTTCCAAAACCAATGCGTTTTTTTCCCCCGATTTTGGCCAAGGAAATTACTGAGATATTATCAGCTTTCGTGTTTTGATGTTCATATTTTCCTATCACTTGCATTTCTGCATGACAGTCAAATCAATCGGTCAATCAACATGTATTCATTATTGAGAACCTAAGAAGCATACATTTCTTGGCTCAGATTGCTATTGGTCAGATCCTGATTCAGGAGGCCAGCGTCTGTCCTTCTTTACGAGCATGTGTATTCTTCCATCCATCCACCCATCCATGCATCCATCCGTCTAACCATTCACCCGTCTAACCATCTTTCTAACAAGTATCAATTAGTCAAGTATCTAAGATGCGTCAAGCACTCAGAGAAATAATGGCAAACAAGAGAGATTCCCTGCCCCCATGGAGTTTATAGTCTGGCTGGAAAGATCCACTTTGTGCTCAGTGGAGGATAAAGAAAGAACAGCCTGCTAGATGGGCAGTGGAGAGAAAGGTTATAAAGAAACTTCTGAAAGAAATAGCATTTATCCTGAGGTCTTAAGAGTAAGTGGTACTGAGTCAGAAAACAATGAAGAGAGTTAGGGGTCAGAAGGAACAGCACGATTAAACGATCCAACAGGAAAAAAAAAAAAAAAGAGAGAGAAAAACATTCAAAAAACTCACAGAAGGAAAGGCTGGCATACAGAGAACATGGAAAGAGGCGGCAAGAAATCAGACCAGAGAGACGGGCACAGGTTGGGACTCTTCCTGTTTTTCTAAGATTCATCCTTTGCCTTCGATCCCTTTTCTCTGACAGTTTATCATTTTAATCAATACCGGACAGGACTCTAAGGATATACCCTGAAATCGCAATAAACAAGGCCAGCATTATTCTAGTATTCTTAACACGAACCTCTCCTTGCAACCCTGTGAACTGTCCATAACTAAACACAAGCAACTCTCCACTTACCCACCAGGGAAGTCTGGAGCGCTTTTTACACGACAGGTTAAGCACTGGGGCTGCATCTCCGCCTGTGAGTTACATTTCCTTCTTGAAACTTACTTAATGAGGAAAAATAATGCAAAACTAAAGAACACCTTGAATGTCAAAAAATAAAAAAGGAGGAGCATCACCGGTACTCCTTCACCTTCAAGTAAAAGTTCTCCCGCAGCTGTTGATCACAGTTTGAGAGACAAGAGGTTTCAAAGAGAAATCAAGATTTCAACACCATAACTTTCCATTAGTTGATTACATAAACAATGAAATGCTTTCATAGAAAACATCAAAATCCTTAACTATGAAATTCATATATTGATGCAATGCTTGTTTATTTTTAAAAGTTTTTTTTTAATGTTTTAATTTATCTTTGAGACAGAGAGAGACAGAGCATGAGCAGGGGAGGGGCAGAGAGAGGGGGAGACACAGAAACGGAAGCGGGCTCCAGGCTCTGAGCTGTCAGCCCAGAGCCCGACGCGGGGCTCGAACTCACGGAGTGTGAGATCATGACCTGAGCTGAAGTCGGACGCTCAACCGACTGAGCCACCCAGGCCCCCTTGCAATGCTTGTTTATATTCACACACACTTACACGCACATCTGTGTGTGCATCTATATCTCACCAGGCAGTGAGGGGAGTAGTCATACTTAGCTTTGATCCTTGTGGGTTAAGACAGGGCGACAACATCCACTTCATGTTCACCTCTGAAGACAAAGAGGCAATTCTGGATTTCAGCTCTTTTTCATACTGGATTCTTTTAAAATTCAAGGAGAATGAACTGTGATTCAAACCAGTGTTACCTATCCTACTTTCCAATTGAGGGCTTGTTTGTTTTTAGTCTTAAATACTTTGTTTCACGATGGTGAGTCCCAGTAGGTACCTGCTAAATTCCCAAACGAGAAGCAACTACATTTCACGAAAACGGTTATATCTTGTACCAAACACATCTTTATCTTAATAAATTAGGAAATGTCTCTCCTATCCTTTTGTTTTTTAAATCCTCTTTCCTTTTCATTTTGGCACATGAACTTGTAGCCATGGCCAAACGCCATCGGTTCAGAGTATTAACTTAAACAGCTGGGAGGGATCGATGCCTTAAACAGCTGGGAGGGATTGATGCCTGACGTGGCACCAGCCCCCTCCGCCAGCCAACCCTCCTTGAGCTCTCCCCACCCGAGCTCTGGGTTCTGGCCCCACTGGCCTTTTCTAATTAACCCCTCCACTCCCGGTCGTCTACAACGATATAGCGAAATCTACCAGCGGGCTCCTTTGGGCTTAATCTGTAGAACTTTCTTACAACCACAGCCGTCTAATAACTGGGACTGTTTACTTCATGAAGTAGTAAACTCTCCTTACCTATGTCTGAGCACCAGACTATTAGCTGGATAATCAATCAAGACGCCAGAGAAGAAACAGGTGGTTTCCACGGAGGAAAGTGGCCAGAGGTCCAGGTTTGGCCACATCCCTCCCTAATCGTTAAAATAACCTGGAGAGCAGACTTCCCGTCTGCCCTGATGTGAGTTGAGGCACCCTCAGTGCCAGTAATAGGATGACTTAACAAGTGGTGTAGATACGCGTCTTATGTCATCCTCACAGCAGTGCAATGATGTTATTCTCAAAGAAATAGAGGCTCAGAGCATTCGTTGACTTGTCCAAGGCCATACAACCAGGAGTGGAATAGCGGAGCACAGGGTCTTCTTAGTCCCGGTGAATCACATGCCCTAAAAGGGCCACGGCTCAGGAGATGCCTCGAAAAGATTCTGGGACCGGCTGCGTGAAAATCGCTATGGGTGATTTTAAAAATGCGTATTCCCGAATCTCAGCCAAGAGCCATGAATTAGACTCTTGGAAGGTGGGTCCAAGAATCCGCATTTTAATAAGCTCCCTAGGTGTTTCCTATTCACAGGAGACTCAGAAAACTGCTAATCTAAGTCTTTTCTTCTATCTCTAAACTTTGGAGGCTTAGTTTTTCATTAGGAACACTCCTGGGGTTTTTTTTTTTTTTTAAGTTTATTTATTTATTTTGAGAGGGTGGGGAGAGAGAGAGAATCCCAAGCAGGTTCTGTGCTATCAGTGTGGAGCCCAGCGTCGGGGCTCGATCCCACGAACCATGAGATCATGACCCGAGCCAAAATCAAGAGTGGGATACTGAACTGACTGAGCCACCCAGGCGCCCCCCCCCTCACGTTTTTCACTTAACAAATACTTATGTAGCATTTGCTACCTGTAAGGCCCTATTGATTGATGATTAAATTCTCACCACAACCTTACGTGCTAGAGAATATTATGATACTTATGTTATAAATGAAGAAACTTAGGCACAGAGACGCTAGAGGTTCTTGCCTCAAGGGTCCCAAGATGTGACCTTAGGCTGTCTGGCTTGAGCCCATGTGTCAACTACCACACTGTGCTTCCAACACAGACCTGCAGCTTCCAACAAAGGTTTGGGATTGTCATGAGAAGCCCTGGGAGAACACCTGCAGGCCCCTTAGATCTGAGCTTGATGCACCAGCTTACAGTTCCTTGAAGACGCCCTCCTGCTCCGTATCCCTGTGTCTTCACGTGCTTTGCTCTCTCTGCTAACATGCCCACCACCCCTCCTGCACGTGGCTACTCCCGCCTCATCTGGCAAACCTAGAGGCCGTTTCTGGGTGTCCAGGATGAGGTAGGTTCCCCTCTTCTCCGTTCCCAGGGCCCAGAGCTCACTGGCCTCATGGCGTTAATTACACTGAGCTATACCCACAGATCTGCTCCTACCTTCCACGGGAGACTGTAGAGCCCCTGAGGACACACACTGGGACTTATTTATCTTCTGCTCCAGGTGTCCAGTGGCGAGAAGGAGCTCTATAGATGCTTGCAGCATAAATGAAAGGTTGCATTCAAAGCAAGGAATGGTTATTTGCTTTGTAATAGAATTTACCAAAGGTTTCCAAACCCTTGTGTTCATTTACATATCATTAATTTCTGGACAGAAAGTCTGGAGGGCAGAAAGTGAAAGCCTCTGCCAACTGGAGAGCCATCCAAATTTCAGATAAAATGCTCTGAAATTATAATTTAAGTCAGTGGGAAATCTTCTATTGATCTATGAAAATGTGGATTAGACACAGGTTTTCAGGGACACTCCTGATGCACAAAGGGAGGAGCACACATTAAAGGGTGTTGGCTTTGGTGCTATACATGTGTAAGCAGATGGGGGAAGTGAAGCTTGGCTTGTGAGTTCAGTCCTTCCCTCTCCAGCTGGCAGAAGCGAGAAATTTTGAGAGCTCTGCTCTCCTGGCTACTGAAGAAGGATCAAGTTTCCCTGCTCTGCAATGACCGCCGAAGCCATCTGGAGAAAACAAAATTCTCTCACACAAGAAGAACATAACAGTGGGGAAGCTGCGAGACCTTGGTTCTTCAGCTCCTGCAATCGACAAAAGTCTAGCGGGTGTTTTTATCTAACTGGTCTCTAAGTGGCCTAGGAAATCAAACAGGAGAGTTGCAAAATGTTCTATAGGCTTCGGGTAAGAATTTCTTACATGCCCAGAAAGCCACTGGAGTTATAATGAAATTCCTCAAATAAGCAAAGCAGCCCCAAACATGGAATATTAACCTCCTCATCTTGTGTAGCTTACATTCTTCAGATTGTGTACATGCTAAACAGACTCACTGACATTTTTCTGCCTTTAAAAGAGATTTCGACTTTTTCCCTCACATCAAAGAAAGTATATCAAAAAAATGCAAAACGGGATTTGTGATTAGTAGAAACAGACCATATTAATTTTTCCTTCTAAACAATACCCGGAGAGGAAAGCAGGCTAAACCCATTATGTTAATTCAGTGATGGAGCGCTCAGATTACGCCGCAAAAGTAAACAACGTGCTTCAGATAAAGCAGACTACGGCGCACCTCACAATTATATTTCATGGTGGAAAATAGGTTTAGGAAGCTTTTGGCCCGGTGGTTTAAGGCAAATGCCCTACAAGCTTCATGGGAAACATGCAGTTCTATGAAACCCATATTTTATGAAATAAGGTCCGGTCAATGTTTTGTTTTTTGTTTTTGTTTTTTTTTTAATTTTTTTTTCAACGTTTATTTTATTTTTGGGACAGAGAGAGACAGAGCATGAACGGGGGAGGGGCAGAGAGAGAGGGAGACACAGAATCGGAAACAGGCTCTAGGCTCTGAGCCATCAGCCCAGAGCCTGACGCGGGGCTCGAACTCACGGACCGCGAGATCGTGACCTGGCTGAAGTCGGACGCTTAACCGACTGCGCCACCCAGGCGCCCCAATTTTCCTCTTCTTTAAATGCCCATCCCCTCCTTTCATTCAGTTCATTCTCAGGAAATGCATTGTGAGAACTGATCTAAGCTAATCTGATCATTCACTGATATTAGGTTCCTTCTAGTAGGTGAGACCTGGAGGTCTCCTCTCCCATGACCTTGGTACCCAATTCTCCCACACACACCAACACACATTCTGCACATATTAGTGGGCAAGCACAAAAAACAGGCAACCAGCTCCCTGAGAAGTTCTTCTCCGTTATCTCAGTTTTTGTTATCTTCAAAAGGGTTCCCAATACTTGGCTACCTAGATTTTTAACACCTTGCTCACACAATGGTACAGAATCCACAAATCCCGAACCCCATTCATTTCCACCATTGTGGGAGATAACAATTCTGAATACCCCTTGCTGATCCGAAACAAAGATCACTGAAGCATTTATCGTAATCATCTCATTAATCTTTCAAATACTAAACACCCTGTACTGAATATTCTCAATTAGGTGCTGCAGATATTAGCTTGCTATCTCTGAGATACAGATTAATTCACATGTGATACACACACCCTACAGTTTCCACACTCAAGAACTTAAAAGTAAATTACAGAAAACATGGTCAAATGAAATATTCATTTTAACATCTTTTTTATTAAATTTAAGATGGAGATTACTTATTCTAGGTAGTACATGGAAAAACTGCCCCTTACTGAAGTCAAGAATCTGTGCCAAATCAGGGGCGCCTGGGTGGCTCAGTCAGTTAAGCGTCTGATTTTGGCTCAGGTCATGATCTTACAGTTCGTGGGTTTGAGCCCCATGTCAGGCTCTGTGTGGACAGCTCAGAGCCTGGAACCTTCTTCAGATTCTGTGTGTCTCCCTCTCTCTCTGCTCCTCCCTCGCTCATACTGTCTCTCTCTCAAAAATAAAACATTAAAAAAAAAGAATCTGTACCAAATCTTATTTCCTTTCCACTGAATATGAATGACTGGGGGTCTGAAAAGAACATGGGTGGAGAACACAAAAATCTGGGTCCCAGTTCCATATATGCAAATAACCATGTGATTCCTATTAGTTAGGAACTTTTGTGTTAAAGTTTCCCTAAAAGGTATTGTCTGGACAACTGAGATGCATTTTTTTTTAAGTTTACTTATTTATTTCGAGAGGGGTGCGGAGGAGCAAAGAGAGAGAGAGAGACAGAGAGAGAGAGAGAGAGAGAGAGAATCCCAAGCAGGCTTCATACTGTTTCAGCAGAGCCCAACATGGGGTCTTGATCTCACAAACCATGAGATAATTACCTGAACCAAAATCGAGTGGGACGCTCAACCTACTGAGCCACCCAGGCACCCCATGATGCCTATTAATGCATACGAAGACAAGTGACAGAGTAAAATAAATTAGGTAACATTACTTAACACACGTGTGTGCTTCTCCCAATCTAACCACCTATCCTATATATCACCTCTAACCCATTAGCCTACAGCACTTCATCAATCATATGCCAATTAAAAAAAAAAACTTACCTGCCTACTAATAAGGAACAGATTCTCTGGCCTAAGAACAAAACTTCAACCTATCTGTATAGCCTGATTGGCCACCACTTTGGCCATTTCTTCCCATTTCCTGTCTCTGTACTTGCCTCAGCTCCAGCTGCTCCCAATACCTGTTTGCACACACTCTCCAGGATCTCCCACCATCGAGCTCTGAGACCATCATAAATTCATCTCCATTTTCCCACTTCACCTGGCAGAAAGCCTATCCTGGGCACTTGGCTGGCAGCCAGACAAACCGAGCCTAGGAAAACAAGGACGAGGAGACCCCAGACCACAAAGCAGATCCTTGGAGCAGGCCTTAGGGAGAGGAGGGGGGTAGTCAGCAAAAGGAAACAGAAGCAAGCACAGGAAGTCCAAGGAATCCTTCACCCCATATGATCTGACTTCTGCCATAACCCATCCACTTGGCAGTCCCACACTCATACTCAATGCCCTTGTCTTCTGTATAAGCCACCTTTTCTCTCCACGCCCTTGACTTAGACTAGAGGAATGGATCCAGTATTCCCCCTAGGTCCCCAATCATATGCACAATATCGCCATCCCTGAACGTTTGCACTGCCTTTTTGAGTGCCTGCTCATGTGTCTGCCTCCCCACTGGGCTATGAGCTTCCTGAATGAACAGGGACCTAATTCATCTTTGTGTCCTCAAAACCCTGCAGAGCCCTTAGCCCATGGTAAATGATTTTTTAAAAAGTTCACTAAATAATTGAACAAATAAACGAAGTCTAGTTTAGAAATGTGACGGTGCCTAATTACTGACTGCTCCCCTAGCTTAGTGATCTGATTTCATCACAATGACCCTGGACAATACCCACCTTTTACTAATTCTCCTGTAGTAGGTCAGAAGCAACTTCCAGAGCCACTCCCCAGCAACCTTCGCTGGAAGGTTCTTCACTGGTATTGTCTCTGGTTATTTTTTATATTCCTTTAAATACAATGGTCACCCTGCACATACACGGTATCTTAATGTTCCAATTATCTTACTAGCAAGTTACTTAAAGTAAAAGGCAGTTGTGTTTTGTTTTGTTTTGTTTTGTTTACAGAATTTCACAATTACAGTTTATTTAAGTTCTTAAAAGTTGTATGATACCACTGCTATGGTCTGAATGTTCGTGCCTCTCCAAAATTTGTTAAGTTGAAGCCTGATGCTCAATGTGATGGTATTAAGAGGTGGGGCCTCTGCGAGGTGACTGGGTCACGAAAGGCAAGGCTCTCATGAGTGAGATTAGTGCCCTCATCAAAGGAAGATCCATTGCTCCTCTGCCATGTGAGGTTACAGTGAAAAGACAATAGAGAATGGGCCCTCACTACACACAGAATCTGCCAGTGCCTTGATCTTGGGCTGTCCAGCCTCCACAACTGTGAGGTTGTTCATAAGCCAGCCAATGTTATGGTATTTGTGCTACAGCAGCTTACGCAGACTAAAATAATTTCTAACAAATACTGACTTATCTCCTATGTGTAAGAAACTAGCTGGGTGGGGCCTAAAATTGTAAGACATCATCTTGTCTTTCATGGGGCTTTTTAGGTCAAAGAAATGACAGCAAGCAGGATGCTCTGTAGGCAGGAAGAGGCCAGGGTCAGGTTCAAAGGAAAGGCAGGGACGAAGCAGGCCCTGTGTCAGGAACCAAGTAATCATAGCAGCAGGTTTACCCAGAGCACCAACTGTCACTCTTTAAAGGCAATCCTTTCGGGAACTCTCTTCCTCTTCAGACATCAGGATCAAAACAAAACAAACAAACAAACAAACAATCATCCAACAATTTATTAAGCTAAGACAGCTAATAAATATTTTAAGCTGTGAGAACTCTTCAGTGTGGCATTTTTGTATTGGATAATAAAGGAAAAATCTGACCTGGCGAAAGCAGAGTTGTGAGAATCACCCCAGAGGAGCCCCAAGTGGCCAACTGCTTTAGCAAACACCTTAGAAGATGAACAATGACAATGGACCACACGTAAAGGTGAAGGGCACAGCTATAACATATATATAACACGTAACACATATAACATGGCAGAGTTTCATCCTTTCCCAAAGGTCATCTCCAACCGTGTGTAACTGCATATACCCATTCTTTAGAGATTTAGTTTTTTTGTTTTTTTTTTGTTTTTTTAAATTCTTTTCTTAACGTTTTATTTATTTTTGAGAGACAGAGTGAGACAGAGCACAAGTTGGGGAGGGGCAGAGAGGGAGACACAGAATCGAAAGCAGGCTCTGAGCTGTCAGCGCGGAGCCTGACGTGGGGCTCAAACCCACAAACCGCGAGATCATGACCTGAGCCGAAGTCGGATGCTCAACTGACTGAGCCACCCAGATGCCCCTAGAGATTTAGTTTCTAGCATAAGAATTCTAAACTAGCATATTTCTTTTCATAGACACGTTATAAGATACCATCACAATATCTGAACTTGAGTCAAAATTAAACGACTTTCTCCAATTCGGAAACCTACATTTTCTCCCCTTTATTATCTATCTGCAGGGGGTTTTTGCATCATTTCTAAATTCAGCAGATCTTCCCTACTTAAAACAAAAAAACAAACAAAAAAATAACACGTGATATAAATTCAGAGAGTTAAAATATAAAGGCTGAACCTATTAGCCACACCTTAGAAAGAATGCAGTCACTCCCTTTCTCTCACTTATAATCCTACCAGGGAAGGGAAAGGGAGGGAAAACCAGCTTACTGGTTACCTTATTTATTTTCTACAATCCTGTGATAGGTTTGACTTACCTTCCTTTTAACAGATGAAGGAAGTGAGGCTAGATTACCCAAGGACACAGAGCTAGTATGTGCTGGAATTAGGACTCACACCCCACTGTGAGTCCAAAAACTCTCATGTCCTTGTTCACGAGAACGGAAGCCAATGCTTGGTGGATGGTGTTAGAGAGGAAGCAAAAGAGGCATGTAGAGATTTGCCATAAGGCTTTAAATTATACCTATCCGATGCTGCTCCTAAAAACAGAATTTGATGTCAAGTGTCTCACTGTAGAAAAACATAACTACTCAGATGATTTGGCTGTCTGGAATTACCCAGGCTGGCAGACGCGGAGAGAAGGTGGGTCTCCTTCAGAAGAACCCACTCCGTCACTCTGTCGCCCCTCATTGATATCCAGCTATAGAAACAATGGCTCGCTGAATGGGAAGGAGGGAAGGAAGGAGAGAGAGAGGAGGATAGGAGGGAAGGAAACTCTTGTGTATAAACTTCTAGGAATTTGGCCATGCATATACACTTTGCCAGAGACATTTTTCCTTAGCAAAGGGAAACGTGAGAACATGTCACTATTTTCAAAACGAACCCCAGAATAGCATGCTCTGGTCCACTCTTTCCTTTGGAGCTGACTTTTGTCTCGACCTTTTGCAGGAAGCACACTGACTAGTACAGGCACACTGTCTGGAAACAGGCTTTTTTTCTCTAAGAGAACAACGAAATTCCATGTTTTATAGGTACATTCCGAAAGACACAAGCTGATAAACTCTAATGTTTTACCGACATGAGCAATTGAAAAATGAGACATTTGCCATCGATTTTAGAACGTGATATCCACCCTTAGGAGGCATATTTGCCTCCTAACCCGACGAGATGAGGCACAGTGTGGAGGACTGTACCAGCTTTGTAGAGAAGCAGTCTGATCGTCCAGAGACTGCCGCCAGAGGCTCATCTCAGTTTGCTTAACAACTGACCTGGGGCCAGTGCTCCAAATCCCACTTGGGGGGTGGGGGCGACTGTGCCCAACTTCTCTTCCCCAGGACACCTGCGATTCTCCTCACCCCCACGAGGGAGGCTGGAAAGTTTCTCTTAGCCCTATACAGCTTGAACACAAATTAAATTCTTTGGTGCCGGAGGAGGGCTTTGCTCCTGAGCCCTAGAAGGCACTCTCATGCCCTGGCCCCCTAAAAAGGAAGGACGAATGAACAGGGAAGCCCTAAGCAGACTCTGCAGGTTACCAAGGGGGGGTTAAGTACACCTGTGACCTGTAGGTCTGGGCCGCACCAGAAGGTACTTTGCCCTAAAAAGCCATTGTTTGGAGCAAACGTGAACAGGAGTTTGAGTATAAAGGCTGAAAATACACACTTTCCACTACCGCATTTATACTGCATTGTAAGGGTTCCTTTGTAAGCCTAACTCCTCTACTAGGCTAGGAGCTCCCTGAGTCTGGGACTGTGTCCTCAAGGCCTTAGCCACTGTTGGGCTGACAGTGAAAGTCACACCATGCTTGCTGAATATGAGAAAAAAAATAAATGCTACAAACGCAAAGAGGGCTGCCCCCAAATGATAACGTAAGTTTGAAAGCTGATGTGGCACTGAAGTATTTACAAGAGAGAGCACAGAGACTGACTGTATGGAATCATCAGCAGCATCAAATCCTAAGTATCTGACGATCTGGAGAGCAGAGTATTTGAGCACAACCGTGGATGTCAAGATGGGTCTAGAGATTGCTGCTCATTGACATATACCTCTCAGTGTGACGTACGAGGGAAAACTATTTAGAAATAGGGAAATTGAAAAAAAAAATGAGCCTTGCACTAACTAGATTCAGATAATTCAGTATTTTCACCACTAAACCGCAGAGATCTAGATTACTAGGGAATAGCAATTGTTTCGAATGAAATCTCACTCTGGGTGAGCTAGTTAGTGTTAGCTTAATGAGTTTTTTGTGTACTAGGCTTAATAAAAAAAAAAGCGTTATTAGTCGCTTCACACAAATATGGTAGAGTTGATGAATTACTCGTAAGGAAGGCAAATAACCCCTAGTCCTTTTTCGTAATTCTCTTATTTCAAAATACAGAAGTTTACCCTTAAGCACGTAGAATCTTTGATGAAGATATAGGGCCAGATAAATGAAGTGATCTGCTCAAGTCACATGGCTAATTAATGATAAAGTGTAAGATTAGAATGTAGGTCTTGCAACCCCGTATCTGCTATACTTTCCACCACATTAGTGGTTTTCAATTCGCGTCCTGCAGATCCTGCCGGCGCCCTGGACAGGACATGGGGGCTTGAAGGGCACTGTTCCACTGTTGGTCTCATGCTTTCTGTTCAGGTAGGCACACTGGACTTTAGCGCATAGGTATCCAGATTTGTGGATTTCATGCCAGTAAAAAAAAAAAAAAACAAAAAACTATATACAATTACCATCATGTCAAAAGAGAAGGGATATTTTATGTACACATTGAAAAAAATTTTAAGAAGAGATATTTTAATGCAAAAGACTTTGGGAAGGACAGAATCTCAAAATAAATGGAGATTCTTTTTTTTAATGTCTATTATTTATTTTTGAGAGAGAGAGAGGGACAGAGTACAAGCGGGGGAGGGGCAAGGAGAGAGGGAGACACAGAATCCAAGGCAGGTTCCAGGTCCCGAGTTGTCAGCACAGAGCCCAACACAGGGCTCGAACCCAGGAACTGTGAGATCATGATCTGACCTAAAGTCGGATGCTTAACTGACTGAGCCACCCAGGCATCCCAAATGGAGATTCTTGATAAAGCACAACACTACCCCACATTGTCCTCATTTCTTAACGATCACAGAAAAAAGCCGGTACGGAAAGTCACTGTTCTGTGGACCTGAATTTGGGAAGCAATTGTTTTATGGAAAGAACATAGAATTTGGGTCTTAAACACATCATAGTTATGGGGCATCCTCAGGTGAGTCCTTTTGATCTCTGTCTTCTATCCGCAAAGTTCAGTAACTCCTCACCCACCCACTGCTAGGTTTATTCCTCCACCGAAGAATTGAGTTTGGTTATTCTCACAATGTGGCCTCAGGACTCCCTGCGGTACAGGACTCATCTGAGGTACATATTACAAGCCCAAGTTCCTTGGCCCCACCCTGGGTGCAGTTCTCGGGAATGGGGTCTAATTCTAAGGAAACCCAGGTTCTTATTTTTCAGATGATGGTTGATAATATCTGCCCTAATCACTGCAGAGGCTGGTGGTAATATTACAAGGATAGAATTCCTTTGAGAATCTGCAGCAGCTGTAAAAGTGGAAATGAGAACAGGAAACAAACAAGAGCAAGAACGACAAGAATGAAGAGAGTATCTGAAGAAGCCAAATCACTCATGTTTTCACAGTCTGTATTCTCATCCTATGAACAGGGGTTGTGAACACGACTGGTGACTTTTTAACCCCCTTTTAGAAGCTAAACTATTTTCAAGCAATATCTTTTAAAAAAACAATTTAATGTTTATATATTTCTGAGACAGAGACAGAGCATGAGTAGGGGAGGGGCAGAGAGAGAGGGAGACACAGAATCCAAAGCAGGCTCCAGGCCCTGAGCTGTCAGCACAGAGCCCGACGCGGGGCTCGAACTCACAAACCGTGAGATCGTGACCTGAGCCGAAGTCAGTTGCTCAACCGACTGAGCCACCCAGGCGCTCCTCAAGTAGTATCTTTCAATGAAGCATCATCTTTAGATAAATGCAGAGTTGCCCTGATAGACGTGACCAGGCACCCTGTCCCTTCAGCATCCCCTCTCAGATACCAGTAGCCTCTGAGGTCCCCCACAGTAGATGATAACAGAATGGTCTGATGATCTTTGAGGCATCATTCCGGCTCCAGAGAAGGTAAATCTAACCATCAAGCACCAGTCATCAACCAATGCCCCTGGTGTGACTATCATCAGCATAATCAGAAGATACTACCCTTAACTTAAAAAAAAAAAAATCCATTACTGTTCTTAAGGCAGAGGTTCTAACCAAGTAAACCGTCTCCTTTCTTTCTTCATAGGACCTATGGAATCTGTCCCTTACTTTCCATCCTCCATGGCCACAGCCACAGTATAAATCTCTAGAAAGTATCTGAGACACTCAGATAGTTTTGTAAACTTCCTGGTGTTTTCTTTCTTCATGTATAAATGTGTATGTTATGTCTCAATTTTTGTGCTTTAAGAATGACATTTTCAGACAAAAACAAAAACAAAAAGCCAAGATGGCGGCCACCACGAAGAAGACGGCTGCAGAAGTTGTCAATGTTACTTTTGAAGATCAACAAAAGATAGACAAATTGGCACGGAATACAAGTAGCATCACAGAGCTGAAAGAGGAAATAGAAGTAAAAAAGAAACAACTCCAAAACTTAGGAGATGCTTGTAAGGACATCATGCTTGCGGATGATGATTGCTTAATGATACCCTATCAAATTGGGATGTTTTCATTAGCCATTCTCAAGAAGAAACACAGGAAATGTTAGAAGAAGCAAAGAAAAATTTGCAAGAAGAAATTGATCCCCTAGAAGCCAAAGTGGAATCAATTCAGGGGGCGTTAGCAGATTTGAAAGTTCAGTTATACACAAAATTCGGGAGCAACATCAACCTTGAAGCTGATGACAGTTAAACATTTTATAATACTTTTTTAAAATGTGTTTAATAAACTTGAATATCGTTTAAAATGACAATTTCCCTTCTTCAAATGACATAGAAAGCAAAACTTTCTCTTTTTAATTTTTCATTTATTGAATGGAAACTTGCCTATTTTCACCTGTCTTGCTTATTTATGTTTTTAACAGAAGAGAGTATTCATCTATGTATTTTGCATAACTATTCTATCAAGTGTAGGGGCTTTATGTCATGTTATTAAAATTGGTTAAGCAGCAACAAAAAAAGGCTGTCCCGACCTTCAGACCCCTTTAGTTAACTGCAAGCCTTCTTTCTAACTCCTTGTCTTGTCACAAATCCAACTGTGATCAGGTTTCTGTTCCTATCCCTACAGTCCTCACAGGGATACTTCAAACTCATCACCTGCCAACTGCTCACATTCTGTGGCTGCTTTCATTGACGAGCACATTTGTCTAGGGCTCTTGCTGAACAATCAGGCTCCAACCTCTTGATCCCCACCCTTGACATGTATTTCACTCAGTGCCCCCATCTTGGTGGACAGAAGATTCCACCGTTCACCTAGGTGTTGAGGTCAAATCTTTGGATTCGTTCCTGACACATTTGCTCTCCTCGTGTCCTATTCAGCCTGAGTCCTGTCACAGCCATGAAAGAATGGCCACTTTTCTTCCGCCGTGTTCAGCTCACTCCGCTCCAGCTTCCTGGATTGTTTGCTGTTCAGGCACATCAAGCACATTCCAGTTTGTCCATGCTGGGTCCTCTACCTGGAATACTCCCCCCCCCACCCCCAACACACACATATCTGCATGGATACAATCGTTCTTTCCATTCAGGTTTCTGTTTGAATGTCATCGCTTCATAGAGGTCTTACCTAACCACCCTATTTAGAACAGTCCTTCCAGGGGCGCCTGGGTGGTTCAGTAGGTTGAGCGTCCAACTTCAGCTTAGGTCATGCATGATCTCACGGTTTGTGAGCTCGAGCCCCGCATCAGCCTTGCTGCTGTCAGCATAGATCCCACTTCCGATCCTCTGTCCCCCTCTCTGCCCCTACCCTACTTGTGTGTGCGTGTGCTCTCTCTCTCTCTCTCAAACATAAATAAAACATTTTAAAAAATTTAAAAAATGGTGCCTCCGTTGCTCTATCTTTACCCTGATTTATTTTTTTTTTTCATAATATTACCACCTGAAATTCAATTATACACACTTTCGTTGATATGTTTACTATCTGGTTCTGTTCTCCTGAGATATTCAGCCACATGAGTTCTGAAATGTTAACTGTGTTTTTAACCCAGTATCCCCAGTGTTAAGAATAATACAGACTCTTAGAAGGCGTCTGATCAATACTAGGAAGGAAAGAAAGGGAAAAATTTGATTTTGTTCTTAAAGCCCTCATTTCATCAACTACCCTTTTACACTTAATGTCAACGTACATTGACATATTTAAAAAACTTAATTGCGGTAAAATACACATGAAATTTACTGTCTTAACCATTTTCGAGTGTATAGTTCAGGGGCATTCACATTGTTGTACAACCATCACCATCCTCTATCTCCAAAACTCTTCTCATTTTGCAAAACTAAAACTTTGTACCTATTAGAGAACAGCTCCCCATTTCTCCCACCTCTAGTCCCCGGAAACCACTATTGTACCTTCTGTTTCTGTGAAGTCGACTATCTAGGTATCTCATACAGGTGGAATCCTACAGTATTTGTCTTCTTTGTGACTGGCTTATTTCACTTAGCATAATGTCCTCGAGGTTCATCCGCGTTGTAGCATGTCGCTCAGTGTCAGAACTTCCTTCCTTTTTGAGGCTGAATGATACCGCACTTGTATGTGTATAACACGTTTTGTTTACCCATTTGCCCATCAACTGGACAACTGGGTTGCTTCTGCCTTTTGGCTATTTTGAATAATGCTGCTGTGAAAATGAGTGTACAAATATCTCTTTGAGACCCTGCTTTAAATTCTTTTGGACACATACCCAGAAGTAGAATTCCTGGATCATATGGTAATTCTATTTTTACTTTTTTTGAGCATCTGCCATGCTGTTTTCCATAGCAGCTGCATCATTTTGTATTCCTACCAGCAGTGAACAAGTGTTCCAATTCCTCCCCATCCTCACCAATACTTGTCATTTTCTGTTTTTTGGATAGTAGTCATCCTAAGGGGTGTGAGGATGTCGTTCATTTGGTTTTGATTTGCATTTCTCTCATGAATAGTGATATTGAGCATCTTTCACATACCTGTTGGCCATTTGTATGTCTTTTCCGGAGAAAGGTCTATTCAAGTCCTTCGCCCATTTTTGAAGTTTTGGGTTGTTTGTTTCTTACTGTTGCTGTTGAGCTGTAGGAGTTCTTTGTATATTCTGGGTATTAATCCTTTATGATAGATGTATGATTTATAAATTACTTTCTCTCATTCAGGGGGTTGCTAAATACTGTATATTTTTAATTCCTTGAGTTGGTTGGTGTCCTCTTAACCTGTCCATAATTTATTTTGGAGGGTCTACTCCTAGAGAAGAGAGATGGTGCCTCGGTTTGACCCGTGCAATTCTTAGCAAACAAGGCTGTCTATGTAGGCTTTCAGAGGATGATTACAAAACGATGCAGGATACTATTGGTATCACTTTTCGTTCAATAGTGGCCAACAAATGAAAGTACAACTGGTAATTAAAAGCACATAATGTTGCCTGATTATGAATAAAATGTCCCAGCTCACTAGAGCATAATTCCTACAGCATTAGTGGAGAATTAACTAGCTTTATTAAAGATTTGGAGGACTAGTCACTTTTTCATCATCCTTTAATTAAAACCTCTACATCTTGCACTTGAAAGCCTTTGTTTCTTACCCATTATTTTCATTCTTTATTCTGTCTTTAAAAAACGAGGATGAAAAATTTTAAAAAGCACAAAAGTTTTTAAATGAGCTTTTCATGCTCTGTAATAATAGAAAGGCATAGTTTTCTAAAATATTGAGGAAACATAAGATTTTAATGTTCTTTGAACTAGAAGGCCAAGAAAAAGAAGAAAAGCAGTGTGGTTAGCAGAACATTTTGGATCTATTCTTCTTTTATAGGCTGAAAGAAATTTATATTAATATACAATTTCTTCCCACCTCCCTGTTTACACCAGATTAAAGATATCACGGTCCACGGGTACCAGTTCAAAGACTTACGGCACAAATCGTCCAGTCATAGCATAGCTTACTTTACTTCTTTGTGTGGAATAGTTATTTGCCCTTGGAAAATGGCACAGCAAGACAGCCTCCCTCAACCTTGGCTCCCCTCCCCTCCCAAAGACCCACACCTGAGTGCTACACACAGTGCTGGATGGACACATACAGACATTCAAAAGAAGTTGCTGAAATTAATTAATAATTTAAATCCTATTAGCCAGGATTTGTTGGGTATTATGTGCCAGACTTCCTGCTGTGTGCTTCACAGTCATGATGTCACAATGCCAGAGGCAACTCTTGTCACTTCGTGACCATGAAACTATTTACACTCAATTCCATATTTCTCCCCATAAGCCCCCAGTTATGGACTTTTTCCCCCCTCTAAAACTTCTACTGTATGCTACTTAAGGAAAGGAAAAGTTGCTTGGTATTTTTTATTTTGATTTTGGGACTCCCATCTCTAAATCCTTTTATGCAAGTAGACCTTATTACATAGGTAATTTCAGCCCAGCTGAGAAGAAATCTAGGAATAACATATTTTTTGTTTCATCTTCTGTTACTGAATGTAGCCTGATGCCTTTTGCAAGAAGAAAAAAACTGACATTACGTATGTGATAAAGAATCTGAGTGATAGAAAGCAGTAAGAGAGCCAGGTAACTTTCTACACCAGGATTATTATTTGTATGATTAAAATATAAAGACACCTGAATTTATCTTTTCTGTTTATTCTATTTGAATCTCATAAAGTCTATGTCTCTGCTTTCTTCTAAATATTGTTTTCCGTATTTCACACATCTAATTAGGTAAACACAATGCAAAGTGAGATGATACACTGTTTGGAAAACCATAAAATTACAGAGTTGATAGACTTCCATTATAATCCAATTTTCATTCTGTCATAATTTTCCAAAAGGGCTTCCTTTGGGGTTGAAACTTTCTAAGCTTGATTTCAGCTCAAAGCGGAGTGTTTTGATTCACCTGAATTTGGAGAAGGAAGATTCAACTCAACCCTTTACTCTGCTGATGATATGAATTTCTTTCCTAGCAAAACAGATCAGGCTTAATCTCTTTTTTTTTTTTTTTTTTTTTTGATGTAGCCTCTGACACATTTCGGGAGCCACTCTCCTTAATTCTTGGGCACTTAACAAAATTATTCCAGTCATGCAAGTGGTACAGAAGATGATGACATAATGATGAGGTCACATTCATTGCCCCGTCTCTGTCCAGTCCTACCTCTAGCACAGTGTACACCCTAGTACAAGCCCATCTTATGCATAGGCCTATTGTCTTCCTATAGATAACCTAGAACTGCTGGGTCAAATGGAATGTGTATTTTTTTTTTAATTTTTTTTCAACGTTTTTTATTTATTTTTGGGACAGAGAGAGACAGAGCATGAACGGGGGAGGGGCAGAGAGAGAGGGAGACACAGAATCGGAAACAGGCTCCAGGCTCCGAGCCATCAGCCCAGAGCCCGACGCGGGGCTCGAACTCACCGACCGCGAGATCGTGACCTGGCTGAAGTCGGATGCTTAACCGACTGCGCCACCCAGGCGCCCCTGGAATGTGTATTTTAAACAGTAATATATGCTGCTAAACTATCTTCCAAAAGGACTGCACTAAATTAGTATGTATAATTTCACTTAAAGTACATACATGAGAGTATCTATTTCCTATTTTCATCAACAATGACATTACCATTCTCTTGGATAAAACTTTCTTCATTGTTATTTTAATATGAAATTCCAAAATTGGTATGAGTCTGCTAACATAATTCTCTTTCTTAGGCCATTTGTTTTTTTTTTTCAAACAGAAATTTTTTCCTTATCCTAGGAGTTCTGAAATTTCATCAAGATGCACCTAGCTATATGTTATTTTTCTTTCACTGTGCTAGAAGTCTGCCAAGCCATTTAATCCCAAAACACAAAGTTTGTCTTCAACTTAGAGAAAATATCTTTTTTTTTTTTAAGTCCATTTATTTATTTGGGGAGAGAGAGAGAGAGCATGCACACACGTGTGTGAATGGAGAGGGGAGCAGAGAGAGAGGGAGAGAGAAAAATCCCAAGCAGTTTCCACACTATTATGCGGGGCTCGATCCCAGGAACCGTGAGATCATGAGCTGAGATGCAATCAAGAGTCAGACGCTTAACCAACTGAGCCATCCTGGTGCCCCCAACCTAACCATTAATGTGGCTGTCGCACTAAGTTGTCCAACCTGGAACACTCTGAGTTTAGATGCCAACAATGCCTCTGACTCAGGATCCCTCTGAATCAATTATTAAAGCTAGGGTGACTCTCCTGTGTGCGTGTTATGTTTTAATATTTATCTAATATTTCAAGTGGCATGTGAGCAAAGGCTACCTTGGAGCAGGCAGGAAATAACTAAACAAAGTATCCTGTGTTCACAGTATCTCAAACAATACCCATCAGCTTTCATAAATCATCTGTTTCAATGGAGGTAACAAGCTTGACATAGATATTGGTAAGAACTAAAGTACGTAATCAGAGTAGACAAGATGTCTGGGGGATTTACTCTGTGATCGACAGAAAGAGTAAAATTTCTCCAAAAGAACTAAAGCTGAACAAAGGAAAGGTGCTGCCATTCAATTATTTCTTACTTATCACTTCTGATAGGAAGCCACCTGGGAGTGACCCTGCAGAGTCTACCTGTGTTAAAGTGCCCTCGTCTAGAGCTCGTCATACGAGTGATGCTAAGAAATGAAAATTATATGGCTTGGCAAATGGTTGCAGCTGAATGCCAACTAGCAGAAATCCGTCCTGTGTAGACATAATGCAACGCCAGAATCTGAAAAAAAAACCGTTATCTTTCCATATTAGCCCTGAATTGTATATGGAATAAACCATAGCCTTGAGAATGACTGAAAGTTAAGAGTACAGTTACAGGGACGATCACATTAAGCAAAACTGCCTACATTAAAGTATATTTGGCTATTTTTAAACCTTTAGGAATAAACAGAAGCTTGCTAAATGATTAAAATCAAATTAGCATAATTTAGGATCTGAAATTATTAGAGTCGTAATGTAATGACTACATTTCTTTAAACCTAGTTAATGGCAAAGCACTGTTACTTCCTTTTAGGAAGAAATTACATTAACTAATATCATTGGATACCATTGAGATTAGCCAGTTCATCTCCATAGGAGCCAAAATTTGTACCAGTAATTAGAATGCTAATATTTTATAGATAATTATGATGAAAGTTTCTTGTCCACATACAGGAGTAAGAGGGAAAGTGAATTTTCTACCACTCTGTGAAAAACGCTATTCAAAATGTAAATGCAAATAAATAAAAGCTAAGACGAACATAAAATAAAAACAAATAAGCTCTAGAGATCTGTTGTACAATATTGTGGTCGTAGTCAACAATGCTGTATTGTGCACTTAAAAATTTGAGAGGGTAGATCTATGTTACGTGTTCTTACACCACAATAAAATGCTTTAAAAAATAGCATTATTAGAGTGATGGGACCATAGGAGGTTTTGTATTTTGCTTAAATCTTCAAAACATTTGACTTCAAGATGTTAAACACTGAAAGAATAACTTTGTTCCCTTACAAAATACTTTCTGTAGGAGATTCTATGAAATAAACAAAAAGAAGAAAATGAATTACCCATAATTCTTCTATCCTGAGATACGACCATTGTTTAACAGTTTGATATACACTTTCAGGTTTTCCTATTGACTGTATTTTTATTTAAAACATGGGACATTTCTGTCCCTTTATTACTGAACAATACACTGTGGACTTTTTTCAGCAATTAAAAATGGTCTTCCTTAACAGCAATTCTTAAAGTAGAGACGTCAGACTTTTATGTGTCCCTGAGATCCTTTCTTTGGGTCTGGGAAGTCAAATCTATTTTCATAATAATATTAAAATGTGACTTGCCTTTTTCACCATGTTGACATTTGCACTGGTGAATCAAAAGCAATGGTGGGTTGGGGCATCTGGGTGGCTCAGTTGGTTAAGCGTCCGACTTCAGCTCAGGTCATGATCTCACAGTTCTTGGGTTTGAGCCCCGCATTGGGCTCTGCGCTGACAGCTCAGAGCCTGGAGCCTGCTTCAGATTCTGAGTCTCTCTCTCTCTCTCTCTCTCTCTCTCTCTCTGCCCCCTCCCACTCACGCTCTCTCTCTCTCAAAATTAAATAAACATTTAAAAAATTTTTTTAAAAAACCAATGGTGGGTAAAACTGTTGTAGCCTTAAAAAGAATCCAGGTAGGTTTTGAGTTTGGTGCACTGCAAAGAATCAAACCCATAATTATCCAAAAAGGCTATTAAAATACTCCTCTCTTTATAGTGACATATATATTTGTGGAGCTGGAGTCTTTTTATTCTTTAATTGAAACATATCAGAACACACTGAATAGCAAAGCAGGTATAAGAATCCATATGTCTTCTCCTAACCCAGTCAAGTAAGATACTAAAGAGATTTGCAAAAATATAAAAGAACACTCACCTTTTTACTAATATTTTTTTAAGAAATACATTTTCCAAAAAGTGTGTTATTTATGTTAACACATAATGTATTTGTTGTTTTTAAATGGATCAGTACATAAACATATTAAAAATTTCTACATAGTTTCTAACATAGTAAATACTGACAGATATAAACCACATGAATAAAAGCTTTTTGGAATCCTCACTAAGTTTTAAGAAGTCTTGAGTCCAAAATGTTCGGGAAATGCTGTTTTATAGCAGGATTTTTATCAAAAGTATATTGGTCTTTTTTTTTTGAGTTTGTTTATTTTGAGAGAGAGTGAGAGAGAGCACAAGTGGAGTAGGGGCAGAGAGAGAGAGAGAGAGAGAGAGAGAGAGAGAGAGAGGGAGAGGGAGAGAATCCCAAGCAGGCTCTGCACTGTCAGTATGGAGCCCAACACGGGGCTCAAACCCATGAACCGTGAGATCATGACCTGAGCTGAGATCAAGAGTCAGGTGTTTAACAGACTGAGCCACCCAGGTACCCCTCTTTTTAATGGACATGTCTTAATTTATTTAACTCCAGAATATACAATTCTTGAAAGCAAAGAAAACTGTAAATCCTAAAGGGCCTAGTAAAAGATTTGCTCCCAGTGAGTAAATAAGATTGAGCAATGCTCAGTCAGGTTGAATCCCAGCCACCTTAGTTTTGTTTTGTTTGTTTTTTTTTTTTTTCCTCTTCATCCCTACTGTCTCTCAGATGAATCAGTGGAAATCTGCATGGCATGATCCTAAATGAATCAGAAGTATTATTTAATCAGCCTTTTTTTTTTATGAGGTTAAGAACATATTTATAATAGTAAAAACTCATGGACCAGTTTATTTCGTAAATCTGGATTTTCTTCAATCAGGATTATCTACGCTAATGAATTGATTTTTAAAATTAACCTAGGATAAAACAAAAACAAAAACCAAAACTAAAACAGTCTGCCCAGTCCTAAAGCATACAAATCCATAACAGGCTATTCTCTCATGCATTAATATCACTCTTTAATGAATTAAATATAGACAGAGTTGGCCTCATTAAACTCAACCGTCTCTGGGGGGCTTACCTAAATAACTTTAAACCAGACTATACTCCTTGCAACCTTTTCTGCAGTACTTAGGAATCTTCATTGTTATCGAGGCCTTGAGCCCATTTTAAGTAGTCTAGGGTACCAGTGTCAGAATGGTAAACAGCACAACTAAATGACAGTCCGGTCACGTAAAGTTCTAAAAGCGTGAGCACTGGAGCTCACACTCCGGTTTTAAAAGCCAGTGAGATCTGGTTTTAATGCGGCACGCATCTGGGAATTTTTATCGGTGATTTTCAAACCGCAAGAGCTGTTTTTGCTCTCCAAACGCCGACACTAGGTTTTCCTATTTTAAAACAAAACACGCCCTCCTGTCCAACATACCCTTTCTGTTTTACGACTCCATCACGGACTCTGGGTCCTCAGTACGTGGAGAGTCTAAGGAAACATAGGAGGAGGGTATGGAACCATCCACTGGGTCCTCGTCCCACTTCCCGTTGGGCCCAGGACACAGGCTTGGGTCCTCAAGACTCAGCCTCGTAGTGTCGCTGCAACCAGTGGATTGCACTCTTGTCACCGCGATGACACCCTTCATCTATGGCCTCACTCCTAAATATCACCTTTTTCCTCTTCCAGGGTCAGAGAGTGATTTCTTTGGACAGATTCTTGGCATTTTCGGGGGGTAATGTTTTTGTCTTCTTTCTCTTGCAGAACAGAAGGGGGACAAAGAAAACATAGAGAAAAAGATAGAACTAAAAAACCTGTTCCCTACCTCATGCCCTAACTCCTAAAGGGTAAAGACAAAGGTGCCATTGCCAAGGATGGTCCATGCATCTAAGGTAGATCTTCTCACAGATACTGAAGGTGATGCTGTTGTAATATTCACAGATGGTGACGGTAGGAATGGGTGCCGCTCAAGCCGAAGCCTTAGGTGGCCTTCTAAGGCCGGCCCTTCGAAAGTGGCAACAATGTTGTCCTCCAGAGACAATTTTGGTTGTGACAACGTGGGTTGGGGGCTGCCATTGGCATCTGGTGGCTAGAAGTTAGGGATGTTGCTCCATGCCTTCCAATGCACAGGTCGGCCCCCACAACCCCGTATTCTCTGGCCCCACATGTTGGAAACCCTGCCCCGGCATTAGCAAAACACACAGCTTTGGGACCCACGGATGTACATGCGAAGCCTACTGACATTACTCAATAGTTCATTCAACTATCTGTACTTTTGTGCCATTTTCCTTAGCCGAGGTATCCGATCCCCAGCTCCAATACTTATTAGCTGTGTGACCTCGAGCAAGGAACTTAAACTCTGTATTTTACGTCTGAACGTGAAAAAAAACAATGCCTCCACACAAGTGTTGTGAAGATTGCATCAGACGAGACAAACAAAATGCTTGGTGACAAATGTTAGCTGTCACTACCTTCACTATCATTATCGTCAACAGCGTCACCACCATCATCATCACCGTCATCGTCATCAAACATCGAGTAACTACCAGGTGCCTGGCACCATGTTTGGACCGGAAGACACGTGAAAGAATAAAGACTTGGAATCTATCGCTAAGGAGATCACAGACATCCAGCTGAGCAAAAATGCAATCAAAAGACCGATCTCAAAGTTCTGAAATCCTAAAGAGCTTTCCCCAAGCAAGAGGCACTCCTCTGCACCCTTCAACTGCTCCGAGAGACACGCCTTTTCACTTGGTCTTAGCCAAAAGGACGAGAAAGTGACCAGACGCACCTTTTCATTCTCCGCTAGCCCCAGAGGAAGTCCTGCTTGTTCTGCGCGGGATTTCTCATGTTCTGCTTCTCTGCTACCTCTCCCTCCCACCAGAACCCTGGATTCTCTGGTTCGGGACCTCAGGTGTTCTGTGGTAAAAAGTTATGCTCACAACAAAGACCTAGTAGCACACAAGCAGAATGGCTTCCCCCGGGCCTCAAAAAGAGGGCAGGCTGACAGGGTCACCGTGTTCAAAATTCAGAGGCCAGGAGCACCTGGGTGGCTCAGTTGGTTAAGCGTCTGACTTTGGCTCAGGTCATGATCTCATGATTCGTGAGTTTGAGCCCTGTGTCGGGCTCTGTGCTAACAGCTCGGAGCCTGGAGCCTGTTTCGGAGTCTGTGTCTCCCTCTCTCTCTGCCCCTCCCTTGCTCATGCTCTTTCTCTCTGTCTCTGTCTCTCCTCTCTCTCAAAAAAACAAACATTAAAAAAGATTCAGGGGTCAGTGTTTCAGCCCAGGGGGAGCATGTGGTCAGCGGGCACCATCAGCATGCACTGGCTCCCTGTGGCATTTTGAGCATGGGTCAGCCAGAAAATATTCATTGAGCAGAAATGAGCATCTTTTAAGGAAAAAAATTCCCCCATTAAAAAAGGTTTCATAATTTATTTTCCTTATTGTATCAAGTGACTTCTACTTATCCCTCTTATATCACCTGATACAGCTCTGCTCCTTGCTCTGTGCAAGAAAGTTATAATTTGCACATGCACATTATAATTTGTAACTGTACAAATGACTGCAGTGTCACATTCACTAGAATAATGACCTGTAACGTAAATAAATGGGGGTTGTAAGGAGGGCATATGCCTTACGAGAATATCCTTTAAGCTCTGCAGTTCAGGAATGAACTTCTGTCTTGCACTCTTCTACACATTCAGCAGCAGGAAAATTACTTGAAAGGTAAAAGCCCCATTTAGATGCTGTATATTTTGTGTTGATTCGGATTAAACCTCAATGATTATTTTTAAGTTAATGTGAAACACTGTGGAAAAATGAATCATGTTCTTTAATTGCCATAATGCTGTATCATTTACTTACACTAGAAATGATTGGTGATTCTGGTTTGGGGTACGTCCTAAACAAGCCAATTAGTACACAGATTAACCTCCGTAATCACTCTCTGGCCAATTGCTTTCCATAATTTTTTTTTCCATAAAATTTGTTGGCACTCATGTTTCTTAATGCGGCAGGTAACCAATCTTGTGTTTTGGGAATTTGGTTTTCTAGCATAAAAAAAGTTTACAGTATATCCTTGGGAGAAATTTATTGCTGAGTTACTTGCACATAATACTAAAATCCTCTATTTTGTTAAAAGGCTTCAGACCATAAGAGGATACAAGATGGCTGGTTTTCGGACTATTAGTAAGCTGAAAGTTTCACTTAAAAAAAAAAACAAAAAACCCTGCATGGTTCCAACTCTCTAAACCCTTCTTTAAGAAAAATACACATTCCAAGTCAGAATGATAAAGGAGGGAGAGAAGTGTCTTCATGGCAGCCTTCCTCCTTCAAAATATATCATCACCTTCCGTAACATCTATTATTCTGGTCACTCACAATCTTAGATGTTCAGGAAGGAATATTTTTTAAGCTCTAATTGCAAAAAGCGCTAAGGTGTTCTCTCTCCTGTTGGAACAGTCCTAGGAGCACATTTCTTTGTCCCAATCTGAGCTGAAGTCCTGTATGCCCTCGGCATCAGGTGTATCTGTTATCTCTGGAGGACGGAGGGGTGGATTCTCTTTGAACTAGCCTACATGAGGGACCAAGGGGCCTCCTGGGATAAAAATGGAAGGTAAAGCAGTGACAAAAAAAAAAACAAAAACAAAAAAAAAAACAAAAAAAAAAACAACTATCTTCTGCTAGGACAAGGGACCGTGATACAAGAAAAATAGAAGTGATGCTAAGAACGAAAGTCTACTCTTTGAATATGGACAGACTGCTCCAGCAGGCACACAGAGGCCCTAGGTAGAGAAACTACAATCGATGTAACACTAAAGAATAGGAGTGGTTTATCTGAAATCTCAGTAGGGTACTACAAGATATTAACGGCATTCGTTTATCACCACTTCTCAATTTATGACACTCACTCCTGGGCTGCACCTAATTACCACCGTTGCCAGGATGGATATAGGTTTCCCCCACTACACGCAAGTACAGCATTCCCATGATAACTTTCCTGAGCCAAAATGGTGCAAAGCAAAGAAGCATTCACCATTAATATACATGGAAAGAATTGTCGGCATTCCCAGAACCAAAGAATAATCTCTCTTATGCTTTTCTGACACCTTAGGTCACATCTTGCTAACAGATGCACAAAAGAAGTCGAGATAAAGCACAGGTGCTCACAGAACTTGAAGCTCTGGCAGCTTGATGCTGAGATGCTGAGTGTAGCTCCCAGGGAGGGAGTTTGGCGGGGGCCCCTCCGCTTGGGGTGCCCGCTGCCTCTATAAGGCCTCACTGCAGAGCAAGTGCTGAAAGCTATTTTCACTATCTTTTGACGTAAAGGCAGGAATCCTCTTTGGATGTTTTTGTTGGTTGGTTGGTTGGTTTCAGTTAATGAAAACAGGTACTAATGCAGTTCTTTCCCAAAAGTGAAGTGGCGTGATGTGAACTTACGAAAAGCAGGGGATGCCTTTGTAGCCCTGGATGTGAGGCTCTGTCGGCCTTGGATGGGTGTCAGTAGAACTCCCAGTTACCAATGACACAGGGACCACGCGTGGAGTCGCAGGGACTAGAAACCTCCCCCAGGATGAAGGAGGAATGAATTGTTGGCGATTTCAGCAGCAATCAAGAGGACGCCCTCACACATGCATGTGAGACACTCACTGAGACTCCAAAGCTATTTGGGAGGAATCTGGGAGAGCTGGCTGGAGCCAAAGAGATGCTGTTCTGTAACTGTTGCTGTGATTCGTGTTTATTCCCAGGGTGGAGCAGCTTGGGAAATAACAGGAAATGTGCAGAAGTAATAATGATGACTGCGATAGTAGCTACTTTATTTTCTATGCCGTCATCGGCTTTGTTTCTGTGAAATACAACTGTATCAAAATATTCCAGCAGAAATTAGTAAGTTTTCACGTGAAATTATAAACACCCTCAGGATGCAACACCATGATATCCAAAAGTAGTGAACCAGGTAGAGGAAACTGCTGAAAATCAATGTTTCCTCTACCTGCTCGTGATGATAAACCACAGACCAAAAACATTTCTGGGTTTATTACCCAAGGAGTAGAAGAACTAACTTATTAGCCTCTGTCTCCCAATCATACGATAGCCCTGCCTCTAAATGAATGTGTCTTTCCTGCACTCTGGATCCAGGCTCCCTAGACCTATGACAGCTACCCATCTCTCAGCATTAGCTGATTTCCTTCAGCTTGTCCTAGGGCGTGATCTTGACCTGTCCTTCTAGACCTGGCCCTCCTTGCCAATTCCACATTCCTGCTGATGCTGATATACTCTTGCTTAAGAGAATGCGTAACTTAAAATCGTATCGATACATTTAATCTAATCTTATCATCTTTATAGGCATCCTGTGTGGTTTCAAAAATAAACAAGGTATTTTCTTCATTGTTCCTTTATTTCATCAAAAAATGTTTTTGACAAAACCATAGAGAAGAAGAGCAACTAAATGTGGAGAATGGCACAGCACAGGTTAGAATGAGGCCAGAATGACCCCTGACAGGACAGGAGCTTCAATTATAGATTTGGGGTGCATATACATAACCTATCCTGTAGATTTTGGGGTGCCTATCCTTTTTGGATTAAGGAAACTTCCTTTTCTTCCTGATATGCTAAGAATTATTATCATGAACTGATGTCGAATTTTAGTAAATACTGTATGTATTTACTAAATAATCAGTATGTAATCAGTATGTAATAAAGTAATCATATGATTTTTCTCCTTTTATATAGTGTAGAAATTTACATTTAAGCAATCTTGTGTCTCTGGGTTAAAATCAATTTGCTCATGTACTAATTTTTTTATATATTAATCGACTGCTTGCTAATGTTTTCTTCAGAAATTTTACACTTTCATTAAAGTCGTTGATAATATCCTCTTATTATATTTTCAGTGCCTGCAAGGAACTATAATGATATCCCCTTTTATCATTCCCATGCCTGGCTATTTAATACTTTTTCTTGTTTGAGCTTGCCAATTTTATTTTTTATTTATTTTTTAAATGCTTATTTATTTTGAGAGAGAGAGAGAGAGAGAGAGAGAGAGAGAGAGAGAGAGAGAGCGAGCGAGCAGGGAAGGGGCAGAGAAAGAGGGAGAGAGACAGAATGTAGGGCTCGAACCCAATGAACTTTAAGATCATGACCTGAGCCAAAACAGAGTCAGACACTTAACTGACTGAGCCACCCAGGTGTCCCTTGAGCTTATCAATTTCAATAGACTTTTCAAAGAACAAAATTTTGGTTTTGATGATGGTCTCTGCTATGTATTTGTTTTTCGTTTTTAAATTTGCATTATTTTCTGCTCTTCTCTTTGTTTTTTCTTCCTTCTATATTCTTTCAGTGTATTTTTCCTTCTTTTTTATAAATTTTTGAGATGGATGCTCAGTTCATTAATTTTCCGTTTTAACATGCATTTTAAGGCTATAAATTTCCCTCAAAGATGGCTTTAGCTGCATCTGAATTTCATTACCATCCAGATAAAAATATTTTCCAATTGCCATTATGATTCTTTTTTGACCCTGTATTTATTTGGAAGAATATTTCTTAATTTTTAAATACAGGACTATTCAAGATTTTACTATTGTTCTCCAGATTGTTGCTGCTGATTTGTAGCTTAAATGAATAGTGAACAACTTTTAATTCTCTGTAAAATTTTAACCTTTTCAAATATTTTGAGACTGCATATTTGATTCAGTATGTGGTCACTTTTTTAAAAATATGTTTCTTACATGCTAGGCAAAAATGGTTTTCTGTGCTTGTTTTGTGCTCAAAGCTTTTTATGTTTCCATAAGTAAAGTTTGTCACCGTATGGTTTAAACCTTATTAATCTTACTTTTTTGTCTGTCCTCCCAACTTACTGAAAGAGATATATCATAATCTCTTACTATTTATTAATTTTTCTATTTCTTCTCTTAGTATTGTTAATTTTTAAAAACTGGGGCACATGATTAAATGTCTAAACTTTGGGGATTATTATAACTTCCAGGTGAATTAATTTTTACCATTATAAAATATCCTCATTATATCTGGTAAAGTTTTCTGCTTTAAAAATTCTTAGTATTAGCATAACAATTACTGATTTTGGGGGGTGGAGGGCAAGGGGAGATATTGGTATTTTTGCATTTTATGGTTTTTTTCCACCTTTTTACTTGCAATATTTTACATTCCTTTTTTTTTAAGGTTTATTCATTTTTGAGAGAGAGAGAGAGAGAGAGAGAGACTGAGTGTGAGTGGGGGAAGGGTAAGGAGAGAAGGAGACACAGAATCTTAAGCAGGCTCCAGGCTCTGATCTGTCAGCCCAGAGCCTAATGCGGGGCTCGAACTCATGGCCTGCAAGATCATGACCTGAGCCAAAGTCGGACACTTAACCGACTGAGCCACCAAGGTGCCCCAACCTTTCACGTTCTTAGATACTAAATATATTTCCTAGAAACAGCATTAAGTGAGCTTTATCCAATCTTATATTCTTTGTCCTTTAATCATTATGTCTTTTTACAATTAATACCATAGCTAATATATTCAAATCTAAGTCTGTTACTCTATCATGTACTTAGCTTTTTCAAACATCAATATCAACTTCAAGCATGGGTCTTATTAAGAATTAAACAAAATTTAAATGAGAAGACTTGTTCAAGTGCTTTGAAGATTACAATATCCTAAACCAAACTCAGTATTACTAAATATTCTTCCCCTGAAAATTCTACCCAAAAAAACTGATGCAGGCTCTTGAAAAGCTGTTTCAGAGAAATTTAAAAAATACATCAAGTGATGGCAGCATCATAAGAATATTCTCACAGCCTTATGACATTATTCCTTTAGAAGAAACAAAGCTTCTGATGTTTGGCTTGGGGAGGTATGTGGGAAGGCTCCGAGGAGAAGAGGGGCTCAGTGAGTTCAGGGATGGAAAGGAGGCCAGTATGGGAAGAAGAGGCAGCTACTGACGGGGACATAGCTAGATCCTGTAGAGCTTCATGGGGTTATTGTCAGTGTTAGAAATACACTTCCCAGTATGCAGGACAATGTGGTATGATTTGTGCTTTTAATAGTTTACTTGGGCTCTTACTGAATAGAGAAGGCAAGAATGGGAGGGGGGTGGAGGATAAAGTAGCCATTTCAGAAAGTCCCCTTTGTTGTTGTTGTTTAATATTTTTTTTTATTTTTTATTTTGGGTGGGGGGTAGTTATTAGGTTTAGGTAACCAATTAGGTAACCAATTTAGGTAACCAATTATTAGGTAACCAATTCAAGTTAGTTAACATATAGTGGAATATTGGTTTCAGGAATAGTATTTAGTGATTCATCACCTACACATATGCCTCCAGTCAGGAAGTCTCCTAAAGACATCCCCGCCCTCCACAAAATGAGGTGGTGCCTTTAACTTGAGAAGAAGCAGGTGGACTTGAGGGATCTCTGAGGGGAGAATCAAAAGGACATAATAATGGCTCATGTGAGGAGTGAGGGAGAGGGTGGTGTTATGGAGGACATCAGGGTTCTGGCTGAAGCAACATGTAAATAACAAGTGTTTGTAGTGAATTTGTATCTACAATGAAGTCTAATACCTACAGACCAGTTATCGCATCTACTGCTCATTATCTTCTTTTCATTATCTCACTTCCATTATTTCCTAAACTTTAAAAATTTCAAGCTTGTGTTCCACAAACCCCAATCTCTCTGTAATATTTTCCCTTTGCAGCTTTTGTGCTGAAAATGATTCCAAATAAAACCGAACAGTTCACCCCATGTTATACTATATTACTCTTCTCACAAAAGACACTGTAAAGTTTGGGCGAACACTCTTAGTGGTTGAAATCATGTCAACACTAACTCCAAAAAAATACTACTACTAAGAGTAAAACACAAATTTGATTGCATTTTTTCATGAGAAAACAAAATATTCCAAAACAATTCTGATGAAAGACAATTTGTTTCATTCATTGGACCTACATTTCATTTAGGTTTCCAGGTTTTGAACTTTGTCTAAAATAAAAAGGTAAGTTCCTAGTGGAATCGTAAGATTGTTGAGTGACAAAGTTTTTCTTCTTTCTCTAGTCACAAAAGTTATGTTGACAAGCCGTCGAAAATTAGGAATGTTTTCTGACCATCAGAGAAGCTTCATTTACTGGGGAAAAAAATCCCCTCAGCTATCATGATCTGCAAAGCACCAATGGCAGATGAGACGCTTCCCCATCTGCAGAAAGGAAGGAGTACAGATACCAGTGGTCCGCAGTGTTTGAGGCACAGGTCTGTGTGGAGGGAGACAGGAGGGTCACCTGTGTTGTACGCGGGAATGTAGAACAAAGAAGAGGTGAAAGGGGGTGAAGGGTGTCAATGTTTCTATTTTTGCCAGGGATGATTCTCTTGGGGTTAAAGGATAAAGAGAGAAGAAGAAATAAAATTGAGGGATTAGATAGAGCCGTGTTTTTCAAACGTCATGCTGTGAGCCATCAGTGAGTGGATCAGGACCAGAATTTGTTTTATTAGCTAGAAAAGAAAACACCAGAGCATATCATATATAATAGAGGTAATATTTCATTAGACTCTGTTTCTCATATATATGTGAGTATGTATTGTGGGAATATGTAAATATGTGTATATTGATTTGTCATCTATACTTTTTACTACAAACCGTCGAGTTAAATACGTATTCAGTGAGTCACTGAGCCACACTATTTAAGGTTCCTTGCCCCCTCCTTCTGATAAAAAAGGACACGTTAAAGATTTGTTCATGTTTTACTTGGGCTTCACACCTTCAAAAGAAAACACGATGTTTTCCTTTTGTTTCTGTTTCCAGTAATGGAACAAAGATGAAAACCTTCCTTCCAATTTTCAGAAATTATCTCTTATTTGTCTCATTCAATGTTACATGTTGATTCTCTGTTAAATAGTTCTCCAATCCTTCAGTCACACTGGATCACTGAGCTTTGAAAGATTATAAAGATCATCTCTCTCCTTTGCTTATCTCTTTTGTAGATGGGTCTTAAAAGCTGGCATATGAGCTGGCTTTATTTAAAAATACATTCCCATCGAAATTATTTTCCTACTGAAAGAAAAAAAAAGGAATGAATCAGAATCACTTCCTTACTGTATAAATTTGGAAAGTTATTCATCTTCTCTCAGCCTTAGTTTCTTTGGCTGTAAATTAAAGTTAATACTATCTCCTTAGCCAGATTGTTGCAAGGAGTGGAGAGGATTCGTGCAAAGTGCCTGACAAAAGTTAGGCATTCAATAAATGACTATTTTGAATTATAATAAAATGAGAACCAAGCACACAACTGTTTATCCTTCTCATATATAAGCAGGCATCTTGTTCTCTGCCTTCCTGAAGAGTGTACTTCATCTCTTTTCATCCCCTGAGTGCGACACATGACCACACACACACACACACACACACACACACGGGAGATGCTTGATAAAAGTTGGCAGAATTGAATTCAGGAAAGGTGCTGTTGTGTTTTCTTGATAAGAGAGTATACTTATTGCCAAAATGATTATAAAAGCCAATCTTTATGCCCATATTAACTTGATTTTTTTTTTTTTTGGACTGGGAGGGCAGTCTCAATAGGAAACACCCAACTCCCAAAAGGTCCAACTACAAGGGGAACCAAGTCAAGTTTCATCAGGTAGGTTTCATCTTCCCTGACAAGAATTTAAACACGTCTCTGCACTCTGGGAAGAAGCCAGTAATTGAAAGCCCCTGCCAGTCAAGACAAGCAGAGCACCTAGACTGAGAAGAGTGGGACATTTTTGCTTATCTTCAAAAGGTAAGAGCGAGCTGATAAGATATGGAACAGTCATTTTGCTCTGAAACAAGCCTACCAAAAACCATATTAAGTAGAGAACAGTCCTTATTTTCCTTTCAAAACTTCCTTTCTTCTAATCCCATCTATATAAACACACCTCACACCCCTAAAGCTGCAACACTGTTCTGTGCTTTAAATCCTTAGCCCCTGGAGGCGACAGGGCACCCCTGTGCACCTGCCCAGCTGATCTCACCAGTGGCCCAGTCACTCACGACCACAGAGCTGTGCCTGAGAGAGTAGGGGTGCATGTTGTTCCCCGGCATTTCTTTGCCATCTCAAAGGGATTCCCGACGCCAAATGTCTACGCCTCTGAAGGAAACAGGTCATATATGTTTCACTAATGGGACAGTCATCTCTAAAAAACCCCTCAGTGTATAAAGCTACTGAGTTCTCCCATCCTACCATTTTCAAAGTAACGATGAAAATGCAATTCTTATACATCTAGCCTTTCCCGCTGACCCCAGGGTGGCATTCGCTGTCTATTCGCCATTAAATTGCCTCACAAAAGTCATCTTCTTGTCAAGTTTGTTTCTTCTCTTACATACATGAATAAGAGGCCCCAGGGAGGAAGGATATTAGGGTGGGGAGGGATGAAATGGAATCCTGTGGAAGGCCTCTGTCAGTGGCCTGGTCCGTGGGCCCCAAGTCACTGGGAAAGGGCCCCCTGGGAATGGCAAGCTTTCCCCAAACCTGCCTTTCTTCCTGCCAGGTGGCATGGCCACACATTTCATAAAGCAAATCCAAAGGTGACACAAGGAGAAACGGCAAGAAACTTTCAAAGACTTGTTGCTTTTCAAAACCTGACCCATGTGCTGTGTAACCATGTGCAAGTGCCCTGGGGGTGGGGAGAGGGTGAGCCCTGTTTGTGTCTGAAACTTGCTTCAGGAGAAGGTGTCTTCCCCCAGGCAAGTAACACACATCTCACTGTTAGCATCTACTGTCCTCTCTCCTCCTTTACACAATACAACCGGCCATCTTGTCTGAGCAACTGATTCCTCTGATCGCTGTAGGGTGGAGGGAGGGGGAGGGGGTACTATTTCAGTTGGCTGAAATTCTCCCCATAATAGCAAGGGGCAATGGAGCTTTTTATGTTTGATCCATATATAACAATGGATCCGAATTCGAACAGGTCTAGAAAACTCAAATGTTCATTGCTTGTTTGTTTAAGACTTCATTTTTTTTTTATTTTTTTTTCAACGTTTATTTATTTTTGGGACAGAGAGAGACAGAGCATGAACGGGGGAGGGGCAGAGAGAGAGGGAGACACAGAATCGGAAACAGGCTCCAGGCTCTGAGCCATCAGCCCAGAGCCCGACGCGGGGCTCGAACTCACCGACCACGAGATCGTGACCTGGCTGAAGTCGGACGCTTAACCGACTGTGCCACCCAGGCGCCCCTAAGACTTTATTTTTTTTAAGTAATCTCTACACTCACTGTGGGGCTTGAACCTACAATCCTGAGATCAAGAGTTGCATGTTCCACTAACTGAGCCGGCCAGGAGCCCCTCAAATGTTCACTGTTAACTGAGCCTCCAGATTCTGCCAGATGATGTTTAAGTGCTGGGAATACAGAGGTGAACAAGGTCCCTCCCTAATGGAACATGTATTCCAGTAGGAAGAGACAGAAAATAGACAAGCTGGGGTGCCTGGGTGGCTCAGTCGGTTGAGCGGCCGACTCTTGATTTCGGCTCAGGCCGTGATCTCACGGTTTGTGAGTCTGAGCCCCACGTCGGGATCTGTGCTGACAGCGAGGAGCCTGCTTGGGATTCTCTCTCTCCCTCTCTCTCTGCTCCTCTACTGCTTGTGTTCTCTCTCTCTCCCTCTCTCTCTGCCCCTCCCCCAGGTGCACTATCTATCTCAAAATAAATAAACTTAAAAAAAATAGAATAGATAAGCTACAAAATAACATCAAATTCGTAAGTGCTCTGAAGAAGGAAAATGTGTCATTGCACAGAGTGGCTGGATATGGACTGGAGGCAATTGGGGGCAGGTTTAGAGAAGACCTCTTGGAGGAGCTGTCATGTAAACTGGAAGCTGAAGGATCCAAAGGAGCTGCCAAGATCTGATTCTGGTCACGAGCATCCCAGACAGAAGATGCAAATGACCTGTGGTGGCTGTGGAGGCGAAGTCTGTGTATCCAGAGCCTGCTGACCAATGGGCAAGTGGCATGAGCAGAGGTCACAGGGCAGCAGGGCAAGATCCCACAGGGGCTTGTGGATGCTGGAAAGGAATTCCTATGTCACTTCTAGCAAAGGGAAACCACTGGAAGGGATCTAAACCAAAAGAAACATCTGCTGCTTCTTCGCTGCGTGTCTCCAGCTCACCGTCTTCTAAGGTTCCATGCCTTTCGGGCCTCTGCAGAATCAACAGCACAAAGATATATTCCCCGCACCCCCAATTCCTGCTTTATCATTATTGGTGACTCAATCAAGGCTGAACTTTGATGACAAATTGCTTACATTTAAATAAACCTATCGCTAAAAAAGAAAGATCTCTCACCTACCACTACCTTCTTACCATTCTCATACTTCACAATGACCTGAACAGTAAGAAACAGGAACCAGAAGATGGTGAACTATGCAAATGATCCTTCTCACAACATCCGGAAGACTGAATTGCCAAGTCCCATTATCAGATTGGGGTCCGTGGAAGTGAGTGCCTTCTGCAAAGCATCTCAGGCACGGATAATGTAAGCTGGGCTACACTGCTTTCCTTCCCATATGAGTTGTCAACATCTCCCTTTGGACCAATCAAGGATTATTGTCTCAACAAGGCATGCAAACTCATTGTTTGTTAAGCTGGCTCAGCCAACCATTAAATCATAGGAGAGGCAGGCCTAGCCTATTCTCTTGCCTAACACCTCCAAGAACCCCGCCCTAGGTCCACATACCACCTGGGGAGTAAGGCTCTTTAGTGAAGTCTGAATTTTGTTTCCAAGAGGAAAAATTTCTCTAAGACAGTCAACTACTTTTGTCAAGCTAATGTTCTTAAGTCTGTATCTGCTGTGGTTCCCTTAATGAAAACAAACCAGAGACAGAAGTAGGGAAATGAAATCGCTTCAAACAGCCTGAGAGTCCCTAGAAGAACACGTTAACTTAATTTGTACTGCCAGATAAACGACCAGATATGTGTACAAAGGAATCAAACTTTTAAAATATTCGCTAATGATGTGGGAAGATAAAAGTTACCTTTGATTGAAAAACGTAACTGATAAAGACATCAAAGAGGAAGATCTGAAAGTGCACTTGCTAAATAATCAGCAGATAAGACAGATGCAGGAGTGGTTTTGGTTTGCTTTGGTTTGTTCGTAGGTGGAAAGGGGATGCTTTCATTTTGAAAAGACGGTGAGCAAACAACTCAGGAAATTTTACTATTTGAAGTGACTGGTTTCATAATAATGATCCGGTAGTACAAACCCACGTCCTGCCTACATGCATCTGCGTATCTTCAGGTGACATATAACCTCTGGTGAGACTGTGTAAGAGATGATCTCCTCGGAGGCATGTCTGGAAGCTGAGGATCTCTGGTGCTGAGATTGTAAACCCCAAAGGGGAGGGAGGTCTGAGACCCCACGTGCTGTCAGGCAAGGCAGGGACAGACCCAACATGGGTGTGCAGGATGGACCTCCCCCTGGGACCCGGGACACCACGTCCAGAAACCTAAGTCCTGCCCACAAAGACGGTGGCTAGAGAATAAAAATAAAACATTTTGCATGAAATTCGTGGCTTTCAATGCCTAAAATTTGGTTAAAGGCTTCTTTTCCTTCGAGTGTAATTGATATAAAATGCTGCTCTGAAATAAGATAATAGTTTTAGAATTGAGCTTAATTTTCTGATTATTTGAACATATTAGAAAGAGGAAGAAATACGTTTCCCTTTCAGAGGAAACATACTTATTTGGAAACTGCCACAGTTTCTTTTTAAGTCAAAACTAACACAATTCCTTAAAAGCAAAAGAAAAACAATTATGTAAAACACCCAAAACACTTTATTAGAACTACTCAGGTCTCAAATGACAGAAATCCGACCCAACTCAAAGTAGCTTTAGCACAAAAGGGAATTTATTGGTACACTTCACTGACAAGCCCAAGAGATAACGGATTCAGGTATGGCTCAATCTAGGTGCTGAAGTTATATTATCAGAAACTTTCTCCATCTCTTAATTCTGCCAACCCCTGCATTGACTTCATTTTTTAACTAGGTTATATTCATTTGCCTGTTCATTTATTAAGCAGGTCTTTTAAAATATATTTTTATTTATTTTTTTTAAGTACGCCCCACGCTCCAAACCAAGGGTTGAACTCACAACCCTGAGATCAAGACCTGAGCTGAGATCAAGAGTCAGATGCTTAACCGACTAAGCCATGCAGGCACCCCAAGTAGGTTATCTTTCATAGAGGCAAAATCACTAGGAGAAGCTCCAGATTTATGTTACCAATCTAAATTAAAAAAGAAAACAGGAAAAAAAAAACACCTTTTTCCACAAATTCAACAAATGTTTTAGGATTGGGTCTCTTGTGAGCCTAGCTTGGTTCACAAACCATCTCTTTGGTCTGCAGGGAGGGAGGAACATTCTGAATGGTTGAGAAATCGGCCCAGGGGCTGACCCTCCCATCCTCTAGCTGGGGGATGATGGTGGCACCAGTTCAGTTTCACAGGTTCAAACAAGACCTGGTTCCCAAAGGAAAACTTAGGTGCTGCTAGCAGGAAAGGGATGTACGTTGCTATGTGAGACCAAGAGATATTTACTATATAATGTCTATGCTGTTCCCTCCATTGACTTCTTTCCTCTTTTCTTCAAAAGCCTCCCAAAACTGAGTTCAAATATTCCCTTCTGCAAAACACACTCCCCAAACTCCGATGAAGTGTTCACTTTAAAATGGTTAATTAAAATGAAAACAAGATATCGAAAATATATCTGCACCCCCACATCCATTGCAGCACATTCAAATAGCTAAGATACGGAAACAACCTAAGTGTCCATCAATGAATAAATGGGACAAAGAAGATGTGATACACACACACACGCACGCACACACACACATCACAATGGAATATTATTCGGCCATGAGAAAGAGGAAAATCCTGCTATTTGTGACAACATCATGGCCCTTGAGAGCACTATGTTAAGCAAGCTGAGTCAGACAGAGAAGGACAAATACTGTATGGTATCATTTACGTATGTAATCTAAAAGAGCCAAGCTCATAAAATCAGCAAGTAGACTGGCATTTACCGGAGGCGGGGGAGGAGGTAGGAGAATTGGGAAGATGTTTAAGGGTACCAACTTGCAACTAGTTTATAAATAAGTCATGGACATCTAACGCACAGCATAGTGATTATGGTTGATAATACTATATTATAAACCTCACAGCTGCCAAGATATTAGGTCTTAATTGTTCCCACCACATACAAAAAATAATTATATGACGTGATAGCTAACACCATATAGTGGTCATCATATTACAATACAGAAATGTATCGAATGAACCCATTGTATACCTTATCCTTACAAAATGTCACGTGTCAATTGTCTCAACAAAAACAAAGCAACAAAAACGCAAAACACACGCATACAAACCAAAATGTCTCCTCAGACTCTTACCCTGTGGCTTAGGGGTCCTTTCTGGGGTCCCCACAGAGTCTGGTGCTTCCTACCATTGCTGAATTTACTACACTTTTTGAAACACTCTGTTTAAGTGTATTAAACGTAACAAATTCCCAAAAGGCTTTTTATACTTGTCACCAGGACAATCCTTGGCACAAAATAGTAAAAAATTATGCAATGAGACTGTTGTGGCCAGGGTGGTTCTTCTCTCTCATGCTTTATCCATCAGTCCACTGTAATATCAGTCACACCAAATTATTCTGAAATAACAATGAAACAGTCTCTAACAAAGCTTCCATCTGGAGTGTCTCTAGTTTGTAAACAGAAATTTGAAAATTCAATTAACTGAGCAATTCATTTTTACCTAGTCACTAAAGCCCAAACTTGGACAAGAATAGCAAAACGTGAACCACTAAAGTATTTTAAACTAATTCATTAGGAAGGGCTAGTCCCTATATATATTCAATCCCAAATCTAGTAAAATGACTTTAATTCATCTCTAACTCCATTTATATTTTCAGTTCATACTCTGACTTCACAAAAGCAGAAATTTTGTGTTTCACTGTGATCACAGATACTTCCTGTAAAAACAGCCTAAGAAACAGCAATGCATGTTATTTTTAACATTACTTAAATTCATCATTACTCAAAATGTAACTGGCTAAGGAGACTCTAGAGGGTACTCCTCTGCATCATGCAAATGTATATGTGCTCTGAGCCTAATTCCTTTATGTTTCCTCCTCAGTACCTGATGAAAATGAATCCTGTCTCCCGTAACCCAGTTCAACACCTCAGACTTCAGAAACCATATGAGTCAAGTGGAACTCTCATGATCAAGGCCTTAAAGCTGTACTGAGGGGTGCCTGGGTGGCTCAGTCGGTTAAGCCTCCGACTTCAGCTCAGGTCATGATCTCACGGTTTGTGAGTTCGAGCCCCGCGTCGGGCTCTGGGCGGACAGCTCGGAGCCTGGACTCTGCTTGGGATTCTGTGTCTCCCTCTCTCTGTTCCTCCCAATCTCTCTCTCTCTCTCTCTCTCTCTCTCTGAAATAAATAAAGATTTTAAAAAAATTAAAAAAAGAAAGAAAGAAAGAAAAAAGCTGTACTGAATCCCACCTTCAGGTCCCGTTGGTCCAGGAAAGACAGCTACTACCAAGGCAGTAGGGGCAAGGGAAAATGAAACTAACATGGACTGTGGAAAACATGGCACTGCGGATCTTACGCACATGTGAAGTCCCACCATATGCAAGGTTAATACAACATGGCGTCTTCCTCTAGAGCACATTATTGGCAACCACTGGTCTCGTGCTGGAAGGACGATGGCCTGTGCAGGACTCCTCAAGAGATGTACGAACAGGCAAAGAACCACATTGGCTGTTCTTTATGGAAAATTAAGGGGCATTTGAAAGAGTAGTTTTGCTTACACATCTTTCTCATCTGGTACCTGGTTGCAGATGAGGTACGTCCAGTCCCTCGCTGAAATAAGATGTAATTCCAATGCCCAGAATCTCAGGCAACCATCACAAAAACTCTGAGAGTTAAATGATTACTGGCCAGTTTATATATGAAAAACATGGAGCTTCAGAGAGGTTGAGTAACTTTCCCATAATCCTGTGCTTTAAAAAATACAATCCTCTTTCTTTCAAAGATTCTAAGAGCTATATTCAGGATAGATGCACTACCAAAAGAGATCCACTTTGTATTGTGTTAAAAAGAAAAAGTGTTCATCATTTTGGTCTGATGAAACTTTAGAGATATTACAACAGTAATTCAAATCACCATTTGGGGCTATTAAGGCCAGGGTTTCATATCACAAAATATGTCTCAAATTATTTAAAAGTTTAGATCGTAAACAACCCATATTTAGAGTAAATCCCTAGTGTAACTATGTTTGAGCCCAGCAACATCCTTCAAATACTCTAATAGCCCAAGAGACTTAAAAAACAAACAAACAAACAAACAAACAAACAAACACCAAACTGCAGGTAACTCTTAAAAAAGACAGATAACCTTGATGGGTATTGAGGAGGGCACCTTTTGGGATGAGCACTGGGTGTTGTATGGAAACCAATCTGACAATAAATTTCATAGTAAAAAAAAAAAAAAGACAGACAACCTAAATTTAATTTCACTTGGCTCTTAAAAATAAAATAAAACTTGCAGATACTGCCTCTTCAGGAAGTGCCTTCTCAGATCCTTCCTCCAAGCTGACATTTGCCCAAGGGGAGGCCTCAAACTGGACCAACTGAACCAAGTGTGGGGGCTCATTTATCTTCAAAAAATTACATGACATATTTCTGTTACAGGAAGCTACTGAACTTTTTAAGCTATAAAACTTCTTTATATACCAAAAAAAAAAATTTTTTTTTACCTTAAGAGGTACATTAAAATTTAGTCAAATTTGATGGTAATAAGGTTAAAAAGCTGCCACAGCTGATGATCGCATTTGATAATGGGGCATCGGCAGAGCGGAAGAACATTCGGTTGCCGAACACCATTTATTTATTTATAGAGTTAGTTATTTTAAAGTTTATTTACTTACTTAGAGAGAGTGTGCACACGCGAGCGAGCAGGGGAGGGGCAGAGAGAGGCAGAGAGAGACATTTCCAAGCAGGCTCCATACTAACGTGACGCAGGGCTCAATCCCAGGAACCGTGAGATCATGACCCGAGCTGAAATCAAGAGTCGGGCGCTTAACCCACGGAGCCACCCAGGCGCCCCTGAACACCATTTAAATTGTGTGCGATACCATAAGGGCACAATTACCCACGAGGCTGTTGTGGCCTCCCGGGGGCTTCTGTCCAGCTTTCTCCTTCCAGGGCTACGTTCACCAGAGCAGGAGAGGGTGGGCCCAGCACAACTGTGCATGGGCACCAAATTCACACAAGATAGGATTTCTTTTCACTTAATGGGTGTGCCATAGTGCTTCGAGTCTCTTCACGAACGCATCTACCCCTCCCCCCGCCCTCCACTCGCTTCTTCAGTTTAGAAAACATTGATTTTCTAAGGAGCTGGGCTTTCTTTTTAGTCTTTCTGTATTTGAATGTCCTGCTGTCCTGGTTTCTGCTTGATGTCTCGTATCTGAGCTGTCTGAACCTCTGCCGGGAGGGAGCAGGGACCTTTAGCCCTGCCGCCTTGAGAGGTGTATGACCTCATGCCAACCTTCTTTGAGAGCTCTGGCTCAGGAAAGAAAATGCTGAAGTATTTATTGGCAGCCTCAACCTCACCATGGGAGATGTCCTCTGATGCCATGAAAGGGGCTTGCCAGGGAGGCCGCATACCGGGTGCTTTTTTAAATTCCGAGAAGCCACGGAAACAGTCTCACCTCTGCTCTGGGAGGTAAACAGCACATCATAATATATTATTTATTAACCGAAAGGCTTTTAGCTAAAACATGCAGGCTTTCTACTGGATCCCCAGCACCTTCCTCCTTCCTCTCTCATTCCATGTTATTTCCTCTCTTTTTTTTTTTTTTTTTTTTTTTTTTTTTTTTGCTCATTTGTGCAGAATTTTAGAGTCAGAGGAGACCTGGAAGATTAAATAATTCCATTCTTCTGGCTGTACTTTCTCCTCCCCTTGATTCTCACTGCATCTCTAGGTCCCAACCTGCTTCCCCTCATCGCTGAAATGCTGTCTACAGGGTAGGCACAGGGAGGATCAGGGCCACTGCTGGGTATGAACAGTAGAAGCAAGATGAGCCCGACACAAGGGTCTAGCCAATGTCATAATTTAAGGCCCAGGGCCAACACGCAAAAAAGATCTACCAGCCCTCATAGTCCTTTATCTGTCTTAACACATAAAGGTGAGGCTAGGCACTCAGCTTTCTGTTAAGGAATAAGTAAGTCATTGTTTATCCAAATAAATGGCATATTCGAAGAAGATCACTTTCCTTTAAAATGGACACACATCCATAGGAGAATTAAGGGAGGCCTCTGTCGGTCACTGACACCTTATTGTGAATTAGTTCAATCATATTACTTTTTTCTAATTTAGCCCGCCATAATAAGAGGGAATAAATGGGAGTTTACAGTGATACTAAGGAGGAGAAGGTAATTTTGGATCCTGGAATATTTTGTAGGTAGGCAGGTAGAGGGGTGAAGGTGGGGGTTGAGAGGACCTAAAATGGGAACGCTGTGCAGTCAGAGGCAACCTGGGGATTGCATTAAAGGACACTATTGCATTATGGGCGCTACGGGCACCTAACGACAGGTGAGAAGGGACATGAGGAGGTGGGAAAGGCATATACAAATGAAAGAGGGCAACAAAATTAATTAAATTAAATTAAAATTAGATATTACTATTTAGTTTAGGACCATAGAGTTATGGCATCTATATACTGACTTGGGGAGACTCGGGTTGAACAGTCTACGAAGGAGTCATGGTAAAAGCTGTAGTGAATGTAGGACTACCACCATTTCACAGTGATTTTAATTTTCCAAAAGAAAACAATACAAAACAAAACGAACAAGAAAAAAATGCTACCCCGTAAGATGGACCGAATGTGACACCTGGCCGCCCCGATGACAAGGTCTGAAGAGAAAGTACACATTTCACCGCTGTCAAAGTACTTACTGATTCCTTAAAACGGGCTCACTTAAATATATCTGCCTCCTTCCTTTTTGATGTCATTTGTAGCATTCAATTTTGCTTTGGTTTCTGGGTTTACAAATTGCTAGTTCCTACAGATAATGACAAGGAGAGGGATTAAAGGAAGGGCAGGGTAATGAGCAAACAAAAAGCATGGTGGAAATCAGACACACGGTGGTATTTACTTAAGGCAGATGTACTGAAGAACTGGTTTGTTTTTGGTGGTGTTTCCATTCTAGCCTTAGAATGCTGTGGGAAAGCACAACGCGGCTTGCCAAGCGTGTCGCTGCAACTTGGGGAAAATATAATTATAAGGGGGTCCTAGATAATGAGACATTCTTTGTTATTTCCTAAGAGATTCCATAATCTCTGGAAATTCCGAAGAGGGTTTTCATCCTTTCCAAAATGTATACGGGATGACAAAGGCAGGTGTGTATGAGGATCCAGTTACACGTTTAATCAGAAGGAACAACACAGGCCAAGATAGGAAGCAACATTACTAACTAAACGGAAGTCTGGGCTGCAATATTATGTCTGCCTGCATTCATCTCAGAAGGAACCCTTCACTGGTCTGTATGTAACTGCAAATGATTAAAAAAGAGAGAGAGAGAGTTACACCAAAAAATTATTAGAACTAATAAAATAACTGCGTAAAGTCACAGGATACAAAATCAACATACGAATGAAAGTTAGTGGCATTTCTATACACTAACAACAAATTATTTGAAAAAGAAGTAAAATAATCCCATTTACAGTAGCATCAAAAATAATAAAATATTTAGAAGTAAATACAACCAAGGAAGTGGAAAATTCAAAGTTGTAAGACATTGATAAAAGAAATTAAACACAAATAAATGAAAAGAAATCCCATGTTTATTGATTAGAAGTTGTAATATTGTAAAGATATCAATACTATCAAAGTGATCTACAAATTTAATGCAATCCTTATCAGAACGTCAATGGTACTTTTTGCGGGAATGGAAAAATTCACCTTAAAATTCATAGAGAATCTTAAGGAACTTTAAATAGTCAAAAACAATCTTGAAAAAGAACAATGTTAATGGTCCCACACTTTCTGATTTCAATGTATTATGAACCTATACTAATCAAAATAATATAGTATAAAGACATACCATAGTGGCATAAAGACAGACGTATACATTAATGGAATAGAATGGAAAGCCCAGAAATAAACCCTTGAGTATATAGTCAAATGATTTTCAACAAGGGTGACCGCACAAAGGGGAAAAGACCGTCTTTTCAATAAATGGTGCTGGGAAACCTGGTTGTTCCCATGCAAAAGTATGAAACTGGGCACTTACCCCATTCACAGAAGTTAACTCAAAATAGGTTGAAGACTTAAATGTAAGACCTGAAACTATAAAACTACCTGATGAACACACAAGGTATAAAACTCCTTGACATTGGTCTCGGCAATGATTTTTTGGACATGACCCAAAATCACAAGGAACAAAAGCAAAAATCAGCATGGGACAAAACAGCTTCTGCATAGCAAAAGAAACAATCAACAAAATGAAAAAGCAACCTCTATATTAAAAAGAAGAAAAAGCAACCAACAGAATTGGAGACAATATTTGCCAACCATCTATCTGATAAGCTATCCATAGTGTATAAGGAACTCATAAAACTCAATAGCAAAAAAATAAAAATCTGATTAAAAAATGGGTAGAGGACTTGAGCAGACATTTTTCTAAAGAAGACATACAAATGGCTAACAGGTACATGAAAAGGGGCTCAAGTTCACGAATCATCAGGGAACTACAAATCAAAACCACAATGAAGTGTCACCTCACACCCGTTAGAATTGCTATTCTCAAAAAGACAAGAGACAACAAGTATTGGCAAAGATGTGGAGATAACGGAACCCTGGCGAACTGTTGGTGGGAATGTGAACTGGCACAGCCATAAAGGAAAGGTTCCTGAAGAAATTAAAAATAGAACTCCCATAGGATCCAGAAATCCCTCTGATGGGTATTTATCTGAAGGAAATGTAATTACTACCTTGATGAGCTAGCTGCACCCCCATGTTCTTTGCAGCATTATTCACAATAACCAAGCCAGGGAAACAACCTAATTGGTCATCGATACATGGACGGCCGAAGAAAATGTTATATGTATAATATATATGTTCTATACATATGTTATATATATAATATATATAAAACAAAATATATATATAACATATATATGTTAGTATATATAATGTTATATAACATTTATATATAATATATATATATATTTATTATATATATACTATATATATAGTATATACTATATATATACTATTATAAATATATAAATAGAAAATAGAATATACCCAGTCATAAAGCAGTCACTTCACATATGCTAAGTGAAATAAGTCAGAGAAGAACAAATACTGTATGTTCTCACTTATATGTAGAATCTAAAAAATAAAAAATAAAAAAGACGAACTCATAGAAATAGAAGAATGGTAGGGAAAATGAAGAGATGCTGGCCAAAGGGTATAAACTTTCAACTGTACGATGAATTAGTTCTGGGGATCTAATGTACAACATGGTGATTGTAATAGCAATCTTGTATTGTATACTTGAGAGGTGTTGAGAGTAGATCTTAAATGCTATCACTACACAAAAAATTGGTAATCATGTGAGGGGACAGAATATTAACTAATCTGTTGTGGTAATTACTTCAAAATATATATGGGTATCAAATCATCATGTTGTATACCTCAAATATACATATATTATATGTAAATAAAATCTCGATAAAGCTGGGGCAGGAAGGGAAACACATACACACACATATATGTTGTGTTAAGCTATATATGTATATGTGTATATATGTATATATACATATATATGTATATATGTGCACACACATATATATGTATATATGTATATGTACATATATACATATATATGTGTGTGTACACATATATATGCATATATATATGTGTATATATATGTATATGTATATACATACTTATGTGTATATATGTATATGTATATACATATTTATGTATATATATATATATATATGTATAGTTTTGTATCTCTAGCTCCAAAATGATGAAATTGAAGCCTAAAAGACTTGTGTGACCACTACAAGGATACACAATGACTCGTTACAAAGCCAGGAACCAAACCTGATCTTCTGACTCACAGCCCAGTACACTTTATATGCCAGCAACTTTTTTCTTATTTTCAAAACGGGGCTAACTATACCTTGGACAATAACTAAGACAGATTTTAAGATATTTTGAAAATACAATGTAGCTTTATGTATAAGAAAATGATATTTGCATTTAAAATTTTTTTAATGTTTATTGATTTTTGAGAGCGAGACAGGGCATGAGTCGGGGAGGGGCAGAGTGAGAGAGAGAATCCAAAGCAGTCTCCAGGCTCTGAGCTGTCAGCCCAAAGCATGACGCAGGGCTCAAACTCACAAACTGTGAGATCATGACCTGAGCCGAAATCAAGAGTGGGATGCTTAACCGACTGAACCACCCAGGAGCCCCATATTTACATTTTAATGGTATCTTTCTCCCCAAGAGCTCAAGTGTTAAATGATAGTGAACTTGAGATACGGAACTCTAAAAAGATGAATCTAAGGGGTGCCTGGGTGACTCAGTGGGTTGAGCATCTGACTCTTGATTTTGGCTCAGGTCATGATCCCAGGGTGGTGGGATCCAGCCCCGTCTTGGCTCTGTGCTGAGTGTGGCACCTGATTAAGAGTCCCTCTCTCCTCTCTCTCTTCCTCTCTTCCTCTCTCTCCAACCCCCTGCCTCTCTCCCCTGCTCATGCACTCTCTCTTTAAAATAATTAAAAAAAAAAAAAAACAAAAACAGAACCTAAAATGAACTTGAAACCCACTAATATCCCAAAGCTTTCATAAGTAAAAAGAAGTTAGGATCAAGGAGAGAAGCTACGGAGGAAAAGTTCTATTGTCACAACGTCACCTTAGCTAGGTCCCAATAATCACATAAAAGACAACTGCCACCCATAGTACATGTGTCCTCAACCATTGGTGTTCTCAACACTTACCTCTTTGCATTGCACCTACCTTTGCTAATTTCCCAGTACTATACAATACTTCTTTGTATTATATATCGGACTCTATTTGGACATGTTGACTTCACTAATTAGTCTATAAATACTTGACTTCTACCCACGGCTTTGGTAAGTGAGATAATTGCAGAGGAAAGGCCAAAGCATTTATGGTCAGTCAGATGACGAGAGAAGGAATATGGTCTTTCAGCTGAGTTAAGTGTAAAACATTATGTGGCAAGGCAGAAGCTATTAGCAGGATCAATATTTCTCCTAGTACCTTAATAAATCATTATATCAAAGCCCCGACACGGGATGGAGAAAATCTCAGCCTACCTACACAGAAGCTTCCAAAATGGAAAATAAAATTCCATTTCCATTACAAAGACTTAATTGGAACACAAAGGAAATGACAAGTTACAAAACCAGTCTCCAAAACTCTGGATGTGTGAAGACTTTTTGAATCATCAGTGCAGGAAGAAAAGAAGAAAGACACAGAGACACAGAACATTGCTACTCTCTGGGCTGCACATTTATAATTTGCAACTGGTAAATATGTATGAATCTGTTCCACTGCAGCTAGGGATGACATACAGAGCAGAGAAATCAAAGCAGAGGAAGGTTCAGCAGTTATAACCCACCTCCTCCCACACTTAACAGTTTTCAATCTTCCCAAATCTCTTCCTTACTTCAGATACTCTCCGTTGGGGATGGTTTCCTAAAATTAAAAGTACTTTGATGCCAATGGACGTTCAAAGCATAGCAAAAAGCATCCTGTGGTGAGCTCGAACTGTATCACGAGGCGTAAATAATAGTGTTGTTTTTTTTGGGGTTTTTTTTTGTTTTTTTTTGGCCAAACTCTTAACCTCTCCCGTGTTCTTTGATGATCCTTCAAGGAAAACAAGCAAGCAATTAAAAAAAGTTACTAGGCTTAGTTGCCCAATTGTTTCAGCTCTAGAACTCATTATTTTTCTTTTCTACTATGTTGCAAAAGACAAAAGAAACATTTTTGCGGTGTTCAACGCAGAGAATATGATGCTTTCCCTTAAGGACACTACATTGTCTATTTATAGAGATGATAGTCCATATAGACACTCTTTTGATTCTGCTACACCTTTTGCTTTGTAAATATTTAATTTAAAATATTTTTTTTCTTATAAGCTCATCTTACTTTACTGTAGCTCTGTCTACCCTCACAGCAAGTTAAAGCTGAGAACTTAGAGGTCACATCAGGAAATCTGTTTATGAAGGTCACGGCTGGCAACCCAGCAACAAAAGAAGGCAAGTCTCCCTACATCATTAACCGTAGGTCTTGCTTTCTGTGGAACACAGGCTTCAGAAGACCTAGGAGCAAGCCACGATTTCAGGGGAAGGGGCACTGGACGACGGTCCTGGTGGAAGAAACTTCCTGAGGGAAAGAGAAATGAGTGTGGGAGAGAGGACCTTCCATCTGCAAGGGTTTCTATGTTCCGAGGGGGCAAAGATGGCAGGGGCGAGGAGCCCGTGGCTTTGACTGATCTTCTGATTCCGAATGGAGTCTGGTGCCCCGTAGGTCCAGGGGCTTCACACGGGGCTAGAAACAGCACCCTCCTCCGACCTCACCGGTCCCTGGCAAGCGTAACATCCTAAGATGCCTTTCAGTTAAACCTGCTAGGTTCTCGCGGCTCGAGGAGTTGGGCTCAAAGGGGAAGATGCATTTTGTGGCTCGAAGCAGAAAACCAAACTAAACCAAGCCCAGGAATGGTGAGAAACAAAACACAGGGAGATCTGCCGGTCAGAAGGTCACAGCCGATGGGGCCTATGCACCCAGCTAGAACTACACGTCTTCCACACGCACATTGTCTCCCGCCTTATGAAGTGTGAGCAAATCTAGGCCTAGCATCCCAGGGCAGTAAACCACAACAAAGAGGGATCGGGGCGGGTCCCGTCCATGAGAGCTGCACCACGAGCCCAGGCTACCTGGAAGGCCGCCTCGGTGGCACGGTGTGAGAGCCAGGGAACCGACGTGGTGCTGAGTCGTCAAGAAGAAGGTAGCATCTGCCGACCTGGGCACCTCTGGGCAGAACAAGAGACATCTTTGCTCGGCCTCTAGCTGGTGGCTGCCCTTCCCCTCCTCCGTAAGCACTTCTCTGACCACTGTCAGTTTTTCAGCAGAAAGGCCGTCAGCTGTGGTGTCGATGACAGGGCTGGAGTGGTTGCAAGAACTTTGCAGCCTCCAGTGTGAACTGTTCCTCTAGGGGTGTCCTTGTTCAAGTGGTAGTTCGTTTGAAGACAATTAGCCGGCTGCCCACTCCCTTTGAGGCACAGCAGGGCAGGGTGGGCTGCTGGGCTGGACTAAGATTCCAGCACGAGGCTGAAGTAGCCAGGATGTTTCCAGGTTGGGTCCAGGTTCGGGGTGGCATCGGGGGAAGTCTGGCATTTCTATCACGGATCACAACACATTCGTCACCGATTTGCCTTAGTCGCTCTGCCAGGTTTTCATCTATTTATTTTCGCCTCTGCGATACCTTATCATAGACACTTCCACCTTTCAACACTGAATAGATCAGACAGTTCATTCTTTTTCATTCTTTTTCTTCTTTCCCCACTCTTCCAGGTAGAGGGCACAATGGATCATTATGGCAAAATTATAGATGGGAAATCCACAAAAGATACAAAGATGAAAGAGAAGTAGAGTTTGTTTGTTTGTTTTCATGTGAGAAAGCTATCGAATTTGCCTTCTAAAATATTTTCATGTAGCCGACCTCCTTTTACCAGTTGGCCGATAGGGTCTTTGGGAGCGAGCTACCTGTCTGATAAGAGTATTTCTTTTCTGCCACGTGATTGTCTGCTTCTAGCCTCTGGACACACTCACTCTGTCCCCTTAAAGAGGAGAAAACGCATCTCCTTTTCCAGGCCCCCTCTCCCTTGACCCTCTTTTCTCTGCAAGCCATTTGGCTTCCGCAACAAAAAAGGTGCCACAAGCACAAGCAGGGGAAGATATGTTACCAGGGACATTCTGAGTTCATTGCACCACTCGGCTCATCTGGGAAACTCACACACATCTGGCCAATTGGCACGTCGCAACAGAATTCAGCTGCGCCCGTGCAAGCGTGCTGGGGAATAACGTTTAGACTGAGACACACCCTCTGGCTTGCTAATCCCTCAAATGTGCAAGGGTCACAGGCCACAAAACCCCTTCCAAACACATTTTTGTACGTTGTTTTGTTTTGTTTTTTTTTCTTCTTCATTTGCAGTGTCTCTTCTTCAAAACCATTTTTTATCATTTGGCTCTTTATAAAGAGCACTGGAATCTGGTACTCTGTGCACAACCTTACTTCCTCCACAACATGGAAGAGAGCGCAGGATTTAAGGGGACTTTAAATCTAGGGACCCCAAACTCACCGCAGATTCTGCGGACTCAGACCTCGCGGTCTCTCAGGCGACTGAGACAACTTCTGAAAAGGAGCACTTATTTAAATATGCTTCCTTTGGGGCGCCTGGGTGGCGCAGTCGGTTAAGCGTCCGACTTCAGCCAGGTCACGATCTCGCGGTCCGGGAGTTCGAGCCCCGCGTCGGGCTCTGGGCTGATGGCTCAGAGCCTGGAGCCTGTTTCCGATTCTGTGTCTCCCTCTCTCTCTGCCCCTCCCCCGTTCATGCTCTGTCTCTCTCTGTCCCAAAAAATAAATAAACGTTGAAAAAAAAAATTTAAATATGCTTCCTTTAATGCTCCCGGGTTATATACGAATTGCCTCAAATCATACGTATCCAAAGCTATGAGAAGAAGCTCAAAGATCACACCTGCAGAGACTATGTGGGGCTTCCTCCTTCACGTCAGTTGTCAAAGGTAATGCAACAGAAAAGGAAGCACCCAGAACAGTGGTGGAAAAGTCATGGAGGAAGCCAGCAAAAGGTGTGGTGTTTATAACGTATAACAAAGGAAACGTTGATTTCTAATAGGAATGACAACATCCCAGGAGCAGGGACCATAAGGGAGATGGTCTAATTTTTCAGGTTAACTAGTGTTTTAGAAATGCTGAAACATATTCTCCCTCGGTAAAGGGCTTGAGATATACTCTAACAAGGGTGTTTCTATAAAAGTAATACGAGAGAAAGTAAAAAGCTTCCATGAGGTCAAAAGACTAAGCAAGAAATGTAGGTATGCCTCCCACCACAGTCCCACCTTCTAGAGCTAAGAACCACGAACGGCTTAATGGACAGTCGTGCACATGAAACCACGTGCATATTTGCTGGCATGTGCTTAAACTGTATGAAAACATGCTATCTTATCCAAACGTGCTCAGCTCATTACAAAACCCCAGCAGCATTGTCCCACATCACTGGCACAGATTGACTCGCTTTCTTAAATGGCTATGTTGCATCCTATGAACAGGTCACTGTAAAACCGAGATCTCTATCGGCGTAGTTTTAGGCCACTTCCAAGTTGTCACATTACAAAAGAAGCAACGCGCATTCCTGCAGTGACAGCTACACATCGTGTACAGGCACAACGGGACCTCCTCCGAGATCTATTTTGCCAATCTACGCTCCTTCCAGCAGGGTGGAAACTTCTTGCCCTCTCTCGGTAGCGCCAGCGGCTTGAATTGTTTTCAACTGACAAGTGAAAAATACTATCTTATGTTTTTCATCATTAATGAGGCCATATTTCTGAGAAGCAGGCTATTCTCTGAACTGACCATTAATATTCTTTCCTCATTTTCTTCCACTGGGCTTTTCCTATTTACTGATGGATACGAACGAGGCCCTTGTTTATCAGGGGAATCAGTCCATCATCTACCGTGTGTATCGCAAACACTTTTTCTAATTTTTCTGTTCTCTGTTGACTTTGCTGTTGCATCGGGATGGGGGACAGTCTTCCAGAAAAGATGACATTTTCACCAATAACATCAGTATCTCTAAAATACGGACTGCATGATGCCAACCGTGACCTGCTCTTCGGGTATCTCGCTTGTCTCGGGCACAAGGTCACCAGGACCAATTGGTGGAGACCCTCCTCAAGTTTCACACGCTCACAGGGCCATTTATAAAGTGCTCACTCTCACCTGGCAGCCTCCTGCCTTAATCTCAATTGGGATCTTGACCCCAAAGCACCTGCTCCTTTCACAGAAGTCACTCAGAAGTCAGTACACAAAATTTCTTTACTCTTTTATTTGTTTCCCCTTTTTCCCTACCAGCAATTCTGGGAGGAGTGGAGGAGAACGCAGAGTGAGCGACCATATCTAGAAAATTACTGCTTCATCTATGAAAGAATTCAGCTAATTCCCAGGATTCCTTTTTCATGTTCACAGCAATTATGCCAGATCTTATATTTGGGGATGGGGGGGGGGGTTCATCCCATCCCTTCTCAGGATCACTAACATACATTTGTTGAGGATATACTGTGTGTCGGGCATTGACCAGACTCACCCCTAGCACACAAAGAACATCAGGGCATGAGCCCAGCCGACAATGAGCTCGCCTGTACACATACTGATGGGGAGCCAACTGCAAGGTGCAAATCCTGACACTCCCTCCTCCCACCCCCGATGTGGTCATTGTATTATCCAGAGCCATTTAACCTCTCAGGGCTCCGTCTCCATATCCTTATCAGACAGGTACATTATAGGATTGCTGTAGAGTAAAAGGAGTTACTTGACAGAGCAGTGCCTGGCATATGGCCGGTCTTAAATAAACATGGCCCGATAATAGTAATTAATGCAGAAAACAGTATCAGTGAGAGTGTGAGAAAGTCCAATAAGCTTTACTTACATACTATGTGACCACAGAAATGGGAGCCCCAAAGCAGCATTCCTCCTTTGGGGTGTGAGTAGGACGTGAAGAGGATAGGAAGGATGGGCAAAGACAAACGTGTGCTCCACAGGGGGCGAAGGGCCCTAGGAAGCCATACATTCCCGCAGGGACCATGAGCACAGTCGTGTGAGTACAACAAAAGGCTGCATCCAGACAGAAGGAGGAAATAACTTTAAAAAGGTAGATTGCCAAGGAGTTAACAAACATCTCTCAAACATCTCAAGTCTATTTATTTAAATAAGAAAATGTTTACTTATTCTTGCTCTCAATTAATAAACTGAACCAGCTGCTATCACAGAAGTAAAGCTAATCCCTCACTTAGGAAAGTTGTGTTTCTTTTTATTTTTAATTTGTTTTTAACATTTATTTATTTTTGAGACAAGAGAGAGAGAGAGAGCATGAACAGGGGAGGGTCAGAGAAAGAGGGAGACACAGAATCTGAAACAGGCTCCAGGCTCTGAGCTGTCAGCACAGAGCCAGACGCAGGGCTCGAACCCACAGACCGCGAGATCATGACCTGAGCTGAAGTCAGACGCTTAACCGACTAGGCCACCCAGGTGCCCCAGGAAAGTTGTGTTTCGAAAGTTTGTCTCTAAGGCAAGCATTGGAAAAGAGAACACCTGTCCCACAGAAACCTTGTTATACAGGGTGGAGAACTTTGCAGCCTGGTCCTGAACTCCCGGACTATGAACTGCTCAGGCAGAGTCAGAACACAACCATCCATCTCACACAAATGCGTTCCTTCCTTTGCTCATTCCCCATCTGACGAACACCCACCGCCAGTGCCTAGCCTGCCCTAAGGGGGCACAACAGCCGCGAGCACAGCAGTCGTGAGCGACAACAGTCGCAAAGCAAGGCGTCTACTCTTGTGAGGCTTAACTTTCAGTGTGGGGAAGGGGGGCAGCAAGGGACACAGCACAGACATGAACAAATGGATGAATGACATTACTTCGGACCATGAAAAGTGCTAGGAAGAAAGTAAAAGTGAGTATTGTCATGGGGTGCAAGGCCACTCAATGTGGACGCAAGTGACATCTATAGGAGATCCGAATGGTGAGACGGAAGAGAAGTGGCAGGGAGTTTCTGGCCGAGAGAACAGTGGGAACAAAATGCTAAGGCTGGAAAAAGTTTCGTGTGTTCACAGAACAAAAAGGCAGCCAGCGAGGCTGGAGTGGGGGGGGGGGGGAAGTGCCGGGGGCAATGCTTCTTAAACAAAAAGTAATTCTGAATTCCAGCTTTGCACATCAAACACACACCTCCTCCTTCCTTCTGCAGGCTGGGGCTTTTGTTGGCGGAGCTTGCCAGAGGTTCAGCGACTCCTCAGCTGTTGACAGAAAATGCATGAGGTTGGGGACCTCAGAAGCTCAGAGGCCTTGGGGTCCCAAGAGCACGGTGGGAGGGGAGTGAGAGGCTTGGGCAAGCAAAGGGTAACAAGGGGACAGTGGCCCCCCTGTACCTACAAAGACACCCTCCAGGGAGGAAGGGTGTGGGATGTGGGACTTCAATCCACCTTCAGCAGAATTCCAGTGTAACTGGTTTAATCAAGGGAAAGACATCTGCCGTTTACTCACCTGTTTTGTCTGGGAGCTTCCAAAGGAGCACTTCGGACAAAATCATTTGGGAATCGCAGAAGTTCCAAGGCTGAGCTATGTGCCAACGGAGACCAAGGGAACCAAAATAATTGCAGCTTATCACTAGCCTTTTAAGATACGTCTAAAAACAAAACAAAACGAAAACCAAAACACAACCACGCCATCTGAGTAAATGTCCCTTAGGATCACTCCGAAAAGCAAAACCGAGCCACTGATGGGTGGAAAATGGATCTCACCTATTATGACAGCTGTTCCAGAGGTTTCTCTATTTTATTTGTCGGCCTCGTTTTTAAATGCTTAATCTTTGTAATCACCTTACATATTACAGTATGAAAGTAACTTGTGATTGGTGACAATTAAGAATAGGAAATTTAAGAAATGCCTGTTTTCCTAAGCCAACTTTCAACTAAACGATGTTGCTACTAAAATTATGCTCTCTTATACAAATGTTGAATATAACAAAGTTGCTCTGGAGACGTTATGGTTTACATTTTTCCCACTTGTTATTTATTAGACTAGATAAATATGCCAGTTTATAACTGACACTGAAATAATAATAATAAGGCCAAATTTCTGTATGAGATCATACTGTTTTCTTGAAAAGGATTATTCTACAGTCATAAGGGGTAAAAAAAAAAAAATCAATGAACCTGGACACAAATTCTAGGTATTTTGAACAATTCAGGTATAGTCATTTTAGAGCCAACCATCAGGGCACAGGTCAAAGAATTTTATACTTATTATATCACATGAATTTCTACTAGTATTCTACTAGTATTTCTAAGGAAGATGAACACCCAGGGTGAATAAATATATTTTATTTCTGGATTTGGAATATACAAATTGTTATTCTCACCGGCAACAGCATAGCTATCTTGTGTTAAAATTTGATCTTTTGGGGGTACCTGGGTGGCTCAGTCCGTTAGACATCTGACTTTGGCTCAGGTCGTGATCTCATAGTTCGTGAGTTCAAGCCCCACGTCGGGCTCTGTGCTGACAGCTCAGAGCCTGGAGCCTGCTTCAGATTCTGTGTCTCCCTCTCTCCCTGCCCCTCCTCCATTCGCTCACTCACTCTCTCTTTCTCTCTCCCTCTCAAAAATAAATAAATGTTAAAAAATTTTTAAAAAGAATGTGATCTTTTGTTAAATTCCTTTTATCTGCAGCAAAACAGAAGGAATATTGGTTATTTGAGGAATGAAGTACTATTTCTGAGAAACAAAGAGCTAAGACTAGAAGCTAACAACTCTGAGAACTTGGTGTTATCTGGACCGGCATCATTTGATAGGAGAATAATTATAAGACGTTGTGTCCACTCTCAGAAGAGAAGGTATAGATCTTTGAAAGCTTAATAACTTACTGAATTGCACTTGTATTCCAAATGAGATGAATTTAAATGTTCGTATGTGTGAAAATGATTGTCAAATCATAGAGTACTGTAAAAATGTAAGGGCGTGCCATTATTATTACTGGAGTTGTTTTATTACACCAATTATTATGTCTAAAGTCCTGTCTGTTATTATTTTTTTTTTTTTGGTGATTAGGCCCAGAGCATCTTAAATAAGAAGGCATGAAACAATCTATCCTCCTAAATGTAGACACAGCCAATGGAAAATGTTATTCCATCCAATAAATCAATTTGTTTATTCATGATCTGAACAAAGTGCCTCATGTCAATTTCTGATTGTTCTCTCCAAGAACTTTTTAAAACTCACCAGAACAGATGGAAAGAAAAATACAACTAAAACCTGATAGCATAATTCGTGGTCTGAAAGCTCGAATTAAAAAAAAAAAAAAAACATGTGACATCCAAATCCTTGACAGGAAAGTCAGTATCAGGGCATATTCCTTACACTTAACTCTCAAGAGTCATCAAAGTAACACATTTAAAAACATTTATTTTAAAGTTTATTTATTTTGAGAAAGAGGGAGAGACAGAGGCATGAGCAGGGGAGGGGCAGAGAAAGAGGGAGACACAGAACCTGAAGCAGGCTCCAGGCTCCCAGCTGTCATCCCAGAGCCCGGTGTGGGGCTTAAACTCACGAACATTGAGATCATGACCTGGGCCACTTAACTGACTGAGCCACCCAGGCTCCCCAAAGTAACACATTTTAATACAACATCAGTATTTAGTGCTTTCCTCCACATCAATTTGTTTGCAAATTTCTATCTCCATTATTGTTTTAAAAATTACATCACCCTCAGCCAAGAGTTCTATTACTTTTATGTAACCTTTATATAATAGTTGTAAAAAATGTTTATATGCTTCAAAATGGACACAATTATGTCCATTAAAAAAAGGTTAAAGTTACCTAAAATAATAAACATAATTCCTAGAGTTAATTTTACCCCTGTCTAGACATAGTCCAGTGACTAATTTTTATATACTTATGAAGAGTAGGAAAAGGAGAATCATAAATGTCTCTAATTTGGAGGAGAGAAATTAAGGTATAGAGAGATAATAGCACCTTGCAGAGGAGGGATTAGCACTTGATCTACATGTGTACTCTTCTCCCCCACAGTCAGAGCTGCAAGGAAGGGAAACAGAATTTATAAGGTAAGATTGGTAAATCATGATAACATGTATCAGGGTACAATTATGTAACTTTAAACATCTTTGAATTTAAGAAGATAGAAACCCAGAGCCTGATATTTATTGAATTACGTCCATGCCTTTTCCTGACTTCTTGTTTACAATAAATTTTATGGGAGGATATTTCAATTTGTGAATTCTTGCCAGTCTGTTCTCTAATGAGACTACAGCCTGTTTGGATTTTTAAGCTTTTTGACATTTAAAAGTGTTTACTTTGGGTCTCTAAAAACCACAGAAAAGGCTTTCCTACTATAAAAATGCTGACCCGTTGTACTTTCGGAACATAATATGAAAAACTCATAGGTGGTAGATCTTTCTTTGTGATCGAATAACACTTTTTTCAATTCTTTGACAATTGGTACTAGTATTTATACACTGCAGCTAAATCGGGTAGCATATGGGCTACAGCCACAATATTTTGACCAAAGGTGTCAGATAAATGCTTTGCCTCAAAAAGATAATCCCTGACACGCATGAAGCCTTCGGAAACAGCTGGTACGTAGCACGCTGTTCGTGGAGAACGACGCGCGTTAAGAACATGCGTTCATAGGGGCGCCTGGGTGGCGCAGTCGGTTAAGCGTCCAACTTCAGCTCAGGTCACTATCTCACACTCAGTGAGTTCGAGCACCGCGTGGGGCTCTGGGCTGATGGCTCAGAGCCTGGAGCCTGCTTCCGATTCTGTGTCTCCTTCTCTCTCTGCCCCTCCCCCCTTCATGCTCTGTCTCTCTCTGTCTCAAAAATAAATAAACGTGGGCGCCTGGGTGGCGCAGTCGGTTAAGCGTCCGACTTCAGCCAGGTCACGATCTCGCGGTCCGAGTGTTCGAGCCCCACGTCGGGCTCTGGGCTGATGGCTCAGAGCCTGGAGCCTGTTTCCGATTCTGTGTCTCCCTCTCTCTCTGCCCCTCGCCCGTTCATGCTCTGTCTCTCTCTGTCCCAAAAATAAATAAACGTTGAAAAAAAAATTAAAAATAAATAAATAAATAAACGTTAAAAAAAAAAAAGAACATGCGCTCATATAGGAAACAAAATTTCAGCGTTTTAGAATGAAGCGCTGTCCTCAGCAAATGTGTCGGGGTGCCTTTGGAAGAAAGTCAGAGACTCCTCTGGCCATTTCTGTCACTAAGAGAGAGAAAAATCATACTTCAACCAAACGAACCTTAACCTTTTCCGGGAAACATTTTGTGAGATCTGCCCATTCTACCTAAGCTCCTAAATAAGGCTCCAGTCAGATCGTAAGTTGAAAGAAGAGAGAGTGACATGAATAAGAAAGAACGAAACTCCTAAAATAACGCACCCAGACCGTTACCAGTCTCGCCTTGGCTGCTCTTTCACCCACAGCAAGTCCTAAAACTTGTGTTTTTCTGGGTCTGCCAAAATTCAAGTTCCTACATTAGTCTGTTGATTTCAGTCCATTAGTGTAATTATTATTTTCCTCACTGCAATCATTAAGTTTTTAAACCTCATTGTATTGATGAGACTAGACAGAGAAAGGCAAACAGACTTCATTGCGAAAGCCAATTTTGATCTATTAGCGGCGGCTGCTGAAGGGTCTGCTAAGAAGAATCCTGAGGCTGGTATGATGGGAAAGTGCAATCTAATGATTTCATGCTGTCCGTTTATGAACACAAGTCTGTCAGATCCCCAGGACTTACAGCACCTGTAGGTAATCGATAAATGTTTAGTGAAACAACGATTCTATGCACCGTGGCTGGGGTCTCTTTGTAAGAAAAGCTTAAAAAAAAAAAAAACCCACAGGTAACAGGCAGTAAATAGCTGTGTGCCCTTAGATATAAATGTATTCCTTCATTTATTCATCTGCTCACTTAACCTTTCATCAGGAATACTTCAGTAGTTCTTTAAGGATTCTTCCGGCCTACATTATCACCCCTTTCCAAGCCACAGTGCTAATAAAATGACCTTTTTCTATAATAGTATTAGATCATGTTTGCTCTTCTCATCCCTGGTTCCTCATTCTCATTGGGCTCTCTTACGAAATACACCACACAAGCATATAAAAACCAGTCATGGCAGACAGATAAATAAATTGGATGGATGGATGAACGGAGGGGAGGGAGGGATGGAGAGAGAGAGAGACAGACCCCAGATATTCAACCAGGATCCCTGCATTAATCAATTCACTAATTATTCTCTGTTTTCTATTCTCCTGTTCCCCCTTTTTTGGCCCACAGATCTTAAAAGCTTTGATTTCGTTGTAATCCATAGGCTTGGGTAGAAGACACTCCAGCAAAAAAAGAGTCCCCCCGCCTTTCGGCACGGAGGGGCATATGGAAACAACGCCTCTTCCTTTATGACAATCTTTTGCATGGGGTAGAAAGGGCAAGCTCCTCAGCAGTGAACAAACCATCTTTCTCCATCTGGCCTTCACCACCCTGGAGGAGTTTCACCTGCTGCCAGTGCTCACTCCCTGAGAGTGTGCCCCTCGTAGCTCCCTGACCACATCGTGATGTTTCCAGTTCGAGGTTTTTTTGTGTTTGCTTTTTTTTATTATTATTATATGAAATTTATTGTCAAATTAGTTTCTATGTTCTTAATTAGTTTCCATTGTTTTTGGTTTTTTGTTTTCTTTTAGCAGGGTGTTTTTGCCTTTTCATCTGCTTGACAAACTCCAGCGTGGTTCTACAAACCCAGTTCACCAATTACCCCACATCACACCCTGGGAAAAGTGAGTCATTCCCTTCTTTACCTTTCCCATAAACAGTTCACCATTGTACCAGTCTCGTGCTCTGTTAATGAGTTCGAATTAATATCTGAGAACTGGTTGCGAGCAGGGATTTTTGTCTCAATTTGTCTCTGTTTCCTTAGCATCCAACACAGTTTAGGACACCCTGGATATAACCGAGAGTACCCTCAAGGTTTTCAGTTCAGGAGGCGAAGGGAATACTGATGACATTGGCCAAGAGATGGGCTAGAGAATAGAAGCAGATTTTCTTATGAGATTTAATTTGTAAGTTGGAGAGCTCCACATTTTAAAGCCATGATAAGATGGGTTCCAGCAGAAATAAGAAAGTCAGGAGATCTGGGCCTAGAGCTGGAGAAAGGGGTGGGAGCTGAAGGCAGTCGTCTGGGAGTCATCAGTATACGGGTAGTAGCAGCAGCCATGGATGGATAAGGTAAAGAATACTGCCGAAAGGCTTTGGGGAAGAATAAGATATCGAAGAAACTGGAGCACTTACAAAGCCAAAGGCATTGAGAAATTAAAATAGGAAGGAGTATCAACCATGTTAGCGTCTCCTGATGATCGAGTGGAAGGGAAACCACAGAGATGATGGATCTTACAACTTGGAGGGACAAATACAGGGAAAAGTGAGACATCACCGCGAGCAATCTCAGTGGAGGGGAAGGACCAGGAAGAAAGAGACTGCAGTGGGCTAGAGTGAATGAGTGTCTTTCATCCAGACTCATTACAGACAGTAGGAGTCTGGATGAAAGACGGCTTATGCATGATGCCAGCAGTGGCCGCCCAGGTGGGCAGTGGAAGAAGAGAGGGAGGGAGAGGACTGGTGAGAAGGAATTAGCAAATGAGCAGAGCTGGAAGGACTTTAGTCTTCCCATGGCAACATTTTACATATTTTATATTTTGGGCAAGATGGCCTTAGGAAAATGGTTCCAAAATTCCTACTGGGGATGAATGCTTAGCCTCTCCCCCCATTCCTTATATTTCCATAGAACGGAGGGAACATCAATTTCACAAGAAGATACAATCTCAGCCTTCCCATTCACTTCCTTCTGGCAAGGAGTAATTTATCTGATTTTTGAGTTTGGGAAAAGGAATCGAGCTTGTCCAGCTTATCATCTCGTTCCCTTAAATTCATAGCAGATACAGGACCTCCTATGTCGTTAGGCTTTCAGTTGCCTGCCACGGCACAGGGGGCTGAGGCTGTCTAGCTCTGCTTGTACTGGAGAGGTCAGTTTATATCAATGGGGCTGTACTAAGAAGCCCATGTGGTCTTGGGCGTATGCCAAATTCTCCAGTTCATCCATACTGGTAGCCAACCTATGGTGCGAGCTCCACTCATCTGACTCTGGCATTTGCTTCTCAACTAGATCTGAGCTCAAGCAGGAGAATCCACACCTTAAAGCTACCTCTCAAGGAGATTATTAAAGACGTGATAAAGAAATGCGAGGCCTTGAATTCCTTGTCTGAGATCTGAAGTAGAAGTAGGGAATCTCTAAATACCTCTCGTCAACCTCTAAACATTTGCTTGTCCATATGTCTATGAGACAAGTAGAAGGAATGATCTTTTACATGGTCAGAACCATCTCAAAAGCAAAAGGGAGTGTGTCAAACAGAGAGGGAGGTGAAGCATAAGAGATTCTTGAATGCGGAGAACAAACTGAGGGTTGACAGGGGCCTGGGGGAGGGGGACAGGGAGCAGGGAAGTGGGTGATGGTCACTGAGGAGGGCACTTGTTGGGATGAGCACTGGGTGTTGTATGTAAGTGATGGGTCATGGGAGTCTACCCCCAAAACCAAGAGCACACCGTATACACTGTGTTAGCTAACTTGGCAATAAATTAAAAAAAAAAAAAAAAAAAAAAAAAAAAAAAAAAAAAAGAGTGTTTCAAGTAGAAGCAGGTGGTCAACAGGGTAATACAGCAGAAAAGTCTCCTAGGATGAAGAGAAATTAAGAGATTATAGGGTACCTTATCAGCAGCCTTCTCTGAGAGAGGAAGAGGTCAATACAATGAAGATGTCTATGTATAAATAAATTGTATTTACATAAATAAAACATATATGCACCAACAGACATACAGAAAAAGATGGAGACAAACAAGAAATAAACAACAGAGAATCAAGCTGAAAAAAATTCCAATTCCACCAGCTGGAATGCTATGCTTCTTCCCCATACAAGCTTCTTCCCCAACTAAATTACAAGACTTTGTACCTTTGCACATAAATTTTCCCAGAGAAAAAAATAAGTAGTCACAAAATGCTTAAAAGCAAATGCTAAAAATGGTTTGGCTCAAAGAACAGAATGGAGACTTTTAACCAAGCTGAAGACAGCAGAATATGATTTTGCTCTCTTGTCCCTCGGAAGCTCTGAGACCTCTCCGGTTGCAACATTCCATGTACCAGGGGCTGAGGGGAGGAGGGTCTCAGCGCTGGGAGCTCAGTGAAAAACAATGATGATCCAGGGTGGGTCATCGCACTGGGGGCTTAAGGACTAATGGGTTTTATCTGATTCATCAGTGAGTGCCTTCAGGAACAGAGAAAGCAATTTTTTTTTTTTTCCCCTGCTGTTTCTGTAAACAGAAATCTCACTCAGCCTTGTCCTGAATTCTTGCACAGGAAATCTCTGCTCACCTGCCTTTTGAGACACAGGTCTCCAACAGGCACTCTCCAGAGGCAGAGGTAAGACGTGTTCCATGCAGTGCAATCAGTTGCTATGTGTTCCATTGTGGCAACCAGGATTCACAAGGGCAAAGCTGACACACCATAGCTTTCAGCCATAATCCCCCTGGAATCTAGCCCTGCTGTTAGAGGGATAATTATCTGGTTATCCCTGAGGCCAGTTCTTGCAGTTTTCACATAAAAATCACCTCTTGCATAAGACATGAAATTTAAAATCATCCCTTCATAGATATCACTGAGTCACTCCATTACCTCTGGGACAGATATAAATTATGCATTCTTTGATTCTCTTTAAAATTTTAGAGGCACATGGGGACACAGAAGGACCTCATTGGTACTAAAAAATATAAGGCATTCCAGAAAGAAACAATAACTTGTGTGATATTAACTGCTACTAGCGTTCCAAAGGCTCTCTGCTTGGTCAAGGAAATCGCATAAAGCATGAAAAACTAACAGCAGGCTTGCATGCTAATGACTGCTGGTGACAAGGACTCATTGAATGTCACTGCTTCCTGTCCTCATGCTGCTCATTTTTCTTATCTCAGTGACTTCTCCTTTCACAAGACTGATGGACCCCTGTGAATTGGCGTCCTTCTGGGTGTCTGCAACTAAGAAGGCACTCAGGAATGTGTGTATTCGAACCCCATGCACTCTTACGCGCCCCCCTTCCCCCACCAGTTCCATTCTGTAATGTTGAGAGAATTATCTGTACCATGGAAATGGGGTTGTATGAGTCCTCTGCAGCCAGTTTGGTTTTTACCTCTGGAGGCTGCCAAGGCTTGCTATCATGCACGTATTCATATTGCAAAGAGGGCGTGACATTTCCATAGTTAGCACGAATGAAATGCAACGCCTGTCGCCGCAAGAATAAAGAAACATGTGCGTTCTCATGCTCCACTGCTACGACGACCTATTTCTCACCAGCATCTGTCCAGTGCTGATCAACTATTCCAGATGCAAGTGAGCGCCACAGCCCTGCCAGTGTGTTACCCAGACAGGCCTGGCTACAGAGGTTCCATTCCACGGTCCACATTCAATATTAACCTATCTTCTCCCATGGTCACTCCAGGAAAGGAACATTCCCTAAAGATTCAAACCCGTAGCATGTTGTTTGCCTCAGATGCCCGGTAAGTTTAGGACAAACGAAAGCACAGCATCCAAAGACAAGCGGTCTTGCCACAGAAGTTGACTTCAACTGCTTGGGTCTCACAGCTGCTGCTGAGGGTTTGTGGAGGTCTCTGACTTTCGGGAGAGGTGAGACAACCTCCAAAATGCTTTAAAGGCTTTCCCGAGGCAAAATGCGCTGAGCAATATTCATTTTGTAAGCTAAAAATGAGAGGTATTTGAAAACGATTGTCCCCTCTCCCCCCCACCCAAAACAGGAAAGAAAGTCGCTGTCGAGATGCTAAAACGTTGTACCACTGTCACCAAAACATATGCCAATTCTACAGAAAATGCCTCTAAGCCCTTGACCTAATGAGGTTAGTGACAGGATGTGGATGACCCTAACAGAAAGCGAAACTCAGAAAGAATTTTGTTCACAAACTGCCATACTTCTCCTGTCCTTTAACCGATTTTTCCCCTCAAAATTAGAACATGGACCGCAAATCTTCAAAGCTAATGCTGCATATGACAGGCTAAGTGCTATTTAAAATGTAATATTATGTGTGTCAATCTGGTAGGGAAAAACAAGAGCCCGTGTGAAGGACTTTTCAGATAGGTAGGGGTCTTAAAAGGTTATAAAGATGCTCATCAACACAGTGAACCACGAACCAGCTTTTCCCATCCAATTAGAAAAAGTGCAATATCGTCACCGAGTTCTGCAAATGCAAGGGTCCTTTCAGCCTGAGTGCTCACTGGCACGTACCCACTCTATTAACTTGACCTCCAATGTGCAATACATCCATTTCTACTGAAATTAATGTTTTGGGTTAAAATCAGTGCTCAGAAGACATGAATGAAAATGATTTAATGTGTGCGTCCGGCATGCTATTTCCAAAGTGTTTCATCTTTGTAATTGACTATAAACCAAAATCATGAGAGGTGGGAGGACGCTCGAGTTGTAACACTTCCACAGCTGACTAACACATACACTTACATTTTCAACTTTAAACCCAGGCAGGGCATCTGTGCTATTTAAACACCTGTTATGCTTGAGTTCTCAGCAGAGAAACCGCTGGTTTCCTACAAACATGCTTTATCATAGTAGGGGACTTTCTCCGTCAAGAATCGCAGCACGGGTATTTCCACGGATTCACAACATTGCGACACAGGGTGTGGAAGATCCAGGTTATTCAAGTTCCTCCACAAAGACTGGCCACTATGTTGAGAAACGCTTAATTGCATTATGCGTACACTCACTTAATGCTCTAGAAACTAGATATCACACTGAAATGTGATAGAAATGTGAAATGTAGCCTAGTCAAAGCGGCATGTTCTTTTCTCTTCCCTCATGGAAATTCAGACCCTCTGCAAAGCAGGGTCTGAAAATAGAGATAAGACTGAAAGTTTGCCGGACTTAGCCTGTTTTCATAAAACAAACCAGGTAAATCACAGGTAACCGCACTACTGTTCCCAACCCTACCCTCCAAAAATGGAAGGCCATCAGCTACTCTCTGGAGAGACGTAAGTGACAGAGAAGACTTCAGTAAGGACCATATTCGGTCCGTGTCTTTCAACCCATCTAAAATCAGTTTTGTTCGATTGTTCCTAAGAAGCGCCTCTGCCTTCCTGTTGAACCGTCATTCTTTAAACTCTTCTTGAGAGGCTCGTGTTATGGGGTGCTTTTACACTGTGGTTACTGGCAAGTTCTGGTTTATCCCAGCAGCTCAAAACAGCGGGACCAGGACTGGCATCAGAAGAATAAAATGCAGATTCCTCAAGAACTTAGCACAGTGCCAGATGGCGGCCTAGCCATTTGGAATTTTATGCCAGTTTCCTCTTCTGTAAAATCAACCCACAGAGGTGGCATGACAGTCTGCTATGGGTACCAGGGGTGAGGACACACCTTGACTGAAACCAGAGGTTAGTGGCCTGGGAGAATTAAGAAAGCACATCTTAGCATATATTGTAATATGTAAGTCCCTAAAGACTACAAAGAAAAAAAATGGACGAATTTACTGTCCACTGAAGTGTATTGACCTCGTGGTCTAATGGGACACTTATGAGAGAAGCATTGATGGAACATAAACTATTTTCTTCAATGTAAAACAGACAACTCAGGGGAAAATATTAAGAGCAGAAGAAAACAGGATCTTAAAAGCAGTCGGCGTAATTGTTTTTCTAAGAATCGCATATCTAATCCTATCACTTCTCTACTTAGGCTAGCCCCAAATCCTTAACATGAACTTCTGTCACAGGACAATAGAAGCTATTTACGGGTTTCAAACTGGGAGAGGAAGGGAGCATATAATCTCTCCTTTTGCTTTTAAAACCCAATCCACTTGTCATTTAGGTCACTGCTTTCTCTAGGAAACATTCCCACACCTCGCAGAAGATTAGGCTTCCTACGGTATTATCTTATAGGACTCTGTACTTTGTCTTGACATATATCAAACTTGTCATTATTTCTCAGAGTCTCTCTATCCCCATGGTGATCTGTGCTGTTCAATATGGTAGACACCACGCATATGTGGCTACTGAGCCCTTGAAATATGGCTAATTCAAGCTGATGTGCTTTCGTGTGAAACACACATGATATTTGCAAGATTTAATATGGATTTCTGCAGAAGGAATGTAGCCCTGTCGACACCTGATTTTAGCCCAGTGAGAACTACATTAGTGTTGTGACCTTAGTACACTATACGAGAGTACATGTAGGTTGTGTTAAGCCACGAAGTGTGTGGTAATTTTTATGGCCGTAACAAAAAACTAATACATGTAGCTATGGAAGGTTTACATATGTGGATCTCCTATTATTTCGGTTGGACGGCATTGGGTTCATTCATAAACTCCATGAGGGCAGGGACATGTCCGTTTTGTTCACTGCTCCATGACCTGCTCCCAGCACACTGCCTGGCTCATGCTTGTTAGTCCAAAATAGTGGGAATGGGTGAAGCAATTTAAATAAAGACAGTTCCTCTCCTTTTAGAAATGAGTAATCCATTCATTATTCTAGCAAACATTTATTAAGCCAGGTACCATACAAAGTACTGAGTCAGCTGCTATGCAAGGTGTACTGAGCTAGGTACTATGCAAGGCACTGAGCCAGGTGCTATGCAAGGTACTGAGCCAGGTACTATGCAAGGCGCCGAGGATACAAAAATAAACACAAAGTGGTTGCCAGGGGCTGGGGGGAGGGAGGTGCAGGGAGCAACTGCTTGGCGGGTATGGGGTTTCCTTGGGGGATGATGAAAATACTCTGGAACTAGATAGCCATGGTGGTTGCACAACACTGAATGTACTAAATGCTGCTGAACTGTTCACTTTAAAATGGTTACTTTTTTTGTTCCGTGAAGTCCACCTCGATAAAAAAATAAGAAAATGAATAAGAAGAGGGCACGGTCCCTGGTCTCCGGCGTCAAGGATCTCAGTGCAGCGCAGAATTGTACATATGTAAGCGTGTGCGTGTGCCATAAAGCACCGGAGCCGAATCCAGGATACAGCTACTTAGGAGGGAGGCCAACGGGGTGGAGGAGGATGTGCGTAGACAAGGAAACGAGTGTCAGGAAAAGCCCGAAACCATGAAATGGTGGCTGTTTTTGTTAAATCTTCAGAGATAAGGAGGGTCTGAGACACACAAACACACACACATGTAAACTCTGTAAGGAGATGTATTCCAGACAGAAAGCACAAACACTTATGGCACCTCTAGATAACTCTTGAAACTCCTGGCATTCTCTGTGGACTGACGGCTGTCTGCTTCCATGTCCCTATTCTAATTGATAGTCCTTACAGAGGAAAGCCTTAATCCTTAAAGTCACAGCTACTGTAATTACCCACAGTCACAGAACCTATGGAATAAAGAGCTGCTTAAAATGGGAAACTACAGAGAAAGGGAAATGGAAACCAGAAACTGACATTGACTCTCTATGTGATCCAATCAAATGCACATGTAATATATAATTACAGACAGGAAAGAGAAGAAATAAAAAAAAAACAACAACAACTAGTTTTGCTCAGAGTTTGTCTGATTACACAGGACAGTCATTTGAAACCATCTGGCTTCTGACACAAAGAAGATGTACAGACCTAAACATAATTTAGAAGGAACACTGAGAAGTCATTAAAATCACAGGATAGACATCAAAGTACATGAGACCCCCCTGGCTTCTCTTCTGCTTGGGAAAGATTTAAATATAACCTGGGAATATCAATAACAGCTATCTCCACTCAGAGCTGACTCAAACCCACTATATTGTGGATAAAGGAAAAGAGGTAAGTTGGGGAAAATGTATTATGTTCATGTTGTAGGAGGATTTTATTTTATTACCACAATTTTTGATACATTGGAAAGCTCACATTTCTAATTCTAAATAATAAAATAAATGTAAATACCAAATATCTGTTCTCAGATCAAATGTTACCTCCTCAGAAAGTAGAATGCCTCCTATCGAAAGTAGAATCACTCAACAGTTACAACCATATTACCTTGCTTGGTTTCCCTCTGATCATTATCTGATACTTTCTGGTTCACTATCTGCTTCCATCTGCCTCCCCTCTCTAGAATGTAAGCTCCATTGGGGCACGACTGGTATACCTCATTCACTGCTTTATCTGCGGCATCTCTAAGGGTGCCACACCTTAGTGGGTACATTTGATGAATGAATAAACAAGAAATCCAAATATCATTCCCTGACTTAATTCCACATCCCATCTCCTCTCTCCAATGATTTAGAAAACTTTATCACTGAAAAATGCTTATTAATTTCGTCTATTCTAGAGATTATACTAGATTTTGAATATTGTAGGGTCAATGAATAGCACTGGGTGAGAGATCCTACGGCCTAGATAGGAGTCCTAGTTCCTTCAGTTTTTATTTCTAGTTGTGTGGCATTGTATAAGCTGTTTAACCTTTCTATAACTTGTTTTCCTCACTGGTAAAATTAAGTTATTAATATTAGCTATGTCATAGGGTTTTTTGAAGACTAAAAGTATATAGGATAGTGCCTGGGACCTACTAAGTACTCACTAAATGTAAATTCCACAATGGATTGAAGTCACAGAGAAAAGAATGGTGGTTTAACAAAATGTAGGATTTTCCAACCTTAGATGGTTTTCGGAGCGAGTTATCTGTACCCAGAAGTGTTCAAACAGAGACTTAAGTATCTACTTGATTGAGATACTGAAGAGAGGATTTATGCATCATAAAGTCATTTACTTTTAAGTTTTAATATCGCCCTTCCTACTCTTCCAACCCTATGATCCTAAGGTCATGACTAACACTCTACACTGAAATTAAGAAGTATATAGCACAATTCCCAAATGCAAAAATGAGGAGCATGTCAGCCTCCTGTATCCAGGACATGTATTTGTACTATTTTCACAAGAGAGTCAATCTCTTCTTGGTACATGGGGAACTTCCTGTTGACCTCTGACCACTGACATCTACGTTCCTGATCTCCTCATGAGACTACATTGAATTAGGAGTAGATAAACATGGGAACTGGAGCTCAGATGTTCTTGGAGACACAAAAAGTTAGGCTTGCCTAGTAGCCTCATATTAAAGAAAACTAAGAATAAGCCTAAAAGAGAGAAGCTGCAAATGAGCCAGAAAAAAAAGAAAAGAAAAACACTACAGTTCTTAATGGGAGAGTTAAATTTAAATATATCCAAGTCCAAAGAAGCCCATATCTTGATTACAGATAGAGGGATAGGAAACTGGGAACAAGCCGACCTCTCCCAAAGAGGCCTTAGCATAGGGAAGGGTAGCTCCCAGGGGTTCTTTCAGAGGGTCACCAACAGGACTAGCACAGAGGGTGGGGGTGGGCATCAAAAACTATGTATGCAGGGGGACGTGAGGTGGTGACTGGGTCTTCTTAAAGGAAGGGGAGACCTGAAAATCTAAACCCAGGCTCAGAGTCAAAGAATGAATCCATGGGCTTCTTCCAAATTTGTGGTATCTGGATATAACCTGGAATACTCACATCACTGAGATACAGAAAACCCTAAGTCACCTGCCACACCAGAAAAGATCAATTAAATGGCATTCTGCATTAATTTTATGTGAAATGGAGTTTTATTTTACTCTGATAGACTGCAAATTAGCAGTCTGTGTGTGTTTAGTCCGTTAACCTTCAGCTTTTGTTGTTGTTGTTGTTGTTGTTTGTAAACAATGGACACTTTTAGCACCAATAAGTACTGTTATGAGCATTCAACGAATATAGTATAACTTAATTCTCACCAGTGGTAGATTTGGAGCAGCTTCTCTGCGAGGTCTATTCAAGTGCTGACCAGAATAGCTGCACCAAGAACAGTTCCTGTATGCTCAGGTGAATATCTAAAAATACTCTTATTCTCCTTTCCATAGCAGTGAAAGTCATTTTCAGCCACCCTACAAAGGACTTTGATGTCAGTGTGTGTTAGCCTCAGCTAAGCTGTTTCAAATCCTGTACACACATTGTGGTGGGGGGAGGGGATTCTTTGAAATTCTGATGAGCTAGCCAAAAGTTGCTTTGAAATTATTCTATTCCTCCCACACTGTTTGCACACAAATTTTAGTTAGCTCATCTTAAGTTCAAAGAACTTCAGAGTGTATTTTTATAGGTAAGATTCCACTCTTTCTCAATGGCATGCTGATCGTCTCTGTGTGTGTGTGTGTGTGTGTGTGTGTGTGTGTGTGTGTGTGTATGCTGTATACACAGAGACTTGCTTGAGTCCTTAGGAGTTTATTTGAGAATCTTGACAAGTTTTCAATTTAAAGTATATATGTTATTTAGCATGCCATATTTACACTCAAGAACTTGTCAATTTAATATGGCTTGCCCTTTGGGAGATTGATTGTGGCAGATGATAATAAAAGTTAGAACTCTGTGTTGAAATATGATATATAGATTTATTTTAAGGTTATTGGAAGAGTTAGTTTATTTGACAGACCTTGTAGTCTCTTGTACCCAAACACAGAGCACAATATTGGAAGGGGAAAGTCTTGACCCAAGCAATTTTAGTAATCTCTGATTCTTCATGGCTCCTTCTGGCATCACTATTTCATGATGGTTTCAGCCAATCCCCAGAGAGGAGAAAAAAAGAAAAAGAAAAAGAAAAAAACAATTTCTTTCAGACACAATTAAAAAAAGAGTTTTTAAAAAATCTTAACTTTTCTCACAAGTCATATAGAACTATCCCATAGATGGAAGGGAAAAGTTTAAAAAGCATTATTTTCCAACCTTGGGGCGCCTGGGTGGCGCAGTCGGTTAAGCGTCCGACTTCAGCCAGGTCACGATCTCGCGGTCCGTGAGTTCGAGCCCCGCGTCAGGCTCTGGGCTGATAGCTCAGAGCCTGGAGCCTGTTTCCGATTCTGTGTCTCCCTCTCTCTCTGCCCCTCCCCCGTTCATGCTCTGTCTCTCTCTGTCCCAAAAATAAATAAACGTTGAAAAAAAATAAAAAAAAAATTAAAAAAAAATAAAAAAATAAATAAAAAGCATTATTTTCCAACCTGAAGTGATTCTAAATGATAATGTCCCTAGTATTTTAGTGGGTGTATTTGGTTGTCACAGTGAACTGGAGGACCCCACTGGCCTTTACTAGGCGGGAGATGAAAATGCTAAATATTCTGCAATGCACAGGACAGCCATTCACCATGAAGAACTGCCCCACCTAAAATGTCACATTTGAGGGGGAGCAAGGAGAAAATGTAGAAAAATATAGAAACAGATTAAGGACAGAAAACTTTCTCTTTCTGTTCATGATAAATCAAGTGCACACACACATACACACAATACATAATGGCACATAAGATCTGAATACCACAATTAAAATGGTAAGGTCTAGGTAATATGGATCATATCTGCACCCTAGAGAGAACATATCTTTCCTTTCCAAATCTGTCAAACAAGCACAAAATTCAACAATCTATTATGCCACAAATAAAACCCACAAAACACTCCCCAAAACAGGGAAGTATAGGAAACATTCTTTTATTATAATGCAATAAAACTATCAATTACTCACAACACTAGGAAAAAATATGCTCTGTGTTCTGAAAATTTTAAATCTGTCCCATACTTCTAGGGTCAAAAAAAGGAAAGCATCTAGAAAGCAACTTATAAAAAAATTCATGGGATAGCTAAAGTAGTGCTCAAAGGAAAATTCACAGACTTAGTTTATTAATAAACAAGGAAGAATAAAAATTCCATTAAGCATTCAAGTTAGGAAGTTAAAGGAAACAAAAACTACACAAAGCAGAAAAAGGAATTGATATACATAGTACAAATTAATTGGAAGAAAGAAGAGTAGAGGATTAATAAATAAACCAAAAGGCTAGTACTTACACTGTTGGCTAATCAGATCGGGTTGGGGGGGTGGGGAATGAGAAAGAAGGCTGATACAATTATACAAAACCAGAAACTTAATAAGAGGAAAATAATGCCAATATAAAGGATATTTTAAAGATCATAACAGACTAGTTTGTGCAAATAAATTTCAAAACTTAGATGACAGAAATAATTTATGGAACATATGGCATGCCAAACTGCTTCCAGAAGAGAGAGAAGATGGCATTAGACAATTACCATTTAAATGAAGGAAGTTGTTAAATAGTTGCCACCAAAACTATGGACACACACACACACACACACACACACACACACACACAGCCTGGATGGGTTCATGGCACAACATGCCAAACCTTTAAAACACAGGTTAATTCCAATACCATTTAAAACTCTTCCAGAGTTTATGAAGCAATAGTAACATTGAGCCTAAAACCTGACAGGCTGCACCAAAAAGAAAATTATAGAGCAAACTCAGGAACAGCAATGCAAAAATCCTAAACTAAATATTGACAAATAGAATCTGATTTAAATAATAATGTACCTGGCCAAATGGAATTTATTTGAGGCGTGTAAGAAAAAAAATTTAAAAAATAACAAGATCAAACATTTAAGAAAAAATTCTGGTAGCACCAAATCCCTCACTATGATATTCAATGCCTTTTAGAGTATGATAGTTTTCATTTCCACATTAATGCCACCACTCCAACGACCTTGCTGTTCAGTCTCCCGCATACGTATGCCATATCCTATCTCTTGACTTCTGCCAAGTTTGCATCGGTGTTTGAAATGTCATGAGCCCAAACCTGCTCCCAGTTCTGAATATCCTATCCACCCGTCAAAACCAAATTTAAACATTAACTCATAAGAAAAGCTCCCTTGATTCTCCTCACAATCAGAAACTTCTTTTTTTTTAGCTTAAAAATTTTTTTAATGTTTATTTATTTTTGACAGAGAGAGAGAGAGAGAGAGAGCAAGCAAGGGAGGGGCAGAGAGAGTGAGACACAGAATCTGAAGCAGACTGTAGGCTCTGAGCTCTCTTTTTTACTGAACTGAAAAGTTTTTCCTTCTCTCATGCAAGCACTTATCGCAGCCTGCCCTGTATTACAGGTATCTGTGCAAAGCACTACTTCTCCTATCAGTCTAGAAACTTTTTTGAGGGGAAGCGCCCATGCATCTCTGTGTTCTGATCAATGCAAGATCGGAACTACAGATCTTTATACACTTTCATGTTTCGGTGTAACAACACAAAAATCCAAGATATGAAAGCAAAAGCAAGTTGAAGACTTAGGAGTAATGGCTTTCCTTAAAATGTTACTGCATGTGTGTGGAATAAAAAGTTAGAATCTGAACATCAGCGAGGCAGTACCCACGCCAGCCCCACTATCATCCTGCAGCCGGAATCATGGCAGCATGAAATTCACTCCGGCTCCAGACTGAGAAACTCTAATTACCCTCAGCCAGCCAGTAAGCTGACGGTAACAGCCTTTGCAGGAGCCAAAAAGCAGCTAGAAGCTAGAAAGCATCAGTGCAGGACATGGAGTCAGGATGGAATCGTTGGTCTCATTAGGTTGTTGGTTTGGAAGCAAGTACTTCACACACACACACACACACACACACACACACACACACACACACACATACACACACACACACACCCCACTACACATATGCATCCTTTTCATGTTTCATTTCCACGAATTTCAAACATTAACCTGTGTTCTAAAATTTCACTGAAAATGTACAAGCCTGTGAGACAGTCATCGTGTCAAGTTTCAAAGCGTGTGTGTAATTTGTTATGCGCAGCAGGGTCAACAGTCCTATCAAAATTGCACCAGAAGGTTTGCGAAGAACGGAATATTAAACAGGGCAGAGACTATGGGATTTAACGTGAGAAACTGACATCAAGCTCAAATGGCACAAAAAGGCCACATTCCCACCAGTGTTGATAACGCTTCTTGAGGCCTGGACTTTCGATATAAACCTGTTATTCTGGGTATAATTTCAAAAGCAATGAAGTCCAATGAAATGACAAATTTCTGGTTCGTCCCAAGTACAAAAGCTACAGTTTATTTTAAGACCACGTCAAACAAAGAAGTTGACATAGTTGACACTTTCTGGGAGGGAAATCTAGCAGTTTTTTTTTTTTTTCATCCTCCTCATGTTGCCCCATCCCTCGCTTAGAATGTGCCCTTCTCAGGTGTTTGAGACATCTGTCCCTGGTTTTCCTATTTCTCTGATGCCCCTTCGTCTCCGCAACTCCTCCATCTGCCCTGATATCTCAGTGATCATCAGGCCCCCATACTCCGCTCTTAATTCATTCCCACACCGCACACTTTGCCATTTCAGAGCTCACTACTATTCACGGCTTCAACACTAAATGAAGATCAAAGTCTTAAATCAAAATCTATCTCCAGGTAAAAATCATATACCTATGTGTCCCCAGCTTATCAGCCTCATACGCATAAACTACACTCACTTTTTGTTGTTGTTTTTCTTTTGTTTCAAGTTTTTATTTTAAATTCGAGTTAGTTAACATATAGGGTAATATTGGTTTCAGCAGCAGAATTTAGTGATTCATCATTTACAGACAACACCCAGTGCTCATCACAACATGTGTCCTCCTTAATACATATTGCCCATTTAGCCCATCCCTCATTCACCTCCCCTCCTGAGCAACCCTCAGTTTTTTCTCTTTCATTAAGAGTCTCTTGGGGCGCCTGGGTGGCGCAGTCGGTTGAGCGTCCGACTTCAGCCAGGTCACGATCTCGCGGTCCGTGAGTTCGAGCCCCGCGTCAGGCTCTGGGCTGATGGCTCGGAGCCTGGAGCCTGTTTCCGATTCTGTGTCTCCCTCTCTCTCTGCCCCTCCCCCGTTCATGCTCTGTCTCTCTCTGTCCCAAAAATCAATAAAAAAATAAAATAAAATAAAATAAAATAAAATAAAATAAAATAAAATAAAATAAAATAAAATAAAATAAAATAAAATAAAAAGAGTCTCTTATGATTTGCCTCCTTCTCTTCTTTTTCCCTTCCCCTATGTTCACCTGTTTTGTTTCTTAAATTCCACATATGAGTGAAATCATATGGTATTTGTCTTTCTCTGATTTATCTTGCTTAGCATAATACACTCTAGCTCTATCCATGTCATCGTAAATGGCAAGATTTCACTCTTTTTGATTGCTGAGTAATATTCCAGTGTGTGTGTGTGTGTGTGTGTGTGTGTGTGTGTGTGTACTCAGTTGTGTACTCACTTTCTCCCTCCAAACTGAGAGAAGCTGAAGAAGGATGGTCTTCCAAAGATGTCCACACCCTAATATCCAGAACCTTTGGTTATGTTACCTTATATGGCAAAATGTTTGCAGATATAACTTAATTGAGGGTCTTAAGATTATCCAAGTGGATCCAGGTAGATCAAGGTAGTCACAAAAGCACTTCCAAGAGTCAATGTTAGAGTGATTTTGTGAGGAACACTTGACTGGCCATTGCTGGTTTTGAAGCTTGAAGGGAACCATGAAGCAAAGAATATAAAGAGCCCCTACAAGCTGGAGGAAGCAAGGACGATTCTCCTCTAGAGTGTCCGGAGGGAGTATAGCCTTGCCATGCTGATTCCTTGATTCAACCCAAAGAAACCCATTTGAGACTTACTACCTCCAGAATTGTAAGATAACAATTTTGTTATTATTTTAAGCCACAAAGTTTGTAGTAATCTGTCACAGCAACAATAAGATACTAACACCACCAATTCTCTCAATTACTACTCTGCCATATAACTTTCCAAGACCTATTGATTCTTCCTCCTAAATTCTTTACGGCCCTTCCACCCCATCTGTTCTTATCTCCATGGGTACTCTCCAAGAAGGAAATGCATTGTGAGTCTTTGCGGGTCTTCCTGTGTCTCCTCAGGCCACTGCCTCCCCCATCTCTAAGTTGGGCAATGTCAGACTTTAAACTGTCCCCAGAAGATCCTTATAAGACAAAAATATGATTGTCTCAAGTCACATGGCTCACTGTTGACAACAGAGTGACAATAAGTTTATTTATCTGGTAAAGTGCCTTCATATTGTGACACCCACCTAACCATCCAATTTTAATCTCTGCCCTCTGTCCAAACTTGGTGCCCACCCAGCATTCCATGCAAACATGATACTTAATCTTCACTCTGAATAATGGTCTCTTAGCACCTGTCTAACTGGCAAGCTTCTACATATCTTTCAATACTAATCAACTGTGTTGGCAATCTCTTGAGAGTGAGCTCCTTAAAGGCTGGGACCTCTCCATTTCTTTCTCCACAATGCCTAGCCCGGCCCTCACTCTCAACAAACAGCAGGGACAAGTTTTGCCTTCTCATGACCACTAGCATAAAGATAAGGCTCTATCTTTCTCCTAGTTTTGGCTCATATTTGACTTTGGAATTACTGTGAGAATTAACCCAGTAAGACAACATACTCCTCTACTTTCAAGGAGTAGGCGCTAGGTTTGAGAACTGCTACTAGAACAACCAGCCCTGGCATCATGGCCATTGCTTCTAGTTAAGAACTTCACCCTGAAAGGCACGCTTAGGACAAGAGGCCCCTATCAGTCCCAATTCTGCTACAGATGAAGAGTGACTCAAAACCACTCTCATGCTACCCCTTTGCTCTCCCTTCTCAGTTATAAAGAATTCCACTTCCAGTTTTCGGCCAAGAAAGTTTTTGTACTTTCAAATCATTTCGTTTCTTTACTCTTGCCCATCTCCAATTTCCTGATATTATGTTTAAAATATGGAGATGAAAATTAGACTCAAATATGGGCTTTATCAACGCTGAACACTGTGAGTGGATTATTTTATGATTCTTGTGTGTTACATTATGGTTAATGCAACCCCAGATCGTGTTCTTCTTTTGGATAACAGCCCTATATTGCTGACTCATATCCCTGAGTGACAGGGTGAGAATGGCTTTTTACCTGCAGAATACTTACCTGTCAATTCCATTCTTTATGATGGCTAGGATAATCTATCAGTATTTTTTTCCCCAGAAATACAAAAACCTCACACTTCTAGAAAGAACTGCCTAATGCACTGGCAGTATAGCTCATCTTGACTTGATGTTCCAATCTATAATTGGAACCATTAGACTCAAATCAAAGCCTCCCAAAGTTCTGTAGCCGTTTTCTTCATTTTTAAACATATGTTGTTATATTTATCTGGGTAACGATTTAATTCAAAATTAAAAAAAAAAACATACACGCTATTCTTTAATTGTCAGTTTAGAAGCTATACTTCATTTTAGAAGCCATAAACACTAGAAATAATGATTTAGACTGACCATGTGGAAATGGTTTCAGGGACTAGCCTCTGATTCCATTAACTTCTGTGCATTTTTCCTTTTAAATCTACAATGAGAAAGACACAGTTGAGAACAGAGGATGCTTTTTAAGTTAATCTGCCTTTCTGATAAAGCAATGGAAATAGAAGCGCAAATTACGTTTCTGAAGTAAAATGGGACAAGATAAACAAAATATTTCATTTCTAATTGGCTCCTGGGGAAAAAAAATCTCAATGAAGATTATGTATGTTTCTATTAATTTAAGTAAATTAGTTCATTTTACTTTTTCACACTGATGTGCTAAAGTTGAAGTGTGCACTCTCAAAAAATTTTTTGACATACTTTAAAGACAGATTTAATATTATCTCATTAAAACAACATGTATAAATGAGTGGATTTGCAGTGGAAAAATCTGGATCACAATCTTAGCTCATTTGTTCACTATCAGATCAAAAAAAAAAAGTCACATTACCCCTCTAGATCTGCATTTCTTTTATTCACACTCTGGCAATTAGTAATCACACTCTGTAATGTTTACACCTTATCCTCCTTCCTCTCTTGTGAGTATGGCTGAGAAATCCACACTACACTTAAAAAAATAAGATCAAAATACAAAGCTGTAATGGGGACCAGTACAACCTGTAGAAAAGGAGCTAGCACTCCAGTGTAGAGAAAGTGGAAAATTTGAAGCTGAAAGTCTTATTTGTCCCCCTTTCCTAGGGTTTCTGAGCTATAGTTTCCTCATCGGCCCAACAGACTGATGGTGCCTGTTTTGAGATTTTGTTCCTACAGTGGAAATGCTAATCAGAATCTTGAACAAGTACATGATAAAAACTGGGGTACTTTAGTGATGCAGATGTGTGGATGGAAGGTCTTGCTCACTCTAGCTCAGCCCCAGACACACATTGTAAAATCTTAAAACCAACAAATGAGATTTAAACACGGTTGTTTCCAATACTCAAGTCTCAGTGTATCTTAACATCGTGCACTTGCCCAATATGTGAAGAGAAAGTGGTATTTTTGAGGCAAAAAGCACTGTGTCAGACTTGTATTTCCAACTGTTGTTGGACTAAATATTCAGGAGAGCTACCCTGTCAAAAACACCTACATGTTGGATAAATTATAACAAGCTTACATATAAACACATGGCAGAGTTCTCTAGAAAACAAGGGAAGCTAACAAAAACTGGGACCCACAAACTAAAATCATAATGGTAAGAAAACCCTGAAGCTAAAGCTTCCCTGAGGACAACTGACTAAACCAGGGACCCAGAGTTTATATATTAATGGGAGAAAAAGAGGGCTATTAACCCAGAGACTCCTAAATTCAACTTGTACTTGAAGAAACCTCGCTCTCGGGGCGCATGGGTGGCGCAGTCGGTTAAGCGTCCGACTTCAGCCAGGTCATGATCTCGCAGTCCGTGAGTTCGAGCCCCGCGTCAGGCTCTGAGCTGATGGCTTGGAGCCTGGAGCCTGTTTCCAATTCTGTGTCTCCCTCTCTCTCTGCCCCTCCCCCATTCATGCTCTGTCTCTCTCTGTCCCAAAAATAAATAAACGTTGAAAAAAAAATTTTTTTTAAAAAGAAACCTCGCTCTCAGTGTGTGTGAGCACTGGAAGCTAACAACCTGTCTCAGAGGAAACAGATAGAAAGTCTACCTGTCCTGCCTGTTCCCGGGATAAAAAATGTAATCATGAATATAATAAATAATAGTCTTCCCTTAAAATCTATACCAAGAGACTAGATCTCACATGGGTGTGGTGTTCAAATTTAGACTACTTCGGCTGTCGGGAAAACCGCAGGCCAAATAACTAAATAAAAGCTGTCCTAAAGCACTCTCTGATGCCCAGCTGAAGAACAGGCAAGTCTGTTCTGGAGAAAAACCAGCATCATTAATGCTTTAGTCATCTCAGGCTCCATAACAAAAGTACCACAGACTGGGTGGCTTAAACAACGAAAATTCATGTTCTCACAGGTCTAGAATCTGGAAATCTGAGATCAGGATGTCAGGATGGTCAGGTTCTGGTGACGAGTCTTTTCCTGGCTTGCAGATAGCTGCCATTTCATTGTGTCATCACATGGTGAGGAGAGAGACAGAGATCTCTCCTTCCTTTTTATAAGGCTACAGTCCTACCTGGTTAGGGTCCTACCTTTAATACCAAGGAGTCTTAACTACCTCCTAAAGATCCTATCTCCAGGTACAGTCACATTGGGAGTTAGAACTTAAACACATGAATGGGGGGCACATAATTCATTCCATAGCACTTAATATCATTCCTCATCGTTCCCACAGATTAAGTTCCGCCAAATATGAGCTCATAATCAACTATTACAAAATGAAGATAAGGACCCAAGCCAGCACAGGCACTAGTCAGAAGCACCGTTAAATCAGAGGTTTAAAACCTCAGTGGCCTCAAATGTTAGCATTATCTCACATGGAACGTAAAAGAGTTATGTTCCAAATGTCTAAAGACATAAAAAAGAAAACATTTCTCAGGAGCAAAAAAATAATAATAATAATACTATCAAAAGACATTCCATCAGATGTAAAAATAGACGGTTTTTAGAGATTAAAAAGAAAAATTTTACATTAAAAACTCAGGGATACTTGACGCCACAAATGAGAACACAACCCGAAGGAAAAACCCAGAAGACAGACTTGAGGGACCAAGCCAGATTATAGTGCAATGTGGCAAAGAACACGGAACATGTGGAAGTGAGGTTATGAGACACGGACGATAGAAAATGACAAGAAATACATCATAATCAAGAGTTTCTTTATCCAAAGGTACCATAAAGAAAGTGAAGGGTTAACACACAAACTTGGTGAAGGTAAAACCCACAAAGATCGTTAGTTTGGGATATAAAAAGAATGCCTCTTGATCAAAAGATAAATAACCCAACAGAGAAACAGGCAAATGTCGGAAACAGACAGTCGAGGAGGAAGAAACACAAATTCAAGCAGACATTTCAAAGAGGAAGAAACACAAATTACCATTAAACTTAAGAACAGATGCTCAAATAGTAACTAGAGAAATATAAATGCAAACCATGAGATACCAGTTAATACCCAAGATTGGCGAGGTGGAAGGGATTAGAAAACCTGTAGTTTCCAGATGCTGACAAGAATGCAGAGCACGGACAACTACTGGGAATTTAAATTTGTACAACCACTTTAGAGAACAATTTGGCATTACATTTGAAGATGTACATAGCCACTGACTAATCATTTCGATCGATTAAGTCTATTTCCCAGAGGAACACTTACACATATGAATCTGACTTGAGAAAGGTCAAAGGTCTTAGCAGCATCATTGTTTGTAAAAGCAAAAAAAAAAAGGAAAAAAGAAGCAAAGAAAGAAAATCCAACTATGAGGAACTCAAATGAAGTCCATCCAAAGATCAAAAACTTTTGGAATAGTCATACAACAGACTATTTCACAGCAGTGAAAATTAATGAATTGTAGCTACGCTAATCAACGTGGATACATCTCAGAAAAATAATGAGTTAAAGAAAAACAAAATAGAGTATGACTCAATATAAACTTATGTAACATAATCTGTTGTGTACAGATGCATGCATGTGTAGCAAAACCCTAAGCCAGAACATTGTCATCACAAAAGAGTGTTTTGATGGGAGAGAGAGGCGAGAGGAAAAGTGGTGAAGGGGACATAGGAGGTGTTCGATTTCTTGCTGATGTTCCATTTCTTCAGCTGAGTGGCACACACACAAATACTGTTTCATTCTTTTTTCATAATGTAAATATATGTTATGTATTTTTGATTGTATGTACGAAATATTTCATTAAAATTCTAAAAAGAGCACTGGGGAAAGGAGTGAGCAAACTCTGACCAAATCCGGGGTCCTGAGGAGATGTGTCTCTCGTTCCCTCCCACCTGTGTCTCCTCTCATCCTTAAAGGCACATCTAACAGGTTCCACCCACGAATCTTGCCAAAGGATTATGTGATAATCATGGTTTGTGCTAATAAAAGTTTGAGGTAACTGTTCCAAGGGAATCTTTGAAGTCAAAAGACCAGCTTAGGCTTTGAAGCCTTCCCCATCACCTGCCCATCTGCCCAGAGGCACCTTCCCTCAGCAGCCGCCCCTACACCTGGCTCCCAGTGGAGGGGACTACAGGATTGGCCTTCAGACCACTTCAAACAGCTTCTTGGAGCTGCTTCGAGAAGGCTAATTACTCCTAATTACCACAACACTCTCGTATACATTTTTTATGGTGTATGGTCGGTAAGTTTGTAGTCATTTATCTTGGTGGCAAAAAATGTGACGTGAACATCTTTTCGACTGGATATAAAATGTACAAGGACTTCAAGAAAGTGTACCAGTCCAACTTCTTGTAATTTGATTACCATTTAAACATAGTGACTTCTGGGGGCCACCTGGGCGGCTGGCTCAGTCGGTTAAGCATCTGACTTCGGCTCAGGTCATGATCTGGCAGTTAGTAAGTTTGAGCCCCGCAGCAGTCTTTGTGCTGACAGCTCAGAGCCTGGAGCCTGCTTTGGATTCTCTGTCTCCCTCTTGCTCAGCCCCTCCCCTGCTGTGCTCTCTCTTTCTCTCTCAAAGATAAATAAGTAAGCATCAAAAAAAAAAAATAATAGACATAGTGACTTCTGAATTCAAAACTTTTGTTACTGGAGGTCAGCTAATCAATGTTTTCCTAAAACACTCGGTCTTTAAAACATAACTCAGTACATGCAGTAATTTAAAATCTTGAGCATTGGGGATGGGTAAAAAAAAATGTGTGATCACTTTATGGGAACATTCATGTGGTCTTATTCATAGATGCTTTAAAATAAAACTATCGTTGTACTTTTTAAAATAAAAACAGACACAGAATGGAAAAAGAAATACTAGGGGGAAAAAACATTAAGAACAAGGTCATTTGATTTATGCTTGATTAACTTTAGTATTTACTAGGATATCAATATTAATTAGTATGTGATTTATATTAATCAAAATTAGTTTTGTTGGATTATCAGAATGCAAAACTTATTGTTATATATTTTTCTGCAAATACAATCTAAATGAAATATATTATGGAAGGGAGGAAGGAAGGAAGGAAGGAAGGAAGGAAGGAAGGAAGGAAGGAAGGAAGGAAGGGGAAAAAAAAGGAAGAAATTAATAAGACTTTTGCCAAAGACAGCCTACATGATTCAACTAAGTCAACTTATGCATTGATATCTGTCAGAGTGCTAGCCTCCTCTGTGGTGCACAGAGGTGCACAGGTCCTGGAAACACTAATGTTTATCATAAACTCTCCTAAAGTCAAATTTGGATCTGATGAAGCCAATGGTTATTTAGCATTCTGAAAATCGATCTTCAGTAGAAGTTGCTAGTAATGATTTTTTTTTTTTGCCAGGTAATCATACAAAAACAATTTCAGAAACTGCTGAAGTTTTATTTAATATTCTGTATCATCAAAGTTTTCAAGAAACATCAGTAGCTATCATAATAGTTATTCAGTAACAATATTTGGCTAGAGTTTCATACATTAACAGAATAAAAGCCAACTAATTCCAAGAATTGCTAGTATAAAATTTTTGCTAATAGTTATTTTAGAGGAGAGTAACAATCTAGGGTCTGATAGAGACTATGTCCTAGAGCAACTTCCAGGAAGTTTATTTATCTCCCTGTAGCTTTTGTGGACTTATTTCATTGGCAACAAGGAGATTCTACTGTTTTGCCCAAAACACATGCTCAGGAGTACACACATCCAGGGCGAGGGACCAAAATGAAGAAATGATTCCTTAGCCTTACCTCCTGATGGGGTCTGAAAATTCTTCAGGGATTGGGTGAGTGGGGAGAGTAGGAGTCTAAGATTGCAGGAGGAGGCCCCTTCCATATCTGGGGTAGCTGCAAATTCCCCATCTTTGCTCTCCTGGTTCCCTGCCTGTAAAGAAAACCTTAAAATAAAACAGAACAAGAAGCCCTGCAAAGTTCACCTGGGAGGTGAAGAGAAATGAGGACCTGCTACAGAGAGTGTTCCCCACTCAGCAGGAATCAGTGTCGGGGGGGGGCACCTCACCCACGAGGACCCACTTGGATTTGTAATTCTGCTGCCGACCCCGACTGAAACAATTCATCAGCCTTCTCTCAGGAGGAGGTCTTGGACTATTTAAAACCCAATTCATAGCAAGGATGCTGAGTAAATATTAGTTTTCTTAACTCTTCCTCCTCCTATTGTCAAATCAATGACCTATTTTGCACAGAGGAAGCTGAGCGAGTTGAAACGTACACTGAAACTGGCATTTCAGCTGGGCGAATCCACTTGGGTTTTTGGACTGGTGTCCAGTCGTCCTGTCCTCTGCAAGGTCGGCCAGTGGTTGTGCCTTGACGTGACCTATTCGCTATCACAGAGCCCCATCCACACCATGCCCCATTTGTGCTTGGGTGGATGAAAGCGTGTGGCATTGCAGAGAAAGAGGGCAGAAGAAATTCTCCCAAGATGCACTACATAATCTGCTCCTTCAGACATCTCTCCTCTCTTTGCAACCTGGAATGAAGTATCCGGAAGTGTGGCACAGTTCCTTGACTGTCTGCGAGTGGGAATGGCAGTGGTGAAAATGGCAGCTGGCTTGGGTCCACAGACAGAGGTCATGTACTTCTTCTCATGTGAGAAGAAGCTAGACTGCACCTGTCTGGTGTTAACAGTATGAATATAGATTAAGCTGTACACACACACACACACACACACACACACACACACACACTATTCATCAAGTGTTTGAAAAAGATAGGCAATGTAGCAACAATTCCTGAATCCTCCTTTTGTTTATTTAGTACTTTCGTTCAAAAGGCTAATTAGTTTTTTTTGTTTAAGTTGTAGGAAGAGGGGGCTGAGGTTGACACAGGACCCACAGCATCTTATCTTTGGCTTATATAGTAGGCGGTTAGGATATGCCAGGCACTGTCCTGCCCTCCGTTTCCTATCTCACTGGATTTTCATCACGACCTTGGGCAGTAGGGGGTTAGTATGTCCATTTTACAGATGAAGAAACAAGTGTTGGGAGGATTTAGATGACTGCCCATGGTCCCACACCTATCTATTAGTAGAGCCAACATTCAAACTCAGGCCTGACTCCAAATCTCATACTGAAGATTAAAGCACTACTCATTGGGAAATGGCGCACATGTGGTGTTCACGGAGGTGCCCGTTTCCCTTCAACAGAAACCGCTGCGGGGATGGGCAGCCGCTGTACGTCTGCGTGCACCATGGTTTTCCTCTGAGACCAGAGTTCTCTGGGGCTGAGCACGGTGGGGTACCAGCATCGGCCCATTCCTACCAGACCCAGGATTGCCTCTAAAACTCTAAAGCTACTCTCCAATGTGGTGGCCATTAGCCACATGTGGCTATGGAGCACTCGAAACGTGGGTAGTGTCACTGAAGAACTGAATGTTTATTTTTATTTCATCTTATTTAATTTAAATCTAAGTAGCCCCAAGAGGCTCTCAGCTACCACGCTGGGCAGCACAAACACAGAACGTTTCTGCTATTGCAGAAAGTTCCTGTTGATCTGCACTGTCCTAAAAGGACAACTCTCGCTTAGGGAGATCATCAGGGTGAACTCCGTGCAGATCCAAAAGGCAGGTAAAAAAAAGATTTACCTCAGAGGCACTTCCTTTTGAGGCAGTTGTCTCAAAAGGAGCTGTGGATGGAAGAAGAGCTCGGGTGATCCATCAGGAAGGTGGGCGGAGAGCAGATAGGTGGGGGACGTGGACCTCAGATGCCTCTGAGACACCCCACCCTCTTGGGGCTGGACCCACAGCTGGGGGAAAAGTGGTGCTGCAGACAGGGGAGAGGAGCAATTCCAGGCCAGAATGGGACTCAGGGGACAGGATTTATGTTGCTATTGAGTGCCTTGGAACACTGGGGCCCAAAGGAGCAAAGGTCTGAGAAGAACGGAGTCTTACAGAGTAGTGCCCAGTAGGACATTATTTACAGTTGTCTCCTCTTCAGTTTCTCCTTGATTATCTGACTCTGATTCCCTTACTGAAACAACAACAACAACAACAGCAACAACAACAACAACTTACTCTCCCTCCTTTTCTTTTGCCCTCCGGTCACCAGAAAAAATATATATATAACTGCAATAAATATTTTATTTCTTCCATGTATTAGACTTTTATGTTCATTGTTCTTCACACAGATTAATTGGACGTTAGAATTTTTCTTTCTCGAGAAGAGCTAACTGCTCTTTTTAACGTGTATTATGGCCCTCAGTTAACATTCCTTTATAGGGTCACTGGGTCAAGGGCAAGGGCAGGCTACACCTTTTTACCTTCATCAGAGGTATTTTCATAGGAAAATATAGGCTAACATTAGCTTTCTTGTATAAAATAAAAATACAGGGGCGCCTGGGTGGCTCAGTCGGTTGAGTGTCCGACTTCGGCTCAGGTCATGATCTCGCGGTTTGTGAGTTCGAGCCCCACATCGGGCCCTGTGCTGACAGCTCAGAGCCTGGAGCCTGCTTCGGATTCTGTGTCTCGCTCCTTCTCTGTCCCTCCCCTACTCACGCTCTGTCTCTCTCTGTCTCAAAAATAAAACATTAAAAATAATTTAAAAATAAATAAATAAATAAATAAATAAATAAATAAATAAATAAATAAAATAAAAATACAACTCTAGTGAAAATAAAATATATTTATAAAATATGCATATAAAATTTCACTTATTGAAGAGCTATCATCAAGGCAAAGATCTTTCCTTTTTTTTTAAATTTTTTATAATGTTTACTTATTTGAGAGAGAGAGAGAGACAGAGACAGAGCATGAGCAGGGGAGGGGCAGAGAAAGAGGGAGACACAGAATCCGAAGCAGGCTCCAGGCTCGGAGCTGTCAGCACACAGCCCGATGCGGGGCTCGAACCCACAGACCACGAGATCATGACTTACGCTGAAGTTGGAAACTCAACCAACTGAGCCACCCAGGCGCTCCAGCCAAGGTCTTTTCTTAAAACAATCAACTTCGGGAGCTACTTGCAAATTAGGGTCTGTTTTCTTCTTTACCGTAGCCTGAATGGATACCCAAGCCGTGAGACAGGAAAATAAAAGATTCCTATTGACAGTTTTAAGCTCCGTAGTCGCAATCACCAGATACGCCCTTATTAATGGGCTCTATGAATTCTTTTTCAGAATGCGTGCAATTAATCAGTTCATCTGGAAAGGCAATTGGGGTATATACGACTTGAAAACACAGACTTCAGAAACACAGATGTTCTACTGAATCCTCACTTGCATACTCTCAGCTAAATTCAACCTCTGAGCTTTAAAAAGATTTTCTAAACTGTTAAGGACAAAAATAAATAAATAAAAATAAATGACATTATACATTCACATCTGGCTGTGTCACCATTTAGGGCATGCTATCACAAGCATTAAACATCTGGGCAGGGGAACAGGATCTATTTGGGAGCCCTTGGCTACCATGACAACTGAAGTGCATGGTCTCTCAAACTGTTCAGTCTCTGCTCATCTCCTTTTGACACGACTGCAGTCGCCTAGAGTAGGCACCATTGTAAAACACCAGTCAACATGGTAAGTACTATTTATGCGCAGAAGGTAAGCTCCTAGGGGATGCTTCTCTTGCTTCTGCACGACTTTAATACTAGGGATAAGACAAATCCCTTCTATTTGCGCAATGCGGTTAAAATAATTCGGATTTTATGGCTTTTATGCATGGAAGTCTTCTATTTCTGCATTAAGATATCGCTCCTAGTGAAAACGTCTTAATGAAAATGGTGAAAATTTGCCACCAAATTTGCCGGCTCTTGTTTTCGGCCTCATGGGTTTGTGAGTTCAAGCCCTGCAGTGGACTCCAAGCTGACCACAAAGCTTGCTTGGAATTCTCTCTCTCCCTCTTTCCCTCCCTCTCTCCCTGTCCTTTCCCCGCTTGCTTGGCTAGCTCTCACATGTTCACGCGCACACTCTCTCTCTCTCTCTCAAAATAAATAAACTTAAAAAAAATATCTGTTAAACTTAGTGTTATTATTTAGACTTCACAGTTTTGGAAACCAGACTATAGAGAAAGGTACAACATTCAGTCAACAAATATTTACAGAGTATTCTGTGGCAGGCTCTGTGTTACGCACTAGGAATATAATGGTATGAAGGCTTAGATCGTATCCCTACCTTCAGGGGGCTTGTCATCCATGGGCAAGACTTGGCCTTATCCAAAGGAAAACAAATAGCTAGGGAGGGACACAGGCAGAAACAGAATCTGAGTCTGACCTCGAAACAAAGCACAAAACCTCGGGTCTGACGGACTTCTGTACTGGGAGCATTGGGAGTCCTCTTTGACTCACCTCTTCCCGTCCCACGATACATCCCATCAGCCAGCAAATCATGTTGTTACTAGCACACAGTTAACTCCAGGATGTGACCGCATCTAACCACCCTGGTCTAAACCACAACCATCCCTCACCTGGGCTATTACACGAGCTCCTAAAGACTCTCCCAGTGTCTGGCCCTCATTCCATTTATTCTCGAGACAGCAGCTGCCTGGGTCTTGCTACCCTGTGCAGTCACGCCGCATCACCTTTCGAGTCGAGACCCACTCAGGTCTCACGTGGCGTCAGAGAAAGAGCAAATCCTTACGGTGCGCCGCAGGCCTGACTCAGGGTGGGTCCCGATCACTTCATCTCCTGCCCCCTCACTAGCCCTGCTCACTCTTGTCTGGACGCATGGGCCTCAGTGCTTCCCCTTCCAACGTGGCCGGTTGCCTTCTCACTTCATGACCTCATTTCCCTCTGCCTGGAACCCGCTTTCCTAGGTATTTGCAAGTTTGCTCCCTCACTTCCTCTGGCCCCGACCCAAGTACTCCGATCTCCGCAAGGCTCCGTCTGATCACCGTATTTATGATCGCAGCCCTCCCTAACATTCCCTATTGTCCCTTCCCTGCTTTATTATCCTCTGAAGTACATATCACATCTGACACGTTACATAGTCTATTTATTTATTCTGTATATTGGCTACCTCTCCCAGCTCTTCCTAGCTCCAGATAGTCTCAAATTAGACACTGATAATTAGGCCATCCTTCCCCCTGGGAGCCAAATGACTAGTATAGCGTTCTCTTCTTAAAAATATATGCCCCCCCCCCCAAAAAAAACTTCATGAAGCAGAGATTTTGTCTACTTTGCTCAGTGCTTTCTCCACATGACCTGTAGTGCTCGGCACGTTGCAGGAGCTAAAAATTTGTTGAATGAATTAATATTTTACTGTATCTCCTATACTCAAGCAGATTGAAAGAGCACCAAAACCCCAAAACACTATTTTCAGAACTGCTAAAAACACATTTGTGGGTGAAAAAAGCCTGGCCATGTCCCTGAGCCTGCTGCATCCACTCCACCCGCACGGTTCATGAGCAGAAGATACAGGCATTGCCAGGGAACCTTCATCTCTGGAAAGACTTCCAACGGACAAAAGGCAAACGGTAAACTGCAAAAAAGCATGATGCAGTTGTTTTTCATTTTTATTGTAACTTGTTCAAACAAGTTGTTAAGCTGCAGGTGACATGGTGTGCTATGTATAAAATTGGAGGAAAAGGCTTGAGCCCCTTTAAAACACACTATTGGGGCGCCTGGGTGGCGCAGTCGGTTGAGCGTCCGACTTCAGCCAGGTCACGATCTCGCGGTCCGTGAGTTCGAGCCCCGCGTCGGGCTCTGGGCTGATGGCTCGGAGCCTGGAGCCTGTTTCCGATTCTGTGTCTCCCTCTCTCTCTGCCCCTCCCCCGTTCATGCCCTGTCTGTCTCTGGCCCAAAAATAAATAAACATTGAAAAAAAAGATTAAAAATAAATAAATAAAAAATAAAACACACTATTTAGAATGTGAAACTGTTGGGGCGCCTGGGTGGCGCAGTCGGTTAAGCGTCCGACTTCAGCCAGGTCACGATCTCGCGGTCCGTGAGTTCGAGCCCCGCGTAGGGCTCTGGGCTGATGGCTCAGAGCCTGGAGCCTGTTTCCGATTCTGTGTCTCCCTCTCTCTCTGCCCCTCCCCCGTTCATGCTCTGTCTCTCTCTGTCCCAAAAATAAATAAACGTTGAAAAAAAAATTAAAAAAAAAACGTGAAACTGTTTTGTTTGTTTAGGGTTCTAGGAGTAGTTCAATAGGAATTCGGATAGAAACCCCAAGCTGACAAGGAGCTATAGAAGAAAAATGCTTTTCTCTCTCTTACACCAAGGATAGCTCTGTGGTAAGTAAAAACACTGCTATTAGAAAGGGAACACTGTGCTAACCCACTCAAAAGTGTTAGTAGGATCTTAGCTAGGTTTAAGTGTAAATACTCGAGTGTTGGTGAGCTTACTGAATGCCAGGGAGGCGGGCAGATTTCTGTTGTGACTATGGGACAGTTTGTAACAAGGATAATAAAGTCAAGGTATTGGACCAACTGTGCAAAGTTCCCCTCTTATAAAAAAAAAAGACACCTCTTTTTCCTTATCTTGGAGTTATCAATATATTCTAAATAATCTGTAACTATATATAACTTATTAGTAAAATGTTCTTTATGATCTTCCTTACCAATATTGCTGGTAATAAGTTAATATATCCTCTGGTCACAGAGGGGACTAATGTGTGTATAGCGCTTTAAAATCCCTCAAACCCACCAAACATACTCTTTCATATGATCTGACCAATAATTCTGTAGGGAAGATCATAACTTTGTGCTTGCCACCAGCGAGAGCAAATGTGGTCACGGACATCCTAGTTCACCGACTCAAAAACCTACTGCTCTTGGGGCACCCGCAGGGCTCGGTTGGTTAAGTGTCTGACTCAGCTCAGTCACAATCTCACAGTTCACGAGTTTGAGCCCCACATTGGGCTCTCTCCTGTCAGTCCAGAGCTTGCTTCAAATCCTCTGTCCCTCTCTCTCTCTGCCCCCCCATAATAAGCAAACAAACAAACAAACAAACAAAAACCCTACTGCTCTTTCTACCATGTGATGTAGATTCTCATGAAGGATAATCTGGTCTCTTCAAGGATGCATGTTAGGCTTGGGTAGAAATTCAGGTAGAGGCGTCTTATAAAAGATCTGCAGTCCTCACCCCTAACTTTGATCTGGCTAAATCCCACCTTGAGCTTAGGGTACTGCATGGGCTTAAGGCCAGCAGCTTCTAAGTCACTGAGCTGAGAACCCCGTAGGCAAAGGCAAGACTAGGAGAGCCTCTGCCTGGCACCTCTGATGCAGAAAGGTAGAGAATAACTCCTTCGTGCGACCCCACCATTACAATATCTTCCTCTGTTCAATGTTCCTGAAAAACTTCATAGAAACATATCCTTTTCATTACCAAAGACACTTCTATAACTGAGTCCTTAATTCAGTACATGAAAACATCATCTTATTTTGAGGGTTGAGAATGGGTAGGAGTATGGTTAGAACGATATACCATTTCTGGTTGAGTACCCTGATAATAGGAATACTGGATTTTAAATAATGCATTTTTTTTCCTACAAAACTTAAATTATTTCTATTCTATTCAGTGTCACAAATATTTTACCTTCTATGTGAAAAACATTGTGCTAGGTGTCGAAGGATAGAAAGATGAAAAAGAGATTATTTCTTACCTCCAGGAATCATCAGTCTAATGAAAAGAATCGAAATCTTTCTAGAATACATTTTACTTGTATCTACCTTCTTTAAAAGGGCATACAGAATATTTCTTTGGTGACTTAGGGTCATCATTAGGAACATCAGCCATTGTCCTGGGCCACATGACAGGCACAGTGGTAGTTAGAAAACAATGAGGCATAGAAACTAAGGGCTACTGATCACAGAAGTTAACCAAGAACTTGCCTTCTGCCTTCTTGAATTGGGTAGATGTACAGATGGGTGGATGGACAGGTAGATGGATGGACAGAACAACAGACACATAGACAGAAATACCCCTGATGTCAATCGACTTCCTTATCTTTTCCTGTTTTTCCCATCTATGTGTGAACTAAAGTCCTGCTGTTATGGCAAATGTGCTTTGGGCAAGTATCAAACTGCCTTTAGCAGCCACTGAGGCACAGGTGGCCTACAACCCAGCATCCTCAGAGTCTTCAAAACTGGCTCATTATTCCTTCTTGTCGGGCCTCTTCTCTGTCCCTACTGTCGGTTCCCCACCTCCCTTTATCCCTGGAATTTCCACAAGGTTTGCAACCACCCCTTCTAATCTGTGCCCGGTACTCGGCTATGCAACACTCTCGGTTCTCCTCAACCTACAACGGGCACTGCGTGCCCAGCAGAGTGCTGTCACAGAGCGGGCACTCAGGAAATGCAAGCGCCTAGTTCCCATTCACGGGCCAGTCTTTGATCTTTCACGGTGCCCAGTCTCTTTGTCTTTCATACGGTCAGGTTGATACGTACAGATACTGCTCCTCTTAGGGCTCAGCAAAGCACGTGGTCACCATCCCTCGCTGTGTATTTGTGCACATCTGTGAACAAAGTTTTCTTTTTTTCTTTAACCCTTGAGTAAGACACTCACTATGCTTGCAATAACTCATTTGTGGCTGAACAGTTTGACAGCCTAAAAGGGCCTTATTATTTTCATAAATTTCCTCCACCCAGTGGTTCTAATTTAATAAAAGAGTCACTTCTGCGTTATTTATATTTTTATAAATAGTTTGCATTTCCATTATAATGAATGCACACTGGGTTTTAGTTACGTTAGTGTGGCTGTGCAATTCACTTTCTAGAAGCAGCATCGCCACCCTTCCAATGCTGCTGCTTCTCATCTAATGATGACAAACCTCTAGAGGACATGAGAGCCTAAGGTTCACATCTAAAAGGCAAAGCGATCACAAAGCAGGATTATTTCTACCCGTATAACTCTATACTTGCATCTGGAAAAAAAAAAAAGCTCTTATTTATAACATAAACCACATCATGGAATCCTTCTATTTTCATCTCTTTGCAGGCTCCCATTAAAGCTAACACACATAATAGCATTAAAAAGTGATAGCTATTGCATTATTATGGATTAATGTAAGGTGCATTGACACAAATACTAAAAATGACCATTACAAACACAGTAAAGCATTACTCCATCACACTCTTAGGGACTTCATTTCTGTAAGATTTTTCCTATCTCCTGTTCATCCAGGGTAGAGCCAGAAAAATTAGAGTCTCTGGCTCAAACATATCTTTACTAACAGGATTGTTTTCTCAGGAATTAACTTTCTATGACGCCCCTAGTTTTGAAATTTTACACCCTCTGATAAGTACATGAAAATCCCAGCATTTCACTTTGACCCACTTCAAATTTACATGGCAGAGCTCCAAATGCTGAGAACTGCATAGTGCCCATTCTTAGCACATGATATCAACCATCTGCCCTGGCATCAGGACAGAGTCCAGATATTTCTCCCATGTGATATTATAAAGGCAATGTGCTCTTGACATTTATGTAATTTTTTCTGGTGAAATTTGCAGGTGATAGATGGATTCTAGCTTTCTCAAACTGGGACCTACCTCACATGCACGTGAGTACTTTTCTTGTGCTGTATATCAACTGTGTGTGTGTGTGTGTGTGTGTGTGTGTGTGTGGGTGGGTGGTGAGCCATTTAACAGAGACTGAATCATGTGAGTGCCCCCAGAAAAGCTAAAGATTCAGTAACGATTCAAACTGTTATTTTTTAAGTTTTTACCAAACATTTATTAAGTGGAACTGGAGGAAAGTTATTTTGTATTAACAAAAGTGTGTATCTATTTATGGTGACTTAACAGAGTTATTAGTTCACCTACGTGAATGAACATATCACTTTCACATGCTTCAACCTCTTTCATTTCACAACTATTTGGTATCTCATTACTGGACAGAATTAGTTACTTATACTCCCCCGGGGAAGTGATAACTTACACAGATACAGTTACAAAGTTAAAAAATGGATTTCAAAGTTCTTTTGTTTGTTTACTTTCACACTGTCTTTTTTTTTTTTTTGTCAAAACATTTTCCAGTTTTCTGTGGTCCTTTTTTCTGTTCAGTTTTCTTTTATGATTTACCAAACAAAATCCTCAGAAATAGAGATTCAAAATAAATGTACAGTATTGTGACTGTAATTAATAATACTGTAATATATATTTGGAAGTAGCTAAGAGAGTATTTCTTAAAAGTTTTCACCACAAGAAAAAAAGTTTGTAACGTGTATGGTAATGGATGATAACCAGACTTATTATGGTAATTGTTTTCCAATATATATATACATATCGAATCACTAAGTTGTATTCCTGAAACTCATGTAATGTTGTATGCCAATCATATGTCAATAAAATAAATACATTTAAAAAAAGAAACCACTCATTTCCAGTAAACGGACCTATATAAACTACTACTCGGTTTAAGAATTTCAAGTATGAACTGCCAAATTCAAGCGATTCTAAGTCAGGGTAGTGGTGTGGCTTGCCGTAACACTATGCAAAATATTCAATAGAGAAGTTCCTCAGTGCCAAGAATTTTTTGTTATTGTTAGGAAAATATTCATCAGGGATAGTTCAACAATGACAACAATTCTTATTGGTATCTCGTGCCCACCCCTGTGAGGGAGCTGGAACAAATATCGTATTATCAATCGCCTAAGTGTTACATGTGGAAACCTGAGTTAGCAGGTGCCATATTTGCCATTGATACTAAGGATACTCCACTGGCATACGGTGGTGCCCGGGGAAGCTGCCATTCCTTAACCCAGCTCTGTCCACCCAGACATGCACGTGCATCCACCAATCCATCAGCGAGGCATCAAGAATTACCATACTTAAGAAGAGTAATCCTTCAGTCTAAGTGTTTAAATGCACGATGCTAAACGTACACTGAAGGATTTGAAGCAAGGAACGTGCAACTATGACTCAGTCACACATCTGGTTCAGCCCTGTCCGGATGTCGGAATGCATCAGTCATTTTGGATTTATTCATAATGAAAGAAATCAAGTCACAACCCATGTGGTCTCAAAGGTCTACTTAGATGATGATGAAGACCTATGATACTCCCTGAAGTATGGCAGACTTTCCAAGCTTATTAAGAATATACGTTTCTGACATTTTAAATATCTTAAGTCAGTGATTTTAGCCCCTTGGGCAAAACAGTGTTGCAGCATGTAATTCAGGTTATTTCCACAGAGCCAGTTCAATCTCAAATCATCATTTCTAATGCATGCTTAGCAATGCTACTTGTGTGAAGTCACTTTGCACAGCAGTGCCAGCAACCACACAGTGTGACTTCACCGATTTCTTTGTACCAAGTGCACAAAACAAGTAAACCTCTCAGCAGTTGGGAGCTTTGGCCAGAGGCCTGGGCTTGCCCCTGGGGGGGTACCTCGTTCTTCTTCATGAATTCCAGCAGAGTCATCTTGCTTCTCAGCCTCACGCACTGGCCTCGTAAACGGATTCCTTAAATGATCCCCAAGATTCTGATGTCACATTCGGAGGGGACGCTTGCTTTTCTTTTTTGCCAATTCTGCCATTTTTTAAGTCATTCCTATCCAGTCAATCACTGTCAAGAGCCATCAATGAGTGTTAATGCTCTGTTATTAAAGAATTCTTGGTAACTTGTTTCATAGGGAGAGTTGGCCAAGGGCGACCATGGGAAGGCAAGACGAAGAAAACCCATTTCAACTACTCCAAGTTGATTTCTGTGAAACACAGAGAATCGACTGATGTCCCATGCAGGCTCATTTTGAGTAAAGTGGTGCGTATTACAGCCAGAAGGGCAAATGAAGTAAATCTCACAGTGAGCAAACCAGAAAATGTTAGTGGTGCCTGGGTGGCTCAGTTGGTTGAGCATCCAACATCAGCTCAGGTCATGATCTCGTGGTTCATAAGTTCAAGCCCCGCCTCAGGTTCTGTGCTGAGAGCTCAGAGCCTGGAGCCTGCTTCAGATTCTGTGTCTCCCTTTCTGCCCCTTCCCTGCTCTCTCTCTCCCCAACTCTCTTTCTCTCAACAATAAATAAACATTAATTTTTTTTTAAAAAAAAAAGCAGTAGTAGAAAATGTTAGAAATGAAAATACAGATGTAATGCAATGGATTACACTCATACTCTTGTAAGTTACTAGTATGAGAGTATGAGAGTATTATATTTAAGGCGTATCGCCCCACACCTGTTAGGAGGGCCATTATAAAACCAAACAAACAGAAGATAGTGAGTGTTACTATAAATGATTGTAAAATGGTGCATCTTCTGAAAAAAACATGATGGAGGTTCCTCAAAAGATTAAAAATAGAACTACCATTTGAGACCAAACAATTCCATTTCTCGGTATGCATCCAGAACAACTGAAATCAGGATCTCAGAGAGACATCTGCACACCCGTATTCACAGCGGCATTACTCACAATAGCCAAAAGGTAAAAACAACTATACTTCTAGCCACAGATGAATGAACAGAGAAAATGTGGTGTATACATTCAAGGGAATGTTACCAAGCCATAAAAAAGGAAATCCTGAATCACGCTACGACACGGATAAAACCCGAGGACATAATGCTGAGTGAAATGAACCACTCACAGAAAGACAAATACTCCATGATTCCACTTATATGAGGTATCTACAGTAGTCCAACTCGAAGAAACTTTTGGTGTTTTATATATATATAACCAATATATATATATATATATATATATATATATATATATATATATATATATATACATAAACAATAGTCAAAAATACATGGATCAGCTCTCTCCTAGGGATGCACAAATATCAAAACCAGGAGCAACAGGGCACCTTATGCTTTTCTTAGTTTACCCTGAGGGTAACAAGCCCTATCTCTATGATCACTGGAGTAGTGTTCACCGGAAAGCAGCCTGTTCAGAGCCCTATGCCCCCGCACTGCCCCACCGAGCATTTGCACTTAGCTTCACAGCACAGCGAGTGCAATGTCAAAATCACTACGGAAAGACTCTTTACCTTGGTGCGAGGAACCTGGGAAACACTGGACACGGTCAGCTCCTGAGGACAGTTCCCAGAAGAGGCCACAGGTCACAGGTGGGGCGGGCTGCCGGCTGGAACGCCTGTCGCTACCCACAGCATGCCCTAAACCCTGAAACGGAAGAAACCACGTGCGTGTGACCAGGGTGGAACAATTCTGAGTCGTCTCTTTTTGTAGGTTCTTAAATTCCTGCAGGAACATCGCACTTACTGCTTCACCCGTGCTTCTGAAGGCAGGCTGGAAATGGAAGCTGTCTGCCTGTCTCATGTACTCATAAACACTTCCTCAAAGCAGTGTGGTTTCTTCCTCGGCACCTGTGCTCACTTTCTGGCTCTTATTCCTCCACTCGCTCACTGTCCTCGCTTGTGTCACTTGCTTCAAGCAATCCAGGTCCTACATTTAGATTCATGGCTACGTATCCATCAGCTGTACCTAGGAACCACTAGACTGGCACATTCCCCTGCACCTTATATGTGGAGGGCAGCTTCTGAGGAGGGGATGCTGGGGACAGGATAGCAGGTGTGGAGCCTCGCTATACGTTTGCCAAGTATGGTCTGCAGAACAGCAATGGAGCCATCACATGGAGCATGCTAAACAAGCAGGATGCTAGACCCTACTCCAGAACTACTGAATCAGAGCCTGCATTTAACAAGATCCCCGCATGAACTGAATGTCGAATGGACATTACAGTTTGAGAAGCTCTGGTGTAAAATCTGAATATATTTGGAGCCAGATTTTAGAATTCGGGGGGGGGGGGTATCGTTTCCGTAAGTGCAAGGCTACTTCTAGAATAAGAAAATAACTACTATTAATCAAATATTTATTTGTGGGATGCATTACTTACTTTCTTTGAAATAAGAGGAATAAATAAATCCAATTATTTTACGGATAGGACCTTAAAGCCTCATCAATAAGTTTAATAACCTTCCACAATGAGACTTAAATACATACTCTTTTTCTTTGTATTTTAATGAATCTTTTCATAAGGCATAGTTAAATCGTATTAGTAACAAATAGGTGTGTTATCGTAATTTAATAATACTGAGAAACAATTCCCCCCCAAAGGGAAACAGGGCATAAACAGGTGAATTTTACATGAAGTAAAAGGAATCTAAGTGCTAGAACCCTCCATTTCCACAAGCCCTTACAGGGACCAGCAACTAACATGCTATTAAAGTCTTTGTTCTTTTTCTTAAAGGCAGACTCAAAAACTATATAACTTTGAACCTCCATAAAACCCGGAACCATCCCTGGCCTAATTAATTATGAAAACCATTTTTAACTTTGGAATATACCACTTTTTAGTTTCTTTCAATATACTAGAAAGTACCTCAAATTATATCACGATCATAGAGTCTACAAATGAAAATAACTATTGAAGGAGGACCTGGAAATAATTCTGCTCATAGGTAAGAGAAGTTGTTTGTAATAAAAAGATTGATATCTTTCAAAGTTATCATGTAACACCATTAAACTAAACAAATACATGGTTTATTCATATTTTTCTTCTGCTCTTCTTTTTCTCCCAAATTAACTAAAAAACCTGAATATTGCTGCGGGAAGGGGAATAACTAAAAGAAATACACAAAAATGCTTTCTGGGCATTTTTGTTTACTTCCGCTTTATTATTTTCTTCAAGTATTACAAAGTCATATCTACTTGTGTTTGCTTGCATGTTTTAGAAAATACAAAAGGTAAAACAAAAAAGTTTTAAAAAATACACAGAAAAAAATGAGATAAATTCTGCTAACACTTTAGTGTCTCAAACTATTTAGATATAGATATTTTTAATGTGATTTTGAGTGTGTATATTTGTGTGTATTTGTGTTGACATGAGTCGAAGAGTTCTGAAAATTGCTATTTCATCCACCAAACTCCTCATATAGTTTTCCAGAGAAAGAAAAACAGCCTTGCCTTTTATATTTGGCTACAATGTATTTCTTAGGTATCATTATCAGTTAAATGATCTCTCAATGTTGGGAACTTTGTTTCTGATGTTTCATTTTTATAAATAAAGCTATTGTGGAAATGGCTATAGATGTTTCCTCTTATATTTTTCTCATTCCATCCTTAGGATAAATACCTTTAATAGAAATTGTTAAATACTACTTTGAAACAGATTACCAGTTTGCTTTCTGAAAAGTTTTATCATTTACAGCAACATCAAAAGATTTCATTAAGAAAAAAAGTATCTGCCATGAAAGTCAAAAAATGTGTTTTTGTTTTTAAAACTGCTTTATTAAAGTAAAATATGGGGGTGCCTGGGTGGCTCTGTTAGCTAAGCATCCAACTGTTGATTTCAGCGCCAGTTGTGATCTTACGGTGAGTGAGTTCAAGCCCCACATCAGGCTCTGTGCTGATGGTGCACAGCCTGCTTGGGATTCTCTCTCTCCTTCTTTCTCTGCCCTTCCCCCTGTGCGCGCTCTCTCTCTCTCTCTCTCTCTCTCTCTCTCTCTCTCTCTCTCTCTCAAAAATAAACTTTAAAAAATAAAGTAAAGTATGCATACAGAATAGTGTACAACTTAATGAGCTATCACAAAGCAAACACACCCTTGTACTCCCAACCAAGGTATGGAATATTAGCGGCATGAAAGCCGCCTCATGTCCCTGCTAGATGCACAAAATTCATCCATGCTGCTCATTTTATCTACAGTTCACTCACTTTTGTTGGTGGGTAATAGTTAATTATGCAAATATACCACAATTTGCCATTCTCTTGTTGAGACGCACTACATCATTTACCGTAGTTTATATATTTGGGCGCTGCTGTTTTGGTCATACAAAAAAGTAAACTTTTAAGTAAACTTACATGTATTTAACATATATATTAAACCCATCAATCTTTTTCTTTTGTTATTACATTATTGGTGCTATCCTTTAAAAATCTTTTCCTCGGGGTGCCTGGGTGGCTCAGTCGGTTGAGCCTCCGACTTCGGCTCAGGTCATGATTTTGTGGTGCATGGGTTCGAGCCCCATGTTGGGTTCTGTGCTGACAGCTCAGAGCCTGGATCCTGCTTCAAGTTCTGTGTCTCCCTCTTTCTCTCTGCCCCTCATCCACTCATGCTCTCTCTCTCTCTCTCTCTCTCAAGAATGAATAAACATTAAAAAAAGATTTTTTAAAACTTTTCCTACCATAGGATTATGAAATGTTTACCTACATTTTCCTCTAATACTTTTTTCACTGTTTGTATCTTCACTTCACTTGGAATTTACTTGGATGTAAAGAGTTAAGTAGTTGTATGTCTGTTCATCTTCCCTCAATGGGTAGGCAATTTTCCCAAGAGCTTTTATGAAATAACCCATCTTTTCCCCCTGCTGTCATAAAATGCTTCCTTTATTATATACTAAATTCCCAAATATATACTTGAGTCTCTTTCTGGATGTTCTCTTGTGTTTTTAAAACATGCTAATATATTCTTCAATTGGTCATATAAGTACAAAGTATAAAATTCAAGAGGAAAAACAGAGCGTATAAAGATAGTAAATAAGGCTTCTTTCACACCTGCCCACCAGACACATAGCTACTCTTCTCAAGTTCGACCATGGCTTTGAGTCATTTGTCTACCATTCCAAAAGTAATCTGTGCCTATAAAAAAAAGTAAATATACACTCCTGGGTATATTAACATGTCTTTAAAATAGCATACCAAAGCACAGTTCTAGAGTTTGCATTTTCATATAAATCAATTCATCCGTGCTATCTCATCCTTTGTAATATCTGCATTATATGAATTTATTTAAAACCTATGCCTCCTGATGAACTGAAACACTGTGTGTCATCTTTTGCTATTATCGGTAAACCTGAAATGAGTATCTGTGGGTAAATCTCAGAAGTACAACTCAGGATTGAAGTATATATGTATTTTTTAAACTACACATTTTGGGGCGCCTGGGTGGCGCAGTCGGTTAAGCGTCCGACTTCAGCCAGGTCACGATCTCACGGTCCGTGAGTTCGAGCCCCGCGTCCGGCTCTGGGCTGATGGCCCGGAGCCTGGAGCCTGTTTCCGATTCTGTGTCTCCCTCTCTCTCTGCCCCTCCCCCGTTCATGCTCTGTCTCTCTCTGTCCCAAAAATAAATAAACGTTGAAAAAAATTTTAAAAAAATAAACTACACACTTTGCAGGGTGCCTGGGTGTCTCAGTTGGTTAAGCATATGACTCTTGATTTCAGCTCAGGTCATGATCTCACGGTTTGTGAGATCTCATGGTTTGTCCCTTGTTGGGCTCTGCAGTGACAGCACGGAGCCTGCTTGTGATTCTCTACCTACCTCTCTCTCTCTCTCTCTCTGTCTCTGGCCCTCCCCTGCTCTCTTTCTCAAAATAAAATAAATAAACATCAAAAAAACTATTTATTTTGAAATAATTACAGATATATGCTGTTGTAAGAAATAACACAGATATGCCCTGTGTCACTCACCTAGTTTCCCCCAAGTGGTACCATTTTACAAAACTACAGTACATTATTACAACCAAGATATTGACTCTGATACAGCTGACATACCGAATATTTCCATCACAAGAATCCTTCATGCCCTTGTGTAGCCATACCCACTTATCTCTTTCCCCTATCCCCTTCTTAACCCCTGGGAACCCACCAGTCTATTCTCCATTCCTATAATCTTGTCATGTAAAGAATGTTACATAAATGGAATCCTGCAGAATGTAACTTGTTGGGATTGGCATTTTTCACTCGGCATAATGCTCTGGGGATTCATCAAGGTTGTTGCCTGTATCGACAGTTCATTTCTTTTTATTGCTGAGTACTATTCCATGGTATGGACGTATTATAGTTTGTTTAACTATACACTGAAGGACATTTGGGCTGCTTCCAAGTTTTTGGCTATTACAGATAAACATGCGATAAACATTTATGTACAGGTTTTTGTGATCATAAATCTTCATTTTTCTGGGATAAATGGCCAGTAATTCAATTCACGGTTTGAACGGCAGTTGCGGGCTTCGTTGTTTAAGAAATGGCCAGATTGTTTTCCCAAAGTGGCTGTGCCATTTTACATTCCTACCAGCAATGTGTAAGTGGCTCAGTTTCCCTGCGTCTTTGGCAGCATCCGATGTTGCCACTAGTTTTTATTTTAGCTATTCTGATAGGTTTATAGTAAGATGTCATCGAGATTCTCATTTGCATTTCCAAAAGGACTAACGATGTCCAACATCTTTTCACATACTTATTGACCATCTACGTACACTCTTTGGTAAAATGTCTCTTCGTGTATTTTTCCCATTTTCTAGTTGGATTCTTTTTTTGTTATTGATTTCTTAGAGTTCTTTATATATTCTATGGGACTAGACTTTTCTAAGTGGTTTGCAAATATTTCCCCGGTCTGTAGCTTCTATTTTCATCTCTCAACACTCTTTCAAAGTAAAAAAAAAAAAAAAAAAAAGCTAATAATTAAGTCCATTTGATTGATCTTTCTATGAATCGTGTTTTTGTTGCCAAGTCTAAGAACTCTTTGTCTATTCCTAAATCCTCCAAATTTTCTGTTTTATTCTAACACTTTTATAGTTTGAAGTCCATGGCCCATTTTGAGTTAATTTTTACATAATGCATGAGACTGAAATTGAGGTCCATCTTTTCCGTATAAATGTCCAATTGCTCCAGCACGATTTGTTAAAAGGGCGTCTGTCTCCATTGAAACGCATTTGAACCTCTGTCAAAAGTCAGTTGTGCACATTTGTGTGGATCTTCATCTGGGTTCTCTGTCCTCTTCCACCAATCCATCTATCCCTCCACCAATACTACAGTCTTGATTATAGCGGCCATAAGAATTGGGTAGACTGATTCCTCCCATTTTGCTTTCTTCCAAATTCATTTTTTAGTTTTTGTTTTTAATATTTTAGTTTAGTTAATAAACAATGCAATATTGGTTTCAGAAGTAGAATTCAGTGATTCATCACTTGCACACAACACCGAGTACTCATCACAAGTGCTCCCCTTAGCTGCCATCACCCATCTAGCCCATCTCCCACCCACCTCCCTCTATGTACCCTCAGTTTTCAAAATTCTTCAACTATTCTAGTCCTTTGCTTTTCCATATAAAAATTAGAATAATATTATCAATATCCACATATGTCTTCCTTGGGATTTTGATAGGAATTACTATCAAAACTTTCATATATCTCCTTCGGGAGAATAGGTATCTTCCACTCCATGAACATGACATGTCTTTCCCTTTATTTAGACCTTTTGTTCTTTCATGTGTACTGTGCAGTTTTCAGCATACAAATCTTGTACATGTTTTGTTAGATTTATAACTAATTATTTCTTTTTTGAGCAATTATCATATTTTAAAATATCTGTGTTAATATGTTCTGATATTTTTATATTGAGCTTATGTTCTGTGACCTTGCTGAACTTGACTTATTAGTTCTGGGATTTATTTTATTTTTTAACAAATTCTTCGATATTTTCTATGTACACAATCATACCATCTACACATAAAGACATTTATATTCCTTCCTTCCTTCCCAGTATCAGTGCCTTTTCCCCTTTTCTTGCCTTACACTGTTACATAAGAGTGCTAAAAGCAGATATTCTTGCCTTGCTCCCAACCTTCAAAAGAAAGCATTAAATCCTTCACCTTTAAGCATGATATCTATAGCATTTTTTGAAGATTACCATATATCAAATTGAATAAATCTCTCCTCGTCCTGATTTTTTATGAAAGTTTCTTGTGAATAGGTGTTGAATTTTGTCAAATGCTTTTTCTGTATCAATTGATATGGTCATGGGTCTCCTCTTCTCTAACCTGTTCATACAGTGGATCACACAGGTTGATTTTCAAATACTGAACCCGCCTTTCATCCATGGAACACACCCCCCTCGGTCATGCTTTATAGTTCTTTTTATATATTGATGAATTTTATTTGCTACTAACTTGTTAAGTATTTTTGCATCTCTTTAAGAGATATTGGTATGTCTTTTTCTTTTTTGTATTGTTTTTGTCTGCTTTTAGTATTAGGGTAATACTAACTTTTTGTAATGAATTGAGAAGACTTTCCTTCTATTTTCTGGAAAAGACTGTGCAGGGTTGGTATTAATTATTTTTTAAGTGTGTAATAGAAATCTCCGGTGAAACCAACTGGACCTGGATATTTCACTTGGGGACGATTTTAAATCATGAATCCCATTTCCTTAATAGTTACAGGGATATTCAAATTGTCTACACTGTATTGGGTGAGTTGTAATAGTCTGTGCTTTTCAAGGAATTGATTTATTCCATCTAAGTTGTCAAATTCATGTGGGTAAAATTGTTCATATTACCTTTATTCTTTTCGATGTCTTGTAGGATCTGCAGTGATACCTGCTGTTTGATTCTGGATATTGGTAATTGGCGTTTTTCTCTTTTCTCAGACTTGCTAGAGGTTTGTCCATTTTATTGATCTTTTCGAAGAACCAGTTCTTCGTTCCACTGATTTTCTCTGTTCTTCTGTTTTCAATTTAATTGACATCTGATTTTATTTTTCTTATTTTCTTTCTTCTGTTTGCTTTGGGCTTACTTTGCTATTCTTTTTCTAGGCTCTTGAGGTGGGAACTTAGATTATTGGTTTAAGACATTTCCTCATGTTTAATAATATGAAATTAGTCCTATACATTTCCCTCTCACAACTGCCTTGGCTACTGCCCACAAATTTTGTTATGTTGTATTTTCAAGTTCATTTAGTTCAATGTATTTTTTTTAATTTCCCTTGACATTTCTTCTTCGACTCATGGATTATCTAGAAACGTGTTTAATTTCAAAGCATTGGATCATATTATCTTTCTATTATTGACTTCTAGTTTAATTTTATTGGTTGGAGTCAGAGAATATACTCTATAGGGTATCAAATCTATTAAAATTTTAAGATTGTTTTATGATGCAGTATGTGGTCTTTCTTGGTATATGTTCATGGGCCTGTGAAAAGAATATATATTTTGTGTTGCTTAGTGGAGTGTTTTATGAATGTTAATTAGATCCTGTTGGTTGATGGTGCTACGAATTATTCCATATCCTCACTAATTTTATGTGTAATTATCTTGTCAGTTGTGGAGAAAGGGGCGTTGAAGTGTTCACCTATAATTATGGATTTGTCCATTTCTCCCTTCAGTCCTATCAGTTTTTACTTCACATATTTTTTGTAGGACTGTTGTTTGGTGTTTTACAGTTAGGATTGCCATGTTTTCTTGGCGGATTGATCCTTTTATCTGTATTGATCCTTTTATCTCTATATAATGTCCATCTCTGTCTCTGGCAATTTCTTTGTCTATATTATCTAATGATATAATCGTGAATTCCTCTGATTAATGTTTGCATAATATATATGTAATCGTATTTTTTTTTAAGATTTTATTTTTAAACAATCTCTACACCCAATATGGGGCTTGAACTCACAACCTGGAGATCAAGAGTCACATGCTCCACCAACTGAGCCAGCCAGGTGATCCTATAATTGTATGATTTTATATATGTTCCTACACTTGTTACTTTCAACGTGCCTATATTGTTATATTTGAAATGAGTTCCTTATAGAGACCATATAGTTGGTTCGTGTTTTTTGTAATCCACCCTGACAATTTATGTCTCTCATTGATGTTTTTAGATTATCTGCATTAATGTAATTATCAATGGGTGAAGGCTTAAGTCTGCCATCTTATTTTTTATTTTCTGTTTTTTCTATTTTCATTTGTTTTTTCTTGTGTTTCAAGTGGATTAGATGACATTGCAGAATTCCATTTTGATGTATCTAGTGTTTTGGAATGTATCTCTTTATTTTTTAAAAAGTTTTTAATGTTTATTTTTGAGGGGGGGTGCACAAGCCAGGGAGGGGCAGAGAGAGAGGAGGACACAGAATCCAAGGCAGGCTCCAGGCTCTGAGCTGTCAGCACAGAGCTGTGGGGCTCAAACTCTCGAGCTGTGAGATCATGACCTGAGCTGAACTCGGATGCTTAACCGACTGAGCCATCCAGGCACCCCCAAATATATCTCTTTAGTATAATTTTTCAGTGGCTGCTCTGGGTATTACATATATACATAATTTGTCTATTGGTGGCATCTTTTTACCAGTTCAAGTGAAGCATAGGAAACTTACCTACCTTTTATGTCCCTTTTCCTTCTCTATTTAAAATATAGTTGTGTTAGATATTTCTTCTACGTTTCTTTAGAAGCTCCATCAAACCATGTTATAATGTTCATTTCAACCACCTACTATAATTTAGAAACCTCACAAGAAGGAAAGTCTAATGTATTTACCCATACTTTTGCTTACCATGTTTTCTTGCCTTGATTTCCTAAAGTCCCCCCCCCCTTTTTTGTTTTTGTTTTGTTTCCCTTCTGTTCAAAGAACGTTCTCAAGCTACTTTGCTGGGGGAAGGTCTGCTAATATCTGGTATATGTGCTGCTGAAGTGAGCACAGGTCTGCTAATATCTGGATCTTATTTAAACCTTCTATTTTAAATGACCTTCTCTGACACTGATCTCAGAGGGGAAAGGAGGATAATACCTCAGTATTGCTCCATTGACACCCAAATGGGAGTTTCTCATTATTGCTGGTTACAGTTATGGGTTCTGTCTCTGAATAAGGTCTCCTAAGACACTGAGCTGGGGTTAGTAGCTTCATTCCCACTGGGCAACGGTGAGTCTCTGCAAGGCCTCTTCTGTCACAATCCAAGCAGGAAGACGGAGGGATGCCTAACTTTTTTTCCAGGTGGAGATGGAAGTCTAGATTCCCCAAGTGATCTCCACTGACACTGCAATGGGAAAAAGGAGCAACTTATTACTGGCCAGTGGGGCTGAAAGTCCAGGCTCCTTTTTTGGTTTCTGACTTCACTTCCCTAGGAGTATTGTTATAGTCTGTAGTGGATAAAAGTCTAGGTTCCCCACTCTGCGTTTCCTGGCATGGGTGGTGGTGGGGCTAGTTTTTTTGTTTTGTCTTGTTTTGTTTTTCTATGATGTTTGGTGGAGTAAAGAGGTTACTGAGTAAAAGTGTTCTATTTTACTGGCTATTCCTTTCCTATCTTTCTGGATAAAAAGAGTAGACTTCCTTGGGATTTCTTTTTTTGTTTGTAGCCATTGGCATCCCGTGTTGCTGGCCTCTTAATTGCTCAGTCTCGGATACATGAAGCCAGAAGAAAATTTAGAGAACTCCCCACTGGATCATTCCTCTGGTCCTGATGTCCTCAACCAGTCTTTCTTCTTGTCTCCACCTTTCAGAACCTTGTGTTTATTCTATGTATAACGTCCATGGTTTTCAGTTGAACTTGATGAGAGGAACAGGAGAAAGTACTTCTACTCCAATACCCAGAAGTCTACATTTTTAGTTTAGATTGTCATTGGTGATTATCTAATTGCCTTCTATAGATGTACCGATTTACATTTCCATAGAGTTGGTCTTGTTTTCTGCTATTGGTCTTCATGGTAGAAATTGCTCTGTCATCTATCTGTCTTTGCCCTCACATCTAATTTGTCCAGGTTATAGGGGCTTCACGCCTGCCATTTTAGAGTCAACTTAAGCATTTCTGGTAGGAAATTCTTCTTTATGGGTGGAAAGGACGTAGGGACTGCCATTCAGAAGTAAGCTTTCCACAGATGTTCTCCTTCTTTCATTTGCCTGCCTCCTACTCAGCACCGTTCACCTGACTTGAAGACTGTTAGTGAACCTTTTCTAAGCCTATTCCACCTACAGGAAAAAAGAGAACACCGCAGAGAGTCGTGAGGAGGGAAATTTTATTCCAATTTCTCGTATCTCATTTTAATTTATTTGAAATCAGGCTATATTTGACAAAACTTCCTTGACGCTTGTGGTATTTTATTGGGATAATTCTTTTGTCTCTCCGTTCTCTCCCACCCTCTATGTATGCTTCTCATTGTCCATTTTTATCAGCATTTTAAGAGTATGTGTATGCAAACTGCTGTCTTTCAGAGACGCCTCAGGTGTATACCTTTTATAAATACCTTATTTTCAGAGGCAGAAGGTACCAGTAAGAAAACTAGGGACGGACAACGGCAGTTTTGTTGGAGGAGTATCCAGTGTCACTCGTTTAGCCCTTACACTTGATTATACCACCTCTCCGTTTTCCAGACTTTTGTGTCTTGTAAGTCCTTAAACGCTACTTTCAACACTAGTATGAACAGTATATTCCAAGATGAAGAAGGCGGCAATACCGTGTGGAAGCTTTATCATTTAAAACAGGAATACAATTAAAGCACCTTCACTCAGTTAAAGCTTATTGCCATCAATACATTGTCCGCCAAATGCATTTTGCTTTTTTTTTTTAATTCAAAAGCTGAAGCTCCTGTTTTTCTCTACAAAGAAACACACAAACACAAAATAAAAAAATTAACTCTTTATGTACCTCAATGTAGTATACGAAGGTAGGTGTGTGTGTACATACACAAACTTCTGATAAAATATTTGCTCACGGTAAAGTATTTTGAGCAGAAAAAAGAAATGCATAAAAATGTAACTCCACATAATACTATTTAGCTATGACTGTTAAGTTTTCTTTGGAATATTCCACTCTAGTTTCTTCCTATGCACTTTTTTCTTCTTTCTATAAAATGGGCTCGCTCATACTATAAATACCATGTGAACCCTGCTTTATTCACTTAACATAATAATGTGTTTTCCCATTTGGTTAAATGGTCTTTAAAAACATGAGTCCTTAATGGCTGTAATAATATTCTACCTTCATGACGGCATCATAATTTATTTAAACATTCTTCTATGTGAGGGTAAGCTTCTACAGTTTTGCTGTTTTTAATAATGCTGCAAGGTATATTATTTTACATAAATCTTTGATTTATTTTCTTTTCTTAGGATAGACTGCTGGAATTTGGATTATTGGACTGTGGCTGCTGCAGCACAAACTTCCCTCCTAGAGCAGGAAACACTGCTGTGGGTCAAGAACAAGCTGTTCGCTCCTGGCCACAGCACTGAGAAGAGATTGCAAATTCTGCATCCTTATAGCAAGACACTGTTGGGGTTCCCTTTCAAGTACTTATTTCCTGTGCAGCAGTGTGACCAGGCAAGCCTGGGGCTCCTCCTGCTTGCAAAAAGATTTGCCTGCGCTGCTCCTTAGGAAAGCTGCTAGGAACCAGGGAAACTGAGTCATAAATGTGTGCCTTCTCGTGTTTGCAGTCCTGCCTCTTTCCACCGCTGGAGTAATAAGGATCAGATGACAGTGTGAATCAGCAGAAAGGTGCGACATTTTCTGCCGGAAGTCCTATCCACTAATTTATTTCAGGAGAAAGGAAAGAGTTCCCATGCTATAAGGAAATAGCATCTTTAAAACAAAATTGGGAACACAGTAACTACACATAAGTAGGCTTTTATTGTTTATTTTCTTTTTTGGGGGGGAGGGAAGATAAAATTTAGGAACTCTATAGTTTCACCACACTATGTGACTATACTGGTGTATCTCTGATCACGTTGTGCTTTCAATGAGGCACTTTCGAAGCTGCTTTCTTTTCCTTAATAAATCGTGTGAGTTATTTAATTGTAAAAATGTGGCTTGTCATATGCTACTTTATAATATTTCATTCCTTAAAGTAAGAATGTTTTCTATTGCTGCCAACACAAATATCGCTATCTTTACACAAAAGGAACTCTCATCTGTCAACTAACTTCGAAACACCCAATTTCCACCAGTTGTTTGCTCTTCTTGGAGGAGCCCTAGCAGGGAACGATTTACATTTTATTTATTCATGCTCTTTGCTCATTTTTTCTATTGAGGAGTTAGGGTTTTTTTTTCTTATAGATTTGAGAAATACCTTTAAATATTGATGCTATTAACCCTATGTCTGTCATATTTGTTCCAAATATTTTTCCCACTTTTCAGGGCCATTTGATTTTGTACCTGGTGCATTTCTTCCCCCCCCCCTTTTTTTTAACCATTCAGAGATGTTTAAATTTAGTATGTTAATGTATCTCTTACTTTAGCATTTTTTTCTTTCTTATAGTTAGTATACATTCCCGAGTCCAAAATCACATGTATATTAAGGTATATTTTATTCTTCTAGTTTTATTGTGATTTTACTATTTTATTATGATTTTGAACAATAAGATATTTTTGAGAAATAGTTTGATTCATCATTTTGAGAAATAGTTTGATTCATCATGATTTAGCTGCCATTTTATCATATACTAAATTATTTCATATATAGGGTATTTTACAGACCTTCTAGGGTGCCACTGTACTGTTTGTGGATTCTTAGACTGTTTCCTGCAAGAGAATTGAGTACCCTGAATATTCTGTCCTCTGGTGCCATTGATTTTTTTTCCCCTCAAAATTTTAACTAGTTCACCCATTTATTCTTCTAAATGAATTTTAGGATCAATAATTCAAGTTTCAAAAGAAAATCTGCTTATATTTTAAACATAAGATTTAAATTTTGTGATTATTAAAGATGTCTATACTGGTATACACATAAAAAGGCATTCGACTTTACTACGAGCCATAGCATAACGAGTAGATACAGATTTTGAAGTCTGATAATGTCCAGTGCTAGTGTAAATATGGGAAAAATGAGCATTTTCATAGACCGTCAATGAAAAAGGAAATTGGTAGCTTTTTAGAGGAAATTTGTGTCTATCAAAATGCAATATGTGCATACTCCTCGATCCAACAATTCCCCTTCTAGGAACTTGTCCCATAGACAGTCTTACACATGTGTACACAAATACACAAGGCAGGTCATTGTGCCATCGCTTGCAATAATCCCCTAATGGAATCCACATAAAAGTCCAGTTACGATAGGTGAATGGTAAAGTCAACTATGGAGTAAGCATACAATGGAATGTTGCATAGCTATTAAAAAGAACAAAGTATACCTACATGTAATAAAACGGAACAAAATCTCTGAGATATATTATTAAATAAAAAAAAAAGTTTCAGAGCAATATGACCAACATAAAGCTACTTATATTTTAAAATCTCTGTCTTTGTGTGTGTAGGTAGATGGGTAGTATGTATATGTATAAAGAGTATTTAGTCAGACAGACACTAAAAGAGCAATCATATTTACTTCTAGGGAGGTAGGTGAGGTTAGGGTGTAAAAAGGGATTATAATTTTTTTTAATGTTTCTTTATTTATTTTGAGAGAGGGATAGAGAGTACTGGTGCACACGAGTGGGGAAGGGGCAGATAGAATTCCAGGCAGGCTCTGCACTGCCAGCCCTCGATCTCACAACCATGAGATCATGACCTGAGCTGAAGTCAAGAGTCCAACACTTGAACCAACTGAGCTGCCAAGGCTCCCCAAGAGATTGTAATTTTTAACCTAAGTATTTCTATATTATTTTAGGTATCTATTGCATGCTTCTGTTCATGTACAACTTGTGTATTTTACAGAAAAAAATTTTAAAGTAACACATATTCATTATTAATATTACCTTCTCTTTTTATTAATATCACCTAACCTTTTGGGTAGTCTTTGTGTTTGTTCACTCTTGAACTGGGAGAAAGTTAACCCTACTTGGAGTTGGCCAACAGATAAATACATGTAACTCCAGGTTGGTGATGCCCCTTGGGTGGTACTTTCTGAACCCTCTATGGTTCCTCTGCTCTGGTACAAGTTGCTCTGGACACCTTGGGTATTTAATTAGCATTCATTGCAGACTACCCTAAGTAACTGAGGTGAGATTTTTTTTCACCCTATCATTGCATAGTTCTCTACCCCAAAGCCCCATCAAACAAATAGTACCCAAAAAGCCACAATCCAGGCACTCAATGCTAGATGAGCTCTTTCTGCCTTCACCTACATAGTCTTGACAGTGTGTTAGAGCAGGGAGGGGACTTTACCACCGGGGATGGATTTTACTGTTTCTCTACAGCACCACCGCTAAACAAGGAAGTGTAGTCTACGAAGATAGGAAAAAATTCATGTAGACGAGAAGATGTGTTTCGGTTATTTTGTACATGTCAGAAAGCCATGACCTACAGGAGACAGACCCAATACTGGCCAATGGTTTTTATTCTCAATGCAGCTCCCTCAGCCTTATAATCAGTGGAAATTCCTCTAGGAAACCTGCAAAAGGCTATCAGTCTTTTTTTTCCACTGGTATTTTGTTTTTATATTTTTCTGTGTCACGATGGGTACTTAAATGGAAAGTTGATGGGGGCGCCTGGGTGGCTCAACTGGTTAAATGTCCGACTTCAGCTCAGGTCATGATCTTGTGGTCCATGAGTTTGAGCCCCATGTCGGGCTCTGTGCTGACAGCTCAGAGCCTGGAGCCTGCTTCAGATTCTGTGTCTCCCTCCCTCTCTGCCCCTCCCCCACTCGCCTTCTCGTTGTCTCTCTGTCTCTCAAAAATAAACATTAAAAAATTAAAAAGTAAATAAATAAACGGAAAGTTGGGAGAGGCTACTTCAGGGCCTATCAGCCAGATGATACTATAAACATATTACTTTGTAAATAAAAGTAAAGCCCAAAACACAGAATAACAACCCTAGAGGACAAAAGAGGCCATAAATACAGAAGGTGTATGTATACAAACATAAGCACAAGAGCACTTTTCTGCACTAGGGTGAGTGTATCTGCCACTTACTAATCAAGCTTGGTGGCTCTCTGGGGTATTAATTCTTGCAAGGACCAAATACACATTTATTGCCTGTGGGTACGGAAGAACAGGGGAAGGATTGTGGTAGCTGCTCTCAAGATCAGAAGCAAGGGGAGAAAAAGGAATGAGTGGAAGAATTAAGGGGCACAAAGAGGCTGAAATCTGAGTGGAAATAAAGGTGGACAGTGGGGCATAAATAGGGGATTAATACCTGCAAAGTGGTGAAAACGACAGAATCCAAGAGGGGGTGCAAGAGAAAAAAAAAAAACCTCTATAAATTATCCGTAGGAAATGGAATCTCTCCTGGAAAAGACATTCAGCTTAATTTTTTCCAGACTTAAAACTGGAATTTAGTGCCATCAGAAAATAGTAGGTAAGCATGAAAGCTGAGGCAATTTATCACAGTTATCATTTCCACCGATAAGCGTTTCTTTGTTTGAACAAATGGCCACTATAAAAAAACAAAGTCGCAATTGAATTAACAACCTGGCTTACAGTGATGTCCCCAGTAAGAAAAAAACATAGGAAAAACTGTAATATAAAAAGATGGAATATATGTTTTGTTTTGTTTTGGTCTTTTGACAGAGATAAATGTGCCAGAAGGGTATCTTCCACTTTTTACTTTAAATGTAGAAATACATGTTCTGTTCATATACTTCCTAAAATTTCTACATGTGAGAAGTGGGTGTTTAAAATTATCCAGTATCAGTGAAGTCTGATATATCTCAGGGTTTTGTTTGATCTTGTCAGCTACTCAGAGCAAGATAAGGCAGCAAAGGAGGGAACTTTGCACTAGACTTGCAGTGGGAACCAGTGTGTGTGTGTGTGTGTGTGTATGTGTGTGTGTGTGTGTGTGTATGCGTGTGTCTGTGTGCGTGCTGCCGTAGGCAAAGCCTAATGTTCACTCTGACCTCCATTCGGGGCAAAAAGGAAACTAGGGGGTTCAGGACCCAGGACAGTGGGTAGTCCTTGGAAGCCCCCAGCAATGGTCAGCAGACATTTATCTGTCGATGGGGACGCTAAAAGGCACTGTCACGGGTCTGCACTATGGGCTAGCATAGCCCCAGCACAGCCACCAGGGCAGCCAGTGGAGTTAAGCAGGGGTTCATTCCTATGAAAGGAACCAAATGATTGACTAAGAAGAGAGTTCTGATCCAGAACACACGCAAGCTGCCTGAAATTTAGGAAGTCAGGCACAGATGGTTTGCTGTTACCAAGAGGAATCAGAAGGGTTAATATCTAATGAGCTGACACTGAATCCTGGGAACCGGGAACCATACCCAGGGTCATGCAAGTCAGAGTGACACAGAGCAAACACTATAAAAGTTTCTTTTGTTGATAGTAGCATAACATCACATCCCATTTCAAATGATAGAATCTTCTCAAAGGAGAAATTTTGCATTTAAAGTCTGTGACTGACAACTGCTTCGTGGAATTGTGGAAAGAAGACTACGGAAGAGCAGACAGGCCAGCAGCTCAGGCTACCAGGCTGCTGCAGTCCGTCCAGGCCCCAGTGTAATGCACTGTCTAACTCTGAGCATCATCACTTAACCCTCCAGGACTTCAGTTTTCTCCTCCCAACAGTCTCCATGGCCACCTCAGAAACTCTCATTGAAGCCAATGAATGTTTAGTATGAGGCGCCTATTACAAATATTCTCTTGGTGAAAATTAGCCTACATTGTGACATTCCTACTTACTCAACAAATTGAAAGGAAATAATCACACTCCAAAATGGATGTTCGGAACATTCCAGCTTCCTTCGCTGAAGTCCTTTGAAAAGTAGACTTAGTAACAAGCACACCACAACCCTGCAAGACTAATAATGAAATAAATCGTGTTAATCCTCGCGACGTGCAATTTTCTCTCACTCTTCGGTGCCCCGGTCAGCTGTCCCTGGGACAACAGCTGCTATATCAGGACTGGCTTTGCCCCACAGTTTGGGGCCATCAGTCCTGTCTCCCCTTGGCTGGCCAGGCACAACTATGGTATTGCTGAGCAACTAAACCGTGCTGGCTCTCATATGGGGGCAGAAAGGAGAGAGGTTGGTCTTAGATGCATGCAGAATGTGGGGGTTGTCTGGGTATGACAGATGGGCGCACAAAGCATCCCGTCCCCCTATGAATTGCAGCAATAGGCCCCCACAATAGGTGGCCAGTGCAACCCAATCAGAAAGACTTCTCTGCCAGACCCAAGTTTCCTAGTGTGGGTTTCCCCCAGGTCTCCAGGGAAGACTGCCCTCGGGTCAATGCTACTTGAAATGCAAGGGAAGACCTGACATTCAGGAGCCTCTCCCAGGCCAGCAGTGCCCTGAATGGCTACATGAAGAATTTCCCAGGCCTAACTCAGTCATTATTTCACCACGGTCGTGGCACCAGAGGGGGAAGACTGGAAAGCAAGGGGCGCGAGAGGGGGAACTATTATATGGATCTAATTTTGTGGAGAACAGCATAAGCTGTTGGGAACACTACTTCATAAAGCCCAGTGTACTCATCTCATAGCCCCTCATTGTTCATGGAATCCCAACATCGGCACGACACTCAGACCTTAAATTTATTCAGAACCAACTTCCCAAGAGCTCAAGATATTGCACACAAGTATTCATTTTTATTAATCTACTAAATCCTCACAAAGTTCCTCTCCCTTTGGTTAGAAATGAACAAAAAGCAGGGTTAATCTCTTATGTCTCTTTCAACTGCGGTAGCCCGATTTAAAGAGAACAATCTACCACAGGCGACACAGGAAGTTAAGGAGGATGCTCAGAAATACCGGTCCCTAAAGGAGAAAAAGAAAATCAACAGCACATCCACAAGCCTTTGCCCTGAAGCTCCACTGGCCACAAACATGCAGGAGGGGCCAGCCCCACCCATAGCCCTTCCTAGTCTCAGACACCAAGAAAGCAGGAGGCAGTTTCAGAGCATGTATAGGTTAGGTTCTTCTGACTTTACTGGGCCACATTTGAATTCGAGTTGCCACATTTGAATTTGAGTCATTTAAGAACAGCACTAACGAATACTCACTGAGGGTCTCTGCTTTATCTACATAGATGTCCAAAGACACTCTTGATGTCCTGTTTCTCCCCACTCTTGATAACAGCCTCCCCCTCTATTTACAGCATAATAAGTCTCTCTAATGCTTCCTCAAGAAATAGATCTGAAAATGGCAGGCACATTTCACCTTTGTCCAGCCAGGATCTCACGAGGTTGAGGATGCGGGTGTAGTCTGAAACCCGTCATGACAAAACCATCCTCATCTGGCAAAGGGAAAAACCCCAATCATAATTCTCTGCTGAGAGTCATTAGAGAAAGCCCAAGAAAGAACAGGAAGAAGGGTCAAAGAGCAACTCTTGGATTTACAGAAGTACAGGCCACGAAATCAGAGCCTCCTTGATTCAAGCCATGCACTAACAAGGATATATATGGACTAGGAGATTTTTATCCCCACGGTTTCATTCTACAAAACAGCACTGCATTTGCTCATCTTTCTGGATGGCCACGAAATAATGGTACATCTTGTAAATACAGGTTGGTTACTTCAGAGAGGGGGGTAGGAATTAGTTTTAAACCTGTCACATAGTTTCAAGTTATTTCCCATGAGATTTCATACCAGGCCACAGCACTGGAAGCCATAATTTCCATATTTATTGGAAACAGCGTCTCAGCCAAAGTGGTGCATTGTGTTCTCACAGTGAGACCTCACCCAGGGAAACAGAATTAACTCACACTATCATCTTAAGTGTCTGGGGTCTTTTTTCAGAAAACTGTAATATTTGACCCCCTAATTCAGAGAAGGTTTCTTCAAATCCACCGCCTTTTAGCAAAGACTATAACTGGAGGAACTGATTTCTAACCTAACAAACTTCTTTGCCAACCTAACCAAAGAAGTTTAAATCTGTGTTGTGCAAATGGCTATTTGTTTTGACCCATATGTCTCCCAGCATTATTGCTTAGCTGAATCTAAAAGTTACGTATTTTATGCTCCAAGTTTCACAATCTGTTAAAATATATTTTTATATGAAAAAAATATGCTTTCACATATTTTATATGTGAAAACTACGTGGGGGGGTGGGGGGTATACAGGCCATATACATTCAAACCATTAAAAAAAAACTAAAGAATAAAGAACGCTATGTATTTTATGTGCAACAGATCTGAATATTGGATTTTAAAACCACTGATGGCTAGCATTGCATTATTAACTCATTAAGGCTTCCAGTTCAGAATACAACTATCTACACATTTGGATTTTTCGCTTTATTTAGGAATATTGGTACCTCTTTAGAACTATAGACAGCACAGGGTTGGCATGAAAATCAACACATTCACCACAAAAACTGTCATACACAAACTCTTGCACAAAGGGAAAAGATTTGAGAAATTAGGTAAAATTAGTTACAGAGAACAAACTGGCTATTGTATACAATTGTTAAGAACCCAATATTTTCTTTATTTTTTTTTAAGTTTATTTATTTTATCTTGGGGAGGGAGAGACAGTAGGGTAGAGAGAGAATCCCAAGCGGGCTCAGCATTCTCTGCACGAAGCAGTGCTCGAATCCATGAGCCACGAGATCATGACCTGAGCCGAAATCAAGAGTTGGATGCTAAACCAACTGAGACACCTAGGCGTCCCTATAAGCCAATATTTTCTTAAAAAGAGTTACGTTGAAGATAGATTGGTATTAGTCTTAGATCACCAATACTTGATTCCTTCCTTTCATACTCATTCACTGATCTCTTAATTAAACCAAAAACAAACTGCGTTGATCCAGACAGTCTGAGTTAGGAGCAAGCGTTGACCACTGTGGTTAATAACAGTACCCTCCCATAATATATCCTATGGTAGATTAGGAATCTAATCCAGCATGGTTTTTGTTTTTATGTTTTTTAAAATGCCTTTTACATCTATAAGCGACTTAGAAATTCTTCAATGCTGTTTTGAATAAGGAAAAATTTTTTATTGTTATTTTTGATATAATTATAAAATATATAAACATAAAATTATAACATATTTTGGCAGTCTTGCAAAATTCTTCTTAAAATACTTTCCAAAAATTATTACACTCAAAGCGGCATATATATTCTCTACAAAGAGTATCCATTTTTATCTCTGAATAGTTGAATCCATGCATTATGTTATTCACTACTTAAAAATGTCATATTTCTAAGGAAAATGAATTAAATTTTCAGGTTCATCCTAATCCCATCTACCTCCACAGCTCCTCAATTCCATAATGCATGCTTTTTTCACATTTTAATGTTTTTGGAAATGAGATACATCTTCAAATGATATCTACATTGAGCGTATGTTCTTCTCTAAATTTTAAAAACTGTATTGTGTCTAGCAATCTGTAAACTCCTGTACATGAGAAAATACACGATCTCCCCCATGTTTTTCTACCTCAAGGTTCTGCTAGATGCTTAACATCACAGTACTTCTAACGCAGAGAAATCCCCAGAAGCAGTTTGATGATGGCCTAATACCACCAGTCAACACCCGCCCCCCACCTTTTTCCTTGAAAAAGAGGAAAATGTGGGGCAGTGACAGCCGCTAAAATAAACGGAGAAGTGCAATAATTGCTTCTCCAGCAAGCAGTGGTTACCCTTCCACAAGCAGTGGTCACGTGATTCCGTCCTGGCCAAAGGGGAGAAAGCAAGGGTATAGGCGGTCTAGGAAAGCTTGCGCTTAACATAGAGAAGAAACTTGGCTGGTGTGCCTTCTTTTCCTCCATTCTCACTGTCTTGCCCTTTAAGGATGATGGTACCCAGGCTCAGAGAAGTGAAAAACACTGCCCTAAACCAAGCAGTTGGTAAGTGGCAGGACCAGAGGCAAATCAGCCTCAGGGCAGGAAGCCAATTCCCTAGGAGCCAACTTCTTTGGAATGCTAAAATGTTACTGGAGTAATAGGCACCAAGCAACTCAAATTTCATCAGGCAATCCATGTAACTAGCAAAATATAAAAACAGCACTCTCCAGGGCTCCTGTGTGGCTTAGTTGGTTAAACATCCAACTCCTGCTCTCTGCTCAGGTCATGCTCTCATGGCTCCTGGGATGAGCCCAATATTGTGGGGCTCCTTGCTGTTAGCACAGAGCTTGCTTGGGATTCTCCTTCTATCCCTCTCTCTCTGCCCCTCCCCTGCTCTTTCTCATTATGGATAAATAAATCTTTAAAAAAAAAATCACAGCACTCTCAAGTAGGAAAAACGTTTGTTTCCACCCACTCACCCACCCACCAGAGAAAACTTGCCCCAAATTGTCAGTGTATCTTGGAGTAACCCACCCTCACTGCCTGCTAAAATTCTGAGACAAATCAGCACGAGTGGTGTTCTTTGACTGAAGCAAGTGAGATATTTTATTATCTAAAATGTAAATCATTTAATATGCCTATTACTTATTTGATCTAGAAAACACACACATGCTCAGTCTAAAGTAAAATCAAGAAAAACTAAAACAGAAAACCTTTCACCTTTCAATATTTTTACCTACAGGTCATTGATCCTGCCTGGGCCAGAGAAAATAAACAAATCAGCGAATCTGTTAATATATTGTATTTTTATTACTGAAAATCATTCCCCTGTGCCTCCATTAAATACTGTTGAACAAATATTGAAAGAATAGAGACCTGGTGGGATGTTTGATCAGGAAACCCCAGGTACCTTGGACTTGATCTCAGCAGAACTGGAATTCATATCTCAAGTCTTTCTGCCTCCAGATCTGGCTTTCGGACCTCAGAGATCCTGAGTCCAGAAAGGTGAACCCAGTAACCCCTAAGCTAGTAAGAAACAAGAACTAAATCCAGACCCAGATCATTGTCCAAATTTGTTGAGCACCTGCTGTGAATACAGTGCTATTCCAGAGATGATGTACATAAAGACGTAACATAGTCCCGCCCTCAAGGCCCTTGAGTCCCTGTGACCATTGTGTGATTTAAATCAATTCAATCAAAATTAAAGACACTATCAGTAATAGAACATTTTTTACAAGAAGTCTTAAGGCACAAAAGTGCCTTTTAAGTATCTCAAATTAAAAAGTTGACAAATCCCTAAAATACAAATAATCAAGACAAAAATGACCAGAATTATAATGATCACAATGATAATATTTATTGTTGAGCACTTACTGTGTACTAGGCACTATTTTAAATGATTTTCAATTTTTAATACACAACTAGACCATTTAGATACTATTCTCCTAATTTTACAGATGAGTAAACAAAAAAGATTAGAGAATTACTTACAAACTTGTCCAAATTTACATATGCTAATAATCACTATGCAATTCAGCTTCCAATTTCAAAAGTTCTTGCCTCTACTTATAGTTTTTTTAGAAAAGGATAACAACATGCCTACACACACACAGAGACACACACACACACAGAGTTTTATCTACCTCTATAGGTCTGTTTGCTTTAAATACCTCAAAATTTAATCAATATCAGAAGAAAAGCTAGGAGCTGGAAGCTGAAAGAAATACTACCCATTTAGAATTGGCCATTTGTGGTAAATAAATAAGTCAATAAGGTAAAGAATAGGTAGACTTTAAACAAGAAAGTTTCCAACACATTATGCTTTAATTAATTGTGAACTGAAGGAATTATTGGGGGGGAAGATGGTATTTTTAGAAAAGCAATTAAATCTAGCCTATGGGTGTCACTAACACTAAGGTCATCTCAACAAAAAAGATTTTCAAAGGGATAGAAGCAGATCTTAGGGCAGAAGCACCCAAGAGATGACTACAATAGAATCAAAAGACCAATTTGGCCCCATGTTCAAGGAGAAGAAAGTATCGACCTCATTTCCCCAAGACTCCACTGGGATTGGAGGCCTTTACTTAATTAACTACTCATCCCTGATACCATCTAAAAAATGCTGACCCTGCAGCTTTGTGCAGATAACTTGCTGTAGCCTCAACAACCCTATTTATTGGAATATCCATTTTCCTGTCTAATAGAGCCCAGAGTCTGAACTTCCTCCACTTGAGCTGGCATTCTACGTCTTCATTTATGCTACCACTGCGTTTGTACTAAAAGATGCAGGATATTTGTGTCCATGATCATGCACAGTCCAAGGCAAATAAAAAATATAAGTAGAATATGGACAGGAAGAAATACTCCAATTGCACTGTGTTTCAAAGTAAAACAGTTATAATTATGTAGGGAAAACATACCTTTAAAAATGAACTCAAACCATTTATTTGTAGACAAAGAAAAACTGTTGACCCAAACGGATTTAAATGTGTGCACGTGTCCTGTCTCACCAATGTGCACATGTCCCTGCTCCTGAGGGCAAGGGTTAGATTCAGAAACCCCGTCTCACAGGGGATGCCAAGGCCTGCAGGTGCCTACATTCTGGGGAGAGACGCTGATGATCATGAACAGCTTAGTTTCTACAGAGCCAGCGCAGCTCCCCGCCCAGGGTAGGTGTTTGTTTCATAGGAGTTGGACTAAATAGAAATAGTGTCATCATCCATTTACTTCCATTAATTAACATCCGGTTGAGGCTAGTTTTGATATATCTTGCAAATTGTCCATTTTTCACCTTTAGAACAGCTACCATTTCAAAAGTTTAGGCATATGGTAATATGTAATTAGCCAGAAGTAAATATTTAACCCCATCTCTACTAAGTAAAACCCTTAACATTTTATGCATAACCTGAAGGCACGCTGGCTAAATACAATTCCCCCCACCTGCCTTTCTGCTTTCTATGGTTTCAGTTACTTGTGGTAACTGAAGCAGAAGGTCCTCCCTCTGACGTATCATCAGAAGGTCATTAGTAGCCTAACGCTGCATCACGGTGCGAACGCCACTCACCTCACTTCATCTCATCACGTAGGCATTCACCGTCTCACAGCATCCCAAGAAAAAAAGGGGAGTCTAATATCGTAAAATACTTTGAGAGAAACCATATTCATATACCATGTATTACAGTAGATTGTTGTGATTGTTCTATTTTATTATTGTTGTTAATCTCTTATTGCGCCTCATTCATAAACTCAACACTATCGCAGGTATGTATGAATGGGAAAAACATTATATACGTGTGTAGGATTTGGTACCCTCTGAGGTTTTAGGCATCCACTGGGGTCTTGGAATGTATCCCCTGCAGATGAGGGGGGACCATGGTACACACACACATTTGGCATTAAAGCTGTTGTCATCATAGTGCTTTTTTCTGCACGGTAGCTGTGAGTAATTTACACACTGGGAGGAGGCAGGTGTAATCATTTATCATTTATCTTCCATCATCCCATCTGGTGATACACCAACTTTCCCCTCTCTTTCTCCTTATCGCTTCAGTCTTGGCCGCCTTTATATTCTGAAGGTAGTAGCTGCTTTTAAAACGTAAAGAACTTTACTTAACACTCTCTGCTCATTGAGCTTTCTCATTCCGTCCCCGCTGCAAAGCTCTTAAGTTGTTTGTCAAATCCAAAATATCTCTCCTACTTTTCATGGGAGAGATTGATTAAATTGATAAAAATAGAACCCCAAACTGTCACAGCTCTTGTAGTCATCTTAATTAATTGTAATTAGTTTTTTAAATATTCAGCTCCCGATTTCCCACAAAACTGAGGGCACTGCGCACACGTGAGCTGTCCTTATTTCGTAACACTAGCATGGGTAATAGAAAGGTAACTGTCCATTCTTCCCTGTGGTCTTTCGTACTTTCAAACCTGATTAGTATGTGTGTGGCTGGTAAATAATTGAATTAATTTTATAGTGAGTGACATATTTTGAAATCTGCAAAGCATCTTATTCTGGGAATTTAAGCCAACCCTTGCTTTTCCCTAGGTAGTTCTGTGTATGCCTGCAATAATAAGTTGGAGCAGATTCTTGACTTTCCCATTAGCATCTAGCAACTGATGAGCTTTTGATATCCATGGGATGATTTTTAAAGCATGATTTTAATTCCCCAATGCACCTAGATAACTAGAAAAACAATAGACAGTAAATGAGTACTTTGGAGAAGGAATTTAACTATGAATTTAAAGCTTCACCCAAGCTGAAAGTAATCAAAAAAAAACTTTGTAATGGTCCTGAACTGACTTCCAACATTCCCTTTACATTATTAAAGAAATATATCAGCTTTGAATAACTCATCTCATTTAGGCTGCACAACCAGCCCACAAAGCAGCAGTCACTGTGCACAATTTTCAGATGAGGAAATTGAGGCGCAGGCATTTTACGTAAATTACAGAATTAGGAATTAGCAAGAGCTGGAGTTCAATCCAGATCCAGCTGCATTTAAAGCCATGTTCATAGCACTATGCCAACTCCCAGGCAGAATGTGGGTCCTTGAATTTCCTGACACTTTCAGTAGCATGTGGGTCCTTTTATCAAGTTTAAACCTAAAAATATTCAAAGTTTAATGATCTCCTGGATTATCCAAATCATTGGGGCTCAATTTGTCCCTGACTACATACTAAGTAGGCAATGATAGGCCTACAATTTTTAAGCATGACCATGTATGAAATTGAATACATTTGGGGAATTTAAAAAAATCAAATAAAAAGAAACTTGTACAAATGATAATTCTCCCAATAAGAATTTGCCTAGAAAACTTATCACTAAAATCACAGAAAAAGCATGTGTTACTCTAAGCAAAAATCTTTGCATACATTCCTATCAGTATCATCCACGGTCAAAACATAAAATTCTTACTTTTGTTGCTCCTGTAACCAAAGTTGGTCAAAGAGACAATCAACCATACGCCCTCTGCACACTCCATGTAAACAACTTTTAATCAAAATATCATTTAATTACCAATTCATTAGAAGTCCTGAACTCCATGGCAATTATTTAAGCAACAAGTATGGCTGGATCACTATCCTAAAATATTGAGTAGAACTCACTAAGTGAAAAGAATTAGAAATGGATTCTTTTCTTAAACAAAATTCAGACCATATCCCCTCACTGATACAATACTGTATATTTAAAGACAAATACTTTCCATAGGTCGCTATTAGGAATTCAGCAGATTACGTATTCGTTTCTAATGGGAGGCTTTGCTACACGTCTTATGACAGCTTTTATTCCAGACTATCTTTTCAAGGATGTTTGTGAAGCAAACATCACAAGGAAAAGACGAAAGACGAAGATAGTGTCTCCCTCCAGGACAGGACAGATTTGTTTCCTGACCAGGATAATAAAGGCTGAGCAAGCATGCCAGTAGCTCTTTATAAGATTGGTGATTTCCCAAACTCTGTGTTCCTCGGCTGTGACAGAGACACAGACCCGCTTAGGCCTGCTCTGCACTGTCCCCTTGGGGCTGGGGGACAAAGGAAACCAATGGTAACAGGAAGTTGCACCATGAGGAATAAAATCCTTTGTGTCTGACCTGGGAGTTTCATGTCTTCTGCCAGCAGGTGTAAAACTGTTGCAGCCTAACCTATTAGCTTACAAGCAGGGTAAATCTAAAAGCCTTTGCAACTCTTGACAGTTGTGTATTACTGATTATTTGAATACGTATTTTAAGAGGCTCACTAACTCCAAGGTAAATTTTTGCACCTCCCTCTGAAGTCTGGAACTCACAGCTGTCGTTTGTGCTCAGTTACACCAAACCTACTAAAAAATTCCACTTTCATGCGAGAAATTCTTGGGACCGTCTGGCCACACTGTAGCTACTAACATGAAGGGGGTGGGTGGACACAAGCAGAGAAGGCTTTCCCTTCCGGTGACCACCTTTGGGTCATCAGAGCCATCAGGACTGTGGGTCTGTGCACTAAAGACAAGATACCCTTCTTACTCCCTGATCGATGGCATGCTTTCATCGGGTGACCTGTAAATCCCTGCCATCAATCAGACTCTCTCACAGAGGCCACGGGAAGATGTCCTCTCTTGCCCGCACTCTCTGGTTTGCCCCCCAGGACAACAGAAACCAGACACCATTTGGGGGCACTCAGACATACCTCTTTTCCTCACCTTGTTGCTCAGGCACGTGGACATTAACAACCAATATTTACAGAGTACTTCACAGTAATAATTTGATCTTTCTCTCACTCTAGAGATGTAGGCAAAAAAAAAAAAAAAGACTGTATTTTTTTCTTCACAGAGGCTCAGTGAGTTGACCCAGACCTAGATCTGGTGACCGATAAAGTGGACACACAAACTCGGGGCTTCTTGACTTGCTCCTCTGTACCATTCCGGTCCCCGTACTTCATGAGACCCAGAAGCTCGGCAGATGGTTCAGCAAGCTGCAGAGTAGCCAATATCTCCCTCAGCGGCCCCTCCCGGGGAACGCCTGTGAGCTGCTAGCTTCTGCATCCTCCTGAGCACAGACCCATCTTCACACGTCCCCGCCGCAAGTGGCCATGCCTGACACACAGTGGGGTCTTTCCTGTGTTTCCAAGGCAGAAAACGTGAGGTGCAAATAACAACCGAGCGCGCACGTCTGTGCAACAACTGAGGCTCCGATCCCCAGCACCCACCTTCGGCCTCTCGTGGGCTCCTTCCACCCCTCTTTGATTGGCTCTGTGACAGGCAGGAGAGGACGGTGGCTAGGGAGCAGGCTCGAGAAGCTAGATGGCCCGGAATTTGGAATCCTGGCTCAGTCGCTTATTCGTTGCGTGGTTTTAGACAACTCACTTGACCTATTTGTGCCTTAGTTTCATCATCTGTAAAATGGGGATAACAACAGTACCTCGCTCACAGAATTGTGGTAAGGATTACATAAATGAAGTAAATTACTCCAAACAGGCCTGTACACGATAAATGTTATCTGTCGCCAGCGTTATCTGTTACCACTGTCATCACTACTGCTGCTCTGAGTCCCCTCTGGACACACCTACCCCATTCTGGTTAGCAACCCAGTCTCCGACTGTCAGGCCTGGTTCTACCTGCACGTGAACTTCTCCAGGGTGTCCTTGCCCCACCCGACAAAACAGCAGCCTAGCCTGGCCCACTCTACCACCAGAAACAAAAGTGACAAGGAAAATGTGACAAGCTCCACAAGGATTTGTTGAATGAATAAATGAGTCGGGAACTCTTGGGTTCACAATATATACTCTCAGAGAAAAATGAGACCATCCCTCTGCCTCTTCTGTGAGTGAATCCACGTGGTAGGCAGAACAAGGACACCTCCTCCCTCTGCAAGAGGTCCACATGCCCACAGTTTGTGCCCTGGAACCTGAATATGTTAGTTTGTATGGCAAAGGGGACTTTACAGGGGTGATTCACATGAGGCACGTTGGGATAAGAGGTTTTCCCAGATTGAGCTCAATTTAAGTAAGCTCAATTCAATCATGCGAGTCCTCAGCCCCTATCTGTAGAGAATCGGAGAGATGGCAGGATGACAAAGACTCAACTCCGTGGCTGGCTTTGAGGATGGAAAGGGGTCCCAAACCAAGGAATGTACACGACTTCTAGAAACTGAAAAATGCAAAACAAAACAAAACAAAACAAAACAAAACAAAAACAACAACAACAATTTTTCTCTGGAGCCTCCAGGAAGAAATGCAGCCTTGCTGACCTTGACGTTAGCCCCATCCCCCTTATGTTGGACTTCTGACTTCCAGAATTTTATGATAATAAATCTGCACACTTAAGTCAGTAAATTTATGCTAGCCTGTTAGTACAACAATAAGAAAACTAATATAATCCCTTTGGATTTTTCTATCAGGAAAAGACTGCTAACCAGTTTATGGGCACTATCCTGTGGGATTAAGCAACAGAACAGCCCATATTTACCCCCTAATTCATTTATTGACTCACTAAATGAATTTATGGAGCGCCTCCCATAGGCCAGGCACCGTTCTATGTGCTACAGAAAACAACAGTAAACCCGGGAGTCATGGCTGGCTTCTGTTCTCTTGGAGCTTATGTCCCAGGGGTAAGAGACAGAGACGCTAAACAGGTCAATAAATGAAATAATTTCAAACAGCGATTAGTGCTGTGAAAGAAATAAAATAGGATGATGAGACAGAGAACACAGGAGGCAGAGCTGAGGGGAAAGGAAATCCCAGGCTGGGCAGGAGGAAGGCTAAGAAATGACACTTTAGCTAAAAAAAAAAGAAAAAAGAAAAGAAAAAGAAAAAGTGCAAGAAGCCAGCAAGACAAAGATCCAAGTCAGCTCCTGAGCCAGTAACCTATGGCTGACCCGGCCTTCTCGAGGATACTGTGAGACATGAAACACCCACTTTGAAAAATTGACAGGACTTCTTGCTCCAAGGAAAAGCGCACTGTGCGAATTGCTACACTCATTCTCCTGTCCTCACTCTTCACGAGCATGACTTTTAAGGCTTTATTTTTTAACATATTTTATGAGCAGTGTAAAGGCAGCATTATCCCAGAGTCTCGGGGTATCATTCTCCAGGAGGGTACTCGGTGCTCTCCTTACGTGAATCCGGATGTGGTTAGACTCCTGGCGACGGCTGTTTTGTGATGGATTTCCCTGGGGCTGGTGGCTGTCTGTGTCAGGGACTCTGGCCCCAGGACTTCATCCATCGCCCAGGTTGGGTCCGAGATGGAGAGCCACCGCCGGCCAGAGCACAGCTGGCTCCCCTGCACGCCTCATTATGACAAAATATCAAAGTATGTAGGTGGTGGGTAAATGTATAAAATTCTCTCTCCTGTCCTATCATGGAGGAATGATGGCTTTTGATGCCTAAAACATACATACACAGAACAAGTCCTTCAATGTGTCTATTACACAATGCCTTGCTCTGGCATCTATCATAAACCAGTGAAAACAGCTCCAATTTTGGTTGAGGTTGTCAGAGTGTCATTAATTATTTCTCGCAATTGTTCCTTTCGTGGGTTCTTTAGGAAGGTCAAACCAGAATGGCCAAGTAATCTGTCTCAACCCAGAGTCCCCGGGCATGCATAAACAACTCAGAGTGGTGCAGACTACTTCAGACACCCCCGCTACAAGCTTCTCCCACGTTTACCTTTCCCACTGAGAAGACAGCAAAGCTGAGGTACGCCAAATGATTCCAGTTCCAGAGGTATTCCAACCATTTCGGTTGTTTCATAGGTTAATGAACGTGCAAAGTGACTTAATATTGAGTGAGAAGGCTTTTGTATCATGGGAGTGGGGTGCAGAGAGATACCTCATAGTGATAATTCACTGACCCGGAGAATGGTGCCCAGGTTTTAGGACCAGAATCTCTCGGTTTGATTTCCAGCTCCATCATATAATAAACATATGACCTTGAACGGGACACATCTCTGACCAAGCAGCAGTGCTTTCTTCTCTATAGACTGAGGTCAAAAGCGACACCCTTCTTGTCTGCTTCAGAGGGTTCTCATGATTACAAAATGAGACATGCCTTGTGAATTACAGAACATAAGTAGAAACCAAAGTCCCCCAGGGGCCTCCTTGCTGATGGCGCTATAAATATGTGGACTTAAGCCTAAGTTTCAGTTCTCTACGCTCCACCTAGGGTTCCTCTCCTCAGTTACTCCCTCTGGGATGTGCTGGTGGCGGTGGGAGCGGATGTCTACCGCACAAACAGACCTAAGGCCTGCCGTTCGAACAGCCCTCTTCTTCTCCTTCCCTTTTCCTCTGCTCCACTGACCTGTCACTTTGCCATCCACATGTCACAACTGACACTACAGACAACATTCTCTGGACAGATAACTTCCTCTAGAACACCAGCCTCAAGGTCCAGCCATCAAGGAAACCAATTCCACTCTTGGGCCTTGCTATTTCAAAAAAGAGCCATTTTGCCAATCAGTTCCTTGAAGGGGTCAGCAAGCTTCACCTGCAAAGGGCCAGATAATAAATACTTTAGCCTTCAAAGGCCTAAATATTGTCCTTGTAGCACATTATCTTTTGCTTTCTTCACAGTGTTTTAAAAATTTGAAAACAAGTCTTAGCCCTCAGGCCTTACAAAAAAACAGGCCACAGCCTGGATTTGTCCCAAGGAGTAGAGTTTCCCAACCCCCACTTTATGCCACAGCCTTCACTGGTGCCCTAACATACTTGCTTTTGTATGTGTGAGGAGGGGCCTGGTCTTGGTAAGGGGGGTTGAGTGGAAGGTAGTTAGGTCACAGAAGGTTCCTGGAACTACTGCTCCCTCAAACATCCAGACCCTGTCGCTCAGTCTGCTCTACTCTGGCAGATTTCTTCACTCATGGCTTTCTCTCGGAGACCCCGTCACTTCCCTCGACCCAGCCTCTTCGGAGGAATCCTAAGCCACCGCAGAGATTAGTACATGCCTGAACTCCCAAAGCAAGCGAGCCAGGCCCAAGTTCTTACACTCAGGGCTCCTGCTGTCAATGTAAATCAAGCACATGGCTTCCAGGTCCTTAAACATTCTATGACAGTTAGGAGGCCATTCTGCCCACAGCACATGGGAGCTTGTGGTGAGTTACCCATGATACAATCCAGTCGGTATAAAGATGCATCTCTGAGACACCCAGGATGTTTCGTGCCATTATTGGCTGCTACATTCATTCTCAAAAAAGGAAGAAGAGGTGGGGAGGGGAAGGGAGAGGGGATGAGGGAGAGAGAAAAGGAGAGGAGACAAGAGGAGCGAGGGAGGAGGGGAAAGAGAAGGCACTGTCGAATATTTGGTCGGGATGTCATTATCACAACATTATCTTCACCTGGTGAAGATTTATCAATTTATCAAACGGCGTCACATAACTCAAAAGCAAAACCGAGATCCCCACTGTTTATGGTCTGTAAAGAAGAGACGAGAGATTTGGTCTTCCTTTTAATGTCTTCCCCTCTTAATAGGAAACTTCACTTTATTTCTTCTTGATTTTCCCATATGTATCATAGGTCGAGGCCTCTACGAGCTTATAGGGTGCCCAACTGCAAATCAGTCAATGGTGCCCTTTCAGCCCCCATACGGGTTAGAAGATGGTACCCCTTGTGTCTCTGTACAATTTGGCTAGCTGAAGGTGCCTGTGTTGGGGAGGACTGGGGGGGTGGGAGTCACCCTTTCACCTGGCAGATCCAGTTGCGTCCAAGGATACACATGTTGGTGAGCAGAGCCAAGACGGAGTCTCAACCCAACTCACGTCTTTTGCCAGGCTGCCCAATAACACACGGAGGCCCTGACTTGGGTCTTGAGTACCTGCCCACAGACCAGATGAACCTAGCTCATTTCGCGCAGCAACTGGTAGGACGCTGACACAGAGCTTAGTGATAATATTTACGGTGCGGGAGGGGGTGGTCCCAACAAAACTTGTCAGCCAGAGGCTCTTTGCTCGTGATCACCTAAGGAGGGCTGCTTTTGAGAGCCACGAAGATGACACCGGTCAGGTGGGCCGCAGCGTTGGTAAGGCATAGGAGGGGGGTGACTTCACATGCCACGCAGATGTGCAGCTCAAAGAAAAAAAACTGTTCCAAGCGGCACGTGGAGGCGGCCCGCTGAAGTGGACAACGGACGTCTGCTCCCTGCAAGGAATGCTGAGCCACCAAGAGGTCCACGCGGAAAGACGACTTTCCTCACAAGGTTTCTGAAGCCTTGGCTGAGGCGGGGAGAAGAGGTCAGGAGGGAGCTGATAAGCCAGAGGGCCCGGAATGAGGTTTCAGTCGTCGGGAGAGGAGAGAACAGAAGCCGGTAGTGGCCGGGAGGGGTGCAAGGCAGAGAAAATCTACAGCTGCCTGGGAGCTGCCCGGCAGAGCCCAGCAACAGATGGGAAGGGGAGAAGAAAAGGTCACGGCAGAGCTGAGGATGACTGGAGTTCCCGCCTGGGGAAAGGACCGATGGCTGTGTTCAGGTTGCCAAGACAACAAGCCTAAATGGCAGCCAGGGAGGCTAGAGCCTCTCTCCGGGACTCTCCCACTCTTGGTTATATGAAGCGCAGAGCTGATCTTCCACTTAAAAGTACAGTGTGGTGCGCTGTCATGTCAGGGGTGTTTATCAGCTGGAATGACTCGCCCCCAGTTGTACCAGAATGCCGCAGGTTGCAATCATGCTTCATAAACACATGGTTTTCAACACCGTTAATGGAAACAAACATCTGCAACACCTAATCCGAGCCCATTCACGGGAAAGATAAATAAATAAAAATATCCTAACCTTTAGCATTATGCGTAATTTCTTTCAACACAGAGAACTTTACAGCAGAGATCTACCTTTTCAGTAGAGAATGCACTACATATTTTCCCCTGGAAACTAAAGATACTACATATACATTTGAAAACATATATTTCTTCAAAGTATTAATTTTTAAAGCGGCCAAAATTGCTAACAACCAGGGAAAGTACCGATTTATAAATTATATCCTCGGCATATAGTATACATTGTGAATTTGCATGCATATTAAATGCAAATAACCAGAAGAGCATAACATTAAGGCTTTAAATTTATATGTGCAAAAGACAGTAAATTCTAACATTAAAATTCTTCCAAGGAAATATTAACTCCCCAAGTCCCATGTGATTGTCACGCAGTCAGCAGAGCAGTTTCATTGCAGAGCTTGAGAAGTCAATAACCTGTAGCACTATGCCCACCCCACTCACCAGGCACGGCCACCACTGAATCACTAAGGGGATCTTTCTCCAGTGTAAAGATCTCAAATTGAAGAAGTGGGGCAAAATACAGCTGCTTCTGCTCTTTCACTATAGTAAAAATAAGGAATTTGTCATGGTAACATTTTATGCATCCACTTGGTAGGCTATGGTGCCCAGTTATGTGGTCCAACACAAGTACAGATGTTGCTATCAAGGTATTTTGTAGCTGGGATTAATATTATCCATCAATCAACTCTAGGGAAAGGAGATTACCCTGCATAATATGAGTGGGCCTCATCTAACCAGGTGAAGGCTTCAGGAGCAAAAACGAAGGTTCCAGAAGGAATTCTACCTGAAGACCATAGCAGAGATTCTAAGTTTCCAGCTTGTCAACCTGTCCTATAACTCAAGGCTACGACAGCAACTCCTGCCTGTTGTCCTGCCCTATGAGTTTTAGACTTGCCAGCTCCCACAATTACACGAGTCAATTTCTTAGAGTAAATCTCTTCATACATACTGTACCACAAACACACACATGTATGCATGCATATCTATTGATTCTGTTTCTCTGGAAAAGCCCAACTGATAGAAGATTCAAAAGGATTTCCGGTTTAGAGCTAACAAAGTATACAGTATTATAAGCCAACCTGGTGGGCAGGTGAGTGTTGGTTGATCTTCACTGCAATGGAAAAGTTAATGTATTCTCTTTAAACATTTTTTGAGATATAATTGACATAGGAGTTTCAAGTAAATGACATAAATCATTCAATATAGGTATATATCGTGAAATGGTCACCATAATAAGCCTAGTTAATTATACTTTTTTTTCTTGAGAAGAGAACTTTTAAGATCTCCTTGCTTAGCAAGTTTCAAATATACAATACAGTATTGTCAACTACACTCACTATTCTTTTTTTTTTTTAATGTTTTTATTTATTTTTGAAGGAGAGAGAGAGAGAAAGAGCATGAGCAGGGGAGGAGCAGAGAGAGAGGGAGACACAGAATTCGAAGCAGGCTCCAGGCTCTGAGCTGTCAGCACAGAGCCCGATGTGGGGCTCGAACCCACAAACTGTGAGATCACGACCCGAGCCGAAGCCGGATGCTCAACCGACTGAGCCACCCAGGCGCCCCTACGCTCACCATTATATACATTACCTCCCCAGGACTTGTTAATTTTATAAATGGAAATTTGTACCTTTTGACCACCTTCACCCATCCTTTTAAATAGCTCCACCACTGTGGAGTGCAGGAATTTCTTGAAAATTTCCTGACATCCATTTAAAGAATTTTCATGGTTCAGTATAAGAATAAAGGTGCATTGTATTTGTAAAAGAGTAGGGGCTCATGAAAATCTCTCTGGCAGTTGAACATCTGCTCAGCTATGTCAGTTTGGAGGCTTGCCTTGCTATATTTTTATTGGGAATTCTCTGTGGATGCTCTGTCTTGGGGGAGGAAGCTGTCCCTTAATTTATGACCTAAGAACCCGATTCATACTGTCGGCTCTAATGAAGCAAATATCTATTTCAAGTTTAGATCAAACAATTTCACGGGTTTCCTGCCACCCTGACCAATCTTTCTCTGGCTTCTTTTCTCCCTTGGCCTTCCCACAAAGCCGCTCACAGTGTTTGCCTCCAAGCCTCTGCTCTTCCCTTCTCCTCTCTGTGACATGGAATGCTTATCCACACAGCCACATCCAATTACTGTGTGTGCACAAAGATCCGCAGGGCTGTGTTCATTCCCTTCTCTGACCGCTAACCCTCATCACGCTCCTTTATTTACTGCTGCCTCTAGGATCTCCTGGGAGCTGGTGGAATGAGGGGAAGGGTCGGAGCACATCCAAATGAGAACTGATCAACTTAACAAATTCCTATCTTTTGCAATCCGTTTCATTTCCACTGTTCCATGACTTGCAAGCTCGGAAGAGAACTGACATGTTCAAGAAGGCATTTGGACATTTCTTCCAGATACCCTACCCTTTTTTTTTTCTTTTGGACCCACCAGGATGGGAGGAGTTCTTCAAGGCAGCAGCCCAGGCTTGACTGAAAATTATCTATAACTTCTCTTTCCCTTGTGTCTTCTCTATGGATCTTGTCACCAAGTCCAATCCCTTTCCCTTTTCCCTTCCTCGGCTGGGGACCTTCTCATCATGCACCAGCCTTCATACTCCTCTTCTGAGTTATTTCACAACCCACAGCAAGAATCATGTTCCCCAAATGTCATTTTGATCGTGTCACTTGTCGCCAAGTGTTCCAAATGTTTCTTTTGAAATTAAATTTCAATCCCAGATTTAAAAGTCCACCAGCTGACTCCTTTCTTTCCCCAATTCTCCTCCTTCCCAGCTGTTCCCTGCTCCCTTGCCTTAGACCTGTCTGCTACAGCCTCTGCTCTCCAGAAAGTAGGGCCAACCCTTCTCTCCCAATATGCCTCCCTGTGACATGTTCCTGCTCTCCTTTGAATCTCCACTCAGAATAGATTCCTCTGCTCATCTTTCATGGGGCAAATTCACGAGCTGTTGGGTTTCCTTGATCCCACATACTAAATAACTAGTTCACCATGGTTTTCCAACGCTTGATTCAGATCATAAGGCCTGGACTCACATCTAGCTCACACTCAGGAAATCCTGGGGCAAAAAGTTGCCAGCTACCTGAGTAATCACTCTCTTGACTTCATCCGAAAGCACCCCGTTTTTACCACTCTCATAATGAAGTCTCAAATGAGAAACCTCCCCCCAATGTGACCTTTCCTCTTGGCAAACTCTCTTAAACACATAAACCTACCTACACAAGTATTATTAGGCATGCATATCAGAATACATTTCCCATTGTGATTTATGCAATGTTACATATGGGTATGGATATATTTTTGGAAAATTGTTTTTTAAAATATTTAATAGCCATTAAATGGGGAAAATAACACTCTGCTCCTTATGGAACAGTGAGAAGTCATTCTAGCACTTTTTGCAAGTATTTGCAATTGTAATCAGTAATGTGGGCAGAAAGAATGCCAATGTTTTTCAATCATCACTGGTGAAAATGTAAATTTCTAAAAAATTAAGACTCTAAAGTTCACCTGAATTAATCTACTGCTAATGCAAGCTGGGACTATTTCCTAGGATTTTGAGTGGCTTAACATCATCAAGACATGTCACCAGCTTCATCCCAATTATTCAGCTCACACCATGCATTATTCCGAACCTCTCAGAGGATGAAACAGAGAGAGGCAATGAGAGTGTCTGAAGAACAAAAGGAAAAATGAAGCACAGAGACCTCAGGCTAAAAGTATAAAACCCTTGAGAGGGTTTTAAGGACATATTAGATGTCTAAAAAATGAGGGTAAATCAGCAGGCCCATTAACTGAGCAGCGAATTAAAGGGCCATTGTTTCCAATTTCAGCCTTGAATATGGAGGGCACCAAATGGACCACACTCTCCGTCCCCTCTGCATTAGGAAGGGGAGCTCTCCACTATGTATTCTCAAGTGCCTTTCTTCTTTTCCAGCTAATTTAGTGAAAGAGTGGCTGTCCATTTCCTAACTCTTCCCCTAAAACATTTTTGCTAACTTCCCCAGGAGCATGTTAAAGGGACAGCAGGAAAACAATTAACTGACGATTCAAAACACAAGCTATATTCCCCATTAATTTCAACTTTTTTTTCTTTTATTAAAAACATGAAGTTTGCTGTCTTCAGATGTACTGTTTTTTCCCTTATCTTAATGGTATAGACAAAATGGTCTCTACACACAGCATACAGACACCCCGCAAACTGAGTAGCTTCTGAGTTTAAAAGCAGACCATATTCCACAGCTGTATACATTTCATCATCTCATCTCAAGAAAACAGAGTTGAAAGCAGTTCTCCTCAGTGCCTCGATAAGACAAAAGGTCTGGGGGCACCTGGGTGGCTCAGTCAGTTGGGTGTCCGACTTCAGCTCGGGTCATGATCTAACAGTTTGTGAGTTTGAGCCCCGCATTAGGCTCTGTGCTGACAGCTTAGAGCCTGGAGCCTGCTTCGAATTCTGTGTCTCCCTCTCTCTCTGCTCCTCCCCCACTCAAGCTCTGTCTCTCTCTCCTTCAAAACAAAACAAAACAAAACAAAAAAAGACAAAAGGTCTGGAAGTTCTAATAGGAACACATGAGAGATTTTTCTTTTTAAGGTAGTTTGTATTTGTACCAATTTATTCATAACAGTTTCAATTGACTGTAAGCACCTCCTAGGTGCTTTCAGCTCTCTAAGTAATTATTGTGGACTCTGCTTCCACATCTGGAAGTCAGTGCTTTCCAACCGGTAGCAGGTTTTGACATTCTGCTCTGCTACGAGCGGGTTCCGTGTTTGTCACGAGGTACTGACATACCTCAGCCCCAGGGCACCAGGTGGGGTCTGGGTAACTGGCACCCGGGGACAGATGACCACTGGCCATCAGCTTTGCCAGAGTCCAAAGGCACAGTGCTCCCTGCTCAACTGAGAGAGACATTAAACACGTCCGTGGATCCCCGCTTCAACAGGCTGCTGCAAGAGGCACCCCTCCCCTTCGTGGAGAAGTGGCCCTTGAAGATGCTGGTGGGTATTTGAGAGTTTGGGAAGAGTTTGGGAAGGGGACCTGGTAGGCAAAGCTACAGCTGGAGGCTCCCCAAATTCTCTCCTAAAGGGTTTCAGCTGCTTCTTTCCATGTGGGGCTGATGTGCACTTTCGTTGGCAACCAAGCTACCAATGGGATGCCTACCGTAACAATAAACACATATTTTACCACGTAGAGCTTCATCATTTTTGCTCTCTTCAGATGGGGAATGTCAGAGTCTTGCACTTCTATAGTTAAAAAAAAAAAAGGATTGGGGCGCCTGGGTGGCGCAGTCGGTTAAGCGTCCGACTTCAGCCAGGTCACGATCTCGCGGTCCGTGAGTTCGAGCCCCGCGTCGGGCTCTGGGCTGATGGCTCGGAGCCTGGAGCCTGTTTCCGATTCTGTGTCTCCCTCTCTCTCTGCCCCTCCCCCGTTCATGCTCTGTCTCTCTCTGTCCCCCAAAAAATAAATAAACGTTGAAAAAAATAAAAAAAAAAAAGGATTGAAGCTATTGACTTTTAAAAATTTTGAACTTTCGTAAAATTCACAATAGTGGTGAAGTGGTTTGAAATTTTCTAAATCACTACTTGCACAGTATTTGATAGCAACTAACAAGAATTTAGAGAATCATTGAAATCTTGATGAAGAAGTGCATTTAGCTTTCCCAGGCATATAATAAAAGCAATATTTAAAAAGTAACGGTCATGAAAGCAAGCTCGGGTTTCTCATTAGAAGATGTGAAAAGGTTCTATTTGGAAGTTTCTTATCCATGCAGTGTTCTCCAAATGGATGTCCTGAGCTTGGGGCATTATTAAGTAACCAGTTTCTGTGTGTGCTATGATGAGGCAAAATTGACAACGGATTTAAATAACATGCTTATGGTACCACTTCTTGGTTTTCCCATTTTAGGCACTACCCGTCGGTTTACCAGGGAGGAAGATAAGGGTAAGTGTTCTTTCACACACATATACATGCCCCATGTTCCCATCCTCTCAGATTTCTACCACAATTTTGATTAGCTTCAATATCAATTTTCATATCATTATTGCCATGGAGACACTTAGTAATTGAGTTGTGTAATATGCCATGATAACATCTCCTTTTCTACTTAATTTTTGTCTTTCCTGGAGTTAATCACTGTTACATTTAATTTGGGTTAGTTTCCTATATACTTATCATGAGGTTCTCCCCAACTCCTCCCCTAGACTTCCAACTCTCCTCTCCACACACACACACGGCGGATGTCTTATCAGTTTCTCCATCTTGAAGAAGTCTCTCCTGAACCCCTCTACCTATCCCAAAATTACATGAGAGGATCACTAGTCCTGCCACACTCCTGGCTCTTGTGTTGGTCCTGTCCCTGGGATCCTGGGTGTTTTTATGGGCTTACCCTGTCATTTATTAGAGCGTACCGTAATTTTGTAAAGTTTCACGAGAATGCGTTGGTAATATTTTACTTGGAAACTTCTATCTTTGATTGTGAGGGAAAAAAATTGTGAGAGAGACAGAGAATGCACGTTGGGGAGGAGCAGAAGGAGAGGGAGGGAGAGTCTTGAGTAGGCTCCATGCTGAGCACAAACCCAATGTGGGACTCGACCTCACAACCATGGGATCGTGATTTGAGCCGAAATCAAGTCAGATGCTTAACCTTCTGAGCCACCCAGGCGCCCTGGTTGTGGGAAATTTTGTTAAATTATTTCTTGGATGGTTTTCTGTCCTCTGTTTTCTATAATCGCTCAATCTTGGGTTACTATTTTTAGCCACTGGACTTCATGAAGCAATCCTATACATTTTCTATCTTTTTGTATTATTTTCTATTCTTCTTACTCCACATCCTAGAATTTGCTTACCTTGGTCTTCTAACCCTTATAAATTCTATTCTCTTTCGTGGCTTCAATACCACACTTTATCTCTCTGTAGATACAGATGATTTCTTTTTTAAGATTTCTTCTTCCTGAAAAGGTCCTGTTTTCTCCAAGATGCTTTTTTTAATGTTTGCACGTTTTAGTTTCTATCTCTTATAATACTTTTCTTAAATATCTGACGATCCTTGGCTGTGTGCTGATATTTAGAAGTGGGGAACTAGAAAGCCAACAGTAAGGTTGGAGAGGATGGGTTGTTGATTTGGGATTTATTTTAGGATTGTTCTAGTTAGGCCTCTTCTTCAAGGGAACGCTTGATATCAGTATCCTTGAGTTTTATTTTTAGGTCACAACACCAAGGAAGTCTCTTGGAGCCTCCTTCAGGTAGGGTATCATCCTGCCTGCTCTCAGGTTAAGGGGCATAAGAGGGTAGCTGCTGTGGTTCTCAGGATTTGGTAAGTCAATGCAATTTCCCTGATTTCAAGACTATGTAATACCACTTTTAACTTTCCCTGATATCTGCTAACCCAGAAACCTATTTTATCATTTCTACATTAAAAAAAAAAATCTCCATTGCTCTGTTTGAGGGGAAGAGGGACAGTTATCTACAGTCGAGAGCAGTATACAGTACTACAGTTCGAGAGCAGTATACAGTATACAGTTCGAGAGCAGATCTAAACTTTCAGCCGAACACTCCTAAGGTTAACCCTTTCTTCACTCCCATTTCCAGAGGGTTCTTGTTGCTCAAAATTCCTGAGCTTTTGCAGGTTTCATTGGTGTAAACTGGGCTTCTTCTTCCTTTCTCCCCTGCCAGATTAAAATTCTGCCTTCTCAGGCCTGCTCTATATGCTAACATTCATCCATCTGTATCCCAGATTCCCAAATGCTGGGGCTGTTAACCTCATTTCTTTGTTCTTATGGGTGTGTGCCTTAAAAAAAAAAATCCCTTAAAAGTCATTTTAATGGAGTTTCAGGAAGGGCCAGGAACTAAAACATGTACTCATCTTTAACCTGAAAACTGTCAGCCACTCCTCATTTTTTCACGCTGTTGGCATTACTCAATTTTTCTTCACCGTTGAGACAGTAAGGTTCGATGTTCAGGAGGAACAGGAGGTAGGAAAAATAGCAACTGGGGTGTAGGTGGAACTGAATTTGATAATTGCCTGCTCTTATAAACTAATGCTTCTCACTGTTCTAACAATGTATTGGGCACTGTATGTATTGGGCATAAAAGTATGCCCCTATTTCAGAACACCTGTAAAAATTCTCAAAAACGTGAACTACTAAAGAGATCCTGGAATCAATAATTAGCCAAAAAGAGAGTATTCAGAGGGAAAAAAACTGCCAGGCAAAAGAGTCGAATAGCAAGTGTCACGCCCAATGGAGGAAAAAGGGCTAAGACACAGCTTTGAAAAATAAACGTTAAAAACATTTCTTCTGTGGAGTTTGCATAATGTGTATGAAATATAAAGTGATCAATTGATTGAACAATGAGATTTATTTTTGCAGACTAAGGCTGCTGGCATAAGGGAAAAAAGCTGCTTACAATACAGCGGCTTTAAGTCTTTTTTTCTCTGTTTGTCACCATAGTGGCTCATAAAGATTTGAAATAATTTTTTTTAAGTACCGGTTCAGTGCACTGCATACTTGTAAAAAGAGATACAGTAAAACATTGTACTTTTTTTCAGTGACCTACTGGTTTTGAAGTTGCAGACTTATACAGATTGAAAACACCATTATTACTGAAATAACTGTAGGTAAAATAACCTTGTGGCCGTGCACCTGCAAGTCTGTAGTCTCTAACGCCATTTATCCCACTGAAATCATTGTCTTCATAACAGGTTTCGGTAATCCACAGTTTGAAGGAATATAACTATTGCCTGAGGCAGAACTGACTCTTAATTGGATGTATATAGCTATGAGAGGAAGGACTCCAAGGAGAATACTGCCCATGTTCGAAAATGAAAACAAAACTGTCCTCCCCGTCGGATCCGGGTAGGAGGTGGTGGGAAGGCAAGTGTGGATGAGAGGTGCTGAAGTCTGAGTGAGGAATGAACTCGGAGACACTGAACAGGGAGTAACTTCATCAAAACGATGTGTGAAACAATGTAAACTGCAAAGGCACGATGGGGCAGAAAGTCTAGCCACAGAAAATAACTCGGACCCTAAGACATGCAGAGATCCCCGATTAAATAAAGGACGGCTTGGCAGCAGAAATGTGAGAGAACTCACTTCAGAGATCCTAGGAAACTGAGGAATCCAAATTTACAGTACCACGGATAGTCAAGCCAAAGGAGCGACGGACTGAATTACTACTGACAAAAGGGCTTACGCTGAAGTTATTTGTAAACTAAATCCATGGTACCCGTCGGTTTTTAATTCAAGAAACATTTACTGAGTATCTACTATGTGCAAGGCATGTAGTCTTTTCCCGTCATGTGTCTCATTATCTTATAAGCCAAATGTAAAAAAAATCCAATTAATCGATTTCACAGACTGACTGATGTTCTTCTGTAAGAACAACAGATTGATTTTTTTATAGACACCAATACTAACTCTTCCATTACGTCCTTCTCTTTCTGTGCACATGGTCCAATCGACTTTAGGGCCAACTCAATACAAAGAGTAGAAGAAAGGCATTAAGAGAACAAGGTCCATTAGGCCCAATATTGCCTCAATTACTTTAATTCCATTATTCCTGTTCATATTACTTCTTTAATCAATATCTCCTTTCAGTTATTCATGTTTACCCTTTTCAAAATCACAAGTAATAGGATTATGGTCTTTTGAGCTCAGTGGCAACAGACATTCATAAATATATTTCTGAATTTGTGATTGTCTCCAGATCTGCAACTGAGGAGTCTTAAATTGAATCAGGTCTTCCAGAGGCCATCTCATATAAAGATGCAGAGCATCTTAATGCAATATAGGTGCTTTTACCTGTTAGGTCATTTGTCATTCACTGTCAAGACCACTCACATATGGCTTAATGGCTTTCTAAGTTTCTTCTTCCCGTGTCTAAGCCCTAGTCTCCAGAATGTGTTTCTTTTCTATACATATTCTGCTTTTTGTTGAATGGAATCCTTCTGCCTTCCACCAACAATTATTCTGCCCTGCAAGAGTTTCATCTGGACATTACATTAACCACTGCCTCTTTCATATGACAATTAATCAATCCCTCAGTTCCACCTCTGTAAGAGCCTTACAAATTAAAGGAGCTCTGTTTCTCTCTACTCTTTTAACAAACATCAATGCGATGCCTGCTCTATGCAAGAAGTTGCTCTTTTGGCGTAGACAGGGTATGTAATAGGCAGGTGGCCCTTCCCTGCACCACGCAATGGTTCTCTGAAAGTATTATAAGTAACATGGGGGATATGAAGAAGCATATGAAATTGTGATGGGAAGAGTCCCTCAAAAGTTCCCCTGGAGTTCAGAGGGAGTAAAATTGCATATGAGTGGAGAAAATTTTCATACAAAGGATATGAATTTGAGTGGGATTGTGGAGTATGGGTGGATTTTGAAAAGGGAAGCTTGGAAGAAAAAGGGACAAACTGTGTGCAAAGCAAGGCAGCAAATCTAGCTGGGGTCAAGGATTTTCAGAGTAAATAAAAGAGGGAAATGGCCGAGATCCTCAAATGACCAGTTAGGAAGGCTGGGCTTCCCTTGGGAAGCAAGGAGACCAGGCAGGAGCTGGGCAGGAGATAAGCACTTCTTCACACGAGGACAGCCTCATCACCATGTGCACAATGAACTGAAGGCAACTGCAACTTGTAGACATGAGACAGGAAGGCAGGCTCAGCAACATGTTAAGGGGACCTTCCAGGTGTGATTCCTGCCTCCCTGTCTAGCCTCGCATCCTCTGTCCCACCTCATGCTCCATCTACACCCAAATGGCAAGGAGCACACACTCCGCCCAGCACAGCTCTGTGCGAAGCCACCCGCCCTCTGTCTCCTTTGAAACGCTTTCTCTCCACCACACTAGTCCATCTGGCAATGTTCTACTCGTTCCAATCTCCACCCGAAGGCCGATTTCTCTCTAGAGTATTTCTGGACTGGCCCAAGCCAAATCGGTTGCTCCTCTTCCCATGTGTAAGTTATACTTACCATGGAGCCCCATCAGAGCAACGACTTTTGCAGGATAATCTCCTAATTATAATACCCTTGATGCTATCGCCAGAGCAATTTTTGGCACACGTACAAAGGACAACGAATGAATGAATGAATGAATGGCTGTATGAACAAAATGAAAGAAACAAACAAAATGAAAGAAAAGCCTGGAAAGGGATGTCCATAGACGTAAAGGAAAAGGAAAGTAAAAATATGAAAGAATTCTAGAAACCTGACAGAGCTTAGTGATGACTAAATGTAGGGTGAGCAAAATGAGGAGGAGGACACCAAGCTTCCAAGTTCTCTGCCAGGAGCACAATGCCCTTCTTCATTGCTTACACTTTATCAGCTTAAAAACACTGAACATAAACTCATGGGCTTAAAAGAAACAAAGAAGGAACCATCAGGAGAGAGAGGCAGAGAAGAACCCAGACAGAACAAACACTAAGATTCCTATTTTAAATTACTCATGTGCAAACATTTTCTGTGGAAGTTTGATAGAGTCTTGATTCAAAGTATAATTTCTTTAATTAGAATATTTCCCATGTATCATAAATAACACTCTAATCTCAGAGGTATAAAAAAAAAAAACTACCACGTTAATTATCAACTAAAAGGCCGTGAACATTATTTTCCCTTTTTTGAAAATCAGAGTTTAACAATGAATATATTTTTACCAATTCCATAAAACTATTACATGTGAATTTTCAAAAATCTAAGATTAGTGAAAGTGGAGAACGCAAAATGGAAGTGGGGAAAAGACTCAGCAACAATAAATTCATTTTTAGTTTTCAACGCACTTAAGCTTTTATTTCTCATTTATTTTCTCTTTAATAGTAGAGAAGTATTAGGCACACATAAAATGACCTAACTATTAAAATAGGATTTATTAGAACGTTCTAACTGTAGTAGTGCATGCTTTAGAGTACACAGCAAGATATTTAAGGACAGTTTAATGACCAAAATGCAATTGCTCACTGAACTCTACACGTAATTGCCAAAGTGATGTGGGGAACAGAACAGAGGCAAAAGAAAAAAAAGTGAAATTTCCTTACAACTTACATTGACAAGTCCTTGAGACAGGCAGAGTGACCTTCCTCTAGGACCTCAACTGCCTTGCTATTAATACTTTGCTAAGGGCAAAAGGCAAATTTAGCTTAAACATAATCGCAACCTCCAGGATCCTATAAGTCTTCTTTAACATGTAAAAATTCCTTTGGAAAGTTCCTTTATCTCTACCCCCCAAGATATATGTTAGCAATCATGCTCCAAGAGTATGGCCCCCTGATATACATCTGAAGGGTCTCATGACTATGGTTTTATTAGACAGTAATAAATGACCTTTTCCTAACAATAGCTAGCCCCCTCAAGCTCCTGGAAACTTTGCTCCCAAATGTCCTTAGAGACTTACGCTATCCCTAACCCCCTCCCAACTTCCAAGTATATAATCAGCCACTCCTCACACCCCCAGTACAGCTAGCTCTCTTTGCCCGTGGGCCAACCACTTTTTGCACCAAAGACATCTCAAGAATTCTTTCTTGACCATTTGCTCGGAACCCCACCATTTCCACATCAAAAGGGCGGGCGACTCCATCGTCACTCTGAATCGATCGCTGTGTAACAATATAAATTGGTTGTTTTCATTTTTTAGTGAGCTCTACACCCAACGTGGGGCTCAAACTCAGGACTGCGAGATCAAGAGTCGCACGCTCTACCAGCTGAGCCTGCCAGTTGTCCTCATTTTAACGAAGCCCTGTAGACACTCTCATGGTAAGTGATAGAAGGCCTCTAATCAAAGGTAGTAGGCTCCTGAACAAAATGGAAAAGCCAGGTAAGCAGTGCAGGCGCCAGGATGAAGTTATACATCCGTATACAGCATCTGGTAGAACCATGCCTGCACGGATCACACACTCCATAAATATTTGTCATTTGATTTACCAATTTTCTTCGGACTAATGTCGGTGTGAAAAATGGTAAAATGAATGTTTATTTTCCTTTTCGTTTTCTACTGCCTGTCATCAACTTATAAATCCATGCTGTCTAGGCCAACGCTACCACTCAGACTGCGGCCCCACCCCCAGGAACATCAAAGCATCCAAAGGATTGAGAAGATTGTAAGTAAATTATTCCAGCCCACCTGCTGTGCGGTCCTCAGGGAAGGCCAGGGCCTGAGGCACTCAGTCATTCCTAGACCTTGGCCTGCCAACAAGTAACACTACCCCAGGGGCTGACATCAATTCTCAGGCTCCTACACATGCTTACTTCACCCCCAGGTGGAAATCCCTCACTGGCCTTTGGCTTCTCTCCGCAGGAGGCTTCCTTCGGGTATAAAAAGCAATCCTTTCCTGGAAGTAAGGTAGGCATGGCCAGAAAGCTCTTCCCTTACAGGAAAAAGGGGCTTTCTAAAGAAACAGCTCTAAAGAACGGGTCATTTAAGTGATACCTGGAGACCAGGATCCTCATATTTGATCCACACTCAAATCCAAACACTCAAAAGATAACTTTTAATCATTGTGAGCTAAGGAAGCATACAGGGGGCAGCTGACACAACAAGAGCAGATGTGTCTTAGCATAGCCTTTATGGATTAGCGCTGGGGAACACGACGTTACGTTTAATAAGCGCAAGGCAACGCGACTGGGAAGGAAGAAGAGCCCGACTAAGTATGATTTAAATGGTAGGATATCTCCACGTGCTGACAGAGGCAGCATGTAAATTGGCAGTTCGGCCTGAAATGACAAAGCAAGAGTTGCTTACACCAAGGGCTCTATTTTGTAAGAACTGTATTTGCTATCACTTTTAAAGGAAAAACCTCAGCACATCCGTGATGGTGCTTAACTTGGAATGTCCTGAAAGCAAGCACGCATTGAGGCCAAGGGTCAGCATAATGCCCATCCACCTCTGATCCTTGCGCTTTATTTCTTAACTTAAATTTGACCGGGGCCTTTATGGTCTTTGTCCTTCACTCATCCAACCAATATTAAGCAACAGGCAGTGTGCTAGTTTCTTGAGGGGATGTCAAAACAAATGGAGTCTCCATCCCTTTGACAGTGTGATGGGTTTTGAAATGTGTACTCCAAAATGCTATGGAAGTGCTTATCTCTCATGCACATAAATGTGACCTGATTTAGAAGTAGAGCCTCTGAAGATGGTCAGGTTATGATGAAGTCATTAAAGCAGGCCCTCATCCAGTATGAAAGGTATCCTTCTAAAAAGGGGAAATTTGAACAAGGGATAGACACACGTAGAAGGAAGGCAATGTGAACACACAGGGAGAAGGATGGCCATCTATACACCAGAAACACTTGAGGTTACCAGAAGCTAGGAGACGGGCATGGAAGACATTCTCCCTCACAGCTCTTAAAAGAAACCAACCTCACCGAGACCTTGGTTGCACACTTCTGGCCTCCAGAACTGTAAGAGTGTAAGTGTGTGTTGTTTAGGCCACATAGTTTATTGTTATTTTTGTTAGTTTCCACCAGAGGTAACTAATATAACTTGGGTCACAAAAGAAGGGAGGCCAAGGAAAAAATTGCCAGTCAACAGAACTCTCCATGTGGGTCTTTCTACAGATGCTTTGACTCAGTTACAGGGGCAAGTGCAGTCACCAGACCAAAGATCACCACCTTCCACAGCAGTTCCATAAAGGCCGTCAAAGAAAAAGATGATTTATATCCTATATAAAGGCTGACCCAATGGGAACTCTTTAATCCTCTAAAAAGATGATTAGAAAGAAACAGAAGCAATAAAGGTTAATGGAAAATTAATCTTGGTGACCTATTTGGGCAAATCAAAGTTGTGAAACATGCATTTATTTAAAAGGAAGATGCAAAGGATATTTAGAACAGCAACTCCAGATAAGGGGACAGAGATAAGACTTTAATTAGAAGAGTTTCAATATTCACATATTTACATACAGGTTGAAAAGATGAAAGCCTTCTGATAGGGTAATAAAGACGAACAATAGTATGATGAACAATAATTCTATGTTGATGAATAATTCTAGTAAGATGAACAATAATTCTATGTTGACTCTGTAAAAAATGGAAGGAGATTTCCCGTGACAAGTCCTGTTTCCCCACAGGCTGTTTACAGAGGCCCTGTTGTAGGTACTTTGTAGATGTTCCCCCAATTCATGTTAGTTCACTGAGCTCACCCAGAACAGGCCCTCTGCACCCCAGGCAGACGTGAGTAAAACACACGTAAGAGAATGACGTCAATGGTATAATTAAGCTGAATCACCTCTCCTACAGTGACAAACAACCTGTCCTTAGTCCTACTTGTTGCTCCCTGGCCACACCGTCCCTTTACCTGAGCATGGTGAGCTCTCTCTCCTCCATGTCTTATAGATATGATATCATGCTGGCTGCAAAGGACCTGTAAAATAAAGGCCACCTTGTTAGAAGAAACTCTAAACATCAAATTCAGAGAGCTGTTTGAACACATGTAAGCAGATGCAAGGTTTCACTTGCAAAGTTCAAGCTGAACACTGCCCTTTTGCATTTCTAGCCATTCCAACTGACTGCCCTTGGAGAAGGTCTCTGCATGGTGCTAACCTGGTAACGATCAATAAATGTGAAGGTCTTAACAGAAACACAGCCTATGAACTGTCAATCTTCCAGAGAATATCTCTGCTCTGAAAGTAGTCCTTGTTGCCAAAGTAGCTGCATCAGGGCCAATGCTAGAGCCAGGGCCTCCCAAATCTAAGAAAGCCTAAATGAATAAAGCTGTATGTTAGTTAAGGGAACTATCATTCAAAATCAGTTTGGGTGGCTGATCAGTATAAGATTACTATTTTTTAAGTGTGGGAAAGACCTCTTACAAATTTCTAAGATAAAATAACAAATACTTTTAAGTTGTCTCTAAGAAAATCTGTTGTTGTAAAAACTATAAAAATGCATCTAGATCTTTTCATAGAATAAATCCCAACTTTATTTTCTAGAAAGTATTTTGAAGTCCTCTTACTCAAGTCAGATCCATAGAGCAGCAACCTCAGCATCACCCAAGAGCCTGAAATGCTGTCCCTGAGAACCCACTTGAAACCTACTGGAATAAAATCTGCATTTTAACAAGAACCTCAGCTGATTCCCATGCACATTAAAGTCTGAGAAGCATGGTTCTGAAGTACATCTGGCTTATGATTACTAGAATCACAAGAAGGAAGTTGCCTGAAACTTCAAGACTGTCCTCCGGTGGCCAGGAGTTAATGAAATCACAATCCCTTTACTATAGTTGCGAGAATCTGGGGACTTACTAAACTCCCCAGAAACCCCCTCCTGCTGCCTAAATCACCTTTTCTTTTCCAGAACACGTAGGCTGATTGTAAACTGATACCTAAAAGCATAGCATAATTCTAGAAGGATTTTGCTTTATACTCAAAAGACCAGCATCATAGGCCATGCATTCATTCTATAACCAGTAAGTGAATATCTACTTAGGTAATTCACAATAACTAACACTGTGCAAAGAGCCCAAAGTCTAGTAGAAGGATAGAGATTACAACACAGAGTTATAGGTCTAACAGGGAAAGGTCAGCACAGGAAAGCAGGGTACGGAGTTGGGCACTGGTACACACTTGGAAAGCACCTGACCCAGATCTGGAATATCAAAGCAGCTTCCTGTGCTGAGCTTTGAAAAACAAACAAACAAACAAACAAACAAAGATGAACATTTTTTCAAGAAGCAGCCCACCTGTAGGCATAGCGAGTGTGGTGTTAGGTTAGGGCAAGTCCCTGTACCAGCAATGAAAGAGTCAACTACCTTACTCAAAAAAAAAAAATTGACTCTGGTTTTATAGCTTTTGTTCAACTGCTTTGAATATTTGTATGCATGAGCTATAAATGTGGCAGCCTTAGGAATATTTTTTCCCTTTCAACTCTCCTACCTGTAGACAAGGAGGAATGGCAAACATCAAATACAAGAAGCACTAACGCGGAAGTCTGCGGAACACTGCAAGGGGGCAGGGATAACAGAACAGTGCCTCCACATTTGCTATTTGATCACAGAGAGTGTCAACGAAACCGCAACCAGCAATTTGGGGACCATAAAGAGAATTGCTTTAAACTGAATACAAAAGTCAGTAAAATGTCTTAGGTGAGGGACACTGGCTATTTGGCAGGTGCACTGCTGGCAGCAATCGAGGGTCTCAGTGTGACCACCGTGTGCACACCCCTCTCTTTGCCTGTCTCTTCTCCCTGCATTTAAATAGTTCTTATCCGGGGCGCCTGGGTGGCGCAGTCGGTTAAGCGTCCGACTTCAGCCAGGTCACGATCTCGCGGTCCGTGAGTTCGAGCCCCGCGTCAGGCTCTGGGCTGATGGCTCAGAGCCTGGAGCCTGTTTCCGATTCTGTGTCTCCTTCTCTCTCTGCCCCTCCCCTGTTCATGCTCTGTCTCTCTCTGTCCCAAAAATAAATAAACGTTGGAAAAAAAATTAAGAAAAAAATAGTTCTTATCCTGCCCCCTTCCCTCTCACTTATTCTTGTGATTTCTCTCATTCATTTTCCTTCTCCCTTAGTACCTCTAGGAGCCCACTGGTCTCTAATTCAACTCTCATCTTTTTCCTTTCAATCTGCCGGCTTTTTCACACCCGTATTTTGTGAGAAGGAGATAAGGGGCAGGAGCAAGGACAACAGAACATCTTTCTTCTCTCTTCCCTTGATCTCTCTTCCCTTTGCTCCACTAATATCCCCACACTTCTATTTCCCTCCTCTCTCTTTCCTCTCCTAGAGTCAATCTCTGTTATCAGTCTGTGGCCAATTCTCCCAAGCATACACCTTAGAAATGACAGAATTGTTGGCTGCCTCTACTGCCTCCACTGCTATACTTAGAGTTTCCAGATTCTCCTAACATGCCAGGTGAACAGTTGAGAAGAAAAAAACACTTTAAAAACATAGTAATCTAGCATTTTCTTACGTTTTAAAATGTAGAACAATTCTGGATTATTCTACTGCTGTGCTGAATGGGTACAAAGATATCAAACACACTAGGCAAAAGGGTTTCATTCTATCCTGGTTCTCCTTAAGTGCATTCCTTCCAACCCCCCATAAATCCAACCTTTTCATTAGTCTTCTCCTTGTGCAGATGCCCTAAAGCCTCCTGGAATGACTGAAATGTGCCTCATTACCAGCCCAAGGAAGATGAATGACACAGGTCAGAGTTAACTGAGTGCTTCTTGACAAAGACACAATGCAGCACGCAACAAGGCTCATTTAACACCCCATCGGGAAGCCTTACAAGTTACAGCTTAATAAATATATGAAGATTGTTGTAATATAGAAAATGTCTGGTACCACTTCCCACATGAAACGCACTTACAGAGAATGCCACAGAGTAGGCTGTTGATATGGCAATTGCACACATACTCTTTGATTTGCAGAAAAGCAACTTAGTTTTCTTTGGGCATTGCACTCTATTTTCGACCCCTGTGAACTATCAGCAAAACTTTGTAGACAAATCCCAGTCTTTTATCCCATTCCCTAGATGTAGCATATGCCCCTCACATATAGTATACGCTCTCAAAATATTTGATGGATGAATGAGTCAATTAATCAAACAACCAACTGACCAATCAATACAAGCCTAAGACACAACAGAACTAAGTAGCTGGAGGAAAACACTGTCATACACTAAAGCATTTTGGAAAACTCCCTGAGGTTTTTGGCATTGTCATCTAATCCTATGGTCAACATAGGATCTTGGATGTAACTCACCTCCAAGATCTAGTAAAAAGGAAGAGGGGCTGGTTGGATGGGGACACAGAATAGCCCAATGTGACAACCAACTTTCTAATAGCAAATGAGCAGAAATAAAAACTCTAAAAAACAGACAAAAGTTCTCAAAAAAAAATACAGTTAGCTGGGGAGAAATTAGTCAATCCTTCCATTTGTTCCCATGATACACACTTTTTTTTTTCTGATGGTCTCATCATACCATTACACTTCTTCAGCAGTTTTTGTGTGACACTAGGGAGTGAAGACCTGGGCACAATCCCCCTAAGATCTTCTAGGCAAGCCAAGAAAGCTCCAGAATGGGTTCACTGTAGATTGTGATCCTACCTTGGATAAGGGGAAAAGGAGACATGACAAGCTGAACTATGCCTAAACAGAACCTACAGAGTCCCCATCTCCCTGGATTCGCCTCAGAACGCAGGGACCACATTAGTGATTCCCCAAAACAGAGACTGTAAGTCACGCCCCATCAATCAAGCAGGAGCGAGAGGCAGAGCTGGCCCGGCCCGCAGTGGCAATTTGTTACATCTTGTTCTGAATCTCTTAATAGGTTTTTAAAAATGTATTTCATTACACACAATCAACAGCATTCCAGAAGTTGGAATTCACTTTATGTTCAAAAACTGTAAGAGGTTCTTTTTAACATGAACACCATTAACATCATCAGGCTGAGATGATCACCCCTCCAGAAAAGAACTGCTCAGAAACCTATCTAATCTATCACATAGGAAGAACCCCCTGTGATTTCAACTCCACTGCTCCCTCAGACTTGAATTGCTTTTAACAAATGCCCTGCACTCTCATCTGAAGAGAACGATTTGACCCCTTGAAGAAAAAAACGTTGACAGCTCTAGGACACATGTATTTTAATTTAAATCTGACCCAGAGTAAAACATCTACCTGACCCATCAGTGGGAAAAAAAATTTTAAACACTCCCTAGATATTACTTACCTTACTACATCTGCATATCATGAGACCCCGATTTGTTACCATTCAACAAATAGGGTTTTCTAATAATAGGGAATTGAAGAATAGACAGCGTGTTTTAACTCTTTTCTACCTCCTAAATGTCATTTTGAGCTTTCCAGCAATATGGTTTCCTAGCTGTGCAAGAATCCCAGCTTTACTTTTTCAGTCATATCCATACAGTATGACAAGCATTTCCAGAAAGAAAAAATAGCTGTATTTGCCATCTGTACTCACTACCTAAAGTTCTACAGCTATGTTTTTGCACTGGGGCATTAAGAATGGCAAAGGGATCTGATACCTCCTGAAGCCAGTTCTGAGTGCCTTCTCCCCTGTGATTCACATGACACCTTTTCAACATAAATTCTCCGTTCAATTTCACTAATACCTCAACATTTTTGGATTTCTTCCATTCTCATCTCAATAAGCTAGTGCTTATGGGAACAATAAAAAACCACTCCCTTCCACAACATTTGTGTGCGTGTGCCTTTATATGCGTTCGCCTGTCATTTCCAGATCTGAACTTCAGATCCAGTAGTCAAATAGTGCATACAAAACAAGAGCGATAGGGGCGCCTGGGTGGCTCAGTTGGTTAAGCATCTGACTTCAGCTCAGGTCATGATCTCGCAGTCTGTGAGTTCGAGCCCCGCATGGGGCTCTGTGCTGACAGCTCAGACCCCAGAACTTGCTTTGGATTCTGTGTCTCCCTCTCTCTCTGCCCCTCCCCCACTCATGCTCAGTCTCTCTCTGTCTCAGACATAAATAAGCATTAAAAAAATTTAAAAAAAAGAGCTACAGAATGAAAATAGATCAGTGAAGGAGTATCCCTTGCCACCACTTCCACTAGGTCCCTGAGGGATATAATCCGGGAAATCTTCTCAGTCTCTTCCTTGATCCAGCCAAGCCCTCCATTAAACAGACCTTCCAGACAGAGGGGACTGGGTGGATGCCTCTGTAAGAGATCACCACATATTTTCATAGTTTACGAGGATAAAGCAATTACAGCTTTAGTCGCTCATGAATAAAGCCTCTTTAACATTTTAATGAGAACATTAAACTCAGCTTCACTTGCTTTGGCCTCCCCAGAAAGTCTGTTAGCCTTAGAGAAAGTTTCTTTAAAAAGCAGTAATGAAATTGCAGGCCTGTCTGTGCCCCATAGGGCATGACTGGGCCACAAGCACTGGATGCATTATTTCCCTCCTGAACTAGCCTATATATTTTGATAAGACTACAGTTTGGTAAATGAGAGAAGGCATCTGAAGAAATACCCTCCTCTCTGCAGTATTTGTGTGCTTGTGTGTGCTCACTCATTTTATATCTGACTCGTCTCCTAATTCGCTTTTATGTTATACACAGCTTTGACTACAATGTGTGACTCAATAAATGTTAAATCATACTTTTCTGCTCTTTTCCCTTAATCATTTTCTACTGCCTCTGTTCTCTCTTGCGATGTGACTGATTCCCACCAAGGCTACCAACTGCTACTCGCCTGGAGACCCATTAAATTCAGCAGACAACCAAGAAAGCTTCAGAAGCCAAAGGTGAACAAGAAATAATTCTCAGACTCAGTGACTTAACATGAATGTCTGCCTCTTCTTCCGAACAAAACCCGAAGCAGTGTAAATGAGTCTGTCACCTTGAAAACCGGGTGGAAGAGAAGAGTAAAGCTAAAGGTTCTTAATACCCAGGTAATTCATCACATTTCCTGAACACCTACTGTGGATGAAGGACTAGTCTAGGTACTGGGGATAGAGTCAGGAATGAGGCAGACAAGACCTCCACTCTCACAGAGCCTAAGATGTTGCTGGAGAGACAGGCAGTAAACAGAAAGAACATGTTAGAAGGGAATAAGTGCTATGAAGAGCATACAACAGGGCAGAATGATAAGAGAGGCTAGTTAAATAGGGTGGACAGGAAAAGCCACGCAGAGCAAAAAGCTACAGCAAATCCTTAAGGTCATGAAAAGACAGAGAGAAAGCTGAAATGCATGCTAGTAAGTGGAAGAAGATAATCTGAAAAGGCTACAGACTGTCTAATTCCAATTGTATGACATCTGGAAAAGGCAAAACTATGGTGGAGACTGTCAAAAGATCAGTGGTTGCCAGGGGTTGGGGAGAGGGAGGGATGAATAGGCAGAGTACAGAGGATTTTTACACAGTGAAACTGTTCTGTACAATACTATATGATGGCAGATATATGACATTGTATCATTGTCAAAGGCCATAAAATATGCATTAAGAGTGAACCCTAAAGTAAACTATGGGCTCTGGGTGATAAAGATGTGTCAGTGTAGGAGCATCAGCTGTAAGAAGCATCACTCCCGTGTGGGATGTCCACAGGGGAAGCGCCTGCCCATGCGCATGGGGTAGGGGGCAGGGGAGAGAGGAGAGACAGGAGAACTCTCTGCACCTTCTGCTCAGTTTTGCTGTGAGCCCAAACCTGCTCTACAAAAAGTCTGATTTTAAAAACCCTTAAGGTAAGAAAGAGTATGGTGTGCTGAAGAAGTTCAGCTTCACCAGAGTCTGGTGAACGAGGCAGAGAGGGACGGCATGAAGGTGAGCCAAGTTGATCATGGTTAGGACTTTGAATTTCATGCTAAAAGCACCAGGAGCCACTGGCTAGTTTTAAGCAGGGCTCATTTTAATGTGTTTTACATTTGTGAAAGGTCACTCTGGCTACCATGTGGAAAATGCATTACAGAGAGGCGGTCAACGGAGGCTGATGATGGTGGTCTGGAAAAGGGTGGGAGAGGTGGGTGGCTTTGAGATACATTTGAAAAAAAAGCTGACAGGTTTGGCGACAGATAGACTGGATATGGGGGGTGTGGGGGGAAGAGAAATCAAAGACGATTGCTGAAGAGGAGGAGACGGAACTTACTGAGATGCAGAAGATCCCTGGGGAACGACCTACGAAGACCACACAAGGTGCCACGTGCCGTGTGGCAGACATATGGAAGCAGCGAGAGTGCCTGCGTCCACCGAAGAACTCAAGTTCTGCTTGCTTGATTCCTGCCTTAATGTGAATAGCAAACGTATGCATGTGCGATCCATGGACACACACACACTCACATATATCCATTTGGATATACATGAATACATATAATGCTTAGTAAGTGGTTTTTGCAACTCAGAGAAAATTTACAATTATTTCAGTAATCTTTCAAGGAAGAAAGAGAAAGATTGTTATTGGTGTTATTTCCATTAACTTGCAAGAAAGCTGAGGGCAAATGAGGTGAAGGGTCTTGCTGAAGGTCACACAGCAACTGACCGGCAGAGCTAACGCTAGGAACAAGCTTCCCTCACAGGAGATGACACCATATATATATCACACTCTTTTGGGGATCCTCTAGAATGTGCAAGGAGCCCTGTGAGCGCTGCTCTCAATGTGAGCACACACATTCTGGATAAGGGTGGGGTGCTACTGCTGCATTTCCTTTAGCTCATCCTGTCTAGACGCTATTTAAATACTCTATAAAATGTGACTGATAAAACTAAAAAAAAAATCAGTTAACACGAAAGCAAACCTTACATAGAGCAAATCAAACCCTAAACTAAAATGTGACACAGATTTTTTTAAATGGACATTTTATTTTTTAATTGTTTAATGTTTATTCATTTTTGAGAGAGAGAGAGAGAGAAAGAGAGAGGGCAGAGAGAGAGAGGGAGATATAGAATCCGAAGCAGGCTCCAGGCTCTGAGCCATCAGCACAGAGCCCGATGCAGGGCTGGAACCCATGAACCGCTTCATCATGACCTGAGCTGAAGTCAGATGCTCAACCAATTGAGCCACCCAGGTGCCCCTAAAATGGGCATTTTAACTACAAACAACAAGGTCCCCCGTGCACAAGCTCTTCAGAAACCCTCCTAAGGGTGACGCAGATGGAGCTTGCTCATCAATGGAAGAAGCCCATGTGCCCATGACTCACTGGCAGAGCAGCACCTCCTTATATACTTCATCCGGGATTCCTCTCTTAGTCTTTAGGTTTCTCAAAAAGCACCGAAAGCCCAAACAAATATTAGGAAAAAGGAAAACAAAAATGATAGACCCAAACTGCTGACAGGTCTGGTTTTTTGAAACATCACTTAAAAGAGAGAAATTCAGCCAGGTGGAATCATCACTAAAATAATTCAGATCGTATTTAAAGAAGACAAACACAAGGGGCAGGACTGGGAGGCCTGGACACGCTGTTGAGTCTGCATCCTACCTATACAAGTTTTAAAAATAGGCTTCACTCTGCCAGGCTCTCCCTCAGAAGCTGTGAGGACTCCCACCTCACAACATTTTGAAGTCTGAAAGGGAAACAGTGAGGGGGTGTCTGCCTCTGTGTTTGTCCCTGTGAGTCATACATTCTCTGTTCCTACTGAATGTGGGTTGTTTGTTTTCTTGTTGGTTTGTAGACTTCCTCTCTACTGCTTTTCTCTAATCATGTTTTTCCAAAGGACCCCGGCAGAGCACGCATAGCCCCACTGATGGACAACAGGGCCACAGTTCGCGGTAGTCACGATAACTAGACCGAGAACACCCAAAGACGGGGATTCGGAAGAAAGAGTTTGAGAAGCTTGGTCAGTTACGCCCCCATCCTCCAAACTGGAGATTTAGAATATCATTTTTCGGGGCTAAAATCATATATAAAGATGGGAATCACTCTCCTCTGGCACTGATTTTCTTACCAAGTGCTTTCATGAAGGTATACAAGGGATATGCTGTCAGCACACACAAAAGGACAGTGGACACTTGTCCCGTTGTTAGATAAACACTCAGGTGGCTCACTCTGAAACTCCCTGCAGGCTCTCACCAAGGTTCCATTCACATCAAGCTCTTCCACCCAGGCCTTATCTATTCCTGTCCATTCTGCCCTATGGAATGCTTTTAATTGCTTGGACACACCATCTTCTCATATCATTAGATTTTTTTTTCTTTTTTTTTTTTTTTTGGTAGGATGGTAATTGAGATTTGCAAAGAGAGTTCAGGAAAGACAGAGAGCAAGAGTCAGGACAAACTGGGAGTAATTCATAGGAACCTGACTCAGAGAGCCTGCTCCTAGTGAGAGCCTAAGCCCATGACCAAGATGGAGCCCTGGGGAGTACAGACAAACGCACCACTAGGAGTGAGTGACTGGAAAAAAGTAATGGATGAGAAACCAAGGGCACAGTCAACATGGTGGCCCTCTGACACCACCATGAGACATCTTAAAGGCAACTCCAGGGGCTGGAAGCAGAAGCTGCAAGGATGCCAATGTAATGTACCTGTTACAGGAAATGGTGAGGAACTGAGCAGACAAAACTAAGGTGCATGTTGATACTCTTTACCCTCCATGGTCAAAACCATCTCTTTCCACTTATTTTTCTATATTCTTCCTTCACAGCTTGAGCCCAATGTTAAATGTCCTATTATCCTCACATGACACCCGAAACCCTGCACAAGCACACACTGTAACTTTCTTTGCAAAGCATTTTTCACATCTACTGTGTCATTTAATTTACGCTACACTATGTGACATAAGCACTTAAATAAATCCAGGCCCAAAGCGATTTATAGTCTTACACAAGAGAAAGAGCCTTCACGCAAACCCAGATCCTCTGACTTGGGATCCTGTGCTTCTACAATATGCTGCTAGTGTATTTCTGACTCTCTCACTCTATGTGCTGTAAATTTCATTAATCTAGACTTCACTGATTCAGAATTGGTGAGGCCATAAAACATCATCATGTGATACCCCACTTACTTGGAAATCTGGGATGTGCTATAAGAAGTATTGTGCCTACAATATTGGTACAGGGTATTGGACGGGAAAGCTATCGCCCTGAAAGTACAGCAAAAGAAAGCCTGCCTTTGTTTATTCCATCAGGGCCAACATCACCAACTTAGCACCAACATGCAGTTTAAAAAAAAAAAAAAGATGGATCTGCTAACTACAAATGATGTAATTCTGTGTTTGTGGCTCATCAATGTTAAAAATTTCAAAAACATCCCCCACGTCTAAGCAGGATGATCTTAAAGTAATCGTACTGAGTCTATAGGCTAAAATAAAAACCAACCACCCTCACATGCTTTTGTCAAGTACCTTTATCATGTCTTATATTACCCTGTAGTTCAACTTTTCTCTTAATTTGTATCTGCCTCTCCTGAAAGAGTCCGGCATAAAGCTGGTTTTCAAATATTTGTTGAATGGAGGCGTAGAAGGACACAAAAGGGAAAGAATGCATGTGTCCCTCAGGCTACAGTCCATGTCGGGTGAAGAGTGAAATGCTACTTGAGTCAGACCCAGCTGACCAAGCCTGGGGCTTTGCAATCATGTACATCTAAATTCAAATCCTGCTATTTGCCAACTGTGACACTGTGAGCAAATTAACTCCTCTCTTGATTCTAAGCTTCCTCATGAGCAAGACGGAGAGAACCCTGGGCACCATGCAGAAGTGGCAAGAGAGTTAAATGAAGTCACGGATTTGGCACACTGCCAAGGCCGCCTGCAGTTTTGTTATTCTCCCCCCCCTCCCTCTAGCCCACATTTAGCGTGACCCCTTGCACACCAACCTT